>NC_069396.1:32012500-33423750 GCF_027475565.1 Acinonyx jubatus
GAGAAGTCCTCCTCGAGTAAACACTTTGACTTCAACAAGTACGTTGAGGCGGACATTGGAGTTTCTGAAATGTTACTGCTTTTGTTAATAGATGCTCATTGGGGCTGGGAACGAACCAGCCCACCGCCTGGGTCCGTGGGAACAGATTGATGTCGTTCATACTTCTCCTTTATGTTAGCTTGCCCCAATGAATAAAAGTACCATTAATAACAATATTATACGCTGACATTTATTGCATAAATGTCATGTGCCAGGCACTTTTTTATGCATTTAAATACACTATCTTCATGTTTTGTAATCTGCCAGTTGTAAGCATGAGTGAGTCTAAAATGGACTTACTGGGGGTGCCTGGGTGGCTCAGACAGTTGAGTGTCTGTCTCCTTTTTTAAATTTTTAAAAAATGTTTACTTATTTTTGGGAGAGGGACAGAGTTTGAGAAGGGGAGGGGCAGAGGGAGAGGGAGACACAGAATCCGAAGCAGGCTCCAGGCTCTGTGTGCTAACAGCTCAGAACTCACAAACCACAAGATCGTGACCTGAGCCGAAGTCGGTGAGCATCCAACTCTTGATGTCGGCTTAGGTCACAATCCCAGGGTCATGGGATGGAGCCTCGCATTGGGCTCTGCTCTGACCATGGAGCCTGCTTAAGATTCTCTCTCTTCATCTGCCCCTCTAACCTGCTCATACTCCCTCTCTTTCTCTCTCTCTCAAAATAAAAAAAGAAAGTAAATTTACTGGGCCTACGGAATAGAAGAGGACAAAACCATAAGCTAGAATAGATTGTATTAGAGCGGAAAATACCAATGTGTAATCCATTGCAAGGGTTAATTTCATGCAATGAAAACCGCGCTTCACTTATGTCAGTTTTGTGTGAGTGCGTGCGTGTGCGCGTGCACACGTGCGCGCACGTTCGTCTGCAGCCTGAAATACGTTTCTCCCCGTGAGTCGGGGACAATTAGAGAAAAGCTGACTTTTCTCATTGAAATCCGGTGGCAATTCTTTGAGGCTGGTGCCGCGTCCCCCCATTGTACAGGTGGGGAAACTGAGATTCCAAGACGTTAAATAACCTGCACAAGTTCACACAGCAAGGAAGTGACAAGGCCAAGGTTTGCTGTCCGCGATAGTAACCATGACAACGTCAAGTCTTTCCAGCACGGAAAACGTAAACTCTATAACTCTCCCCGAGAGCCTGCGTTGGGAAACCTCCGAGCCCATCTGCTCCTCCAGAAGGCTTGCAACTGTTCTTTTTCATGTTTGTCAGAAGAGTTTGGTAACAAAACCCATTTAATATCAAACTGGAAGACAGCAGAGTGCTCCTTGGCGGTGTAGCATTGTTGATGTCACCTTAATTTATAACATGGCAAATGGTTAGGCAGATGGCATTTAATATATTCCCAGACATAAACATGAGGCTTAAGTTGTATATGGTATATGTTCCTGAGCGTCCATAAACTCCGTAGGGGGTAAGGCCGTCTCTCCTCCCTCCCTTTGTCCACGCCTCCTCCCCCTTCCACACATGAGAAGTGTTAACCATTCAGAGACCCAGGCGGGACGTACAAAATGTCCCAACTCATAAGAAGGGTGTCAGAGTGACTTATATGATGGGCTTTCCGGCTCATCCCAAATAGCACTGGCCTCGACTGAGTCACTGATGTCAAAAGGCAAGGCCACTGTTAGTTATATAATAGAAGGACCCTGGTCTTCAAGTCTAGACCTGCATCTCACAAGTCGAGTAACTGTTTTTCATCAATAGGCTTTTTTTTTTAAGAACAGTTTTAGATTTACCGAAAACAAATGCACAGATAGTATAGGGTGTTCTCATATTACCTCCCCTCCCCCCAAATACACACTCCCAGCTTCCCCTATGATTAGCACCTGACATTGGTGTGGTATGTTTGTTGCAGTGAACGGACCAAAGTCAATACATTATTATTAACCAAAGTCCATTGTTCGTTCAGATTTCCTTAGTTTTTTACCCACTGTTCTTTTTCTATTTCAGAATCCCATCCGGGAGGCCATATTACATTTAGCTGTCGTGTCTCCTTAGACAACTCTTGGCTATGACAGTCTCTCGGACTTTTCTTGTTTTTCTTGACCTTGGCAGTTTTGAGGAATACCAGTCAGATATATTATAGGATGTCCCTCTTTTGGAGTTTGATGTTTTTCTCATGATTGGATTGGGATCATGGGTTTGGGAGAAGAAAATCAACAGAGGTAAGGCGCCATTTTAATCACGTCGTATCAAGGGTACACACTATCAAAATGGCTTATTGCTATTGATGTTGACCTTGATCACCTGGCCCGGGCAGTGTCTGTCAGGTTTCTCCATGAGACAGTTACTCCTTCCCCCACCCTCGCACTGTCCTCTTTGAAACCAGGTCACGATGTGTAGCCTCCCCTTAAGGAAGGGAGTGTTATGCTCCCCTTCCTTGAGGAATAATTAAGTTAGTATTTCAATTTCAATTTCAATTATTAATTAAATAATTAGTTTGGAATTCTTATGCATGGGAAATTTGGCTCTTCCCCTCCGTTTATTAATTTGTTCAATTATTTATTTATATCAGTATGTGCTCAGGGATATTTATTTTATACCCTGGGTGGTTATCCAATACTATTTCATTTTTAAAACAATTTTTTGGGGCAGATCGTTTCAGCTTTGACCATTGAGCACTTTCGGTTGGCTTCTATGCCCCCTTGACACATGCCCATCAATGTGCCTCCCTAGAATCAGCCAGTGCTTTAAGAAGCCCTGCTTACTTGGGGCGCCTGGGTGGCTCAGTCGGTTAGGCATCCAACTTCAACACAGGTCATGATGTCATGGTCCGTGAGTTCGATCCCATGGTTCGTGAGTTCGAGGCCCATGTCAGACTCTGTGCTGACAGCTCAGAGCCTGGAGCCTGCTTCAGATTCTGCGTCTTCCTCTCTTTCTGCCCCTCCCCTGCTCATGCTCTGTCTCTCTCTCTCTCAAAAATAAACATTTTTTTAAAAGAATTCTACATGTATTTTTGATACCAGGTCTTTATCAGATATGTGTTTTATAAAGATTTGCTCCCAACTTGTGGTTTATCTTTTCATTTTTTTAATAGACTCTTTTCCAGAGCAGAAGTTTTTAACTTGAATAACGACAAGCTCGATCAAGATTTCTTTTAGGGATTGTATTTTCTTTACTTTTATTTATTTTGATAGAGAGAGAGAGAAAGGGAGACAGCAAGCATGGGAGAGGGGCAGAGAAAGAGAGAGAGAGAGAATCCCTCGACATGGAGCCTGACAAGGGACTCGCACCCACGATCCATGAGATCATGATCTGAGCTGAAACCAAGAGTTGGACACTTAACCAACTAAGCCACTCAGACACCCCAGGGATTGTACTTTCAGTGCTATATCTAAAAACTTCTTGCTAAAGCTAAGACCACCTAGATTTTCTTCTATGCTATCTTCCAGAAGTTGTACTTTTCAGAATTTTCATATAGATCTGTGGTCCATTTTGGGGTTAAGTTTTGTGAAAGGTGTAAAGTCTGTATTTAAATTAATTTTTTTTTTTTTTGCATATGGAAAATGGTTCCAAGCACCATTTGTTGAAAAGATTATTCCATTTTTTCTCCATTTAATCGCCTTTGCTTTCTTATAAAAGATCTGTTGACTATATGTATGTGGGTCTATTTCTGGGCTCTCTATTCTGTTCCATTGATCTAAGTGTCTTTTCTTTTTCCAGTATCATGCTGTCTGGATTACTGGAGGTCTATAGGAAGCCTTAAAGTGGGGTAGTGTCGGTCTAACTTTGTTTTCCATTTTCAATATTGTGGTGGCTATTTTTTAAAAAATTTTTTAATGTTTATTTATTTTTGAGAGAGGCAGAGACAGAGTGTGAACAGGGGAGGGGCAGAGAGAGGGAGACACAGAACCCGAAACAGGCTCCAGGCTCTGAGCTATCAGCCCAGCGCCCGACACGGGGCTCAAACTCACAAACCATGAGATTGTGACCTGAGCCGTAGTTGGACGCCCCTGTGGTGACTATTTTGAGTCGTCGTCGGCTTTTTCGTATAAACTTCAGAATCAGTTTTCCTATGTCCACAAATGGAATTTTGATTGGGATTGTGTCAAATAGCTCGAGTTGGGAAGAACTGACATCTTAACAAAACTGAGTTTTCTAACAGGTAATGTTTTTAATCAGCTTTACATGGGCGTAACTGACATATAATAAGCTGCGCATATACTACGAGTACAATTTGGCAAATTTTGATGTATGTATGCATTCCTAAATCCATCACCATGATCAATGAGCAAATTTATCATCCCCCCCCAAGTTTGCTCGTGTCTGTCTATGATCCTTCCCTTCTGACCTCCTGTCCCCAGACAAAGATATTGTTTCTGTTGCTATAGACGAGTTTGCATTTCCTATGGTTTGATATAACTGGAGCCATACAGCATGTATTCTCTTTAGTCTTATTTATTTCTTTAATTCAGCGTCATTAGTATGAGATTCAGAAATCCTACAGCATGTATCCATAGTTTATTCTTTTCTACTGCTGAACAGTATTCAATTGTGCATATATACCACAATTTGTTTACCCTTTCAATCTATTTTTAAAGTTTTTAATGTTTATTTATTTTTGATAGAGAGAGAGAGAGAGAGAGATACAGAGTGCCAGAGGAAGAGGGGAAGAGAAGAAGGGAGACAGAGAATCCGACGAAGGCTCCAGATTCTGAGCTGTCAGCACAGAGCCCAACGTGTGGCTCGAGCCCATGAACCGTGAGATCATGACCTGAGCCAAAGTTGGACGCTCAACTGACCGAGCCACCCCGGCACCTGTACTCATTCATGTATTGATGGACATTGGGTGGCTTGCAGCTTTCAGCTCTTACAAATAAAGCTGCTATGAACATTTGTGGACAAGTCTTGATATGGACATAGACTTTCATTTTTCTCAGGTAAATATCTGGAGGTAGAAGGACTGGACCATCTGATAAACAGAAGTTGACCTTTTTCAGAAACTGCTCCTTCGTGCTCACGAACGCGTTCATTTCTTATAACCCGATTCCGAGGAACATCGTGAGATGTTAAAAATCAGCATCTTCGGGGCGCCTGGGTGGCGCAGTTGGTTAAGCGTCCGACTTCAGCCAGGTCACGATCTCGCGGTCCGTGAGTTTGAGCCCCGCGTCAGGCTCTGTCTGGGCTGATGGCTCAGAGCCTGGAGCCTGCTTCCGATTCTGTGTCTCCCTCTCTCTCTGCCCCTCCCCCGTTCATGCTCTGTCTCTCTCTGTCCCAAAAATAAATTAAAAAATGTTAAAAAATAAATAAATAAATAAAAATCAGCATCTTCAAGCTTCTTTCCTAGAAGAAGGAAGTGGCAGGACACCAGTTGGCAACGCTGGTCTGAGAAGTTGAGAAAGTTCAGGCCCAAGTCAGACGTGCCTTCCACGCAAGTCTTTTCTGCTCTTGGCTGGGAAGGTCTGGTATTAGGTTCTGAAACGGAAAGGTTTGCTCTCTCTCACGTGGTTCAGCCCCCTGCCTTCATGCCACAGATTCATCATTTTGTTAAGTCTCTAGGGTTGTCAGATTTGCTCTATTCTAAGTTCAATGCCATGCCGTTGAAAGTGTTGCTCCAAACAGTGCTTTTGTGAAACTCGGCAAATCTTTCTCTGTGTTTCTAAAGATGTTGGGACTTCTGCGAGTTATGGTCTCTTTGAGGAGAAAAAAGATGCCTTCGCTCTTCTTGCGTACGGCTCCTTCTATTGAGTTCTGGGTGTCTTAGCCCCTCTTTCTTGAGCCATTGCTTTTTTTTTCTCCCCCCCCCCCTTTCCCCTCTGTCTTTTGGACTGAGGGTTTTTAGTCAGTGCTTCTCCTTACCCCTGTGAATCTCATTCACAATAGTTCCCTGATGACGGGTACACATTTTGAGGTCAGTGACATTTCTGTTTCTTTTTTGGTTAAAATGATTTTTACTTATTTATTTTTTAATCTAGAGAATGTTTCAGTTTCTTTCCAATAAGAGGAATATTTTTTTAAAGTTTAATTATTTATTTCCAAGAGAGACAGAGACAGCACAGTTAGGGGGGAGGGCAGAGAGAGAGAGGGAGAGAGGGAGAATCCCAAGCAGGCTCCGTGCTGTCAGCACAGAGCCCGACGTGGAGCTTCAACCCACGAAACTGAGAGATTATCACCTGAGCAGAAACCAAGAGTCAGATGCTTAACCAACTCGGCCACCCAGGACGGGAAAATCTGGAAATGGGGTTCCCTGTGGCAGCATCAGTACTCAAGTACTTATGAAATCAGCACAGGTAGAGATGGGCTCTGGAGCGAGTGCCGTGTGTGATGGGAGTCCTCCCTTCCTCCTTTTAGTCCCGCCTCCCCCTTCTCTCCCTCTCTTTCTTTCTGAAGCAACATCATTCATTTCTTTTAATCCCCTTTCTGGGGCTGAGTATGGGGCTTTGGAGAAGTTTGGGGTAGGGATTGGAAAACTCTACCTAAATGGCCAGATAATAGATATTTTAGGCTTTGTCAGTCATTAGGGAGGTATTTGTATAACCATTTAAAATGCAACTATTTCAAAATGTGGAAGAACAAAAAAACATTCTTAGCTCTTGGACCAGAAACCAACAGGCTGCTGGCTGGATCTGGCTCCTATAGTTTGCTGACCTTTGCTCTAGCAAATTGGATAAGATCTCTCGATTCTCAAGGAGTCAGAGGAGTTCTCCACAAACACAGAACAGCAAAGAATGGTCTGGAAAATCGACATCCAAATACAGACTGAGCTCACATCAAATCCACCTCTGTCAAATGCCACCTGCCCAAATCTATCTAAAATAAGTTTCTCTGCAGGTGAAGAAGCTACGAATTACTTCCCCATCAATGAGGGCCTGAAATGCACAATGGGAAGGTGGTGGCTCGCTAACCAGTCCTCAAATTTCCTCCTAGTTCAGAAAACTCTCCAGCCTCACCTTTCTCCAGTGTGATCAATCCTTGCATTCTGGTGAACCGGTTCAGGTGCGGCCTTTCTTCATCCTCTTCATCCCAATGGCCACATCTTAACCATGAGCCCTCTGTGGTGAGAGGGCACTCCCCACCCCCACATTCCCCTACCCACTCCCGCTTGTGCCAAAGTCAACTCAGTGCCTTCTGAATGGAGGGATTGCCAGAGTATAACCCAGAGACCATGACGAGCAAGAAAGTTGATTTCAGATAACATATTATGGTAGGCAGACATCAAAGACATCTCATGATTCCCACCTCCTGGTATCCACACCCTTGGATACCCCCCTCCTCCTCAAGTGTGGCCTAGACCTAATGACTTGCTTCCAAGGTGATGGGTTAGCGCTTTCAAGATGTGGTTGGTTTCAAAAGTCTGTTTTGTTGGCCCTCCCTCTCTTACTCTCTGGCTTGCTCAATTTAATAAAGTCAGCTACCAAGTTGTGGGTTGCCCTATGGAGAGGTCCGTGTGGCAAGGAACTGAGGGTGGCTTCTGGCCATCAGCCAGCAAGGAACTGAAATCCCCAGTCTGACCACCTGTGAGAGCCTGAATCCTGCCAACAACCATTGAGCGAACTTGGAAGTGGATCCTTCCCCAGTCCAGCCCTGAGACAACAGCGGCCCAACCAACATATTGATTGCAGTCCCCTGGGAGACCTCAAGCCAAAGGACCCCCCCTAAGCTGTGCCTGAACTCCAGATGCACAGAAATTGCAAGATGATGAGAGTTGTTCCAAATCACTAAGCTCTGAGGTATTTTGTTACGCAGCAATACGTGACTCATACGTAGATGGACTAAGATTTTCATCCCAGCAATCCCATATTTATTATAATGTATATGGGGGGGGGGCTTGGGTTTAATAAGCATTTAATTTTCTTTTTAAATGTACTTAAGTAAAAAAGAATGAGTACAGGTGACAATTAGATGTGGCAACATATGTCAAAAATGACAAAAGTTACTGACGTTTAGGAAGTGCTGCTTTAGCCAATGGCCTTGAATTTATCAGTACCAATAATGAGTCGACACTTAAGACCCTCACACCCTGCTCTCCTCTCCATCATAGATGCTTTGTGCTGTCAAAGCAAGATAAAATTTAGGACAGGTTAGGACCTAAGTGGGATAAAAATAGAATACATATAATGTCTGGGTTCATGGATTTAATATCTTAAGAGGAGCATCAGAGTTCACTTTCATGAAACAATTTATACATACGTTGTGTTCTGTACATGAGACTAGACAGAGAAGCACCTGGCTGGCTCAGTTGGTTGAGCATCTGACTCTTGATTTCAGTTCAGCAATGATCTCATAGTTTGTGGAATCCAGCCCCGTACTGGGCTCTGTGCTTAAAGCATGGAGCCTACCCGGGATTCTGTCTCCCTCCCTCCCTCTCTCTTTCTCTCTGCCCCTCCCCCACTTGCATTCTGTCTCTCTCAAAATTAAAAAAAAAAAAACAGCAACAACTCTTCTTGAGTGGGGGAGGAGCAGAGGGAGAGGGAGAGAGAGAATCTCAAGCAGGCTCTGTGCTGGTCAAGAGCCTGATGTAGGGCTCGAACCCACACACTGAGATCATGACCTGAGCCAAAATCAAGAGTTGTGTGCTTAACTGACTGAGCCACACACCCCCCAAAATAAACTTTTAAAAAAAGAATAGAGAGACCGTGCAAATGAAGTGGGACTCAGATAAATGTTCAGCGTTCTGGGATGACCTGGGCCATGAAGAGGAGTTAATAGGATTGGAAAAGTCTAGAGAGACTTTGAGGGAGATTCCTTTCAGCCCCGGAGAGTGGGTCAACTTCATACTCATCAGCGTCTGCTATAAATAAGGTGCTGTGCTAGGCACACCTCGCATTTGCGGGTGATTGTAGAGGGAAAAAAATCCTGCTTTGTCTGGGACTGAGAAGGTTTGGGGGATGTGGGGTTTCTGGCGTAAACCTCCAGAAAGCCCCAGAAAACCAGGGTGGTTGGTGGCCCTGTGCAGTGGTCTCTTTGTTCTGGAACTTTGAGGCAAGAAGGCCACGGGCAAGAATTGTAAGAGCTGTTGTATTAGGCTAAACAATGGCCCCCAAGGATGTTCACTTAATCTCCAGAACCTTCCTTACATGGCAGGAGTGACTTTGCAGTAGGACCTAGTTATTAAGAGTCTGGAAGTGGTGGGGGTTGGCGAGAGGTTACTCTGGATTCTCCAGGTAGACTCAATCTAATCACCAGGGTCCTCCTCAGAGGAATGCAGAGGAATCAGAGTGAGAGGAAAAGGGAACTTGACAAGGAAACAGAAGACAGAAGGATTAATGTTATAGACGAAGGAAGGGGCCCCAAGCCAGGGAATGTTGGGCACCGCTAGAAGCCGAAAAGGGCCAGGAAACAGATTCTCCCCTGGAGCCTCCAGAAACAACCAGCCCCTGCCAACACCTTGACTTTAATCCAATGAAACTGCTTCCAGACTTCTGACCTCCCACACCGTGAGAAAATAAACGTGTGTTAGGCCACTAGGTTTGTGGTGATGTGTTACAGCGAAAATGGAAAACCAATATGGACACGCATCAAGAAAAGGGCAAGGTGCCATGGGCTCCCTGTAATGACAGCTCCCCCGAGTGGCTTTATTTTATGTCAACTCCACGGGCCATGGGGTGGCCCGATCAATCCATTTCCGGGTTTGTCTGTGAGTGTGTTTCCTGCTGAAATTGGCATTCGGATGGGTGCATCAGTGAAACAGAGGGCCCTCTGCCTGTGAGCGGGCCTCCTCTGATCTGTTTCGGGCCTGAAAAAGAACAAAACACCGAGGGAGACGATCCCTTCCCCTCCTGCCTGCCTGACTGAGCTGGGGCCGTGTGGACTGGGACTACCATTGGCTTTCAGGCCCCCAGACTCGGACTGAGTCACAACCCCCATCTCGTCTGGGTCTCCAGCTTACGGACAGATGGTCGGACTGCGGACTGCTCAGCCTCCATCATCGCGTGCAATTCCTCGCAGTAAGCCATTTAATAAATCAATACATCTCTGTCTTTCTCTCTAAGCATTATATTATTTTATATTATTATATAATATACCATAGGCATCATTCACATAATATACGAACATATAGATTTATATATTGTGCTCGTGTATATAACTATGTATACATAGCTTCTCTGAAGAATCCTGACTAATGCACACCCCCCGGCCTAGAACACGTCCGAAAGAAAAGCAGAGCGGTTAAATACTTATTTCCAGTGTGGGAAAAACTCACACATATAAAAAGAATCCATTTTAGTGTGTGGGGAAAATTAAGAGAATTTTCATCTCCCTTCATTCTCTTCACATTTCTATTTTTGGGCATTTATACAAAGTAGTTAATACAGGCCTCCGTGTACATAATTTGTAAACAAAGAAACAGATAGCGATGGGCGTGCGTGTTCATGCGTTTTCTTCACCGTGGACGTGTGGTGAAAAGTTTGATGGTGACTGATCTCGAGAGGTAGACTTGGGTTCGCTCAGAGCCACCCCACTTACTGCCTGTTGGATTCCCATGCCCATCCATGAAATGGGATGCCGATCGTGATGCCGATGAGCTCACAAAGTTGGGGGAGCGTTAAAATCGATACTCCCCGGGGAAGAGCTGAGCCTGGGACAAGGTAAGGAAGACGCGCCCTCTCAGGGTTGCAAAAGCGCAGGCTGGGCCCCTGACACCCTGTGTCCGAGGGCCTCTCTCGCCTCCCCGTGCCCCACGTGGAGTCCCTGGCATGTAGCTGGCACACAGAAGAGGCTCTGTCACCAGTGGCTGCCGGCACTGACGTCCACCCTGTCAGCCCGGGCCCACACTGGGAACCCCCAACCATGACCCCGTCCCAGCAAGCGGCACATGGCGAGAGTCCCACACCCCTGATCCCTGGGACTGAGAGAGGAGCTTGGTCGGTCTTTCTGGAGTAAAGGCTTAACTTCCGCCAAGCCCCGCTCCGGAGGCCGGCTCTCCCCACATCAGGCACACTCTTAAACATCTGTCTGTAGTGTGATTTATTCTCTTTTAAAATGAGGTTTTCAAACAACTCACTATCTTAATTTTAGCAGTTCAGCTCCTTTGTATGCTAACAATACCAAACATGCAAATGAGCTACCACTTTGCTTTCTAGCAAAAATGTTTCTGTGCAAACACTTGATTTTATAACGCACTTTGCAGCTTTCTCCTATAATTAGTTGTTAAATCTATATTTGACTTTGTCTAAATGGTTGCATTGCAAGGCTGTTTTTCTTGCCTCTCCCTTTGGCTAGTTCATCTTACCCCTGCCCATGTCTCTCCTCGAATGAGGGGATGGTTTCCTGGCTAACTTTTAGACTGAAGGCAAAACCCAGAAAACATGCGGGGAGTCAGGGTGCAGGTCACCCGGAGGCCCCGGAAGGCTGCAGGTTGGGTCAGGTTCACACCATGGGTATCTCGTCCTTTTCGGACCAGCCGGTTAACCACGGTGTGTTCTTCTCATGGTAAGAGCAGAAGTACAAGAGGGCAAGGTTAACCACGCAGGTCAGATCCAGCCTCTGCCGGCATCATGTTTTCTAGCATCTGAAACCAAAGGATGCCAAGTGTATTTCCTCCTACGATGAGCTCAAAATAAGTCACACGCCCAGTTCAATAGCAGTAGGTAGGGAAGTGTATTCCTCCGACGGCAATGAGGGTGGGGAAGGGAATGGACATTGTTGAACAATAATCTGGTCTTCCGTGGGTACCGAAAGAACCCCGCAGGAGAATCTGAGAGCTAGCAGGGTTGTTCATTCACGCGGTAAAGTTTCACGGAGGGCCTGCTTTACACTGGTCACTGCAGATGTGCTAGAGTTTATAGGAGTTTAAACAAAAGACGGCGGGAACCCACCTTACGGTCTAGACAAAAGAAGTCACGGAGGCCAACCCCAAGCCCTCTGGTGTCCTCCGATTGTATATTCAATTTTGGAGTCCTCATCAAGGGAAAGAAGGCAAAGGCACAGACACAACTCGGGCATGAAAGCAATGTTTAGTTAGAATAAGAAATCATGCCAAAGATACTAATCTTTAAAAAGCTAACAGATTTGGGGGCACCCGGGTGGCTCAGCCCGTTGAGCGTCTGACTCCTGGTTTCAGCTCAGGTCATGATCTCATGGTTTGTGAGTTCGAGCTCCCACATCAGACTCCATGCTGACAGTGCAGAGCCTGCTTGGGATTCTCTCTCTCTCCTTTTCTCTGCCTCTCTCTCTCTCTCTCTCGCTCTCTTTTTTCTCTCTCTCTCTGACAATAAATAAGCTTTTAAAACAGCTGACAAATTTTTTAAAAACCCACAACATCCAGAAAAATAATCATATTTTAATTAATTAATTGTCGGAACCCCTCTATAATACTTTTTGCCTGCGATTTTGCCTGTTCAGTCTTTGCCTCTTCCCATGATGACAGCTTTGTAATCTTTTCTGTAGAAAGAATAGAAATATAATTCAGGCTTTGGTCTAGCAGGGTTGGATCAAAATAGTAAAACACGATACTTGGGATGCATAAAACGTGCACCTTCAGAGAGAGCTGTACTTCCTGAAGGATACAGGTTTGTACTCTCCAAATACAATAGTTCTGATAAATTATATTTCATGGGATTCTCATATAAATCATGGTGGGTTTATAATTATACTGCCAATAAAATGCTGCTTTATTTGGTATATTCTGGCAGGAGAGAGCTTCTATTTTGACTAGGAATTAATGTGAACAGGAATTTCTGCGTCTAATTGTGCACATCTGATGAACGTAGAATTGTTCCGAGCCTAGTTTCTGCCTCCCTGATTTGGAAACCTGTTTCATCTCTCCTATTCTCTCCCCCCAGTTCTGGGGCCAGGTACCACTGGACACATTCCCCACTCAAGACAGTGTCTGCCTGCACATTCACGTCACAACTCAGTGACTTGACCCAGGGGGCAGAGGCAATATTCCCAAGCCCACACTTACGCTGGAGCCGTAAGCAGTAACTTACTATCCACAGACATTGTGAGCCACACAAATATATCTCACTGACTACAAGCTAAGAGTATCCCCAACTCTTGGTCCTCTTGACCAGCTCCTGGAAATGTCTGTAGCCGCGTGGCTAAGTGTCACAGAAGAGAAACCAGAGTGGAGAGACAATAGTCTTCCCCGACTGAAGTTAAGACACCTGTTTGCAAATTTTACAGAAGCACTTTGTCTCAGTCCGTTCGGGCTGCTATAACAAAGTGGGATGAATCGGGTGGCTTGTCAATAGCATACATTTATCTCTCACAGCTCTGGAGGCTGGGAAGTCCAAGATCAAAGTGTCAGCAGATTCCGTGTCTGTTGAAACCCAGCTCCCAGAGGCCATCTTCTAGTGTAATATGGCGGGAGCTTCCTCGGGCCTCTTTTGGAAGGATACTGATCCCATTCAAAGCTTTCATCGATTAATGCCATCCCCTTGGGGGGCAGAGCTTACCATATAAACTTTGGGGAGGCACAAACATTTCAATCTACAGCACCTGTGACAACCTAAACCCACTGTTAAGTCCCCTCTCCCGACCCTGGCAGGAACCCGTGCTAGTGAGGGACCCTGATATTCAAGCTCCAGGAACTTCATGATGATCCAACCCCCCTTGAGATCTCTCAGCACAGACTGCCATCCTAAGGTAGCCTCACACCCAGGTGGCATGGCTCCGTGAAGGAACCACTTCCATAGTGGGTACCAGGAACCACAAGAAAGTATCCAAAGCCTACTTTCCCTTTATGGATTGTATCCTAAACTAAGTGACATATCTTGAGTCCCTGTCCTCTGTCTATCTGTCTCTCTCCGCTTCTAACCACTAACCTCCTAATTTATTCTCCCTTTGGCTTCCATTCGCCCTCTAGATTTGGCTGCGCCATCCAGGGGCTCATGGAGGAAAGACCGCCCAGCTTGGAACCCCAGGACCTGCCCCAGACGGAGCTCTCCCAGGGACTTTGGGAACTTCTTCCCAGATGAGACACTACAGGTTCCCAGCATATGAAAAAACGCTCAAGCTCGCAGGTAATCAGGAAAATGCGCTTTGAGAACCACAGTGGGCTATCATCTTGGTCTCATAAGATTGACAGAAATTGAAAAGATTGGTAGTCCCAACGGTTGGCATAGTTTCTGGTAAATGGGTGCCATTACACAATATTTTTGTATTTCTTCCCCTATTGGACTATCTGGCAAAATTTGTAATGTGCATACCCACTGAACTATGAATGTTCCCAAGAGTATTTTACAGAAATATACTGCAGTCTGGTCAAAGATACAATATGAGGACTTTTTAAAATTGCAACATTAGAATAATGAAAAATTGGAGGCAGCATAAATATCCACCGATTGGGAAACAGGTTGCATACATTACGGTTTATCCGTCCTGTGAAACAGTCGGCAACTATTTTTTTTTAATGATGGCTCTGACATAGAAATATCCCCAGAACATATTAATATGTGAGAAAATCGAGTCAAAGAACCATGCGTATGATGTGGCCCCATTTTTTCATGCACTAAAAAAATTTGAACACATCAAATAACCTCTTGGGGTCTCAGTCTCCTCCTTTGGAGAGAATTCCTCCTACCTCTCAGGGGCTGGTAACTTAACAGTGGCTTTGGATGTAAAAGAATCCTATAAACTGTAAAGTTCTATATAACTCACCATTTAAAATGTATCACGTAAGAGGGAAAAATCAGTTGTGGGCATCCTATAAGTATTTCTCTAATTCCTGACGTCTCCTAGTGTCTATGAAAGAGTTTTTTTTTTTTTTTTTAACGTTTATTTATTTTTGAGACAGGGAGAGACAGAGCATGAACAGGGTAGGGTCAGAGAGAGGGAGACACAGAATCTGATACAGGCTGCAGGCTCTGAGCTGTCAGCAGAGGGCCCGACGCGGGGCTCGAACTCACAGACCGCGAGATCATGACCTGAGCCAAAGTCGGCCGCTCAACCGACTGAGCCACCCAGGCGCCCCATATGAAAGTTTTTACAAAATAAATTGTTCTGCGCTCCGTGGGGGGCTGACTGACATGGGACACAGGTGGCTTAGAGCACACTTAGCGACGTGCTGGGCACACAGTAGGCATTCAAAGCATACTTGTGGAATGAAGGACTCAAAACACACACTAGAACAAGGAACGCCAGGGCAGACTGGGTTAACCCACAAGACGGTGCTGGTCTTGGAGGTCTGGTTCATGCCAGAATCACGGTCATGACTCCAGAACCACGAGGTTCACTTTGACGGAGTCCTGCACCATTATATACGTGCTCATCAGGGTGAAATATTAAAAGAAAATAACAGAATACCAAAACGGAATGTGCACGAATGTACACTATGATTACAACGAGGATATACAATATTTTTAGACAAGAATCCTGAGAGGCAAACAGTTGGTTTGCTTAGTGAGGTGATATTAGGAGTAAAAAAAATTTTTTTTTAATTCTAGGAAGGTTATAATGTTTTGGACACAATCTACTTACTTAAATTTCCTTTAAAGCTTCACAGCTGTGCATTAGCAAAGGAACAGACGTTCATCATAGACAATGAAGAAACTCGGGAAAAATTGGGAGGACAAGAGAAATTCACCCCCAGAGCTGTGCCCAAACACCAAGCATGGTTAACGGGTTGTGTCTCTCACTGAGGTCTTACTACATTGTTTTTTATATTTTCGGGGCAGATATTTTACATATTTGAGTCTTATATGTACCATCCCCGCCCCCCCGCCATGTGACCCCCAAATGCTGAAGAGTTTGTTTTGGATCCATTGAATACTGGTTCAGTCACTTACCTACTCTACTGTATATCTCGGGCAAAGTTCTTACTCTCTCTGACCTTCAGGGTTTTCGTTTGTAAAATGAGGATATCCTTAGGGCATGCTTTATAAGTGAATTTCTTCATGTGAATTTATACTTCAATTCCAGACACATAACGGAGACTAGAAGGAGTGATTTTGGAATAAAGAATAAATGAATCAAGGAGGGGAACTCGATCTGGTCTGGGAGATCAGGGAAGGCTTCCCAGAGGAAGTGGCATTTCTGGCATCTGAAGGCTGAGCAGGAGTTTACCAGCCAGAGAAAGGGACAGGAGACTAGGGGGAGGACGAGAGAAGAGAGGGGTCATTCTAGCTAAAGGGAACAGCTTATGTACAAATGCATATTGGGAGTCAGAGACAGAAGGGATTCAAAAGGAGGTCAGGGAGAAATGGGACCAGGGAACAAAGGGTGGTGTTAATACAGAGAGACCAGGGAAGTCAACAAGGGCCAGATGAGGCAGGGCCCTGAAGCCCACTGGGCTTGGCCCTAGAGAACACGGTGGGACCATAAGAAGGTCTTAAGGAAAGAAAGATCTGGGCAGACTTGTATATTTAGCACTCCACCTACAGTATGGGGCATGAACTGGGGAGTATGGGCAGAGTGGAAATGGGGAGACCTCATCAGAACCTATTGTCCCGGGAGCCCCTGGGTGGCTCAGTCAGTTGAGCGTCCGACTTTTGATTTCAACTCAGGTCGTGATCTCACGGTTCGTGAGTTTGATCCCCGCATCAGGCTCCGCGCTGACAGTGTGGAGCCTGCTTGGGATTCTCTCTCTCCTTCTCTCTCTGCCCCTCTCCCTCCTCTTTCCTTCTGTCAATTAATAAATAAACTTGAAAGAAGAAGAAGAAGAAGAAGAAGAAGAAGAAGAGGAAGACGAAGAAGAAGAAACTATTTTCCTGATCGTGACAAGAATGGCCCAAGCCACGTGTCTGCCCTCCACGAGTCAGTAGACACCTGAACTTATTTTGTGGCTGCTTGCTGCCTGGCTCTTGGCTTCCAGCGTGTCTCAAGATGCGCCTCGTTCAGCTTACCATCGAGTGTGCAGTGTCCCATGAGCTGGATCGAGAGAGTCCGGGGCGAGTTTCCGCCAAACCTGAGAAAGGTAGAAACGCTACTGTGGACAAGAGAAGGTTGACCTGCAGGCTTGCAGCAAGCGCCCTAGGTTTATATTCCAGACCACCAGCCACTATAATTATACATTAGCGGGCCTCCGAAAGGCACAATATCGATGCTCGCAGCCAGGGTCCCTGTTATAAAGGCCCTGCTCTTGGTTGTTATTAACTATACTGTACGAAGCCTCATAAACACCTTTTTACACATACAGTGCAACCTTTCAATACAACAATCAAATGCTTTTCAACAAATTACAGTCTCCTAGAAAAGGGACCCCTTGATTGCTTCCCAGAAAGAGGTGGAAGGAAACTTTAGACAGAACTCGTTCGAAGCCTGATGTTGAGAACCGTGTTTGCTTTGGGCTGGAAATGCTAGCCTGGAGTTCAGGCCTTGCACAGCTCTGGGGAAATCAGTGCCAATTAACCCAAGCCTGGCCAGAGAAGAAATGAGACCACAGGAATCATCTAACCAACCCGATCTACTTTAACGGATGAGCATAATGAGAGGAGACAAGAGCGGCCACTGTCTCGGGTCACGGGGGATCTCAGAGGGGGAACCGGGGCAGGGATTTCAGACCCCACTGCTGACATCCTCCCTGGGCACAGCTGACCGGTGGTGTTCAGATCTGCCCTTGAGTTAACTCTGTTAGTTCAGAATCTGGCATCTTGTAATTAGAATGTTGAGTCTTTGTCCCCAGGACCTTCTCCTGTCTGTAAGACTTTCTCTGACACCCCCAGTTGAGCAAATTTTTCTCCTCTTATAAAAATGGATCTTTAGATTTCATTGACCAGTAAAATTTACAGACCCGGGGTTGCAAACTCTTTATTTTGCCAACTGAGGACATCGCAGAAAACAAGCTGAAAGGACAGGGACCCGGGAATACATGCAATTTGCAATCACCAATTTTTGTACACTGAAAATGCATTATCGTTGACAGAGAAGGAAATAAAAAGGAAAGACAGGAAGAGAGAGGTAAACACAGAAACTACATTAGCACATACGTGGGGTGGGTGGGGGTGCCGTTTGCCTGCAAAAGGGCAAGAAGAGAATTTCCTGAGAAAGATGGAAATATTCTCTATCTTGATTGAGGCGGTGGTGATAAGAATATATCCGTTTGTAGCGGGGCCCGGGTGGCTCCGTCGGTTGGACGGCCGGCTCTCGGTTTCGCCTCAGCTCGTGATCTCACGGTTTGTGAGTTCAAGCCCTGTGTCAGGCTCCGCACTGATGGTGCAAAACCTGCGTGGGATTCTGTCTCTCTCTCTCTCTCTCTCTCTCAAAATAAATAAATAAACTTAAAAACAAAGAATATACCCATTCGTCAAAACTCCTTGCTGTTCATTCGATGTTCTTTCTGATGCAAAAGCAAAAACAAGACAAACATAAAGGGGAAAAAACCCGTATTCTGATCAGACGTATCCTTCTCGGACCCAGAGTCGTCTCAGAGTCTGGAGCTGGGCTGAAGGCCATGGAGGAGGATGAATGCAAGGATGGTTCCCTAATGTAGCTTCACCCCTGGGGCCGCCCCACCCATATTCCACCCAAGGCAATGCTGTGCCAGCAGGCGTTTCCACTCAGAGTCCCTGACAGAAACCAACTGAGGGCCGAACCAAGAAATTCCTCTCTCTTTGCTTCGGGAAGGCCTTGGCAAAGAGGCATGACCACTTTTGGCTGCCGTGTCCTCGCCTGAGCGTTGAGAAAATGGGACTCCCTGAAGCATGTCCTGAGAACTCGGGCCCTGACAAGGTCAAGACGAGCCACGCAAAGCCATCAGGGCTGGTCGTTTCAGCTCCAACATTGCTCCTGGGCTTGCAAAACAACGCGAAGCTTCAAGGGAGGTGACGGAGTGCTGACTTACGCCTCAGAGAGACCTGCGAGTGGCTTCCGGCCCTGCCATGGGCGGGGTGTGTGATGTGGGAAAAGGAACTTCGTCTTGATGAGGCACCGTGCCTTCCGCTGCAAAATGGGGATCACAGCAGCCACCTTTGTGGAGATCCTGCCAGAATGGGAGAAGGGTCACGTAGGCAGAAAGTTGTCGGCTCAGCGTCGGGCACCTAGTGGGTTCGGATACGGAGCTAGATATTATTATAACTTCTAGATATTTCCTCGTGCTTCCTGGCAGCCAGCAGGAATAGGAGAAATGGCACAAGGCCGGACGCCGTTCTTGGAAGCTCGGTTTCCTTGACTCGAGAGCAGGGAGGGTAAAATGAGGTGATACGTGTGGGGTGGTGCTGACCTCCATGCTTGGCACATAGTAGGCGCCCACCAAGTGATAGCCACGGCCGTAACTGCGTCAGTAGATACGGCTTGGGCCAAATGTGGCTGTGGGGGGGGGGGGGGGGGTCACCCGGGACAGCCATCATGTCATTGGGTCACCGTCGTGTCGGTCAACACACATTTGCCTGAAGTTTTTCCAAGGGTTACACGGGGATGACTGGAGCCCTAAGGCCAAGACAGGCTGTAAACTCAGACTTTTGGTTTTTTAGTCCCTCTGTTGGCAGGAACCCTGGTCTGCTGGTTTGCTGCCGCGCTCCCAGGCCAGAAGAAGTGTCAAGCAGGTAACAGGTGCTCAGCAAATATTCGTTGAATGAGTGAAAGAACGAGGTCCCAAATAAAGGAATGAATGAGAGTCGTGTATCTGACGCCTTTTGAGGTCTTACTCTGCCAAGGATGGGTCTCTCTACGCACCCGACTAAAGCAGGGAAGCAGATGTAACATTGTGGAGAGATTCTCAAGCGAATGGCCGCAGTTTCAAATTCGGGCCCAGCCTTGCTTTCCTTGGAGACCGAGTCCCTCTGGTTTGGGTTTTTGGCGGACGGACAGCAGTCCGTGCTGTCTCTCTGTGATCCCCGGCTTACTTCACACTGATCATGTCCCAGGATCAGTGTTCTCCAAATGATGGAAAAGGGGGTTACAACCTGGTTAATAGTGCCCCGCCCCCCGCGCGTAAACCAGAACGTAAAATCAGGCTCACGATGATTTGCAAAAACAGGCTTGCAACATCGCAGGAAAACAAACCGAAGCCAAACAACTGACAAAAATCAAAATCAAAACTAGCGAGCATTTCTGGCGTTCCAGGACTCTTTCTCATTTACACTTGGGTTTTAAAACTCCACGAGACAACAGGAATACTCTAATTGGGGCCTGGGAGGAGGTACAGAAGGGCCCGTCGCTAGTAAAACCGAAAGCATTTATTTATTATTTAATTTGTTTGCCCAGGAGACTTCGCTCCTGATGCAACATCTGGTTTTCATTGTAGCCCAACTTTTACCTAATTGTACAGCTGGGGAGATTAAGGCACGAGGGGTCACAGGCCGAGCCCAGCCAGGACCCAGCCCCCTATGAGAGCTTTGCTCCTCGCTTCAGGGTAGAGACCACACTCCTTGCCCCTGGTCCTCCGGTGGAGACCTATAAATAAGAAAGGAATTAGTCTTTCAAGTCCCCACTCTCCCTCCTTCTGATTCTCATTAATGGTGGGGCTGGGGGTTGGAGGCGGAGGAGGGGTCCGGGGCGATGGACCCTGCAGGCGGAAGGGGCAGCGGCCACAGAGCTTCCAGACCACAGGCAAGGAAGGGGTGGGGGTGCAGCGCGGACGGAAGCCGCTCTTCCGGGGGTCCTTTGTCAAAGGCGGCCCCTCCGAGCCAAAGTGGCTGGCACCGGGCAGGCGGAATCCGTTTCTCAGCCCCGAGAGTAATAAACAAGAAATAGATTTCAGTGTAACATCAAGAGGCTGGAATGGAAAAAGAATAAACTCGACCCGGAGTGGAAACTGCCACCAAGGCGCAAAAGGAAACTTCCTTCCTGAATTCGACTCCCGTCTTTACCTCTTCCACTGTGACCTTGGGCCAGTGGCTTAACCTCTCTGAGCCTCTGTGCCCTGATCTCATGGAATTCTTATGATTAAATGAGATAATCTGCGGAAAGTATGTACTAGAAATAGATGATGCTTAGTAAGCACTTAGAGAAAGGTACTAAAACCAGTCTAAAAACATCACTCAAGACAGCACACTTTATTCTCCGCGCCTTTAAAGAAGTGAGGTCACCCTCAGGGTTACCTGGAGAGTGTCGGGCAATAAACAAGGGCTGAACAAGGTTCAGAGGGCTGGTTTGAGCCTCACGCCATGCCAGCCGTGGGGAAGGGAAGGAGTTGGTGACACAGGCTCATGAAGATATATAATAACAATCAAGGAGTTTAAAATCCGTCTAGTGAGACAGTAAGTGTACTCACGGACCCATCCAGTAATAACCCGGGGCTGAGTGCTTGCTATACAGCCCAAAGAAAAGCAACCCAAATCACACTCAGAAATCAGTCAGGGCTCAGGGCGCCTGGGTGGGTCGGTCAGTTAAGTGTGGGACTTCAGCTCAGGTCATGATCTCGCAGTTCGTGAGTTTGAGCCCCGCATCGGGCTCTGTGTTGACAGCTAGGAGCCTGGAGCCTGCTCCGGATTCTGTGTCTCCCTCTCTCTCTCTCTGTCCCTCCCAGCTCTTTCTCTCAAGAATATATAAACATTAAAAAAAATTAAAATAAAAAAGAATCAGGGATCTGATTGTGGGGGGGCGGGAATCACTTCAAGGAGGAAGTCAGACTGGATCTGGTTGGTTTTTTTGTTTTTGTTTTTGTTTTAATGTTAATTTTGGAGAGAGAGAGAGAGAGCACCCCAGGTGGGGGGGTGGGGAGTGCAGAGAGAAAGGGAGACAGAGGATCTGAAGAAGGCTCTGTGCTGACAGCAGAGACCCGATGCAGGGTTTGAATCCATGAGCCCTGAGATCATGACCTGAGCTTAACTGACTGAGCCACTCAGGCGCCCCAGACTGGATCTGGTTTTGAAGGATGAGTAGGAGTTAGAGAGGCAGTGGGGCCCCAGCAGAGCTTGTCCCAGCATAAACAATAGCATAGTGATGGATTTGGGTGAACTTGGGCCAGAGATGGTGTCGATGAGGGCAGCCTGAATGGAGAAATTGTAGGCCGATGGGGCACAGAGAGCAGAGGGCTATATTTTGGGTGGTCCTGAAATTCAGGCCAATGTGTGTATCTCCTAGGGCAACGGGCTGCTAGCTATGGGCTACTAGGCCAAGAAGCGGGGGGATTCAAGAGTATTTGAGGAATCTGACACACACAGGCAACATGGACAGGATAAAGACTTAACACTGGATGCAGGTGAGGTCTTCTGGTATTCCCGCCTCACTAACTCCCAGCTCATGAGTCTCTGAGTCAGGGGATTTCTCTTCTTGATGGGCCTAAAATCACGTTTCCTTTGTCTGCATTTCTTACACGCCCCACCAGCCTTGGTTGGGGTGCACCGCGATGTATCCATCCTGGCATCATGGCATCTAGGCCAGGGGTAACCTAGATTCCATGTGGCCCAAGGCAGCTCTGAGGGCCCCACCTGGTTCATTCACCAAAGTGAGAAAATGCAAAGTGAGAAAATCAGACTGGGAATCAGATCCCCCCTTCAGCTGAGACACACTTCTCCTGTTTAGATTACAGATTTGAGGACGGAAGGACAAGACGAAGCCTGGGAGGGAGACGTTCATTCCAGACCCTCAGAGAAAGTATATCTAAAGAGCCTGAATACTTTATGTGTCAGGGCCTCCCATTCTTCAGGCTTTGGGATAACTTTGCGTTTCTTGTTCAGATGCTTTCTGGATTGGCGGAATAGAAAACGCACCCAATTTGGAGGGGAGCAGACACCGCTTAGGATCCTTATTCTACTACTGGGCAGGTCACCGAACTTCTCTGCCTCTCATTTTCCTTGTCTATAAGATGAAAAACCTTCGTTTCAAGTGTCACATTGAATCATGAGTGCTAAGGCACCTTGAAAAAGGATTCCTGAGTGTATGATGAGTGTCTGCTCTATGCTGAGCATTGTGCAAGTAGCTCGGGGGGGGGAGGGGAGATGAAGTTGAAGAATTAAGACACGCTGATGGCACATTTCCCAAAGCACACTCTACACAGAACCAAGTCAAGAGATATCACCTGAACACATGGGTCCTATGGGCACATAATGTGTGATGTGCCAGATAAACAGAATTCCTCACTGTAAGCCTTCTCAAAACATGTGATAGGTCATGTATACTGGGGATATTGAAGGGAGGTAAAGTGTTTCTCCTTTCTCTCAGGGTGCTTGCAAAGTACGACGGAAAGGGGATACTCACTGTCCTGGGTGATGAGATGCTTCTGAGTTGGAGCCATTGACCTTGCCCAGAGCAGCAGCAAAGGAAACCTCTGTCTTTGCTGACCGGCCTTGGTTTCCAATCCTTGTTAACCCAGTGACATTTATATCAAGTGACATACAAATATTCCAAATAAAAATAAATGTTAATTCAATTTAACTTGTAAAAAAGGAAGCCATATGATACTTCTTTTTTCCAAATCATGATTTTTTAAAGATTTGATATGCAGCAGGAAGGGTGAAAATGGCATTTGAAGACTTGATGGTATAGGGAAAGAAATTTCTGAGTGGGTCTTTCTTATTTTTCATTTCCTGTTTGTATCTTAACCCTGCCTCCCACCTGTGCAAACCCACCACTCTTACCAGGAATGGTCAACATAACCATCAGCGACATTTTCAGTCCATCTTGATCCAAAGGCAAGTCAGCCATCAATGGGATCACACGGACCAGTTCTCCTCTTCCAATAAGTTATGCTGCAGGTTTAGCTGAAGGTTTCACTTCTAAGTCCAGCTCCCAAGTCCTGGGAGCTTGATCTAATTTGCCATTAATCCACCTGGTTTCTACATAACTGCGTAAGAGAAAAATCAGCATCTCTGGGTGGCCCAGATTGAGACTGGGATTTCTCCCCCTTCCCCATCTTAAACAATGACCAAGGGTAAGGGCGAGTTCCAGCCTTAAATATTTGATGACGTTCAGCTCCAAGAGGGGAAAGGTTGAGCCATTTTCAACCTTGTTCCCAGAAGGGCAATGGGCATTATTAAACACATCCATTACGGTGGACGTACGAGGTGTGAGTTTCATGACCCTGGAAGAGAAGGCCTCTGAGACTTCTAGGAGACCAATGTCTGGAAGTCTTACTGGGGTCATCTGGTCTTGTCCCTTCTTCATATCTTTCAGCTCACTTGAAAGTAGTCTAGAGAATTAAGATAAATGCACAGAGAATGTATTTCCACTGCCCTTTACAAATGGAGTACCTTGAAGCAAGACCTTACCCAATCAAAAACATCCTCACCAGCCAGCACATCTTAAGAAGTCAGCATTGAAGATGGTTCCTAAGAAAGCAAATCTGTGTACAGGTTGAACTCTCTTCCCATTAGAATGAGGAAGAAGTTTCTCGTCTACCAGGATCTTGTCTCACTCTCAGCTCATGCTTGCTCCCTGCCCTGTTGCCTAAACCCTGTATCTCAGCCTCTTAAACATGACTTGGCCACATAGCAGGCTCTTACCAAGTACTGGCTGATTCTTTGGGACTATCAACCACATGTCTCAGATGGAAGGGATGCTGGTTTAAGAGTATCGTACATGTTGGTTTCAATCAATAGAACTCAGCCAGGAGGAACAAACTAAGGAACCATCTCGTTCATTTGCAAACCATTTTCTCCATTACATACTCCATCACATTAATATATTACCTACCTTCACCTCTCAATGTTGTTTAAAAATTTTCCAGAAACACGTGTACACATGTATTACACACACACACACACACACACACACACACACCATCCTGTTTGTTTGCCTGTGCAAACAAAACTAAAGAATTTAGTTCTCTGATGCTGACTCTTAGACCAGACATAAGAAGCATAACGTGTAGGTACTAGGGTCTGATCATAGAAGGTGAAAGAAATCTGTACTCTTAACTTTGATGATTCACCCCGCGTAGGGAAAAGTGTCAAGCATTGTAGAAAGAGAAAATGCTAAATCTGCCCTTCAGATAATACATCTCTGCTTAGGGAAGTGGAGATTGGGGGGCAAACACATTGAATCACTCCTTCTTTCATTATTTTTGACATTGATTTGTCATTAGGAAAATTTATTAGGCTCCAGATTAAATTGATTTGAAGAATCATTAATTCATGGGATGAAGCCAGAGCCATTTGGCCTGCCCACGCTAAAATGAGGCAGTATTGATAAAACAAAGGGGAAAATATCAGAGCTGTTTAAAATCCACTTTTTCCTACCTGGAGGAATATTTTGGACATTATTTCATGGGAGGATATTCTAATAGTCAACCTCCGTCAACTTTTTTTTGCCAGAAAAAGATGTTTCTAATACATAAAGCAGAGGGATAGATGGGTCTTAATTTCAGAGCGGTTATTAAAGAAAAAGAAATCTACCAATTTACCTATTTGCTCAAAATAGGGATTAAAACGCAGGTCTCCCAGAGAACCAGAATCCATCTCATCTACACCCCAGCGCTGCCCCTTCCCAGATAACCTCCCCCTTCCCCACCATAATGACTTGCAGTGAAGTCGAGGGTAACTACCTCGTTTAAAGAAGTTATCATAATGTAAGGCAGGAATATTGTTTGCCTGATTCCCTCTCCGACCCCTTAAAAATGACTCTGGAATATGTGTAGCTGAGGAACATATCATAAAGCACACGTTTCCCTACCTCTTCTCTTCTGCTGTATTTTCAAAACAAAAATAAGAATAATATCCACCACGCCAATCATTGTATTAATCAGGACTACTGTTTGCAAATGATGAAAAAGACTTAAGAAGGGAGTTTTTTGGTTCACGTGGCAGAACAGTCCAGGGTGTAATGGGCTTGGACAGGGCTGGAAGCAGGTGGTCAGATGATGTCTTCAGAACACTGTTCCCTGCCCCCCCCCCCCGCCCCCGCCACTCCTCTCTCACTCCCTTCCCCTTCCTACTACTCTCCATCCCTCCTTCCCTCCCTCCCTCCCTCCCTCCCTCCACTTCTTGGCTCAGGCAGTCTCTCCCCATGTGCAAGCCTGCATTAACTCTGAATTTGCATCCCCTTTATAACTAGCAGTCTCCGTGGAAAATGGCTTCTCTATTCCAAGAGTCCCAACAAAAATCCATGAATTGAGTCTCTTTGTCTTGGGAGGGAACCTTTAATCTCTCCTTTACTCACTCATTGATTCAATTCTCTTCTCGTCCATCCGCCCATCTCTATCCCACCGTTTATCCATGTGCTCCATTTTGGGGCTCAGACAGAGCCCTTGCCCTCAACCAACCTGCCCTTTGGAGCTAATCCGTTCTTGCTGTCACTCAGAGAACACAGCCCGCAAGCACAGCTGTTGCGAGCACCCATCCTTGGGGTATCATGAAAATGGACATGGCCACTTATTACTTCTCTGGACATTCCTCAAAATGGCTTCCCAGCCACATGCAGAAAGGCCTGGAAGACAGGCATTGGCTCTAAGAAAGGGTGAAGAGGTTGGAGAGCCAAGTTTACAATCAACTTTACCACTCTTTGGCACAACGACACTTGGAATCCTCTGGAGCACAGAGAAGCAGCCAAGGGAGAGTGCAGTGCAGCCGTGGAGATTTGCATGGGGCACTGGAGCTGTGTGAGGGGAAGGCCCAAAGAAGAGTGGGAGACAAAATGTCTGGAGAACACATAGGAAGAACTACTACATCCCACACTCACATACACACACTTTGGAATTTAACTACGCTGAAGACTCACCCCAGGCTTCACTGAAGCTCTGCCTGCATTTCAGTGTATGCGAGTGTGTGTCTTGTGTATTCTTCCAGAAGTTGGGAGACTCTGGGAGAAGAAGCCAAGAGAGGCCCAGGCTGAAGGTATGCAAACAAGAGTGCAGTCTCTGAGTGATTACAGGATGTCTGTCCCACAACTTATGCCTCCTCCTTTTTTTAAAGTTAATTTATTTTGAGAGAGAGAGAGAGAGAGAGAGCATGCACATACATGCACATGAGCGAGTGGGACAGGGGCAGAGAGAGAGAGAGAGAGAGAGGAAGAAAGAGAGAATCCCAAGCAGGATCCATGCTGTCAGCACAGAGCCGAACAAGGGGCTCGATTCGAATTGTAAGATCATGACCTGAGCCAAAATCAAGAGTCAGATGCTTAAATAACCGAGCCACCCAGGCGCCACGCAAATCTGCCTCCTCCTTGAAGCCTCACTGGGTCCTTCCAGCCTCTTGAGAGCCATACTAGCCTGGATGCCTTAGCACTTGATCTGGCCTCTCTTCAATGTTCTTTTACTACATTTGGGGGATTTGTTTAGGGGAAGGTCTAACATGGAGGGCACTCACTGAATCTTTCCATCAGCGTATCCTTGAGACTTCTCACTTAGGAAAGATTCACAGAACCGCAGACACCATCACAAGCGCACACGACTCCAGAACTTTCGCACCAGCTTTCACACTGACTACATTGTTAGCAAATATCTGCATATGTTGAAAATCCCCAGCCATCAGGCATTGACTGGGCACTGCATTGAATGAACTTTATTGTACCTTTTCCTGTTTAATCCACCAGGTAATCGTGCAAGAATAAATATGATTATTCTCACTTGACGAAGTATCCGGAAAGGTTAAACAACTTGCCCAAGGTCACCTATCTCATGAGTAGCAAAGCCAAGTTCAGACCTGATCACTCTGCTCTCTCCAAAAATATTAACTCAGAGCTTTTGACATAGGGCACTGAGGAAATACTTGGCTGAATGGATGGATGGATGGATGGATGGATGAGTTATGGAATTAATAAACAATTTCACCACGCGTGTACCACTTCAGCGTCTCCTATTGTGCTCCTGATTGACGCATAGGTAATTTCAGAGGATTAGAAATTAGGGAACTCATGACTCTAGCCAACTGTCCCATCCCATTCTGTCTCTTAGGAGCAATTGACGCACTGAGTCCTGGACGTAGATCCTAGGCTGAGCCTCATGGATCTCAGTCGGGTTCATTAATGCCATCGTGGTTCAAAGACAGTCAATACTCTAGCTGCTGCCTCCGATCAGACTGCATGGAAAAAAAGGAATGCAGCTTCTTCCTGTGTTTTGCCCAAGCACAGTATGTTGTGTGGGTAATTTCTGGTCTGGCCAGTAAAAACCTCCGGGAGCCTTCCTTTAGGTCTTTAATTATGAACTGTAGGGGACACCACAAAATAAATACTTAAAATGTCTAGACAACCAGTCATCAGAGTAGGATAATTAACTTCAAACATTCTAAATTGTTGGAGGAGTCGTTATTCACCTTCTGTAGTTCCTTTCTATATCCTTCCCCGGCCAATATGTTTGTAGCAGCGAGGCTGGGGGACCGGCTGAAATCTTCTCCTGATACAAAGCAGCCTCTTTTCCCCAGCTCTTAAATGACAAGTCACAAAATGGCCAGAGAACATACAATAAAGGAACATAAACTGAGACCATTAGTTTTTCCAAGGAAGGAAAAATCTCACCACTTTTTAATTATATCGAAACGCAAGACAGCACCGAGACAGATTTGGAGAAGAGGAATTACTATTTTATTTATTTGGTCTATTTTATGTATTTCTGTCTTAAGTATTTTATTACTAAAAAAAAAAAATCAATCAAACCTTCTTGATTCTTGATTAATGCTTGGTAAATTTGCCTTCTGACATCTAAACTGTGCTTAGGTTGCCGCTGAACTTGGGGTGTTTCTCCCCCTACCCATTCTCACCTCCCACAGACTTCCTCCAAGGAAGCATTTTTAGCATTGAGCACACATTAATTTTGTCATGATCCAAAAGCAAAACACTCCACGAAAGAGATATGGATTTCACGGTGAGAACTTGCGGCGAATGTGTCTCAGGCTCCTGCCCTCACTTTAGGGGGCGGGGGGACGGTGGGGGGTCTTGGTGTTGTTAATCAAATCCAAACCCTGAACTCCAACAGCCTGGCTTTGAGCACTGAGTAGATGCTAAAACTGCGAGCCATGTGAGTTCAGAGTTGGGCCTGGCTCCGAGACCGAGAAAACGGTTCAAAACGTCAACCGCTTCCTCTTGCACACTCCTTCCCATCTTCCTGCTAGCAGATAATCTTTTCTAAGACACCAAATGATTAATAAGAATTCTCATTGTTTGATTCCAATGTCATTTTCCTTTAAGTGAAAGAAATGCCATGTCGACTGTTGTTGAGCGAAGATTTTATATCACATTTATAATGACCATATTTAATTGCTACAGCTCTAATTAAAGGTGATATCCGATTGCATGCATGTACTTTTTAAAAACCATAATTGTCTTGTACAAGCCACTGAATAGATTTAAGAATCTTCAATAACAAAATTACATTAATAGCATATGCTATTAAATATGATTGATGGCAAAATTGGACCCCTCCTGGTTCTCTACCACACAAAAGCACACACTGCTTTTGAAGATGGTGCCTGGAGTGTCAACAAGAAACCCAGGGAAAATAGACTGGTGCCACCAAGGCCTGCCTCTCCCTAAAGAAAAAGCAACATTTTGGTAAGAATAAAAGGTGCCTCTAGCACTTGAGCTCCATGCCTGTTGGGTTGGTGAAAATTTGCCGGACTGGCTCTGTGTAATGACCCTGCTCCCAGTCAGGGCTGGAGGAGCTCATGACAGAAGGGTGCTTGGAGGTGGGCAGCATTTTTGAGAAGGTCCCCTGCACATTTCCATCTCCGATGAGAGCCATCATCTCTAGGAGAAAACACGCAAGCCGAGCAGCAAGACCGCACTCAAGTTGCACAATTCAGTAAGTATGGAGAGTCGGTTGTGTATATGCTCCAGACCCTCCACAGCCCATACCCTCAAGAGCCCTCATCGAGCTAGAAATTCCAGTCACAGAAGAGGCAAAAATAACAGGAGAGAAAGAAGGGAGATGCCACATTCCAAGATCAATGACGTGAACCAGAACCAAAGTAATAAAGAATTACAACAGAGAAGACAGAAGGGGACCAAATGTCTGTGGCTGATTTTTTTTCCCATTGGATCTTTATCATAATCCTCTGAGGGTAGAGATGAGGAAATTGAGGCTCTGAGACAGTAAGTAACCTTGGTCCTTTGGACCCCAGATCCCACAGTCTTTCAACTATAGCACATGCTGCCTCTCACAGGATAAAAGTGTGGGCGCATGTCAAATGACCTATTGTGCCTCAGATTGAATATGCTGTTTGGCCCCTTTGTTGCAATTTCTGGGCCTATAGAGAGAACTCCTCGTCGGGAAGGGAGCGGTAGCTTAGCCAGTTTGATCTAACACTTCAGGAAAGCTTTGTTGATGGGCAACTGGGATCAAGGCTTGATGCTCATGGAGCATCACTCAGAGTCTAGTGGAAGGCAACATGGAGGCATGAAATGTTTCCAGAGACAGCACTGAACTTTCTGCTGTGATGAGAGTATGTTGTTTCTCTTGCTCTCCTTCTGTTTGGGCCTGGGTGGGAGGATAGAACACAAGTGAAATGCCTGAGCCCCGGATCCACCCACAGGACAGCCACTCTTAGTGCAAGGAACGACAGCAGCTGCCATTAATTGGGGACAATAGTTCTCAACACGTGGCAGGTACAGAACTAGTTTTACAGACCTAATCTCACTGCCTTCTTTGGGAAGCAGAGACTATTGCTGCCATTGTCTTTTGACAGGTAAAAACTCGAGGTCCCAGAAAGTTAAGAAACTTGTATCGGGTCTCATAGCCGGGGTCATCATTTGAACCCAGGACTGGCTGATTTTGAAGATTTTGCCCCTAACCAACAGAGCTGTATGGTCTCACTAGAGCAAAATGGCTGAAACTTCTGGAAGAATGACCCTTTTATCCATCCTGGCAGGTGGATGGACTTTGCCCGAAGGGCCTAGTCGGTTAACCTGAAACTAGCCTCATAAATGTTTATTGATACAAGCTCATTAATTTTCATTGTATTGGTTCTAAGATGGCTGGGGAGAAAGAGCTCTCAGGGCGAGTTTTCCAATTCTCCCTTCTAGCTGCTCAGGTGGAAAAGACTAGAACCACCTTCTTGCCGCCACCACCAACGTGATATTTAAGGCCCTGGCTTAATGCCCATCTGTTAGAGGCATGTGTCTCAACCTCCATCACACGCAGACGGTGCCAATATAAACTCGAGCACAGATGAGATTTCTTGGTCAATTAGGCCTCCAACTACTAGACAGTAAAACCACATCACTGATGGGCAGCGATGAGGAGGGTAAGAAAACCGTGACTCATGGTATATTTTTTTCCAGCTTTATTGAGGTATAATTGACAAATAAAAATCATGTGTGTTTAGGTTGTACAGTGTGATTTTTTTTGAGGTGTGCAACATGATGATTTAACACGTGTATGTATTTAATATGTATAGGTTGTGAGACAATGACCACGATCGAGTTAATTAACACGTCCATCACCTCATATGGTTACCTCTTTCGTGGTGAGAACACCAAAGCTTTACTCTCTTAGCAAATTTTAAGGATACGATACAGAATTATTAACTGTAACCACCACGCTGTGCACTAGCTGCCCAGAACGTGGTCATCTTTTCTCTGAAAGTCTGTACCCCTTTGACCAACACATCCCCTGTCCCCCACCTCTCCACCCCAGGCAACCATCATTCTACTCTCTGGTTCTATGGGTTTGACTTCTTTAGACTCCACCCGTAAGTGAAAACGGACGGTATTTGTCTCTTTCAAGACAATGGCCAAGACATGGAAAATATATTTCATTTCACTAGTAATAAACTAAATGGAAAATTTTAAGAGAATATATCATCGTTATCGGTAAAATGAGCAGACATTTAAAAGAAATATAAATTACACGTCAGCCAAGAGGAACAAACCACTGATACATGCAGTAACAAAGAGGAATCTCAAATGCATTATGCTAAATGAAAGAAGTTCAGAAGGCTACACGATTTTATTTATTTGACAATCTGGAAAAAGCAAAACTGTAGGGACACAGGACAGGGGTATAGGATAGGGGGAAGAGTTGGCTACACGGGAGTATGGGAGAATGTTCTAGTCCACTATACCTTGCTTGTGATGGTGATTTCTCAACTACAAACATTTGTCAAAATGTGGGGAATTGGACATGGAAACTGCTGAATTTTTTGTAGGTAAATTTCAACTTTAATTTTAAAGTGGAAAAAATAATATAATCTCAATTTTGTAAAAAAAAAAAATATTCTGGCAAGTGATACACAGAATTTTAATCATCCTTATATCCGGTGGCAGGTAATAGGTGTTCTTCACTTTCCTTTTTGATCTCCTTCAGTTGTAGAAAACTCTTTAGCGTAGTTGTACCTTGTTTTGTTTATAGAGTCTAGAAAAATTAAATTGTCTTCATGTTCATTAAAGGAAGAAAGATAGTGCCCAGTGTTAATGAGTTGTTAATAAAATAAGCACCCTTACATGCCACTAAGAAAAGTTTATATTAATGATGTAGCGATATGTCTCAAAGGCATCATGATATGTATTATTTATAGCAGGGAAAGTGAAAGTGTTGTTTGCTCATGGATATTCATTGAGTTGTTGATAATAAACTCTGAAGAAGTCTAAATGTCTAAGGACAGGAGATTGGTTAAATAAATGATGATATGTCCATTCAGTAGTGATTATAATCAGGCACATTACTTTCTATTATAATGTAGATGATTTGATATGGAAAGATGTTCAATGACAAAGTATATATATTACATAAATGTGCATAAAAGTCTCCAGTTCCGGGGCACCTGGGTGGCTCAGTCGGTTAAGTGTCCACCTTCGGCTCAGGTCATGATCTCACGGCTCATGGGTTCGAGTCCCATGTCGGGCTCTGTGCTGATACCTCAGAGCTTAGGATCTGTGTCTCATCTCTCTCTGCCCCTCCCCTCCCCTCTCAAAAAACTAAATAAACATTAAAAAAATTTAAAAAGGGGAAAAAAGTCTCTAGTTCCATATTTTCAAATGCTAACAGTTATTATGTCTAGGCCATCATGTTCTTTCCGCGCATCATTTTTTGCATTTTTCCAACTAAATGATACGTTCTCAAGTATAGACAAGGACATTGTTATTATATCATATTATTGAATTTTATTTTCATCTCTTTTTCTTCATGCTTATTAAGGCTTTTTTGTTTTCCAATTCTATATTGTCTTGTAGGACTATTCTTTTCCCAATGATAATAATAATAATAATTATTATAATAATTATAATAATAATAAAAACTCTCCCTGGTGTTCTTTTCATTGCTTGATTTTTAACATTTCTATATTACTTCATTTCAGTTTCTTTAATCCAGTTTAACTCTTGCTGCCCTTTCATAGATGAGTTTAACTATTATGATTTACAATGTTTGGACCCATTTCCATCAATTTACTAAATCTTCGGTTTATAATGCATCATGTTTGTCCCTCCCCTCCTGTTTTCCTGTTTTCTGTTGCATTAATAGATGCCATTTCCAGTTATTCTTTTTCCTCTTTCATGAGAGAGTTTGGAATTTACCAATTACTTCTTGCTTGCTTTTTTAGTGGCTCCCCTTTAAAGATAATTTAGTGAGATATAAGATTCCATGTTGACCATTATATTCCTCAGCACTTTGAAGATCTCGTTTCATGACTTGTCCTGGAGCCATGAAAAAGTTTATTAACACTTTTTATTTGGAGATCCTTGTGAGATTCGCATGCAATCATTAGTAATAGCACAGAGAGAGTTCATGTACCTCGATTTCAGGCTCCCCCAGTGGTAAGTCTTGCAAATGGCAGTACAACCTCACCGCCCAGGGTATTGACGTGTATATCAAAATGCTGGCCGTTTCCCCGCCACCTCAGGGATCCCTCATGGTACCCTTTTTTTGCAGGCACATCCACTTCCGCCCCACTCCCCTTTCTAACTCCTCGTAAACACCAATCTGTTCTCCACTGTGCTACAGAAACGAAGTGCTTTGGTAGGTAGCCTTTTGACGTTGGCTTTTTTTTCCTTCCGTGCAATTCTCTAGAGATTTGTGCAAGTGCTATGTGGATCGATAATTCCCTTTCAGTCGCTGAGTGATATTCCTTGGCATGGGGATAGACCATTCCCCTGCTGAAGGGCCTCTGGGTGGCTTCCGCTTTGGGGCTGTGATCAGACAACTGCTAAGGACATACATGTGCATGTTTTAGGTGAATCCGTCTCCATTTCTCTGAGATAAAAGGTGAGAAATGCCGTAGTTTGGGTTTTATCCATCAACTTAACAATTTAGATGGCCTACTCTTTAAGAAGAACTAAGGCCGTTCTCCAAATTTAGAAAATTCTCAGTCCTCATCATTTCTAATATTGATTCTTCCCTATGTGCTCCGTGGTCTTCCTCCCCCTTCTGGAACGACAGAGCCTCTCAATGGACCAAGTGTTGAACTGCTATGGCATCGGTGAGCTTGTTGCATTCTTCAATTCTATGCCATCAGGTTTTTAATGATTATTTCTAGTCCAAGATTATCCTGTCCATTCGGAGTTGATTAATTTTCAGAATTGCTTCCTTCAAATCTCCTCCTTCCCCTATTTTATTTATGCCTGTTCTGTTTCATAATGCATTTAACTTCTTATGTGAAGGGTACGCATTTATTTACCTTGTTAGTGGTTCTAAGGGCACTTATTTTAAAGTCGTTTTTAGGTATTCCAATTTTTTTAAATTTCATCTTGAATAAATTACTTTCCCAAGTATTGGTTTTCTTGTCTACCAATTTTCCACATGCATTAGGGATTTTAGTCTGCAGGCTCATTTTTTTTTTCAATATATGAAGTTTATTGTCAAATTGGTTTCCATACAACACCCAGTGCTCATCCCAAAAGGTGCCCTCCTCAATACCCATCACTCGCCCTCCCCTCCCTCCCACCCCCCATCAACCCTGTTTGTTCTAAGTTTTTAAGAGTCTCTCATGCTTTGGCTCTCTTCCACTCTAACCTCTTTTTTTTTTTTTTTCCTTCTTCTCCCCCATGGGTTTCTGTTAAGTTTCTCAGGATCCACATAGGAGTGAAACCATATGGTATCTGTCTTTCTCTGTATGACTTATTTCACTTAGCATAACACTGTCCAGTTCCATCCATGTTGCTACAAAGGGCCAGATTTCATTCTTTCTCATTGCCACGTAGTACTCCATTGTGTATATAGACCACAATTTCTTTATCCATTCATCAGTTGATGGACATTTAGACTCTTTCCATAATTTGGCTATTGTTGAGAGTGCTGCTATAAACATTGGGGTACAAGTGCCCCTATGCATCAGCACTCCTGTATCCCTTGGGTAAATTCCTAGCAGTGCTATTGCTGGGTCATAGGGTAGGTCTATTTTTAATTTTTTGAGGAACCTCCACACTGTTTTTCAGAGTGGCTGCACCAATTTGATTCCCACCAACAGTGCAAGAGGGTTCCCTGCGGCCTCATTTTGAATGGCAGTCTCTGATTTTGATTTTTCACGTTTGCCTCAGTCTATGAGTCAGTCAGCCTTTCTCCTCTCTCTCTGTGCAGATATTTCATATTTATCTCCCGCCAGGCCCCCAGAACTCTGAGGTGCCCCAGTCCAAGCTGGGGGGATGTTCCTTACATTATCTGCGGTAATGGAGCAGTTTTCTCTCACGCCCTCAAAGACTGATGCTTTTGTGAATATTAATAAAAATGAGTTATAGAAACGCCATTACTTGCTACTCTGTCTTGACCATATCAAGTGGCTAGAAAAGTTATAAATGCTTACTCCCAGTTTTTGTATTTATCTAGTCATGTACCAGTAACAAACAGTCCACAGGCTGGCTGGTCTCAGCTGGGGCACCAGACCACACCTTGGGTTATGGCCCTTGGCCGAAGAACATTGGGGATTTTAAGATCCAGTCGTGGGCTGGGCTGCCATCTTGACCTGGGAACCTGCATGTGCTTCCATCTACCTTTACAGGTGATCAGCTTGTGGAAATCACAGCCCTACAAGAAGACACTGGATTTCTTTGTCAGTCTCCTTTTACAGGAGGGAACATCCTGTGTGAGCCCCTAATTTCAAGAAATGAAGCTGATTTGGGGGCTCAGCTACACAGGAGTCAAAATGAATCCCTGCCAGACCAGTGCATTTAGCCCTGCTCATGTCTCTGGGCTTCTGCTCTGGTTCTAGTCTATGGACATGCAAATGGCGTTTGGCAGAATAGTTACATCTTTTCAATTTTCTTGTTTTATTTGTGTTTACGGTAGCAGATAATAAACAGCTGCCTTCTAATGTCCTCTTTCTTCCTGCTTAAGACAGATCCCCAGTAGGGTATCTGTGTACTGCTCTCCTGCTCAGGGTTGAGCTCTTTAAGAAAGTCTAGCTCCAGTCCCAGATATGGAAAGGGATAGTGATTGACTTAAGTTGGTCACGTGACACAGTCTAGCCAATGAGATGGGAAGAGAAATCTGGAGGTTTCTGGGAAAGCTTTCCTCTTCCAAACTGAATCGTAAGAAGACGCATGCCATCTCATTTTCTCTATAAGTCAACCTGAAGACAAAGCCAGTATACCGAGGAGTTCAGAGCTGAAAAATGAAAGGCCCTTGGTGATTCAGAAGCCACCTTCTTTCATTATCTCCATGATCTGGTATGAAGAATCTGCCTACCCCTTGAGCTGATTCAAGTGGGGGTTTTTCCATTCCTTGCAGTTGAAGGCATCCTAACCCATACACCTGTTATCTCTGTGGGCTTAGAAGAAGAAGTCGGTGTGTGGTGTGAATTTATACCACTGTCCATCCTAGCTTTAAGCCATTCTCATTGCTTTAAAAAAATTTTTTTAAATGTTTTTTTTTTATTTCAGAGAGAGAGAGACAGAACGTGAGCAGGATTGTGGCAGAGAGAGAGAAGAAGACACAGAAGCAGGCTCCAGGCTCTGAGCTGTCAGCACAGAGCCTGACACGGGGCTCAAACCCACAAACAGTGAGACCATGACCTGAGCCAAAGTCGGACGCTTAACGACTGAGCCACCCACGCACCCCAATAATTCTCTTTTCTTACATAGCTTTTAGGAGAACTCATGGTGATACCCACAAGCATAGGAAATAACTCAAAATCAGCTTTAAAAATATTCAAATACTGGGGCACCTGAGTGGCTCAGTCGGTTAAGCCACCTCGGCTCACATCATGATCTCACGGTTCGTGAGTTCGAGCCCCGCGTCGGGCTCTGTGCTGACAGCTCAGAGCCTGGAGCCTGCTTCAGATTCTGTGTCTCTGCCCCTCCCCCACTCACACTATGTATCTCTGTCTCTCTGTCTCTCAAAACTGCATAGACATTGAAAATTTTTTTAAAAAATTTCAACTTCTTTAGGAGCATTGGTTAATGAATTGATAAGAATTTTCTAGTCTGTCTATTGAATGTGATTGGCCCATGGAAATTTCTGAAGTGTCCTCCATTAGAGCCAACATTTATTCAGTGCCTGTTAAGTACCAAACCCCACCACAGGAGTCACAGGAGTTATTCAAGAAGGTAAAGATGGGTCCTTTCCCTGTAAGGACTCCAACAAGAGAGACAAGACTTATAATAACAATATGCAAGAGAATGATCTGTCCACATGAGGAAGACATGTAACAGATTATGTGGCGGGTCAGGAAAAAGAACAAGCAGAGTTATGTAAACGTTCTCAATGAATGTTTGTTTACATTGATCGCTTGGCTACCAAATTCCTGCTCTATTGATCAAGGCCAAATCCCATCCTTGCCCATACTCGAATGAGGTAAATACTGAGCTAAGGTAAAACAGATTGCTGCAGATTTCCTCAATGTAATCAGATAAATCGAAGAGTTATTTCCAACTAAAGTCGCTAGTTAGCATGTCTTTGAATGCAAACGAAGCAGTTATCAAATTTGAAGAAATATTCCTTGGGGTGGTGTTTTCATTAAATGTGTAACTTTGTCAGAGCGCCACGGCATTACGGATTTTTTTTACAGCCAAGTGGTGAGAAAAGTACCTTTGGAATAGTTACTCACTGACAACATGTAACGTGAAAATTGCGCGCGTTCTCAAATCTTTACACATTTCTCTGACTGATCATTGGTTCCTTAGAATGCTGGAGATTTTGTGTGAAGCATGCCTGCAGGCTACATATGTTAAAAGTTAACTGGGAAATGTGTACCAGAAATCAAATGTAAGACGGTCTTAGATCCACTCTTGAGCATGCCTTCTGCTTGACCTGAGCGATGAATGGTTTCTATAGAATGTGGATCAGTAACCAAGTGTTTGCATGGGGCAGAAATACTTGCAGAGCTGACCCATTCTATGCGTGTTTGTGAAAATAAAGGCCTCTGTTCTCATTTTACCCATGCTGATTGCAGAGTAGTTTGGCTCTTTTTTATGTGGTTGTCGTAGGAAACTCCTCTTTTATTCTTTGCAAATTGGAGTAGAATTGAAAAATAAGCATGTAGAAAGGTACACAAGGGATGGATGGCCATGGTACGCGGGAAGAAATGGATTTCAGGTCAGATATCTTTATAGCAAAGAGATTTCCAACCCCCGGCCAATAGCCATTTGATTTTGAGTAGCTGTCGCTACATCAGAAAACGGACAGTTCGCGAAGCATCCTTCTGAAGCCGCATAATGGCAACTGAGCTGTGAGCTACTTCTCTGATCAATTACCTTTGTTTGCTCAGCAAACCCAACGTATACCTTCAGCGCTCTCAACACGAACGCCAAGACTGGAAGCAACTGGAGAGAACAAATAAGGAAAATTGAGTCTGAAAACCCACATGGGCCAAGATACAGAAAAAAACAAAATGATTCTTTAAAGAATTGATAATCTGGCAGGAGTGGTGGTCTTTAGAGCCATGCCACAGCGTGCTTAATTTGAGGCTATCCTATGAAATGAAAAGTGTGTTTACCCTATGTTCCAGGAATTCACTTCTCCATATCTACCCTAGAAAAATGTGTGTGGCCAAAAACATGCACAGGATGTTTATTGTAAGAGACAAAAAAAAGGGGGGGGGCATGAGTCAAGTGTCCATCAACACAAGGATGGTTAAATAAGCCATGATTCATATACAGCAGTTAAATATAATGAAGTGAATCTGTACTTATCAACACGGGGTCTCCTTCAAGACACAAGGATGAGTGGGAAAAAATAATGTCAGAGTAATATATACAGCTGAAGGGTCTGTATGCTAAGTCAATGGATCATAAAACAATACTATTTGTTTTTTCTACATGCAAATCACAGAAGACTTGGAAGTTCACATCCTTAACCGGTTAACAGTGTCTATGTCTGTGGAGGTACGAGGAGGCCAGGATTGAAGGGAAGGGCACTTCAAGGAGCATTATACCTTTATTTGTAAAGTTTTGATCGTACATATCGTATATTTTTATAGATGTTGTACACATGACTTATAAAATTAAAACCGCTAAAAAATGGAAAACAATGGATAGATAATAAATCAAATATAAAATCGACAAACAAACAGAAAACAAACCAAAGCTTTGCATGGTTCAGGTTTAAACCTGTCCAGTGTATAGGTAGGATTTACTCAATATTCTTTGAGGTTCTACCGTCTTGAACTGATATCATGATTCTGAACATTGACGATTCTTAGAATGAGGGAGAAGTAATAGAGTGAAAGCCTCTTCCCACTCCCCCTCTTATGCCTGCACAGGGTCAAAGTCAAGGTATTCTATAGAAATTAGGGTGGCCACACTGAGCTCTGCTTCTTCAGTACCTCTTGGCTTTGAGCCACCTCTGTGTTGTATCATCACTAAACTCGAATCTCCTAGGTCAACAATGAATTCTTGAAGCATCCATCAATGTTTCAGATGGAACAGAGACTATGCACAGGCCAAGCCAGCAGAGTGTCAAGGAATGGTGGATAGACCAGAGGTCCCTGGGCTAAACTAGGAATTTTCCAGTCCCCGCCATGGGACATCTTGACAGTAGATGACAAATGCACTGGCAGGAGACCCAAGTAAAATATGGGATGGTCAGGAGGTTTTGAGAAGGGGGAGCTCTCTTTCCTCTAAAGTTTCCGAAACTATTGGTGGCCATGTTGCCTCTACAAGGGAGGGGATATCGGAAAATAAAGCCAAATACGGCAAAAAAAAATGAGACATGGTAAAGAAGAAAACAATTTTGATAACGCTGATCCTCTCTTCTGCATCCAACCACACTTTAAGATAGAAACACCTTTTTGGTTCTGTGAGCCAATAATTTCCCCCTGTGCCCCCTGATAAGCCTTGTCTAATATTTCCATCCTACTGAGGCCAGCTCAGCAATCACTGAGGGCGGGTGACATGGAAACTGCAAGGTGAAACCACAGTGGCTTTGTCTTGATTTAGCAGTGGGCACGGACCAAGTTTTTGATCTCCAGGGAATGGAAGCATAAGGGACTTCTGTAAAGAAGAGGCAGTTGTCAGAGTCGGGCTGTTCAGAGAGGGGGCTTTCTGAACAGATCTGGGGAAGGTCAATCTCAGTATCACCAGCCCATCTAAGGTCCAGGGAAATCCAACCCAGACAGATCCCGGAGACCTAAAGTACCTGACTGTCTCTAGTAGATTTACATTGAATCCAAGAGGAATTGTGTTCCTACCTCCACAACTTCGGTTCACCTCCCTTGCTTCATAAAAGCCTTCTTTTCCCTTTGGACACAACATGCTCTAGTTTTGAAAAGTTGTGCGTACACTACGGGGTGTTTGATGCTTAGAGCTGGTCTGTAGAAGAGGCTGGTAGGGAATGGGAACCTCCCTTTGGCAAATGAATAAATTTAGACTCAATGGTTTTCTTAAGGTCCGAATTAAAACCCTCCCTTGGCAACTTTCTGCATTGAATGGCAGGGACACGCATGTCCCTAGTGTTCCTGGCTTTTTCTGGTGTGGTTCCGACTGCTCCCCTGCCCCCCTCCCAAACCCAGTCTCTGGTTCCCCTGCCCCCCTCCCAAACCCAGTCTCACCACACCTCTTTCTCCAGTCTCCCTGAAGAAGCAGCTCCTCTACTTGAACCAGCACCCACTGACTGACCATCTTGGTGCCGTGCACTCCCATCTGACTCTTTCTCACTTTCCGGGTCTCAACTCAAATGTCTTCTGTTGCCTGCACTTCTTTTCTTCCTCAGTTTCGCTATTAAGGCTTTCCGGTGATTGTTCCGATAAGGCCCACCCAGACCAGAGTGTCAAGAATAACCTCCTTTAGTGAAAGCCAACAGTAGATAGCAGCCACATCTACCACATGCCCTCACAGCAGCGCCTAGATTGGCATTTAATTGAACAACTGGGTACCAAAGCCTGGCCGAGTTGACACTGACCGTCACAACTGGGGACTTGTCAACTGTTTTTCCCCTACCATGGGAAAGGAGGTCCCATGAGGAGAGAGGTCTTGTCTCTGACGTGCACCGTTGGATCCCTGGCACCGCGTGGCATAAATGAGTGAGTGACAGACAGTCATTATCCCCTTGATAGGCCAGAGAAGCCCAGGTGACATCTCAGGGTGGCCACAAGGTGGCATCTGCAGAAGGGGTCCTGAGCGGGTGTCTACGGCTCCCTAACTCAACAGGAGCCGAGGGGTGGTGCCAGAGGCCTAGCCAGCTACCCTGTGGGCCCTTCTCTACCCTCAGTGACTAAAGTTGCACCTCTGCCCCTCTGCCTTTGGACCCCTCAGCCTTGCTCAAGTCCCGAGACAACATCGGAATTTCTCAAAAAGCCTGCCAGGGTCGAGTCCTGAAAGCAGGCTTTGAAGACATCAAGCTATTGGCCCAGGTTCACGTGGAAGTGAAATCATGTAAGGCCGCTCCTTAGGTGGAGCCGAGAGTGGCCCTTCTTTCCAACTGAGGCATCTAACAAACCCTTGGGTAATAACCGGTTCCTGTGGGCAGAGAGCTCCTCGACCTTCATGGTGGCAGCGGCAGCCTGAGCTGCTCGGGGGGACCTTCTCCCCAGCGTGAGGGGGAGTCAACAGAAGAATATGCCCACCCGAGGCAGGTATGAGCATCTTCGTTATTTGTGATACATTCATGCAACTAGTAAGACTTCTTTACATATTATACATCTTGCCCAATAGACCATAACACCTTGACAAGGGATACCTGGACTGTTGTGTTGAACATTCTATCCTAGCTGGAACAGTGCTTGGCCATAGTAGGCACTCGACATTTGAAGAAGGAAGGAAGGAAGGGAGGGAGGGAGGGAGGAAGGGAAGGCAAAAAGAAAGGCAAGAAGGAATCCCATTACTCTTCACTGAACACACCTTAGAAGCTTAGGGGTCCCTGAAATCTGGGCTCTGCAGAGGTCAGAAGGGTAGGTAGCAAGCAGACTAGCTTTGGATCCCCACATCTTTTGGATCCTTTTTCTTCTGTTACTGGGTCAGCATGTTGCCATGGGCTACAGCACGATCAGAAACACCAAAAACTAACTGAGCACTAAGCTAGACTAGTGAGTTCACAGTGAATCTGGACACTGCGGTCTTCCTGGTCTTTCTCCTGGAGGGGGGCGGCGGTCAGAGAAACTGACGTGTTCAAATGTGTAACATTTACTTCCATGAATAAGAACAATCATATGCCTTGATAGAAACCAAATATTGGAATCAGGGTCATGGAAGAGGCAGGCAGCTTTATATCTGCTATGATCCCTGATCTATATCTGATTTTTGTTTTCGTGGCAAAACGAGGAGATTCTCGCGGACACTTTCAAATGGCAAATGCTCCTTTTGCAATCTCAGAATCTTCAGTTTAGCCAAAATGGCAAGTTAAGCCTCATTCTAAGGTCCTCAGCGAAGTGCGTCAGCCTGGCACCGTACCTTAACATGTCTGGGGTCAACCAACAGAGTAAAATACATTTTATCGATGTGGTTAACAAACGTCCAACAGAGTGTTTTGAGATACCCTGACACTCCTACAAGTAAAACAGGCTGAACATCACTCGCTAGAGGATCTCCAGAGGTCTCTCTGCCCCTAAATTGCTCTGAGTCTGATTCCATGTTTATTGAGCACATACTGTGTGCTAGTCCCCAGAGGCAGAGGTGATTATGACGCCAACAGTCCCTTTCACATGGAGCATTTTTCAGAACTCCCGCTGAAAGCTGTGCTCATCTACGATCTTCTCTCATCCTCCCAAGCCAATGTGCGATGCCCGGGCTATTATTCTCTGGTTTTACAAGCGGGGAAACCGAGGCTTAGAGAAGGTAGAGGCTTTTCCAAGGACAACAGCTTGGAAGTGGCACGCGGGGTTCAAACCCACACCTGTCCACTCTCGAGTGCTCGCCCTGAAGCCTCTGGCAGCATTTTCGGAGTTGGCCAAAACCCCGGCTCGGAACGCAACTGGACCTGAGCCCTTCCTCGTCCAGGACGAAGATGGGGTGGCACGCCGGCCCCCGAGGAAGGTGGCCGCGAGACGCCCGCAGGCCCTTGGTCCTCTGGTTGGCTCTGATGGGGCATCTCTCCTACCGGCTTGGGCCAGCCCCACCCCCAGGCTGCTGGCCTGACTGCTTGGTTCCCTCCACGGGGAAGAAGAAAGCCTCCCATTAGCAGGGGCTGCGGCTTGGAGCATCCCTGGGACGAGAAGCATCTGTTGCTGCTCCCATTGTTCCAGCTGAGAGCACGCTAATTGTCCTCTCCAAAGTTGGACCGCAGTCTCTTGCCAGAGGGAAATTATGGACCCTTTTTTCAGCAGGCAAGCGTCCCTTCCGCAGCTGTCAGCTGAATGGCCCCAGGAGGAACGGGGTGGGGGTTGGGGGGGGGGGGAGGTTTATCTGCATCCTGATCCACACGGGGAAGGAAAGTGAGCACGGCCCTGTGAAGAAGCAGGGCACCCACCAGAGGGACACCACCCCCAAAAACACAGGCAACAACTCTACTCGAATGGAGGCGGCCTGATGGAGGGAAAAGTGTAAATGTGCTTGTGAGTCAAAGTCAGCTGAGCGCAAACCCCGGCTTGGCCACTCATTAGCTTTGACCTCGAGCAAGTCACTGCTACTTATTTGCCTTTCACTGAACTGGGAGAAGGACACAAACCAATAAATATCAAATATCCAGCAGAGATTTGGGCCTTAGCAGGTGCTCAATAAACGTGGTTTGTTATTATTATTTCTCCTACTATTTTTGTCATTAAATATACCTCTAGGTAGTCGCTCACACGTGGGGAGACAGCCCGCATATGAAATGCCCCCCAAGTAAGGAGGGAACCGGGGTGGACAGGGACAGAATGGTAACATCGTGCATGTACATGCAAAACAATATTTTAAGCCACCTACTGTGTTCCAGGTACCGTGCTGGCTATGGATCATCTAAACGCCAACAGAAAGATCTGGGTCTCCTGGGAAGTCCCAAAGGATGGGTGTCCGGAACTGGGGCTGGACAGCGTTCCAGAAGTTCTGGGAGTTCTACCAGTTAACTGATGTCTAATCACACAACTGCACACCATACCGGAAGGCCCCTAGACCTCCTCTGTGCTGCCTTGCCGTGCGTCAGAGGAGAAACGAGGCCTCGAGGAGACACTGTAGATACTCAGCAGTTATTTCTTGAGCTCCTACCTGATGCCAGGAAGCATATTGGTGCTAGTCACAGAGTAGAGAGCAAAACAGAAAAATGTCACTTTACACATCATAGAGCTTCAAGTCTAACAGAGGAAGCAGCTATCTGTCAAATAGTCCCACAAATACGTCATGTCAGACTGTGGTGAGTGCTGTAATGGCAAAGGATGGGATGTTAACCTGAGCGCAACCAGAGGCCCCAGTCGAGTCTGGACATGAGGGGAGGTAAGGCTCACCTAAGGAAAGACAAGGTCTGAGGACGAGTCAATAAAAGGACATGGAAGAGGGGCGCCCGGGTGGCTCAGTCGGTTGAGCGTCCGACTTCGGCTCAGGTCACGATCTCGCGGTCCGTGAGTTTGAGCCCCGCGTCGGGCTCTGGGCCGACAGCTCGGAGCCTGGAGCCTGCTTCCGATTCTGTGTCTCGCTCTCTCTCTGCCCCTCCCCTGCTCATGCTCAGTCTCTCTCTGTCTCAAAAATAAATAAAAACACTAAAAAAAAATTTTTTTTTTTTTTTTAAAAAGGACATAGACCCGCGTCCTCTAGCCGAAGGAAGGCACGAGCACAGGCCTGGGGAGAGCAGAGAGCAAGTCCTGCTTCTTTAGAGGATCCCAAAGTAGGCCAGCGTCGCCAGAACTCGGAGACTGAGGAGTGGGGGGTGGGGAGGGACGAATAATAGGACAGACAATAAATAATAGAAGGACATCTTAGCCCTGGTCATCTAGAAAGTGGCCTCTGGCAAGGATTGGGATGCAGCGCTGTCCCGGGGGTGTGGGAGCCCAGGGCCGTGTGAGGGTGAGGTCCAGGGGCAGAAGGGGTGCAATGCAGTAGCTGTTAGAGTGCACGAGCTACACTTTATAATGCACCGCAAAGGGACACAGCCGGCTGCCCCCCCCCCACTGGCTTCGAGCCCCTTCGTGGCCACTCAGAGAGCCAGATCTCCCTCCCCAGGATGCAGTGTTTTGTGCTAATCTGCAAGAGGAGGAAGGAAGGACCCAGCCACTGGGGCACAGAGAGAGCAGAGAGGAGGCACGGGAGAGAATCTGAGGAGGCCATCCAAGCCCCAATCCGAGGCGGAATCACGCAGAGAACGGAGTCCAGAGATGGAAGGAGACGAGCATTCACCCCTCCTGGTTGCTGTAGCTGCTGGTATTTACTCATGTCCGATTCTCCTTTCTTCCAGATGGCTGGCTACCCTTCCCAAACCCCCACCTCTTGCATCCAGGTGGGAACACGTGACAGATTCTGGCCAATGGAATGTAGGGACAGATAACGCGTATCCATCACCTCCAGGCCCGGCCGGAAAACTTCCCGTAGACTCTCCCACCTGCTTTCTCTCTGCGACTCTGGGACCAGAAGCCGAGTTCCCCAAGGCCATAGAAGACCGCCTGGAAGAACCAAGGGGTGGGAAAGCCTGGATCCTCCAGTCAACCCCAGGAGACAGTTATCCTGGAGAGCTGCCTCACCAGAAACACCCCCATTGGACTTTTAGTAAGTGAGAAAAGACCCTTAAACTATCTTAAGGCCCTGAGATTAGGGGTTGTTGGTTACAGGAGGTGCCATCACTCCGCCCTAACCGATACCTGAGCCCGTGATGTTCTACAAACTACTGTGCTAAGCTGTCCCAGGTAAACCTCATAACAACACGGAAAGAAGAAATGTTTATTCCCAGGTAACAGATGAATAAAGTGAGATTCAGAGAGGTGGTCACTTGCTCAAGATCACACAGCTGGTCAGAGGAGAGCTCAGATAAAAACCTAGCCCCGCCATACTTCTTGCACTGAGCCATTCCGCCTCCTCTCTTAGAGTGTAGAAAAAAGCACACACATCCTACGGGGGGTGGGGGGGGGCCTGTCCCGGCCTTGACCAGGCTGGCCCATCCGCGCAGCAGGGGTCCAGCTGCTGGTTGACCCTCGTTCATGCTCCAGGGAAATCTGGAGTCAACTACCAGGGAGGGAGACTCCAGAGAAATCAGCAGGAATGACTCAGTCACCCGGAGTTTCCTCCTGTGTGCCTTGTGGACAGAGCGCTGGAGAGATCGGGAGGGGCTTTGTAAGTAGCAACCAAAGGGGTTAAAGGAAAAAGAAAGAAAAAAAAAAAACAAACACAAAACACCACTTAACCACAGTCAATGAAATTAGATAAAATTATCTGCTGGTCTTTATGTAAAGACCTAATGTTGCCCTCTGCCATAAAGGCTCTATATGGCTTGCAAGATACAGTAAAATTAATTTTATATTGGGCTGCCAGACACTGTTAGAGTAGCATGTTTATATAAGCAGCCCCAGAGCGTCAGACATTGAGCTGTAAAGGCCTGTGTCTCAGTGAGTGGCTTAGCAAAGAGAAACTCAAATCCCTGCATTGTCCCTGGGGCAAAGCGTCAGCAATCTTTATGGCCGCACGCCCTGTTGGGTGTTTTTCCTTACACGGCGCCCCCTCCCCAACCCCGACAACACCTGGCAGGGCCCCCGAACAAGAATGGTGCGAACCGTCTCTGGGCGTTTGCTCCGCGGCCAGTTGGAAGGGAATTGGAAAGGACTGCCTTTATTTAAAAACTCAGTGGCGATGGTACCTATACAGAGAGATACAGGTTGGCCTTTCTCCAGCTTCTGAAGAAAAGGAGCCAGGCCCGTTGCAGGAAGAAGAAAATAAGCTGAGGCAGGCCTGATGGGAAAAAAACTGGGACATTATTTGAAGCAATGGCTCCCTGTCCAACAAAGGTGATGTACAGTTGTTGAGGGGAAGTCATGTCCCTTTGCCTGGTTCCTTGGGGTCTAGATGGGATCATGGAATATTACCAATAGAACAGGCCCTCTTTCCCCTTCCCGCACCGTCCCTCTTTCCCCTTCTTTCGCTTGCCCGCAGTAAGGCACAGTCACTTGGAAATCACACATTAGAGATGACGGAGCCACAATGCGGAAGGAGCCTGGGTCCTCGCATCACTGCTTGGAGGTAAGCTAACTGCCTATAGGAAGATCCATTTTGGACATGATGTGGGTGAGAAATAAACTTCTATTACATTGAAGTCATTCTATCTGGGGGGTTTTGTTGTTGTTGTTGTTGTTTTCAGAGCAGCTAGTACTATTCCAAAAGAGTGCCATTCAGCCCTAAGACTGGGGAATAGTACCTTTTTTTTTACACTCATTAGTATGCAACAGATATGTTGCTGCTTTCCCTACTCTGCCCATTGGAAATATCATTAATTGATTATGGCAATTTCTTACCAGTGTTTATGTGACCTCGGAATCCTTAAGATTGTGGCTGTTACATATGATTGAAGCTGGCACTCAAAATGCCATCTATGCACTATACCAGCCTTACTAAAAGCTTCTTGAGATAAGGTTTGAGATACCCATCATTTAACTTAGCACATCGCCAACATACAGCGGCAGCTCAAAAGTGTTCGTTGAATGAATAATAGGTGTTCTACAAAGAAGATCTTATTCTAATATATTTGCAACCCTTCTTAGACACAAGAGCTACCAAAAACCCCAGGTTGTCAGAACAATTCAACCCAGGTACTCAGGTATTAAGGCTCTTGGTACTCTTGGAGTAGCCATGCCAAGATGGTATATCTGTATTCGCTGATAATCTCTCACGTTGCATTCTACCCTACCTGCACAGAAGAAGCGATCTAAACTGTTCAGATCTGCTAGGACACCCAGTATTGGGAGAGGGGAGGTGGAAACGTCCCACTATGGTGTAGATGATGTCCTTGGTTATCCTCCAAGAATATAGGTGCTTGGCAGTCGTGATGGCCATCCCTTTCCTTTGTGTGACACCAACTTCAGCAGCAGAACCCCTGCACTCATTTCACTTGGTCATTCAATCTATTTCAGTGAAGAAATTTACCCATTTAAAAGGCGACTAGAGAATCTTAGGTGGGATGTGACTCAAAAATCACAAAATAGTAGAGACAAGCTCAAGTCAAGAACCCAGGACTCAAAACTTCATCGATCCATCCACCCATTCACTCAGCTAATGTTCATTAAGCACTTATTTGCAGCACCATTAGCCTCTGGGTGTTGCTTACCACACCCTCATGCTATTCTTCCACAGCATGGACACAGATGTCTCCCTCCTGCCTGGTGTATTGTAAAGTATACGCCTTCCCTCCCATAATCCGCCGGCCCGTGACGGGCAAAATTGTGGGAGGAGAGTCACATGGCAAGAAAGCATTGAACCTTGCTCTCGGAAATATCCACCGCCTGGAATTTAACTGGAGGTAACAGAGAGATGGTCTACATTCAAGAATTGGACAGTCTTTGATGGGTCCCCAAGGGTCTGGAAGCCTTCTCCCTCAGTGCCTGGGCTTCAGATTTACAAATTGAGAAACGAAGCTTTCAGTTCAGAGCCTGGATCCATAAACACCACGATCCAGCTTTACTGGCTATAAGCCATCACAGCATCTGGGATAAACCTGGGACAATCCCACACAGAGCTAGCCTGCTTCCTCATCACTGCCACTGACATCGGGACCCTCAGATTCAGAAGGTAACTTCCATGCCAGGGCATTTCCATCAAAGCAAGGAGTCAAATAGGACAGCCTCACCAGAGGCCTTCAGCGGGGGGCCGAAGATGACCAATGGTGGCCCAATCCTTCATCCCTGCTGGTAGACACAAATATGTGTCAATTGTCCCGGAAAGAGCATGTTGGCCTCATGAGGTGAAAAATTGTCAGAGCAGAGTAAGATTTTTGAGATCGTGGAGCACGCAACAGTCTTAAAAAGGATATTAAGAAGTCCTTGGAAAACTTGCTTTTATGGTTCTCCAAGACTGTTCATCTAACCGTGTTTACCCCTCCCCTCAGGGGGTTCGCCACTCTACCCTTCATAAACTCTCAAGCATGCCATTCGTATCCCAGCATCCCCAGCATCGCATAAACAATCTGAAACGGATCTCCCCTTTCTATCTGTGTAAGCAAGCCCTGCCAAACTCAAGTTTGGCACGCAGCCACTCCTTTCCCCCCAACTTTCTGTGGCCTGGGAAGAGGGGGCCTGCACCACACCATTTATCCTGTCTCCCAGTGTTTCTCATTATTTTATGTGTGTTTACCCATTTCTCCTCTGAGATAAGCCTTGTGCAGAAGAGGCAATATATCTTAGACTCTTCTGCCCATAAACGAAGCACTCAATTTTTTAAGAAATTAAATGCTGTTGTTGCTGTTACTGATTCTCGGGCCAGGGAGGAGGCCACTGGCCTCGCATAATAGATGCTGCATTCTGAAGAGATTATCCCAGTTTGGGATGTAAGTGGATTTGCCATCTGCTACAGACAGTTTTAAGTAGACAGGTCCCCCACGCAGGGAAGACTTTGAACCGTGGGATGAACCGTGGGATCAAGGGGACCCTGCCCCGTAGGACCTGTGATTAGATATGGGGACACCTTTGAAAATGATGGAGCCTGAGAGACAGCGAAGGAACTCAGTGTCCCCCTTTCTCAGTCACTTTTCGAGGTCCTGGAAGAGGGACCACACACACGTGGGTCCCCAACCCAGCGGCCGGGCTCCATGAATCGAACATGGAGAGTTGTCAGGAAGGAAGCATTGATTACGCCAGTGGTGGCCCACGTGCCTGCTGTCCCCACCAACTGGTGAAAGGCCCTGAATCAATTGCCCCAGCTCTCTCACCCCCCTCCCCAAGCTGGCTGAGGGCCAGGCAGACCTCCAACATTAAAACCGGCAAATGAGATCTGAGCCTTGACACCGCCCCCCCCCCCAACCTTTTTTCCGCCCTCGGAGAGGATTTCAACAGCACCATATGTTGAAAAGGCCCAAGCACAATCCTATTACCATTGAAGGAGGCATTAAATAATTACATTAATTTACCTAAATATGGAAAAAAATCTTTACAAATCGGGGACACTTGGCAGATTTTCCAGCTGCACATTTTTCCCTTGGCACGGTGCACTGTCCTGTTGGGTTCCTATTGCTACTTGGAGTGTTTCCTTTAATTGCAGGGCACATGGCTTCCCTTGTTCTGTTTAATTTTCTCGAAGCTGGTTCCATATTCTGGCTACAAACATTATAGGAAAAAAAAAATGCCCACAAAAGTATGGATTGTGCTGAAGTGTACCCTAAGGGAGAATGCGTAAAAATAGTAATTTCTTGTATATGAAACCTTCCGCGGGGCGGCCTTTCACTAGATTGCTTTATGAAAAAAAAAAAAAAGCTGAAGGGATGGAAAGTGGGAGCTTGGAGACTGAAAGAAAGGAGGAAAACTGGGAAGGAGACAAAGGTTATGTAGTGAAGCTGGAGGCGGGCCTTCCAAGTTCCACGCAGAGGATGACACCGAATTGGAAGCTTCTTTGATGAGCTTTGCCTGGCAACGCGTCTCTTCTTTGGCCCATATTTTCACTGCCAGCGTTCATTGTGTCTGAATCCTGCACCTCCATAAATTGCCGCGAAGGCTGACGCGAAGATGATGTCCACACAGCCTGCCCTCCTTGAGGAAGCGTGACCTCGCAGGAAGGCCTGAGTGACTGTCACCCATACAAGCCAACTGCAGATGCCGAGGAAAGCGAGGTCCCTGTTAGTCTGACCCAAAGATGGCCTGGGATTCCCTTCCTTGGCATCAGGTCTTCCAGAAGTTGCTTCTCAAAGGCTCTGTGAAGGGCCAAACTCTTGTCTTGTGTTTCTAGTCCATTGCCAACACACACACACGTGCACACACACACACACACACACACATATATAGCATCACAAAATTTCGATGTTGCAATAAAGTCAAATTGCTGGAAAGTTTTCCAAACACTTCCTCATTGTGCATGGGTATCACGGCCCGGCCCATAATAGCTCTATTCTAAACCACAGTGAGAAGAGTTGCCACGGAAATGGTCCCTTCTGAGAGAGGGGACCCGTCGGCTTTGGAGGTAAATGGCAGCCATCACATCCTTTCTCCAGAAGGAGCTATAAAAGGAGAAGCTGGGGCCCCTGAAGATGAACCTTCTGAAGCTGGCTACTGACCCTGGGGCACTGTCTCTGAGACCTGGAGGAAAACCAGCCCTCAGACCGGCCAGGGTAGCTGTAGAAACCTCAGCACTCTTTTTTTAAAGGTTATGTGTACCTTTCTAAAAGGTGATTATATACGGTTAAGACTATAGCGGAGGGGCACCTGGGTGGCTCAGTCGGTTAAGCGTCCGACTCTTGGTTTCGGCTCAGGTCACGATCTCACGGTTTGTGAGTTCGAGCCTCACATCAGGCTCTGGGCTGACAGTGCAGCGCCTGCTTGGGGTTCTCTCTTTCCTTCTCTCTCCGCCCCTTTCTCAAAAATAAATAAGTAAACTTAAAAAAAAGAGAGAGAGACTATAGGTGAAAGGCATTAGAGGAAGCAAAGAAGGGTGATTTTTTGAAAATATAATTTGTTGTCAAATTGGTTTCCATACAATACCCAGTGCTCATCCCAGCAAGTGCCCTATTCCATGCCCAAGAAGGGTGATGTTTTTAAGTTTCTACTCCCCCCCCCCCCCCCCCGCAAAAGGTGGTTCAAGCCCCACCTCACAGCACAGTCACTGTTCTGAAGTCAGGATGTGGCAGGGCCTCTGACGCCGGACATGATAAAAGATGTCACTTTCCTCACTCCACCAGTGCTCCCGTGCGTCTCCAGCCCATCGCATGGATGATTTCTCTCTCTTCCCTGCCCGGTGCCATTCCCTCCCCAATCTGTCAGCATTCACCTCACAGCCTGTGGCCTTGTTAGGAATGCACAGTCTCAGGCCCCACCGCCCCAAACCTATTACTTCAGATTCCACGTGGGCCACAGGTCAACAACACCCTCAAGTGGTTTCCATCCACATCCGGCTCTCGAAGCTGTAACGACGACACATCATGTGCATTTAGCTCTACCTTCTGGCACGTGGGAGCTGGCATACTCAGGGAAGACAGAAAGTTGAAGGACAGGAAATCAATAAGGTAAAGCACCTGGCTAGCAAGTCAGGAAGCTGCACCCCCCCCCCCCCCCATAGACCTGAATGGGCACGGAGGGGAAGTCCCCGGCATCCCAGAAGAGTCCTCTGATGGGAGCGAAGGTATTTTACAAAGGCCGTGGGCTTCGGTAACCCTGGGGAAATGAATATACAACCTCTCCCCCTCTTTCCCCCTCTCTCTGCTCTCTGTGATGGGTTGGATCCTGTATCTCCCTCTCCCCAAGAGGTATGTCCTAACCTCCCGGTATCTCAGAATGTAACCTTATTTGGAGACAAGATTATTGCATTTGCAATTAGTTAAGGTAAAGTCACCCTGGAGGAGGGTGGGTCCTTAATCAATCAGGACTGATGTCCTTGTAAAAACAGGAAGACACAGGGGAAGCTGGGTGGCTCAGTCAGTTAAGCAACTGACTTCGGCTCAGGTCATGATCTCACGGTTTATAGGTTCAAGCCCCGTGTCAGGCGCTGTGCTTGACAGCTCAGAGCCTGGAACCTGCTTCGGATTCTGTGTCTCCCTCTCTCTCTGCCCCTCCCTTGCTCATTCTCTGTCTCTTAAAAATAAATAAACTTAAGAAAGAAAAAAACAAAACAAAATAGGAAGACAGACAGGGGGAGAAGAGGACCATGCGATGACGGAGCCAGAGATTGGCGTGATATACCTTCAAGCCATGGGTTGCTGGAAAACACCGGAAGGTAGAAGAGGCAAGCAAGGATTCTTCCCTATAGATTTCAGAGGGCACAAGCCCTTGGACTTTGATTTCTTCGGTCTTCCAGCCTCCTGAACTAAGAAAGAATAAGTTTCTCTTTTTTGAAGCCCAGTTGGAGGCAAGAGGATAAGGAAACCTGGCTAGAGCAGTTACTAGGAGGGTGGGAAAAACTGGAGACTGGATCTAGAGAAACAAAGAGTATCCAAAAGACAGGGGCCATCAGTATAGATTGGTAGAAAGATAATTAGGTTAAAAGAAAAAAAAAAAAAAGACAGAAAAAATTCTCTTTTCCAAGAGTCACCTGGCTCCTGGTGGCTCCCTTCTCAAGCTGCATGAAAGAAACCTCTCTGTATTTGTGAGCAGGAGGCCAGCACACATAAGGGACAGAGCATTGAGAATGAGATCCCTGGTGATAAAACATAGAGGTGTAATTTAAGCCCTTGATCCAGCAATACCTGAAGCCTCTCTCCTCTTTCACCTGAGCTACTCTCTCCAAAGACCTAAATGCCAGAGAATGGTAATATATTTTACTTAATTTCATGGTTCTGATCAATGTAGGCATCCGTATCAAGTCCTGGCTAATCTCGCTATCTTTCCGGAGGTAAAGAAAGTGACACCTTCCGGACAGGAAATCTGTTAGGAGCCAATGCGTATGAAAGGAAGCTTTCCATAAACCAAACATCTAGTTTCTTACAAATCTTTTTAATGCAAAATCAGAAACAACCTAGCTGCCCAACAAAAGGGGATTAGTCAAATAAACTTTCTACATGCATTCAATCAAATTCTATTCAGGCAAAAATTATGACATGGACTGGTAGTTTTTTAAATGTCATCTACAGAACCCCAAGCCTTCCTCAGAACCCTTCACTGATGGAAGGGTGTGATTTGAGCATACCCAACTACGAATATCATAATCCTGATTTAACCAGGGCATTTTGCTTTGATCTGTTTCTATCTATTTGGCTTCCAGATGGGATTTTCACTGAATGAAGGGTTCCAGGCAACACTCCTAAGTATGTCACTTGGGTTGAAGATACCCATTGTTTCCCTTTCATCCACATGGGTAGCAATGAAAGAGGAACAAGACAGAAGGGTCTGGATTTTACGATGAGATGTGAGAATGATTGTCACAAACTGGTAATTTGGAGCTCATGTCAAACTGATCCATTGGGTTCAAAGGCCAAGTGCAGAGAGGCAAGACTCCAGCCTGGGAACCGGGAGGGCTGGGTTCTTAGCCTCACTGTGTCACCAGCAGGTGATATGCATGGGTAGACTCCCTCTGGGCTATAGTTTCCTTCTCTTTAAAGGACTCGGGGAGCCTGGGGTGGTTCAGTCGGTTAAGAGACTGACTCTTGTTTTGGCTCAGGTCATGATCTCACAGTTCATGAGATTGAGTCTCACATCAGGCTCTGCACTGACTGTGTGGAGCCTGCTTGAGATTCTCTCTCTCTCTCTCTCTCTCTCTCTCTCTCTCTCTCTCTCCCTCCCTCCCCTGCTCATGTGTACTTTCTCTCTCTCTCTCTCTCTCTCTGTCTGTCTCTCTCTCAAAATAAATAAATAAACACTAAGAAAAAAAGGTCAAGAGTTCCACTTAGATGGTCTCTTAAGACCATCATGGACACAACAGTGTCCTTCCGTACTACAAAAAAAATCTTCTGTGTTGTCAAAAACCCTTCTGTGATGTCAAGAAATTTCCCCAAATACCCACACGCACCCAGTCGACACATCCATTCCTGACTGCAGCTATCCTTATGTATTTGTAGCTCCTTTCTAAGAAATGAACCAGATATATGGGTGGAAACAGACTGTGACAGGCATGATATTTTATTTAATCGTCTCAAAAATCTTATGAACTAGGTTTCATCATTCCATATTCATTTTGTAGGGGAAGAAATTGAAGCTCAGAGAGGGAAAGCAGTTTTCCTCAGGTCACACAGACAGTACACATTCGGAAGCAGGAACTGAAGTCCTCAGGAGCTTTTGGTACTAGTGACTAGGTATTCCAGATGCAAAGACTGACAGAGACATCTTTCAGACCTGAGAATGATCAGATCTGCATATTTAAATACCGACAGGTAGGGATGATATGGAATAATATATATACTTCTATGAATTTTTATAAATTTAATATATATACTTCTATGAATTTGTATATATTTATAAAAATATAAGGCATAAATACACATGTAATATTTAAGTATTTAAGAATATGTTTAAAATACATATATATTTATGTGTGTCATAAATATATATTTTCATATCATACATAAAGAGATATCTACCTATATATCTCATACATATCTGTATCTCCATAGATATGTCTATAGATATGTATCTATAGACATCCATATCATCTATATAGAGAGAAAAAGATTTATTATCTATCTATCTATCATCTAACTACCATCTATGTATGAGAGAGTAGACAGTTTTTATCCATTTTCATAGGATAGTAGTGCTGGAAAGGTGGTAAACTCTAGAGTCACAAGCTTGTTCATTCCTTATAGAACCGAAGTTCAGGGGCGCCTGGGTGGCTCAGTCGGTTAAGTGACCGACTTCAGCTCGGGTCTTGATCTCGCAGTCCGTGAGTTTCAGCCCCGAGTCGGGCTCTGTGCGGACAGCTCAGAGCCTGGAACCTGCTTCGGATTCTGTGTGTGTGTGTGTGTGTGTGTGTGTGTGTGTGTCTCCCTGCCCCTCCCCTGCTCATGCTGTGTGTCTGTCTCTCAATAATAAACATTAAAAAAAAAAAAAAAAGATTAAAAAAGAACCGAAGTGCAGCAGGGACGATGGAACCAAAGTCACCCAGTTAGTGGACCTCCCATCCAATCTCCAACTAAATCCCCACATTTTAAATCAAAAATCTTAATACTTTAATTGTCAGCCTCACACTATACCCTGACGTGACTTACTGTACGTTGTGAGGTCTTCAAAAGGGTAAAATAAACCAAAAAAACACATTTTTTTTGAAAGCCTGTCCTTAGAAAAGCCTGTCTCTGAACTCCTGCTCCCCTAATGAACTCATCCGATTTACCAGATGTACAAAAGTGAAACAAATCTGACGCGCAGTTACTCTTCCATCTTTCTTGGCGGGAGCCTCTGGAACAGCGGGGAGGACAGTCCCCCAGCCCGCCGTGGTGTTACGGATCACAACGGAAGCATATTGTCATCAGATTAATTTTCCAACGCTCCTACCCCAACCACAAAATCCTGAGAGAATGAGTGTCAAATACAGTTAATAATTGCATAATTATGACATCTGTTACTCTCCAGCACCTCTTAGTGGAAAATTAACTGAAGAAATAGCAGGTTCAAAGATGTGTTAACACTCTGATAGCAGATTTAATTGAAATATGACGGGGGAGGATAATGGAGATTAAATTAAGCTCTCAGATAATCATCTGACACAAAGATAATTGAGCCAGCCTCTGCCACGTTGATGAACGCTTCAGAGATGCTGTGCGGGGTGGCATTTCGAGTATCTTATCCTTCAGGCAAAATGGAATTCTTCTCCCTCCCCCCTCCCCGCCTCCTTCTCTCTCTCTTGTCATTCAACATTTGTATCCTCCAAATCGATAATGTGAACAGCAGCATAATTGGAAATAAAAGATGATCTGAAATCCACAGGAAATTAGGTTGAGGGGTGTGGAGGAAATACAGTCGCATCCTGGATACAGAGCAGGTTTTTCTGAGTCCTCTGCGAGAGGGATGGGTCCCCACCCGGCAGTCTCACTGCGAGTGTTTTTCCAAGGCCTCTGTCCTCAGTAGAGAGAACTTCCCGTGTGTGAGAAAGGCAGGGGGCCGTAAAAACCACAAGAATTGGGGGCACCTGGGTGGCGCAGTTGGTGAAGCATTTAAGTCTCCGACTTCGGCTCAGGCCATGAACTTGCAGTTTGTGGGTTCGAGCCCCGGGTAGGGTTCTGTGCTGACAGCTCAGAGCCTGGAGCTGCTTCAGATTCTGTGTCTCCCTCTCTCTCTGCCCCTACTGTGCTCTCGCCTCTGTCTCTGTCTTTGTCTCTCTGTCAAAAGTAAACATTAAAAACATTAAAAAAAATAAAAAGAGGAAGAAAGAGTCGCATGCTCCTCTGACTGAGCCAGCCAGGCGCCCTCCCCCCAGAGGTTGCCTTTTAGTTAGGTTGAGGGGCGCCTGGGTGGCTCAGTCGGTTGAGCACCTGACTTTGGCTAGAGTCATGATCTCATTCATGACTTGTGAGTTCGAGCCCCGCGTCCGACTCTGTGCTGACAGCTCAGAGCCCGGAACCTGCTTCGGATTCTGTGTCTCCCTCTCTCTCTGCCCCTCCCGAACTCATGCTCTGTCTCAACAATAAACATTAAAAAAAAAAAAAAAAAATAGATGAGGCCACAGTCACTTGTGTTCTTTCTCTCCTTGCCCAGGGAACATTGTGGATGCTTCCCTAGGGCAGACTCAGGATGTAGTGAGTGATGAAGAACTGCCCCCCATGCCGGAGGGCATGGGGTAACCCTAGAGGGCAGCCAGCTCATGATGGTTAGTAGCGAATGTCCTGCGGTGGGGGTAGGGTAACATGCGGTGAGCAGCCGGAAGCAGGAAGTGGGGAACATACTTCCAGTTGCTGTCGTTGAACGGGTCAGCCTCTGACAGTCCTAGAGAGTAGGTATTCCCTGTATCTCCCCTTCCTCTAACTCAGGTAACTCGGCTCTCAAAGGACTGTGACTGTTAAGCCGTGGATAGAAAATGAGATGGCCCCTGACTCTACCTGTACCCCAGCGACTCAGAGTTTCAGGTTTTGGATTTTTTTTTAATGTTTTTTAAATTTATTTTGAGAGAGAGAAAGAGAGTGAGTGAGTTGGGGAGGGGTAGAAAGAGGGAGACAGAGAATCCCAAGCAGGCTCTATGCTGTCAGAGCAGTCGGTTAAGCATCTGACTTCGGCTCAGGTCATGATCTCACGGTTTGTGAGTTCGAGTCCTGTGTTGGGCTCTGTGTGGACAGTTCAGAGCCTGAAGCCTGCTTTCGATTCTGTGTCTCCCTCTCTCTTTGTCCCTCCCCTGCTTGCTTTCTCTCTCTCTCAAAAATAAAATTTAAAAACAACAACAAAAAAACGTAGGTCACTTAACCAATTGAGCCACCCAGATGCCCCTCAGGTTTTGGATTTTACACCAGTGTGATTTATCTGCTTTACCAATGTGGATCCAAGTTCATGTGGCCACACCCCCTTTAAGAGGACATTTAAGTGTCTCCATTACATTTCTCTCCTATCCTCCTCTTCTCTGGCATCACCCCACCCATGAATACCACCGCGACCCCCCCCCCCCCCCCCCCCCCGCCAAGAATTTCCCAGTCCTGGCCACTCCCAAAGCAGTGACATAACTCAGAGGCTCCCCCCTGAGGCCACTACGCCAGTCCTCCTGGAAGTGGGCGGCCTGGCAGGTAACCACGAGGGAAAAATGGGGCTCTACACCAAAAGTAGGATGGGGATATCTTGCTCTCACTGCAGCCAAGGCTGAAGCATGCAGTGCCTGTCAAGACTAGAAGGAGGGGTTCGGGACAGACCCTCTTCCTCCAAGTGTTCCCACAGCCTGTAGTTCAGATCCTGTCGTTGGCAGGAAGTCCTTCAAGGGACAGTGGAGGCTGATAGCCAAGGCATTTCCTCCAGATTTGGTGGGAATATCCCCTCTCCAGATAGGCATCTTCACCCACACGATGCCCCCCAGACAGCTGGGGTAGGGTCTGAGGTCCAGGGCTTCACGGATGGCAAAGGTCCCCTTTGACTCTCCGTCCTTCTCTTTCAAATTTCACTGTGTTTTATTTTATGAGGCTCATTTCTCCTCCCTATTATTAGTCTCGGGCAGGACCTAAGATTCTGAAAAATTACTATAATGTTTAAACCTGGGGAGATCGATAGGGTTCTCTGTTCTCATCTCTTCCGTGCCAAAAGAGTTCCATAAGTAAATGTTTCCAACTGCCGGATTTCAGCAGTAAATTTCATCCCACGCAACCCCCCCGCTAATCTATGACGGCAAAGTTTGGAAGATGGCTTTGTCCCATCTGTTCTATAACTTCTGTCCTAAATTGTTAATTTATTGAAGCGTCAAAGAGCAAGGCATCTCATGAGAAGGCAACTGAAGGGATTGTTTTAATCACCCTCTCGCAGCCAGGTAATATGGCCCCAGAAATTCCTTCCAAAGAGAAGATTCTTGACCCTCCTCTGACCTCCCTTTTTATCTGCAAGATGGGTGTGTGGGGCCCATAAATCAAGGGAACCCACCTCCCCCTGCCTCGTCTGATGCTGTCACTGACACTGGATTGTTACAAAGAGGAGCCTCGCCTGGGGAAAAAGAGTAGAAAACCTTCACGTGTTCACAACGGTGACGGGTTTCGTGGCTTTCCACCCTCTGAAGAATTTCTTACAGTTCCTTTGAAAAGTTGGCTATTTGTCAAACTGTGTATCATTTTGTCTTCTGGGGCAAATTGCACAATCAGTGATATGTCTTGCTGAGTGTATAAACCCCTTTTACATATTTCAAAATAGTATCTAATTAAAATGTCAAGGTTATAGCTCATGTGGCTAGAGTGGACAGGGCTCTACATCCTCCCGCAGCCTCTCAAAGTAACATTTAAAATATGTCCTATAATTAGGAGTAATTATAAATTCCAATTAAAAGAAACCCGCACAATTCTGAAGATATTTTTCTTTGATGTTTCTTGCTTTAATTTATGTGCTTGTTTTGCACCAAGTTGTCCCAGCTTCCTCGGATATGTTTCCAGACAGAAGAGGCTCCCAAACTTGCAGGGAGAAAAGCAGACCAGGTCTAGGAAAAGTAGCAAAGTTCATTAAAAAGGGTTATTGCATCTATAACTTCTAGACTCGGTGTTCATTGATTAGAGATTAAACATCATCCTTTGTACTACTCAGATTGGGATTTTTAATTAGGATGTCATTATTACACAGATATACTGAATGCCAAATTGATTTTTGAGACCTTTTGAAATAATAGCATTGCTTCTGCAAAATGAAAATCATAATAGATTATTGACTTCTTCAGGAGTTTTGATCCAAGGGCACCTCCCCAATGTCAACATTTTCAATATTTTTAGTTTCATGCAAAGAGACACTCATAATGAGGCTTATATTAAAAGTTTGCACATATTGACTGTGTGTTATTAATGCCGATGGCATCACATTGATTACCCTTGAATTATAAGAGCAGCAACATTGCTTGTTGCTGAATTGTTTACATACCACATAGCCTTTGTCTTTTGTTTTTGTTTAATTTAAGAAGTGTTTATATACACAATAAGTAGCATCCTGGATGCTCAAGATCAAAGGCTCACCAACTTTCTCAATCCCTCCCACTCTTGGAGTCTCAGTGGTGTTTTCAGGGCGCTCCTCGTTCTAAAACAGTCCCATTTATTAAGGAATCAGTTCCAAACAACTTAATATGTATTAATGCCCTAATAACTGCATTGGCATATTAAGGAATACACAGAAACTCAAAGAAAAAATATATTTTTTTGTTTCTCTAATACCCACAATTACTTACTAATGGGATGTCCGTGCCTGGTAGGCGCTGCACAACCTTCTGGGATCGGATGGGACCCCCCACCCTCATTTCCCGTTCCCCATCGATCCCGCCTTTCAACCCAGTAACCGCCGAAAACCCCCATTCACAAAGATAGGATGCCATCCAAAGAAATGTAGTGCGATCTCATGTTAAATCTATGAACTACTAAAAGCTCCTGGTTCACGCAGTGCCCTACACGTTACTGTGTTTTCCTCTAAAATTTAAAATAACGGCCGGTGCCCCTGTGAATTCACTGTGGCACCCTGAGTGCCCCCACCACAGCTTGGGAACCATGGCACTAGACCTAACGTTTCTTGACATCATAGGATCTATGTTGCCCATCTTTATATTCGTGCCTCACACAGTAACTCAATAGGCATTGTTTACAGAACAGTGCTTCTCTTTTTTTTGTTTCTATCATTTGAATTCAAAGTAAGACAATTTGAGAGAGTACCCCCAATACACCGCCAACCCGTGAGGAGGTATTTTCCTGCACAGTGGGCTTCTGTAGCATAAATCGGTGGAAAGTCCTCTCTATCTGAGCTGTTTCACAGTTTCTATGAAGAAAGGACATATTTCTGAGGCTTCAAGATTGTGTCTACACGTAGGGAAATACCTAAAGAGTTCCCATCGACTGCTCATTCCCTAGGGCATTAAACATACACAGAGAAGTGGGCGTATGGACTAAAGAATTCTTTGAACCCCCTGATCTTATCCCAACGTGGGTGGAGGTGCCTAGGTCCAGGAATGGAGGCTTCCTACCCACCCTTAACCTCCTTCTGAGCATGGTGGGTTTGGTCTATGGGTCCCACTGAAAGCATACATCTGAATGAATCTGAAGACCACCCAACGCACCAGTAGCTGAACAAGAATGCAATTCTGATACGACGTGAATGAACTTTGCAAACATCATCCTAAGTGAAAGGGATCAGACACAAAAGGCCACATATTGTATGACTTTATTTATATGACCTATTTAGAACAAGTAAATTCATAGAGACAGAAAATAGAATCAGGATTACCAGGGTCTATGAGGAGGGAGTGTTGGAGAGTTATTGTGTAATGGGTCCAGAGGTTCTGTTTGGGGTGATAAAAATGTTCTGGAAATGGATAGCAGTGATAGTTTGTGGCTTTGTAAATATGCTTACTGCCATTGAATTGTACGCTTAAAAATGGTTAAAACTGTAACTTTTCTGTGACGTATGTTTTAATGCACACACCCACACAGCTTGGAGAACGTGATTTGCTTACAAAGATGACACCAATAAATAAAGGTTAGAAATGCAAAAACTCTCAGACACGGTGTCTCTTAAACCATAAAATGCCCAGTTAGAACCAGGGTTGGCTAACTTTTTGTAAGAGGCCAGACTGTAAATATTTTTTTTTTACTTTACAGATCATACAGTCTCTATTGCAACCACTCAACTCTGCCCTTAAATTGCAAAAGTAGCCACAGACAATATGTAAATGAATGGGCATGGCTGGTTTTCAGCAAACCTTTATTTATGGGCGTTGATTTGGAATTATATATGATTTTCCATATCAAAATAATCATTCTTCTTTTGACTTTTGTTTTTTTGACCATTTAAAGTATAAAAACCATTCTTAGCTTTTGGGTCTTACCACATATGGCCCGTAAGCGGTTTTCTGATGCCTGAACCAGAACCCCAAATCAATGACGAGACAATATCTTACTGATAATGTGTGAAACACGCCCCGATTTTAGAGTTGGGGTGTTCTGTGGAACACCTATGGAAGGCCAGAAACGTCACCCTGGGGAAATGTGTTAGTTTGTGGCTCAACCAGAATGAGGCTTTCTGTGGCCGAGTCGACCCTAGAGCTGGCCCTCATTTCCCCTTCCTGAAATTTTGTCCCAAGACCCATTGAGGCCTCTAAGGCCAGGACAATGCCCCATGGGACGAGGCAAGGAGAAAAATCCACTGGATTCACCACAGAATGTAAAGAATGCCTTTTAGCATCTCTTGTAGGGTTGTTTTCACTAAAGCAAAAGCCTTCAAGTAAAGAGACAAGAGCAAGCAATAAACAAACAAACAAACAAACCTGTGGTGGGATTAGGAAAGGCATTTGTGAGGGGACTCTTGAATGTTGCTAACATAAAATGCTAGGCGTATGTCTCCTTAGTAATGGCAGACTTTCTGGAAGGGAATTTTAGGGGAAAGGGCAAGGGAACTTCCCAATACTACTCAAGTCATGTGATTCCGACAGCTCCCTCATGGCACATACGCCCAGGTTTGTTGGACGAGCAGAATCTAATTAAACCAATTTTACTGAGCACCTACTTTGGGTTGACCATTGAGCACTGGAGATACAAAGTTCTTGAGAATCTCATATCCTTAGGGTTTTTGTTATTGTTGTATGTTTGTTTGTTTAGGAGGAGGGGTTAGGAGAAGGGTAGTGGTGTATAAATACAAGAGTTCCTAGTGGTAAGAGCTTAGTTCTTATCATGACTGTTCCTGTGCCCTGGAATGTTCTCACACCAGCTTCTGTGGCTGGGAAATGGAATCTCTCATCAGAGGCTCCAACATCCCACGCTGGGCAATGGACAGATGGGCGCAGTAGACAGCCTTCTCTCTGTGTCCTTGCGTAAAGCCCTCTTTCCAACAGTCCAGAGTATTCTCCAGAAAGTGAGGGCTGTGAGGGGAAGAGCATTGTAGGCTTACATGCCTGGCTGCCCGTCTTGAATTTTGGCTTCTCCTCTCATTTTTAACATCTCTTTGATTCTTAGATGTCTCTTCCCATCTTTGCACTGGAAGTTTCTACATCGACTCATGATACCATTGTGTCAACATATTGAACAGCAATCGGCTCTAAATAATTTAAATGTTTGGTTACAATGAAGATGGCCACAGCCTGCATGTCTATCTGAGCTCATTAGCTCTAACTTTATTTCCCATAAAATAGGAGGCCATTTGAGTAAAATGATAGTTGGAAAACATTTTTAAACAGAACCAGCAAATAAACATGGTCTTTATGAGTTGTAACTTAATCCCCAGCTGATGTCATGTTTCATGTTTCAACTGCCAGAAAATGCCTGACATCTATATATCAGGAAGATTTATGGAGACTTCAGGGAAAGAGCTAAGAGGATTCCTTAAACAAGGATAGTGTGTTGGTCTGGGGGTAATTTGGAGCCTCTGTTATCCATCGACTGAAATGTGCATAGTTGGGTAAATTATAGGAATATGGCTTTTCGCTCGATCTCTTTATGTTTAAAAATGCTTCAGGCTGGGGCAGTGAACGCATGGGAGGGGGAGAGAGAGAACGAGTGAGAGAGAGAGAGAGAGAGAGAGAGACAGAGAGAGACAGAGAGAGCACAAGAGAGGGCTCAAAATATGGTTCTCTTTTATCCCTATTTGGTCATTGATGTTGCTCTGGCAATACTAGAGAGAAAAGATCCTGCATTGCAAACCTCAGAATCATAAACCACACACAGGCCCTCCCCATTCCCATGCTTCTCTTGGTGTAGACTTGCTGTGATGGCTTCAGGGGGTAACTGAGGATGTAGATGGAGCCTTGCCGATTTCCCATCGAGAAATTTCAGCAGTTACCCCACAGGGACCAAGCTTGCCAAACATAAACCACTCCCTGTATCATATAAGTCGGTGGCCAATTAACAGAAAAATGATTTTGAAACAGGCCCAGCAAAAATGACTCACTTGGTCGTAGCATACATTGTCTGTGGATTTATGTTCAAGCTTCCCCATACGGTCTACTCAGCCTGGCGGATGAGTTATGAGTAAGTCACGCTAGCTGATACAGCAAACAGCCCTGAATGTCAGTGGCTTAACACGGTGAAGGTTTATTTGTTGATATTATAGTCCGATTGGGTGTCCGGAGAGTGGCCTTCTCCATGGTGACTCGAGGACTCGGTGTTCTTCCATCTTGTGACTTTCCCATCAGCAGAAGCTTGGAGAAATCCACTGGATACTCAGCATTTGTCTGGGAAATGGGAAAGAGAGAGAGAGAAGTCAGGAGAAGTACGTGAGAGGTTTAAGGGAGCATGAAGCAGACTCACTCAGTCACGGGGCTCGCCTTAGCTGCAAGGGATGCTGGAAAATGCTGACGACTAGCCTCCACCCTCCATTTTGATGTAGAAGCCACAGTGCTGCACTGTGGCATGACTGCTGGGATTTTCTCGGAGACAAGAGGACTTGAAATAAATGACAACAAGAAAAGGAATTTTCTTCCATTTCTTACCTTGTTGGCAAGGAGCTAAAATTCACTCAGTCCTCAGGCTAGCCCCATGACGGAGGTAGGACAAGCGTTGGTATCCCTAGTTCTAAATGGGGCTCCGGGAGCTTGGGGGCTCAGTCGATTGAACACCCCACTCTTGATTTGGGCTCAGGTCATGATCTCTTGGTTGGTGAGAGATCGAGCTCTGCGTCGATAGAGAGGAGCCTGCCTGGGATTCTCTCTCTCTACCCACCCTGCCCTGCTCATGCTCTCCCTTGCTCTCTCTCAAAATAAATAAATAAATAAACTTTAAATAAATAAGTAAGTAGGAATCTGAGGGGGACAGGAACTTGCCTGTGCCCGAGTCACAAAACTAGTAAGTGACAATACTTGAATCAGAACCCAGGCATTCCAGTGTGAAATCGGCAGTTATTAGGACTGTGCAGAAACTGTAAGGGTTGATGGTACTTGGGAGGCATAGTTGGGCTAGAGTCCGGGTGGGGTCCTCAAGAGAGCTGGGGGCTAGATGGAATCTGTAGACAGGTTCTATCTACCTGTTGGTAAAGACTTACTCACCCGATAGTTGAAGGATGGGGCATAAAATTATTTCAGTTTCCTCCTTTGAGCCTAAACACAAGCCTCATCCGGAGATCCAATCCCTGTGTGCCATGGTCTTATTTTTTAATACTTTAAGAAATTAAAGCACAACTTTTCATGGCGTTATGTTAATATAAAAATATTAATGGTTACGACCGCAACCAGAAATGGCAAACATGCTACGACCTCCCATCGATAGCTCAGAATGAATGAAAACAAAAAATAGTTTACAGAGAACTGAAATATTCGAGAGGATTAAGGTTAGGATCGTTGTGTGTGTTAATTTCCACAGCTGGTGCAATCCTAATAAAATGTTTTCATCCTTCATGCCAAAGAAAGAGTAGAGCTCAAACCCCTTTGCTCTGGGTATGCACCTCCAAAGAAATGTTGCAAGGCTTCATAATCACGATTTCAAAGAGGTTTGTGGAAATGTTTCATTAATTCTTATAAAGAAATCTTTTCCTCTTAATTTTTTCATTAACTTCAGGCATTTACTTGCAATTACATTTGTTCAGTGAGTACAATGACAGAAATTAATAATTCATAGCTTTTGTCAGGGAAAATTTAAAAAAAAGGACAGTTGTTCAATCAAATGCAACTTTAAATGCACAATCTTTATTTAAATAAGATTTTAAAAAATAAATAATGGGGACTGTTATTGTACTTCTTATAAACCTCCTCTTTTCCAAATTATATCTATGCTCTACCTGGTGACATGAAATCTTGGGTTGTTCAGAGCACATCATGAAAATAACAGGTTCAGATCTGATGTTCTGCAACGGGGAAACTTGACTCAAGCTCAGTATTTATGGCACTGCCTGGAGCTTCTGGGGCCTTCTGGTTAGTGACAGAGAATCACTGCATAAGAAAGCTGAACGGAACCAAAAGCATTGTGCCTCCCAAGGACCTCTCCTCTGATGACTGGGGAAATTAAAGCTCAGAAAAGAGAGAGTGAGCCTTTCAAGTTCACGCAGTGAGTTAATGGCACAAATGGGCCTCTCCAGACCCTTGGCCAAAGCTCTCCCAATCTGTGATACTGTCTGTCTTCAAGGTATCTTCCCACCAGGATCTGCCTAACGAGTAGCTACCTATGGATTTTGCTTTCAGGTGTCCTGTGCTGACCAAACCTTTTGTCTCGGCTGCCTAGCTCATCTGAGATTCTACCATTTAAGATTGGTTACTTTGGATCGTGAGGATATTTTAAAATCATGTTTCCTTTGTTAAAATGGAAGTGCTCACAACTAGGTATAGACTTAGGTGGAAAGGAGCGATCTAGGCCAAGACTGGGCAGAAATAGGGGCCCCTGGGTGGCTCGATTGAGCATGCTCGATTGAGCAGTCGGTTGAGCATACGACTTCAGCGCAGGTCATGATCTTAGGTTCATGAGTTCAAGCCCCACATTGGGCTCTCTGCTGTCAGTGGGGAGCTTGCTTCAGATCCTCTGTCCCCCTTCCCCTGCCTCTCCCCAGCTTGTGCTCTCTCAAAATAAATGAATAAATAAATGAATAAATAAATAAAAGATGGGGCAGAAAAAGGATAATAATGAGAGCAGAGACAAATTCTTCAATTAGGTCTAAAGGCAGCAGAGAGATGGCTACTTGTGTATCCTCTCTGCCTGCCCCCTCCCACCTATAAGCAAAAGACCCTGGTGGGCAAATCAACTCTATCTTTTAGTCGTTCTGGCCAAAAAAAAAAAAAAAAAAAAAAAAAGACAACGGAGTCGGCCTTAAAAGCAAAGAAAACTCAGACCCCAAGACACTTCCTGGAAATTGCTAGCCAATCTCCAGGAGGTTCTCTGGGAGAGGCAGGTCAGCACGATGGCTACGAATCAAATGTCCGCAGGTTTGAATCTTGACCACATCAGTTATAAGTTCTGTGCTTCTGGAAAATCACTACTAAGATCTCTGAGTTGTATTTTCTTTGTTTGCAGAGTGGAGGTGTATCGGCGAGCTATTGTGCTGTAACAAATTGCCCCCAAACTCAGGGGCTTAAAGCAGCAGCTATTTATTCTCACGTGCCCGAGGACGGTCTCCGGAGGCTTTGCTTCTCCTTGCCGTCGGCGGGTTTATAGGGGTGGCTCTGCTACTCGCGTGTGTCTGTCATCATCTTTCTGGGGCCAGCAGCCTAGCGGGCTCTTCCTGCAGTTGATGGTAGAAATGCGACAGGAGGGAACACACGGGGCCTCTCTTATAAGACCCAGACTCAGAATCGGCACTGGCACTTCCAACTGTGTATCACTGGCCCCAACAAGGACGTGACCAAGCCCCAAATCAAGGGATAAATTCTGCCCCAAATGAGGCTATGGCAAGAGTGTGGAAAAAGCAAGGGATAAAGAATCGGGCCCCAGAATACAAGGCACCATAGGGGCTAATAAAATAACTCTTTCGCTGCATCGTTCTGACAATTCGTTAAGAACGTGCGTCTATGCTACTCACAGCTGGCTGTGTCCTCTCAGAGAACGGCAGGGTCCATAGAGGTGGCTTTGGATACGGGCAGTTGTTAAAGAAGGTGTCTCCTGGAGGTGAGGAAAGGCGTGGTCTTCCCGAACCCGTCAATTTCCTGCTTCCCGTACAGTATTGACCCTCATCTCACACACAAAAAGAAGCAAATGGATTTGATTAGCAAATACTTTCATCTGCATCCTAATTGAAGTCTCTGGGACTTCCTTGTTTGGGAAAATCCCATTTTAATGCACAGCACATCAGGTAGCCCAGAGAATTCCCTCTCCCATCAGCTGCCCTGCCCCTCCCAAACTAGGGAGCGTATTTGTCATTTTTCCCCTTAGCCCCATCTATCTGACCCTAGACTGGTATCCCCGGGCTCTGGGCTGGGAGATTCGCCTCCTGTTTTTGATTCATACTGTGAATCACTCAATCCCAAAGCTCTTAAAAGAGGGGCAAAGGACAGCCCTCTGCGGTGGTCTGGTCCAGATGTCCTTCCGCTATGGACCTGTCAACTCCTCACCAGGACTCCCAAGACGCAGAGTCCGTGCTCCCTGGTAGAGACCGAGGCCGCCAAACAAAAGTACAGCTGAGGAGGCAAGCGTTTGGCCATCTGAAAAGGCTGACCAGTTGGCACATTGTTGTCTCCAAATGAGCCGGCAGGAAATGGGGTTTCCTAAAACTCGGTTTTAAAGCACTTAGAACAGGAAATCATTCCCCATGCATGTTAGATCTCTCTAATGACTGACTAACTAGAAACAGGCTATCTTAATACTCTGCCCCGAGCCATTACAAATGGCTTTCTTTCCAGACTTCATTAGAATATTTACTGCAATTTGGATCGAAGACTTTTGACACTGCAGTCATAAAATTTACAGGGGACCTTTTTTTTTTTGTTTTGTTTTCGGTCTGAGAAGAGATTTGGAAGAAGCGGGGAAACCCCTCAACTCCCCCAGCCACCGATCTCGTTCATTAGTGGTCTTCGTGTCTCGTGACCTCTAGTTAGGAAAATAAACATCCCTGCGGTAGTCCAACAAATTGCCTTCAGAAAAAAAAAAAAAAAAGAAAAGCTGGATCTCTCTTTTGTCAACTCCTGCCTCTTTCATACACATGGGGCCAGAAAAAGAAAATGCACAATGCGTGCCGGTCCTTGGGGTAAGCGCTTGTTACGGTACATCGCGGACTCCTTGAAACCGTGTGGCCCGTGGGCATGATTATGACCCCCATTTCGCCTCTGAGGAAACTGAGGCCCGCACTTACCAAAAATCACACGGCTAGTGGGTGGCAGACCTGGGCCGGGAGCCATGTCCTGTTGGAACCCAGCTGCTACCTTACCCACTTTGCTATTTGTGCCTGTGCTCGAAGCAGACCCCGTCAGCACGGGCACAGGCTCCTCTGCTCTGTGCTTTGAAGCTTTCACGCCTCTAGAGCCTTCCTCAAAGCCATCCGCCAGAGCTCCAACCAAATGGATATTAAAGCCTCCATCCAGAGAAAAGTCAGCGTGGGACAACGTGCCACACTGCAGTGGTACGACGCACAGCTGCAGGTGTCATTGCTGAGTGGTGACAGCCACCGTGAGAAGAAAGAAGCGGGGGGGGGGGGGTGCATAGAGAGTCACATCTGCAGACGGAGGGCTGGGGAGAGACTCTGATTTTGATGAGGGGTCTCAAATATAGAGACCCAAGAGAACCCAGGGAGCGGGAAGCTATGCCAGGGTGCGGGAGGGATCTGGAGCAAGGGGACAGAAAGGACCAGAGCTCTGTGATGGGTTTGATGACCAGTCAGTGGCCCCAGCTATCTTGAATGGTGTACCTGCGGTCTAAGGTTGCAATGACCACTTTCTTCCAAGTTCTATACCTGGACTGCATTAGCACGCCAGGCATCATGCCTTTCCACCCTCAGCAGTGCTCCGTGGAATGAATACACAGTCTCTGTAACACTCTAGGTATTTACAGAAAGAGAAAGATGGTCACTCCTAAAGACAGTGTGCTTCCCCTCAGTAAGACATGAGGAGCACGTGACCTATCGCGTTTCTCCCTTTTTGCCTTGATTCCTAGGAAGCTCGGTGTTAAATTTAATGTTCAATTAAAACAACAAAGTGAGCCTTCAAGGCTTTTGAGTATTTCTAATGTTTAATTGTATATCTGCTTTTCATTGCAAGCAGCCTTTGGGAGCTAGGGTATAAGTAACACATGTGCAAAAAAAATCATGTATGCCAAGAATATAATAAGTACGATTTGCCTAAAAAATAATATTTCTAAGCCACTCATTGGATGCCTAATTAATTCCATTTATATGGAGGCCAATCATGTGGCCAGGCTGGGTCAGAAAAGGAGAAAGAAACATTCGAACGTTGTTATAGATTGATATGCTAATTCTCCCCCTGAACGAATGTATCCATGAATCACATCTCCCAGTACCCACATCTGTAGGGAGTTTCCTCTCACATGAACACGGGACTTAGTCATGTGACTTGCTGTCTCCGATGGAACATCAGCAAACGTGGCTGCAAGGAAAAGCCTGATCATAGGCTATAGGTACTGAGGCTTGCCCTCTTGAAATGTTGCTGCCACCAGGTGAGACAGCCAGGTCCAGCCTCATCGAAGATAATAGACCGTATGGAGCGAGAGACGCCAACCATCATAGCTTTCCCGATTGAACCCAGCCCCACACTGGTCCTCGAGCGTCACCCAGCCTCATGAGTGAGCCCAGGCAAACAGGAAAAGGGGCCATCCAGGAACCATGGGGATTAATAAATCTTTATCCCAGGCCTCTACATTTTAGAGCGGCTCGTTACACCACAATCGGTAACGGTTAGAGATGTTCAAAGACTTCTTTCAAGGACAAAATTCTAGAGAATCGCTACAAAGTGTGTGGGTCCAATATGCACTTGGCACATGGCTGAGAATATCGGGACCTCCTTGGAGGACCAGGAAGTAGGAAACATTGAGAAGAACACACATTTTGGAGAACCTACTGCATGCGAGATATCTCTCTTTGGCCAGGGGATGCGTGGCTAGAAACACGTAACCACAATTCTCAAAGAACTGAGCGGATCATAAGGCTAAAGTAATTTAGACAGTCTGGGATTGGCAGAGGAACAGGTAGAGATATGAAAGGAAAAATAGAACAGAAAGTCTATAAATAGATCCTAATAAATATAAGCATGCAATATACCTCCAAAAGCAGCAACCTATATCAAAGGCATACAAAAAATAAAAAAGGATTTTTCCATGCACAGTACTAGAATAATAAATTCGCTACTAGGAAAAAAAACTCATATTAAGACCTCACGTCATTCTGAATAGGGACTAGAGTAACTCATAATCAATGTATTATGCTCATGCGGAGCTTCACAAATGCGAAGACCTTTTCATTTTTTTTGGGGGGGGGGAGTTGGTTTACCAGTAAATCACTGACAATGTGAAAGATTTATATCCTTGACTACACGCATATTTAAAATCTGTTTATGAAAAAATCTAGGAAATGAAGTTGGATAGGTAATATATTTCATTTATGGGAAAAAATATACATGCTGATAGAAAAACGTCAAAAAGAAATATTTCACCATAGTTTTCTTTATTCCAGTCTGTGCTTTCCAAATTTTCCACGACGAGCCACGTTTTGCTTATGTTGTCAGAAAATAAAAACAAAATTTTTTAGAATTTCCTTTTATTTAAAGAGGACAGGAAAAGTTCTTCCCCCCCTCAAAGGGTAAAAATAGGTAATACTTACAGTGCCAAGCATTGGATTAAGGAATTGGTGCTTATCATTGAATCCTCTCCACATTCCCCAGTTTACGGATGATACTATCAATGCTTTGAAACATGAAATGACTTGGCCAAGGTCATGCAGTTGGTGAACGGCTGAGTGAACTTCTGCCTTTGCTGGTTCCTGTACTAAACCGTGACAGATGCCAAAAAAACCACCTTGAATCGCTGATTCCCATAAAATCACATAAAATTCATACATCCATGGGTCTCCCCAGCTTTCACATAAAGGTTATTGATTTTTATTTTATTTAGAATTATATAGAGCATTGGGGCACGTGGTGGCTCAGTTAAGCCTCTGCCTCTTGGTTTCGGCTCAGGTCATGATCTCGTTGTTCATGGGTTCAAACCCCACATTGGGCTCTGTGCTGACAGCTCAGATCCTGAAGCCTGCTTTGGATACTGTGTCTTCCTCTTTCTCTGCCCCTCCCCTGATGGTGCTCTCTCTCTCTCTCTCTCTCTCTCTCTCTCTCTCAGAAATAAATAAACATTACAAAATTAATACAAAATAAAAAAAGAACACAAAGGTGCCAACTCTAGAGGTGCACAAGGAACAGGGACAAGTGACATTTGAAACCTTAAGATTGCGAGCCGCTCAAAGAAAAGGACTCTATCTTGTTCACAGTTACATCACTAATTAGCTTGTTGCTGGCCCGTGGTAGGCTCTCACTACATGCTTTTTTTTTTTTAATTAAAAAAATATTTTTGGGTTTTCAACTATAGTCCTCATGTTCTACATTAGATCTTGAGATCTATTCCGATAGCTTTCAATTTATGCCCTTTCCCTAACCTCTCCCTATTTCCTCCACCCTCCCAAGCCCTGACAACCACTTTTCTCCTCTTCCTATGATTTTTAGTTTTGCATTTTTTTCTGTAGATTTCACATATGAGTGACACCAGGCAGTACTTGCCTTCGTCTGGCTTATTTCACTTAGCATAATGCCCTCAAGTGGCGTCCAATGTCGTCAGAAGTAGCAGTAGTAAATGATATAATGCTGGAGGCCACCTCTTCAAGTAGAACCTTGCATACAGAAAGCACTCAAGAAATGGAAACTATAATTATTGCATTAAGTGAAACATGTATCTTTCAAAGTTGTATAGGGACAGTGTTTTTGTTTTTGTTGTTGGAGCTTTATTTGAGTTAGAAATAGAATCCGGGCTCCAAATCTCTTGTTAAAATGTTAGCTTCTAAACTCCTCTCAAATCCTAGAGCATGTCTGGGGCATTTCTTATCTATTACTCAACAAGGTTTTGTGAGGCACATGAAGTTATCTAAGTGATATTTAAATGGTGATCTTTATTTGTGACTCATTTGTTGGAGTCATTACACAGTGGTTTAACAACCAAGCATGCTTCCTCTCCCGGGTAGGGGATTTCAAATCTTGATTGAATTTGCTGTGGATTATTTTGGTCTGAAGTTGAGTGAGCATTGGCTGGGTAACTCCAACTCCTGTTTGTCATTTTCTTCAGAAAGATTTGATCGCTTCTACCCATGTCCTTTTGATATCAGATTCGATAAGCACACCAAGCAAACAAGCAAAATCAAAATATCCAATAAATCCCTTTAATTCAGAGCCATGTTTTAAAAATCCAAAATCTATGCCTTCTGACCCAGCGGTGGACGATCCATTCCCAATACTGCCTGTTAAAGAGCAAGCCAAACAGGAACTCTAGACGGTGGGGATCCAGGGGAGTCCAACCTTGGACGCACCTCCGTGGCAGAGCGGAAGCTGTCATTCTGAAACCCAGTATTTGTAGGTAGACATTTACTTTTTAGGGGAAAATTCCTCATAAAACTTGTCGCACCCTTTACCACAACTTCCAGGCTCGCTCCTACAATCTAACAAAGCTCTGTGGCCTCCTTTTCAAAGCCAGGACAGCTCACAATATTCTACTTGTCTTTTCCCTCTTGTTGACCTTCCAGTGACAAGGGAAAGGTGCATTAATTACAGAGACCCAGTCCTTTTTGTAGGAGTCACGTATTTACCCCCTCGTATGACTTTCACTACATCCCACTCATTTCTACTGGGCACACTATCCACTCTTGGTTTGGACTCCAGTTTGGGCACAAGGAACAAACAAGATATCCTCTTAGGAATCCCATCCAACTACCGGTTTTTATGGGCTTCTCTTTTCTGTCCTTTCAAGAACACAAAGACTCATGTGTCTCCAAGTCATACATTTCCATACCCTAAAATTTCACCAAGATTCACAACCCAAGACCGCCCCGCTGATGAGAGAAATGAACCAACTACATTTATTTTTTTCCTTCCAGGATGAGAAGGGCACAGTGCCTTACTTGTTCTCAAGCTTGGCTTTGAAAAGAAATCCGTTCCCTTTGCCGACAAAAAAACAAATTTCAAGGGGGTTCCATTTCTCTAGTTGTTTACTCTTGCAGGAAATCTTGTTCCTGTGCATCTCATGTGTTTTATCCCAAACCCATCCTTCTAGGCTTCCAAGCCCCTCCTCCCCTGAAACACTTGCCAGAATCATCTAGAGTGCACATCTCTCTGACTTCTCAGAGCACTGAACATCTACTTTATTCACCTTGGTAATTGATAACATATTGTTTGGTACTTTTTTCTAATTTATCTCTCAAGTGAGTCACCTTATCCTGTTTCTCACATGAGTGTGCAGTTGCCTGAAGACCTGAGAGCAAGTCTTAAACTCCTCTGGTCTCCATGCATAACGCTTCCTCCCTAACCAACCCTAAACATGTAGTAGATACCCAGTGAATACTTGTTCAGTTGGATTTCCATCATGGGTGTTTTCATACATTTTACATATTTTCAAATAAGCATAACAGATAAGCAGATATTTTTTTTGCAGCAATACCAGTGAAATGATCACATGAGATCTTTGATGTAAAGACTCATCGAATCATTAGGATTGAAAATGCCTCATCACGGGGCACCTGGGTGGCTCAGTCAGTTGAGCGTCCAACTTTGGCTCAGGTCATGATCTTGCACTTCATGAGTTCGAGCCCCACATCGGGCTCTGGGCTGACAGCTCAGAGCCTAGAGGCTGCTTCGGATCCTGTGTCTCCCTCTCTCTCTCTGCCCCTCCCCCTCCTTCCCTCAGAAATAAATAAACATTTAAAAAGTATTTTTTAATAAAAAAAAAAAAAGAAAAAGCCTCATTGGGTATAAATCCCCACCCAATCTTGAGTTCTTACTAACCTTGCCTAAGAAGTTATTGAAAGAAGCATTTTTCAATATGTTCAGCATAATCACCACCCCAAATTTAAACCAGTCCAAAAGAGAGAGAGAAAGAGAAGAAATGAGCTGTTCGCACGATCAATGACAATATACGTTCCGCATATGTATTTAAAACATGCAGAGGACGCAGTAGGAACTCCGTCTTCTGTTACTTGCTTCAAGTTAAATTCCAAGTAATTGGTCAGTGGGATTAAAAGCGCTAGGATAGTGAAATTTTAATGGCCTCACACCTGCCTTCCCGTAAAGCCTCGGCCTATTCCTGCTCTGTAACCTTTAAAGCTTACCACCAGCAATTTACTGATACAGCCAATTAGACAACAAAGGGGTCAAGATTTCAGAAGCCCTTTCAGCCACTCTGGGCCCACACCCTGAGGAGCTACGTATAGCATGCTGAGATTCTCGCCATGAACATTTGTGACTCTCTTCCAGAATCTCTTCCGTGCTTCTCTCCGTGGGATTCCTCTCACTTTCTGAAAGTACGAGTTTTAGGACACATTGTCACCAAGAAACGTGTTGCCAGACCATTGGGCCATCTCGCCTTTTCCCCTCCGCTTCCCATTTCTATCTGGTTACTTCTACAGGGCAAGCATCATCCCACCGAGATTCGTGTTGGCACAGGCCCACAGTTAACACAGATGCTCTGGCAACCTCTAGAGCTTGAGAGAAGCATGGTACTTAGGGCGACCTTGTCACTGACACATGTTGGGGTTAACAACTATATACAATAATGTTTACCTACCTTCATTTTTATTTTCAAAAACGTCTTGATCCTTCTGGTTTCTTGCTCTGCTGACATGTTTTGTTATTAAAACCTGAGGTAGGTGGGGCGCCTGGGTGGCGCAGTCGGTTAAGCGTCCGACTTCAGCCAGGTCACGATCTCGCGGTCCGTGAGGTCGAGCCCCGCGTCGGGCTCTGGGCTGATGGCTCAGAGCCTGGAGCCTGTTTCCGATTCTGTGTCTCCCTCTCTCTCTGCCCCTCCCCCATTCATGCTCTGTCTCTCTCTGTCCCAAAAATAAATAAACGTTGAAAAAAAAAATTAAAAAAAAAAAAAAAAACCTGAGCTAGGAATGATCAAGTCCCCAAAATTCCTAGCAGGTAAGAAACACGAACTCTTAGATTAGTCACTCAAGTGCCTCTAATTTTCTCACGGAGCTGGACACTGAAGTTCCCAGATGGCAGGGAATTCCCTCGGCCCACATAGACAACAGTCTCCTTTGGAGCCGGGAGAGGAATTATCTATGGACAAGAGAACGTCTGTTATTAGATCAGTGGACAAGGGGAAGACTTTCACGCGCACCGGAACCAGCACGACCTACTTTTCTGATATGAGGCATTTTTCTGGCAAAAATGCCTGCCTCACATTCATTTTTTTCTGGCATAGTTCACAACAGCTGTCCACTTTCCCCTGATTTCTCTTCATCAAGAACACGGAAAAGTAAAGGAAGAAGAACCTTGACATTTTGGTCAAGATCCTGGTTAAATCTTGAACCAAAATGGCCTTCGATGATTTTGAAACAGATATTTCCAGGGTCTTTTGTGGGCTTTGAAATCAACATTTGTCAAGAATGCAAGCAATAGAGACGCATAATCACATACCTCCTAATTAGATTTTACTTTTCCAGTTGCTTGGAAGACCAAAATTAAAGTTCGTGACACTTTGCCTCGTATCAATTGGCTGGTTTAAATCAATGAGAAACATCTATGTAATATTTACGCCAGAAGTGACTCAAGCTTTCAAGACACCTTTGAGATGTGATAAATTGGAATTTGGTTTATTAATGTGATCATTGGACAGCTTCGGTTTCTTTCTTTTCTTTTCTTTTCTTTTTTAAACAAAATGAAGTAATTAGTACCGCTCTTATATTTAGATGTACTTTCTCTAGGGGCGCCTGGGTGGCTCGGTTGGGTAAGTGTCTGATACTTGGTCTCTGTTGAGCTCTTAATCTCATGGTCATGAGCTTAAGCCCCATGTTGACCCCATGCTGGACGTGAAGCCTACTTAAGAAAAAAAATATACTTCCTCATGTGGCCCTTAAGCGCATACTCTAAAAAGGCAACACACTTAAAATGACATTGTGGATTAGTAAAAATGGAAGACTGCATCCAAATCCCACATTACATCTCTTTTTTTCTGTTGTGTAGGAAACCTACATCCCTTGAAGATTTAGCTCTCAAAACTTAATATGACTGGGGCATCTGGCTGGCTCAGTAGAGCCGGTGCCTCTTGACAGGGTTGTGAGTTCAAGCCCCACATTGGGTGCAAAGCCTACCAATAAACAAACAAACAAACAAACAAATAAATAAACTTCATAGAACTCAAAGCATAACATCCCCAAATATTTTCACATATAAAAGAGATCAGGGGCGTCTGGGTAGCTCAGTCTGTTGAGCTTCCAACTTTGGCTCAGGTCAGGATCTCATGGTCCATGACTTCGAGCCCCGCGTCGGGCTCTGTGCCGACAGCTCAGAGCCTGGAGCCTGCTTCGGATTCTGTGTCTCCCTCTCTCTCTCTCTCTCTCTCTCTGACCCTCCCCCATTCATGCTCTGTCTCTCTCTGTCTCAAAAATAAAAATACACATTAAAACCCAAAAAATTAAAAGAGATCAGCAGAAGGGGAGTTAGACTGGTAAATTATCTTTTTGCGGATCGCGTTTGTTCGCTCTGTGAAAAAAATGAAGACTCCGTATCGGTTGCAGTTAAGCTGACTTCAGGGTTATGTGCCCCAGAAGAATTTTGAAGATTAACATTAAAAAAAAAAAAAAGATCTCTTACACCCCTTTTCAAAATTGCCTGGGAAAAGAAAATAAACACAGGTGACGTGCTGATCCAATTTCGCCACTCCATTGAGAACCATCGAAAATTATACTATACAGAAAAGTTTTCCAGAAAAAGAATTTTGAACAAATTTGAGCATTCAATGGCGTATGAAAAAACAAGAGTCTCTGGTGCTGGCGTGGAATCCCTCCTAATCGGGATTTATTTGAGGTGTGTGAGGGTGAAAACGACAGACAGAAACCGCCTTTGGCCCAGAATCGGCAACAGCAGTGGGAACTTTTCCCTCCCCGAGGAGAATTCTTCCGCCCTAACGTCAACCACCCAGCACACACATCCCACCCCCCCACCCCGCCTCCGCAGGCTATCAAAACCATGAGAAGCAGCACCTTTGAAGATGGAAAGCCTCGATTCCCAAATTAGCCGAGCGGGGTCTCCTTGGGCCAAGCCACTTCACTCAGCTTCCGTGATTCCACTTGCAAAATGCAGGTGGTAACAGCGGCTACCCCCACGCCCGAGTGGTTTTAAGGATCAATTCAGATAATCCCCGAAAAACATTTAGCAGAGGGCTTGGCACATGGTATGAACCCAATAAACACAGTTAACTATTGCAGCAGGAACGCTTCAAGTGTTGGTGGAATTGAATCCCACGGTAGGCCCGGGGGGGGGGGGGGGGGGGGGCGGAGACAGAACTAGCAAGATGAGGGACGGTTCACCTTGTGGGGCACCAGGACGTTTGGCCTTCAGAGCGTTTTCACCTGAAATAGGTAGATGTTTCACTCCAGGCAGGGGAAAGCCATCCAGAAGTTAAGGGGTAATTTGCAGAAAACGGAACTGAGAGTGGAGGCTGAGAGGCAGCATGGCCCAGTGGAAACTCTTGGGAACCAGAACGTTTGCGATTCATTTGCCATTCTACCCATTATTAACTGTATGGCCTCGGTCATTTGGTTCGTCACATCTGTGCCCTAATTCCTCATTCACGGAAGAATTATTAAAACTTATTCTTGGGGCGTCTGGGTGGCTCAGTGGGTTAAGCCTCTGACTCTTGACTTCCGCTCAGGTCATGATCTCATGGTTCGTGGGATGGAGTTTCATTCAGGCTCTGCGCTGTCCCTGCTTGGGATTCTCTCTCCCTCTCTCTCTGACCCTCACCCACACACGTGCAGTCTCTCTCTCTGTCTCTCAAAATAAATAAATATTTTTTTAAAATACACCTTATTCTATGGCTTTGTCCCGATGTCCTGATGACATCGTGTAAAATGTGTCTAAACGTTGCACCTAAAGGTAGTCTACAAAGAGTTGTTGTTCTTGTGAGGTGTGCTGCTCAGGTAGAAGGTACCAAAATGACGAGGCAAGCTGGGAGAAAGGTTTAGGGAATGCATTAGTAAAATGAATGTCTGTGAACAGTGACACCAAGCCCTGTGGCAGTCAGGGAGCAGGAGAGTGGGAAATGATGAAAAACTCCAGGAGAAGCATCTGGGAACCACTGGCAGGAAGGAAAACTGACTTGAATGCTCTGAATGTGATAAATACCTTGACTATCATAGCTTCATGGAACATACAAGGCATTAGAGATTGTGGCAGAGTGGCTTGCCGTTTGCCATAGCTAATTCCGTTTCCCCTCTGCACATGGCCAGACTGCGGCCCCAGCCTCTCTCAATGGATCAGGTGGCCAGGAGGTAAGTGCTACCCAAGGTGGTAGGGTGTGGGCAGGAGTGGTGAGCACCATTTCCAGGCTTGGCTCGTTGAACTGCCTGAGTGGTCTTCTACCTTTGTCTTCATACCCGGTGGTGGAAGCCCTTGGATGCCTTGTAAAGATGGCCGCCCTCCATCCACCTGGGCCCCTGAATGGCTGCCCAGAGTAGCCTCCACCCCATTACCATTCCTACGCTTATATCAGTTGGACTTGATGTGAGTGAAAAATAAATGTGAATTATAAATATTGAGCCACTAAAACAGAGAGATAATAATTATTGGATAGGCCTCTAAGGTGTATTCAGACTTTTTCTCTAGCCTTCCCCCCTACCCCCCGCTAAAATTCAGTATGCGATCCAGCCTTTAGCTCATAGCAATATTTGAAATTTTGACTCTATTTAAAAAAAAAATTTTTTTTTTTTTTACATTTATTTGTTTTTGAGAAACAGAGTGAGACAAAGCCTGAGCGGGGGAGGGACAGAGAGAGAAAGAGACACAATCCGAAGCAGGCTGCAGGCTCTGAGCGGTCAGCACAGAGCCAGACGCGGGGCTCGAACCCCCAAACTGGGGGATCATGACCTGAGCCAAAGTCGGACGCTCAACCGACTGAGCCACCCAGGCGCCCCTATTTTTTCTTAAAATGTAAACAAGACAATTTGTTCTTTGTGTTTAATTAATTCTGTTTATGGAGGTAACTTCATCTTCAAGGAAATTCTGAGTAAGTTAACATCAAAGCAACTATATGGGGACACAGAAATTTAGAACATTAAAGGACCACCCTCAGTGAGATAGTTCATCCAAACGTCTCTATCCCAACTAAAATCTCAACACAAAGGGTAGCAAAAAACAAACACAAAAAACAACAATAAAAAAAACCCAAACAACCAAAAAAACCTAGCAAACAAACTTGTGAATCAGCATTTATACAATACTATCAAATACATTTTTAGGGTGGTTTCAGAAAATGAAAATCATTTCATTATTTTTTCTCATCGTTAAATGAATGCATTTTTTATTATTTATTTATTATTTTTTTTTTTTTTGAGAGAAAGAGAGGGAGAGGGAATCCAAAGCAGGCTCCACATGTCAGAACACAGCCTGACATGGGATTCAATCTCATAAACCTTGCGATCAGGACCCGAGCCGACACTGAGTCAGATGCTTAACCGACTGAGCCACCCAGGTGCCCCAAGGAATACATCTTTTTAAAAATATTCAGCAAAAAAAGAAAGTTATAAAAATGAGAGCCCAGATTATCTAGAAGTTCCCCACAAAGAGGCAAACCCACCAGTGATAGACCAAGGAGATTTTTTCCCATCACCCCCCACTGACTGGATAGCCTTATCTCTCTCTCTTCTGCCAAAGTGGTAAGAGAAAAGTAGCACATCCTTATGTCAATTTTTGTTTCCTCGATTATCTATGGGTGTAGGTTATGTGTATTTCCTTTGGTTTACTATACGTATTTCTTTTGCACTTTTTTTTTTCTTTTGAAATGTATATCTCATACTCGGCTTTTTAAAGTTCTAAACAGAATATGAATTCGAGTTGTCTAAATAAAAAATAAATTTGAAGGGGCTCCTGGGTGGTTCGGCCGGTTAAGTATCTGACTTCGGCTCAGGTCATGATCTCAGTTTGTGAGTTTGAGGCCCACATCCGGCTCCGCACTGACAGTGACGGCCGGGTGGGGATTTTCTCTCTCTCTCTCTGCCCCACCCCCTCAAAATAAACAAATAAACTTAAAAAATAATGTTTTTTTTTTAAAGAAAATACATTTGAATATTCTCTGGATAGAGTCTAAATATATTTGAATATTTTGATATGTTGAAATAGGTTAGATACTCTTTGATGAGACTTCCTTGAGCTTGGGAAGATATTAATAGCTTTAATTTGCATAAGGATTGGAAATGTCATGCAGCTGGGCATTCTCCCACTTTAGGGACCTAGGCTCAGATACCACTTTCAACTCCGAACATACAAGATCTCAGTTGTTGATGTAGAATTGTTCCCAATTGGCAAAGAAGGGGACAACAGGTTTAAGTTTTTGTTAATTGGCCAACCCTGTGGATGTCAGACGCAATTGATTTTTCATCCTTAATACTTTTAAATGATATTCAAAAAAAATTGTCCGTAATCCAGTGATAAGTAAAGCTGTCATTGTATCTTACTTGAAGATTTTCTGGTCTGGAACACAAGACAGGATAAAAATCAACATAACAATCACTTCTTTATTTGTGTCTCTACTGCCTATGTCTCAGATTGCTTTGAGAGCTATCATCACAGTGGATTTAATATTAGTCTTATAATCATGACAGCATATGTAGCATTGCTTTGCTGTCATACGTGGGGCAGGTCAAAACTTTCAGATATTACTTGAACTTTTCCAGAATTGCAGTGAATCCTAAAAATCAATGATATTTAAGATTCATCATGTCCCTATTAGGCAGTAAATCGGGTTTTGCAGGCTTTATCTCATTGAATCACAACAATCCTATTTTACAGATGAGAAAAACAAAGCTCGGAAAGAAAAATAAAGTCCAAAGTGACACAGCAAGTGGATGGTGGCGCTGTGACTTCAACTCTGTCAGATTCCAGAACCTGATCTCTTGGGCAGCACTGATGAACTCCATTGGGAACGCGGAAAATCAGTAGTACTGAACCAGAACCAAAGCCTAGGGATCAACTCCAAACAGACGCTTGGAATTTTGTTATTTTCCAATTCTTCTTTAAAAAGCTTCTCCGGGCAGTTCCAAGGCCAAGGGGGGTTTGATTACAACAGGGAATCAATGAAAGATTGGTGTGGTTCGCTTGCTGGTCAAAGTTTTCCCAATCTGGGCAATTTTCACTTTCCCTCAAATCTGTAGCTATAGGATTATTGCAAACTCAGCATACAAACTGCTGATTTTGAGGCATGCATGTACAAAATTCTGACACTATCTGACCAAAACATCAATCGTACGCCCCCCAAAAGGTTGAAGAACCCACTTCTTAATTTTTGTACAAGGAGAGCTTCAAATAGCATCGAGATGGTTCTTAGGATAGAAAGTTTCAGGAAAAAGATACCCTGCACCATAGATGGGCAGGTGAAAGTTGTCTGATCTTTTAAGCCTGATGCCTAAAACATCCATTTGTGTCATAAAAATAAGTGTAGACATTCCTGAAAAGCGTTGGCAGGAAACTCTCCCACATTTAATGAATCTTGAAAACACTGTCCCCACTGCAGACCAGTGATTGGATTTTTGTTTTCCCACTCCCAAGTTTAGACACCGGAAGCGGTGCTTTCTTCTTTTCCTTTTTCTTCTTTCCTCGGGAGACATCAGCACGCTGCCTGACTGTTCTTCACGTAGACCCTCTTCTGATGGAGATGTATTCTGGAAGATGTAGGCGAGTCCTTTCCAGAGGCGGTAAAATGCCTCTCACAGTCCCTTAATTGAATTTAAAGTCGGAACTGGAAGGCAACCTAGAAATAATTGAAATGCAACACCTCTTTTTTTTCGAAACAGGTGAGGAGACGACGATCCGCGGGGTGGGCTAAAAACTTGCCCAAATCACACAGCTCTTCGCAGAGAAGCCATGGCTCAACTCAGATCCGAATCTGCCTTTGGATGTTCTTCTCCCCAGTCTCCATAGCACCGCGACCGCCCAGCTTCTTGGCAGTGTCTCCATGACATCAGTGTCTGGAAAGAAGGATGGGGTGGAGAGGTCAAGTCTTCAGAGATCTAGCTACGCAGAGAGATCACCAGTGGTGCCATTCCCACTTCCGTGGTTCAAGAACAGACAGGTCTTGACTGGTGGAGAGGGAAGGCTCAGGGCAACCCAAGCACACCTCCAAGGCAACAATAAAAGCCAGCTCAGGCAGGACACATCCACAGGGCGCCCCCGAGCCTCTGAGGTCTTGTACCCAAAATGAGCATAAAATGGAAGGGAAGTGGGAGGCAATTTCTGGTCATTTTTCTGAACGGCAACATTAGGGGCGATTGGAACCACGATGGGGGAAGAGTCCATGCTTTTGTTACTCCCCCCACCCCCGCTCTTTTCGAGGGGTCAAAAGCCAACAATCTGACACTTATCAAAGTGTCAGCCCAGAGGGGAAGTCTCCTTGGAGGACACACAAGCTCACCCAGCATGTATCAGACACTGAGATTCAACACCATGCTTTCTTTCTCTTCTTTCCAGCAGCCTCTGTTGCTCGTGGCAGATTTAATGGTGTGATTTACAACACTGAGAGACCTTTGTCAGGGCCAGTAAAATGACAAACAATAAATATATGGAGCAGTATGTTAACAGCCCGCCACACAATACCTTGTCAGTTACAGCTTGATAGCGATACATTTTAATTTTGTCTTTCATAAAAATCTTGGCATGTATGCCTCATTTGAACACAGGCTTCCAAGTCAAGTGTCTCATCCAAGCATGCAGTTTATCACCCTCTATATTTTCTGTCCTTTTCATTTAATGTCATTCCTATGGCAACAGACATCGCCCTGGAAATCATTTTCAAAACAGCTTATTTGTTGAAAGGGATGGGGTGAGGCTAAAATATGTGTTTGGCTGGGAAGAATGTCAGAGTGTGAATATGGCTTAGTTACATTAATCATATTCTTTGAGGACTTTGTGTAATCAGATACTTGAAGGAGGCGTATTGTGGGGTGGCTTTGACATCCTCACCCCACCCCCAGCGTTTTATGGTTTTGCATTTCATAAGGACAAAAACAAGGAAAGCAAACTTACAGTGCACTTGACGCAGAGGAATATACACTTGTTTCTAATGCGACCCAGTATATCCGTTTGGGGGCTGGGGTTGATGGGTGGGTTATAACTCTAGTGTTAATGCTGAACTGCCGTTACTCTGAAGCTGATTATAGAAACCCATTTATTCAACACGTCTTTATTAAGCATCTACTATGTAACAGGCATTGTGCTGGGAAAACAGTAGTGGGTAAAACGATGTCTCTGTTCCCATGAAGGGAGCAGGGTTAGAGCTTAGACTCTAATGGGGAAGAGAGATGGTAAACAGGTTAAGAGATACATTGGCTGGGGCGCCTGGGTGGCTCAGTCGGTTGAGCGTCCGACTTCGGCTCAGGTCATGATCTAGCGGTCTGTGAGTTCGAGCCCCGCGTCGGGCTCTGTGCTGACAGCTCAGAGCCTGGAGCCTGCTTCGGATTCTGTGTCTCCCTCTCTCTCTGTCCCTCCCTTGCTCATGCTCTGTCTCTCTCTGTCTCAAAAATAAATAAAAACGTTAAAAAAAAATTTTTTTAAAGAAAAAAATTAATAAATACATTGGCTAGGGGTGCCTGGGTGGCTCAGTCCGTTAAGCTTCCGACTTCATCTCAGATCATGATCTCACGGTCTGCTAGTTCAAGCCCCGTGTTGGGCTCTGTGCAGACAGCTCAGAGCCTGGAGACCACTTTGGATTCTGTGTCTCCCTCTCTCTTTTCCCTTCCCCCACTCACACTCTGTCTGACAGTCTCTGAAAAATGAATAAACCTTAAAAGAAAAAATAAAGTAAGAAATACATTGGCTAAGTAGCGTTCTCTGGAAAGAGCATCTGAGATGAGGATTGTTGTGAGGGTGATTTATCGAAGACTCCATAAGCAAGTCTCACAGGGGATGTGTAAAGAGGTATGGATAGTGGAAGAGGGCAGGACAAGAAGCTGATGTGTGAATGGCCCCCAAAGCTCACCCAGCTTGAGGCACTGCTTTTCGACTCGCTAAGGAGTGAGTCATTGGTTGCAAGTCATCTTGCTGGATCCTCATGCACCATTCCAGCCTCCTAGGCATCCCTGGGCTGGGTGGCTCCTGTTGGCCAAGAGCAATTCTAGGGACAAGTATGCAGCTGTGGGCCATTAGCAGTGAAAAGGAAGGAAGGGGAAGGGGCATCCCAGCCAGGCAAGGAGATCTGGTCAGGGTCTGTAACTTCTACTACATGCATAAATCCCAATCTGTTAAGGGAGTAGTAATGCCATGAATAAAATAAAAGAGGATGGTCAGTGGTGGATGGACAGGTCATGAAACGCTTCCCTGTAGAGACGACATCTAAGCTGATACGTGAACGACAAGTGGAAACCAGCAGCGTGAAGTTCTAGACGCTCTCTTTCTGGGCAGATGACACAGCAAGGCCAAATAACGTGTGAGGTTTTTTTTATTTTTTATTTATTTTTTTTAATTTTTTTTTAATGTTTATTTATTTTTGAGACAGAGAGAGACAGAGCATGAAAGGGGGAGGGTCAGAGTGAGAGGGAGACACAGAATCCGAAGCAGGCTCCAGGCTCTGAGCTGTCAGCACAGAGCCCGACGCAGGGCTCGAACTCACCGACCGTGAGATGGTGACCTGAGCCGAAGTCGGACTCTTAACCGACTGAGCCACCCAGGGGCCCCATGAGTTTTTGTTTTTTAAAGGGGGACAAGTTTAGGATAATGAGAAGCAGAAACAATTCAGGTAGATGAAGTGCCATCACGAAAGGATGGTATGATAGAGGATCAAAGCCAAAGAGACAGGCAGGGGTCGCTCGGACGAATCGGGTGTTACGCAGGCCATACCAAGGGGTTTGGATTTTATTCTAAGCTCAGGGGCGGGTCCACTACACAATTAAGTCAACCAGGATCAGACGTCCCAATCTAGAAATTAAACAAGTAGCTCACATTCAGCCCCTCCTCGCACTATGCTAGATACTCTGAGATCCACAAGTAATGGGCACATACAGTCCACACCAGACTCTGTCTATTTCCCCTCAGTGACAGCTCTTGCGAGGGGGAGAGATTGCCAGAGGAGGCAATGCTACATGAACGTGAACATCCGGTGACATGCTGGCACAACCCATTTGGTTGTTGATTTACACGGAGCCCTCAAGAGCTTCCTTAATTTTTGTCACGGGGCGACGCGTAGTTTTCACGGAAATCTGAAGATTTTTCGCCATGCATTATCCTTATATCTGGTGTTTCAGGGACACATTTTCCCCCAGATGAGAACTTAGTCCATTTCCCAGAGAGGCAACATGCCCTACGGTAGATAATCGTAGAACCCGGATACCTATATTGTGATATGCAGACCATCAGCACGGGCATTCTGCTTAGAAATGCCAACCACGGGCCCCAGCCAAGACCTACTGAACCAGACTCTGCGTTTTTGTTTAAAGTTTTTTTAACTGATTTTGGGAGACAGAGAGAGGAGGGGCAGAGAGAGAGAGGGAGAGAGAGAGAATCCCCAAGCAGGCTCCGGGCTGCCAGCACAAAGCCCGATGTGGGGCCTGAACTCACGAATTGTGAGATCATGACCTGACGCTCATGACCTGAGATCCTAAGATGCTCAACCGACTGAGCCACCCAGGTGCCCCCAGACTCTGCATTTTAACAAGCCCCCCAGGCGATTTGTATGCACGTGAAAGTCTGGTAAACTGTTGTAGAATGTTGTTTCTGCAGGAAAACGTGTCCTGAAGTCCAATAACTCACCTATTAACAAACACTTGGAAAATACAACCAGTGTGTAATCTGGCTTCTAGCTTTCTGAAAAAAAAAAAAAAAAAAGCGTTGAACTTTATGACACAATAAGAAACAGGAAAAACATGTAATAGTCCTTTTGTTTACCATCATTAAATAATTTATATTTCATGTACTGTTTCTTTTGCCACTTTCCAACTATCAGATGTGTTTTACTGAAGTATGGTTGACACCCAATATTACATTAGTTTCAGGCACGCAACATAACGATTCAACAAGTTTATACATGCTGCTCTGCTCATGACAAGCGTAGCTACCCTCTGTCACTACACCTATTACAACATCGTTGACGATATTCCTTGTGCTGAATCTTTCATTCCCGTGACTTACTCATCCCATAACTGGAACCCCTTACCCCCCACTCTCCTTCACCCATTCTGCCCATCTCCCAAGCCCTCCCCGCCCTGACCCTCGGCAACTATCAGTTGGTTCTCTGTATTTAGGGGTCTGTTTCTGCGTTTTTTGTTGTTGGTTTTTCACTTGTTTGTTTTGCTTTTTAGACTCTGCATATAAGTAAAATCATACGGTATTTGTCTTGCTGTGTCTGAATTATCTCACTTAGCATAATGCCTTCCAGCTCCATCCATGTGGTCGCGACTGGCAAGAGTTCTTTCTTTCCTATGTCTGAGTAATGTTTCCTTGCCTATACATCTTCTTGATTCATTCATCTATCAATAAACGCATGTGCTGCTTCCATATCTTGGCCATTGTAAATAATGCTGCAATGAACATAAGGGTGCATGCATCTTTTTGATACAGTGTTTTCATTTTCTTTGGTGGTGGTGGAATTCCTCAATTGTACAGTATTTCCATTTTTAAGTTTTGAGGAGACTCCATACTGTTTTCCAAGATGGCTGCACCAATTCACATTCCTACCACCAACAGTGCGTGAAGGTTCCTTTTTCTCTACATCCTTGCCAGTGCTTGTTATTTCTCATCTTTTGGTTCTAGCCATTCAGACAGGTGTAAGGCGATTGTAATAGCCCCTTCCGTAATCACTGTCATATGCATGGACCCCAGGAAGCTGCATGGAATCTGTCCACAATTCAAGAGAGACCCTGCACGCAAAGGGATCTGAAGAAGGAATGAGTGAGAAATACAGCCTTGATAGATGGTTTTACAGGAAAGGAGATGTCAGGATTAATCTAAGTGTATCTTAATATATTATTTCTAGGAGACAAAGCTTCCAGAATGGTGGAAATCGGAAAATCTACTCCTCCAGAAAGGAATGAAAACACAGGCAAAATGATCAAAATTGACTTTTTCTGAAGCCCAGAAATTAAAATTTGCAACAATCCCAGGAGTATTTATTCAAGAAAATATTAGTTCTACAAGAACTAGTAGGTATTACCCAAAAGAAGATTCAGTGGTTGAAGGAGAAACACTAAGCTTGTTATGGTTAAAGTTTCTCTGCTGCAGGACTCTTGAGAGACTTTAATGTGCTCGCTATGCATTATATAGCAGGCGAGTTTCCCCTAAACTTAACTGACCACAGATACCTTTTATTGTGACCTATTTTGTGGATCTAAACCTTGAGAAATACACTTTGGGAAATACTAGGTAAGATTTTGAGGTGAGATTTGAGAAGAGAGAAGTTTTAGACACTGGAAGAGGCAGAGAGTGTGAGAGAGTCATGCACAAGACAGTCTCCTGGGAGCCCAGATATTTTTCTGGAAGGTGTTTAGAAAAGGAACGAGTTCTCAAGTAAAGTGGTGGGAATGTGGAGTCTTTAAAGGTTGGGCCAAGTAATTCAGGTTAAACAGGCATTTCTTAAACAAGTTACACAAAGTACAAGCCATAAAATAAAAGGATGATTAATTTTATGTCATTAGAATTAACATTTCTGTAGAACAGCAGCAACAAAATGGCGTTAAACCAAGTGAAAGGACAAGCCACAGCCCATGGGAAAATATTTTCAGTGCACATCACAAACAAGGACAAGTGTCTAGAAACTATAAAGGGCAAAGGATAGAAACCATTGCTAAACAGAGAAAACTGAAATGACCCGTAAATATGTAGAAAGATGCTCAATCTCCTCCAGAATTAGCAGGGAAGTACAAATCCAATTAAAATCATAGTAAACTTGGGGATCCTCGGTGGGTCAATTTAGCGTCCAACTCTTGATCTCAGCTTAGGTCACAATCTCAGGGTTTGAGAGATCCAGCCCCACGTCTGGCTTTGTGAAGATGGTGTGGAACCTGGTTGGGATTCTCTGTCTCCCTCTCTCTCGGCCCCTCCCCTGGTCCGTGCTCTCTGTGTGTGTCTCTCTCTCAAAAAATAAAATAAAATAAAATAATAAAAAATAAAATAAAATAAAATAAAATAATAAAATAAAACAAAATACATTAAAATTTAAAATAAGAAACATAATAAACGACAAAAAAAAAATCTAATCTCTGGAAACACCAAGTGCTAGTGGAAAGCTGGAGTGTGGTACCTCTCCTATGCTTCTAGTAGAGGAATAAGCTGGGATCACCATTTTAGATTGGGCAAAACTTAGCAAATTTAAGATATGTGTATGCCCAACAGAAACCCATTTATACGCACAATGCGACAAGTCCTAGAGGGGTTGTTCTAGCACTGTTTCTGAAAACAAACTGAGTGTCCATTAATAGAACCACAGATGAATATATTGTTGTATATTCCTATAATAAAATGTTGTTTTTAATTTTTTTTAACGTTTATTCTTTTTTTTTTTTTAGAGACGGAGAGACGGAGTGTGAATGGGGGAGGGGCAGAAAGAGAGGGAGACACAGAATCCGAAGCAGGCTCCAGGCTCTGAACGGATAGGACAGAGCCCAACGTGGGGCTCGAACTCACGGACCGTGAGATCATGACCTGAGCCGAAGTCGATGCTTAACCGACTGAGCCACCCAGGTGCCCGCCCCCCATAATAAAATATCATACAAAAGCTAAATGAATTAGGGCTGTAGGTTTTAACAGCAATAAATCCTAACAGAAGGACACACAGAGTATGAAATCATTATAATAGTTTCTTAAAATGTAAAACCAGGTTACATGCTGCTTATGAGTTCCTTTGCAGGTGATAAAAATATAAAAACTTGCATGGAAATGATACATACAATTTATCTTCAGTTGTACCTATGACATTCGGTTTTCTTAACAAAAGAAATACGAAGCAAAAATGGAAAAGATGTTTCAACTCGACCAACATATGTATAAGTAAGTAGGTGTTTGCAAATTTATTCTGTCTGCATTTCTCTATATAATATTTATGATGGGTTGAATTGCTATCCCTCCAAAACTCATACATTGACGTTCTCATCCACCATACCTCAGAATGTGGCCTTCCGAAAACAGAGTAACTGAAGACACAGTTAAGATGAGGTCATCCTGGAGTAGGGCTGGTGTTGTTAAAAAAAAAAAAAAAAAAAAAAAAGAATATAGGACACAGACATAAGTACAAGGAACATGCTGTGTGACCATGAAAACAGAGATTGGGGAGATGCTTCTACAAGTCCCAAACTCCAAAAATTGCCAGCAAGCCAGCAGAAGCTAGAGGAGAGGCATGAAGCAGATTCCCCCTCAACTCTCGAAGGAAGGAGCCCTGGTAACACCTCGCCCTCAGAGTCTCACCTCCAGAACCGTGGGACAATACATTTCTGTTGTTGTATGATACTTTGTTACAGCAACCTTAGCAAACTAATGGATTTTAAAATATAAGCCAACTCTGAGCAATGATGCACTCTTGAATAAGAAATCCCTTTGAGTTCTTGAAGATGAAACAGAAACGACGGAAGGCAGGAAACATGTCCTAAGTGGTGCTGCAAAGGATTCAAGGGGGTGTGAGACTAGAGGCAGTGTCAGTCAGGCCTCTGGGGCAGGGCACAAGCTGGACTGTCCCCTGCAATGGGGACACAGGGAAAGGATGGACCATAGGGTACACCACAGATGTTATACACTTTAACTGTTGACTTTGGAGCCAGGCTAGGGAGAACAAGGCAGTGCTTAAAAGCATGAGTTTTGGAGTCAGCCGGCCCTGGGTGTGAATCCCTTGTTTGTGCCTAACTAGTTAAATGTCCTTGGCAGGTCACATAACCTCTCTGCCACGTTCTCCCCATCTGTTCAGCCCATGGAAACGTAGCACTTCTGTTGTAGGATTCATGTGAAGATTACGTGAAACAATGTGGGTAAGATACTTGATCAATTCCTGGTGTATGAGAAGCATATTCTGAATGTCAGATATTATATTATAGTATAACTCAGTGCCCCATCAGACAAGCTGAAACCGCTCCAGGTATTTCAAATAGTGGGAACCTAATACAAGGGATTGGTTTTACTGGTAATGTAAGGTCTGTTTTGCAGGACACAGAGGCAACCGCCTCAAGATTAGCAACGGCCACAAGCTGCAAGGCATGAGGGACCACGTGAAAAAGAGGTCGTATTAGTTCCCTAGGACTGCCTTAACACATTACCACAAACAACAACAGAAGTTTATTCACCCACAATTCTGGAGGCTACAAGTCCAAAATCAGGGTGTCCGCATGGTATTTTCCTTGTGAGGGCTTTAAGGGGGAACTGTTCCATAACTGTCTCCCAGATTCTGGAGATGATCAGCAACCCTTGGCACTCCTTGGTTTGTGGATGGATGCCTCGCTCCAATCTCTGCCTCCATACTCACATGGCATTCCCTCTCCATACCCCTGCCCTCTCCTCTTCTTACAAGGATACAGTCATGTTGGATGAGGGCCCACCCTATCCAGTCTGACCTCATCTTAACTAACCACATCTACAAAGACCTTATCCCTAAATAAGATTATATTAAAGGTTCTAGAAGGACTCGGACATACTTTTTTATTAGGGATACAATTCAATCCGCAATGAATATGTCCTCAGTGAGAAGCAAAGGTGCCTATGGTGGGTAGAACATTAGCCGATACTCTCCAGCTGAAGTGAAGACCAGACAGGGAGGGACTGTGGGATGAGGACTACAACCACAGAATGTTCCCCCTAGCTACTGCCATAGCTGCGCCAGAGGCAGAGACAGAGAGGGACCCTTCAATCTCCCACCAATGCCTCCTACCTGCCCAAACAGCTGGAAAACAGCGGACAAAGGAGGCCAGGAGACATATCTGGCAAAAGCCAGCAGTCTCTTTCCCCCACGTCCGGGGCCCGAGGCCCAAGGCTGGACAATGCCCAACTGCAATTGTTTGAAGCCTGTCAGGGACCGCCTGGGACAAGTCACCCCAGCTGGAACAAGTGGTAGAACCAAGAGGGTTTTGAAGCGGTGACCAACAAATATCCAAACAGAAAGCCGAACAAGACATGATCCCTCTCCGTAGACATTACGGTCTAGTAGATGAGAGATATATTAACTACAATTTTAATTCTAAACTTAAATAAGTTCTATGAAAGAAAGGTAGAGTGAGTGACGGAGAACAGCCATGCACCCAAAGACAAAGTGCTGAGTCAAGGAAGGCCACCTTGAATAAGTGACTTTTCAACTCAGGGGCGCCTGGGTGGCTCAGTCGGTTGAGCACCCGACTTCAGCTAAGGTCATGATCTCACAGTTCATGGGTTCGAGCCCCTCGTCGGGCTCTGTAGTGACAGTGCAGAGCCCGGAGCCTGCTTTGGATTCTGTGTCTCCCTCTCTCTCTGCCCCTCCCAGACTTGTGTGCGTGCTCTCTCTCTCTCTCTCAAAAACAAATAAACATTTAAAAAAAATTAAACTTAGCATGACATAGGGATAGTAGACATAGATTTTTGAGTTACTCAGTGGGATTAACCACGTTTTTTATGATCCTGTTGTGTGGCCAAATAGAAGATTTATAACTTAGACAATAGAGTTTAAAAAGCATTCATGAGAAGGGAGAAATGCATGGAAGAAGAAACAGCCCAGTTGGAAAGATCCAATAATATTAGGGAGCCATATAAGTAATTTTTTAATGATAGTTTTTTTAAGGTTTTTTTTTTTTTAAGTTTATTCATTTTTAAGAGACAGAGAAAGCCAGAGCATGAGCAGGGGAGGGACAGAGAGGGAGACACAGAATCTGAAGCAGGCTCCAAGCTCTGAGCTGTCAGCACAGAGCCCGAAGCAGGACTCGAGCTCATGGACGGCGAGATCATGACTGGAGCCAAAGTCGGACGCTTAACCGACTGAGCCATCCAGGTGCCTCTTTTATGCTAATGTGGTACTTGAATTTTTATGTATTATTTGTGTGTGTGTGTTAATTTTTTTTTTTTAATTTAAATTCACACTAGTTAACATACAGTGTAATCTTGGCTTCAGGAGTAGAACCCAATGATTTATCTCTTACATATGACACCCAGGGTTCATCCCAAAAAACGCCCTCATTAATGCCCAACACCCACTCAACCCATCCCCCTACCCATTTCCCCTCCATATAAGTCATTTTACAAAAAAAAAAAAAAAAAAAAAGGAGACCCAAACATGGCATATGACCACCATTAAGGCACAGGAGAAAGAATATGGATTTGGACCTCCACGAATGCAGGGCGGATCACCTCACCACTACAAAATGTGGATTCTCGGGCATTTCACGTAAACTCCCTCAGAATCCTTTTTCTCATTTCTAAACTGGGGGTGATAATACCCAAGTCTCTGTTTTAAGCCTTGACAGTGATCCTTGTGAATTGGATAGCACTGAGAAGTTATCAAAACAACAATAAATTCATCCTGGATATTAAGAATAATCATGGTAACACCCAAGGTGTCATCAACGCAAAAAACTAGGGAGAAAGAAAAGAGGGACAACAGAGAGGAAACACGGTAGACTGGGAGACAGTGCGACAAAGGAAAGAAGAAATGACCGGAAGGAGAACGCAAGAAGGAAGAACAGACCGTTAGATCGCGCTGGGTGGTTTCCAAGTCTGCGCGCAGAAAGCGATTCCACAGCCCCAAGCAACTTCCGGTGCCACCGCCCCTCGAGGAGGAATGCCAGCCACGTGCAGTCAAGCCCTGTGAACTTGTAAAGAATCAGAAATCCTTATTCAGGGGTCGGAGGACCGTGTAACTGCCATGCAACCAGTCCCCAAGCAATCCGATGCTCGGTTTGCAAAGACAGAAGGCAGCCGGGCCAACTCCTAAGTGAATCCTCTTGACGCCCCTACCTCAGTCAAGTGCCAACAGCCCACTGAACTCTTGGTCCCCATGGGGCTCAGCCTCCCCGCGGTGGGGTGGGGGTGGGGTGCTAGCCATGCTGCTCTTCAATCTCCATCAGCAGGGGAGCTGCAGGAGGAACCAGAGGACCGAATGGAAGGAGCTCAGCCAAGGGCAACGAGTGGAGTGGCCCACACAAGGGTATCAACACCAAGTTGCCATTTCTGCCCAGCACCTGATGAAAGTACTTGCTTTTGAACCGTCGCACCCCAACAGATGGCAAGCAACAGATGAAAGGAATTCTGGCAACTTTCCAAAGTCAGCTAAAGTGTGGCTGCATTTGGCTGGCGCTCCTGGGGGTGAAGACAAGAGAGAAAAAGGCATCAAAGGGAGTTTCTTTCTTAAAAGGGAAGTGGATCTGAGTCGAGATCGTTCGGAAGAGGGATCACTCTGGGGACGCCTGGTTGTTGGTTCCATGACATCCTTGGTGGCCTTATTGAAAATTCTTCCCCTCCTGCCGTCCAGGAGTGCCACGCCCACGTCATGAAGAAATGTTTGGCATATTAATTCAGAGCATATGGTCAAAAATATTGTTTGCTATGGCTCGTGGGCTTATGATATTTAATTTAAAATAGATTTTCCTAAATAAAAAGAGACTTTATACAGATGGCCATTAAAAGCAAACCGTTTTCGCTGCACGGCATTGTTAAAACACAATGTTTTTAAAGCATTTTATAGCACCTTGGCCCTTTGGCAAGTATTGGACGTTCGGGAAAGATGGAGGCCTGGCACAATGACAAGATGATCCTGACGCCATTGTCACAAGCCCTAGCCCGTGGGCCATTTTTTATCTCCGTAAGCTCTATTCTCCTCTGCATAGAAAATTTCCTTCTGCAGCCCCAAAGTTTCAATCGGAGCCGAGAAAGTACGACTCCTGAGATCAAGGAGCCGTGGTGATGGCAGTGAACGCTTTATGATGTCATTTCTCGTTAAATACGAACAGATTGTTTCCACGGCAAACATCTAGCAAGCGCAAGCCAGGTGTTTTCCTATTTTCCATGTCTCCTTTAGTGTTAATGGGAGTATTGCGGGGGTTTCCTTTTTTCTCTTGTTTCATTTTCCTTGGACAATTAGGCGAGGTTGGGGGACTGTCCCAGCCAAGGCGACGTGGAAGTTGTTGTAGGGGGCAAATGCGGCTGGTCTACACGGCACGAGAAGCAGTTCTTTTGCTCACGAAGCCTAGTCCGGGTGGGTACCAGTGGAGAATGCCTCCTCATTCATCTCACTGAGGACCACACCGTGAACTGTATCAATCCAGCTTGCTCGATTCAGCTGGCTCGTTTTAAATTTGGGTGGACGGCTGCAGACCCCGCAGGCAGAACTCGCTGAGCCGCTTAACCATGACAACACAACGAAAAATGACAAGGGGAAGAATCAATGGTGTTAACTTACAGGCTCCTGCTCCGAGTGAAAACATGAACGGCCCCTGCTTCTATATTCCTTCCTCCCCCTTGCAAGCAGCCACAGACAATATTCTTCGCTGGAATACGATCGGGAGAGAGCACATACCTCGGGGTCAAATCTGGCGAGGTTGCTTTTATGATGCAACGTCAGCCACTAAAGACTTTCGCTGGAAAAGCTGATACTTGAGAAATGGTTTCATATTAGTTCGGGATGGAAAAGAAAGCTGATAGCAGTTTCTAGATTGTCAGTAATCCTTTCTTATGAGTGGCCAGAGAGAAACAACCCACTTCCTGATGGAGGCTCAGAGAAATGTCGAGGTACAAAAACAATTGTTCCGAACACAGTCCCGTCTGTAATTAGGAACGCACCAACCATGGCATGGTTTGTTTTTCTAGTTCAGTAACCTTGAACAACACTTGTAATCAGTTGGGTTTTAAAAAGTTGGGACAGCGGGGATGAAGGTGATGGGAGAGAGTTACATTACACTCAGCACAGTGCTCCCGGAGACATGCTCAGTGCTGGACGCACCTTGCTGCCCGGGTGGCTTTCTGCGCCTTTGTTCGAAGGGATATAAACAAAGCTTAGGTGAACACATGGAGAGCTCCCGCAATCCCATGGGGTAACTTTATAGGGGAGGCTGTCTCCTTTGTCCACGGAGTGAGGGATTGGGTTTGCAAGTGGCCTGAGGACCGAGGCCCTGCATTTGGGGAGCTTTTGGGGACAGTTATTTACCTGGTCTGCACCTGGGTATCAGTTGAGCACAGACCTGCCAGGGCTTGCAAGAGTTAGAATATGTACGTGGCAGAATTAACAAAATAGAAGACACCTTCGCCGAAGCAAGCGAGACCCAAACTAGGGCCTTTGCGATTCAACTCCAGAAAATTCTTCAGAGGGGTTATCAGTTGGCACAGGCTGCCAGTGAGGCAGGAAGGTAAATATTGATTGGGGAAGTTCCTAGCTCAGTGGCTGCCTTGGAAGGACGTCACGAGGACCGACCCCTCTTAACCGAGTATTCAAATTTAAAAAAAAAAAAAAGCGGGCCAAGATTTTTTCTTTGTTAAAATGATCTCTTTTCTGTTTACAAAAAAGCACTCCATGTTCAGACTAGATGAATCAAGAGAGATAGATATGACGATAATACAAATAGGAAAATCACCAGCACTCAGAATCTCTGCATCCAGCATTAGCTGGTATTAACCGGCATAAAGCATTACAAACCTGAACAATAAGTATACAATTTCTAACAGAAACCACGGAAGGGTGTACACACTATTTTGAAATCGACTCCTCGTCATCTTTGAGTCTTTACGGTCACCAGTATTTGAAATTGATAAATTTGCATCTACATGATTTGAAATGACGGTCTGGTACTACATGTCATAGGTTATACAAAAGCTAAAAATCGATCCTTTGTTTCTGGATGTTCGGACTGCTTGCAGCTTGTGTGTGTGTGTGTGTGTGTGTGTGTGTGTGTTGGTACACCGCTTTCGACGAACTACCCCCTGGGTAAATATTTGCGTTGACGTGTTCTTGTGGGGTTGTGCAGGCAAGAATAACTTGATGATGCTGTAGAAAATTTTCTGAGAGCTCAAATCTAGGCAAGAGGCTGGCCTAAGTTTCCTTGGGGCAGTCCTTCTAAATATGCCCGAATAGAAGATGTGAATCAACTTTCCTCATAGGCGGGACGGAAATGGTTAGCAAAATAGAGGACGTTAAAAGGTATTCTGTAGCGATACCAGACATTTAACCAAATCGTACGGGGCTGCCAATGACCTGTTAGATGTCTGTCATCTCTAATTTCTAAACATGCTATTCTAGGAGCCTCTGTTTTTATAACACTTAAATGCATGTGGCGTCTTCCTGGGTTATTTGGACCAAATACTGTAATTCTTTAAGCTGTTTTAGGGATGATGGGGAAAAAAACCCCTGGTTCACATGGTGACACAGAACTGGGGGCAGATGTCGAAATGATAGTGGGGAAAGGGCAAAATACTAGGACAGACCAGCTCTAAAGTTGTCGTTAGTGAACTCAAACTGTATGATTTGATAAAAATAATCGTCAACTCTGCTTTCAAGGAGAGTGTTTATAACCAGCATGGGCAACGGTTTAGAAACTCAGTAGACGGCCTTGGGAATAGAGGGCAAATGTGTGGCACTTGCCTCTCCCAGGTCCTCGGGTGGTAGACACGGTTAAGCGATCAGACCACCTCTCCCTGACTCTTCAGCAAGATCCCTCCAGCCAGGTCTCCAGGCAGCCATGACAGGCCCATTGGAACTGGCCCTTGAGGTGGTTGTTTTTATCGCGGGCCTGGTGGGTTTCCACAAATAAGGGATGTGTTGCGGAAAGGGGAGGATTTAGTTTGTCCGGAAAGCGGGAAATTGATGCCTGAATGGATGGAACTAAGAAGCACAGGGGGATTCTGCCGAAAAAGCGGAGAATCTATCCTGGTGCGGGATGATCCCAAGGAGGCCTGTTGCACGACTGATCGTGCAATTCGGAATTACAATCCCCAGAGTTCCCTGTGGCGCGTAATTGCCACTCCCTCTGCGAGACTCAGCGGGCTCCTCTGAATGGCCCCGTTGCGGCAAATTGCAAGCTTTCATTTCTGTGTATGGATATTTTCATTATTCAACATTTATTGGGCTCCTTCCGGCTTGGTTTTGCCAAGGAGGAAGAACCTGAGACAAGGGCTTGTGTGCAGCTGATTTCTTATGGGACAGGAGTTTAGGAACCCCCAGTGAGGGACTGGAGAGTGACCCAGGAAAAGCAGGAAAGCTGATAGGAGGGTGTCTTACCAGGGCTCGAGTCCTCTAGGAGCCTCTGAGGAGCTTCTGGAACATTCCTCAACCTCATCTGCTGGGGGACTGAGAAGGAAAATGTTTATCTATGTCCTCCCAGTCCACGATCGCCCTGAGGAATAAGCTTCTTGCACGTGTCAGTGGCAAGTGGGTTCCTGCAGGCAGACCTGAAGCAGAAAATGAGATACACGGTGTGCCCTGAGTCAAGGGCCCTGGGGCCTGCAAAGCACTTTGTGACAGCTGTGCCGGGTCATGTGGCGTGTCCCCCATGACAACAGGTCTCCCTGATTGTTCCAAGGAAAGCACAGAACCTCGGAGAACCTGAGACTGCAGCGCTGAACCACTCTGAGCCCAGCTTGGGTGAATCATCCTCCAAACTTCCTCCAGGGCCTGTGATAGAGTTACCAGCCTCCTCTATAACCATGGGGAGAGGTGAAGAGGTGAAGCAGTGAGGAAGTGAGGCTACATTCAAGATGGCGGCTACTCCTTCAGGCTGGGTCCAGAAGGGGCAAGGATGAGAAAAGCCCTCTCTCACAACCCATAGGGGACACACATTATGAGCAAAAATCAAATCTTTGTTATTTTAAACCAGGGGTCAACAATTTCTTTCTGTAACCAGCCAGATAGTAAATATTTTAGACTTTGTGGGGGTGTATCTCCATTTCGTATCTTTCTTCTTTTTGAACAACTTTTAAACATGAAAATTATTCTTAGTTTGTGAGCTGTACCAAAATAGGCTATAGGCCAGATCTGCACCGTGGGTCATATTTGGCTGATCCATTTTAAGCTGCTGATATTTGAGGATTATCCGTTACTGTAGCCTGTTTTGGCCGGTACACATGGACTTCAACCCTTCGCTGAGAACTAGAACTTCTCAAACAATATCTGTATATTAATATGATTCTTTTTGAGTTATTGCCACATGGTGTCCTTTTCCTTTCTTAAATCTTTTCAAACTTCCAACATAATAGACGTGCTCTTTTATAACATAGCACAGAGCAGCCCATAACCACAAAAATACTATTATTCTTTTTATGGGATTGCATCTCATCTTTTCCTATGGGATGATATATAGATTTAGATTTGGATACAGATATAACTATTTTAAGCCTGTCTCTTTCCCACTAAACATTAAGTCGTTACATTTTTCTTTATTATAAATTCTTTTATTTATTTTTTAAGAAATTTTTGAATGTTTATTTATTTTAGGGAGACAGGCAGAATGCAAGTGGGGAGAGGAGTAGAAAGAGAGGGAGACAGAATCCTAAGCAAGCTTCAGGCTCTGAGCTGTTAGCACAGAGCCCGACACGGGGCTTGAACCCACAAACCGTGAGATCATAACCTGAGCTGAAGTTGGACGCTTAACCGACTGAGCCACCCATATAGACACCCCTATAAATTCTTGTAAATGATTTTAAAAGTTATACATCACCATGTTGAAAAAATAGTTCTCTTATTTGTAGGCAGATAGTTTCCAACTATTTCTTATCATTCATTCATTAACAGCTATTCATCGAGCATTGAGTGCCTGCTATGTATGTACCAGGCCCCACTCCATCTGGGAACAAAGGGGCAACGAGACAGACAAAAGTCCCTGCCTTCATTTGCATTCTAAGAAGGGAGACACCAGATAACTTAGGAAGAAATATATATCACAATTTCAGATTGTCCTATGTCCTGTGAAGGATAATAAAGCAAGTAAGTGAAAAGGGAGATAGGCAAGCAGCTTCAAACAAGAGTGTTGGACACAATCTCTGCGTAAGCACCACTTGAACGATGGGAAGGAACAAGCCTGGAAGTCCCATGGAAGAGCAAGTTCATAGGCACTGTGGCCAAAAAGAGCTTGGCATGTTCCAGAACCAGGAAGTCCAAAATAACAAGAGCCAAGAGAATAAGGAGAAAGGAAGTAAAAGATAACAGATGCCAAGCTACAAAAGGCATTATAGACCACAAGAAGGAGTTTGCGTTTGATGGGAGGACATTAGAGAATTTGGAAGCAGAGGAATAACAACATCTGATTTCACTTAAAAAAAAAAAAATCCTGGCTGCTGAGTGGTGAATTGATATTAGGAAGGACTGACGGGTCTAGCAGTAGAGGGAGTAGTGAGGGGGGGCCATTGTAGAAGCACGTGTAACAGCAAAGGTTGTTTCTTCCAGGACAATAGCCCCCAAACATTTTTCTCTTGTTCACCCAAAAAGGATTTTGACAAAGTCTGAGCTCCTTCCCACATTTTTAAGTTAGCATCTTAAATGTTTCGACTGAAGTGTGCATAGTTACCAAAAACTGTAATTTCTGCTTCTCGTAAATGTTGCCCATTTCAAACAAAACTGTTACATATCATACTTTTCAATGTACTCAATTGAATCTAAATACCGTGACTTATTAAATACCATTTAATACTTGCGTTCATTTTAAAAGTACATTAACAAGCTTTCCGGTGACACGCAATTTTTTATTTCTTTTTTATCTTGTAACCATATTTTATTCTGCTTTGCATTACATTTCCCTATAGACTTTTACCCTGATATATTTTAATGTTTGAGGTCTTTTGTTGGTTATCCTAGCATAATGTTTTACATCAAAAGTATGTGTAAAAACTGGAATTTGTCTTTTTTTTGTAATTCCTATAGCTATAAACTCCCAGAGATGTTTTTTCTGATTGAATTATCAGACATTATTTTTTTAATGTTTATTTATTTTTGAGAGAGAGGGAGAGTACAATGGGGACAGAGAGAGAGAAGGGAGAGAATCCCAAGCAGGCTCCAGGTTGCCAGCACAGAGCCCAGCATGGGGCTCAATCCCTGAACCATGAGATCATGGCCTGAGCCAAAAGCAAGAGTCAGAAGCTTAACCAACTGAACTACCCAGGCACTCCTGAATTATCAGAAATTCTAATACACAAGGGGCACCGGGATGGCTCAGTTGGTTAGGCTTCAGACTCTTGGTTTCAGGTCAGGTCAAGATCTCAAGGTTTGTGAGTTTGAGCCCTGCACTGGGCTCTGTACTAGCAGAGACTCTTCTAGATTCTTCTGCTGGGATTCTTTCTCTCTCTTCCTCTCTCTCTGCCCCTCCTCTGCTCGTGCTCTCTCTCTCTTTCTCAAAATAAATAAATAAACATAAAAATTTTAAAAAAAGAAAAGAAATCCTAACACCCGATCGATGACAACAATCCACAATTGATTAAAATAACACAAACGTGTTATTAACACACAATTGATTGCAATCACATAAACACATTTCAAATGCTATTGAATAATGATTAGACATAAAAAACTAAAGTTTATTAGAAACACATCTTGTCAGGGGGTTAATGGGGCTCTTGCTTCCTTGGGTGGCTTTTACTTACCATTAGAATAAGGGCTCAACATCAATTCTATCCCAACTGCAATTTTTATTGATATAGAAATGAAAGTTTTATTGTCACAAGCTTTATCAATGATTTACACTCCTGAGTCATACGGCAAACTATGACAAGCTAACCTGTTTTCAAAATGTGTACCAGCCCAGGTAGTTCTTCCTTTGTTTTGTTGAGCACCAGGAACTAGAAACAACCCGACTTAACCAAGGACATTTGCCAAGGATGCCTTCGATGCATCCTTCTTTATTCCTTTCACCGGGGAACCCAAGGGGCTTCCCCCCCCCCCCCCAGGGCCAGGGCACACCCAGGAGCGGATGCTGGGCAAGTTTTCCATTGTGGAAGGTGGAGAAGGTAACTGAGAAAGGAAAGGCATGAGAAGAGAACCACAAAGACATGAGTGAGCTCAGCATCTTCCTCAGACACGTGTGTTTGGGGAAGCAGAACAGGAAAATTGATTGCCTTGCAGTCGCTGTTTCTCGTGCCCCTGATGAAACTTGCATGTAACCTCATGAAAAACCCTCGTTTCAAGTCCACTGGTCTGTGGTTTTAGCAATGAACGTGATAAGAATTACCAGAGTTGGAGTAAACGTGAAAGTCTGAGGTTCTGCACTTGCTGATGGAGTGGCCATGGGGTCTCAGTAGATACAGGGAGTCCCAGAGGGCACCTCGGTGCATTAGGAAGAGAAGTGGGCAGAAGGCAGTCTGATGCACAATCACAAATCAACTTTCTAATCTCAGTGGTTTGGGAAATAAACATTTGTCTCTTATTCGAGGAAAGCCTGCGATGGGTTAGGACTGTCTCTGGGATCCAAGATTTCTCCAAGACATCATGCTGCCATGTCAATACGTGGCTCTGCAAAAGGGTTCTACAGCAAGGTAAGAGAGAGGTGCCTCAGGTTGTGACTTCCTTGTTCTGGAATGGACTCCGGTCCCTTTTGCTTAGAGTTCGTTGGCCAGAGCTAGTCACCTAGTCCTAAGCCAACTGCATAAAAGCCTGGAATGTGGAAGACCACATGAGTACCTTGAGTGTTGTCTGGGTCTCACTAGGTTTTGGCATGTTTGGGAAGGCAATCTACTTATAGGTCTGTTACACACTAGAGTTTTAGGGGAAAAAAGATAATGGTTTTCATCTAGAAGAATAAACAGGCAAGACCAGTGCAGGAAAATGTGAAAGAAAAAAAAAGAAAAGACCAATGAGGAAGACCTTGCCCAACCAAACATTGAAACGTGTTACAAATCTGAAATAATTACAGTTTCAAAAGAACAAAAAAGAAAGCCCTGAAATAGACCTTAGTATACACAAACCCCTGAAGCAACCTCCTGGGACACCTCTACCACTCTTCACACCATTACTGAAATAAATTACAGGGACCCGGGTGGCTCAGTTGGTTGAGCGTCCAACTCTTGGTTTCAGCTCAGGTCATGATCTCCGGGTTTCATGAGTTTGAGCCCCGGGTCGGGCTCTGCGCTGGCATCATGGAGCCTGCTTGGGGCTCTCTCTCTCTTCCTATCTCTCTGCCCCTTCCCCACCCATGTTGCCTCTGTCTCTCTCAAAATAAATAACTAAATAAAACTTTAAAACATATATTAAAAAAAAAACAAAAGAAAAGAAATTACACGTGAATTTTAAGGGCAATTTCAAAAAATGCTCTCGAGATCATTTAAATAACGACTTACCTTTTTCTTTCCTTGAAAGAAAATGTAGGTGTTTATTTAAATTATTTGAAAACGGGCCAGGCATTCCTGGGGATAAAATCAAAAGGAGAAATCATGAAAGAGAACACTAACACCTCTGAGAAGTTTGTTTACGTGTTTATCTTTGTCAGCCGGGAATACAAACAAAATTAAAAGGCACATGGCAAACTGGAGAGGATAACTACATAAACGAGACAAAGTGTTAACATTCTTAATTTAAGCAGCTCTTCCAAAATTGTGATGCCACCAATATGCCCAATTTTAATGGCAAAAGGTACCTCACACTAGATATACCAGTAGCTAAGAAAGACAATGGCGTGCAACTTAAAATCATCTTTTAGCCCGCCAAGCATCAGATATTTTAAGGCGTTAAGAGTCAGTGTTGGCAAGCCCTTAGCGAAAAAAAAGGATGATGAAGAATGATGGTATCCAGCTAGAGGAAGTGTGAACTGGTACAACCTTCCCTGAAAGCAATTTGTAATATGTAATCAATACTGAGACCTGAAAACGTTCGTGCCAACATCCTACATCTGGCAACTACATGTGTAAATATTAATGATCCATACAGGAGCTTTGCTTTGCTGTGTATAAATTATAAACTCAATTTGGGGGCGTCCGAGCGGCTCAGTCGGTTAAGTATCTGATTCTTGATCTCAGCTCCGGTCATGATCTCACGGTTCACGGGATCAAGCCCCGGGTGGGCCTCTGCGCTGACAGCACGGAGCCTGCCCGGGATTCTCTCTCTTCCTCCCTCTCCCTCTGTCCCTCCCCAGAAGGTTTGCGCGTTCTCTTTCCCGCTCTCTCCCCAAACAAACAAATAATTAAACATTAAAACAAAATTGTAACCTCAACTTAAAAGAAGAGCGTACGTTTGTGATTTTTATATTCTGCCTAGATTTTTTTTTTTTTTAAAGTTCATGCCCTTTAACCCATTGATCCCACTGCCATGGCTTATCTTCAAAAAATAAAATACATAGTTAAAATCATGTGTAAAGATGTTAACTTGAAAGAGCAAAACAGGAAAAAAAACCTGCTATTACGGTTGACCCTTGAACAGCAGGGGTTTGAACTGCATGGGTCCAATCATATGTGGATTTTTTTCCAATAAATACAGTGCAGGACTTCTTAGAATTTTCTTTGTAACATTTGCTTGTCTTTAGCTTACTTTATTGTAAGAATAGAGTAAATAGGGGCGCCTGGGTGGCTCAGTTGGTTAAGCATCCGACTTCGGCTCAGGTCATGATCTCGCGGTCCGTGAGTTCGAGCCCTGCGTCAGAGGGCTCTGTGCTGACAGCTTGGAGCCTGGAGCCTGTTTCAGATTCTGTGTTTCCCTCTCTCTCTGCCCCTCCCCCGTTCATGCTGTCTCTCCCTGTCTCAGAAATAAATAAATATTAAAAAAAAAAAGAATACAGTAAATAATATATATATATATATCACACAATATATGTGTTAATTAACTGTTTATATCATCAGCAAGGCTTCTGGTCAACAGAAGGCCGGTTTAGGGGAGTCAACAGTTATTCAAGATTTTTGACTGGGCGGCATAGGGGTGGGGGGCCGGTGCCCCAATTTCCTGCATCATTCAAGCATCAATTGTACTGAAAACTCAGAAAAGGGATTTTTACAATAGGAAAGTTAAAAAATGGAGTTATAAACAAGCATCAAATACCAAACTCTCTAGGAACGTTTTGGGAAGGTAAGGCAATTATCACAGTATGACGGTCAGTAGTCATCCAGGATAAACAACTTTATAGGATATAACTTGGTCCCATTTTTAAATGTATTTATGTGGAATATATTTATATGAGATACCTGTCTAGGAAAGAAGATGCAGAAAAACGTTAAAATAATAATAGTAATTATCACTGAATGACTCTCATTTTTTTCTTTCTCAGCATTAGCCAATTTTAAGTAATGCATATTAAATACTGATTAATGTAATACTTAGTCATTAATTAATAATTAATGCTAGTAATACAAATAGAAAAAGGGCAAAGTTGTATTTTAAATGCGGTCTGGGGCGCCCGAGTGGCTCAGTCAGTTAAGCTCCTGACTTCGGCTCAGGTCATGACCTTGTGGTTCGCGAGTTTGAGCCCCGCACTGGGCTCTCTGCTGTGGGTACAGACCCCGCTTCGGATCTTCTGTCCCTCTCTCTCTCTCTGCCCCTCCCCACTCACGCTCTTTCTAGTTCAAAGATAAAGAAGCATTTAAGAGCAGTCAGAGGAGAGGGTGGTACTCTGAAACCTTCGTCCTCAGGCCTTTGGAAGAAATTCGGCTTTTGCTGAACTCACAAAATGGTGAGGAGCCCCGGTTCTGTCCCCCCCCCCCCCCGAATCAAATCCGTGGCCTCGGCTCCGGTTCAGTGCTCTTACAGAGGCCACATGTTGTGTTGTAAGTCACGGAATAACTTCTGAGGCCATCGTTACGTGACTGCTCACCAATGTGATTTACAACAAGGGGATCTTGAAACTCGGCACAGGCTCTGAAACACGAGAGGTGCAGAGAGAACAGAAAAGCTGGCTGGCTTTTGTTTGTCTTGCAGGAGAAAATTTATCATTTGGTCAGGTAGGAATCACCCATCAGCATGGGCAGTTAACTTGCAAGAATACGTTTTCTGCCTCTGCTGACTGCCACTCCGACGCCCCCAGTCTTCCTCTGACCCGAGGAAGGCAGACAAGGCAGACTCTAAACACTGCCTCCTCTGCTTCCTTCTTGGCGACACCCCGAGTGTATTTGGGGTGCAGCTCTAGGGAACGAAGCGTAAGGGTTCCCAGTCCCTCTGGCCATCCCATTTCTCCTGGGCACATACTCGCTTTCACAGCCTTCCTTGCAGCTGGACATGGACCGACACGAGGGGATGCCTGGCTTTTCAGGAAAAGTTTCTCCCCTAAGATAACAAGACAGAGGTTTATGAGGGAACAGCCTTTCCTTCTGCCTCACTCTCCCATGTAAAGGCAGCCATGAGGCCTGGGGGCCATTGTAGCCATGGTAGGACCCTAAGAGAAAGTTCAAGAGAATTGGATAGATGCCTATCGAATGCTCTGACGTTGTTCAACTGCTGACCCAGCACTGAAGAGTCTATGTCTATAAAGTTCTTGAGATACTAAGCCTTTGAGGGGCGCCTGGGTGGCTCAGTCAATTAAGCATCTAGCTCTTGGTTTCGGCTCCGGTCATGATCTCATGGTTTGTGAGTTCAAACCCCACTCTGGGCTCTGTGCTGGCAGCGTTTCTCTGTCTCCTTTCTCTCTGTTCCTCCCCACGTGTGCTGTCCCTGTCTCTCTCAAAATGAATAAATAAGCACACAAAAAAGAGAGAGATTAAGCCTTCTTACTTGCAGCTAAATGCCTCTTAATTAGATATGAGACTTCAGAGATGGTCTGGTTTGCTCATGATCTTGCCCCTTTCTCCCCAGATAGGGGAATTGTGGCTGTTTGTGACAACCGCAGTGGGGTTTCCTAAACATTTGTCTGTGTTCTCGCGAACTAACACGGTAAGGGAAAAGGGCCATGGCAGCCAATGGTCACCTGTGAGATTAGGCACATTTCCATTAAATGTTTCAAAGTGCTTCAAACACTTGAAATGTTTCAAAGTGTTTCAATGCTTGAGACCTGCGAGATTCTTCTTGCCCTGATCTTTATCATCCTCAACTAATTTGGCTGGTATTCAATGTTCTAATTTTGTTCCCTGGGTCTGCTCTTTGGGAGAAGTGTGTATTTCTCCCCTCATGTTGCTTACAAATATTCCCAATTTATTTCCTTAATTCCTTGGTTTGTATAGTCATAGCTAGCAGAGCTGACCAACAGACCAATGGGAGATTTATTCTTTTATTTTTTTTATTTTATTTTATTTTTTGGAAGGAGAGAGAGAGAGACAGAGCATGAGTGGGGGAGGAACAGAGAGAGAGGGAGACACAGAATTCGAAGCAGGCACCCCTTTTTTTAAAAAAAGTTGTTTTAATGTTTATTATTTATTTCTGAGAGACAGAGACAGACAGACAGACCGTGAGTGGGGGAGGGGTAGAGAGAGAGAGAGACAGACAGACAGAATCTGAAGCAGGCTCCAGGCTCCGTGCTGTCAGTACAGACCCCGATGCGGGACTCGAACTCACGAACCATGAGCTCGTGACCTGAGCCAAAGTCAGATGCTTAACCGACCGAGCCACCCTGGCGCCCCGGGAGATTTATTCTTATTTAGAATTTATTTGTGGGGGACGCCTGGGCTGCTCTGTTGGTTAAGTGCCAACTTCGGCTCAGGACATGAGCTCATGGTTCGTGGGTTGGAGCCCCGCATCGGGCTCTGTGCTGACAGCTCAGAGTGTGGAGCCTGCTTCAGATCCCGTGTCTCCTTCTTTCTCTGCCTGTCCCCAACTCGTGCTCTTTCTCTCTCAAAAATGAAAAATAAACAGAAAAAAAGTTTTAAATCTATTTATGGGTATCATGTGATGAGCTTCTTAGTGAGAGTCTATACGGAGTTCATCTAATAGAATTTTCGTCCAGGTGTCGTGAAATAAGAAAACTCTGACATCCATGCAAAAGGCCACACCTTCTCTCCATGTGTACATCCAGCTCCAATTACACCCACAGGGTTACAGACAGACACACAGACCCCAAAACTGACACACAATCTGAAGTACATAACAAAAGAACTTTTAAAGTAACCCACCTGAAGATTTTAGTAAAATATGCAACGATAACACACGCCCCAATTCCTAGCAGGAATGACCTTGACTCAGTGTTCCCACTAACTGGCAACATGTAGTTACTTATTTCATACTCAAAGGCTATCAGGACTGTGGTGAAGGAGTCTTGCCCTGGATAGGAGGACTTCGGACCTAGTCCTCTTTCTGCCAAAAATTTACTTTGATCCTGGATAAGCCCCCTTCCCCTCTCCAGGCCTTACTTTTTCTATGGTATAAAAGAATGAGTTGGACCAGAGGATCTCACTCTATGCCAGGCGCTGGACCGAACAGCTTCCAAGCATGATCTCATTTCACCCTTAAGATGAGGAAACATCATCATTCCCATTCTGCAAAGAAGGAAGTGGGTCCGAAGGGGCTCCAGGACTGTGCCAGAATCACAGAGGAGAGAACTCACATTCCAAAACCCAACCTCCTGGGGCGCCTGGGTGGCTCGATCGGTTAAGCGTCCGACTTCGGCTCAGGTCATGATCTCACTGTCCGTGAGTTCGAGCCCCGTCGGGCTCTGTGCTGACCACTCAGAGCCTGGAGCCTGTTTCAGATTCTGTGTCTCCCTCTCTCTCTGCCCCTCCCCTGTTCGTGCTCTGTCTCTCTCTGTCTCAAAAATAAATAAACGTTTAAAAAAAAAAAAAGACAAAAAGACAAAACCCAACCTCTTAACCACCACACCACCCAATATCCATAAGGAATTCGGCATCGTTTAAGCAGCATTTAAGAGCGCATATGCGCTTCACCGTAGAAAAGAACCAGACTCAAGTTTCCTTTGTTTCTATCTAAAATTAAACATGTTTCAGTAAATGTTGTCTTTTATATATTGTGGAGGCTGTGTTTTGGATCCCATGGGAAAGAGGCATCTTTTTGATAAAGGGCGGCTGAGAGAAGAATCTGTTCCGTTTGATCATAGGAATCATGTGCGCCTTTTTATGTCCTGTTATGATTTGGGTTCTCACGAATCGTTGTCACTGGATTCCGTAAACATCCCTTGTGTTCAGTATGTTGTAGCACCTACCGTAAAGGTATTGTTAAAACGCTAAGTAAAAACACTCTTAACCCTCCGCAGGCTATAGTTTTGCTTTGAAATCTCTGTAATTAACACATTCTCATTTCAGGCACTGGGTATTATCGAGTTCAAAGAAACAAAGATGTATTTCATTTTTTTTTCCCTCCCGATGATTCATCAATTCCACTCCCTCCGCCTACAGACGTCTAAATTTCAGTTTCCTGAGAAGCTACAAAGCATGAACTGGCATCTACGCATTGAGTCAGAGGACACCAAGTGTTAAACTGTAATACCGCCAACAGTTCGTGTCAACCCTCTTAACCTGCTTTCCGGCGTAGGCGTCATTAACAGTGCTCTTTGCCCTTGGGCACTAAAGGGGAAAGACTCCAGTAACCCTACACCAGGAGTTCCACTTAAGTAACTACCTGATGCATGGTTATCTTTCCAGGCTATCCGGTGAAGGGAGGGAAAAACGTTTGCATCTGTGTCCGTGGCAAGCTGGTTAAGGCTGGACGCGGCAACAGCCAGGGCTCCCTGAAGCTCAGTCCCTGACCTGTGGATGAATTTGCACACTCGTGATCACCAGCTAACACTTGAGTTTCTGTGTGCTGGCCAAGGGACAGCACAAACATCAGCATATCTGCTTAAAATACACACACACACACACACACACACACACAGAGCACCTGGGTGGCTCAGTCGGTTAAGCATCATACTTCGTCTCACGTCATGATCTCCCGGCTCGTGAGTTCGAGCCCTGCACCAGGCTCTGTGCTGACAGCTTGGAGCCTGGAGCCTGCTTCTGATTCTGTCTCCCTCTCTCTCTGCCCCTCCCCTTCTTGTACTCTCTCTGTCTGTCTCTCTCTCTCTCTCAAAAATGAACTTTAAAAAATTAGTTAAAACACACACACACGCACACACACACAATAAAACATTTAGGAGGAGGTATTACCCCACACTGAAATGCCTTAATTTTCTAGGTGCACCCACCCTAATTTGAAATATCATCCCTAGCAATCCCTAGATAATGACTTTAGAAACTTCCTCATCAGTATTTTCTGTGTTTGTTTATATTCATCAATATTTTCTTTATTTGCTCCAGTAAATATATTAAGTATCCAAATAGTCACTAAGGATTTGGTTAAAAGAGCTGTAAGCTTTTTTTTTTTTTTAATGTATTAAGATTGCCCCTGGCTATCTTCTTTACTCCTGACCAGTAGGTGCAGCTAATTAGGTTGAATATTCCAGATAAATGGAAGTCCCTGCAGAGAGAGATAATTCAAGCCATTCGCTATTTCATAATGAACATTGTAAAAAATGATTTCTTCATTACGAGAGGAAGGGGCTGCCCGAGGGGGTGGAAATCTGCAGAAAGAGATCTCGGATGTCGCAGAGGGAATATTTTCAACAGGCATATCCTCAAGACTGAGGATCAGTTAGTCCAACTCTTCCACACCAGCCATTTCTCAACCCACGATCAAAAGTGACATTTTTAAAAGAAACGGCACATAAAGGGGCACCTGTGGCGGCGGGGGGCGGGGGCAGCCGGTTAAGCGTGGGACTTAACGCTCAGGTCACAATCCTGCGGTTTGAGAGTTCGAGCCCGCATCAGGCTCTGTGCTGACCGCTCAGAGCTTGGAACCTGCTTCGGATTCTGTGTGTCTCTCTCTCTGCCCCTTCCCCGCTCGGGCTGTGTTTCTCCCTCTCTCAAAATTAAATAAACATTATTGTTTCTTTTTTAAATAAAGAGGCAGATAAATGTGCTGCAGTTGAGAAATTCCAAAGTCTCGTGGACTGGTGTGAGTTCTGTATATAATCTCGTGCTCACCTGTACGTCCCACCTGAGCTCTCTGTTGGGAAATCTCTGTGGCCCCCGTTAAACAAGACGTGGCCTATCTTGCTGCTCTGGGCAGCATGCGGTGCATTTTTTTGTGCCAGGGCGGAGACAGTAAAATGACCCTTATGTGCTGGCTGCAGGCTGACTTTTGACGCCCACCCTTTAAGCTGACGGCTTCCTGATGGCTGATGCTCTCAGAATTTTGCACAGAACAGGCTGACTGAAGCTTTTAACTCCGTGTGTTTTGCTGCCGACAGAAACTCCGTTTCCCAGACTTCTGCACTGTTCTGCAGAGATGGTGGAGTGGGGTGATCTCCCCCAAGCATCCGGGTATACCCTAAGAGGCCCTGTCCAAATTTCCCAAGTTTTGAGTGACTTTTCCACCTCGCTGAATAAAAAAGCAGATTGTGAGTCAATCCACAGGTCTAGGGTAACCGGTATCTTCTCCTGATTACCAGCAACACCATCTTTTTATTCCCCGTTTTAAGAAACAATTTCTTTTTTTAAAATGTTTTATTTATTTTTGAGAGCCAGAGAGACAGAGTATGAGTGGGGGAGGGGCAGAGAGAGAGGGAGACACAGAATCTGAAGCAGGCTCCAGGCTCCGAGCTGTCATCACAGAGCCCGATGTGGGACCTGAACCCATGAGCCATGAGATCATGACCTGAACTGAAGTCAGATGCTCAATTGACTGAGCCACCCAGACGTCCCAGACATAATTTCTTTAGGTCTATCCTAAATTGCTTGCCTCATTAAACACACAGGCAGGAAATCTGATTGCTCACTGGTCATCTGCCACACTAGGGGCACACTTTGAATCTGAGCACAGCCTGCCTCCAACAGGTTGGTTACAGCTGTATCTGACCCTCACTGACTACTGCACCGGTCCTGATTCTTTTGCTTAATGTTGAAGAATCTCTATCATCTGGTCTCAAACTACCTAATCGGTGCTATAGCCCCGCTGGTCAATTATGTTAAACCCATTGCCTCTGTCTCCTTGCTTTTCTTAATATCCTAAACTTGTCATGCTTGTCCATACCTCCACGGTTTCGTTGCTGTCGTTTCTGACTCTTCACTTCAAAGGAATTCATGCTCAGATGCACTGCTAATATTTTATCGAGTGCTGGATATGTGCCAAGCTCTGTGCTGGTCACTTGCATATGGTATATTCTCCCGTGTATAACGCCCAAGGAAGGAAATCCCTAGCAGGAAACTGAGGCTTGGAGATTATAGCAGATGGCATGGTGCCTTCCCAAGAGCCTCCCCCGTTTGTGAGACAAAGGCACTCATTCTTCCTGCTCCTGAGGGCACTGACTGCTGACAGGTCACACTCCTACTCCTCCCTGCAAATTGCAAGCGTTGTTGCTATCCGCCTGCATCGTATGACTGCTTCATATATAAGTATACAAGGGTCTGGAACTCAAGTATAAAGGGGTCTGGGACTCTTGCCTTCATCTGGGACATTTCTGAAGGGCCGTCCCTGTCCAGAGCTCCCCCATGGGGTCCATCAGCTGAGGCCTCTGGTGAGACGGCTTCATTTTCTTGTGTCTTCATTCTGCCCCGTCCTGCTTCCCTCAGCCCTCGCTGGTGGTGCTTCTGAGAGCCCTCCCGGATAAAACCCCTCCACACAGCCTCGGGCTCAGAGTCTGTTTCCCCGGGGAAGCCACCTTGAGACAGAAGAGTGCTTTCTTTCCCCCAAAGAAAGACCACGTAAATGAGAGATCTGGGATTCGAAGGCAGCTGCGTGTCAAAGACTGCATTCATTTCTCTTTGCTGCTACTTCTCCATCCAAAGTCTGCCCATCTTTCCCATCTCAGGTGGGCTCCAGGCACCGGGAGGCTTACACACCCCACCAGAGGAAAGGGTGGCAAAGCGTGGCCTCTGGGAGGGTGTGCGAGTGCCTGGATTCAGCAATGGATGCATTTGGTTGGTCCTGTGGTGTCCTAAAAAAGCAAACGGTGTCAGCATTTTAAAACTCAGCAGATTTCCCTCTCCCTCTCTCTCTCTCCCTCTCTCTCTCTCTCTCTCTCACACACACACACACACACACACACACACACACAAAGAGAGAGAGATTTCCTACTTCTCTTGAAAAAGAGCAGTGGATCATACTAAGCCCACTTTGCCACATGAGCATAACGCCCGCCGCTGGGCAATGGCGGCCCCTGTAGACCCTTAGCGATCTGCTGCTATCTGCACGATCCCCAAGCGATCCTCGACATGGAGCCTGGAGACCATTATCCTTTGCCATTTATCATATCGCCAATCTGTTTTTAGCCCTTCAATGGAGCAACAGTTCCCTACCTGTATGTCTCTCCCAAAAAAAAAATAGAAAAATGAAAGATAGGCCTAGCAGATCATGTATTTCGAGAGAAAACTGGGGCGGAGCTCTGGGGAAAGGAGGATTAAGAACTTAAGTCTGCCTGTTTAATGCGTAAACAGAAAAGATGAGTTGCAAAACTAGGTCTTACGTTGGCCCCTTCGTTGTCTTCCCGGAAACCGTGGAAGTTAAAGTTTGGGTCGCCCTGGTCTCTGAATAAGATTGAGGAATGATATTGTCAGCCGGGTATTGTACACGGTCTAGCAGAAGAAGCCCCAGATTTGGAATGCACAAGAGAAGTGTAAGAGAGGAATCTGAGGGTGCCTGGGTGGCTCAGTCAGTTAAGTGTCCAACTCTTGATTTCGGCTCAGGTCACGATCTCACAGTCCATGGGATCAAACCCCGTATGAGGCTCTATGCTAGCACAGAGCCTGCTTAGGATTCTCTCTCCCTCTCTGCCCCTTCCCAGCTCTCTCGCTCTCTCTCTCTCAAAACAAATAAATAAACCTAAAAAAGAAAAAGGAAAAAAGAAAAAAAGAAAAGAGTCTGGTCCTGCTTCTGCCACGATACAATCGTAGGGAGAAGCCCGGAAACCTGAACGATCTCAGACACTATGTAAAGTGAGTACCACACTGGGCACTCTCAGATTCTGTCCAGCTGCAAAACCGGAGCGTCTATGATCTCTTTGCTCATTGCTCTCACGACTGAGTTTGCGAGAGTAACAAACATATAAGGGCACGGGTATAGCCGACATTTCTTTCTATGTCTCCCCGCGCGAAATGGGAAATATGCATTGTAGGCGCATCGTCTGATTAGATGACGACTGTCCAAAGCTTAAAGTTGGAGCCTTGTTCACAACAAGAAGAACCTAACGCAGACCACAGACATCCCCATCGAACAAGAAAGAAAAAAAAAATCGAGCCAATAGAACTACATTACAAATAGTGGGAACTGCATGCTACATGGAACAAAAGTAACCCGAGTTCACAAATGGAAAATGTCGTAACAATTCTGGGGGAAAAAAAGAGTCCAAAATGAGTTTCCTCCAGCACTGCGATTTCTCATGAACAGAAGGAGCCCTTTGGACATAGTCTGGAGGGAATTGAAACTCACTACTCTGGAAAATTGATTCATCAGGATGAGAACAAGTCACAGCTTTCTACTTGAGATCTCCCTCCCACTCTGGGCTCTGCTTTGTTTCAGAAAGGGTTTGGGGGCGGGGGAGTCGCGGGGGTCTGAGATTCATGGGAATCACCCAGAGTTTGACTTAGCCTCCACTCATTCTTTAAGTTTGTGCGATTTCCCTGGCATAATAACTTTCAGAGGATTTTTCCTGAATTCTCTCTTCAAACCAGTTGCCTTCTTGGTTTAGATGTATGCCACACTGTGGCCCCTGTGTCATTTTCCTAAAAGAAAAACAAAACAAACAAACAAACAAAAGCCAATTGCTTGATGGCTAATGAGTTTGGTAACTTTCCCGAAGCCTAAGGAAGCTTGGCGAGGCGCCATATTGTACCACACAGCCTTTTGCCGTCTTGCTGCCCCCACTCCTTTCGGGCCTCAACACCTTCCAGAAGCCCATGTTCCCGCTCACGTCTCTCTCTTGGCACATAGCTGAGAAGAGTAGCTTTGACCTTCTCTCTCAACTGCTTCTTTTGGGGGCAACAGACCCTCCAAGCTGATCTGTCTAGGATTCCCACGTCCCTGGAGTTCCAGTGAGCAAAAATTTCTTCATCCTGCTACACTTCCATAGTTTCCTTAAGCCTTCCAAAGTGCCTGGCACCCTGGCACTTTTGTATTTTCTCTGCCTGGCACTTTTGTGTGATTCTTAGTCTGGAACATTAAACCTGGATGATTATTTAGTTCAACTCTCTCATTTCATAGCTGGGGAAATCGAAGCCCAACAAAATTAAATTCCTCTAGAATTCCTAAATATAAGTCAACTACTTTAATCAATGACCCACTGAAGAAACAGCTCTTTGTTCCACATGCTAGCTCTGTTTATACCACAAACTATATTTATTCTGTTATGCATGATATGAAGAATTTCCCAAGGTAATTTTAACTATACTTGGTTTTTGCCCAACATTCTGATAAGAACGTAATGCCCACACCATGCAGAACCCCACTGTATACAATAAGTGTTAGGGGGACACGCCTTGATGGGGCAATGACTATACCTGGGGACCAGCAGGTACCGAGCAAAGTGCATTATAATGCAAGGTACCCTGTGCGAAATTCCTAGAGCTATAGGGATTTTAGCATGGATGTGTCGTGGGTTAGATGCGGTATGGAAAGCGGATAGCTCGGTGACCAGATGGAGAAGGCGCCGTCTTGGATGGCAGCCGAGGATTTTATATTTTGTCCTAAGGGTGGTGGAGTCACAGGGGTCTAAGGAGCCAAGAACTCGGTGTATTTTTGCTTTTTACATCCACAGGAAGGTAGGAAACCACTTGCAGAGTTGTAGGTACGATGGGAATCCAAAAAGACTTTTAAGAGGCTCTTGCAATGAGCTAGATGAGAAATGATGCCAGAGCAGTGGCCAGAAGGGGAAGATAAGGAAAAAGATAGAGATATATTTAGGGAATAGAATTAATAGGACCTGAGAAGCAGTTAGAGATGGCCGGTGATTGACAAAAACTGGGCAGTTGAAACACCTCTGTCCCAGAAGTCACTGACTTGGTAATTATCATTCAAGTCTCATGAACTAGAGTGTAATCTTTATATTTAGACTGCAAATCCGACTAATAATCCCGCACTTTCGGCTCCAAGTGCTACAAAATACCTGGGCCAAATTTAAACATAAATTAGTAGATGGTGCTCCTATTAATTCCTTAGTCCTTAACTTAATCACACATAAAATTTTCCAGGAGTTTCAAAATCCAAGAGTCGTTAAGGTCTGAGCCTTTTAGGCAGTCAAAATGACTGCTGCTTCCTCTCACGCGCAAGGCTAATTTTAAACGCGGCCTTTTGATACATAAATTGGTAATGACGCCACACACATACATAAATCAATAGCTTCAGGATCAAAGAGTCAACAGAGAGACGATAGATTTTGGTAAATATCAGTCAATGCTAATGACAAGCGAAACAGTAGAGCAGGGTTACCAGTTCAAATGCCGGCACAGTCCAGGCCACTAGCCAGTGAAATGGAATGTACTAGGTATGGGCGCTGTGTGTGTACGTGTGGTGAGGACCACAAGGAAATGGAGAACACATGTCTGAAGGGGCAGTTCTGACCCTTCTCTAGTCTTTAGGTACCATGCAAGAATACTGGGCTAAGGCCACTAAGACATTCCAGAGTTTTCTAAAGGTAGGTGAAAAGTTGGCTAATTTTTTTTGAAACTGCAGGGCTAGGGGAGCCCAGGTGGCTCAGTTGGTTGAGCGTCCAACTCTTGACTTCAGCTCGGGTCACGATCTTGCAGTTCCTGAGTTCGAGCCCCGTGTCAGGCTCTGTGCTGCCAGTACGGAGCCTGCTTGGGATTCTCTCTCTCTCTCTCTCTCTCTCTCTCTCTCTCTCTCCCCTCCCCCTCAAAAATAAAATAAACTTTTCAAAATAAATAAATAAATAAACTGCAGGGCCAAACATTCAGCCCATGACTCCTCAGTTTGTAGACCTGGCTATTCAAAGTCAGGTTGTCAATGCCATCAGCGTCCCCTGAGAGCCTACTAGAACGCAGGATCTCAAGCTCCATTCTAGACCCGTTCAATCAGAATCTACACTTTTTAATGCTTATTTATTTTGGAGAAGGAGAGAGACAGAGTGCGCGTGGGGAGGGGCAGAGAGAGAGGGAGGCACAGAATTGGAAGCAGGCTCCAGGCTCCGAGCTGTCAGCACAGAGTCCGACACGGGGCTCAAACCCATGGATTGTGAGATCATGACCTGAGCCGAAGTCGGACGCTTAACCGATGGAGCCACCCGGGTGCCCTAGGGTCTACATTTTTTTTTTTTAATTTTTTTTTTCAACATTTATTTATTTTTGGGACAGAGAGAGACAGAGCATGAACGGGGGAGGGGCAGAGAGAGAGGGAGACACAGAATTGGAAACAGGCTCCAGGCTCTGAGCCATCAGCCCAGAGCCTGACGCGGGGCTCGAACTCACAGACCGCAAGATCGTGACCTGGCTGAAGTCGGGCGCTTAACCGACTGCACCACCCAGGCGCCCCTACATTTTTTTTTTTTAAAGTCCCTGGTGATTGTGTCTACATTCGAGTCTGAGAAGTACAGGTCTCAACAGCCTCGTGCACAGTCTATACTGTGGAATTTCATCCTCTATAACCAGAGCAGACCTGCAGAAGCATTCTCCGGTTACCAAAACAGCACCCAGGTTGCTTTTCTGGATACGAGAGAGGCGGTATCTCATTCCCAACAGGACTGCTTTGAGTGGATTCCAGACGAGTGACACAAGATTTCTTCTCAAGTCCTCATGTCCCTGGTGAGATGGGTAGGCCTGTCCTCTGCAAGGCCAGGGCTTGGTTGAGGCCAATAAAACACCTGTCTCAAGTTTAAACTTTAAGTGGAGATCGACACATTTGTAACTAAGGGAACGATACGATATGCTTTAACGCATTATTGCATTCATTATTAATTTTTAATCACTAATAAAGTCATGCTTTACTGAAACAATTTTTAAATTTCAAAACTAATGCCAGAACCCCCAAATGCCACAATGAACAAAACATGAAAATTCTCAACTAGCTGCCGCCTCGTTCCAGCTCAACTTCTGTTTGCATGCCCTTTTTAATATTTCTAGAATCCACGGCCTCCTGTTATTCAGACTGCTCCCTTCAAAGCCACCGAACAAAATGCATAATGTCACATCTCTAATCATAAATTCAAGAAAAAAAAAAAACAAAACTGTTTCTCAAGTTAGAAAAAATGCTTTACTCCAACCCCAGGAGAGTTCAAGATGCTTCGGTCAGACAGACCAGTCTACGATAAAATGTGTTTCCTGGTATCGTCTGTTGATTTAGCCAAGAGTCTACCAGGCTCGGCCCGGCCCCCATTTCTGAATGCCAATCCAGGGGCTGGCGCTCCTGTTAAGGAATGAGACATCGCTTTATTTTATTCTTCTGCTTCGCCATTCCAGTAACTTTAGAGGGGGAGATGGGCCGGGGATGAGGCCTGGGCAAGCCAGCAGAGACCAAAATAGCCGGGAAGCCGCCCTGGTGGGTCTCTTTCACACGCCGACTTCCGCATCGGGTCCGGAATCTGGAAGTGCCCCGAGGTACAGGAAAGACAAAACTCGAGCTGGGAATGAATGGACGACCGCGAGGCGTGTTTCAGTTCCTGTCTGGGGAGGAGCAGCTGCAGATAGCAAGAGAGTAGTAAGTTCGCCTACCGACCGTGCGGGCTGGAACCCGGAAGGAAGCGCTGACAAAATGTGCCCCAAACCGCAGCCCCGGGGAGGCCATCCCTCGATATTCCCACGGCGATTGTGTGCGTTCCGTCCGCGCAGAACGCCTGCTACGTTGTCTCTTGTCGCGTTGGTAACTGGCATCGCGAGCCGGCAGGTGAGCCAGGGGGTGAATCACGTGGGCTGTGGACAGGGTAACAGAGCCGATCACGACCCACGCCGGCCGCGGGGTCTTGGCTGGGTGGCCGCGTCATCCCTAGCCTCAAGTTTTCCATCCTTATGGAACAAGGGATGAGATCACGCCCTTGAAATTCTTTCATATATGCTCCAGCGTGGAAGCAAAAACCTGAGAGGAGGCAACAACCAGCCTTCCCAACCAACCTTAAGAGTCCAAGAGACAGGGATTGTACCCCTGGCATTGAGCAAATCCCTTTCCCTTAAAACCATTATGTTGTGCCCTGTTCCCCCCATCCCCGCCAGCATTCCAGAGAGTTAGACAAAAGGCAAGAATTATCATCACTATTTTTTTTTAATGTTTGCATTTATTTTTCAGAGAAAGAGAGAGACACAGCATGTGCTGGGGGGGGGGGGGGGGCAGAGAGAGAGGGAGACACCGAATCCGAAGCAGGCTCTGAGCTGTCGGCACCGAACCCCGAGGCGGGACTTGAACTTGTGAACTACAACATCATGACCTGGGCCGAAGTTGGTCGCTCAATCGACTGAGCCACCCAGGCACCCCTTATCATAACTATTTAAAAAAAAAATTAAAGTTTATTTCTGAGACAGAGAGAGACAGAGCATGAGTGGAGGAGGGGCAGAGAGAGAGGGAGACACAGAATCCGAAGCAGGCTTCCTGCTTTGAGCTGTCAGAACAGAGTCCGGTGCAGGGCTCGAACTCACAAACCGGGAGATCATGACCTGAGCTGAAGTCGGTCGCTCAACCGACTGAGCCACCCAGGCACCCCTTATCATCACTATTTTTAAATGTATGACTGGAACAAGTTGTAGAAGACAGGTCTTCTGGCTTTGAGTCCGATAATATTTCCACTCCTCTGCTCTCTCTGTTTTGCAAATAGCAGGGACTCAATAAATACCTGTTGAATATACAATTTCAGGCACCCACATGAAAAATCCAAAATACAGATGCTCTTACCCTAGGACCAGAAAAAAGACACCGTGTTTGGGTTTCTGTACTTGTTTGGTTTTGTTTTTTTCCTGGGGACAGGCTTTTAAGGCACTCAAGGTGAAAGAAGTTGTCTTTATGTTATCTTTGAATCCCCCTCGGCATCAAGAAGGGTGCTCACATAGTAACCCGACTTTATTTTTCTGGCTGATTGGCTTGCAAAGGATCCTGGATGCACGGGTATGAGATGCTTGCTCGCGAGAGACATGCCCACGTTTTCATGCATAAATGCGATGAAGACTAAGCTAATGTTGGCATCAGTTGTAATTGTAGCAAAGTGCTAACATTCAGCCCAGAGCACATAACCTCCCACAGCCATCTCCAGTACTCCCTGTGGATCTAGCTGGAGTCTCCTCCCTTCTGCCTGTGCGCTGGGAGCTTGGGGAGTTCATCTTTCACACACACACGTTAGAAATACTGAAGCCATTCTAAGGGTCAGTGCTGAATTTAAGGAGCCACATATCAACTTGAATCAGACTGATTACAATCCTCTGAACCTAATTGGCAAAACCTAACTGCGTTCATGTTTTATTAAAAGCAACTTTCATTACATCGGGGGCGCTGTCAGAAAAATAAATCACATCTGCAAGTACTTAGGTATAAAATCTTGCAGATAACTTCCAGTCGTCGGTAATTTTATATTAGAAACTGTTTTTCCAATACATGCTAAAACTTTGTTCATCAGTATTAAACACGCTCTACCTACCACTCTCGGAATATTTATGGGATTTGTAATATAACCTTTTTTTTTTTTTTCCTTCTTCTTCTTTAGAGATGTAGTAAACTCCTTTCTGCCAACCTGAGTTTTGGCAGCCTCCCTAGGCCCTTTGGAAACTATAAATTGGTTTGCATTTTATATTCCACTGTTTACCATTCTCCCCTCCCCCACCCTTAGAATAGATTCCAGTTCATTTTGTAAAAATTAGTAGTAGATTCTGGCTGCAAAACAAGTGGGTTCTACTTGAAACTAGAATACAGACTCATATAACCTTAGAGGTGGGGAAAGTATAAAAAAGACCTATTTCACTCTCTTAACTCCGAATACGACGTTTGAATCCGCTCTATGGGGAACTTTTGTTCATCGTTCCCTGCAGGATTCCCCACGAGTTCCTTCCCTACATTGTTCCCCTAATTTGCAACCATGCGATTTGGCTATATTTGCCAACCACCACCCTATTCCAAGTTAGATCTTTGTCTTAACGATCTTTGTTGCAAGCAACAAACGTTGACTAACCGTAGCTTAAGAAAACAAAACTCTTGGGGCACCTGCGTGGCTCGGTTGGTTAAGCCTCTGACTCTTGATTTCAGCTCAGGTCATGATTCCACAGTTGTAAGACTGAGCCCCGGGTCAGGCTCCGCACTGAGCGTGGGACCTGCTGAAGATGTTCTCTCTCCCTCTGCCTCTCCCCTACTTGCGTGTGCAAAAAAGAAAGAAAGAAGGAAAGAGAGAGAAAGAAAGGAAACGAAACTCTGTAGCTCTGTATTTGGAGATACTTTTAGTATTAGAGAAGCATTACCAGGCTAGCAGAGTCCCGATATACTCCTCACCCAGCCCTCTGTAATGATAACACTTCCATAACATGATATGTTCGTCACATATAAGAAATTCACATCAGTACAATGCTATGGACTACTCTACAGACTTCTGGGTTTTCCAAATGTTTCCACCGGTGTCTTTTTGTGTTCCAGGGTTCAGTCCACGATCCCACATTGCATTTAATTCTCGTGTCTTCTTCATGTCTAACCTGCGACGGCTACTTTGTCTTTTAGGACCTGGAATCTTTTAAAGAGTAATTTTGTATAATGGCTCCCAGTTTGGGTTTGTAGGAGGTTTTTCCCCACGATTAGATGGAGGTTATACTTTACTGGCAGAAATACCGTAAGGTGAAGTGCTGTCCGTCCATCAGGGGGCACGTGATGAAGTGTATCTTATCCCAGGTGACGTTAACCTTGATCACAGGGAGAAGGTGGTGCCTGCCCACTTCCTCCACAGCGAAGTGACTATTTTTCCCTTGGCAATTAATAAATATTTGTTTGGGGGGAGGGCATTTCAAGGCTATGCAAATATCCTGAAACTTTTGCCCACTAAAATGTTAGCATCTATCAATGGATCTTGCCTGCAGCAAGTTTTCCTGCAGTGTTCTGATGGCAGTATTCTGTGTTCTTTTCCCTTTCTACTTTTTTAAAATGCTTGCTTGCTTATTTATTTATTTATTTATTTTTAATGTTTATGTTTTTTGAGAGAGAGATAGAGCATATGTGGAGGCAGGGCAGAGAGAGAGGGAGACACAGAATCCGAAGCAGGCTCCAGGCTCCGAGCCGTCAGCCCAGAGCCCGACGCGGGGCTCGAACTCACAAACCGTGAGATCGTGACCTGAGCCAAAGGGGGACGCTCAATCGACTGAGCCACCCGGGCGCCCCACTCCTTTCCAACTGAAACTTTCTCATAAGGAAGAGGTGTCCTTTCTATCCCATATCTCATACCTCATATTTATTCAATTATCCATTTGTCAGTATGAATTCAAGGATATTATGTACTCTTTAGGTTGCTGCAATCCTATCATTATTTATTTTATTGCTTGAATTTTTGCCAGTGCTTTGGTCATTGGGACCTTTTGAAAAGTTGGCTCCTGTTGGGGCATCTGGGTGGCTCAGTCTGTTAAGCATCCAACTTTGGCTCTGGTCATGATCTCACAGTTCATGAGATCGAGCCTCGCGTCGGGCTCTGCGCTGACAGCTCAGAGCCTGGAGCCTGCTTCGGATTCTGTATCTCCCTCTCTCTCTGCCCCTCTCCCACTCACTCTTGGTCTCTCTCTCTCTCTCTCTCTCTCTCTCAAAAATAAATAAGCGTTAAAAAAAAAATTGAAAGGTTGGCTCCTGTGGTCTTTTCACCGAACACCTCTTCCTTTTTTTTTTTTTTTTAAGGCACTTCGTTAGTTTCTGGCACCACCATCTGCTCCACAATCATCTTGGATTTTCCCTTCCCCAGCCCTGCAGTCAACCACTTTTCCAAGGAGCCTTGGTTCCTTTTTTGTGGAGAATGATATTTAAGTAATAATATTTAAGTACTTAATGGTGCTGGGGTGTTCTCATGTCTTCCCGGGAAACTGGGCTAAGAAATGTATGTGTGCATACTAAGCCATGTGTCCACACGTATCTATGTTTATTTTTGTATCTCCCTCTCTGCTGTACACGTTTAACATCATGAGTTTATACTGATAACCTCGGACTGTAAACCAGCCCCACAGGGTTTGTTGTAGACTCCTCTACTTCCTCATTTGTAACTTCTTCTTCTGACAGTGAGAAATCTTGTCCGCTATCTACAATGTATCTACTGACGCCACAGATCTTCTTAGTACCCCTTAAAGCAGTTGCAGAATTGCTAACCCTTCCTCAGTGAAATCAGAATTTACCAACCAGAGTACAGTTTTTGCATCGTTCTTTTTGGCCTTTGGCCTTAGGGTTTTCAGTGCCACACTGCTTCCTAGAGTCAGCTCCGTCCCCCCGCCCCCCTCCACCCCTGCCTTCAGTGCGAATGATACTTATCCGCAGCGAAGTTTGATTCATTTGTTATAGGCGGTGTTCCATTTTAGACTCTCCATGCCACTTGGTTGAGTGTTCTGTTAAATTTACATCAAAAAATACTCGCTCTATAGAGCTCAGTGGTCATCGGCCACTTGCAGAAAATTCTACCACCTTCCAAATTCCCTCATGCTGGTGCCACGGTGCACAACCCGTCTCCCATCACTGATCTCTTCTCAGTTCCTATAGTTTTGTTTTGTTTTGTTTTTCAGAATGGCATTAAGTGGAATCACACAATATATAGCCTTTGGGGTCTAGCTTCTTTCTCTTAGCAAAATGCATTCAAGATACACCTATGTCTTTGTGCCAATGCGGAGTCTGTTTGCCTTTTATTGCTTGGTGATATTCCATTGAATGGACGGATCACATTTATTTCACCCACTGACTAGTTGGAGTACACGGGTCGTTTCTCCTATGCAGCACGTATTCAGCGTCCTATCCTAAAAACTCTTCATCAGGGTGCCTGTGTGGCTCTGCCGGTTGAGTGACCCACTTTGGCTCAGGTCACGATCTCACAGTTCATGAGTTCGAGCCCCGCGTGGAGCTCTATGCTGGCAGCGCAGAACCTGCTGGGGATTCTCTGTCTCCCTCTCTCTGTCCCTCTCTGCCCCTCCCCTCTCACACTGTCTCCCTCTCTCTCAAAATAAATAAACTTAAGAAAAAGAAACTCTTTATCAACCTCAAGAAGACACACGTTTCCTAATGCGTTGTCCTTCTAGAAGTTACATAGTTTAACGTTTTAGATTTCAACCATTACCCGACTGCATCCAAATCCAAAAAAAAAGAAAAAATTGTGGTTTTGGTTGTAGTCCTCAATGACAAACGTGGGAAGTGATTTGCGGGGCATCTCAGCAGCGAGAGCAGGAGAAGCAGGCCTGGTGCAATCGTTCAAGAAGGCTGGGTGCTTCTTTCTCCCTCCACTAGCTTCCAAGGAGAAAGGACTACCAGCCCATGGAAGATCCAGGGCAGAGACCCCCGTCTCCTCCAGCCGTCTCCACCTTAGGACCAAATACCCTCTGTTCTCAAATACCCACACTGACGCGGCACCGTGAGCAGAGAAGAAGATCAACAGCGCTGCCTGTGACCACAAACGGCATCCTCGGCATAGAACCTGCAGTCGAGCACAGAGAGTTGGAGGAGGCAGAACACGGGGAAGCCGAAACTCGCCAGAAGCTAAATGCCACCGGAATCCGTGCTGTTTCCTAACGCCCCCCAGAACAAAGCGCCACGAACTGGGCGACTTAGAACAACAGAAAGTTACTGTCTCGCAGTCCTGGAAGCCCGTAGTACAAAATCAAGGTGTCAACAGGGCTATGCTTTCTCAGAAGGCACCAGGGAAGAATTTGTTCTGGGCCTCTGTGCTGGCTTCCGGGATTTCCTTGGTTTGTGGCAATGAACTCCAGTCTTCACACGGCGTTCTCATGTGCCAGGGTACCCACACCTGTGTTGGGCAGGGTTCTCCAGAGAAAACCAAAGGGAGATCTGCGGAGGCCTTATAGGTATAGACTATGCTATATATACACACACATAACTTGCACAGTAAGACCTTGGTCTGCGAGCGTAATTTGTTCCAGAAACATGCTTGTCATCCAGAGCACTTGTATATCAAAGCGAATTTCCCCATAAGAAATCATGGGAACTCAGATGATTCGTTCCACAACCCCAAAATATTCCCATAAGAATGATTACCATACTGCCAAATAATACAAAATCATAAAGAAAATACAAACATAAAGAAAAATAAACAGATTAACCGGCACTTACCGTGGAAAACCTTTGTGGCTGGTGTGAGGGAGACCAGAGAGAGGAGGGTCACCGTGTAGGACGACTTTCACTATCACTAACAGAATCACTGCTGTCTGTTGGCTCAGTGGAATCTTCTTCTGCATGGGGGCCATTGTATACGCTCGCACAGATGTTGAGGACGGAACAGTATTAATAAACATTTGTCATCTACTGTATTTAACGTAACTGGCAATAAGGCAGCGGAGGAAAGGGTCTATATCCGCAGGCAGCCTGACCTAGAAGGAAGCCAAGCTTTCCTAAGCTTACTCTTGTATGGAAAAGCAAAGGACCGTCCATCAGTGCTTCGAAGTGACAAAAAATACACTACTGCCAGTCGCGGGCACCTTCCAACGTCCTGAAAAGTCACTGATTTCTGCCACACAGCGTGGCCTGAGACCAAACACCTAAGCTTGGGAGATGATCGCCCACAATCCCACAGTGAGGGAGACACAAGAACCGTCGGCTCGGTTATGATCACGTGACATTTGACATCACGGCTACTTGTATTGCAAGCCCTCGTCCATTTATCAAGTTAAAACTTATTGGAAACGTTTGCTCATCTTGCGGAACACTCGCAGAACAAGTTACTCGCCGTCCGAGGTTTTACTATACATGTATATATATATATATATATATATATATATATATATATATGGGGAGAGAGAGAAATTTTAAGGAGTTGACCTCTACAGTTGTGAGGGCTGGAAAGTCTAAAATACGTAGGGCAGGGCGGCAGGCTGGGAGCTCCGGTAAGAGTTGGTGCTGCCGTCCGGAGTCCGCGTTTCACCAGGCAGCGTCTGGAAACCCAGGCGAGGTTTCTGCATCGCCCTCCCCCTCAGTGGTCTGCCCTTGTCCACTCTCGCTCTTCCCCAACTCCTTCTCCACGCAACAGCCACAGTGAGTTTGAAAATACAAACAGGATTACATCACACTTCTCCTTAGAACACCCCCGTAATTTCCCCATCGCTCGCAGGATAAATTGCAAAGCTCTAAGGGTGGCCTGAAAGGTAGGGCCCCACATTGGTCCGAGGGAGCCCGGGTTTGGGTACATTGTCCTGGCTTTCAATAGCACTCTCTTTCCTTGGCTGTGTCCTGGGAAGATGATCAACCACACGGTTGGCCTGTCTCAGGCCCCGTGCTGTCTGGTACCTGCCGAGTCTGTGCCCAATCGCCTGCCACTGTCCCCTCCTTCTCCTCCTTCAGGCTAATTTCACCTGAAGGTTCCTCCACCCACCAGGCTCCCTCCTCTCGTGAGGCCTTTGTACAGATTATTCCCTCGGCTGGGAAGTCCATTCCTTCTTAGCCTCCTTCCACTTCCTCGTTCCACATCTTCCTCTAATCTCAGCACAATTGTACCGTCATCTTCGTCCTGAATGTGTTCGTCACGGTTCTCTGGAGAAGCAGAACCGACAGGAGAGAGCGAGAGCGAGAGCGAGAGAGAGAGCTACCAGGGGTGCTCAGTCGGTTAAACATCTGACTCTTGATTGTTGCTCGGGTCATGATCTCACGGTTCGCGAGTTCGAGCCCCCTGTCGGAGCCTGCGTGGGATTCTCTATCTTTCCTTCTCTCTGTCCCTCCCCCACTCATGCTATCTCTTTCTCTCACAACGAATAAACTTAAAACCAAAACAAAAAACCGCCTCACAAAACTCTGGAGGCTGACAAGTCCCAAGATATCCAGTCAGCAAGCGGGAAACTTCCACTTGAGGTTGGAGTCCTCTCCTGTGCGGACCCAGTTTTATGGCTTGGTGGGTCAGATAACACCCACCTCACGATGGATGTCTCAGGTCACATGGTAACTGGGTGGCATATGGGTAAGTATTCAGTCTCTACTAAGGCCCAAGAGCAGGCCAAGCGCTGTTTTCTCACAGGGGAGGGCAGGGCTTTGCTCCAAAACTCCTAAGCACCTGTGCTGTGGTTTGCCTTATGGGGGCCTGTCAAAGGCTCCACACAGCCATCTTCCCGTGACACTTGAGGCACCATCGGACCTACTGGATCATCCTGTGGCCCAAGTGACAGAGCAGCTGTCGTGGCAGCCTGGACCCCTTGAAGAGACCCTCTTGCTCTGGGCCCCACTCTAAACTAGCAGCTTTCTGGATCCCTCGGTAAACGAGCGGGAGTCACATATGCCAAAGAGGAATACATTGCGAACAAAACCCAAAGAGGCCACACTAAGCATCGTGCCTCTTTCTTGGTTTTAGGAAGAACCAGATGCAGCAAATTACCCTTCATCTCAGAAGAGGCATCTTTTTTTTTTTTTAATTTTTTTTCAACGTTTTTTATTTATTTTTGGGACAGAGAGAGACAGAGCATGAACGGGGGAGGGGCAGAGAGAGACGGACACACAGAATCGGAAACAGGCTCCAGGCTCCGAGCCATCAGCCCAGAGCCTGACGCGGGGCTTGAACTCACGGAGCGCGAGATCGTGACCTGGCTGAAGTCGGACGCTTAACCGACTGCGCCACCCAGGCGCCCCTTTTTTTTTTTTAATTTTTTTTTCAACGTTTTTTATTTATTTTTGGGACAGAGAGAGACAGAGCATGAACGGGGGAGGGGCAGAGAGAGACGGACACACAGAATCGGAAACAGGTGAAGAGGCGTCTTGACACGCCCCACACCACTGGGCCCCTAAAAATTTTACAGAGGCTGCAGGCATCTGAATTTCCGTCAGATGTCTGTCCCACCCTCCGTCACTTAAATGTCTTCCTGGTAAGTCCTGAGTGGGTGTTTGTTACTTCCTGCTCACAAGATCCCATCAGCATCACATCATCACTGTACTCAGTGGGCCCGTGCGATACCTTCTGGAAGCGAAACGCGATCAAGGTCCTTGTGAACTAAATTACAACCCTGGGCTGGAGGGCTGAGACGCCCCAGAAGTAGGACAGTGACAATGCATTCCTGGCCTCGCCGGCTCAGAGCGAAGTGCTTTTAGTGGAGGACAAGGTATTTGCCAGATGCGTAGCTGCACAGCAGACATCGGGTCACGTGTTAGTTTAACCAGGCCCGGAAATTACCTCGGGCACCGCAGCTCCAACTGGAGTCACCGCCTGGTTAAAGTCACGAGAATCCAGGTCATTCTCTAGCCCGTCTTCTGCACAGGCCAGAATGGGCCAGTCGAGTGGGTCTGCGGTGTGATCCCCAGCCCTGCCGTCACCACCCTTCAAGGCTTGGGTGGTGGCACTGATCTCTGCCACCCCTCCAGGAATGTGGTAGGGCTTTTGGTTTTCTCTTTGCCTTGATAGAGGCAGCTCGGGGGGCTTCCGCTGGACCATTTCCACCACAATAGCTCTCACTCCACAGGTCCGGGGACCAATGCGGGGACTCTGCCGGCTGCTGAGGGTGTCTGCTCCACTTACACATCCTGGAACTAGGGAAATAACCACAGGATGGGTTTGGGACCCCCTAGGCCCCTGAAAGGGGGACCTGAGATAAAACTTCATTGGTCACCTGGCCTCCAGAAGCCCCTACTTTGCCTGGAGGGCCCGGGTGACGTCTGGGTCTCCTGAAATTAGTGTCAGTTTGGAAGCCAAACTGTCCAGTAGTCCCCGAAAGGGCTGATGATTTCCTCTTCTCCAATATACAGTTAGCCTGGCAAAAGGTCACAGGCCACTTTGGAAAAGGCTGGGAGAAAGAGCGACAGCACAGACGTTGAAAATATGGGGGTCCATGGGGCGCCTGGGTGGCTCAGTCGGTTGAGTGTCTGATTCTTGATTTCAGCTCAGGTCATGATCTCACAGTTTGTGGGTTCGAGCCCCATGTCGGGCTCTGTGCCGACAGCACGGGGCCTGCTTGGGATTCTCTCCCTCCATCTCTCTCTCTCTCTCTCTCTCTGTCCCTCGGCTTGCTTTCTCTCTCTCTTCCAATCTCAAAATAAATAAACATTAAAAAACAAAAGAAAGAAAGAAAATATGGGGGTCCTTCTTCCGGGGGCCTCAGCCTCCACTTTATTCAAGGGGTTCAGGGCCTGTAAAGTGGCTCGAGTCTGGGGGTTGACTGAGGGCCCATGACTTTGCCTGTTTATGATTAGGTTAGACTTGGTCACTCGCCCTAGAACTTTCCTGCATATACAGGTCCAGTGAGAATGCAGTGGGCGTCCTGTTTCACATCTAGGAACACCGCGGTCAACTAGCCAACACCACGGGTCTACACCAGTCACACCGTTCCGATCACGGTTTTCTATCTCTGCTGTCCGTTATGGCGATCGTGACCATTTGGCCATTGGTGGTGGAGTGTAGCCACTTGGTGCCTGCCCCGGGGGACCCAAGTCTCCCCATTGCATTTAGGTGTCGCAATTTAGTGACTGTGGCTCCTGTCGCAAGGCCTAGCCTACGGAGAAGAATGACCACAGAGCTACAAGGACGCTGGGGCTGCCCGTACAGACTTATTTTCCAGAGTCGTGTCTCCCCTGCCAGGCTACGTTTCACCTCCAGGCCCTCAATTACCATCCTTTTGGGGAATCCCTGCCCTCTGCCCCTCCATAGAGCCAAACCCTCTTCATCCGCGGTGATATTTTAACTGGAGAACTAACAGGAGCTAACCCTTCTGGCCTCTGTCTGTGTCTAACCAACAGTGTTGGGGGCTTTGCTGCGTCTCCTCCCTCCCGGAAGGAAGCGATCCCGACTTTGCGTTTACCCTGTTTCTGCGCGTGTGGTGGTCACAAGACCCCCCCTACTGAATTCGAAGACTAAATTGTGAGAACAGAGCCTCAGGCCCTCCCCCTCCTCCCTCTCTGGAGGGGAGGCAGGCAGGCCTCAGGGTGCACTTTCCTCGGAGCTCTCACCAGCCTCTCGGAGAGAAGCGGGGCCGGCTGTGGACTCTTCTGGTCTCTTTCCATCCTGTGAAACGTGCATTTTCTGGTCTTGGCTTAATAGTGTAGCTGTGACGCGGCGGGATTACACGTGTGCTGCTGTGAAAAGTGAAATCAGAGCCAGGCGGGACCTCCCCTGAGAAAGGCTGCCTATAAATCGTAAAACCCTTAAATGAATAGCTTAGAGGCACAGGGTTGCCTTGGGTTAGGGTTAATTGGGTCGGGTACAAAGAGTTTTATGTTCATAACTTACTGTCCATCTAGCCTCTTCCTGATTTTCCGCAAGTTATTTTGCTCTGGGGCAAATTCGGATTTGCTTTTCTGACAATGATCGGCCTGCAGCTCGGCTCCTTTCAGCTGTTGGAAACTTGTAATCGGCTCAATATCTACCAGATTTTCTCTCTCAGACGCATCCGTTTCAGATACGTTGAAAGGCAGTTTGAGGGTTTGGTTGCTTTGTTTGAGCCCTCCTTCTCCATCCAGAAAATTGCTTCAAACTTATGATTTTCGCTTTGGTCTTTTAAAGCCCTGAAAACGTTTCTTTTTAATTTTCTTTTCTTTTTTTTTTTTTTTAGTGTTTATTTTTATTTTTGAGAGAGGGAACGGGAGCACACGAGCGGGGGAGGCGCAGAGAGAGAGGGGGTTGGGGGATCCAAAGCTGGCTCTGCACGGACAACAGAGAGCCCCACGCGGGGCTCAGACCCATGATCCCTGAAATCATGGCCTGAGCCCAAATGGACACTCAACCGACTGAGCCCCACAAGTGCCCCTTTTTAATTTTCTGACCGTTCCCTAGCACATTCTCGCCTAAGACTCTAGCCTCCATAGGTCTGTGTTAAGCTAGCAGCTCAAGCCCAGCGGTGAAGAGCCCAGACTCTGGGCGAGATTTGAGTCCGAAGACCGGCACTGCCACGATGAGCTCTCTTGACTTGAGACCAGCCATCTAACCTCACTGTGCCTCAGTTTCCTCATCTACACGATGGTTCTGACCGCCAGTCATGGCTTTTGTGTAGACTTAATGACATGATATGTACAAAGGGCTACGACGTGCCAGGCGAGTAATGCATGTGCTAAGAGTCATCACAAAATACTAACTAGTAAAGTGGTCTGTGAAGTTCAGGCTCTGGGTTCGATTCCCAGCTCGCCCTTGCTCCAGTCGGGTAAGTTCCCTGTGCCTCAGTTTCCTGCATTGTAAAAGGGAACCCATGATTGCATTTCCGCACCAGATTATCATGGTAATTAAATGAGCCAGTATGTGGGAAGTGCCAAGAGCCCTGCCTGGCACATAATAAGCAATCAAAAAAGTGTTAGCCATTAAGATTATAGAGGAGTGGTAAAAAAGCGTTCCCAGCTGCAAAGCTGTCACTTTCTAAATAACCTGCTCATAATAAAATTAACTTTTCTCTTGAAAGGAAACATACACATCGTTCTAATCACCCAGCTTTCCCTCCTCCTGCGAAGGCAGCTTGCCCGGGCATCCAGAAAAAAATGACGGAAGGTGGCACAGAGCGAAACTCTGAGACATGTCGACAAACAAGCTCTGCGTTTCCCCATCCACTGCTCGATGGCCACGGTGACCCAAATATAACTGTAACTTGGTCTGGATGAAAAAACGGCAAGGCCATAGTGCCCCCCCCGGTACAGCTGAAGTGTCTCTGATTTGCAGCTGAGAATATTATGGAAATCTGTGAAACGAGAGAAAAATAAACATCGTGGAGAGAAGCACAAATCCGGCATCATGGCACCCTGGAAGAAAAGATTGAGGCGTTTCTGTCTGACTTGCCAAGTCCTGATTCTTATCCGTTTCTCATTCTGGGCGATACCCTTCTATTCTTTTCAGTGCTATCTCCACTGTGCTTGAGCTGGTCTAAGGAGATTTCTACGCGTTGTGAGCAGAGATTCTCGATGAAGCCGGTCTTCAATGCGACCGTGTCGGGTAGGACTGCTCCGTGGTCTCTGAAATCCCTGTAAGACATTACAACTACTCAGCAAGTGGGTCTTGCCATGAATGGTGGGCACGGCACGGTCACACATGTCTGTGCTCACAAAGATAGAATAAGGCAAAACTCGTGTGTGCAAGAGCCTGCGAAGAATTTCCCCCACCATAAACACTGTGGCTGTAAGGGTTTTCTCCTTGCTTACTCTGGCTGGCGCACCTCTAAATGCCTCCATTAGCTCTAGCTCTGGTATTTGTTTAAATGGAATGGGGAGGGGGGGAAAGCCTCTTCCTCCACCCCCGCCATCCCCGCCACACACACACACACACAAATAAAACAACCAGAAAGGGGTTAACCCTCGGAGACAACACAAAGCACTCTGGTTTACAAACATTTAATTTCTTGGATTTTTTCCCTCATTCCACAAAACCAGAAAGTGACATGTGTTGGAGAGAGCTCCTGGGAAGGCAGAGCCCCGGGATTATCTCCCACCATGAGTCACGCCCCAGAAATGACAAGGGAGGGGCAGCGTGACACAGCAGAAAAGAGCGTGGCTCTGGCGATGGGGCCACCTGCCTTGGGGGTAGGGATCTCCGCCTTGTCACTGTGGAGCCTGGGGCCCGTCACCTCCCCTCTCTGATTTCACCTTCTCCGTGGCTGAAATGAAAGGCTGGCTCTTCTCACCTGTCTGTGCCCCAGGAGCCCCTCAAAGCCCAGGCTCTGCCAGGACTCATCTGGATCAGACAGTGTGGCGTGCGGAGAAACTCGGACACTCCTCCGATTTCTAAAGGTCTCCTGCAACTTCTTGCCTTGTCCTGAGACAATCGACTCGGATGCGACAGTCCCCCCCACTGATGACATGAGCCGAAATGAGATAAAATACAGCTGGTGCAGCCTTCCTGCTGAGATTCGACCATTTCCCCTGCCTTGCTCCTCAGAGGCAGGAGTGGAATGGAATTTTTCAAGATTCAAAAGCACCGTTTCTCCATGGGTGATTCCTCATGATTGCTTTAAATTTACGCGAGCATAAATTCTAACCCCGAACCCTAACGTGAGCCCCTGAAGCCCCTCGACTTTGGAAACTGCTTTTGCCTCCCTGAGCCTTAGTCTCCTCGTACATGCAATGGGGATATTTGGGCACAAGGTGTCAGAGGCTTGTGAAGGGAGATCGTGTGCGCAAAGCCCTTATTCCTTGCCTTGCACCACAGTAACACCCAGGGCCTGTCAGCCAGCATTACATTCTTCTTCTGATTCCAATAGAGTCCCAGGCTGACCCCACTGTGCCCTTGGAGTAAGACAGCCAGAGGCTGTTTGGTGTGGGCCCCTTGTTTTCGCTGAAAAGTGAACACCTTTCCCCGACTCAGAAACACCAGTGCACATTCTTAAGACCCGTGATTTGGGTCATGGGAAGAGACACTGAAACTGCGTTGTTTATCTCCGAGCCCTTAGGCAATATTCTTTCCCGCTATTTTTAAGCCTTCTGTCCCCTTCCCCTCCCCAGCCTCACCCTTCCCCTACTTCAACCCCTACAGCCCAGCTCCTTATTCAGCTCGGCTATTTCAGTTTTGGGTTGAATGGTCTAGACAGGAACCAAAAAATGCACAGTCTGCATACTGGTCCCCTCCTGGGCCTCACGATTATCCAAAAAGAGTATAGACACATGGGACTGATTGAGAGGAATCTCAGTTCCATGAGCTATTCCATCTAAAGCTAGATTCCATGGAATCTAGCATGTAAGGTGTTCAATGAACCGTCAAAATGCAATATTATGATTGTATTTAGATGTGAATTCCTTTGGCTTTTTTCTATTCTTAAGAGAATATTCTGAAACGATGGCCAATCCCTTAGCTACCGTGGAGCAAAATAGGAAAGATCTGACTTGGGTGGGCCTCTCCAGACCTTGACATGGTTTTGTCATACATCCATCATTCCACCGGTCCTTTGTCGTGGTGTAACCCACAACCACAAAATCACAGTTGTATAGAGAAATGAGCACTTACTCAGTTCACATACCTGCAGGTTGGCTGATCTCATCCTCCCCCTGGCACCAGGGAGCTAATCGGAGCATGACTTCCTTATAATGATGGCGGACATGGAAGGCTACACCATCAACCTCACAAACACATCCTGTCTCTGACGTCCTCAGTCTGATCAAATGTCATTGGTCAAAACAAGTCAGGTGATCACGTCCAAGGTCAAAGGTGACGAAGTATACTCTTCTCATGAAAGCATGGGAGGGAGAGAGATACTGTTTCTGAAAAGCGATTAATCGGCCAACACACTCCAAATTCCATCAATCTCTATTGTAACCCTACATGCACCTCTGAGATGCTCTTGGGTAATGCTTTGTAGGGTGAACACAGAAAGGGGGAGATAGTCCTTCCTTGTCCCTCAGCCACAGGAGGAATTCCTTTTCTATGCCTCAGTGTTGCTATCTTGTTTTCAGTCTCCCTGCAGCTGTTAATAATCTCCTGTCTTTGCGTATATGGACACTTCTTATCTCTTGCTAAGTTGAGAATATTACTTGACTGCAACTGAGGCTTCTAATACTTTTGCATCCTGGAGAGCTCCTGAGAACCTTTCTAGACATTGCTTCTTTTGTGTCTTCTCAGATGGTTCTCCAACAACCCCATGCCCCACTACCAGAAGACTAGGTCCCTCTTCTACTCTTGCCTCATGTTTTCCAGGCCTTGATCATGGCATTTATCACCATTGGTTCCATCAGTCCATAAGATTAAGTTTCTAAAAGTATTTGTAAAAATTTTGTTAATGTTTATTTATATTTGAAACCGAGAGAGAGCCAGAGCATGAGCAGGGGAGTGGCAGAAAGACAGAGACAGAATCTGAAGCAGGCTCCAGGCTCCAAGCTGCGAGCCCTCAGCACAGAGCCCGACATGGGGCTCGAACCCACGAGCAGTGAGATCGTGACCTGAGCTGAAGTTGGACGCTTAACCCACTGAGCCACCCGGGTGCCTGAAGACTAGTGTTTCTAAAGGTATGGCTAGTATGTCTGTTAGGTCAGAAGTTTCTAGGTCCCTTACAAAATTAAGGTTCCCATGTCAAATACAAAACATTTAACAAATAATAGGAAATGGTGCCAGTCAGAATGCAAGAGACTTCAAAGCACCCAACTCTGCGAGGCATAACTCATTTGTCTGCCAATTATGGGGGGGTATCCAAGAGGTCTTGGGTTAGGGGTCGGGGCAGTTTCAATGGGTGTGGTGTTCCCAAGACAGTTGGAGAATTTGGTATTTACCAATAAGTAAAGAGTATTTTCATATTTTGACCATCAGGTTAGCCATTCTGGCGTGTTCCTCTTGAACCAAGCCTATCACCCAAGTCTTATTAGTCTCAGTTTCTGGGGTTAAGGCTCCAGAATCTACGTTTTCAACAAACTCCCCAAGTGCTTTAGATGCACATTAAAATTCCTCTTTCATTTCTAAATTCCTATGCACAGTCTATTACATGGCTGTTGCGGTCAGGGCATGAGTTCTCATAGAAGAGCCTATCATGGCCGGCTCACCCTGATGTGACACTAACTTTTAGGTTCAGTTCAACACATTTAACTGGCTACTTTATTTTTTCGGTGCCAGTTTCCTGTGGAGGGTAGGGCTCATCCTTTAAAACTAGGTGACACCTGTCAAGATGGCTGACCTATTGAATGAGCTCCCTTAGGGTTGGACAAATGGGAGGAGGAGCCAGAAGGAATAACAAAGAAATTCACACAAAGGGAAGAACGAGGGGAAAGGTCATGAGGTGGGAATGGGCATGACACGTCCAAAGGATTGAAAGAGGGACAATGAGGCTAGAGCTTGGAAAGCAAGTTGGAGGGAGAGCAGTGTTAACAGAGACAGAGAAGTAGGAAGGGACTAGGTCACGTTCTCACGGTTTGTGAGTTCGAGCCCCGCATTGGGCTCTGTGCTGACAGCTCGGAGCCCGGAGCCTGCTTCGGATTCTGTGTCTCCCTCTCTCTCTGCTCCTCCCCCACTTGTGCTCTGTCTCTCTGTCTCTCTCTCTCAAAAATAAATAAACATTAAAAAAAGTTTTTTTTAAAAAGTTGACAGATATATTTTTCCCATAGAAGTTCAAAATTTAAATTTGTATATGGTATCTCTTGACTTCAAGTATTGGCAACTAACAACGACAAAAAGTTGTGACCATGTAGAGACCAACGAAACACCTCAGCAGGCTGGATTTGGTGGGAGAACTATCATTTTGCAAATTCTCCATCGTAGGCTCCAAAATCTCTACCCTGATCAGACCAGCACCACAGACAGCCAGGTCCTCCGTGTTCTGGACCCCTACAAATTTGCTCTCATTGGACTGCCCTTTGGTATTCTACCACCAGCCAACGTTCAAGAACAGCATGAAAGAAGCCCAATGAAGTTCTTGTGTTTGTTATAAGGATACCGAGGAAGGTGTCTTTACTTTGTCCCATGGCATCGTCTCTATGAAAAAATATTACAATGATACACTTTCCTTTGCCTTTAACCCCCGGAGTAGTTACACTTACCATGAGCCATGAGATTCTGTTTTCACATTTAACAGACGTCAGAAGTCATGCAAATATCATAATGCTTATAAACCTCTTTACATTAACTGCTAGAAACCTAAGAACGAAGATGATGCCTTGCCTTTAGAAAGTGGCCCGGCTGGTAGTAGATGGGTGGGGACACAAGCCTAGTTCTGGCCAGTGAATTGTGGGGAGCGTGCCACCTCTGAGCTAAGGCATTTCATCACTGGCTGAGACCCTCCAGAGCTCTCTTTTCATCTGTTCAAGCAACACGTGGGGAGACAGCTGCCCTCTGGTGCTGAGTTCTGGAGCATGGGAGGAACAGGGCCTCCAGTCACCCTTCAGTGAATACAGGCGCAGGTGAGAAATAAACTTGCTGAGTTCGATCACGGGGATCCTGGTTTTCTTCGTTAGTGCAGCGAAACTTACCCTCTCCTGACTGGTTCATAGTTAAAAAAAATCAATTTAGGGTTTGAACCCAGTGTTGCCTTTCTCCGGTGGCCCCTAGTCAGGAATACCGTCCACTGCACAGATAAGGTCAAATGTAAGAACGTAGACAAAAGCACTCTGTGCTCTAATCATTGGACACATGTCTTATAAAAGCAAGTGATATTGTCAAAGTTAGTGAGGTCGATCTTGCCCCTTTAACAGGGCTGTAAGGACTATAGGGGAAGGCATTCTGTCCTGGAGTACTTTGAGATCTTAGAGATTATAGGGCACCAACAAGTTCTTGTGGGATCACATTTAGTGGGTGTTGCAAAGGATCAAGAAAATAGCTTTGTGATACAGCATCCTTCTCCCCCATCCCTTTTTTACTGTTCCTCATAATGATAAGAATTTGTCTGTTAATTATTTGGGAGCAAAATTGCTTACCTTTAGAGAGGACAAAACACACACACACACACACACACACACACACACACACACACACAGGAAGGCTCTAGCCTCTAATATTTAGTTCCTGAGAAAGATGTGAGAGGAAAGATGGGGGTCAGGATACACTGTTCCTGGCTCCAGGGATGAGAGATGAAAGTAAATCATGAATATGATCACCAGCGAAGCTGAGAAAGAGCCTATTAATGTCACGTAATCAATTTCAAAAAGATACAGTTGCACTCAGGGTACTTAAACCTTGGAGGTTTCAACTACATCATACCTGTCACATGCCCACAGTGTCACTAATGAGCTTATGTAAATATTTAATCTTCTCTATTTGCATTGCTCGGCCCAGCCTCCCTCGCCAGCCTCTTCTCCCAGCCTCCTCTAATGCCATAATCCAGCCTCATAGAGCTGTTTGGGTTTCTAGAACTCACTCTTTTCTGCCTCCACCTTGGCGTATGCAACCGCCTCCATCTAGACTCCTACTTTGCCTTTCCTTTCTGCTTGCTAAGCAGCTACACATCCTTCAGGACTCAGCTCAAATGCATTCACTTTGGGAAATCTTGCCTACACCATCTACAACCCCCCATCCCCACAGAAGTGTTAGTTTCCTTCTCTTTGCTCTTACACCTTGCTAACGTTCCATAATCCTGAGTCTTACATCTGTTTATTTAACAAACATTTATGAAATCTTACTTTGTGCCAGTCATGGGGCCAGGTGCTGAGTACACAGAGGTGAATAAGAAATCATAATTATTTGTGAGTTCACTGACAAGTGTCTTATTCATTTTTCAACTTTCAAGCATCATGAATTTGTAGGATTAAATAAATACACAATGTGTTCTCTTTATATCTGTGTCCACACTCTGCTTATATCCATCAGGACTGCTTTGGAAGTGACAGAAATGCGATTCAGACTAGGTTCGTCACAAAAGGGGATATACTGGCTCATGGATTCCAGGAAAGTTTGGCCATCCACGCTCGGGGAAGGTTCCCCCCCCCCCCCAGTAAAATTATTTCATTTAGTTTTAACATCCATTTCCAACAGCTTGAAATAAAAATTTCCATGGCCTTCAATTGAACCTTATGCCACTTTTTTAGAATGTCCTATTTTCCACTAAATAATTTCTAAACCACTCTATGTATTCAGGTTTACGTTTAACACTCAGATATGGGTTTTTGGAAGGCCCACAGTCACCAATTCCACGCAGTGGTGAACTCGGGCCTTGGGACCTAAATTTAGGAACAATGAAAACAACACATAGTGATTTGAATGCTATTCAGAATCACTCTCTGTTTTATGTTTGAGCTTCTCTTTTCCTGTTCTTTTAATTTTCATCACCTGTAGCCTGACTTCTTTGGCATGGCGAGAAGCATGGCCACCAAGACCTCCAGCTTTGTAGCTTACAGCTTTCACCGCTGACGAGAGATTGCTGATCTTGCTTAGTGATAGACTAAAATGTCCCAGGGAAGGATTCTGATTGGCTTAGCCCTGACCACGTGCCCAATCTGGGAGCTGCCCAGCTCTAGCAGGAGATTAGAACTATAATTGACTAGGTTGCCTCTGATGTCCAATCCCAAACAACCAACTATGGCTGAAGGGGTAAAATAGTGCAGTGAGGTTCCCAGGAGGAAAGAAAGATGGTAAGCAGAAAGGCTTCATTCTCTAAGCCACTGGTTCTAACATTCATTCAACATTCTTTGTACTCTTATTGTGTTTAAATGCAGATATGAATACTGACAGTGGAGCCCCGAGAAGGCATCAGAAAGGAAGGCATACTTAGAATTTAATTCTTAGCGATGGGGCTGCATTTTAACAGAAGGGACGGGAAGTAAATGGCATTCAAGAAAGATGGACATTCAGGAGGAGGAAAAAGCAGGGACCAAATAAGAGGATATGAAATCAACAGGGGGATCCAGAAGATCCAGAAGTTTATATATGAACAGGGTTTCTACTGCCTACGGGTCACAGCACGTAGGTTAGGAGACACGGCTATAAAGGAAGGTGGGATTGAAACTATGAAGGAATTGAATGTCAGGCTAGGGGCTCTGGACTTTATTCAGTCAATAAAGGGGAGTCTTTGAAGGTCTCAGCGCTGGGAACTGAGTGACAAGATCTAATAGCACCTTGGCCACTGGGGAGGGACTTTTCAGAGAGCCTTAATGGGGGCACCTGGATGGCTCAGTCGATGGGGCATCTGACTTCGGCTCAGGTCATGATCTCTCAGCTCGAGGGTTTGAGCCCCGCGTCCAGCACAGAGCCTGGTGCCTGCTTCAGATTCTGTGTCTCCCTCTCTTCGACCCCTCCCCTGCTCACACTCTGTCTCTCTTTCAAAAATAAACATTTAAACAAATTTTAAATTCCAAGAGGCTTAATGGCTAGAAGAATAAATTAGAACTCTCAGTGTCTTTTATTGTTCCCCTTTTGTTAGACACGGGTTCAGAAAAATATTCCTCCATCATTAGAAAACCGTACCATAATGGCTCTTATGATGGCACCCAACACTCAGTCTCAGAGTTGGGGGGCAACAAGGAATAGTAAGGACTGTGGCAAATTAGAGACATGTATCCCTCAGAAGGAGACAAACACCCCAACTTCATTCCTGTTTCACGTGCAGGGCTGCAGGCCCAGTGTTGGTAAATATTCTCAAAATATTACTAATATTAATCTAGAAAAGCTTAAAATCTAGACTTTTGCATAACATCCTGTGGGTTTTTTTTTTTTCCCTCACATTGGCTCAGATTTTTAAAACATTCTATAGGCTAAACGAAACACGTCTGTGGACCCAATTTGTCCCAAGGGCCATCAGTTTCAGACCCCTGGATTTGCGCCGATCCAGAATAAATATCAATCTGGATCTCTGGATACCTTTACTGTCTGACGCTTCTATAATTTCCACCAGAGGATTCAAACAGGAGCGCAAGGAAAAAGGACGTCGTGGGCAAGAAGGGATTCGAAGAGCTGTAGTTTCTCACGTGAAATAAATAGATTAGAATAAAGACAAAAGAGATATGTAGAAAGCTCATAAAGCCATGGATGGCTTTAAGCTTTTATTTTAATTGTAGTTAGTTAACGTAGAGTGTGAAATTAGTTGCAGGTGTGCAGTGTAGTAATTCACAAGTTTCATCACCCAGTGGTCACCAGGACAAGTGCCCTCCTTAATCCCTGCCACCTTTTTCACCCATCTCCCACCCACCTCCTGTCTGGTAACCATCTGTTCTCTACAGTTAAAAGTCTGTTTCTTCTTTTTCTTTCTTTTTTTTTTTTAATTTTTTTTTTTTAACGTTTATTTATTTTTGAGACAGAGACAGAGCATGAACGGGGGAGGGGCAGAGAGAGAGGGAGGCACAGAATCGGAAGCAGGCTCCAGGCTCTGAGCCATCAGCCCAGAGCCCGACGCGGGGCTCGAACTCACGGACCGTGAGATCGTGACCTGAGCTGAAGTCGGACGCTTAACCAACTGAGCCACCCAGGCGCCCCTCTTCTCTTTCTTTCTTTCTTTCTTTCTTTCTTTCTGAGAGAGAGGGAGAGCACAAGAGGGGAGGGGCAGAGAGAGAGAGGGAGACACAGAATCCGAGGCAGGCTCCAGGCTCCGAGCTCTCAGCACAGAGCCCAAGGCGGGGCTCAGCCCCACAAACCGTGAGATCATGACCTGACCCGAAATCGGATGCTTAAATGACCGAGCCACTCAGACTCCCCTAAAAGTCACTTTCTTGATTTGTCTCTCTCACTCTCTCATATTGTTTTTCCCTTTGCTTGTTTGTTTTGTTTCTTAAATTCCACATGTGAGTGAAATCATATGGTATTTGTCTTTTTCTGATTGACTTATTTCATTCAGCATAATACTCTCTACCTCCGTCCATGTGGTTGCGACCACATATTTTTGCATCTTGACCCTTAAGCTAGGAGTCTGATGTTTAATTCTCGATGACATTTTTTCATCGATGTTACTGGGAAAATAAAACAAAAAAAAAAGAAAAAGAGACTGAGGTCCAGTAAAATGGAATGAACTCGGGCTTTGGAGTTTGAGAAATCTGAATTAAAATGACTGATTTTGATAAGAACATTTATCACAGGGGCGCCTGGGTGGCTCAGTCTGTGAAGCATCTGACTTCGGCTCAGGTCACCATCTCCCAGTTCGTGGGTTCAAACCGCTTGTCGGGCTCTGTGCTGACAGCTCGGAGCCTGGAGCCTGCTCTGGATTCCGTGTCGCCCTCGCTCTCTGCCCCTCCCCACCTCATACTCCGTTTCTCTCTCTCTAAAAATAAATAAACATTAAAAAAGAAAAGAACATTTATCACAAAGCTTACAAGCTTGTATCATTTACCTATTGCTAAATGACACCGAATGACACACAACTACAAAAATATCAGCATCATGCAACCATAAGCATTTATTGTTTACGCACTCTTGGAGTTCGCCGAGCTTGGTCGGGCTCATGCTTCTTTGAGTTTACTCTGTTCGGTACATCTCTCATCACGCTCTTTCCACGAGCAGCCTACCATGCCCACGACCTTCTCACGGTGACGACAGAAGTACAGGAGAACAGACAGAAACATGCAAGGCTTCTTGAAGCGTTGGCTCGCCCCTGGCGTACCTTCACCTCTTTTAATTAGCCAAAGTCTGGCAGAGGGCACGCCTAGAGACAGGTATAAAGAATATTTGCAGTCTACCATACATACCCCAAACTGGAAACAGCTCAGATGTCAACCAACCTAGTGCGGACGAATAAATCAGGATACAGCCCCCAAATGGAATATATTGTAGGAATAAAGAGGAGGAACATGCCATGGCTTCACTCAGCAATATGGATGAATCTTATCGGCCTAGTACCAAAGGAAAGGAGAAAACACAAATGAATAAATACAATACGCACCTATCTTGTAAAGTTCAAAAAGAAGGAAAGCTTGGGGCACCTGGGTGGCTCAGTTGGTTAAGGGTCCAACTTCGGCTCAGGTCACGATCTCATGGTTCGTGAGTTCAAGCCCCGTGTCGGGCTTGGTGCTGACAGCTCAGAGGTTGGAGCCTGCTTCGGGTTCTGGGCCTCCCTCTGTCTCTGCCCCTCTCCCACTTCCTCATTTTGTCTCTCTCTTTCAAAAATGAATAAATTAAAAAAAAAAAAGTCAAACTCAACTATATTGTTTATAGATACTCACATAGGTGGCAAAAACATAAAACAAAGGAGGAAAATGGTGATCAGAAAAGTCAGAATGGTGGCTAGTCTCTTCTAGGTGTCCTGGTCAGAAAGGAACAAAAGAGGGATGCAGATTTCTCTCTCTTGACCTGGACTGCACTTACGCAGGCAGCTGCTTTGTGATGATTTGTTCAACTGTGCATTTATAGTTGAAAAATGTTTTTTCTGTATGACTGTTTTTATTTCCTTGTAGTTGGCTTTTTTAAAGTTCAGTCCTGTTTCCGATTCTGTGTCTCCCTCTCTCTCTGCCCCTCCCCCGTTCATGCTCTGTCTCTCTCTGTCTCAAAAATAAATAAACGTTAAAAAAAAAATAAAAAAATAAAGAAATAAAGTTCAGTCCTAGCTCAAAATGAAAAACTACGAATTATGGATGAAAACCGTCCACTTTTGCTTCTTTTCAGTGATGGGATGATCTACGCGTCACAACCTCCATTGTCTCTTCGGTGACATCAAGGGAACAACAGTCGCCACTCAGGCCTGTCCTGGGGAGTAGAGGAGAGAGTGCACAGGAGAGGGTTTTTCCTTCATACTTAATAAATAGTTGCAGAGAAGGAAAATATGTCTTCGACACCAGAAAAAGGGAGGAAGACTCCATCCTGTTCCCTGGAGGTGTTTCTCGCGTGTTCTGGTTGCTTGAAGAAGAAGAACACAAAAAGGCAGAGGAGGGACTTACACTCAAGTCTACATGATTCATGGGGAGGAGCCCCAAGAACCCAGAACACAGCCCAAGGTGAGCCACCAGACAGTGTGGGGGCCCCTGGTACATTTGGGAAGCCCACCTGAACACGGGGTGCTTGAATGATTTCTCAAGCTCACCGTCCCTACTCTTCACGTGCGAAGAAAACGAACTTCTTGGTCCATAATTCCACCGACGACTCTCGGAGGGGGGGCGCGAGCTCGGTGTGGCCGGCCACTTGACACAGTGCTCCTGCCTGACCGCCAGATGGGTCCTCATGGGAGGTCTGTCCCCCAGAGCAAATGGTTATCTTCAGACCCATCCTTCATTTCCCCTCTTATCAGCAGAGGAATGTGGGGAGGCTGTCCGCATTCGCTGGGTAGGCATTTGGGACTTTGTGAGGGTGAGCGCGTCAGAATGGGGGGCTTGCAGGCCTCCAGCACATTTTCAAGTTAGGTGAGTGAGACCTGCCACGGTGGAATTCTCTGGGCCAGAAGAAAGCGTGAGCCCCTGAGATCGCACAGATATTATTAAAAAGAACTAGGACTTTTGAGGCCTTGCTGTTTGCAAACACGCCCTTAAGAGCTTTACACCAACGACCTCACCAATCCTCAGCCAACACTTTCAGCCAGCAACCAGGTACTATTGTTACCAACCACCCCCCCCCCCCCCCCTGCACCACCACCACCCGCCTTTAACTTAAGAGAAAGTGAGGCAGGGAGAGATGGTATTTGAGCCTGAAGTGACAAGCAAAGTGGGGCAAGATGGTGCTGACAGATGTGCCCGCGTGGTGGGCAAGATGGCGCTGACACGTGTGCCCGCGTGGTGGGCAAGATGGCGCCGACAGATGTGTCCGCGTGGTGGGCAAGATGGCGCCGACAGATGTGTCCTCGTGGTGGGCAAGATGGCGCTGACACGTGTGCCCACGTGGTGGGCAGCCTTGATCTGAGCAGCGCTGAGAGAGGGTATGGGGCAAAGTGGGTACAGAATGGTGCCTGTGACCAACTTTCCAGACCTTTGCTCAGTGCCTTTGTTCCTTCTCAGACATCATACAAGCACACACACACCCACACACACACACACACACACACACACACACACAGAGACACTTTCGGATTTAAGTGGAAAACCCATTCCGAAACCAACCACACAGAGCCAGTCTTTGCTTCCCCACTGTTTCAGATCTTTTGCTCCAACACCTAGGGTCTTGGGCACAGAAACTAGAGAAATCGACAGGCCGCCTTTGCAGCCAGCCAAGGTCACCGTACCGTTTTCTGGCCTCTTTGGGCTCATGAGTTGCATTTCATCTGCTCTGGAAGTTGCCCTTTCTTGCTAGAGAGAGAGTTGTGGCAATAATCACTGAGAACAGGTACAGCCCTCCTGAGCTCCTTTCCCACCCCTCCCCCAGCCCTGCCACAGCTGTGGGGGCCTGGTCCTTTCTACTTTATAGAGAAGGGGAATTCCAAGGAGAACGTCGGGCTGGTTTATTTTTAATTGTTGACCTCCAAGCCCTTCTGTTTGCATCTGTTTATTAAATTGCGAGCTCAGCTGTGAAATGCCCTTTATGATGTTGTTTTATTGGTGGGCCATTCAGGGACCCAGCGCCACACAAACAGGATAAATATTTTTCTTTGCAGCACACACCCCACGTCGGGGTCCACGGAACAAGGGAAGCGAGGATCGTTTGTTTACGAGCTCTGATTCATTCATTACTTGGCGAGGAGCTGTAAAATGTAAATCTCACATTCCGCAGGACAATCCCTGCGCCAGCTTGAGCTCATTTGGAGGTGTGATGTTCCACTCAAAAGGAGGCTGTTAATTTTATTGACCAAATTTGGAAAGTGGGAGCTCCGAAATTAAATAGAGCCTTTGGAAAAAAAATGAACGTTTAGACCTGGAGAGTGGTGGTCACATGGTTTGGGGTTTCTGTCCCCCACCCCCAGCCCCGCCCCCACCCCCCGGAAGGAAACTTCAAATACCCATGCTGTTTGCAGAAAGCTTGGAATTGCTGCCTGCCTCATCTTCTAGTTTCAAAAGATTTGATCGCTCCGTGATGGGTTTGTCAGTATTAATTATAGCAACCTTTATGGAGCGCTTAGTTCCCTGCTTTAAATATATCATCTTGGGTAATTCACACAGGCACCCTCAGGGGTTTGTGCTATTGGTGCCTGGGTGATACAGCCTGGAAACCGAAGCTCGGCGTGGAGAAGGCGTTTGCCGTGGGGCCCCCCCGAGCTGAGACTCAGAATCAGATCTGCTCCAGGACTCGGGCGCCGCTCTCCTGCTCTCTGTTTGCCATCTCCGTGTCACTAAAAAGCTGGGTTTCCTGGTGCTTTAGAAACAACCTAAGTTCCCAGCAGTTACTAAGCAGCTACGGGCTGCAAATTCTCTCCGTTTGCTCCATACTCAGAACAAAAAAAGCGATCTGACTTGCCCGAAGATGTCAAGAGCCACACGCTATCCTCGCTGCCGGCCTGCGCCCCCCCCCCCCCCCCCCCCGCCAGAGTCAGGCACAGGGTCCAAAAAGAAGAAATACCTTTAACTCCAAAGGGCACCCTTGGAGTTCCTTGGGCCCCACTGCACTCTTCTCTAAGCCTGGTAGGAAAGGGTAAATTGAAACCGAACGAGCCAGGGTTGTGCACTCAGTCTTAGATGGCAAGGTGCATTCGGGGCTCAACTGGGGTGTTTACCCACAGAATGAGTGGGCCCATGTCAATATTTGGACTTGGAGAAGGCCCAGTTTATAATTGTACAGACTTGCCTCTGAATTGGGCTTTGAAACATCCATTTGCCATGATCCTTCAAGGCCTCATTCTTTTCGTAGGGGGAGGCTATTTAGGGAGATTCTCTTTAGAAAGGTTGCTGGGGGCCGGCAGAGAAAAAGGAAGACAAGTTCAGGATGTGATATGAAAATTCACAACGTGGTTTGTAAAAAAAAAAAAAAAAAAAAAAAAAAATGTAAACCACGCCACAAAAGCTCTCCCATCAAGAGATGTTATTGTTGGTCGAATGGTAGCAACCATCTGGGTCTTTTTTAATGGCTAGGGGCCCTTCTGTGGATGGTACAGATGCTTCTTTTGTGATTGGTGCGATCTTGTAAATAGTTAAAATATTTACCAAGGCACCTCCGAGCTGGAGCTATCCCATTTTATTATTTATACCTTTTCAGAGGGACAAAAATGGAGGTGTCCCCTAAACGTGATGGATTAGGTTTATAAACAGCCATTATGGCCGTCAACCATCGAATGTCAGCTTCTCCTTTGTGTCTGTGCATTTCTAAGCTACCCAGTGATCCATGCATAAGATAGGAGGTTAAGAATGCGCGGAGAAAAGGCGTGTTGGCTCCAAGCAAGATGTATCTTCTGCTGATTAGAAATACAGCTGTAGAAAGTGAGGGGGACCCTGGGCAGGAGGCGAGCAAAAAGGGACGTGCGTGTGCACGTGTGTGCGTGTGTATGTGTGCATGCGTGTGCGCGCGCGCGTGTGCAGGAAGAAGAAAGGGAGCTGAGAAGTGCCGAAGTCACTGCAACCTGACACGCCGCATTTGGGTTCTCACCATTTGAGACTGGAAACCTGCAAGACCTCTACCTGCCAGCACCCTTCAGCTGTTTCCTTAAGTGACTGCAGCTGGCTTTTGTTTTCCCAAGATAAAAATCAGGAAATGCAAAAATTAAATAGGATTTGAGAAGAAAAGAGGATGGGCCCTCCTGGGAAAGAAAGGAAGGAGCGAGCCAGCAGGTACCAAGGCTTTGCCGGCAGAGGGAGAGCCCCTCTCGCCTCGTGGTAATTAAGGAAAACAGCTTAAAACGGGGCGGGGGCTGCCTGTGTCGCAGATGACCTGTGCCCTGCCTAGACGCTTAACGGGACTGCCTCACCCCCAAAAGTCAGGCCAAAAGTGCTGGCTACAGTTGGATTTAGGAAAAGGGGATCTTTTTCAGTCAAACTATTCAGAATTTGTAACAGGATACTTTGTCAGTGTAATTAATGGGAGGAAACAAAGTTAACTTTTCTTGCAGGTAAAGGGGGTAAATGCAAATTATATTATTGTTGGCCCATGATTGCTGCCCGTGTGTTGGGAACAGTTTCTGCCACAGAGTGGCTTCCATTATATTTTTTACTCTGAAATCCCGGCTCCTTTAATTTCTCAGAGTTCGTCACTGATTTCCTGCCACGCTACAAACAACGCTGGCAACTTTGTGCCTGGATGGCTGGGAGGGAAGCTTAGAATTAAAAGGCAGAGGAGCTCATGCTTGCTTTAGAAAGGGACAGGCTCCGTACGGCTGAAACAGCACGGAGCCACTCCAAATGTAGATTAGAAATAGAACTTAGGTACAATATTTCCTAGCCGTCTCCTGTAGGACTTAATTAAGAAATTGTGACCTCAGTTATTGATTTATTTACTTATTCACTCATTTATTGGGGGGAACTTGGATGAGAACTTACTGATGGAACGAATATTAAATTCTATGTCTCCACGGCTTTGCAAATCAAAGAAAAAAAACACTTGGAAAACAGTTAAGAACCTAACGCACTTCCTCCTCAGATGAGTCAGCAAGGGACTACTCCATCCTGAGGGTCCCTCCTTGGGTGTTGTTGTTTTACCACCTCCTAGAGCAATATCACACACACACACACACACACACACACACACACACACACCAATCAGGGTGGTGTCTTCCACATTAGTATGCTGGCCCATCAACTAATTTGCCTCTGTAAATACTGGGATCTGAATCGCACCACTGTTGTAGCTACAGACTAAATAATTTCTCTCATCACACTCTTTGAAGAGAAAAAGAAAGAAAAAGACACACACACACACACACACACACAATTTTCTAAAGAGCTTTCTCACTTAGCCGACCCTACTCACTCGCAGGCCCAGTGGATGATGATCTGACTCAGTGGGAAACATCGTCTATAAACCAGACTCTCTTAATAAACCTCCTTTAAGACAGTAATTTTACCACGTCTCATGGATTATAAGTAATACTAATAATTTTTATCAGCCTCCCCTCACGTAACACTCACAAAAGCCTAGCCGGGCTCGTCCGGTGGTTCCCTTGGCAAATTCTGAAACACAAATACGCTCCCTCCTATGTTGGATTCCTCCTCCCCTGAATCTCACCCATTCATGAGTGAATCAGAACTTTCGGTAACTCAGAAAAAAGTTAACAAAGCAAAAAGAACTTGGAATGTTTCAAGCAATTGTCCCAAACGGTTCAACCATTTGGCTAAACATTCTACATGTTTATACAAAAATGAAAGGCATGTATGTTATAAATCACATAGTTCATAGGACCCATCAACACAGCCCAGATGTACAGAAGCCACTAATTGTATCCCTCCCACAGCCCTTGCTCTCCTAACGCACACACTCATGCACACACACACACAAACACACACACGGGCGCACGCGAGCTAAAATACTACATTTAAGTCTGAAAAAAACACAAAACTTCCAAAAGGCTTATTCTTCTGCTCTTTTGGACAGCCATGGACAGCTACTTTGAGAATGGTTCTAATTATCTTTATAAGAAATAGGAGACTTGTATTCTCATTGACATCCCCCCCCCCTCCTTCCATCTACGCTGGAGCTTTAGAATATTCCTGTGAGGAACCAGCTCCAGAAACCGTGCTGACCTCTCTCCACGTTAGGGATGTAGGGCGGCCAACCAAAACACCAGCGAGGAAAATCCCCAAGTAGGGCTATCTGATTTAACAAACAAAAATACAAGATACTCAGTTAAGTTTGAATTTCAGATAACCAATAAAAACGTTTTTAGTATAAGTATGTCCCCATGTGATATTTGAGATGTACTTATACCTAACGGGCAAACCTACCCCGGGAGAGCCTGAGACCAGATATAAAACACCTAGACCTAGGAAGAGGCCTGGAGCCTCGTAACTGACCCCAAGAATCTTACTTCTTAGTGATTTTAAATAAGAAAGAGGGTCATTGTGAGTGAGGTCACAAATGTCCAGGTGTCTCGACGACACAAAACAACTCCCGGAGGGAAGTATCTCGGTGCAGGGCAGCAGGGCAGACCTATACCCCCAGAGGCTGTCACCAGCAACTAACCAGGGTGAACATCTAGTCTAACGTATAAATTCACTATTCCTCCCTGCAGCCCAATGTGACAGAGCTTTGATTATGCCCATTTTACAGACGAGGCAACCGAGGTGCAGCTTCCAGGGCCACACGGCCGCAGAACAGAGATTTTGACCCAGACAGCCTGGCTCCAGGTCCGATGCTTAAAATAAAATGATACCAAACCATAACATAAACCATTTAATTTTCAAAAGGATCTAAGACCCTACGCATATGCTAAAATTAAAATGGCTGCTTCCTCATTCCCACCCCCCATCCCTGCCTCTGCCCCTGCTTTGTTACTGTCCCCGCCTGGGCTTGGCCTGCCCAGGGAGGAGTCCAGGGGAGGAAGCACGGCGCGGAGGAACATGTGTGAGCCACAGAGAAGAGCAGGACAATGGATGGCCCCAGCAGTACCCTGCCAGAGCCCCCCGCCCCCACCCCACCCCATTTCTCCCAACCTACAGGGGCAGACAGCATGGAAAGGAGTGTGACTGCAGGGCCCAAATGAGGATCTCTGGCAAAAACTTTTTCTAATTTAAAGACCACCCAGGTGTGTGCTGGCCTGTCCCCATTTTAGGGTCCCTGCCTCTTGCTTTCCAGCAAGAAAAGAAACAGATGTGATGCCCATTCATGCCTAATGGAGACAGAGGGGAGGGAGGATCTGAGGGGTGGGGGGAGTTCAGGGCTGTCTTTGGCCTGCAAATTCAAATGTGGTCTTAAAGGACAGGGATATTAACTTCCACAGGGTTTAAGCCCATGGCTGTCACCTGTCAACTCCAAGGCTGGCACGTAGTAGGCGATCAATACACATATGTGCAATTGAATTAAAAATTAAATAATGCAATCCAAAGTCTTGGCGGTGCCCAGGGAGTGGGTTTAGGACTGGCCTGGCCTTGGGACTTGGAGGCTGACCAGATGAGTCTCACTTGGTTGGAGTTGCCAGTTGATGGGGTTGGGGGCGGGGAGGGTGCTGGTTTCCCCAGCCCCCTCCCAGGCCCGGCCAGCTCAGATTGTCCTAAACAATTATCCCTAAAAGGGGGGTGGGGAGCCCTGTTGAACAAATCCTCCACTTTTGTCTCCTCTGGGGCTGCAGACCGTGGTCCCTGCTTATTCAGCCCTCCCTCTCCCCCCATCCTGTGCCTGGGACGTTCCGTGGTTATGAGTCAATGATCAGACAGGGAAAGGGCATGCTTACCATAGGGAGGAGGATTCAGGAGGGCGCTGGGCTTTGATGCTGGCTCTCCTACATCCTGAATGCATGAAAGGCGATGGGAGGGAGAGGAAGAAGTATAAAAGCAGAAGGGAGAAAATGTTGTTACAAAAAAAAAAAAAAAAAAAAAAGATGAAGAAGAACAAGAAGTTGAAGGAAGGGGAGGAAAAAAAAGTGCCTGGTTTGAAATATTCTAAGTATCATCAACAAATATCTCTGGGAGACAAAAGCTAGTTAAAAACCGAGTTGAGATAAGCCATCTCCTCCAGTGACTCATCTTCCCAGGGAATAATGGCAAAGAGGCGGTGTTTAGGAGGGAAGTGATGTGCAAATAGCAGTGTCCGTGAAGCTGGGGTTAATTACAGGAAGGACTTCCAGGGTAATTGCCGATAAACAACGCTAGGAGCAGAACAGGGCACCACATGCTCGGAAGCCAGCCCTCTGTGATTTGAATAGGATCCCCAAACCCTGTTCCAGAGGCAGGGGCTGGGTGGCTCCCCAAATGGACACTTCGGAGGATCCTCAGGCTGGGGCCCCATCCCCTCAAGGGCTGACCTAGTATCCCCACTGCCTCCCTCCAGGAAAGCTCCCCATGCAGATCAGTCCCTGCAAGTTCATTTGTAAAAAAAAAAAAAAAAAAAAAAGAAAAAGAAAAAATTATGAATAAAATGCTGTTTGCCATGCTGTTAGGGAGTTAATAACCCTGGCTTAAGGAAAGTCAAGAAGCGCCCTTAAGCCATCGGCTAAGTCCTGTCTGGCCGTGGAGAACCGGGACTGGTATCTCTAAGTGGTTTTTTGAAGGAGCAGATTCACCAGGATGTACCAAGGGCAGTTATGTCTCTGCGTCACGCTCCCTTTCAGATATAATGCCTGTAGTGTAACTGTCTAGTGGAAATACAGCTTGTGATAACGAAGCCCAGAAACCCAACCCCTTCTGGGGAGGCTTGTAAGGGGGACGGGATCCAGTGTAGACGGTAGAGGCTGGGAAGCACTTAGAAATGTCAATGCAGAAAAACCTCCACTCCCGTGGAGTGGGTGAAAGACCACAGCTTCCTCAGTCCTCCTCTCAGAAGCAGCCCGAGGGCACGGGTGAGGAGCTGTCTCTCCAACTCTGAAAGTCCCTCTCCGACGCTCCGCTCACAGCTCCGTGGAGACCGACATGAAGCAGATGCTCAGTCCAAAGTGCCTCCAGCTGGTAACTATAGGGAAACTGACATGGGTGGGGGTGCTGCTGGCAGCTCCAGCCTCCCGGTGTGGCCCTTGGTTCGTCCACCTGTGAAATGAGGGGGTTGAATCCACATGGACTCTTAGCATCCCTCCAGGGCTCCCTGGCGATCCTCTGACACCTGGGTGCTCCTCAAACAGCTAATCCCACCTTGAGTGCAGGGACCTTATTCCACAGTGCTTTTTCTCTTCTCTACCACCGTGAATAATGCCTTTACCTTGGAAGGGACTCAGTAAGTAAATACACTGAATGGCTTTCTGCATGCACGATGGGGTAACTTCTGTGGCTCTTTGTTTAAAATAAAACGTCTGTGGGTGGGGATGGGGCGGGGGGAGTGCGTCATCTTTCAGTCCTATAGCGAGCGTTGCGTTGAAAGCCCAGATAAGAATACATAGAAGGAATAGCTAACATTTATTGTGCGCAGGCACATTACCCACTTTTCCCGATCATTTCTCAAAACATCCCTCTATAGAATCAGCTCTTAAAATCCTCGCTCCCTGGATGAGGACACAAGATCCAGAAAGATCAAGTGATGAGCTATTAAGTGGGAAGCTTTGAGTGTCAGGCTCAGCCCCTTTTAACTGCAGAGCACTTCTGTTTAGCCTTCCCTAAATGCAGGGGAGGTCTGCAATCTGCTGGGTGCCCTTGGGCAAGTCGTTGGCCCAATCTGGCCACAAGGTACTTACTCCTCCTGAACTAGGGGAATCCTTGGTTTCTTCAGGAGTGGCATTTCAGGCTTCTGTTCATCCCTCAGGTCTCAGACCAGAGAGCCCCTCCTTAGGAAATCCTTGCATGCCCCCGCCATGGCCACCTCCTCAATCAGATCCCCAAGATAGACTGCACTTTTCCCTTGAGTTACCTATCCGTTTTGTGGGGATTGGATTCATGGTTCCCTTTCCCACTAGACTGTAACCCCCTTTGGAGTCAGGATCATATCTGTATTGTTTATCTGTACGCCTTCCCCAGCAGCATACTCCGGAACAATACCTGACGTGAAGAAAATGCGCAAAACAAAATCTATCAAATTTTGGAGGGGCTCCAACAGCCGTGAGATGTGTGCGGATCGGGTAGGGTCAGCTTCTGTGCCCTAAAGAGACTCATAACCCCGGCCCCTGAGAAGAGCAATCATATTCCCTCTGGAGCCTTCAAAGAGAACTTCGGCAGTTAAAACCGAGGCGAACCCAAGATATCTCTTGCTTAGGTCAAGGATGAATGATGTGCATCCATCCAGCCCGGGATGAATGTCCTATCGAGACTCCCCAAGTGTGGCGACAGAGACGGCTCCTCCGTCTCGTCCTCTTTCCCACACACTCTTGGGAGCAGGTGGGACTCAGAAGGGCATGGGGTCTGAATGTTCGAGGCTCTGGTAATCGACCCCAGCCTGTCTGGGAGGAGGGGGATGCCCTTTCGGATGCACACAAGCCCCCAGGAACACATCGTAGCAACCGAGCATGCCTTGGGGAGGGGGCGGGGGCGCCTTTCTGGTTGTACACAGAGCCCATAATAAAAGCACAATGAGGAGGCCTCACTCCCCAGCTGGTTGTGCACCCCCGTTCAGTTGGTGGGGGGTGGCCGTCTCCCTTTCAAGTGGACTCTGGTCCCCCTCCACTGCCGCCTGCTCCTCTCTTGGTCTTTCAGTCACATACCAGACACGTCTCACACAGCAGACCCCAAACCCCAGGTGGCAGGATCCCAGTTTCATATAAATTAGGCTGGGTAACGCTGGTCAGACACATTTTTTTGTCTAAATCATGCAAAAATAGGATTTTCTCAGGGGCATAAATCTGGCCCAAATCTAAACCTGAATGTGCCATTGACTGGTATGGTTTATAGTGCAAACGTAGAATTATCTGGAAAACTTCTGCTTCCAAAGAGCAAGGCCCATTTTTTATCCAATCTGAAAGAAATGATTTATCTGCCGTCTAAAACCTCCCGCAAAAGTCAGTGCCTGGCAAAGAGGCCAGATGCGAGCCCTGATTCACCAGAGAAATGCATCATGTCCCGAGCAGACAGGCATCGCCCAGCGCCACATTGAGTAACTGATCCAAACGTGAGTCCCTGTATCGTGGAGCAGAGGCCCAAAGTTTGGGCAGCCAGCCTCTCGAAAGGTAGATGTCTGTTCGGTTTTCCAACGCGGGAAGGAAGGACCGAGAAGAAGGGAAGAAAACGGAGGGCATCTCAAAAAGAGAAAATAAATAACTTCACAACACGGTCAACAAAGAACCTAATGCCCTCCAAATAACCCCTCTATGTACAGCGTTATAATGAAAGCCCTTCTTTGCTGAAATCAATTAAAGACAGTTGCATCAACACTTTGTTGTTGTTTTTTTTTTTAACGTATCCAATCCTGTTGTTTTCAAAGTCCTCAGGTCAAGACGATGACCTTGAGGTTTTGACTCTTAGGTTGCAGAGAACGGTCTTAGCTCCCAAGAAGTTTACGATTTAGAAGTGTGTGAACCCGTGAGGGACGGTCACCATTCACTGTTGCCTGTCCCCACCATTCCATGGCATGGCCTTGGGGGATTTAAGATGACAGAAAAAAAAAATAATAATATCCTTTCTCGCAAGTTGTTTAAATTCTCATGGCAGTTTGCCATCAAACATCAAATTTATTCAATTCACAGTGACTTCAAAGAGTGCAGAACAATAACCTGAGGGCTGCATTTCTCAAAAAATATGTCAGCAGTAAGGAGGGGGAAAAATGTTTCCTTAGGTAGATATAAAAGAAAATGACACTAGGTACCTAAACCCTAACGTTTGCCAGAAGGTTTGATTTACGGGTAAGCCATTTTTTTTTTCAAGTAGCATGTTCCTAATTCTTATTCACTGACAGTTGAAAATTGGGCGTTTAGGTGTAAAAAGAAAATACAAGGGGAAAAGAATTAGAGAGAAGAGTAAATTCGAACCGAAATGAGACCAGAGTAGGTGAGGGGTGTCAGAGACTGTGAAAGCAGCCAGAGATCTTTCTTTATGTCCTTAGAGAGAGTGAAGTCGAAAGATAGTCATCTTTAATCTAGTAAAACACGGGGCAAAATTAATTCGGCTTGGTGTGGTGTTGGCACCGCGGGGATGGGGATAAGATGTATGTATTCGAGGGGCGCCTGGGTGGCTCTTCGTTCAACGTCCGACTCTTGATTTTGGCTCAGGTCATGATGTCACAGTTCGTGGGATCGAGCCCCACGTCGGGCACCACACTGGTGGTGTGGGATCTGCTTGGGATTCTCAATCTCTCTCTCTCTCTCTCTCTCTCAAAATTAACAAATAAAACTTAAAAAACAAAAAAAGAAGTGTGTACTTTAGTGGCCACACCAACCTGTCTCAAGGTGGCTCTCCCACTCAATCCCACATTTTAAACAGGCTCATCGGATCAAGCAGTGAGCATCCCCAGAGGGCCCATCATACCCGCCATGGTCTAGCCTCTGCCTGCCAGACCAGCCTCCTAAACTGCTCTTCACTTTCTCCTCCCCGAGAACATACAGTGTAGAGTCTACACTCCGGCCCTCGGAAGCTGCTCCTGGCTTTCTTCCCCTAACAATGCCGACTCTTCCTTCTAGAAGCCACTTGCTTCTGGAAATCTTCCCTGACTTCTGAAATGCATCGGGACCCCAGATACAGCTGACATGGCAAATGGCAGTCCAGTCAGTAGTCATGTTTGGTTTTCTTTTTAATTGGGTCTATAGCTTTCCGATGTGGATATTTCACATAAAAATCCAGATGACCAGCTTTTAAAAAAAAAAAAAAATCAGAAGATCTGCTAATGTTGAACAACTCACAACCCCCAGAAGTTTGGCTGGAGGGATGGGGGAAGGTGATGGGTCTCACCGGCTGTTTCAGGGGATGTTCTCCAAAAGTAGCATCTTTTTGACAATTTCTTAAAGAAAATATGGCAGCATGGCTATGTTTTTAATAATGGTCGAGACAAGGTGGAAAGAATCTTTGCTTATCAGTCAGACGGTGACAGGTCTTCCCTTGGGACAGCAAATGGACACATTTGCCCATAGAGGGAGGCGTGGGCTCCTCATGTGCATAGCCCCATATGCCTTAAGTAGTGCTCCCCATTGCAATGTACCTCCAGAAACACCAGCTCACACCAGGTCAATGCTGGACTTCTAGAATAACGGTGTGAGAAGAGGCACATTCTCCAGCCTAAAGGGTTACTTCTCTGAAAATCACTGGTAAATCAGTGATGCTTTCTAGGACAAAGGGCTAACTTTGCCACTTACCTGCCCTATGATCTTGGCTGAGTCACTGAACCACTCCTCATCTGGCAAGTATGTGTAATGATGATGATGACAATGATGTTAAGGACCTTTCTCTCCCAGTCCATTCTGAGCATCCAGTGAAAGTGTCTAAGCCAAGGTAGTCGACATAAAATGGCAACACAAACATTAGTTATTCAGATGATATGGTATCCAGGGAGCATTGATTACATCCCGTGTACCATGCCAGCCACTTTTTGGGACTGAAAAGTACCATTTTACAGATGAGGAAACTGAAACTTGACTTCTATAGAGTGCCCAGGATCATCCTCCGTTGTAAGGCAGACCCAGATCGAAACCCAGCTCTGTTTAACGTTTCCAGCAACATCGCAAAAAGACCATTTTAGTAGCAGTTAAAACCATTATTTGCATTGAGCTATTTCTTGTATTAATAGCAAAGCCCTATGTCAAGCACGGTGCATGTATTAGCTCTTTGAACAACAATCATGAGGTAGGAAGCTATTGTATTCTCTACTGTCTTGGCAAGAGGCGTATGACGAAATATCACAGGTTTAATTGCTCAAGAGAAGTGATGACAAGTTGGAATTAACCAAAGTGGTTAAGTGGCTGGAAGTTTACTAGAAGCTCAGTTAATACCTGTAGGCATCGGTATCTATGGGATAAGGGAATAAAAGGGAAGAATGAAAATTACTGACTTCTAAGAAGTGTTGGGAACATGACTTGACAGAAAACACGCTTCAACCATTGAACAGTTCACACTATTGAGCCTTTGCTCTAACCCGTTAAGGAGACTCTTCCCTAACGTCTTCTAGGTTCTTCCCTGGAATAAGATAGAATTCCCTAGGATCAAATCCTTATTAACCCAGAACTCTTTCTACAATCAATACAAGCTTACTATGTACAAGACACATGCTTTTTAACACCACGAAATGTGTTATTACCATGGTCTCCATTTCTCTGACAAAGTAAAGGCCAAGAAAGATTAAGTAACTTGTCCAAGATTTCTTGCTATAGTAAGAAAGGAACTAGGATAAGAACCATGTTGTCTGACTTCAGAATCTATGCTGTTGACCAAAATGCCATGTCTGTGGGTTGGCCCTGCTCTCAAACTGGACTCTAGAAACTTTGAGAACTGAAGTTATGGGTATCTAACCATACAAACCTGGAGAACTTTTAGAATAGGTCAGCGAGGGGCACCTGGGTGGCTTAGTCATCTGAGAGTCCGACTCTTGGTTTTGACTCAGGTTTTGACTCAGGTCATGATTTCATTGTTTATGGGTTTGAGCCCTGCATCTGGCTCTGTACTGACAGTGTAGAGCCTGCTTGGGATTCTCTCTCTCTCTCTCTCTCTCTCTCTCTCTCTCTCTGCCCCTCCCCCAATCACACCTTCTGTCTCAAACTAAATAAAGAAACTTTAAAAAATAAATAAATAAATAAAACAGTCCCACTAATTCCCAAGCTTACCTTTCAAACTTTACCACTATTCTGTATTTGTGAATATGCTTAGGATTATAGCAATGACACCTTGTAATGACAGTGCTACTGTTTCTAGATTCTATTCTATTTGAATTGTTTCAGGGTCAGACATGACTTCTTAATATCATTAAGAATTTTCAAAAATGCTCATTTCTGATCGTGTATTCCATAGGCCTTTGGAAATAATTTTCAATGGGGGAGTGGGGGGGGGTCTTTCTAATTAAGATAGTAACTTTCCAATTATTCAAAACTGCTTAATTTGAATTTATGATATTTCATAAAAAATCTGAGCAAGTTTATTTTCTTGAAAAATTTTAAAAGGACCATAAGCATATGACTATCATCATTATGTTCATAAGAGGGGCATACAAGTCCCTTAAGAGAGCAAACTATTTTCAAGCAATTTAGAGACACCCTGTCATTAGGTTGGTGTGCTAATTACAAATCATTCTAATTGATTCCATAGTCTCCCCAAAGACTTCCATAATGTACTAGGCAAACACTTTATTAGCCAAGCAGAGTTACTGTAGGTTCTTACAAGAAAGAAAGAAAAAAGCTTTCTTGGAAACAATATCAAGTCAGAATTTTTTACTATTAGAGAAGGGCCCTTTCTTTGATTTGATTTTCAATTGGTGTTCATTTCACTGTTTTGACTTCCTGTTTTTATTTAATGAATGCTAATGTGAGACAGACAGAAAGAAAATGGACTTGGTTTCTTTCCCCGCATCCATCTTGTCTCCTTTTTTAGAAAACATCTGTTCATTATTGCCCAGGATCCATTTGCCCACTGCCCTCCCTTTTTTTTTAACAGTCTTGTTTGTTTGTCTGTTTGTTTTTGTAGTTGTTTTCTCTTTTGGAAATCACCATATCTTGATTGTCTATCCATGCAGATTAGATAGATTGACCCCACTTTCCTGGATTCGCCATGCCTGTATGACGGGAGGCTGGCCAATCACCATGTTCTATACCTTGTTCATAATGGTGGATCCAGGATGCGCCCATGTCTTGGGACCAGCCAACGCCAACACATGCTGGTTGCTCTAGAATTGCGAGGCTGGGGGGATGTCAGCTTGAGGGCCACGACATGGAAGAACTTGCCTGAAGAGCAAAGCCAATGCAGACGTGGAGACAGAGAGGTAGGGAGACTCCTGATAATGTTATTGGTAACTTTGATTAGGTTGTGCCTGAACATTTGTACCCTAGATTTTCCACTCACATGAACCAATGTGTTCCTTTTTTAGTTTCTTTGATCTTGCCCTTGTTTAGGTTGTGTTTTTATTCACATGAACAAATAGAAGTATTTTTTCACTCAAGGAATCCCTTAACAGAATTTCCATGTGTATAATTTTATCTCCTTAGCACAAGACTAACTTCCTGTAAGATGGTTCAAATCGAAAAGGCCAATTGTTTATTTGTATCAGAACTAAGCCTGCCCATCTGACTTTTGATCCCAAAACTTGGTGAAGCAAAATATTTCACATGTGTATTTTCCATCATCTTAATTTTGATTCTGAGCCTCTATCTCTTCCTCTGTTTGTCTCTGGAAACTGGGTTTTAGTCCCTTGACTTGAGCAGTCCCTTAATCCCAATACCATAGACTCCTCAATGAGCATGAAATTTATAAAATAAAAACCAGGAAGTTCTGCCTTAAACTACCCCAAAACCAAGAAGCACAGAACGTGCTTCTTGCCTGATGAGGGGAGAGAATTACTCAACAACAAACACAAAGCACACTGGGGAAAAAAAATAATTCAATACAAAGAAAGATTTCACTGCCACTGTCCCAGAAAACTAATTTTAGCCCAACCGTGGACAGCTGGAATGCAGCAGGTTGGCTGCAGATCCTGCAGAAAAAAAGTGATGGTAATACCATTAAGAAAAAGACAAAATATTTGAATCTTATTCTGTTGTTGGGTGCAAGACTGTAATAGCCATTTTCCATTTCTGGCTCTCAACCTTGTTGTGTATAATGTGGGGATAATCATACCTACTTCTTCAAAAACATAGCAAAGATACAAGAGCTCCATGGTCACAACAGTTATGTAAGAATTTGAACCAATATCCAAATCAAATCAGTCTCCTAGACTGGCTCCTAAGGAGTCATCTTTTGTAAAGCTTTCCAGGTGATTCTAAAGAAGAAGCCAGTCGGACAACCACTGCTTTAGAAGACAGGAAACATTGATGCTTTTATTAAAGCAATGGTTCTGTAAGTGGTCTAGATTCAGACTGCACATGACAATAAATGTTCCTGCCCCATAACTCCAAGCCTGCCAAGGTGAGGCCCAGGAACCTGCCTGTCTGACAAATAACTTTGATGACTCAGAGCCTGGGTTGGGAACCAAAGCCTCCGATGACGTTCTACAAACACCCTCTGTTGCTGTTTCCTGGCTTGGCCTTCACTGCTCTGAAAAGCTCAAACCTCACAGAGTAGAGACACTCTGGGCTGCCTCGGGAAGTCTATTTCAGAGGCCTGGGCTGGTTGTATTGCCCATTTGTGGGACCAAGCTGGTCCCCTTGGTGTTCTTCAAGAAGACCGAATTGGACTCTCAGGTTTCCACAAATGGGAAGTAGCAGACAGTTTTGTTTGCTGGTCGGTTGGCTTGTCACATTTTTCAAACATTGAATTTCACACTTGATTTATTTACTTAAAGTAGGTTCCACGCCCGATGTGAGGCTTGAACTCACAACCCAGAGATCAAGAATTGCATGCTGTACTGAGTCAGCCAGGCCCCCTGTATTTTGTTTTTTAGAGTGACGGGGCATCTTTTGGTAGCCTTAGCTAGCTTGAGGGATGCAGGAAGGGAGGGACTACTGACATTCAGTGACTGTGCATAATGCCAACAGTGCTCCCATTGAGAAATACTGGCCAGGGGCGGGACCAGTGTTCCCCATCTAGAAATGAAAAGCTCAGAAGGCAGTTAAACTCAACTGAAGAGATCTTTGTTTTCTGGAGATTTAGTGCAGTGTTCAATGAAATACGACGTAGATCTAGTAAAAGCACAATAAAAAGTGAAGGGGCTAACACACATGTGTGGTCCACCAGTGGGTTTGAGAAGGGACACTGCTGTTCCTGCTTCCCCATCTTTAGCTTCTTTTGCAAAAAATTCAGAAACATGGCAGCAGTGGGATCCATTTCTTGCCACCATGTATGTAGCTGGTGCTGAGTCACTATTTCCCTGAAGCGAGTCCTTCATTCTTTGGTCCAAACACTTCTGTAAGCAGCTTGGCCTTTGCAGGCATCGGGATCTCTGGGCTTCACATTGTCATTTCCTTCTTCAGAAGTATTTTTATGTAATTCTTCCATGGGATCACCTCAACACCCCGGCGAGGTAGGCGGAACCAGGCAATGGGTCCCCTTTCACAGACAGACCAAACCCAGGGAGGATAAAGGATTTTCCCCAGATCAAAGGTCACAATGACCTCAATCGATCACCTTCCCCCAACACACCCTCCACTTATTTCTGAGCGAGGTTATTCCCCAGCTCGGTTCAGGTGTTCCTGGCTCTGAGCCTCCATAAAAGAATTGGATTTAGCTCTGTTTGGTTTCCCCGTCCTCTTCCTGACAGCGCTATTTAATGGACAAACAGTTTGTTTTATTTATCTGTCAGGGTTTCTTCACATTGTTTGGGGTTATCAGCCCTCCCCTGCAGATCATATTACAGCTTGTGCCGGGGTTCGACCCTCCGAACGGTTCACTCTAAATCAGATCGTTATCATTACTGCCGTGATAAATAGAGAGGCAGGGAAGCCCACAGCCAGGTTATTTATTTAGTACCTCTGTGGATCATGTTTTATACAGCCAGGCCTTCCTGGCAGGCCTTTACCCATCCAGCTAAGGTTGCATTCAGGAACTAAAACCCAAAGCCCCTTAAATAATGTTAACTTAATAGCTGACATTTTTATGAAATAAGTCTGTGTGGAAGGGGCAGAAAGGGGACGATGCAGACAGGACTGGAGCTGGGTTTCAGCGTGGGTATGCGTGGGGTGGGGGTGTTTAGGGGAGAGAGAGGGGAGAACAAGAGAGAGGGGCTTTGATTTTCAGGTTGTTTCCAAACCAACCGAGAATACTTTGCTTCTAGGTGAATACTTTGCCTCTCTTGGAGTCTGTGGTTTTTAAAAGGAGAAGGGTCGAGGGGTGGGGGAAGGAGAAGCTAGATTTGAAGGATAATGTTTCTTGGGGAGGTGGGGGAATTAGGGTTGAGGTCTTCCACGGGAGGGGGGGCGTTTATGCCATGGAGGAGAGAGGAGGCATTATTTCCGGGACGCATCTGGGACAGAACCCCTCGGGGTGGGGAGGAGGGCTCAGGAAGCATCTGGGAGGAGCCTCATTTTCATTCTGTTCTTCAAATACAAACTTTGACATTATCCACAAATGAAGTCACACACACAATCATCATACTGTGTGTGTGTGTGTGTGTGTGTGTGTGTGCGCGCGCGCGCACGTGCATTAAATGTGTTATTTTGCCAAACACCAACAAGTAACAAAGTCTTTTTTTTAAATGGTCTTAGGACATTTTTTTTTCTTTTTTGAATGCACTAGCAGCCGAAAGAAACAGAAGTTCATGAACAGCTATGAACCTTCCAAGTCCAGCGAGGACACATGGCTCACCACGCGGCCGCCATTTCTCTTCAGGGTTCCTATCACTGGAGCCTTCCCCTCCACGCTAGAATTTGTGGGCAAAGGTATGGTCCTGTTTAAATAGCCCCCAAAGTGCACTGCCTCTTCCAATCGAGGCAGGAAGAATGGTCTTTTGATGTGTTCCACAATCAGAATGCAAATTCTCTCCCATCTCCTAGATACCTGGGTCTGTCCCCATTTCTCTTTACTGTAATCTGCTTAGCTCGTGCATAGAATGACAAAAACAAAGAGTCTTTCTGTAAAAGAAAAAGAAGAGGGAAGAAAGTGGGTTCTGTACTCTCATCCTTGGTCCTCACTGAATCCTTGCCCTTGGATCTCAGCAGGCGGCAGTGTTCACGAGACTCACAGTCTATCTTTCTGTTTGTTATTAACCACTGAAATGATGGCCTCATTCCTGGAGTTAGGGCTTCAAGCGAGGGGCTGGGGTGGGCTTGGCAATGCCTCCCAGGCTTGGGATCTGGGAAAAGGCCCAGGAGTCAGGGCATTCTGATTGCTCTTTCCAAGAAATGCCTCCTGTCCAACTAAAAAAATGCAAGATGACCTTCGGGCAAGGAATGCTGTAAGCCTTCTTGGGGAGCCGCGACGCCTGGCTGTGAGAATCCCTGCATCTCAACAACACCCGCACGTTGCCAGAATGGACTAAGCTATGGCTTCCTGAATGGGAGGTAGGTCCCAGAGGCACCATGCTGCTGTATATCCAGCTTAGAAGTCTGAAGGCCTGAGAAGCTGGGAGGTACCACGTTCGGTTTAGCGCTCAGGGACACAGAGCAGGCAAAAAGGGGAGGGTCTGACGTGCGTGAGAGTTGCGTGCCTGGCCCCACACCTAGAAGATGCTTCGGCTTGGTTTGTCAACCAATAGGATGGACACAATGGTGGAGGCACCAGTTACTGGGAGAAGATGGGGAAGGAGGCCATGCTTGGAACCGCATGTAGATAATTAGGAAGAGAAATAGAGAAGTAAAGGAGAGAAAGAGCAAGGTGTCAGTTGCATTTCTGAATTTCTAACCGTGACGGTGGTTATGGATGCCGGAAAGAATTCAGTCGCTGTCGAGGAACTGCATTTCTTCGCGACACGTTAATTTTATTTAATAACTCTTCTATGAGTGCTTACTTTATGCCAGGCACCGTTCTGCGTACTTTGCAAGTATTAACTTATTTAGACCCCCGTGACAATGCTCTGGGCTAAGCACTTATATGGCATCGCCATTTTATGGACCCGGAAGCTGTGGCCTTGGGAAGTTAGGTGATTCACCTAAAGTCACTTAGCTTCCACATGGGACTCAAACCCAGGCAAGCTGGCTCGAAGCCACGGCACCTCGTGGAGACCTCAGTAGCAGATCACAGACACGCTATGGTTGGGGTTTCCATCCTCATAGAAGGACCAAATGGACCGAGACAGTTCCATGCTGTCATTTATTTTCAGGGTTTGCCCTGTCACCAATGCCTTAAATCTCTACTTCTCATACTTTTATTATTATTATTATTATTTGAGAACAGGGGTGGGGTGGGGGGAATCTTAAGCAGGTTCCATGCTCACTGTGGAGCCCAACGTGGGGCTTGATCCTGTGACTCCGGGACCATGACCTGAGCAGAAATCAAGAGTCCAATGCTCAGTCGACCGAGCCACCCAGGCACCCCTCTACTTCTCATACTTGACCACCCCCTTCTTTGATCTGGGATGTCTGCTGAGCATTTATGTTTTGTCTTTCCCGTTCTGATCAGTCTGTCTGATTGGATCAGAGGCCACTCCTCATGCCCTAGTGTCTAATATTTTGGGTCCTCCCCCTTCCTGTCTGCTACCTGGTGCCTCCATTCTGGGTGGGTAGACGTACCTGCTCATACTCAGCTCTGTTCCTCCCTCCTCTCTTGCCCCGCGTGGGATCCGTTGTGGTCCCCAGCCTCCAGCACCAGTCTGCAGCTAATCACTGGTAGGTACCCGATGCTCAGTGAATGCTTGTTAAGTAAATACATAAGTAAATAAATGACAAGCAAACTAGGCCTCTGCCCAGTGCCAAGACCCTACACTTCGTGTCCGGTGGCATTCTTCTGCTAGAGACAGTTGTACAAGCACATAATCCCTGAAAGAAGCAGGACCCAGGAGGCCATCGCTTAGAGTAGGAAACAGAAGACATGAAAAGTAGCTCTTTCTTTGTGTCCCCAAAGAAACTGTTGCTGACTTCAGGGCAGACAGTACAAATTCCTTCCAGCTAGAAGGAGCCTGTCCTCCACATCTTTCTGAGAAGCACGGGGCAAAAAGCATTATGGGGAAAAGGGGCTGGCAAAATCACGTTAGGAGAAATGAACAAAATACAGAAATCTCACGATTATCAATCACATGAAAAAAAAAAAGACACCTGTCTAGGGTCAAAGACGAGGAGGGAATATGAAAAACTAAAATGGCCTATGATTTAGCGTATTGGCATTTGGATTTTCAAGAAAGAGCTACTAATAGGTGTGGTCGTTATTGGTTGTGTGCGTGTGTGAGAGCTTGCTCACGTGTGCACACACGTGGAGGGTAACAGGATTTGAAAACAAAGATCGTCCCTGCAGAGGGAAGTTTGCGTTAAGTATCAAATAATTCCTTTCTTCAAAAGCAGAGTGATTGATCGCTGGTTACACCGTTTTGGTGACTGCCCACGTCCTAACCTTGCGATGACAGTGATGGTCAACACTAAGTCAATACGCTTCCAATAACTGGGTCAACATTGCAGTTTGGGCTCAAGGTAAGTGGCCTATGATGGCGCAGGGGAGGTGTTTGACATTTAAAGGGCAGCTGTGTCAACATCTGCCTGTTACAAACATATTACAATGGTCGCAGATAGAAACTTTTTCTATTCAACAAACAGAAAACTCCAGCTTATTCCGGCCAACTCAGCGACGTGAACCCGATTCAGCTTGAAGCATTATTCGGTGAGCACCTTCTCTGTGCGCAGTTTGAGGTCATTTATTTTTGCTTAAAATCATGCCCCGCTATGGCTCAGAAATAATGTTTAACAATATTCGAAGGATGACCGATCTATTGACTAGGCTTCAGGGAGTCTTTGTAGCTGGGTATTTAGTCGTGTTTGTGCATAGTAATTAACTCACGTGTCGTTATCTAAACAATAAAAATATGGACTTTTTCTTTAAAGAAGATAAAGCTCTTAATTTTTCCAGGAGATCTTTAGGTAAGGTTATGAGTGTATTCGATTTAAGGGGCTACCTCGAGAACCACCAGTACAGAAGGGGAGAATAAAAGAGGCAAAGAGGCCAACCCAGGGGCATTGATGACTCGGTTTCCACCATGGGCAACTGAATCGATGTCCACACGGGAAAATAGGTCTCCGGGTTGAAACACCCAAGGGGCAAGGAAGCTGCGGTATCTACCAACGCCCATTCATTGCTGATTGGGGACTGGTCCTGTAGGCCGTAACAGAGTCCGCCCTGGATTCTGGTCCAGCTGCTTCTATTGCCAGAAGAAGCCTTTGGTAAGGAGTCTTAGATGCTACCAGCAAGAGATCCTCTGCAGGAATTGTGAGCATGAAGGTTAAACGGGCAGGACATCAATGGTGTCTGTTACAGGCAAGCCTATGAAGTAATTTACTCACCACTTCTGTTAGTATCCACATCAGAAGTGCGTCTGTACCTTTGCTTAACCTATAACCTCAGTGTAGAATGGCGTCTTCTCCAAACCTCACCTCCTTCAAGAACCACCGTCTAATCCCTCTTCTGGTCCCAGGACACTTTGTACGTCAGTGGAATTTCTTATGCTTTTCATCTCTTCTTGTTGAGAGCGTGCCCCGTGTGTGTTGGCCTTGCAGCCAGGACGGCACCAGGGGGTCAGGTCCACAGTTGTCCACCGTGACCTGTGACAAGGTGGGAAAGTCTAATTTTCAGATGCAGTGTTTAGGAAGTCTTGTTTCCACGCATCTGAGCCAGGCTGTCCAATCTCAGCCGTATCTGCATTGAAGCCAATACTGATTTGTGGGAATCTCTGCTTACGCCAGCTGGTTCTGAACGCGGGCAGGAAAGATGGGATACATCTTTGTTGTTGCCCTTGGGATAAACATTGCTTACAGTTGCCCTTGGGATAAACATACGTATTTTAGGTAATCCTGTACCTGTGGCCCCAACCTTCCTCACCAGGTTTACTCAAGAACCACCGACCCCTTCAGCACCCCACTATGGCCCCATGTCTTTCACATTCTAGAACACATCTTGTTCCTTCCCACCGCAAGCTTTTGTCCACACAGTCCCTTCATCCTGGAATGCTGTCCCGACCCTTCTTTAGTCACTCAGTGCCCTCATCCCTTTTCGCTGGAACTCACCTCAATCATCAATTCCTTATGGAAGACATCTCTGACTATCCTGCCTCGGTCAGCTCTTAACGCCGATTATAACAGCCCTTCCCTCTTCTTCTCTACATTCGATCAGAGTTACATTTTTACCTGCGCGTGCTCATGGGGTCAGTGTCGGAACTCTCTGGAAGAGCATTAGCTCCGTTAGGCCCGAGGCTGTGCTTTCCATTTCCTGCACACCTAACGCAGCGCCTCACAAAGCGTAGGTTTTCCCTAAGTGTCTGCTAAGTCAATGAGTGCGGTCGATCCATTTCTCAGCGCCTGTGAGTGTGCCCTCTCTTCCCTGGAAGAATTGCCTTTGGCTGATAGAAGCCACCTCAGCGGGGAGATTAAGCCCCCCGGGGGAGCCCGCAGCAAATGGCTGAATGGTTTGCAGGTGCAATGGTTCCCCCGAATAAGGTGCCACTTCCCATCCTCTAGGATACGTATAATAAAAATGATAGATAGTCCCAAAGTGTTGGCAAGGATGGGGAGAAATTGAGCCCCTCATGCCTCGCTGGTGGGAGTATACAACGGTGCAGCCACTGTGAAAAACCGGGTGGCAGTTTCTCAGCAAGCTGGCCGTTAGCTATCCCAAGTGATCCCACAGTCCCACTCCTACGATATAAATCAAGGGAAAACTCTTCAAACAAAAGCCTGTAGGTGGACGTTCCCGGAAGCCCTGTTCCCAAGAGCCAAAGGCAGGCAAAAAAAAAAAAAAAGCCAAATGTCCATCAGTTGGTAAACAGGTAAACAAGACGTAGTATACATACACAGTGGAATATTAGCCTCACGAAGGGATGTGGTATTGACAAGTGCTACCATGAGGATTAACCTCGAAACCATACGCCGAGGGAAAGAAGGAAGACACAAAAGGTCACGCATTGTATGAAATCTACATTGCATGTCCAGAATAGACAAATTCACAGGACAGAGAGCAGACGAGTGGTTTCTGGGGGCTGAAGGGAGGGAGAATTTCAAGTGACTGCTAAAAGGGGCTCCTGGGTAGCTCAGTCGGTTGAGCGACTGACCTCTGATGTCGCCTTAGGTCGTGGTCTCGTGGTCGGGGGGTTGGAGCTCTGGGTCAGGCTTTGCGCTGACAGTGCAGAGCCTGCTTGGGATTCTCTCTCCCTCCCTCTCTCTCTGCGCCTCCCCTGCTTGCTCTCTCCCTCTCTCTCAAAATAAATAAATAAACATTTAAAATTAAAAAAAAAAAAAAATGGGCGCCTGGATGGCTCAGTCAGCTAAGTGTCCAGCATCGGTCGGGTCATGATCTCACAGCTCGTGGGTTCAAGCCCCGCGTCGGGCTCTGTGCTGACAGCTCAGAGCCCGGAGCCTGCTTCAAAGTCTGTGTCTCCCTCTCTCTCTGCCCCTCCCCGATTCACTCTCTATCTCTCAAAACGAATAAACGTTAAAAAAAATTTTTTTTAAAGAAAAGAAAAAAAAGTGACTGCTAATCGGTACAGGATTTCCTTGTTAAGCGTAGAGAAATTTTAGAATTAGACCGTGGTGAAGATCGTACACCATCGTGATTGTACCTAACGCCACTGAATTCTACACTTCAAAAATAGTTAAAATGGTAAAATTTATGTTACGTGTGTTTTACCACCATATAAAAAAAAAGGGCTGGGATGTCTCTGTGGTGTGATGTCTGCTCCAGAATGTCTCACGGATCAGGCCAACTTTAAACTTGACCACATCCTTGGTCACCATTTTCCTCTTTCCAATTCTGTCCCTCACTGCCTTACTCTTTTCACCTAAGAGCACCCCTTCCATACATCAATGCCATCTCTTTGTAAAAAATTGTTTTAAATGTTTTGATTTATTTTTGAGACAGAGAGAGACAGAGCATGAGCAGGGGAGGGGCAGAGAGCGAGGGAGACACAGAGTCTGAAGCAGGCTCTGGGCCCTGAACTCTCAGCACAGAGCCCGACACGGGGCTCGAACTCATGGACTGTGAAATCATGACTTGAGCCGAAGTCGGACGCTTAACCTGCTGAGCCACCCAGGCGCCCCGATCAATGTCATCTTAATCCCTGCCTCAGACTCTGCTTCTATGGAACGTGACCTAAAACAATGAGTGAACTCGTTAATTAATTAGTTAATTAATTACTCAAGCATGTAAATAAAAATTTTAAATACCCGAGGCCTCACAGCTCTGGTTTAACTCCAAAGTCCGCTCTCTTAACCACTCCTCTGCTTTCTCTAATGAGTTTACCAAAGAAAACACCACCTTGTCAGATCAGGACGGTGGGGGCCAGACCACGTTCCTTTAGGGGCTGTGCCTCTGGCTTTTTGTGCCTTCTTTGAACATCTGCATCTCAGACTAAATGGGGAGCCTATGTCAATGGTTATTTCCCTGCAACTTCAAGTCCTCCATAATATTTAAAAAAAAAGAAAAAAAGAAAAGAAAAGAAGCATGAAAACAGCCCATCTCCCCAACCCCTCCATGTAACAGAGAAGTTACTGTATGTGGAAAGCCAGCTGTCCACACTGACATTGTCAAAGAGTCTCCAAGCATATAGAAAGATTGTATTAACTCACTTGTTCTTGCAAAGACATTATTATTGTCCCATCAGTAAGCAGCTGAACCCCCCAGTAAATCTCCATTGAAAGGCAAATTTGTAAACGCCTCAGTATAGTCAGAATAATAGTATTGTAATTTTTTTGGACATGCTCAGAGCAGTGGATTATTTATAGCATCATGTTCAATGTTGAAAATTTCAGGGCACGAATGATAAACACTTAGAGGGTGGGAGAAGCTTATTATAGAAAGGTGGAACAGTAGAAGTAAACTCTAACATGGGGGAAATGATGACCAGAACTTACTGACAATTGAGAAGGAAGATGAATAATTTTCCAGTAACCACAACTAGTAGCCAAAAATAATCAGATGTGCGCCCATTCTTATTTCTTCTTAGAGCTAGATATGAGAGAGGTATCTTTGTCAGCCGTAACTATTTAACAAACAGCCACAAAATCTCAATGGCATATAACAATAGGCTTTATTTCTTGCTTGTACATATATGTTCCATTAGAATTCAAGCCACCTCGTCTAAACCAAGAGGAGTTTTAGCCTGCCCAGTTCTGGCAATAATAGCAATATCTCTTTGGGGAACTACCCCATTGCACATCCTCTCTCTCTCTCTCTAATTCAGATAGGGCTGATCTCCCCCTGCCTCTAGGAAAGAACATGAAACCTAGAATTGGCCAATCAGAATAACTCATCCTCTTGCCAAATCTGATTGGTTCTGGAATGGTCGCATGACCTAAAACAAGCCAATAAAAGCCAAGCTCAAGGCTTTTGGTGTAGGTAGTAGAGAAAAAATGCTTTCTGCACGTGCATAGCATGATAAAGTTGGGTGACTATTTATCCCTCATATGTCATCTCAGAAGGGGCCTTTCTTTTGTCATGCTCTGCCCAGGCTTTCAAGGCCCTTCCAACCTCTTCATCTACACACATGTCTCTTCTTCTTTTTTAAATGTTTATTTATTTTTATTTTTGAGAGAGAGAGAGAGAGCACGGGAGGGACAGAGAGAGAAGGAGAGAGAGAATCCCAAGCAGGCTTCCTGGCTGTCAGCGCAGAGCCCAGCCCTGGGCTTCATCTCATGACCTGAGCTGAAATCGAGAGTTGGATACTTAACCAGCTGAGCCACCCAGGTACCCCTCACACCCATCACTTTCTGGAAGAAGCTTCAGCTGGTGCCACCAGCCTGGGTTTGGCCCTAACTCCCAAGGGTTGGGTGGTCAACTCCATTCCTAAAGTCTTGCCTCTTGAAAAAAAAAAAAAAAAAAGTCATTTCAGAAACATCACCACCATTCTAGCAACATAAGTTAACTTAACATGTTCTAAAATTTCAAGGTGTCACCAGTCTAAATGGAAGCCAGAGATGTTTTTACAAATTCACGAAGAACAAACCAAAACAAGGAACTCCAAAACATAAATGGAACGCACACGTGTTGACATTATTCGTGTTTGAAAAGCACACAGTGTGTGTAGGACAATATGAAATATGAGCACATGTCATTTACCAGGTTGCTAAGAAGATGATTTTTCTGTAATCTACTTTCCTGCCTTTCCAATTAATAGTGAATTTATTATGGTTTTCTGCATGATGCTATGGAAGGCTAAGTCTTTGGTCTTAAAACCTCGGGGCAGATAAACATTTTAGGTGATTAAAAAAAAAACCAAACACATTTAGAAGATGATGTTCTTAAAGGCCTGCGGGGAGGAATTCACACCATTCTTTACAATTTCATTACAGAAGATGAATAAATGTCTGTCAAATTAACTTTGCACCAGCTCATAAATGGCGGGAAAGACAGCCACATATGCGAATACCAAAGCACAATTTGTTTTCCTTCAGTCACTCGGGCAGGAAGGAGCTTGGATTCTGCTATATGTAAGGCGGGCTGTCAGCAACAATCTCCGTTTCTGGACCCGGCGAACATCATATTCATCCAGAAGACAACTAGCTGTGAGTAGAGAAGAGGTAGATGGACAAAAAGAAGAAAAGCAATGACAACGGCTCCCTATAATTGCTCCTGGTACTTCCTAATCCCATACCCTCATGACACGACCCTGAAATCCCAGGATCCAAAAACCGCAATTTTTTTTTAAGTCTATTTATTTATTTCGAGAGAAAGTATGAGCTTCAGTTGGGGAGGGTTGGGGAGAGGGAGAGAGAAAGAATCCCAAGGAAGCTCCATGGTATCAGAACAGAACCTGATGTGGAGCGTGAAGTCGTGAACCCTGAGATCATGACCTGAGCTGAAATCAGGAGTTGGAGGCTTAACCAACAGAGTCACACGGCCCACCCCCACCCCCAAAACTGCTTGATCTCCATTCCAGCAACCCAGCCTGTTACCCACCTACAGGTGATTTAAGTCATTATAACCATGATTACCGTTGTTGTCTATCTTGTTTATGTCAGTATTATTGTGATGTAATAAGCTATCCACTGATCTAGGCTACTGGGCTGGGGGTACCCCTGCTCTATGGGTCTCTCGGCCTCTCCTGGGACCAACAGGCTGTCCCTGGCATGTCCTTGTCTTCTCATGGCATAGGCAGAGGTGAAAGGAAGCAAGCAAAAACAATGGGCCTCACACACCATCATTTCCGTCTCCTTTTGTTGACCAAAAGATGTACCATAACCAAACGAAGAGCCAAGAGCAGGGAACTATCCTTCTTCCCTTTTGTGGAAGGGACTTAAAGTCACACAGCAAAGGGTATGCAGAGAGGGAAAGGTGAAGAATTGGAGCTACTAGTTCAATCGACCACATTTATTATTTTTTCGTACTTACTCTTACTAACACATGTCTTTGTTTATCCAGTCAATCTGTCTTTACTGAGCACAAGTCATGTCTTGGACACAGGGAACCCAAAAATGGGTTCCCATCCTCATGGAACTTGACTTTTCATGAAATGGATAAGCAACACACATAAATAAATGAATAAGATAATAGGATATTGTTATAAGTACTATGAAGGAAACAGTGAAGGCTCTGATAAAGAATGATGAGGGTTCCCTGGGTAGCTGGGTCGGTTGAGCGTCTGACTCTTGGTTTCAGCTCAGGTCATGATCTCAGGGTTGCTGACATCAAGCCCCGCCTCGGGCTCTGCGCTGACAGAGCAGAGCCTGCTTGGATTCTCTCTCTCTCCCCTCTCTCTCAAAACAAATAAATAAACATAAAAAAAAAAAAAAAAAGAAGAATAAGATAATGGAAGAGGGAAGGGAAGGAAGCGACTTCAGAACAACTAGTCAGGGAACCCCAACCTCCACCATTTATCTGCCTGATTCACACATACAGTCAAGTCCTTGAACTCAAACTTTAATGCCCTGCTGTATAACATTCTACTTGATGCCAATTTGAAATATACTGATTAGCCTAAGATAATTAACAACAGTAAGAGCCCTCATAGCTATCGAACGCATTCCATGTTACAATGTGTTTCCCTAACCACTGCACCACTGGAAACTCACAGCATTCCTTGCCAATAGGTAGGGTAGAAATTAGACAGCAAAACAGGGGTAAGATAGGATACTGTGATGCATGAAGAAAGAGTAGTCCTAAGGGGACTGAAATTTACTCTCCAGGAGAGAAGGCAAATAGCAAGAATGAAATGCAGGATAGAAGGTACGCGGTTGGGCAAGGAGTCTGAAAACCAATGACCCAGACACGTGATTCTTGACCTATAGCTGCTCCTCCCACACAATGCATTCTGAGAGTACAAGGCAATGTTGAAAGAAAGTGGGAAGAGGATTTGCTGGCATCATAGATCAGCCCTTACTATCAAATTTTATGTTTTCCTTAAACTACAACAGAGTGATACCACGCGACTTCTTTTCCCAGTAGGATTGGCAAGATGCGTGTAAAAGACAGAGCTGAAACCCTTGGGCTGAATGTAGGATGAACAAAACAAGATAGGTAGGAGTATGTAGTTGGTATTTTTCCAGATTAGGAAACAGAGGCTCCAGGGGAGTGAGACGGTGGTCTCGAGGTGGCCCAGAGACGGGAACATGGACCCCGTGCCTCCTCCTTCTGGTTGGTGGTCTCCCATCCCATCGGAGATCCTAATTGGGGAATCAAGGCAGTGTACATTCAAGGTTGAATACCCATTTGTTTTCAAATCAGAAGGGTTTTCTTTTCCCCCCCTGGGAACTTTGTGTGTGGCTTCATTACTGTACTTCTAACATATTCAAATTACAGTTCCCTTTTTGGCTTTGCCCCCTAAGAAGAGTAGACAGAATTCAACTGATATTGACTTTTACTAAGACAAATTCTAGATTTATTGACCTGAGAAATAAATATTAATAGAGGTTAAATTGGGGTCAATTTTTACTCCAAGAGATGATAAATCTTGATATTTTTCCCATGGTTGCTTGGTCAATATGTTCCCTGTGCTATCCACATGCTTCCTAACTTCAGGTTCTCCTGAGGAAAAGACCAGCTTACAAGGTGGGCACCAGAGGCAAAATACCCATCAGCCAGCACTCTGCCTCATAAGGTGCCCAGGACACTCAAATCTCATTTTCACCTGGCTGGTAATTGCAAAGTTTTGACCACTTCCCTGGCCACGTCATATGTCTAAGAAAATAATGACCTTCTTTGGCATTTCGGCAATTATTTTCAGGGTCTACTTTTCACACACACACACACACACACACACACACACACACACACACTCACACTCACTCACTCACTCCTTATTCTTTCCAGACCATCCATCACAGGGAGCTATACACAAATATACAAAACAGAGGTAGGTAATCCTAGGATTTTGCTGAAGGTAGGAGTTTCAGCTTGCTCGTGCACGAAAACTCCGAGGACAAGCTTTTCTCCCTTACTCTGTCCACCTAGTTCTGCTTTAGTATTAAAAGGATGGTGATGAATATTTCATCGAGCAAATATTGACTGCCGGGTAAACTTGCTCCTAGGTCATATTTATACACACCAAACACTATTTTAGATGCTTCATGTGTATTAACTCATTTATTACTTACAACCACCCCACAAGGTAGTTATAATGATTATGCTGCGTCATAGCCATCAGATGAACAAACTGAGGCACAAAGAATTTGAATACCTTGTCCAGGATCACACAGGATATAAATGCGGGCAATCAAGTTGCAAATCTGTGCTTTCTCCAACCACTTTCCCACAGCATATCTCGCAATACCAGGTACTCAGAGAGTGTAACAATGAGTGAGTGTGTGTGCTTACACTCACATGTGGACTTTTGTGCGTTGAGAAATGATGGGGAGCTTATTTAAAACCCAAAGTTACAGCTGTTATTTCTGGGTGATAGGAATTTAGGTCTTTTTCTTTTTCTTAAAATGTTTTAAATGTTTACTTATTTTTGACAGGAGCGAGAGAGAGAGAGGAATCCCAAGCAGGCTCCAGACTCTGAGCCCTCAGCACAGAGCCCGACGCGGGGCTCAAACTCACAAACTGTGAGATCACAACCTGAGCCAAAGTCCGACGCTTAGCTGACTGAGCCCCTCAGGCGCACCCAGTTCCCACAATTAAAAAAAAAATTAATGTTTATTTTATTTATTTTTGAGAGAGACAGAGAGACAGAGTGCAAGCAGGGATGGGGCAGAGAGAGAGGGAGACACAGAATCCAAAACAGCCTCCAGGCTCTGAGCTGTCAGCACAGAGCCCACTGTTCAAACTCACGAACAGTGAGATCATGACCTGAGCCGAAGTTGGACTCTTACCCAACTGAGCCACCCAGGCATCCCCCCCCAACCTCCACAGTTTTGTTTGTAAAGTGATACAGGTTGTCCAGAAAATCTGCAAATAATTCTCAATGAATAAGGAAGGCAAATGCATTACAATTTAAATTGCCATTAAGTCCAAGAGACAGAGAGGAGCTACAGTTGTCCAAGAAACTATAAGAAAAGATGTTTCATGTAAAAGGAATCTAAAGCCAGCACAGAAGTTTCCAGGACATAGTTCCATTATCAATTAATAGCATTTCTAAAGTTAAGATTGTGTTCAGTTGCGTGTAATAAAAACTCTGACTAAACAGTGGCTTAAACAGAAGGTTGTTTGTCTACATATGTATGTATGTATGTATCTATCATCTATCTATCTATCTATCTATCTGTCTATCTATCTATCATCTGTCTATCTATCTATCATCTATCTATCTATCTATCTTCCATAACAAGGGGTTCAGACTAGGTGAGAATTTGTGTTAGTTTAGAGGCTCCACAATATGGTCAACACTGATCTCAGAAAACCAGTTTTTTTCTATTCTTAAGCTTTATCTTTTGCATATCAACTTTTAGTTCTCCTGCCTCAGAAGCTGACTGCTTTGGCTCCCAATATCACATGCCATCAACAATGTCAGCACATGGTATTTATTATTATTATTATTATTATTATTATTATTATTATTATTTTAGTCCTTCATTCTGGTGGTTATGTGCTGATATCTCATTATGGTTTTCATTTGAATTTCTGTGACGTCCAATACAATTGTTGGTTATTTTGTAGACTTACTTGTGAATGCCTGTTCAGGTCTTTTGCCCATTTTATGTTTTATTGGGTTTTATTTTCTTTGTTTTTTTTAGACTTTATTTCTTTTCTTGAGAGGAAGAGGATGTGCATGAGCAGAGGAAGACAGAGGAAGAGGGGGAGAGAGAGAGAATCTTAAGCAGGCTCCATGCCCAGCATAGAGTCTGACACAGGACTCGATCTCACAACCATGAGATTATGACCTGAGCTGAAATCAGGAGTCGGATGCTTAACCACCTGAGCCACCCAGGCATCCCACGTTCTTTTTCTTCTTGATGTGTGTGTTGTTTATTTATTCTGGATACAGATCCTCTGCTGAATTTAATTTTGCCCTACCCACCCAGACTACAAAAACGAAAGATATAAAGAAATGTAAATGTATTTGTGTGCATATTCCTGTATACTGTCCAAATAGGTTACCTCATTTCACTTAGGATCTAACAGAAAGTTTACATATTGCATAAACTTCAAACTTTTTTCAATTATCAAACACATAAGATAGTATAGGGACCATTTCTCTCATTTTTGCTTTTGACAATCTTATAGCTTGAGATGTATTTAGGAGGAATCACACTAACCTCAGAAGCTCTTAATTTATTACGAAATGATATTTGTATCTTGTACCATAAAAAGTAATGTGAGATTTGTCCCAGCCTCGTGTTTGGAATGATGCCTGACTCCAAGGAGTAATTCCCTCAGTGGGAGGCAATGGTATTCTACTAACTGGAACTTTCATTATGTTAATGCTGATGTTCTGTAGATTAAAACCAGGGACAATTCAAATCAGAGCTTGAGATTTCTTCTTCCATCTTTAACAATTTGACGCTTTGATGTTAAGTGTAGTTGAATAGAAGATCTCTGTGTGGCTGTTCTAGCATTTAACCATGTACGGTAAATATTAGCGGAGATATGCCCACGCTAATAAGGGTTGGATCTCTTTGTTTATTTCCAGGCAATTTATCTTCTGAATACGCACATTGGCATATTGCATGTACACTTTGTGTGGGCTCTCATCATCAGTCATAAATGCAATGCGTAAGAAATTAGGTACCATGTAAAAAAATAATGCAACTTTATTTCTCTCCCTTTCTATCAGATTCGCCTACAGTACAATCAATTTCTATGGGGGAAAGGGGCCAAACAACCACAAATCTTAACAAATCTGCATTTATTTTTTTAATGTTTATTTTACTTATTTTGAAAGACAGACGGAGAGAGGGAGAGAGAGAGTGCACATGAGCAGGGGAGGGGCAGAGAGAGAGACAATCCCGAGCCAGCTCAGCACAGAGCCCGCCAGCAGGACTGGATCTCGTGTGTGATCATGACCTGAGCTGAAATCAAGAGTCTGGCACTTAACTGACTGAACCCGGTTCTCCTAATCTGCATTTAAATGGGAAGGTGGAGGGGCGCCTGGGTGGCTCAGTCAGTTGGGCGGTTGGGCCTCTGACTTCGGCTCAGGTCATGATCTCACGGTCCCAGAGTTCGAGCCCCGCGTCGGGCTCTGTGCTGACCACTCAGAGCCTGGAGCCTGTTTCAGATTCTGTGTCTCCCTCTCTCTCTGACCCTCCCCCGTTCATGCTCTGTCTCTCTCTGTCTCAAAAATGAATACATGTTTAAAAAAATGATAATAAAAATAAATGGGAAGGTGGGAATGCTCTATCCAAGAATATGCAGAAAAGGACCCCTGAGATCTTTATTTTCTTCCCCATAGCCTCTGGATCCTTAAAGGAAGCTCACAGTTTGACTCAAGGCAGTTTCAGTGTGTGTGTTTTATGCATTTCTTTTTTATTTTGAAAATTGATTACAACATGTATGCAAGTTCTCAGTTTGCCAAAATATTGACAGCTATTTCCTGGGCATCCACCATATGCTCAGGATCGTGCTGGACAGACTCAAGGACGCAGGAGAAGTTCATTTAAGAAGAGGGATGTCATTAACATTCTTAGAACAGTCGGCGACAGAAGGGTAAGTTTTGACACCCACTCCAAGTGTGCTTTTTCACACTCATCGTTCAACAAAGAGAAAATCCCAGTGTGACGGAGCACACAGGGGAAGGTGGCACTTAACCTGGGTCTTAAATCTGAGATCGACTTGGAATGAAAGACTGGAAAGAACGAATGAGCAAGACCCCAAATTCAGTAGCTTAAAGAAGACAGAAATTTATTCCCTCACATAAAAACCTTCAGAGAAATGAATTATCTAAAAAGGAAATTAAGAAAACAATCCTGCAGGGCGCCTGGGTCCAGGCTCAGTCAGCTAAGCATCCAGTTTAGGCTCAGGTCATGATTGTGGGTTTGAGCCCTGCATCAGGCTCTGTGCTGACAGCCTGCTTCAGATTCTGTGTCTTCCTCTCTCTCTGCTCCTCTCCCACTCATGCTGTGTCTGTCAAAAGTAAATAAACTAAAAGAAGAAGAAGACCCTGCTCATAATATCAAAAAAAAAAAATACATAGGAATAAACAACCAAGGAGGGAAAAAAAATTGTACACTGAAAACATAACCCTGATGAAAGAAAGTAAAGCAGACACAGATAAGTGAAAGACATCCCATGTTCATGAATTACTGATTAATATCATTAAAAAGTCTATACTGCCCCAAATTGTCTACAGAGTCAATGAGATCCTTATGAAAGTCACCATGACATTTATTTACAGAGACAAGATAATTGTGAAAATAATATAGAACCACTAAAGATCCCAAGTAGCCAAGGAAATTTCAAGCAAGAAGAACAAAACTGGAGGCATCCTACTTCCCGATTTCAAAATAGGTTACAAAGCTACAGTAATCAAGGTGGCATGCTACTGGCATAAAAACAGGTACATAGACCAGTAGAATCGAATAGAGAGCCTGGACATAAATCCACACACATATTTTCAACTGGTCTTTGACAAGGACGCCAAGAATATGCAATGGAGGGTGGGTTGTCTCCTTAATAAATGGCATAGGATAAACCAGATCTCCACGGGCCAAAGAATGAAGTTCAACCTTTATCTCATACCATATACAAAAACCAACTCAAAATGGATTACAGACTTAAACGTAAGACCAAAACTATAAAACTTCTAGAAGAAAAGGTAGGGAAAAATCTTTCCGACATTGGCCTTGGCAATGATTTCTTGGCTATGACACCACACATAACAAAAGAGAAAACAGAGAAACAGGGCTATATCAAACTAAAAACCTTCTACACAGCAAAGGAAACAATCAGCAAAACAAAAAGGCAGCCTACAGAATGGGAGAGAGTATTTTTCACACCATGTATCTGATCAATGGTTAATATCCAAAATATATAAAGAACCCCTACAACTCAATAGCAAAAATAGGGAAAAAATTTCTTTAAATGGCAAAGGAACATTTTCCCAAAGAAGATATACAAATGGTCAACATATATACGAAAAGGTACCCAGCATCGCTAATCATCGGGGAAATGCAAATCAAAACCACAACGAGATATCACTTCACACCTGTTAAGATGGCTTTGATTTAAAAAAGAAAAATTAAAACAAAGAAAAGAAAAAGGAAAAAAGATGTCATGTGGGTGAGGATGTGGAAATAATGGAACCCTTATACCTGGATGAGGGCATGTAAATTCGTGCAGTCACTATGAAAAACAATATGAAGTTTTCTCCAAAAATTAACAATGGAACGACCATATAAACTAGCAATCCCACTTCTGGGTGTAGATCCCAAGAAACTGAAATCATAATCTCGGGGTGCCTGGGTGGCTCAGCCAGTTAAGCATCTGACTCTTGATTTTGGCTCAGTTCATGATCTCATGACCTCATGATCGTGAGATTGAGCCCCATTGCTCTGCAATGACAGGGTGGAGCCTGCTTGGAACTCTCTCTCTCCCTCTCTCTCTGACCCTCCCCTCTCTCTTTTTCCTCTCTGTGTCTCAAAATAAATAGGGAAACATTTAGAAAAAGAAAAGACATTATAATCTCAAAGAGACCTCTGCACTCCCATGTTTATTGAAGCCTATTCACAATAGCCAAGACATGGAACAATCTAAATGTTCATTGACAGATGAGTAGAAACAGAAAATGTGCTATATGCATACAATGGAATATTTTTCAACCTTAATAAAGAAGGAAATCTTGGGGCCCCTGGGCGACTCAGTCATTAAGTATCTGAGTTCTACTCAGGTCATGATCTCACAGTTGGTAAGCTCAAGTCCTGCTTCGCATGAACCGCGTTTTTCTCTCTCTGTCCCTCCCCACCCCCCACCCCCACGGCCCCTCTCTCACTTGCGCCCTCTCTCTTTCAAAAAAGCAAAAAAGGGTAGGAAATCTTGCTATTTATGGCAGCATAGCTGAACCTGGAGGACATTATGCTAAGTGAAATAAGCCAGGCAATGAAGGACAAATACTATACGATACAACAGATATGATGAATCAAAGTAGGCTAACTCATAGAAGCAGAGAGCTGGATGGTGGTTGCCAGAGGCCAAAGGGAGGGAAAACAGAAAGATAATAGTCAAGGGCACAAAGTTTCAGTTTCACAAGATGAATAAGTGCTAGACATGTATGATACACTTACATGTAATTAAAAGGGTAGATCTTGCATTAAGTGTTTCTATCACAAGAAATAATAAATGAAAAGGGTTGGAGGAAACTTTTACAGGTGATGGATAGTTTGTCAGAAATGGTGATGCCTTCGTGGGTGTGTACGTATCTCCAAACGCATCAGGCTGTATACATTTTATTTTATTTTATTTTTAAATTTTTTTTAACGTTTATTTATTTTTGAGACAGAGACAGAGCATGAATAGGTGAGGGGCAGAGAGAGAGGGAGACACGGAATCTGAAACAGGCTCCAGACTCTGAGCTGTCAGCACAGAGCCCGATGCGGGGCTCAAACTCACGGACTGTGAGATCATGACCTGAGCCGAAGTCGGACGCTTAACTGACTGAGCCACCCAGGCGCCCCTGGGTTGTATACATTTTAATTATGATAGCTTTTCCTATGTCAAAAAAAAGTTGCTTTTATACAATAAAGTAGAGCCAAGGTAGAAACGAAAGTTCAAGTATGTTTTCAATAACTTGGAACTATGAAATTGTCATCTTCAACTGTGCCTGTTGTGAAATATAAACACAGATGAAGTCTATCCAATGAAAATGTACCGTCCCAGTTGAGAGACACTGGAAGCAGAAAAATCTACTGGATTTTGCAAGCTGAGTATAAGAAAAAGAATGTAGGGGCACCTGGCCAGCTCAGTAGGTAGAGTGGGTGACTCTTGAGTTTGAGCCCCACGTTGGGCACAGAGTTTACTTAATTAAAAAATATATTAAAAAAGAAAAAGAATGTAAATTATCTAATTAATAACTTTTAAATATTTATTACATCTTGAAAGGTTACTATTTGGATATAGATGGTTCAATAAAATATATTATTAAAAGTTTCTTTGCTGGGGGGATGCCTGGCTGACTCAGTCGGTAGGGCATGAGACTCTTAATCTTGGGGTCGTGAGTTCAAGCTCCATGTTGGGCATGGAACCTACTTTTTAAAAATCCAAAAAAAAAAAAGTTTTCTTTTTCTTTTTTTTTTTACATGTCCTCCGGAGAGTTGACTATATACACAGGCAGCTCTGTTCCATGAGGTCATTTCGGAGTCCAGATTTCTCCTACCTTTTTGCTCTCCCATACCTGAGGGCAAAGCTTCTTCAAGAGTGGTCCCTGGGAATGTGGTAGATACTCTGTGGGGTGAACCTACCAGCTCCAGAGCTGAGATTCCCAGAATACACTGCTGTTTGAGCAGGTGGGAAAAGAAGGAGCTGATATTTTCTTAAAAAAATTTTTTTTTTCAGTGTTTATTTAATTTTGAAGGAGAAACACACAGAGCCCAAGCAAGGGAGGGGCAGAGAGAGACACAAAATCCGAAGCAGGCTCCAGGCTCTGAGCTGTCAGCAGAGAGTCCAAGGCGGGGCTCGAACTCATGAACCTGAGATCATGACCTGAGCTGAAGTCGGATGTCCAATGGAGTCACCCAGGCGCCCCTGGAGCTGATATTTTCTAAGAAGCTGCCTAGTATAGTGGAAAAGGCATGGTTTGAAAACTTGTGTTTAACATTCAACTTTGCCATTGTACTGTCCATGAGACCCGCTGACATCATTTTCATGTCAAATTACTATTCTCACCTCATATTTCAATTTATTTTGCATTTTAAGCAAAGTCGGTAGTGCAAGGTTAAATATATAATAATTGCCTAACAAAAGGTAGTCCTCTTAGTGAACATCCATTAAGGGCCAGTCACTCCGCTAAATGTCTTCCTTATATTTCCCCCATACGTGTTAGCAATGGTTCCGTCGTGATGGTATTATACTCTCTATTTGATCAGTGATAAAACCAAAGCTCAGAAGGGAAGTGTCTTGTCCAATCAACATAACAAGCAGGAATAGAAGACAAATGTCTGCCATGCTGCAAATTGTATGTTTTTCCCATTATTTTTTCACTTTATTCTCCTGTTTTAGAGTTAATGCCTATCGCTGAGTCATGTAAGCTTCCTGGGCCTTTTTTGGCCTTTGACCACCAAGTTGGCAAAGCAGCTGAAGTCATTCCTCAAGGACATTGTTAAGGGGCTTGGGGGTCTAGATCCTGTATCCCAGCTTCTTTATTTCAGGCAAAAGTCCCTGGTGATGCCATCTGCCTCCAGTCCCCAGGAAGAGCTGACTATTTAAGACAGAATTTCTTAGACTTCGCACCTCCAACTCCCATGCGCTTACCAATTTTCATTGATTTTTGACTTCTCAAAATAAGTTTAAATGAAACCGTTAAATCACCAAATGCAAATTCAGTTCAGATCTGCACCTAGCGCTAGGCCAGAGCCAACCCATTTATATTCCTATAGCTTTACACTAAATTCCAAATAATCTTATAAGCGAAGTGATACCTTTTTAATAAGCGTCAGCTTTTGGTGAGACCAGAAAACTCATATGAACTTGTCTCTATTGTTGAGCAACTCAGAGCCGTCTCCATATTAATATGTGCTGCTTTTTATTCTATTCCCAGTGCCCCTTAATGTACTAGATGATACGCAGTAGTCACAACTTAATACAGGGTGTTGTTGCCCTTTTACTAGGTATCAGCAGTGATCATATCATGCGGGGTCCTTTGATATGATCCCGGCCCCACCCATGCCTTCACCCATTTATGGCAATCAGCCATTTTCAGGAGAAAGCTACGATCACCTAAGCATAAGTGAAGATATTGGGAGCTGACAAGGATCATGGGGGGAATGTCATGATTATTTCACAGCGTCCCTTGTATCTAATCTTCTTTTTCAAAAGCCCAAAGAATCGTGTCTAGACTTATTCATGTCTAAGGGTTCTGAAAGTGAGAAACTGATTCATACTCACTAAAACACTCAAATGCAGTTGAGGTACACCCCAGAATGTTAATTTGGTCCATGAGAATATCACACATTTCTTCACTGATTTAACACACATTGAATATCTGCCTATGAACAGCCATGCTGGGTACTGGAGACACATGAGAAAACAAAACAGACACTGTCATTACCTTCTTGGAAATGATATGCTTGTAGAGGGACAGACATTAATCTAATAGTCCCATAAATAGGACTGTAACAATGGTATGTGTCATACAGAAAGGAACATGGTGTCTAGAAACCCTAAAACAGAGGGATGTGGTCTGACCTGGCAAGTGACACAAGGCTTCATTGAGTAAATGACCTTGAAGAGGGAGTAGAGTTGACTCAGTGAAGAGAGAGAAAGAAGAACATTCTAGACAGAACACTATCTTTGCAAATCCTATTTTGAAAAAGTACTCAAGGGGCACCTGGGTGGCTCAATCAGTTAAGCATCCAACTTCAGGAGGGGTCATGATCTCATGGTTCCTGAGTTCGAGCCCCACATTGGACTCGCTGCTGTCAACAGAGCCCACTTAAGATCCTCTGTCTCACTCTCTCTGCCTCTCTCCTGCTCACGGGGTGCATGCGCTCTCTATCTCTCTCAAAAATAAGCATTAAAAATTTTTTTGGAATACTCAAAAACTTGGAAATAAGGCAAAAAGATAGATGCCGGTCTTTTTAAATGTCATAATGGAGTACTTTCTAAAGGGCTCACCTGAGGATTACCTAATTCTTTAGGGACATGGCCAGCAAGCTTCTTCTCTAAAGGTCCAGATAGCAAGTATTTTAAGCTTTATTTTGAGACTGGGCTATATATAGTGTCTGTCACATCTTCTGTTTTCTCACTCTTTAAAAATGTAAAAACACACAAAACTAAAACTAAAAGGCAACCAACGGAATGGGAGAAGATTTTTGTACATGAAATATCAGATAAAGGGTTATTATCCAAAATCTGTAAAGAACTTATCAAACTCAACACCCAAAAAAACCAAACAATCCAGTAAAGAAATGGGCAAAAAACCCGAACAGACACTTTTTCAAAGAAGACACCCAGATGGCTAACAGACACATGAAAAAATGCTCAATATCACTCATCATCAGGGAAATACAAATCAAAACCATAATGAGATACTACCTCACACCTGTCGGAGTGGCTAAAATTAAAAGCTCAGAAAATAACAAATGTTGGCAAGGATGCAGAGAAAGAGGATGTCTTTAGCATTGTTGGTGGGAATGCAAACTGGTGCAGTCACTCTGGAAAACAGTATGGAGGTTCATCAAAAAATTAGAAATCGAACTACCCTATGACCCAGCAATTGCACTACTAGATATTTATCCAAAGGATACAGGAGTGCTGTTTCAAAGGGGCACATGCACCCCAATGTTTCTAGCAGCACTATTGACAATAGCCCAAGTATGGAAAGAGCCCAAATGTACATCGATGGATAAATGGATAAAGAAGATATGGTATACACACACACACACACACACACACACACACACACACACACACAGTGGAATATTACTCGGCTATCAAAAAGAATGAAATCTTGCCATTTGCAACAGCATGGATGGAACTAGCGTGTATTATACTAAGCAAAATAAGTCAGTCAAAGACAAATATCATGTGACTTCATGTGGAATTTAAGATACAAAACAGATGAATGTAAAGGAAGGGAAACAGAAATAATATAAAAACAGGAGGGAGACAAACCATAAAGGACTCTTAAATACACAGAACAAAACTGAGGGTTGCTGGAGAGGTTTTGGGTGGGGGGATGGACTAAATGGGCAGGGAGCATTAAGGAAGACACTTTGGGTTGAGCACTGGATGTTACATGTAAGTGATGAATCTCTAAATTCTATTCCTGAAATCATTATTACACTATATGTTAACTAACTTGTATGTAAATTTTTCTGAAATGTAAAAAAACAAAACAAAAACAAAAACAAAAAAACATTCTTAGCTCTCAACGTATACAAAAATGGGCCCTGAGCTGTATTTGGCCTATAGGCCATAGCTGGCCAACCCCTATTTTGGGATAATCTACCTTTGTTTGCCATATTCTTTACTATTGATTAGGGCCCAGACTCTGGGAAGTTACAGTTAACTGGGAGATGTTTTCGCCTGGGAGAGATGTAAATGATTTCTGCTGGTAGAAAAAATATAATCCCCAAATTATGGTTTTATTGCACTGGAATCCATTAAACACTTTGTATATAAATGGACAATGTTTTTCAACCTTTCTTTTCCTAGGACCTATAAATACGCTGTTTCTCAAATGCTCTTTGAACTAGCTTTACCATGTCGTTGGTTCCTTCATGGAGCTAAATAATCTTTGCACCTGCTCACTTTGTATTTGTATGGGAGTCTTGTTCATAACCTTTAAAAAATTACGCTTTGACAGGCCCCATAGCAATGAGGGGGATTGTTTTGCACAAGGAATTGAAGACCAGCGTGGCTGGAGTGGAGAGAGCCAAGGGCACGTGATACGGGTGAGAAACTACATTGTTGGCATGTTGAGAAAGTTTGTCTTTAACCAGAGCATTAGGAGTCTTGAAGTATTAATTCTGCACGTGTGTGTCTTAGTGAGTAGAAGAGGGGGATTTTTATGAATTTAACATTGATTGGCATCCGATTAAGAAATCCGCTAGAGATTTTCAAGTTGCGGGAATGATGGTCATTCCAGAGGAACTGAAAATTCAAAACGCCCAAAGTCTTTCCCATAGTGTTTGTATGTCTGTGCAGCATTAAATTACAAGCTTTTTCAAGCTTGTACTGCTGATCAACTTTGTAGAAGTAACCCCTTCAGGTTATGATCTCATTCTGCTGTTCTGGAAGCTTTTTGTCCCTCTCAGTTGACTTTGCCTATCTCTGTTCTGGTTTTAGAGGGCACTCTTACTTTCTTTATTTTAAGATCCTTGGGGTCACCTAACTATAGCCCCCAAATACTCTAGCATTTATTTCTAAGACTGTTCACACTTACGTTGCCATGAGAGCACGCTGTCTACTCCATGCAAAATATCCTTAGCAAATTATAGAATGCCTCTAGTAGATAAAGCATATTTTAATGAATGAAGAGGTTAGTATTTCATAAACCAAGAAAAGCGTAAACTGACTTCCACTATCAACAGTTTAAAATCAATTTGGAGGCATTTGGAAAGCATTTTAAAGAGCAACTAGACATCAATAAAATTTAATTAATTGGTTCTATGGATGCACATGTAAATTGGGTGTTAATTATGCTAGCAATGCTCTTCCATTAAAAATTAAGCTCATGATTAGTAACTGAGAAAAACAAGCCGTTCTTCTATAAACAAGTCTCATTCCCTTGTATTTGAACCCAACCTTTCGGTAATTAAATCATAACTCTACATTTACTCCGATGAGTCTGAGCCCTGATGGATGACTGGTGAGTTAGCCAAGTGATCTTCACTTGGCTGTTCCATAAAAACAATTGATAACCGTGGAGATAAGTTATGTGCGGTTGAGCTGCCCTTTAATACAGAACTATTGAATTATCGAAAGTTCTTTCCTATCTAATTGACACCAAACAAAGGAGCATTTGACAATCGCAAGAGATATAGTGAAGATTTAGTGCTCATTTCAGAGCTGATGACATTTGAAGATGGAAGGCCTAGAACAAGAGGTTACAAGCTGGAGAATCTGAGTCCTCTCCCTTCCTTCTCCCCTCCCCCCCACCCCAAGATGCAGTTCTTGCATTTGGAGATAAGAATGCAGAGAGCTCTATTTAAAGATATACTGTAGCTACACTAGCCCCCTTTGGGTTTCCCCAATTAATTTTTCCAGACTCCTCGGGAGTCAAAATTTAACCCGGATCCAGAGCTAAGATCAACGCCAGTGGACTGTCTTCATAGACAAAGAGTTAGAGTCGTATTTCAGAACTGGAAATGGAATAAAATACTTAAAACACTTTACCCCCACCGCTTGGTTTTCTTTTGCCCCGTAGATTTTTTTTTCCAAGGGAAATTGAGTCCATATGCCTCTGATCCATCTTTTCAAGGACCATCAAGATACTGTTTTATGAGAGCTACTTGATGGGGCATTTTATCTATTTCAATGAGCCTTTTGATGTCCCTTTCCTTGGTCATGGAAAACCGGAATGCAGAAAAGGCAGAGATCCCCCTCTAGTTCCCCACATCCAACAAGAAATAAAAAAATGGAAGTGTTTCCAAGCCATAGAAAAGTTAGGGCAACCATTCAGGAGTTTTCCTAACAGACTCCATTATGATGTCTTGATAAGAGACAGGAGAAGAGCTTTAGCAATGGGGTTCTGCTGGAGGTTCCTTTTCAAGAAGATGTCCTCATTTTCATTGGAGGCTGGCCTTTTCCATCTACTTCTCCTTTCCAAAATGTTATGGTGGAGAGTCAGTTGGTGGGGGAGACATTCTCATGCATAGGAAAATACTTAAGGAGGGAAGAAGTCATTACATCCGGATGGTTTTGAACTTCTGCTTCTCACCATATTTTATTTCTGGAGGCCTTCCGCGAGACCCCAGCAGACCTTTTACCTTGTGGGATTCGGGGAGGGACACGCAGAAATCCTGGAGCCCGTGCAAAATTATACCGTGGCCATCACTTAATTATATAACCTGGGTAAAAACCTATCCATGCTCCTGTGTAAAAACAAATGCTTGAGTATGTGTGTGTGTGTGTGTGTGTGTGTGTGCCCATGCAGACACGCTGCTCCGGCCTTCTAACGGACAGCCAGTCATCACGCTTGGAGAGGAAGAAAAGCACCCCTTTCTGCCTGTGTTGGGTCTTTCAGCCCAGCACGGGTTTCTTCGGCCGCTACTGCAAATTCAGTTCATCTGCTGCTTACAGAAGCGTTCGGGACTGAGAGCCACAGGAAAAGATTTATGTAAATGTTGAGCTATCTGGAGACAGAAAGACTATTTGTTGCTCCTTCTTTTAGCCCAAGTCTATTGTGTGAGCGCCTCCTGTGCGGCCAGTTTTGTGCTGAGATGCACGGAGCAGGAGGGAGACTGGTTTCATCTTCCAGCTGCCAGAGCGGAGGCCCAGCTACTAGAGGGATTAATCCCACATGAGTCAGAAGACTGTCTGGGGACAGCTGTTTTGGGCAAAATTGTCAACATTTATAGAAATGAAAGGTCATGATCACTCAATGTAAAAAAAAAAAAATCGTTAAGTAAAAGACCAATAAGTTAACCTGAAAACCTTTTCCAACTCCTCCCTAAAAAGGACGGGATCAGCTCCTCGTCCCCCGAAGAAGAGGAATTATATGGCTTGTTTGTATGGCAGACACCGGCTAGTTGTTCACCAAACTATTTCCTTTGTCCTCCCAGGCACCCAGATAGATTGATTTCCCAGCCTCCTTTGCAGTTCGATGCAGCCTGGTGACTGAGCTCCGGCTAACAGAATGTGAGCAGGAGGGGGTATGCCGCTTCCGTTTCTGGCCCAAGAATAGCAAAAGAGGAGGTTCAAGTGCTTTCTATGCATGAGATCTCCACATGCGTAATTTCACTGATTCGCACAACAATCTTAGGAGGTAAGAGCAGCCACCACCCACTTCTACAGTTGGGGAAACTGGGGCTTGGGAGAAGTTCAAGTCTCTCTCCCAAATAATGCCCCATCCAGGATTTAAACCCTGGATCTGAATCCAGAACCTGCCTCTCACCCACCCTGAGATGCTCAGTAATACCCCTCAGCTACTTAGGAAACGGAGCTAGAGAAGGGAGTGGAAAGGGTGGGAAAAGGAAGGTCATCTGGGGAAGAGAAACAGAAATAATATATACAACAAGCCGGACAGCGCGGAGAGAAAAGAATCCCCGTGCCACAAGATTGGAGCAGCAAAGGAGATCGTCGCTCAGTCCTATGGGATCGGTGTTATGTCGGTTTCAGGGCATACCCTCTGCTGATCAGAGTCTCTCTCCCTTCCTCCCATCAGGTGCCTAACCGAAGGAGGGCGACCACGTGTCTGCCCTGCCCACCTGTTTCCTCCGTAGCTTGACATGTCGGTCCACCTGCTCCCCATGGCCCGGGATGCTCTGCCTCCCCCTGTGACTCCCAGTTCACTTAGGGTAGACTTATGGCAGAGGGATGTCAATTTCGCTTGAACTGCTCAATCACTGCTGACATTTCGTTAACCGCCCTATGAACTTCTCCAGCCTGAAGGAGCAGCAACTTGTGCCCTTGAACACCGAACAGAAAACAACCGTATTGATTTTCTACTATCAACAAGAAAAAGACAATTGCTCTTTGCTGAGAATGTTCATAATGCATTTCACACCACTTATTCCCGAAGCCCACCTCCTCCTGATACAGTGCTGGGCCTCTGTAACCTCCCGCTGCTTTGGACTCTGCTACAATTAACCCTGAGATGCCGGCCCCATCCCAAGGCTTCCAGGTCCCTCGATAGCAGTGAGCGTGAATCGTGCGCCTGACCAGACAGCCTGCTCACTCTGGGAGTCGTAATCACTCAGAAATCACAAGGAAACTCAGGTCTGGGGTGGAGGGATGGGGCTGGTGGGGGGGGGGGGGTGCGTCAGGCCTGATGTGCTATAGGAATCTCTTATACTAAAATCATCCTTCAAAGGAGTACACGATTTTGCTCTATCCAAAGCACTTCTAATGCCCATATAGGCTTTTGGAGATATATAAGTATGTGTATACACTGGCCAAATAGATTCAGGAATCAGATCATTACTTAGTAAATCATACCACGCATGCAACCATTCTGGCATAGCCAAGGCCCAAGATCTCATTTCTGCGTTACGTTTCCCAGTTACCAGATCTTTTTCTTTCTTTCTTTCTTTCTTTTTTTCCCGACCTGTGCTGTCTCTCAAATATTCTGGAAGAGCTCTATTTCTGATATTTCCAGCACACCAAAAAGGAAGTGTGAGGAATCAGAAGAGATACAAGAACCTTGAAAAAGCAAGCCCGGCCCTCTGGGACAACCGTAGTGTCAAAATCAGTCAATATTTATGCCTAGCAACCTTGACAATATCCTTTTAATTAAAATCAATGGAGAAATAAAACATGCATTAAAATGCACTAGGGATCACTCACCTCATGAGGCAGAAATGACTCCAGTCTTATGAGCAGTGTGATGATGACAGGGGACACATCCCTCTGTTTTGAGGTTTGCCTCTGGATCTCTTTCAATGGTCACTTTCATTCAGGGCTACCGATTTTGTTTTCTTCTTTTTCATTTGGTACAACTTTCTTAAGACACGTATTTAAAAACAACGATTCTTAAAGAGTCAGATCACATGTTCATCAGGTCGAACTATCACCTAGATTAAGAGATTGGTCTCATTGGGGCAGGTCTGCCTCTAACCAGCGGAGGACCATGAGAGGGTCATAAGCACCCTCTTTGGATCTCAGCTACGCTTTCTGTGAAATCAGATGATTGGGCTCAGTTATTATTATTATTTTTCTAAATAGGCTCCTCACGCAGCATGGAGCCCAGCCCCGGGGCTTGAACTCACGGCCCTGAGATCAAGACTTGAGCTGGAATCAAGAATCAGACGCTTAGGGGCGCCTGGGTGGCTCAGTCGGTTGAGCGTCTGACTTCGGCTCGGGTCATCATCTCATGGTCCGTGAGTTCGAGTCCCGCGTCGGGCTCTGTGCTGACCGCTCAGAGCCTGGAGCCTGCTTTGGATTCTGCGTCTCCCTCTCTCTCTCTGACCCTCCCCCGTTCATGCTCTGTCTCTGTCTCAAAAATAAATAAACATTAAAAAAAAGAAAGAAAGAAAAGAAAAGAATCAGACGCTTAACCCCCTGACCCACCCAGGTTCCCTTAGACTCAATTCTAAAAGATTCTTTCCAGCTCTCTGTGAATATTCCATTAGACCCATGGTGCTGAAAATAAAAGCAACCACTCTTCACTGAACACTTCCCATGGGATGCACTTTTATTTCATCCTTACCACAAAGCTGTGATATAGTTTCCATTATTTCCATTATGTGGGTGAGGAAGCAGAAGCTAGAGGAGAGTAGTCACTCTCTAGCATCACCCACCCAGCCGGTCAATGGCATGGGCTGAGAGATCCAAGGTCATGTGCTTCACCACTGCCCCATGTTGGCTCCTTGAGTCTATGGAATGCAGAAAGGGCTTAGATCTGAGAGATACCACCTACTTATCCTCCTCAGACTTTGAAGGGTCTTCTCGATGCACCGTCCAGCCAGCAGGTGTCTCGAGAACTCACCCAGCGTGGGGTAGATGCTCTGAACCTCAGGCCGCTTGCATTGGTTGAGTTCACCAAGCCCGGGCCAGTACAACCTTCCTGTCCATCCATCTCTGATTTCAAAGGCTCCCACGCAGGCAGGCTTAACAATGACAGGTTAAGCTGGCCCAAGGATAGAAGGCAATTTAACACTGTCCTCTCTGGCCTGGCCCGGCAGATTAAACACCAGATATTACTGCCTTATAAAATCCAAGAGCCACAGAGGTAGTTTTGTTTGTTTGCTTTTCTCATGTGGCTTGGCTCTTCTCAAATTGCCGACAGCCGCCTCTCTGGGGCTTGGTGGGGTGACTGTCATGTTGTTAAAAGCTTCCCTTCCTTATCTTACTTCCTAATCTCCAAAGAGGGATTTGAGAGCCCTCAGCACTGGTTTTTCCTCTTCAAGGACCTGCTGGTGCTGGACTAATTAATGGAAAGGACCCAGAGATAAGTTCCTTCACAAATTATGGAATGTCCTAATCAGACGGGCAAGCAAAGGCTTGACCTCTGGGTCACAGGGTCACCCTCCAATAATACGATGAATTCAACTATTACTGTCATTTTTTGTTACTCCAAAAGGGTGATAAGAGAGGTTAAGGTAGACCCCCAAAGGGCAAGGGGATGCCTGCGTTCCTGCCGTGGAGGCGACCAGCTAAAGAACATTCTTCGTGTATTCTCAAAGCGCTCAAAACTCAACTGTGCTTGTAAGCAGTGCTGGCCTTGTCAGTTTCCTTTACTGAGAAACTTCTCCCCGGCTCTCTCTTCCATGTGCTCTCCAGTCTCTGGCTCCCTTCCTGGGCCTTCCTCTCGGTCTCCGTCAAATTGCTGACTTTCCTCCCACCTACTCTGGAGCCCTCCCTCCCCAAAACTCCTGCTCATCCTTCAAGTACTTATTTTAATTCGAACGTTTTTGAAGTACAATTTTTGGAAAGTTGGGAAGTTGTTTTTTTTTTTTCCTTCAGAGAAGACGGACAAGACGTATCGTCTCTAGTCCTCCTGCTAAGTGCAAGTGAAACAAAACAAAACAAAAGACCCTCAGGCATTAAATATGAAACCGACATGAGCAGAGCGTAAAGGATAGAGAGGAAGGCAGACTGGCTGGAGACTTTGAGACCCAAGAAACAACACGGTGGCGAGTTCCCCGGGCTTTCTTGTTGCCTCATACTGAAGGCACACCAGAAAAAGTCAAGGGGAACAGATTAAACAAACCTGCTGTCTCCAGCCAAAGAACAAGGAAAGGGGCACACGGTAAGGCAGAAAAACTGTTCTGTTGTTGTTGGAGAAAGACAGAGACAGAGTGGGGGTGGGAGAAGAGGGGAGGAGAGAGAGAGAGAATCTGAAGCAGGCTCCATGCTCAGCACGGATGATGGGCTTGATCCCATGACCCTGGGATCATGACCTGAGCTGAAATCAAGAGTCAGACACTCAGCTGGCTGAGCCAGGCAGGGACCCCCAGGAAATCTTTTAGACGAGAACCACTCTACTCCGATGAAACACCACAGAAGAAATGGTGGTCCTACCCCACCCCTTCCCCCACGCCAACGAGGGCCACGTGGGGAGCTTAGGTGACTAGAATAAGGCACCCCAACCCTCCTGCTGGGGTTTTGCCAGAGTTCTAGAGGGCCAGGACTTTCATCATCGTCAGGGGGTAAAGAGCAGCCCCTCCGGGCCCCACGACAACGTCAGTGCAGATCACACAGAGAACCTGCCCTTGTCCCCTGACTTAGCAGTGATGGACCCTGCTTCCCACTCCCCTCTGGGATACTATCAAAGAGTCAGGGCATTCAACACTGCGCAACCCTAACAAGGCCAGCTTGTTCTTGTTCTACTGTGACATCGGTAGGACACAGTAACGAGGCACTCCTGCCCTCCCAGCCGCAGACGTACCGGTGAAGGTATGCTAGGGGTCTGCTGGTCTGCAACTCCCACTCCCTCCCAGCAAGAATGAGGAGTTGCCTACCACGCATCCACCCTGAGGTCAATGGAAGCCAACCTGCAAACCTGCCTTTCTACTCCCTCCTGCCAGAATCCCGCCTCCTGCCAGAATCCCGCCTCCTGCCAGAGCAGTGCCAGAGGAAACTGGCTAAAACAGAAACCTTCAATAACATCCAGAGGCTTCTAACATAATGCCCGCAATGTCTAGGCTTCAATAAAGCCTGGTATGATCATCATACCAGAGAGTAAGGAGATCTCAAACCGAGTGGGGAACAAAAGGCCAGTCAACAGAGGCCAACACCAAGGTAACCTGGCAAAGATATTTTTTTTTATTTTTTTAACGTTTATTTCTTTTTGAGACAGAAAGAGACAGAGCATGAATGGGGGAGGGTCAGAGAGAGAGGGAGACACAGGATCTGAAACAGGCTCCAGGCTCTGAGCAGTCAGCACAGAGCCCGACACGGGGCTTGAACTCACGGACCGCGAGATCGTGACCTGAGCCGAAGTCGGACGCTTAACCGACTGAGCCACCCAGGCGCCCCAGATATTTTTTTTTAAGAAGAGGTCATCTTCAAGGGCAATGATCAGAGCAGATTTCATGAAGAAGATGCTTTTAAAAAAAAAAAAAAAGTGTATTTACTTATTTTGAGACGAGACAGTGTGTGCTCGCAGAGGAGGGGCAGAGAGAGAGAAAAAGAGAGAGAATCCCATGCAGACTCTGCCCTGTCAGCACAGAGCCCGACACGGGACTCGATCCCACGAACCGTGAGATCGTAACCTAAGCTTAAATCAAGAGTCGGATGCTTAACCGACTGAGCCACCCAGACGCCCATGACCTGACAAAGATTTTAAAGCAGGCAAAAGAAAAATGTTGTAACATACAATTATGAACACGCTTGAAACAAAGGTTTTAAAAATAGTTATCGAAGAAAGGAGAACATCAAGACAGTCTCCACTTCTAAATCACAGTTTTATTTATTCATAACAGTTCATCTATTAATTCATTTTTAAAGGGTATGATAAAGGACACAGATGAACATCCAGACGGTAGAGACCCATAGGGCAAAGTTTGTGGGAAGGGGCACAGAATTTCCACACCCTCTGGAGGGCACCAAGCTCCCAGCACCTCCCCGTGTTCCCCAACCCGGAAGCGCTCCAAATCCTATCTTTTCAGGTTTTTATGGAGGCTTCATGACATAGGTATGACTGACGAAATCATTGGTCATTGGTGATGATTCAACCTCCAACCCCCTCCCCTCCCTGGGGGCCAGGGGTGAGACTGAAAGTTCCAACCACCTAATTACAAATTGGTTCTCTTGGCAACCAGCTCCCAGCCTTAGGTATGGTCCAAAAAGTTGTCTCATTAACATAACAAAAGACACCTTCATTGCTCTCATCACTTAGGAAATTCCAAGGGTTTTAAGAGCTCTGTGCTAGAAACCGGGACAAAGACCAATTCTACATTTCTTATTATAAATCACAGTATCACATAAAACAAAGAGCAATGACACCACCAAATGCTGGTGAGGAAGGCAGAAAACTTTGATTCTCTCTTAGATCACTCTGAGATCATTCTTCGATTGCTGGGGGGGGTGGGGAATGTGAAATGGCAGTCGCTCTGAAAAACAATTTGGCAGTTTCTTGAAAATCTAAACATGAGAACACCATGTGACCAAGAGATTTCAGGCTTGCACATTTTTCCCAAGATGAATAAATACATATGCTCACACACAAACCTGTACACAACGTTTATAGTAGCTTTACTCAAAATATCCCCACGCTGGAAACAACCGTGATATCCTTCGGTGGGTGCGTGTTTGAACCGTGGTAGATCCCAGGGAACGCTAACTCAGCAGTAAGATAAACTCTGGATTCATTCAACAACTGTATGAATCTCGAGAACGTTATGCCGAGGAAAGAAAAGCCAATGCCCGAAAGAATCCATGGACTATCTCTGTATTACCCCTTATGGCCAAATGGGAATCAATAATCATTTCAAAACGAAAGCAAACAAAAATAACTTGTAAAAACAAAAAAAATAAAAGTTTGGAAAATAAAATAACAGACTCCACTATACTCACTACCCAAATTTTGTAACTCTTAATAATTTTTTTTTTTTTTTTTTTGCTTCAGAACTCTCTTCTTTTCAAAGGAAATAAAACAATACCGCCATACTTAAAACAGTACCCTTTCCTGATTTAGCCATTGCCCTCCAGACCTGAACACAGCACTGGGATTATCTGTGTGTATTCTGATACATTTATTTTATAAATATTACCATAGCAACAAATAATACTGTTTTACCTACGTGCTGGCCAAAGATGATGGAGATATCTTCCTACTGTCCCATGCAACACATATCATGTTACAAATTGTTTTTTGCTCTCAACGCTAAGTTTTTTAACCAAGTTAATTTAACCAAGTTGGTGCATGAAGATCAAGGGTTTTTATTTTTACTTGGACTATTCTCTGGTGATAATGGTAAATAATATGTAATGCCACTCATATACTCACACTGTTCTAAATGCGTTAGATACTTAACCCGCTGATCCTCATTCAGGTATGTAATCCCTACACATTTATTGTTGCTATTATACAGATGAAAAAAGTAAGGCACAAAGCACTTAAGTCTTGGTCCCTGGTTGTACATTAGTAAATGGTAGAGTCTGAATTGGAACCAGCACCTGTGCCTCCACGGTGTAGACATAACTGCTATATATCTAGTACACTGTTGATACAGTTGATATGCTGTTGGTAGTGGACGTTCAAGTTAGTCTCCATTCTTCATTCCCTTTGGCTGTGGATATTCTAGTTGTCTCCTTGCGCATAATTATCCACCTCCTTAAGATATATACCAACAAGGGGCGCCTGGGTGGCTCAGTCAGTTAAGCGGCCGACTTTGGCGCAGGTCATGATCTCATGGTCCGTGAGTTCGAGCCCCGCGTCGGGCTCTGTGCTGACAGCTCAGAGCCTGGAGCCTGTTTCAGATTCTGTGTCTCCCTCTCTCTGACCCTCCCCCGTTCATGCTCTGTCTCTCTCTGTCTCAAAAATAAATAAATGTTAAAAAAAATTTTTTTTTTTAAAAGATATATAGCAACAAGAGGAACGCTAGGTTGTATATGCGTTTATCTTCAGCATTAATGGCTATCTCCAAATTGCTAAATAATGTGGAACCATTCACATGGGTGGTGTTTAAGAGTTCCTGCTTCTAGGGGCGCCTGGGTGGTTCAGTCAGCTAAGCTTCTGACCTGGGCTCAGGTCATGATCTCGCAGTTCGTGGGTTCGAGCCCCGTGTCAGGCTCTGTGCAGACAGCTGGGAGCCTGGAGCCTGCTTCGGATTCTGTGTCTCCCTCGCTCTCTAACCTTCCCCCACTCATGCTCTCTTTCTCTCTCTCTCTCTCTCTCTCTCTCTCTCTCCCCCCAACTCCTCAAAAATAAATAAACCTTAAAAAAAAGAGTTCCCGCTGCTCCATATACTCACCAGTTCTTGGCACTATCAGACAATGTTCTGGAAGATGTGTGCATCTGATAACAAACTCACAAATGTGTTGTGGGCATAGGGAGTGCCAAACAGCACGCGGGGTACCTGGATCTGAGAGTGTCTTGTGATCCAGCCTGAAGAATTACACTCAGATGCAGCCACTGCCAAAGCCACACACAATAGCTTCTAGGAGTTCTGAAGACGTCTTAGGCTAACTTTACCTACAAAGAGGCATATGATCCCTTCTAGGGTCACCTGTGACAATAAAAGGTACAGCCACTTTGATTGTGCCATATGATGAGATAGGCTAAAAGAAAGAATGGAAGGAAGGAAGGAAGGAAGGAAGGAAGGAAGGAAGGAAGAAGGAGAGGAGAGGAAAAAAGAGGAAAGGAGAGGAAAGAGAAGAGGAAAAAGAAGAGGAAAGAAAAGAAGGGGAAAGAAAAGGAAAGAAAAGAAAAGAAGAGAAGAGAAAAGAAAAGAAAAGAAAAGAAAAGAAAAGAAAAGAAAAGAAAAGAAAAAAGAAGGACCTGGACAAAACTCTGAATGATCTGTGTGCATTTAAGACAAATGCACAGTCCAGAGTCTTGGGAAGCATAAGCAGGCATCCTAGGGAAGCGGGAGCCATTGCTGGAAGGTTTTCTAAACCCACCTTCCCTTGTCCCCACCCCTTCTCATCCCAAATGGGGTCGAGGCTAGGAAGAGGCCCCATTTCCCGACATCACCACGCCAGGAGGGGACGGACAGGTCACAGACACACTGTCTGTCAACCCCCATTTCCGGAACTCAAAACCCATAGTCGCCTTTCGATAATATTAAAAAGAGGGAGAGCATTTTGCATGAAAACATGTTTTAACTGTATTTGTAACACTCGATAAATAAATTACAGGTTTTATATCATTCAGAGGGAGCTGCCAGGGATGTATTCAGTCATCAACTTCGCACGCTTGGGAGAATGAATTAAATGCCCGCCCGTGTTGAAGGCTTGGGGATTATTCAGCCCGAATAGGCTACTGAAAAGTTTGGACAGTTCTGTAGGCATTTCAGGATAAGCAAGAACAGTTTGGGTAGAAGCCACGGAGGGCAGACGATTCTGTCCTGTCCATTTACAGCAGCTTCTAAATTCCATAAAAACGAAATGAATTCTGCATTATTGGGTTTACATAAGGTCACCCAGTGAACTTTGATGAGCCCTCTCTTTTCTCATTTGGCTCAATTATTAGATGAAGTGACAGATTTGATCTCTTTTCAAATTGTATTAGGGAGGGTCTCTTTATTTCGCCCTCTAGCAGCAATCAGCTGACAGCACGAGGCAAGCGCGTTAATTATGATTGATTTGGAGTGTCTATAGGGTGATTATTTCTAGAATTCTACTCCTGAGCCAAAACCTTTTGACCTGTTTCAGGCCACACAGCAAATTAATCCATAAGAAGATTTAAGGGCAGGCTGTTCAGGACAGCAGTTTTCCTGTTGCATTTGCAAATCAAAACATTTAAGACACTCCGGGCAATCCAGAGGGATTGAATTACCAGAACACCCCGTGGTGAAGACGTTTAACAACCTGACCACTCAGTTGAAAAACATCTCGTGCATAATAACCAACAATGGCTCCGAATTAGCCCCCAAAACAGGGAAAGACTCCTAACTCTCTCCGCTCTGAGCTAATGGGAGAGCATAGGAAAAAAAAAAAAAAAATCTTTTTCTATGAGCTTGTGAATTTGTCACGATTGGAGATTCAGAATAACATGTCTGTTGTTGGGACATTCAATCTCCCTCTCGTCTCTCCAGTGGATTAAAAATGACAGTACTAATTAAAGAAGTAAAGAAAAGAGACCACTGTCAGTTGCAACGTATAGGCTTGAATTATAATAAGGCTCAGATGAGGAGGAGAAAGAAAAGTTGGAGAAATGTCATCATTAGGGATTTCTCTCTAAGTATGGAAAAGCATCCTGCAGATAAATTCTATTTAAAGAGAGATTGTTTAACCGTAATTTTCATCCCTGAGTTATTAGATCCCAGTAAGGGTTAAAGGGGAGACGCATCTAGAATCGATGCCAGCAGATTGGTGAACTCAGTCCTACTTCCTGCCATCCAATGTCCCCAAATGGTAAAGAAGAAGGAGTTTAGGCAATGACTGAATGAACCCTGCCTGTGGCGCTTATAAACTGTGTGACCTAGAGCAAGTGACTTGACCTCCCTGATCTCTGCTTCTTTCCCCCCTATGGTGTACGAATAATACCCACCTTACTGCAGAGTTGTAGGGACGATTAGAGACCATGTGTGTTTAGAGAAACGAAAATATTTTATTGCTGTTATTTATAATCCTGCATTGCCATTTATGGAGGCAGGTCATGGGAACTGAAGAGTCTTTTGTTTGCTGAAGTCAAACAAAATTTCTACCCTCACTTGAAAATAGCAGTAAGGGACAGAAGGAGACAGAAACTGGGGGAGAGCTGTGTAGTTCAGCATAAGGAAAGAAAGTGGTTGGGGCGCCCGGGTGGCTGGGTCAGTTAGGTGTCTGACTTCAGCTCCCGTCATGATCTCCCGGTTTGTGGGTTCGAGCCCCGCATAGGGCTCTGCACTGACGGTACGGAACCTGCTTGGGATTCTCTCTCTCTCTCCCTCTCTCTCTCTGCCCCCACCTCCTGCTCTCTCTCTCTCTCTCTCAAAATAAATGAATAAACTTAAAAAAAAAAAAAGAGGATGGATAAGCTCAGAGACGGAGACTTGGAGGGTGGGGTTTGAGAGGCTCATAATCACTTGAGGGGGCAGGAGAGAAACCTGGTGTCCTGTGTCCCCATGAGCGGCTGTCATACTGGCAGAGGAAGCTCTGAGTATTTCAGTTGTTTTCAGGGACCAAGCGCGTGAGCACAAACGTCAAACGAAAGGGAATCGTACAGATTGCGGCAAACTAGAACACCTGTGAGTCACTTCAAAGGGCTAAAACTTAGTTTCTTACAAAAGCATCGTGCAGGCCAAATCCTGCCGTCTGGGATCCAAAGAGGCCGAGATGGGGAGTTCAAAACTACGTTCGTTCTTTTAACCCCACAGTTCAGCCCACATTTGCCACTGTAACACTGCCTTATAAAGACCGAGCCAGCCGATGCATTTGCTTCTTGAGAAATCAGTTATATTCAACAAGGATTGTGGGGCAGCCAAGCTGTCATTATCCTGAGGCCTGGTCATCAGTTATAAAGCTAATAAGTACCAAGCAGCCCATCAGTGGCCGTTCTCAGGCTCGCTCATACAGTTCTCGGATGATTACATAACCAGGAATGTGCGTGGCTTAATGAAAGCTTAAAAAATAACCCAAACAAGCACACGGCTGAGGACTTTGCTGGATCACCAGCATGAAATAAATAGAAAAGCCTGGAGACGAGGGAGGAGACAACATCCATTTCGAGATTTGGAGATGGCCTCCCCCGCCCCCCCCCCCCCCCCCCCCGCCCTTCCAGCAGACTGATGGAGGCTTGATGTATGGCTTACCCATTGTTATCATTTGGATGGGCAATCAAACACAGATATCCAAATAAATATGAGAAGGCCAGAGCCAGTACTAATAGGATCCTGGGCATAAAAGGCTTAACACGCCCCCATCATTCTAGGAGAGAGCTACAGCCTCCATTCATAAGCCAAAAGGGACTATTTCTTGAGCAGTTACCTTCAACAGAGCCATTTGCAAGGCATGCTGAGGAGGCAGGGATGAAAGGAAGAAGAGGTTTCTACCCTGGGGTGAAGGGGGTCTACCATCTGGGGGGGTGGGGAAGGACAGTGAGAAGCAACGCAAAGTGACTGTGGGTCCAGGCAAACCCAAGTCAGAGAGGTGACCTAGGTTCAGTAGGAGGCAGTCAGAGGAAGGCATTACAAGAAGTCTAAGAACTCGGTTCTTGAGGAAAGGAGGGGAAGAAGCAGAGACTCTTTGAGTTGAGATTACCTTTTTGAGATGAGTTTACGCCTTTGGGGTGAGGTTACCCCTTTGAATTATGATGACCCCTTTGGATTAAGATTACTTTTTTGGGATAAGTTTAGACCTTTGGTTTGGATTTACCCTTTGGGGTTAAGATCACACTTTGAGTCGAGTTTACCCCTTTGGGTTGAGATTATCCCTTTGAGTTGATTTACCTCTTTGGGTTAAATTTACCCCTTTGAGTTGAGATCATCCCTTTGGGTTGGGTTTACCCTTTTGGGTTAAGATTACCCCTTTGAGTTGAGATTACCCCTTTGGCTTAAGATTACCCTTTGGGATAGGTTCACCCCTTTGGATTGAATTTGCCCCTTTGAGTTGAGATTATCCCTTTGTGTTGAGTTTACCCCTTTGGGTTGAGTTTACCCCTTTAAGTTGAAGTTACCCCTTCGAGCCGAGATAAATCACTTTTATCGAGCTCGCCCAATGTGCCAGGTAACGCTGAAGGGCTTTACATGTATTAACACATTTAGAACAACATAGCACCGTTCTGAGGCTGAATCTGTCATTACCCCCATTTTACAAACGAAGAAAGCAGAGGCGCCCGGCACTTAAGTCACTTTCCCAAGGTCACGCAGCTAGTACGTGGTAGGGCCAGGATAAAACCCTGCCCTGGGGTCCCAGAGCCTGTGCTGTTAATCTCTCCTCCAGGCAGTCCCTCTTATGGTCACGGTTCTGGAATTTCTAAGTGGAAGCATTTGCAAGGTGGTTCCGAAAGACAGGACCAAACAGAACTTGTAGAGACTCAGCACCAACACTATACTAAGTCCAATGGCCCAGGAGCAGGCATACTTAAGTAGGGTGTCATCCCAGAACATGAAGAATCAATTCGCCAAGGATCAAACCAGTTTCCACTGACCAGGCACTATCTCCCCTCTCCTGGAAGGAATGATAGCATGAAAATAAGTCCGTGTCCTGTACCATGATGGATAGCTTTCCATAGGGGTGTAAACTTCCAAGAGGTTTTAAGTGGCCAACCGCCCTGGGACAGGTACCATGTAGGCACAGTTTGCCTACGGCGAGGCACTAGACTAAACGTTCTCCGCCAGGGGCAGGGTGAGGAGAAGGAAGGAGCAAAGGGAGGAGAGCTTAGGAACGCCATAGCGGGGCCAGGAAGGAAGTCCAAGCTGCACTTACCATTCTTGGAAGATGGCAATGGCAGTGCCCTTCTGTGAAGCCGTTAAAGTGAGAGAAAAGCAACACAGAGATCTCGAGTCATGGGGAAAAGACGCTAAGGATCTAAGAGGTATGGGAGAAGGCATGCTTTAAAGGCTTTAAAGGCTGCCAGCCATCTGATATGCATGGGGGGGGGGGGGACATCAAGGCAAAGGTAGTTGGAGCTGAAGAGAGTGGGTAGAGGAGAAACAGGGAGGGGGATCAGGAGTTGCCCTGTGCTTCCTGGTGCCCAATGGTCCTCTTCTTGACCGGGCCCGGTGTGATAGTTGCAAAGCTGGCAAGGGACTCTTCCCCTGAGACTACCGGAGCCCCTCCAACACATGTCTCACCCACTGGACACTGTCAGATCGGGGACAGGCGGAGGTACACACAGTGTGCAAGAAACCCAGATCTCCGATCTGCGGCCCCTGCTCACTCAGGCCCAGAGTGAGAGCTTCCCTGCCTCCTGAGGCATCCGTTTGGGAAACAAGGCCAAAACAAGCCTGGGCATTACTCTTTCGGTGGCATACAGATAAAGCAAAAAGGAGGGAAAAAACCCCAAGATGCGCCCTTCCCGGTCCTCCGGGTCTGGGAAGATCTTGACCTGCGGGGGGATAGCAGGTGACGTAAGTGACCTCCTAGTGGCAGGCCATGATGAGAGCTGGTGGCTGCTACCCCAGGCGGCTGCAGCCACCCCGGAGGAGTATCCGTCTAGGGTTGCCAGATTCTTATGGGTGCCTTCCTGATGTTTAACGTTGGCAACTAATTTTTAGAAAACATGGCCAGAGGAGCCTGGGTGGCTCGGTCAGCGGGGCGTCCGACTTCAGCTCAGGTCATGATCTCACGGTTCATCGGTTCGAGCCCCACGTCTGGCTCTGTGCTGACAGCTCAGAGCCTGGAGCCTGCTTCGGATTCTGTGTCTCCCTCTTTCTCTGCCCTTCCCCTGCTCATGCTCTGTCTCTCTCTGTTTCAAAAATAATAAACATTAAAATTTTTTTTTTTTTTTTTAATTTAGAAAACATGGCCAAACTCATCTGCAGACCTGATCTGGCCTCCAGGCCACCATTCAGCTACATACTCTAAGTAACTGTATCCGGTGGGCTGCAAGTATCCCACAGTAACCAACAACCCTCAGACCCCACTGGTCCGGCACGGAGAAGCTGAGTTCTTCCTCAAGCTGCTTGTCCAACATGGGTTGATGGGACAAGGCAGGGGAGAGATGCATCTGGAGGGTTCTGTCCATCTCGGAAACCCAGAGACCCAGGGTGAAGGAGTCCGTACCTCAACACAGCCACTCCTGCTGGAGGTTACAGAGTGAGGTTGGCTCTTTTTATTGCTTTGAATGCTTATTTATTCTTGAGAGAGAGAGAAGAGAGCGAGGCGGGTAGGGGAGAGAGAGAGAGAGAGAGGGAGACACAGAATCTGAAGCAGGCCTCAGGGTCCACGCTGTCAGCAGAGGGCCGGGCGCTGGGCTCAAACTCAGCCAACCGTGAGCTCATGACCTGACCCGAAGTTGGACACTTAACCGACCGAGCCACCCCAGGCACTGAGGTTGGCTCTTAAAGCTGCCGCTTGACGTGCATCATTCCCACGTTCGCGCACACACCGGTGGCCAAAGCCGATCACGTGGCCACACCCCATTGTGGGAGGCGGGTTGGGAGAGGAGACCACCCCCCGACCCCCCGAAAAGAGAATTACTCTATGAAGAAGGAGAGTACGGATGAATGAAATTCTTTTAAACAAAGGTCTTCACCCTTTTAAGTGGAACAGCGGTTTGTTTCGAAATAAGATGTTGCTTTGAAGTATGTTTCTTTGAAGATGTTGCTTTCTGGAACACCTCACTGCAAACTCACTTCCCCATTTTTTTCTTTCTCCTTCTAACCCACCTCTGCCAGTCTAGCGGCCCTGTAAAGACAGGGCGTGTGGGCTGTTCTACTCAGGGAGAATCGGAAACCAGAAACTCGCTCGGTGACCCTCTACCCTTGTCTACAGGGCCTGTTGGCCCGGCTCAGTCCACTTTGGGCAGGTTTACGTGCCCGGGTCCTTTCCATAGTTATTTCTGCATAAGCCTGTGTATGCCCAAGCTGCCCGTGGGCCCGAAGAATCGTCCCTTGTGACTCCCCTCCTTAAACAGGCTCCAATTAGACACCACTTAATGGCACCTCCAGTTTGACTGCGTCTGTCCCGGATTCCACAATGCATGGGAATTCTCGCAGAGATTATTCCTGTTTTTCCCATCCTCAAAACAAGGAGGGGGGAATAATGCATGATTGAAAACTAGCCACCAAATGTTTAAAAAAAAAAAAAATTGCACATGTGTTGCTTTGAAAACTTATTGCACAGCTGGGGGCATTTAAAGAACTTAATTAACAAGCTTTGGCCGCAATGTGCCCCCTCTTTGGGAGGGGAAAAAAATCACAGTTAAGATTTGTCCAATTAAATGATAGGAGAGTTGGTGGATTCAAAGAGAGGGAGAGAGAGAGAGAGAGAGAGAGAGGTGGGGGGTGGGGGTGGGGGGCGGGGGGATGCGCCTCCCATTTGAAAAGATTTTTAGTCTGATGGGAGACCAGTAGTCTTGATTAATTCAGTGCTAAGCTTTTCCACAGTTTCCACAAACTCAGAGCACTTAAGAATTTTTAACCCAAATGTAATTATAGGTTTTGATAATCAGGTTTTAGTTAAATAAAGTCCCCTCTTTCCTATAAAATCTGAGGCTGGAATATTCTGTTGTAAAGGAAGCTCCCTCAGACCCCCACTTTTTCTCGCTGCCATGCGGGCGTCCCCCAAGCCCAGGATGGGCGCCCGGTCACGGTTTCAGCGGGCCCTGTGCCCCCGTGGGCCCCTTCCTCCATAAAAACCTGTCAGAAATTACATTTGACAACTGCATTGCCATAAAGGTGACTATAATCTGGGCTGGATTCATTTTTACGCACTCTTTATTATACTATCCATCCGATTTTAATTTAAGAACGACTTGAAATCCAAACATTCCCGTGGGCCCCTAAAAGTACGGCAGGTCCCACCCCCCAGAGCCCCACGGATAAGTCGGTGCCGCCCGGAATCTCCCATGATGAGCCCAGAGAGGGACCGGGGGCGGGGGGGGGGGGGGGGGGTTGCCAGCTAGGAACGAGTTCCAAATAACAGGGACTGTGACACAGTTCCCGGTCACGCCATTCCTATCGGTCTAGGCTAAGCGCTTGCCTTACAGCACACTAACCTCCAGCCCCCCGGCCCATACCCCCCCCACCCCCCCAAAATTGTTATTCTGACATCATTGGCCTGAAAGAATACCCAGTACAGTAGGCACTCTTGGAATGGTGAGTTTTCTGCCTTTTCCAAGGGGGATGTTCAGCCAAGACAAAAATGCGTAAGGGCAGCAGAGAAAATTCATTTGTATAAGCTGGCCCCCCTACTGTGGAATTTTCAATTATATATATCTAATTATGGCTGTCAGTTGATGGATCCAGAAAAGACATTTTGGTGCCCCCCCCCCTTTTTTTTTGTCTTTTCGTCATCTCTTCTGTTAGAATGATTATAGCACACTTACACAACTAATTGCCTTACTGCTGATTAGTGATACAATTATGCAGACCCAGCTCCTTGTGTGAACAACCATCTGCCGAGAAAAAAAAAGTGACACTATTCAAAAACTATCCATAATTTAACCAATGTTATTCCAATGCACTGAGCCCAGACAATCGTCTGGTCTTCATATTTCATACCCACCCTGGCAAGAGGAGGTTGGGTTTTGTGTGCCCAATTCACCTCTTTAGACACCCTGTGAATCAGAAAGAATGAGGGAGAAGAAAGTACTTCAAATGTCAACCCATAGTGGGGAATTGAAGCGTGGTTAACGTCCATTCCTCCTTTGGGTAATTTTTCTTCAAATTTTATACCACTTGGCAATTTTTTGTTTCCTTTCAAACTGCTGAGAAAGTACAGATGTTTTAACTCCCCAAAGTGGGCTTGGGTTTGCTGGGGCTTTTTTTTTTTTTTTTTTTTTTTTGGTGGACTGTTCTCCCCAATTCTTTTCTCTCCTTTTTCTTCATAATGTTTAAAAAAAAAAAAAAAGAAAGAAAGAAAAAGAAAAAAGAAGGGGTTGTAAGAGAATGGAAGGGCGCGAGCTGACATATGACGTTTCCGTAAAGTGTGTCTTTTGTTCCCTAAGGCCAAGCGTAGGGGACGTCAAACTCTGAGCGCTCAGGGACCACAGAGAGGGCACAGGTGGACGGCTGGGTGCTGTTCGCCCCAGGGAGGAAACAAAGAGAGAGGCTTGGTCTTTCCCAAAGCGCAGGGCAAGATCGGCCTTGTCTGCATGGGGCAAAGAAAAAGCCTGTGAGAGGCAAGAGGGTTCAAAACTGTGAGGCAAGTGCCCGATTCCCTTCTAGTTATTTGCAAATGAGCCTGCAGGTTGTCAGGGCAGAAAAGGCCTGAGTGTCCGAGTGGCTAGGTGCCCCTCGCTGTAGATACTGATGGCAAATGGCTTTCTGGAGCAAAGAAGGTGCCGGATATTAAGGAGAGACACTTGGGAAGGAACCCCAGAGAATCAGCTGTCCACCATATGTCCACCCCACCAGCTGAAAGCAGGCTGAGAAAGGGAGGCCTGGTCCGGAGAGCTGCCTGTGGAGGGGCCTCGTCTCAGCCCTCCGACAGGGGCTTCCTTTCCAAGCACAGCTCCTGAAATCTTGGCATCCCAGGACCTGACAGCCTCCCCCCCACCCCCACCATCATCCAGACCACAGAATCAGTCTGGTCTCACCCTGGGGCTCCAGCCTGAGGATCAGCTACCCCCGCCCCTTGATTTTCTTTCATTCTCTTCTACTCAGGGCTCTGCAGAAAGTGAAAGCCTGGTATTGAGTGTTGTCATTGGTTTTTTGTTTGTTTTTTTTTTTTTCCCTTTCATTTGTTTGAAAGAAATTTTAACCTCCCGGTCCCTCTGAACTTCTTTTTTTTCTTTAATGTGCATTTATTTATTTTGAGAGAGAGTGCGCACCTGTGGACAGGGGAGGGGCAGAGAGAGAGGGAGAAGGGGAATCCCAAGCAGGCCCCTTGCTGTCAGTGTAGACCCCAACGCGGCGCTCAGTCTCACGAACCATGAGATCATGACCTGAGTGGGAATGAAGGGTCAGACACTCAACGGACTGAGCCACCCAGGCGCCTCCCCTACCTCTGAACTTCTTAAAAAGAGAGATAACTTGAGTCTGTCAGGCTGACCCGGGCGTGTGCTCTGAAACAGCAAACGTAGTACGTGTGTTTGGCCAGTTTTGTTTTCTTGGGTATTTTGTGAAAATAAAATGAACGCTAGCCGTGAATGTCTACGGAGCGCTTCCAGGATGCCAGGCTCTTTTACGCGCGGAATATGATTGCCTCATTTTGATCTTTGCAAAATCTTCCACGGTAGGTACTTGGATTGTCCCGCCGTATGGAGGGGGATCCTTCATTCATATAGGGTTAAATAACGGAGGCGGGACACACAGCTAATTGCTGGTAGAAGGAGGATTTGAACCAAAGCCCAGAGCTCTCCAAAGCCAGAGCTCTTAGCCATCAAACACTATCAACATCTCCTCGAGGCCTTAAAGAGTGTGTTTTTGTAGACAGAAGACGTGGTCACTCTGTTAACCGGAATATCATCCCCATATATCTGCACCATAAAAAGAGAGATTTGAACAGGGTGTTGTGTGGAAACCAATTTGACAATAAATTTCATTAAAAAAAAAAAAGAGAGAGAGAGAGATTTGGGAAGCAAATAAACTCTCCTTCCCAAGGAGCCTCTCTCCCGCCTTCTAGCCAATTCTACCAACTCCTTTTCCAGAGCTAGCATAGACTGAATCGTCTGATAGAGTCATCTCATAGGACAACCTCATTGTATCTTCAGTTCTTTGATGTTCCACAGCCACTGGTCTTGCCAACCTGGTTGGAGAGTAAGATCTTAGAGGACAAGAATCTTCTTTCCTCCTCCTTGTCCTCTACCTCTCTCTCCTTCTTCTTCCCTCTTTTCTCAATAAGGGTTAACTCAGTGCCAGTTTGGGGTCCACGCAAAGTCCGCCCCGCTTCTAATCGCCTCACCAAAGTGCTGTGGCTCGATCAATAACCCCAGCTGGAACCGAATGCACTTTGGGTTAATTGATCAGAGGCCAAGTTTCTGCAGCTGATGCTTACTGTGATCACTCCAGTAAAAGGCAAAAGCCTTTACTGGTGGGGAAGGTTGTGTCTTTGGGAAGTGGCAACTCACATGTTGGGGATCATCGGTAAGCATGGGTCCTTTTCCTTGTCCTTAACTCCTGGCAGAGGGAGGAAGGATTATTGACGGCACAGTGTACACGTGGGATTGGGTTGGAGGCGGTACTCACCCGAGTGAATTCTGAAGCGTTCGCCTCATTGAATCTAAGCCCCAGGGATCCAGGCCCTGCTGGGAGCTCAGACACAGAGTGGGCAGACTCTGATGACTGAGAAGCCACACAGTGCTCTCAAGGAGAAAGATCACCAGACTAAGACCCCTACAGATCAGGTGACCTCACCCCGCAGCAAGCTTTAATCTTGTGTCTGAAAGTGTCGGCTCCTCAACCTGGAGCCTTTCCACTAAGAAGAATCGGGAAAAGAGTCCCAAGGCTAGACCTTACGTTTGTCTCTTCCCTTACCCAGACACAGGTTCCGGGATGTCCAAAGTTGCCTGAGACTTTCCTGGGGTCCAGATGACAAATCAGACTACTTAGAATGGGCAAGTGGCTCTCCGAATGACACTTAGGTATTTTTTATGTACTGTAGATAGGGAAAAGATCAATGCAGATATTTGGAAGTAAAAGGGGTCTTGGAGGCAGTTAAGTCAATTCTTCACTCAAGGTGGATAAAAATGGAACCACTAGCCTTCTTGGTTATTGTCTTTGTTTTGTTTTGTTTTGCTCTGTTTTGTTCTCTCCCTTTGTTGTCCCTCATTTCAACTAGAGTCTGGAAGCCTGATTCTTGACTCTTCGTGTTCTACTCCTGGTGTGATAATCAGTGTATCTCAGCTAGCAGAGATGACCCAGCCTCTCCATCCTTCCGTCTAGTCAGGCAACAATTATACATTCATCCGCTTAACCGTCCACCTACCCACTCGCTCACCCAACTCTCCATCTACCATCAAATTAACTACTATATACCAAGCATTACAATAGGTACAAAAATCAAAAGAGGGAATAGACTCTATACCTACCTTCAAGAATTTTGTGGTCTAGGAGGGATAAGGACCCTACCACGTAATGGACATAATAATAATAATAATGTCAAGCATTAAATGACTTAACAGTTATGTTCAGAATGCTGAAGTCACATAAACAAGATTTATTCAGCACTTCTTATGTTCCCAGCCCCACGCTAAGCTTTTTTACACACTTCTTCTCATTGAAGCCTTACAGTGATCCTATGAGATAGGTGCTATAACTTGTCTCATTTTGCCCAGGAAGGAACTTGTTCCACATCACGCGTCTGTGAAGAGGTGAACTCATTCCTCGAAGCGGGACAGTCTTCCTACCTTATGCTATTGACCAGTGGGCTACTCCCGGGCTAAATGGAATCACTAATGAAGAAAGGACTCAAGGGGAATTTTCAGAGTTTCTCCGGAGAAGGAGACACTTACGCTGGGCCTCGAGGGATCAGCAGGAGGTCACCAAAGAGAGGAAACAGAAGAACATTGCAGCCAGATGGAAGACTGAGGAACAGCTGGTGTGTTCAAGAAGCAAGCCGCTCAGCGGAAGTGGAGGGAAGCAGACACGGGGGCAGGTCGACTCCCAGGCAACAACAACAAGGGCAGTAATAATAATGACCACATCTTATAGGACACTGGCCCTGGTGGCTGCTGTGGCTGGACATCCTGCCATCCTTACAGCCCTCGTGAGGTAAGTTTCATCCCCCTCATTGGAGAAATTCAAGCTCCAGCGTAAATCAAGGTTCTAGCTAAAAAAAAGCCTTTAAAAGAAGAATGGTCTGATCCCCAAGTTCACACACTCAGGTTAAGAACTTGAGCTCTACAGTCAGACAACCTAGGACAAAAATCCCAGCTCTGCTATTTGCTAGTCTTGTGGCCCTGGGCCACTAACGAAACCTCACTGGGGCTTCAGTTTCCTCAACTGGGTGGGGATAATCATCACCTTATCCATCTTATCCGAGTACTGTTCAGACGGCTCGATGGGATAATGGCACCACGGGAATCACAAAGTATGAAGCCTGGCAGTGTATTGAATAATGGTCAGCTATTTTGTTATTGTTAAGTTGGGGTCCATTTTTCAGGGACATCTAAGAGCCATTTAAAGCAAGACAAATAAGCATCACGAGAAAGTGAATTCCTGGTTTGATGATAGAGAAGCTCACAGTCATCATCAGTTGAGTCTAGCTCAGGAGTTGAAAACGGACAGCTTTCACCAAAGACTTTGTTGGCTCAAAGAAGCTCCAAGCTTCTCTGATGGTTCTGACACAGCTCCCAGGCCCTCCCTTAAACCGCCAGCTCTGGGGCATTTTGACCTTGGCCCAGGGATGTGTGATGGGCCTCTCTGTGCCAGGCCTCAGCCTCAGACAGGGGAACATTGCCTTATGAGGAAACCCGTGCTCCCTGGACTTTGGCTTCTTGGTCAACGAAGCCCCAAGGTTGAGCTGATTCAGTTTTACCCAGTTTTAGCCGAGCCCCCAGGTCCGAATGAAGGCCCGGTGCTCTCAGGCCAATGTAGGCTTTCTCTCTATCAAGTGCATCGGGCAGAAAGGCAGTGTGAGGCTATTCATATTTTCTCCATGGGATGATGTCTATTAAAATGCAACCCATTTTTAACCCAATCAGCACACACTGCCGTCAAGTCACGGGTCCCAAAGTTCTGTACGCACGCAGCCCGATGTAACTCGATCAGTTCATAAAGAGGGTACTTGTTGCTTGCAATAAGTGAGGGGAAGCGTGGTCTTTGCTTAGCGGCATCTCATTTCTGGCGTTGGGGTGACCATGACCATCATACCGAGAAGACAGGCTGCCTTAGTTTCGGGCCCCCCAGGAACAACCCCCAAAGCAAGCATTTAATGGCAGATAATTTGTCTAGGAGGTGCAAGATCCTGGTAGAGGAGGGGGGGGGGGTAAACTAGGGAAGGAAAGGGTGCCTGGTGGTGTATATCTCATGGAACCAGTCACTGTGATAAGCAAAGGGAGCACAATCCCATGACAAACTCCAAGAAATGGTGTAAAGCATACACCTCAGAATGATCCCACGTTAGATGTGAGGGAGCCTGGGTATTTACATACCAACCCCAGTCATTGTTCCAGAGCTGCTCCTGGGGGCCGTTAATTCCCCCCACTTCAGGCCTGCCTCCATGACCAAATGGCCCTCCGAGGGGTTGGAGAAAGCCTCCAGGCCTGGGGAGCAGGGAAGGATACTTGGAAGACAGCTAGCACATGCTGGAAGAGGAAGATCCCGGGGATGTGAACAAGCGCTGAGGGCACGCCTCATTAACCTTCTTCAAACAAGATTTTTCTACATCAGCCCATTGATCCAGAGGACAGCCGTCAGGCAGCCTCAAGCATCTGATAAAGTCCTTATGCCGTATTATGAAAAGCCTTCACCCAGAATGTCTTTACTCATAGGCACGATATTAATAAATTCCAACGATGGAAGAGGATATCAGGAGAAATAAAAGGAGCTACCTCGTGACTTAGAAATTTGTACTTGGGTGCGGAGGTGGATGAAACAGGGAATGGGTGTTGCGGGGGGGACTTGTCATGGTGAGTATCGGGTGTTGTGTGGTCGTGTCGAATCACTATATTGCGCACCTGAAACGTGTTGAATCACTATATTGCACACCTGAAACGAATATAACACTGTACGTCAACTAACAGCGATTACATACGAACTTAAAAAAAAAAAAAAAAGAAATTCTACTTCTTGGAAGTTTGCCTCGATGAATACATACGCCTAGCTTACGTACAAAGACGTAGGCATAGGGAAGGTAAATTTTTACCTCGCTTGTAACAGACAAAAAATGGAAACAGCCAGCTGCCCATCAGTAGGGAAGGGCTGTGAGATCTGCAGGTATTGCAAAGGGCGATAAAGATTTGCGTATGTTAACATGGAAAATTTTAAGACGCAAGGGAAAAAATCTTGCAGAACAATATGCAATTGTGGTTACCATTGATATAAAGGCCGTGTACATGTAATGTATTAATGTATTACTGTACAGAATAGCATGTATATACGTGTTGATATATGCTAAAAGATGGGAGAAACATTTCAAAAGATAATGGGGCTTATTTCCGGACCAAGAATAGAAAATGGTTTAAGGGGGGGACTTTCTTCTTTTACCCACTGTAGTGTATTTACTGTGAACATGTATTCATGTACTATTTGTATAATCAAAGACATGAGCGACAGCTGACATCTTTCCACTAATCCAGAAGACCTTTAAGAGGCAATCAAAGCAGAAAGATCAACTAAAACCTCATAGGCGTCTAGGTCATCTGGTGTCGGAGAGGTGAACATATACCTTCCTGTCTCCCGAGGACATCATTACAATGGAACACAACGTGATGATTGTATGCCCATTCCTATCTCAGGGGAAGATTGAAATACTGTCAGAATCTCCGTTGGGAAGACAGAGGATCATGGGATGTCCATTCAGAAAAACCAGGCAAAGAGCTCAAGAATAAAGGACTGGATACTGAATGGACTGCGTTCTGCTGCATATAAAGTTTACTTACATAGACCGGATATTTGCCCAATAATGCCAGGGGAGGGAGGGGTTACTGTGTGAACTTCACACTTGGGGCTTTCCTGAAGGACACAGACTGAACTAAATAGATGGTATTGTATCCAGTGATCTGCCGTAAATGTTTAACAGCTGGCTCTGGGGGTAGGCAGGGAGGGGACACCCTGACTTGTAGGGTTTCTGATTTTCACGGTGAAGTTATTCCTCCCTGTGGTTGGTTCCAAGGTGGGAGCTGAGAAAAGGCACTCACTAGCACCCCATTCTACGGACAGGTACAGATATTATAGATACAAATTACTTTAGGGGAGAACTTTGTGTACCACCGACGACGAAAGGTAGGAAACCAATGAAGAAGTGATACGTTGCGAGTATTGTCACCTTCGCTGTGAACGTAAGTCATGTGATTGTAAGTTTATAATTTAACTTTTAGTAACAGTTGTATTTAAAACCCGGTTTAGAGAACCCCTGCAATTTTGACTCTTGGGTCTCAGGCTGGTAGGGGCACACAGGGGCACTGAAGGAGCTCACAGATTTCTATCTGGAACATTTCCACAGAGGATACTTCAAGGAAGGGGCCAACTAGATGCTAATCAGAATTATAGAAAACACCGTGTTTGGCTGTAGAAATATAAACAGACAGATTGTGTTTTCACAGCCGCCTGACACAAGTTTTGGTTGGGAGCAATGCTCCCTAATTCCCCCAAGCAACTTGTCTGAGCTGGTAAGAAATATGATTTCCCTTCTAGTGGGGGAAAAGATTTGACTTTTGAGACCTGACAGTGGAAGGAAATTCATACTCTATCAAATGCTAAAATGCCCCGCCTCAAAACGCCCTCAGAGCTGGGTTCTTATCTAACCAGCAAGCAGAATGCAATCGCTGTTCTTGCAAATGCACTCAGATATTTTTTTCCTTTATTCAGTTTTTCTAGAACGAGGATCCTTTAGTATGATCGTCTCTCCAGCAAATATTATTTCTTTTTAATTTTTACTTTGTGATCACTATATTCACTTGGACGTTTCAAAAGCGGGGTGATACCCTTTGGCTATCTGAAAATGGAGAGGTTTATAAAGCAACCAGCGCTAATAATGCCATGTTAGCTCGTTTGTAAAATGGAATGAAAGGGTGCTGAGCCCCCCCGGGTCGCTTAAGGACCATTTTGGCTCTCAAAGCGGATGGATTTTTGATCCACATTTTTATGCAGTTGAAAACATAAGCAGGAAGGGGACGGAGTGAGACCCCAGCACCTGGTGCATTCCTGGTGTCTGATAAACGCCAGGTTTATTGCTAAAGTAGGATGAATAAATACTAATGAAATCACAGCCAAGCTCGGGCCTCCACTCATTTATTTCCTACCCCCCAAAAGGAACACAGAACAGGGAACTCAAGTCAGGCATGACCAAACCTGAAGAATTTGACTGTGGAGGAGGCTTGGGGGGGGGGGGGGCGGTTGGTGACGGGGCTGGGGTGGGGGTGGGAAGAGAGGTTGAATCTGGCCTGATTTTGGGGAGGAAGGAGCCGCACGGCTGGCCAGCTCAGTGCAGTCTTTCATGAATAAACACTCTAATTGGGGACATCACAGATAATGGGTCTGACTTCTTTCACTGGAGGGCCGGATCATGATTTGCTAATTGGATATCCCTGGGGTGGTGGAGGCCCCCTCACTGGCCCTGAGTGATTACTAGTTAATGGGGTTTTAGAAGTTCCTATTCCAGGCTGATGAAGGGAGCCACGCTAAGGAAAAGGAGCCAGCACCCTTCCCAGAATGGCACTGGGAAGGACGCCCGGTGTCTGGGAAAACACTGGGTGGTACCAGGTTTCAGGGGTGCACCAAGCCCAGCGTTGCCTTTTTGAGCTGGGCGCCCACCCCAGTCAGCACCCCAATACTGACGCCTTCTCTACCAGGGTATTTGATCCAGGAGATGAAGCGCCCTCCTCCACCAGACCTCCTTCACCACTGCCTTTGGGCTCATTCCTTTGCAAAGAACAAGTACACAGAAAGCCGGACTCAGGGGGCCAGCAAAACCCCAGGGGTGACTCTTCATGTAAAGGGTAGAGAAAGTTTCTTTGCAGTCTCTGGATTTGACCTAGAGCGAGAGAGGTTGCCACCATTGTTCAAAGTGGGTGCAGTGACCAGGCAGGGGTGCTTCCGATCCAACCTCCTACAGGGGGATGTTGGCGCCCAGAGCAGAGGCCACGGGGGACGGGGCTTCCAGAACACAAAGCTGGCTGACGTTTCAGAGGCGGTGCTCTGGCCAGTCCTTTTCTTGGGCCACGCTGGAGTCTTTGGCCTCTCCCAGCAAATCGCCTAGGGGGCGGAGGGAAGGGAAATCGGAGGAAAGACAGAAGAGAAAAAAATAAATGCAAAGGGGTCTTTCTATACCAAAACTCAAGCACATTCCTTGTCGCCCTCGAAAGCTCTCAGAAACCACTCACTCTGCGGCTCACTCTGCCCCACAGAACAGGTTCTCTTCCCACAAGAAAGCAGGACTTCCTTCTTTTAAAAAAAATTTTTTTTAATGTTTATTTATGTTCAAAAGAAAGAGAGAGACAGAGACAGAGTGTGAGCCAGGGAGGAGCAGAGAGAGAGGGAGACACAGAACCTGAAGCAGGCTCCGGGCTCTGAGCCATCAGCACAGAGCCCGATGTGGGGTTTGAACTCACAAGCCGTGAGATCATGAGCTGAGCCAAAGTCAACACTTAACCGACTGAGCCACCCAGGCGCCCTAGAAGACTTCTTTCTTGATGGAACCCATGGTCCATCTGTTCTGACCCATGGTCCTGACTGTTCAGCTTAGATGCTTTCATGGGCAGTGACCTTCTCAGTTAATCCCTGGCCATCAGTCTTGTTTATGGAGGACGGGACTCTTCCTGGGCTTCAACGATCAGTCTTGTCAAACTGTCATTTCGCTCATGTGCAGAAGACTTGGGATGCCCTGAGGAAATTGTTCCTGGCAATGAAGACGGGCAACTCCAGTGCTCCAAATACTGAGGGCGACACCACCCTGGAGGAAGCTTCAGCAGCCATCCATTCCCAGCGTGTGAGCCCTGTGTGAGCAGCTGAGTGCTGACATTATGAAATAAACTTGCATCAGATAATATCTACCATCAGCCAGACGCTTTTCCGATGCTAGACTCTGTGCTATGGATTGTTCCTATAGGGCCTCATTTAGTCTTGCCAAGAGCCCACAGAGGTAGGCACGGTAATTATCTCCATTCCGGATGGGAACACTGACTGCTTAAACTGTCTGAGTTCACATCCTGAGTAACAGGCAGACCTGAAACTTGTTGCCCCCCAAACCCTCGTCCTTATCCCCTGTGTCACAAGCCCTTCCTTGAGTTTCACCCTCTTCAATATTTCTTTCCTGAAGACAGTTGACAAGATGGCCAGTGGTCTGGAGTCACCATGCAGAACAGCAAGGAACCTGATTTTATTTTTGTAGAGACAGTATGAATAGATGCCTAACAAAGGGTAGATTCCTTCTTGGTGGTCTCTAAGAACCATACCCTCCTTTTTCTGGTTACAGTGATAACTGGTCGCTTCCCAGAACACTGAAATGACCACGTTGATCCGCAAAGAAAAAAGCCTCGCTGATGACTCTGGGCAAATTACTTAAGTGCTCGAGGACGGACTTTCCCGCTGCATAAAATGACCTAGAGGAATACATGTCTAAGCTTCCTCCAAGCTCCCTATCGACGTATCAAGAATTCTGTATGCATTACAAGAAAGGAGTTTGCTATCTCCCATGTGGGACTTCGGCCACAGCAAAAAGAATCAGTCATAGAGCATGGGGGGGATGTGTGGAGGGGTGTAAGGCTCATATTTCCCAGCACCCGCGTGTTTTTTTCTTTCTCCTTGCTCTCCCTCTCCTGGTGCTCGTCCCTGTTTCCTTGAGCTATCTATCTCCTGGCATCCTTGGTACAGCTGCATCTGGCTTATTTGTTATTCATGAATTAACATGTGTTTTGCATGCATTTGCCTTTTGACAACTGTTCCCAAGTACATCAGAGTGTAGCAACAAGGGTCTTCATGTTTGATCATGTACACCATCAGTCAAAAATGTTTGAACGTGCATCCCAAACTAGGTGTTTATGGGCACCTATCGGCATTAAACAATAGACACGGATATGCATTTTCTAATAAACATGAAAGCAGAGAGTAAAAATTCCAAACATATTTGTGCCACAGCCTGTGGATCATGTGGAGCCAAATGGCCTCTTTTTTAAAAATCCCCAGTGTCTAGAATGGGGGAGGGCCTCCATGACTTGGGACTGAGATGGAAGATAATTGAGAATGAACACTTGTTACAAAGAATCTATGACCCAAGGGTTTCTAGACATGCAGTGAGAGAGTAGGTGAAAGAAAGCAGGCCTCACTCCTTGAAGGGGGGCCAGACACCCAGACATTTATGGGAATTCTACTAATTGTTAACCTCTATTTATTTGTTGGCATCCAAGGGCCCAAGACGACCCGTGTTCTGCCAGTTTATCTCGCCATCCTACAACCTAGAGGCAATCTTTTACACCTTGTTAAAACCCGAATCCCTCGGGGAGATGTTGCATCAAGCGGGATTAGCTCTCCTCATCAGAGTTGACAAGTATGAATTTGACAAATAGAGACAATGGTGGAGAGGAGAGAAAAGTGTCCTAAGACCCAGAGAAACTAAGAGGAGAGTCCCGAAAAGCAAACCTTAGGGACGCCCAAGGATGTGATCCTGGTCCGTCCTTCAGCAGGTACTACCCCAGAATCTGATGGAGGGACAGAAGCATCGGCCCCGGAAATGAGAGCTTTTCTTCCATGCCTTTGGGCGTGGTTGAGTTCCCTGAACTTGAGAAGCAAATGGGGTCTGCTTTTGTGCCCTGAACCTTGAAAGTCTCTAATTCCTCCAGAGTGACTAGGAGACGACTGAACACCCCCCCCTCCTCCCGGATCCCCTCCAATACCTCCAGCTCCTGCCCTAGTGACCTCCGTAAGACCATACAGTTGGCATTCTGAGACTTGTTAAGGGAGGGGCATGCAAAACATATGCTAATTAATGAATACTAATAAGGCAGATATAGCTGGAATGAGGCTGTCTAGAGATAGCTCAAGGAGACAGAGACAGGCTCAGGAAGAGAGAGATATGCAGAGAGAAAGTGAAGACGCCAGAGACCCAGGGAGGCACAGAAGGGAAGAAAGAGCTTTCGCCTGCCTTGCTTGGTGGAGAAAACACAACAGAAAAGAGAAAAAAAAAATGGGCAGGGAAAGCATCTTCCTACTGAGCAAAACTACAAGTCAAAGTTCAATATGGGTGTGACTCAATTCAAGGGACATATGTTAACTTGGACTCTGCCGTGAAATAATAGTGATACGAAGGCATTTCTTACACGCCGAGCTCTGTTGACGCGCAGAAAACCTCATGCAAGTTATTAAATGTTCACAACATCCCTGGGAGGTACGCGCTGCTATGATCATCCCCATTTTACAAATGAGGAAACTGAGGCACGATGTCGGCAAAATCGCCATCCAGCCCAGTGTCATGGGGCGAGCAGGTAGCAGGTCTGGGGATGGTGCTGAGGGACTGGGCCTCCGGAGTCTGCCAGCCTACACAAGAAGCTTCTCCACCAGCTGCAGAGGACCCACGTGTTCATCCTGGGACAGACAGCTCCCTTCACTTTATCACTTTATTTTTTTTCCTGCTGAACTAGTATATAGCGGGCACTTTGATGCTATGAAACGGCCACTCAACTGGGAGGCAGTGTGCCGTTTCTCAGCCTCTCCGAACTTCAACTCCTGGGGACCAGAATTCCTTCTCGAGGCATCCCTGGTATATTGATTAGCCATAGCTGGTTGAGGACACGCTTAAGATGGGGTTAAAAAAATTCATCTCAGCATAAAGTAATATTTGAGACCGGTTCATTTAGGAGATTAATATTCCCTCCAGAAACACCGAGATTCATCATACATGGTAAATATTTGTTTGGACAATTCTTAAATCGAGGATCATTTGATTGATAGATAATTGTTTCCAACGTCAGCTGAAGACTCAGCTGTCGCTGCCACATCACGAATTGATGTGTTGTTATCTTTTTCTGTTTTCTTGCTTCCTCTCCTACTTCTCGAACACCCCCAGAACATGGTTTTCTCATGACCAGCTCTAAGGTTGATTTCTTCACGAAGGAAGAAAAGAAAAACACATATGGCACCCGTTTCTCTCCAAGGGACGCAAGGTGTTGGAAACCCCAGAGGCAGGGGTTGGGGGGGCCGGGGTTTCAGGAGGTGAAGATCTGCGAGGGGTCCCTGAGCCAAGCTCTGTTCCTCCACCCCCACCCCTGCGGCCATGGAAACTTAGAGTGCCCTCCCTCCCTCTCCCTAGCCCCCCTGCTTCTGGGTGAGACCATGGAGACCCAGATGGAAGGTTGCTCTGCGATGTCCTGAAAATGTCCATGTATGTGCCCTTCGCACACCCCAGACTAGGGGGCCTAGGCGTCAGAAGATGGAACCCATAGGGGCGCCTGGGTGGCTCCGTCGGTTAAGCGTCCAACTTCAGCTCAGGCCATGATCTCACGGTTTGCGAGTTGGAGCCCCGCATCAGGCTCTGTGCTGACAGCTCAGACCCTGGAGCCTGCTTCGGATTCTGTGTCCCCCTCTCTCTCTGTCCCTCCCCCTGCTGGTACTCTTTCTCTCTTTCTCTTAAAAATAAATAAAACATTAAAAAAAATTTTTTTTAGAAGATGGAACCGATGAATATAGATAGGTTAAGGTCAGGAAAGCATCCTGGGCCTGGTCTTTAAAAAATCATGTTAATTTTTAGTCAAAAAATAGAAGGAATAGAGAAAGCATTGATCGATTAGTCTCCAGCAGAGATAGTCACTGGATAAAAAGAACAATCTTCTGTTTGCATTAAGCACATAGGTCTGATTCTTATTAGACCTGTTTACTAGATTCTTATTAGACCTGTTTACTTTCAATTCCCTGGCCTACAGGCCAGTGCTTAGTTCCGTGGGTCCTTTACCAATAATAAATATGATTGTTACGGCTAATTAACACAGCTATCTGTATTCTCATTTACTCCTTACTTCTGGAAAAGTGAGTGACCAGAGGGAGGAGGGGGAAAAAAAAAAAAAAAAGCTAGATTCTCTTAAAGGTAATTTGTTCAAACACTTCCCTCGTTCCCTCGTTATTTTTTTTTAATAATAAGTTTTAAAATCTATTATTATAGAGTAATTGCTCATCAAATTTCTTTTTTAAAAGTCAAAGCAATTTTCAAATTATAAAGAACTTCTCAAATGTGTCTAGATAATTATGAGGCTGCATTTTATATAGCTCCTGTACCTCAGGAGGCTGCAAGGCCTGCTGTACTCTTTGCCTTTGGAGCCCAAGATTGCATCAACTGTGTTCACGTGTAAAGCCCCATGTGACGCATGTTAAATATACAGCAAGCAGTTCTGGGGTTACAGATACATACATACGGAAATTATCGATCAACTTCCTACACCATCAGCTGTCAGGACCAGCATAAATTATTTTCCCCCAGTTGAAGTACCAAGGATAACCTTGTATAATAGATAGATAGATGATAGATAGATACATAGATACATAACTAATAGATGACAGATAGATAGATAGATGATAGATAGATAGACAGACAGACAGACGGGTGAGCTATGACTTCAACTAGCTCATCCCTTCTTGAGAAAGTGAACTGATTCAAGGCCTGGGGAGAGCTAGAATCTCCAGAAGGGCTCTGGCCATCAGCAAGACAGCTACCTCTCAGTTTGGGGGCAAGACCTTTGTGGTTTTTAGCCGTCTCCACAGCTGTCTCAGCAAAACCGAAAACCAGGAGCCGAATGTGGTGCTGAGGCTCCTTGCCACCGTTTCAACCCAGAGAACGGCATCCGAGCCATTCTGACTTTTTTTTTTTAAAGTGTGTATGTAGGAAGCAGAATATCTGTGGGTTTTCCTTAAAAATTAAAGTAAAGGACACTTTTGGAATCCCTAGGGTTGTGAATTGCTTCTAGGAAATAATGGAGAACTCTGTGAAAATGTGAGGATTTGTGACATGGATCACGTGTGTGTGTGTTCACACACACGGGCAATGGGACACACACACATTCCGTGCACATCGGTCTCCCTTTTAACATTCAGTCCTCGAGTGCAGGTTGTAGTTTGGAGCGCTCGCGTCCTGGGACCTCTGGGACACGGCGGGGGCCCTTGGTCATCTACCAGCTGCCTCACTAAGACACCTACGCAGAGGAGACACCTACAGCGGCAGAGAAAATAGCCTGGTTTACTTTCCAAGGTGCCTCTCCTCCTTATTCTCCCCCCCCACCCCCCCCCACCCCCAGTACAGTTGCCGGCTGTGATCTGCTGCCTTTCAACTTGGAATAAAATACATTACTTATGCAGTGAATGTTTTTAATGTAACAAAGCAAAGGAATAAAAATGCCTCACAACAGTTTTATTAAAAACAAATTCCCACAGTAAATACATATACGCTCGGTTTCTGGGAGCAAAACAGCCAAGGACATCACTGCTAAGTGCTCTGGGAAGTGCTTATAAATTACTTGAAATAAAAAACATTGTTGCCTGGACATCAGGGATGAAATGGTGCAGTTTGTAATAAATTAACACAGAACTTTACTTCCCCTCCTCGAACAAAGCAGCCATTTGTCTGAATAACCCACATTCAGCTGTGAGTTATATTTCACAACACTCCAACTGCATTCATTTGCAAATTATTCTGCAGTTTTAATGCTCAAGTTTTAAATACCTTAAGAACTAATAAATAAAGCAAAGTAGAGCAAACAGTTGGCTTGTAGTTTAAAAACTGCCCTAATTTCTGCTTTTCTTTCGGCTTTTCTCCTTTCAAAGTTATTTATTTATTTATTTATTTATTTATTTATTTGGTAAATGGCATAAAGTTTCTTTAAACTACATTAAAAGAAGTAAAAAGGCTAAAATGTATTGGGGGGGAGGGGGGCACGGTATTCACATCAGAGAGAAGTTTCCATAATTCCATTAACTGCGAAGGTATTTGACTAGTACCCATTTTCCATTTTTAAGACTTTGCTTCCACCAATACTTTAATTTAGTGACAGAATAATTTATAACTATCTTTGAGGGTTTTCCCTTTTGTGTGTAACTTTTGTCTGCTAGTCTTGGAATCGGTTAGATTTTTGCGCCCCCCCCCCCCACTAGACTTTGTCCAGAAAAAAAAAAAAAATCTCAAAAGAGAAGTCATGTCACTTCCCTTGAATTATTTTGATTATAAAACAAAAAGTCGGCAAGAAAACTCTTTTCAAACCTGTTCTGTAAAACAAAACGAACCGCTTTCCAGGTTCTTGAAAGAAAAATTTGATAGAAGCATTTATAGATTCAATTTGGGGTTTGAAGGTTATTTTCCTGGCCCGGAGAGGAAAAAAGAAAAAGGAGAAAGAAAAAGAGAAAGCCTGGTTTCCTTGTGCAGAGTTACTGGCTTTGTTGGATTTCTTTGCCTTGTTTTAAATAAGGTCCTCTGTAGCCAATTGCACTGGATGAGAGTAATGTCACCATTTTCAGGAGGCGATTTGGGGAGGAAAACTCTTCAGAAGCATATTATGTTCAGAAAAGTGCCTTATAAAATATTTTTATAAAGTAGGAGTTGAAATCACTTAAAAATCACTCTCTTTTATAAATCTGTTTGGAGAAAGCTCTTTTGATCCCCTCTTTCTTCTGATCCTCATCTTTTATTTTGCTTAGAGGTAAACAACATTTGCCTCATTTAAACAGCGGCATTTGACATTTTACACCCTCCCACCCCTACCTCCACCCGGAGCTGCAGGGGGATTGTTTTAGGACATTTCAAAGCCTTTTGTGAAGACACCAAAGTCCTTCTGGGGAGAATAAGAAATGCTTGATTACTTGCACTGCAAAATGGGAGATATTCACAAATTCCCTTTTAATTAAGATGTCTAAATAGCCGTTGCTTCGGAGAGAGAGCTTTCCAAACAGTTTAAAAGTAAGGAAACATTTAGAACTGCAATAGATACCCCGACCTCTCCCCGACCCTGGGCGGGGAGGCGGCTGTCACCTGGGGGAGGTAAATGAACAGGAGTGACTCCAAGAGAGTCAGGGAGGGAGGGGTATCCAAATCGGAGGCAGGGACCCAGAGGTAATCGGGAGCACTACAGGACCCCAGTAAAGCCAGGGGCTTCAGTTAACAGAAAACCGCATCTGTAGTTAGTCAGGTCTTTTCTGCAAATGCACACACCTTTGTCATTTAAAAAAAAAAAAGCAAAGAAAAGAAAAATCACTCAGTGATTACTGGTTTGATACTATCTGCTTCTCTGACCATCCAAGCCTGATTAAGAGCATTTGCTTAGGCCCTAAAGACTTCATAGCTGGCCACCCATCTGGTGTTAGGCTTGAGTCCGTGAAAATCCCTCAGCTTAGCACTGAATATTCTTTTTAAAGACGTTTAAGTAAAAGGGCTGACATTAGCATATGTTCCCCCCAAGTGTCCTGTTGAACTTTTCTGCCGGGCATTACCCCACCACGGGCTTTCTGGATGGTGTCCAATGAGAGATTGGCTTGGAACTGTAAAATTAGCCATCTGCCTATTAAAAATGTAACCAGCTGCATCCGATGAAACACAGTGACTATTGAAACGAACTCATCCGGGAGAGAACTCGCGTCCCCTGCTTGGACATTTTTCCAATCCACTGCTGGACTGAGACACTCCACAAGCAAAAGCCTCCGTCCTTGTCCGGAGGAAAACGGCGTGACTCGAGAAGGCAGAAGAAGGCTTCCGGGTTTGTTAAAGTTCTGGCATTTCTCAGGTTCGCCTGGACCCTGAGTGCAGAATCCTCTGTTTCTTTGCCACTTGTTTAAAACACCTCCCTCTCGCAGCAACAGACAAAATACGAAAGAAACAAGCAAGTCCCTGATATCCGTCCCTTCCTTCAAGACGCTGTGTTCAAATATTCCACATCCAGTCCTGGGGATTTCTCATAAACCTTAAGCTCCAAGCCTCAAATACTCCGAGCAGCACACGAGAACTTAAAACAGAGAGCCGGGGCCATAATTACTCCTCCAAGAGCTACCCTTTCCGCAGATACTAGGCGTTCTGTATTTACTACAAGGTCTGTTTATTAAAAATGAGAACTTTCAATAGCTTGCGCTAGTTTTTCTAAAGCCTAATGGAGCATTAAAAAATAATTCATTACCTAATTAACAAAACTGTGTTTATTTACAGTATGGAAAATGTTTCTATCAGGAAAATAACACACCATCACACAGCGTTGTGTTGACAGCAAAACAGCTGCAGTTTCATTTACTAAATGATGAGGGGAAATCAAAGGAGGTTTAAACAGCTACTTCTCTGCCTCTGATGTTTTGCTTTCCTCTCCCCGGGGTCACAGACACCGGGATGCCCCTTGGGAAGCTGGAAGGGCTCTCAGAGGCGCTCAGAACAGTCGTCTTTCTGCCGTTGTGGAAGTGTGGGTGTCACAAATAGCCTGGACTTGGTGCCAGCTGAAACCGAGGGGTCCAGACCCACATCCTAAATATAACTGTGTCGCAGTCACTCAGAGCTGTTAGGCTGAACCATACGACATTTTCTTCTTTGTCCAAATGGGTCAAATATTGACAGCTTCGTGTCAATTATCTCCCTTTTAAACTTAGTATCTTCTCTCTCAATCTCTCTCTCTCTCTCTCTCTCTCTCTCTCTCTCTGCCTCTCTGTCTCTCTTTCTTTATTTTGCCATGGGTAGGACTTTTGCAAACATACATCGGCTGATACTGAATGAGTATTAATTGACACATTTAAAGCGAGTGAGTAGTAGTTGATCCATTTCTCTGTTAGATTATTTGGTTTTAAAATGTATTTTGCTAGGTTGATTTTCCCAGTAAATCTCTCCTCTCCACTGCCCCTGCCAGAAACCTCTCAAAAGGCAGAAGGTATTCTGTTGGTCTGTAGGTTTAATCTCCTTAGCATCACCCCAATAGGAAATCCTAAGAAAAAAGAGATGGTGAGACGTACAATTCAGGTGGGTGTGTAAGTTGCAACCTCTCAGGAGGAAAACTTATAGCTGGAGAAAATCATCATAGTAACTCCAGCAACAATGCATGCAAATGTGATGTTTTGAGACTTTGTCCTCCGTTCACTTAGTCCTAAAGCTTAGAATGACCCCAGGAATTGCAAAATGAGCAAGGAACAAAATGATCAGTTTTCCTCCTAACACCCGCGTGTAGTCTGAGTGTCTTTGTTATAAGTAAGCTATACAGAGGCTATCCTTGCTGCCTCTTTACGATAGAATCCTGGATGTGTAACAGACATGAGGAAATTTCCTGTAGTAACCTCACTGGTTTTAGATGCAAACAAATTTTAAGGACTTTAAGTCACATAGAACAAACAGAATATATCACAGTTCTGTTTAAAATTAGATGAAGAAGAAAGAAAAAAAAAGCTAGTTCAGCCAATCTCACTTACCAGCCAGAATTGTTTTAGGCATGTCCCTCTGGATTTATATACAGAGGGTTGTGTCATTTATATCTATTCACTCACAACACTGATATCTGTTGTGCAATTATCTGAGTGCGGCCATATAGTGGTATTAGGGGTTGAGTGTGGACTTTGATTTGGTTCCCTGTAGGGGGACAGGGCTGGGGGACTGTCCACACAACCTCAAATCATTTTCCCTCTCCATTAGCTCCAGATTGAGGTATATTGTCAACGCAGGCTACCAGCTGTCTCTGGTCTTGCATCAGAGTTCCTCTTGATCGGGAACTTGGAAACTACTTAGCAAATGTGCAACCACAACCCCGTCTGTGATCTTGGCAGACATTGCTCGTGGATCGCAGAAGTGGTCCTGACTCCAAGCACAGTCTCGGAAGGGTTCTCAACACATACTACAAATCAATCAGAATTGGCTCGCAGATGAAGCCCTGCAAGTTGAAACTAACAGACCCACATGGCGATTAAATCAAGGACTCCGCTCCCACTTTGTCCAACGCAGCCTCAATTAACTGCATCCTAACTGATCAGCTCCTTCAGTTAAACAGGTTTGTTTTTCTTTTGGCTGTTCTCTATATATAGGAGAAAGAGATATATGAAAAACAAACAAACAAACAAAAAAGCAGCACATATAGAGGAATTATCAGGACCTATAACCTTCGAGGCTATTTCCTGTGATGAGGCCACAATGAACCCATTTGCACCCACCCTGCCCCAGGCCCGGACAGTCCCAAAGGTGTTTAGACTGACAACTCACAACGTAAACCAGGCTTGTTTCTCACAATTATACCTCACTCCCTGTAGATGCAGACCTACCAGAAAGAGTAAACAAACAAACAAACAAAAAATACTAAAAGAATTAAAAACTAAAACCAAAAGCATTATTTGAAAGGATTCATATCCTCGAATGTTACTAGCATTTTGGACTATGGAGATAATGTTCTAATCGGTGTTCTGGGAGGGTACATCCCTGCATAGGACCTTCCATAGCTCCCTACTGCCCACAAAATAGGTAGCCCAGGCACTTCTCTGGGAAAAAGACAATACGCTTTGTCAATCTTTCTCTCTTACAGTCTCGTGCCTCCACCCCCCCTCTATCCTATTATTCAACCTCTGTAAATTATTGACCTGCACTGTTTTCTCAGACCCTGTATCCTTGTGTAGACCATATTCCCTGCCTGGCATATGCTGTGTTCTCTCCCTGGTTAAGTCCCACTTATCCCTCCAGCCCCCGTTTGAATATTAGCCTCATCTGTGCCTGAGTCGCATTGTTCTCTTCTCTAAGTATAACTGTTTAACTGGTCTGGGAAGCAGCATGAGTATGAGCCCAGGCCCTGGAGCAAGACCCCGGAGTTGGCAGGCCTCGCTGTGCACAGGCTAGCAGTGAGTCTGTGGGCAAGCCTCTCTGTGCCTCGGTTTTCCCATCGGTAGAATGGGGATGATAGCAACTAATAGAAGATTAAGCGGGCAGACACATGTAATGTGCTTCCAGGGGCAAATGAATAGTGTCGGGAAATGTTAGCTACTATTTTCTATCCTAATATTCAACTTCCGTGTCTGGGAAGCATTCCCCCCACCCCGGAGTACGGACACCTTCCCCTGCTCATCCTTGGACTCCCAATTCCTTAGCCCGGAGCCAGACATGGTGTGGGCCCCCAGCCGAGAGGGTTTCTAAGTAACTGGTTACGTGAAGATTAAGAGAATGGGGAAGGTGAGGAAAAGGTCGAAAGGGCGGCAACACAGAGAATACATGCATCGTGCGAATACATGCATCGTGCGAATACATGCATATTACAAAAAGCTGCTGAAAAGACAGCTTCTTAGACACGAAACTTACATGCAGTCATTCATCAGTGGGAAGCACAGAATTACGGTGGGTGTGGGGAAAAAACCCTCACTGGGCTTACTGCTTTTCACCCCCCATGGTGACGATAGGAAGCTGGGTGCAACCTGATGCCACACGTATAGTTTTCTTATCAATCGATACTTGGGTTGCCGGAGATGCAAGCCGCCCCTTGTCAAGCCAGGGGAGAGCAAGGGTAGCAGGGAGTCTAGATGAGGGCAGCAGCGTCCCGCGTGGCAGGAGGAGGGGTGGTTCTGTCTGTGGGGTATGCCCCCCATTAAGGCACAGGCTCTGGGTTTGTACCCCAGCCACAACGTTGATCAGCCAGGAAACCCTGGGCAAGTCACTAAACCTTTTTGTCTTCAGTTACCTTGTCTATAGAATAGGGATAACGTGGGCATGACCTCCTGAGGTTGTTGTGAAGTGAAATGAGATAATCCCAGTAAATCCCTAAGCGCAGCACAAAATACGCACTTCATTATTCTCAAAGGGACCATCTCAAAGGGGACTTTAGAGGCTGGGTTGGTGGGGCCCCGGTGAAAGGAACTTTCCAGATACGAAGAGATAGGCTAGGACGCGGCAGAGTGAATTTGACACTCAGTGGCAAGAAGAGAGTGTGCTTTCTTCTCTTCCCTGTGTTTGGATTGGCTTTTAAAACAGCACAACCCCCACTAACCTGAGTCGCAACACTGCGCTGAAATGTTACTCCCAGGATTTGACATTTCCTTATTCTTCCTGCCGCTGTTTTCTCCTTTGTTGCTTTGAAAATATGAATTAATGATGAATACTAATGAGCCTCGTGACAAGGCTAGACTCCACTAACGTTGGGGGCTTCAAGACTCATGACACTTCCAGGAACGGAAAGCGGAAGGAATCCCTTCTCTGATTTCCAAACCCACATCGCCCAAATACTCACTTTCTCTCCCTTTCCTCCTATCCAATTCCTTTCTTTTAAAAATTTTTAAAAGAATCTTCATGAAAGCCTCATGAATGAGACTTTGATCTTCTTCATACGATTTTATGTGTCTACCTGGAGTAGACACGGAATTGCTTTTTTTTTTTTTTAAGTACTGTTGCATTTATGAAAATCTTTCTGGATGCCTTTTTATTGTTCTGTGCTTTTTTTTTTTCCTTTTATTGTCTCCGATGCTGTTTCATGGAGCTTGGGGATTTGTGAAGTAGCCAACCAGAGGGAACTTTAGTCATTGATCTTGTACATGCAGTGACTTCCCGGCTGATGCCAATTTTCCTCCCTATTCATTAAAAAAAAAAAAAAAAAAAGACAACAATATTCGTCTGCCTTTGGCATCAAAGACAAGTTTTACGGCACGGTCTGCACCAGTATCTCAACACAATGGTAACTATTTCCGCATTAAAAACTAAGGAGAAACCAAGAAAAACTATAATAGGCAGGAGTAGTCAGATAGCGGATCTGGGTATTAGAACCGTAGAGTACGTATTCCACTTTCTTGACCGATGTCAGTCCTTAGCTCTAAGGTGGTTTTGTACATTCAACAGGTATTGTAGTCAGAAGCGGCTTCAAGGACGAAATAAAACCTTGCCAACAGGGCTATCTCCTCACCCTACATTCTTTTGCTTGGCTGCACTCTGCAGACCGGGGGCTTGGACATCCACAGCTCATTCAGAAATGCCAAAAGACGGGGACAGGCAGCAAATAGCCTGAGCGTCTACCAAATCCATCACAAGACCTTTACTTGGTTGATGCTCCAGAGGACTCCCATGGAAACAGAGGCGTTTCTCTTGAAATGAGCTCTATTTCTGAAGATGTGGATTCAGATCCTCACAAGCAGGTGACCTTGAGGCTCTCAGGGGGGGCCCCAAGACTCAGTTTGCATACCTGTAAAATGGGGATACTGGTAGACCCTTCCTCCGGTGGTCATCAAAAGGATTCATTTAGATAAGACTTCTAAGGGGCTTAGCATAGTCACCGGCTAACGGTAAGAGCTCAGTAAGTTTGTGCTGGAATACACAAGCAGGTCAAGTAATAAAGGGGTCAGGCTACCCAGTAGCTCCTACTCATTCGAGGAAAACATCCTATCCGAGATTCAGCAGAAGAATGCGACTTTCTTGCCCAAGAACCCCCGCATGCAGGGCATCTTCAAAGTAGAGCTAGACAGGTTCCATTCCATGAATATTGTGCCTAGTGGGACTTCCTTGACTTGCTTTCATATTTCAAGTGCAGCTCCTTACCACAAGTTTTTTTTTTGTTTTTTGTTTTTAACTATTCCTTTATCAAATCATACGTGACCTGTTAGCATGGACATTTTACCCCACGACAAATTCATCCAGAACCTCCCAGTTCTGAGCACTGGTTGTCGTGAGAGTGGGGGAGAGATCACCAGCCGTATACGAACGAGTCACTGTCCTTGAGAAACTCATAGGCAAATGGAGGCCAACAGGCGTTCAAACACCCAACAGCAATAGTGACAGTTTGGTATAAAGCTCGAGTATGGACCCTGAGCCAGACTGGATTCAGATCCAGGTGCCACCGCTACAGAGCCCTGGGACAGAGGACAGACCTCCGGTTCTCTGTGCCTCACTTTCCCCGTCTATTCAAGTGGCCTCAAAACCGTACCTATGTCACGGCCTTGAATGGGTCAGCGTGTATAAAGAGATCAGAATGGTGTGTGGCACCCGGTGATGGTAGGTAAACTTCACCTTCGGAAAAAAACAAGTAAAAATTAAAATTGGGTGTGCTTACAGGGGACCACGCACTGTGCCAAGGGCTTTATGCTGACCAGCTTACCCCACCCTCACAAGGAGATGCACGGATTCACCCGAGGTTGGTCACTTGAGTCTCGGTTGGAACACGGACTCAATGAAGGCCGACCTGTAATATAAAATCCTGAAAGGATTCAATGAGCTCGTATGTAGACAGCGACCAGGGTGGGGCCTGCACAAAGTAAGGACTCAGCACAAGGAGCCTCACAGAGTGCAAACAGCTTGCCCAGACTCACACAGCTAATTGATTAGAGCTGAATCATGATTTACACCCAGGCAGGCTCTCTTGCTGCTTACAAAATGGTGACTGACTCAATAAGGCAGACACCCAGAGGTCTGTAGGTCACCGCGAAGGCACGCATCCGTCAGGCCTCAGGGAAGGTTGGCAAGTTCATACGAAGCAGGTGATCTTATTTTTCTCTCTCCCTTCCTTCCTTTCGTCCTCCCTTCTTTCCTTCCCTCCTTTCTACCTCCTCTCTCTCTCTCTCTCTCTCTCTCTCTCTTTCTCTCTCTCATTATAACAATGGCAGGAGGCATTCATTTATTTTGGTTTGATGCACTAACAATGACTCAATGACAGTAAAAAAAAAAAAATGCCACCAACTTCTTGCGGGTCAGGAGACATGATCATTTATCACAGCCCAAGAGGTAGTCACATGTCACGTGACCATGCTTCGGTCATGGCCGGTCTGACTCAGCCTGAAGCCAAGAAGAAAGCAAATGTGGTTAATTAAGACTGCAGGGAATGTTTAGACTGCGTGCAACCGATACCCCAGCCACCGTCTCCATGTTTTCCTGGAGATGGAATTCTGCAGCAAACTCGGGTATTACTATACTTCCTAAAATCCTTCCAGATACTGTCCTGGAGAGGCTGGAGGGGAAGGACTTAGCACTTTTGAAATTACCCCGGTGACACGTTTAAAGGAGGTTGCCTGATGAGAAGAGGCAAGCAGCGACTCTCAAATTGTGCTTCTAGCTGCCCTTCAATTATAACATTGAAATCTAAAGGACTGCTCTTGCAGGAAGGGAGCAAGCCTTGTGTCCCTTCACGGCCTCCGTAGAACTTGGCTTTCGTGGCTCTTACGTCATCGACGCCCACAGAGCAATGGGGGATCCAGGGATGAGGCGGAGTGGGGTTTTGCCCTGTGTCTGACGGAACAGCAAAGTTCAAAGTTCTTTCTTGGCTCTTTGGTGAAAGGGCCCCAAGTAAAGACATACTGAGGAAGCACAAGCAGTTTCCTTTAGCAATGACTCGGAAGCAGGGTGGCGCCTACCGGGGAAACGCTCTTTGAGGCCGCTTGGGGCTCTCAATACAAGACAATTCACCCTCCTGCAAATTTAGAAATAAACCAGCCGTTTGGCGCAAGACGCTAAAACACGCCTGTTCCCAGCCAAGTCCTCTACAGGTGCAGGTGAAGATTCACAAGCAGGTTTGGAAGGTCAGGACATTGTCCTGACCAAGACATCAATGTGCTTGTTCCTGATCAGTGGGGAATTGTCACAGTGGCGATCTTCCTTTGCGGACTCGCCACGCATGTTACTCCGTTAAAGGATCCACAACAACACACATTTTCTTCAACTGCTTTGAATGCTAATGGTGTCCAAACACCTTTGGCCATAGAATTTTCAAACACATATTTATATAGTAAATATATATATATATGAAAATACTCCTTCATCTTGCCTGAGTCTGTATCTGTAGAGAGATGGCTGTCTACCCTGAAGAGGTGAAACACGCCTGATGAAATCCTGGTCTTAGTTGGATTAGGTTGATTGTGTTGAAGCCTGGGTCACAACTGAGACTCTGCCCTCCAAGTGGCTACATGGGAGGCTTGGCCTGCGAAGAAGGTCCTGGACTAGAGTTGAAAGGAGAACCTTGGAGTAAAGAGAGAACCCAATGGAAGTGGAGAACCAGGGCAAGGCATCTGGGGTAACTACCACCAGCTCCACCCCCCCCCCCGCATACTTATACGCCCCAAAGTGTAGGTTTTGAACCCCGAGGTAGAGACGGTTGAAACCAAGAGCTGTCTTCCTGAGCAGCTCTGTGAGGTCCAGCCATTGGCTTGTTGACTCAGTGACCAGGTGACAGAGCCCAGGGCTGAGAGCAGGAAGAGCAGTGTCTCACGGGCAGCTGTGGCCAAGGCTTGACAAGGAGGTCACAGGGGAAGCCCGGGAGTGGACTTATTCCAGAGCACAAGGTCAATGCCACCGGCCCTGAGACTCCCCAGCAGAGCTGGGGAGAGGCTAACGGAAGCTGAAGAGCCCAAGGACAAGTTGTCACAGTTATCTGAGCGGAGTTGCTCAGTCCTAAGGACATTTTAGTTTTGCTTGCAATCTCTAAGACTTATCAGGTTTTTATATCAGACATTGTGATCCCAAATATAAAACAGCCCATTCCCATTTTTTTTTTCTGAAGCATGACTAAAATCAGACCAGATAATTTGGAGTGACTCTGTCCGTAAATACATGCTTTGTGCAACCCATTTAAAGTCACTTTATGTACCCTCTTTCCCAAATCTCCTTAATTCTATTGCAGTTGCCCATGAAGGGCCGTGTTCTCTCATTTTCTCATCCTAAATGAGTGCTGTGTTGTGGGTGTCATGGTCATTGTCGCTGTTGTTCTGGCGGGACAGAGAGTAGGCATTAAGAGATGCCTAAAAAAAAACAAAAACAAACAAACAAAAAAAACAAAAACAAAACAAAACAAAAAACAGCACCCAGAAAACAAAAACAAAAGCGATCTTGCTGTGATGCGATGAGAGGGCCCTGTGTTCTTGTAGGAAATATTTAACCCGAATATTATTGTGAGAAAATGGTCAGACGGATCCAGAAGGGGGGTCGTTCTGCAGAGTCCTTCCTATGTGGGACTCTTCAAAGGGCACCGTGAGTTGAAGAAGAGAGGGATGTGTGGGGTTGTCTGTGTTAGGAAAGACAAAAACATAGAAGATCCAATGAAATGCAAGGCATTTGATTGAGTTCTGGATTAATTTTAAAAACAACTTAAAAGGGATTTTTTTGAATATTTAGAAAACTTGACTATGGACTGCATTTTGGGTAATTGTTACAGAATTAATCATTTGCTTAGCTCCGATAATGGTATTCTGGTTGAGGGAGAGAATGTCCTTACGCTTGGGTGATGCCAGAGTATTTAATGTGGCAAGGGAGATATGTCATGATGTCTGCAAACTGTGTGTGTGTGTGTGTGTGTGTGTGTGTGTGTGTGTGTGTGTGTTTAGAGAAAGAGGCAGTGAATGTGGCAAGATAGTAACTGTTGGTTGAATCTAGATGAAGATACATGGTCATTCACGACACTTCATACTTTATTTTCAATTTTCCTGTGAATTTGAAAACTGTTGAATTTAAAAAAATACTCGTTTAGAAACAAAAGTTCACCAAAAAGAAAAAAAAAATGGGGAAATCATCCATGTGCAAAAACAGTGTAGTTTTCCTGAGCCCAGGTTTTCTGGTAAAACCATCTCTCCTTCTTTGCACTGTGGTTCATGCAGGTATTTTATGTTCTTTTTATAAATAAAACAAGGATCTACAGGAGTGTGTCTGCTCTCCCCTAGTAAATGCTTCCCTTCTTGCAAATAACTCAATGAATTAAGAGACTCTCTTCCTTACCTTTCTGAAGAGCACTACCAGACTGAGTTTTTCTAGAACCTAGAGGTTGACCTGGCACATCATGAGCTAAGAAATGCTCCTGAGCATGGTCCAGGCACAGATTTTGAATTCAGCATCTCAAAACCGGATTCAGTCAGCTGAGCCAATATCTGGGTGGCTCGAAAGAATTTGGGTTGAAAGAGTCGATCACTGACTCCCATGAGATAACTCCATACTGCTCAGATGTTCCCAGAACATCCTCTTGTGTGCTTATGTAGGAAGGAACGGCCTCTGCGCCACAGTGGAGAAACTCCTTAGAGAGATTTTCCAGAGGAGTAAGATCAGCTGGGTGAGAGTCAAGGTCACCAAAGGAAAGGTCAACGGAGACAGAGACTTTGACCTAAGGCAGATTGAGCTTTGTGGAGCACAATCGCGCAGTTTCTGAACGAGCTGAATTCCCTACGGCCCCAATACTTGCACCTCAGAGACGGATCAATTTTGAGTTAAGAACAAGGATGAGTGTTTTTAAAGGAAAGCGGCCAAAGATAGAGTGATGTAGGTACTGAGTGCCCCATCAAATGAATTATGGAAATGGAGGCTCCACAACCATTGGATGAAGACACCATTTTAGAAATAGAAGCATCAGGAGGGGTAGCTGGAAAATCTTAAGATCTCCTCTTGCCCCGGGGAATCTCTCTCTCTTCTGTAATCTCCCCAGGACAGTGCAGTCTCCTTGAAACATAACCAATGGCGATAATGCTGGTCCCTGAAGCGCCCTCTGACAGGCTGCGTCCTTGGCTATTTGGAATAGCTTGGAGTAGTCCCATCGAAGCCTGTCACCTGCCACAGCAGGGCGGGAACAGGAGGCTAAGGTACCCTTGGGGAGCCTTCTAGCCCTCAACATTGGTCTTTGTGTGTCACCCCCTGATCACCAGGTACCCAAGACAGCCTGCTGAAAAGAAGTCAGACGCTCTCAAGCTCCCAGCGGGAAAACCTTGGAGCCCTGTTGTTGGAAATAGCTCCCAACCTGCATCTCAGGCAGGTATTTTTAGGTTCTGTCTTGAAGACACAGAAACTTTCATACATTTCAGCTTCTTTGTCTGGAGTCACTGCAACCCCAGACATGTCATTGAAATGGGGTATAATTGTGGTCTCCTCCACCCACCAATCTGAGTGAGTCGAAAAGAGCTTCCTGCTGTGCCTTTTCTGGCAAGGGAAAGTCAAAATGGATTTTTTAAAATAATAATATGTTGATCAAGAAGAGAAAAAAAAAATCTATTGAGGTGAGGGGGCTCTGCGTTTGGGCTGATATGGAGAGAAAGGTTACCTATTATTTTGAAAGCTGGTCTGAGTTCTCTTCTGCAAGCTGTAGAATTCAAGCTCGGAGGAGCTAATGTCTCGCATTTGAGGTTAGAAAATAGAGATGCTTGGAATCATCTGAGTTAGATCAATGGCTGTTATTAATATGAGGCTCTCTGAGGAATAATTATAATTGTCAATCACTGGGCATAGCCTGACATTAAAAGAAGAAATAGGGGAGAAAACCACAATGGTGCAGGGCAGATCTGTGCAATTGACAAGAGGCATTCTGCTAGTGCGAAGGAGCTGGGAGAAGGGAGGTTTGAGTTCCCCAAGGGCGTCTGGCCACCATCTCGCCATGGGACATCTCAACAAAGGGGACTTAGGGGCTATGCTTGCTGGGAGCTCCGTGTCAAAGGCTGACGTTCTAACTGGAGGGCAAGGTATCCCAAACGGCTGAGAGGGCTTTAAGTCCCTACCGCTCCCGGTGTCCCTGAGAAGCAGCACCGATCGAGCCACCTGGGACAATGTTGCAGTCATCTGGGCCATCGGTGGATCCAGACAGCAGACAGCAAAGTGCGGGCGGCTGCAGTGAAGGGTGGTATGTGGAGTGGGTTTAAATAGACGGTGAGCTTTTTTTTTTTTTTTTTTTGGAGAAAAACAGCAAAACATTTGCCCACAAGGTCCAGAGAGGAGATCACCAATGGTCAGTTTTCTAAACTTAACTCGATGGGAAAGGAAACAAGCTACTCCAGGAACGAGGTTTGAGAACACAAGCAGAGCCCCCCGTGGGAAGCTTTCCCTCCGGGGCCCCGCAGCCACGCAAAGCCAGAGTCCAGTTTACTGGGACCAGAAGCAGGACCGGCTATGCTCTCTGCAGGGCCTTCTGTGCCAAATGGAAACGAACCCCTTGCTCAGAAGTGATTAAGAATTTCAAGACGGCAATAGTAGGGCAGAGAAATCAAGTGCGAGGCCCTCCTGAGAGCCTTGCCCACGCGCTTCGGCTGTTGAAGAATAACCGGTCGGGAAAAGTCAAACTGGACTTTTAAAGAATAAAAAGAAGAGAAAAAATCTGTTGAGGCAGGGGCCTCTGAGCCCACTGGTTATGCTTCTAAAAGGGTATGTTGCCTCCCGAGTTTCAATATTTAATACATGGCATTTAATCCAGAAATCCCCTGATCCTCATAAAGCTTCATGTTTCTCACACATGCACACACACACACACACACGCATGCGCGTGTGTGTGTGTGTGTGTGTGTGTGCATACAGAACAAACCTAAAACCTAATACTTGCCTACACCTAGTGACCTAGGAAGTAATATTATCATAGTTTCAGTTCATAACAACCCTGTAAAGAAGGAAACCATTCTCATTTCTGGTTTAAAGATGAGGGGGCAGAGGCTGCCTGGGGTTAAATGTCTGCCTCAAAGATCTATAGCTACTACAGCTTGGTAGTAGAGGCTAAAGTCTGGGATTGTGATGCCTCCTGCTTTGAAACCAATTTGACAATAAATTTCATATATTAAAATAGTAATAATAATAATAATAATAATAATAAAAAGATCTATAGCTACTACGTGAGCAACCACTGAGTTTTGATACGGATTCTTAACTACCTGGCCACACGCTCCCTTCTATGACAAGCACTGTCTCATTTTCTTTTCTTTTTTTTTTAAGTTTATTTATTTATTTTGAGAGAGAGAGAGAGAGAGAGAGAAAGAGCACAGGAGGGGCAGAGAGTGAGAATCCCAGGCAAGATCTGCACTGTCAGCACAGAGCCCAGGGCAAGGCTTGAACTCACAAAGGGTGAGATCATGACCTGAGCTGAAACCAAGAGTCAGAGCTTAACCGACTGCGCCACCCAGGCACCCGGATCTCATTTTCCTTTTATGACAACTATATGGGGACATCAGCTGACAATCAAAGTGGGGACACGCACTCCGAAAGTCGCCTGGAAAATTAGTGGGCCAGTCACTACCTGAACACAGGGCTCCATCATTGAACAAAGGGAAGCTAAAAGGGCGTGGCCACCAGACACTGTTGAATATTCATACAGCCCCTTGGAGGACCCAGAGCTGGCAGGACCTCCGTGTGTCACATGTCCCACACCCTCTGGCAGGGTAGGATTGAAGCCAGGCAGACAGACCAAGACAAACAAATTGCAAAGCCCTACGGGAAGAGACCACCGCACAAATACCTGTAAAATCCTCTTGGTTCAAACTCTGTTTTGCAAGAGCCAGAATTCGGGGGCGGGAGCCGGGGAGGGGGAGCACCCAGCCCGGCAGATTGTAAAAGTTCAGAGCCGAGCAGAGAAGTAGTTTCAAGCTAACTTTTCATAAAAAGCAGAAAAGCATAGAGGGAAAGTTAATTAAGTCATAACTGAGTTGCTGAGAAAACTTGCTTCTCGTTGGAAGGAAATTACACTGGGTTTTGGAAGCGTGAGCAGGCGAGAGCGGCGTGGCTCATTTTTACACCTTTTCATTTTCCACATCGGTTGCAAGGGTGAGAGAATACGGACGAGAAGGGCCAAGGGTCTGAGATGCATAAGCAGCTCGCTTTCATGAGAGGAACTGTTTGGTTTTTTTTTAGCTTTATTGCACACACCATGACAATCTGATACTCACGCACACCATGAAAGGATCCCCCTGTGAAAGTAGTTACACATCCATCGCCTCCCTCGTTCCCTTTTGTAAAACTATTTTGGCGAGAACGCTTACGTTTTACTCGGTTAGTAAATTTCAATACAAATACAATGTTATCAACTACAGTCATCAGGTTACCCGTTAGATCCTCAGACTTTACTCATCGGATTAACTGGAAGTTTGTTCATGATTTCTCCTCCTACGGCTGGTGAGTTCGAGCCCCGCGTCGGGCTCTGTGCTGACCACTCAGAGCCTGGAGCCTGCTTCAGATTCTGTCTCAGTCTTTCTCGGCCCCCCCGCCCCGTTCTCGCTTGCTCTCGCGCTCTCTTTCTCTCTGCAATACAAATAAACATTTTTAGAACAAGGTTTTTTAATGAAAAAAAATTTAAAAAAAGAAAAGAAAATTGGCCTGCGGGCCCAGGGTCTCAGCACCTACCAGGCGTGTTGAAGTCTTCCCCACTGTGTTGCTAGAACTTCTGTCTGCTCTGGATATTTCTCTCAAAGAACTTCTCGAAGGCGGGATTTATTGTTTTATTCATCTGTGTCTCCTTTTGCGCTCTGCCTGGTGTGTAGAAGGCTCCATAAGTTGAACATGGAAATAGCTGGGTAGTGGGAGAAGGTGATTATTTGGATCTCAACTATTTACGTTTTTCTTTTTTTTTTAAATTTTGCTCCCTATATATTTCGACTTCTACTTGTAGGCTGAGAAGAGTCATTTGAGATTTTTAGTGCCTGTCACTGTCACTTTCATAAAATATTGTACATAAAGAGAATAAAAAAGAAACATTCGCCCATTGTATACCCTTTCTATGTCTCCTGATAATCCGTGCCCGGAGGGAAAAATCACATTCACGAACTAACCAGCAACACTATTTCCCTGATAGCAGCTTCTGAAGTAGGAAGCATGCCCCGTGAGACGCACTCTCCATTCTCTGTCTTGTGTGCTTTAAACAGCAACCCCCCACCCCCGCCCCGCAAAAGGAAATACAGTCACTAGGAGCAAATGGCAAAACCCCCTCTCATTTTCAGTCCTGAGACACGTGAAAGATGTTGCGTACAAATTATGCCCTGGCATTTAGTGGCAGAGGCCCTGCTCTGGCATCGCCTTCATTTCTGTTCATCCCGATGAAGCTACTGGCTTCGTTAAAGCCACACATTCTTATCAAGCATCTATTGGACGAGAGGTAGTTCTCTGCTCAGCGTTGCCAGGTCGCGAAGGTGGCTTTCTCGGCACCTTGGCTCCACAATTCCAAAGCAGTTCTGCCCTTGAGGCTGGGGCCGGCTTGCCAGACATTGGCAGCCATGAAATAGCCGAGGAGAATCCGGAGCGGGATCCGAATAGGTGCCCGGTGTCACCCTGCCATGCGTCACCACCCCCGACAAGTGACAGTTGAATCCCCCTACTCTTTATTTTTCCATTCCGGTTTGGGAGGGTTGGGACAAAAGAGACAGCAAATGGGGAGCGTGGAGAGAGGGCAGCCCAGCGTGCATGACTAAATGTCAGGTTGTACAGGAGAGTTATAATTAAAGTCCAAGATGACAGATAACTATAAAATCAGATTGGTTGCTTTCCACATGGGAGGAAAACATAATGTTGTCGTCCAACCCAAGCTTTTTTGTAAATTGAAATTACCGTTTTATTTGGAGCTATTTTTAAAGGTCCATTAATTAAAAATTGGAAGCCATGCCAATGCAAGAAATACCATAAAAGGTGGTGGATTTAATGATCACGAAGACTATAATTAAAAGATGATGTTATCTGAATATCAAATGCTCTAAATCTATGTTTGTTTTTTTATTGAAAATAAACAAATTCGGGAGCAAAAAAAAAAATAGCAAAGATATGTACAAAATGCAATGATCATGGTTGACTTCTAAACAGCCAAGGAAATTATAGTCATCATGTGTGGGAAAAGAACAAACACCTCTTAATTGCATTTCATTATAACGTACCTTTCTCTGCTCAGTTGTATATATTAATTATAAAAATCGTGTTGCAGAGCAGAGAGGCTCTACAATAGTTCTTTTTCCCCCCTTCCTCCCTGAATTCTGTCTGAAGCAGGATGCAAGAACAATATCATCTGTCATCTGCAGAAAGAGCTTTCAAAGACAAGATCATAAGAAGAAAGAAAGGCTATTATATAAAAAAGAAAAAAAAATGCTTTGATCTCCCAGGTTTTCCACTTATTAATGTTTAAGGTTATCTGTTCTTTTAGAAAAGTATCTTCTCATGTTATTTTGTATGTGTACGTTCAGATACCATCACTTTCTGATAACTGTATCACATGGCATATGCATTACGTCGACAGTTGTTAGTGGGAGTAGGGAGTGGGCGGGAAGCAAGCATTATTATGGAAAAATGCCATGCACTTGAGGGATTTTGTAAGGTGAGGCAAAACAAGAGAGTGATGGGTTGGATTGGGGGTCCATGCTTCGGTAGGGATAACCGGCTGATCTCAGTGTCGACAGAAGGCAAGGTTGGAGATGACGAACTGGCACCCCTGTAAGACTCAGGGTAGCCATTCCGAGGACTCTCAGCCTGCCAGCATTTCAACATGGCGGAATGGGATAATCCAAAGCAGCGTTCGGAATTTGCTTTATCAGAAATCTGCCGGAACAGGTGAGCTCCATCTGGTTGACGAGGGTGAACGTATATTCCTAAAGAGAAAACAGAGATCTTAAGCTGCGTTTTTAGGAAACGTGTGTCCAGAATTGCAATTTTCTAGGCAGAGGTCCGTGGTTTACCAGACTGTTGGCTGAATCTGTACTCCAGAAATGCTTAAGGATGCTGGTCTGGGCCTTGATATTCAATGTTCAGTCCATGGATCAGCAGCATTGGCATCACACAAGAGCTTTCTGGACCCGCAGAGTCTTGGGTCCCGCCTCAGACCTACAGAATGAGCACATAAGCAAGATCCCCAGGTGATGCACGTACGCTTTGAGATGTGCTGATTTGGATGACCCGGACGATGACAATCCACACCCATTCTGTGGTGCCAGAGAGCCAGAGTCGTGTGTCTCCACCCACAAAGGCTCTCAGTCCTGGGCTCTGCCATTGACTGTGCAATCTTCATCCACAAGGAGATGGAAACGACACCTTCCTCATATACGTGTTGCAAAAAGCAAACGAAATAGTATGTGTAAAGCATTTAACAGAAGGCCTGGCCCATAGAAACCACATAACGACAGTTACTTATTTGGGGGATCTTTGTCAGATTCTGGAAGTTATCCGTGACACCAAAAATGTGATGATCTGCGAATCAAAAGTAGGGCTTCTCAGCAAGGGACAATTTTGCCTCCCCCAAGCCCCCGCCGCCAACCCAGGGGAGCCATGCCAAGGCAAGGATGCATGGCTGGAGACATTTTTGCTTGTCCTGACTTTGTGGGAGGTCGCTCTGAGCATGTAGTGAGTGGGTAGAGACCCGGGATGTTGCTAAACATCCTACCGCGGACAGGACAGCCCTTCAAAAAAGCAGTATCTGATGCAAAAGTCCCGGTAGTGCTGAGATTGAAAAACTCTGACCTAAAAGTAAGGGTATAGGGACACCTGGGTGGCTTAGTTGGTTAAGTGGCCAGCTCTTAGTTTCGGCTCAGGTCATGATCTCACAGTCCATGAGTTCCACCCTCCCTTTGGGCTCCATGCTGGCAGTGCTGAGCCTGCTTGGGATTCTCTCGCTCGCTCTTTCTCTCTCTCTGCCCCTCCCCTGCTTGCTCTCTCTTACTCAAAATAAATTAATTAATTAAATAAAATAAAATAAAAATTAGGACATAAAAAACTGACTTGGTCAGGTGATAAGGGGACATTAGGGTTCTATGGGTACTTGAGAGGTTACTTGTCACTTTAGCTTTTAAACCGAAGAAGCAAAAGCAGGTCGCCACCCTCAAACACGTCAAAGATGTGAGTAAGGTTCCTCCAGGGATTTCACCCCTGCAAGGAGGGCAAGCAGTAACTGATCAACCCACCAAGGTTAGCACCCCCCCACCTTCCCCGTCCTGTCACTCCTATGTCACTACTCTGTTTCTACTCTTGGGAGTATGCTTTGTGTTCAGCAATTAATGTTCACTTGTGATTTGCTCAGTTCTGCTCTGCCTCCCTGGAGGTCTCCAGAGGAGAGCTTTCTTCTGCCCACATCCCTGATGCCACGCCCCATGCCTGGCATGGATGGAGCATTTGCAGTATTTGTTCCATGAGTGCATTTATTCCAGGCTTGCCTTGTAGATATCAGTGATATCTACCAGGCAATGTAATGGACCTGTTCTCCTGGTCCTTCTGCTTCTTTTTAAAGACTTAGACAGAAATAGAATAAAACCTTGCTTTCCGAGTTATTTTGGAATCTCATAAGGATTCCCAGAAATGAGACAAAAGGGAAGAAAACACGTGGATGCACTCTCACCCCGTAGCCACCCAGCAGCATGCTGGAGACAGCAGGCATTCCAACTTTCCATTTTTTAAGGAAGGGGGACACATGATGGACCCTGCAGCCAGGCAGAACTGGAACCAGGGTGGCATCAGCATTTACTAACCGTGTGACTTCGGTAAGTTAGTCCAGCTGCTCAAAGCCTTAGTGTTCTCATCCTTAAAATGTGACTAACCATTGGAACCACCTGGGAAGGGCTTCTGAGAAAGCAAGGAGACCACACACCCATTCAAGTGATACTGACCGTGGTCCTACTGTGTGCAGAGCCCCGTCCCAAATGCTAGCGCGTGTGAGCCACCTGGCACCAGCCGCAGTGTTGACACTCTCACTGTCAAGCTGGGTTCACAAAGTCCCAATCAGGGACGCCTGCCTTTTGTACCCATTGTCACCACTTGAGTCAGAGAAATGTAACAGGAGAATCTTATCATCTTGGAGCCCAGTGATAATTGGCTTAGTAAAAAGAAACAAAAAAACAGTTAAAATAGTTTCCCAGCCCATTAAAATGTGCTTTGCCAGCTCTTTGAAATTAGGTGGGAAGGGGGTGCCTGGCTGGCTCAGTCGGTGGAGTGCGTGACTCTTGATCTCAGGATCATGAGTTCGAGCCCCATGTTGGGCATAGAGATGACATAAAAAGATAAATTAATTAAGTAAAATAAAATAAGGTGGGAAGGACACATCAAAGTCATCTGGCAAAATAAACGACTGCTTTAGGAATTCGAAACGAGGTGTTTGTGAAAGATGTTTATCACTGGGTTAGTTCCAATATCTGACAAGTAGAACCCAACCTAAGCATCCAAAGAAACGGGGAATCATTTGGAAAATTGGGGAAGTCAATGCTGTGGAATTCTTTTTTGACATTAAGAAATTAAAATGACATAAATCTGTGGAAGGTACACAAAAAATGTTTACATACACAATTTCCACATGAAAAATCGAGCTCTTTGGTCAAATTGTCCAAGATAAAATGCAAGAAATAAAAAGGCTTCTATTAGAGTGGTTGAGTATGTGCCCTGTTCATATTTTATCCAAAACCTTCTTTACTGCTGCTAAAGCTTCTTTCTGGTTAAAAAATAATACGTATAATAATAATTAAATACTTCAGTGCTAGATTAATGGCTAAGAATTTTCCTCTTTCGGAAAAAAAAAAAAAAATACTCCAAGAAAGGTCCCAGAAGGGGGAGAAATAAATAAAAACACATTGGAAACATTAAATATGGCCAGTGGGTAAACTGTAATTACCTAGCGCCTAACAGTTTGAAACAGAATGTTATACAGATGGTCATTTCCGTGCTTAACTATAGGGAAAAGAAACAGGTACTTGATCTGTGAGGGCAAAAAGGAAAAGATTGTACTTTGAAAGCAAGGATTCATTAGGCCAAGTTTCATCTAGCTTCGTAGTACAACCAGATTCTGGACTAGGGTTCTGCACACAGAGCAAACTTCGACGTTCATATGTTCACACATTGGGGTCAGAAAGACCAGTCTCCAAATCCTTTCTTCCCCTCTTCCTTGCTGTTGGACTTTGGGCAGGACACTTACCTTGTCTGAACTTCCATTTCCTCATCTCTAAAACGGAAATAATATTCCCCCTCCCAGGGCTGTTTTCAAGATTAAATCGAATACAATTAAACTAAACTCTTAAGTATATATACAACACCTAATACTCATTAGTGTTCAATAAGTATCTGTTAATTATAGTATTAATATTACTAGTCTAATGGGTTGCTCTTACACTCTACCTCATTCTTTTTTTTTTTTAATTTTTTTAATGTTTATTTATTTTTGAAGGAGAGAGAGACAGAGTGTGGGGTGGGGGAGCAGAGAGAGAGAGGGAGACACAGAATACGGAGCCGGGTCCAGGCTCTGAGCTGTCAGCACAGATCCTGACGTGGGGCTCGAACCCACAAACCGCGAGATCATGACCTGAGCCGAAGTCGGACGCTCAACCAAATGAGCCACCCAGGGGCCCTGACACTCTACCTCATTCTTAATTGTGAGCCAGCTTGTGGGCCAGTATGTTCGGGGTGTTTGGATGAAGAACTCTTTTTTGGATTTATTCTCTTTTTCAAAACTCCAACTCCCAGCTTCTGAGTTTCCTCCCATTGCTAATTGCTACTCCAGGAGCTGTGACAGCCTTTCCTGTTTGGTAGTTGATGAATCAATCAAAAGATGCTATTGTGAAGCAGTGATTTGGGGTTTGTGAAGTGCCTGATGGAATGTGTGACACTGACAGCCCCCTGGGGGAGGCGGAGGGGTGGGTAGGTGGGGGGGGGGGTGGGATTTGACTCATTTAGTACAAGATGTTCCCAGAGGGTGCCAAGCAGGTGCTTTGACCCCAGCCTATCCAGGATAACCATCTAGCAAGCTGGGTAGACTCTAGTTTCTATGGTAATGATTGTTGGGGGACCAATATCTCAACAATCCTGTTTCGATGCCCTCTCAATCGCTCTCAATGGGAGCATCGCTCTCAATCCCTCACCTGCACTGTTTTCCCTTGTCCTTCCCCTTCTGCCAATCATTCCTGTTCAAAACATATCCCTACTCCATGCTGCCACCGCTCAGTCCTCTAAAGGGCAGATCTAGTTCTCTGATTAGCATGCTCCTGATAAAGGACTCAACCCCCAACAGCAGTTGATTGGGCAACCTCTCTACAGAAAACATTCAGATTGTAATTTGGGATCCCCCAAAACAATCCATGACTCAAGTTGATCATTGGGTGCCTACTGGGTGCCGAGCACCATTCTAGAGGCCGAGCAGGGTGAACAGGGAGGAATGAGTGGGTATCAATGTTAGCAAGTACCGTCCAGACTTTCGAGAGCACAGAGTTGACTTGGGGGAAACAATCATATTTATATCTCAGAATGAGGCAGGAACATTTGATAAAGGCCAATCAAGGTGTAATCAGAGGTTGGAGCCTTCACTGAGGAAGAGGCATTCTGATTATAGGGGCGGGTGAGGAAGTAAGTGCGGGTCAGGACAAACACTTATAAAGGAGCAGTTCTTGAGGTGGGCGTTGCAGAATAGGAAGCTTTCCAATGGGCAACAAATGAAGAAATGGCTAAGGAAGGAGACTGTGATCGTGGGCACGGAGCGGCAAAGGTACATTGGGTATGAGGTACTGGAAGCAGATAGCCAAGGATGGTGAGGATATTGATTCCTTGGAAGAAGGTGATGGGGAATAACACGCATGCACGAATAGGAGAGGTCATTATAATAACACCTGCCGTTTATCGCGTACCTATTTTCTTCTAGACGGTACGGTAACTCTGCTGGGATGTACTGGGGACCTTCTGTGCAAGCACTTGACATGAATTTACATCACCAGGGAAATCAGCCCTGGGAACTGCTGGAGACTTGTTTTCCTGCTCAGCCTCTGAGCCGCGAAGATTTATAGCGTTACCGATATATCCTTCAAGCAGCGCGGCGTGTGAGTGCGCGAGCTTTCAACCCCAGCTGCACACTCTGCCAGCTCTGTGACCCTAGACGAGTTACTCTCTTCTCCTGAAGCCCAGTTTTCTCATCTGTAAGACGAAAGGCCGTTGAATCTGTGCCCTCACAAAGGTGGCTGGGAAGAGTAAAAGAAAGATGGCCCGAGAGGCACCTACTACAGGGCCTGGTCACGCTGAGCACTAAACAAATGCTGGTTCTTAACTACTCCGCCCCTGGCAGCGCACCAGAGGCCGCCATAGCCATTGTGAGACTGAGAAAAAGCACTGCATTTCGTGTGTTTGCCTTCGACCCCCCGGCACGCTTATCCCGCTTCCAAATCATCAGCTAAAGGGCTGTGCCTGATGCCGTGAATGGTACTTCGGCTCCCAGATGGCCATCGTTCAATGCCTTACTCAGGTGACCCTCCTCCAGGATGCCTTGATGGGCCACTTCAGCCCACGGAGCTCGCCCCTTCCACCGACTGCCCAACCGCTGGGCTCTTCTCTCCAGGCTCGAGCTCTCCACTCGTCTGTGAACTGGTTCAGGAGGAGGTCGGCTCGCCTACATTGGCCGGGCCTTCGGGTCGTCGTGGGGGTGACGGTGGGGTGTCAGGAGGTCTCCGGCGGTGCCCACAAACACCCGACTGGTCGGCCACCCCTTGTCCTCTCCTCACCCATCTTCCTGCTTGAGCTCCCCCGTCAAGACTGAATCCCCGCTCCCGAGACCACTTTTTTCTTAGAAACTTGATTGTTCTGATGGAAACCTGCCACAAACCCATCTTTCATTGTCTTTTAATTCGCTATCTCTACATTTTAAGGTGTTTGGGGTTTAGGGCTTTCAAATAAAAAATGTCATCAAGCATTTAAATCAATCTCTCTCCTCTTTATTGATAGGAACTCAAGCCTGCTGATTAACTTTTCAATCAAAGCTGCTGCCTACCACACGCACACCGGAGCAGGCAACAGCGATTGTCGTTTGGGCACTCACTAAAACACTTATTTAGCTGACTTCCTCAGTGCTTCTAGCCGCCTCTCTGGAAGCAGAGGGACCTTCGGGGTTGATCTCCAGTCCCTTGCTCAAAGTGTCTGCTGATGGAAAGCTCTGTCACTGACCCTAACTCTCCCGCATGCACCTGGGTTCCCTGAAATTTCTGGAACGCACCTAGGAGGTTCGGGGTTGGAGCTGGAGGAAGCTGCACATTGGAAGGGAGAACGAGAAAAAAGAACAACAGCATTGTTTTCTTTTTTCGCCCCCCCTATTCTTTTGAGAGACTTGATTAGTATACCCTGTAATACAGTCACGATCCTGTGCTATGTAGATAGATAGAGATATAGAGACAGTCTTCTTTTGTACGTTCCAGATATCACTCAGAATGCCTCACGGGACCGAAGGCAGTAGGTAGAGGTCTCTGCTTTAAGCCTTGTTTTGCGGTGACCCGACGTATTGCCTAAAGCGGATTCTCCGGGTTTCTAGGAAGTGACATCACGAAGTCCAGCTCCGGGGGGGCCTGTAAGGGCATCTTGCTCACAGCACTGAGCAGTTGCCCTGCATGTGGCCTGATTTATTTTCTTCCAGAATCGAATCTGGAATACAAAGGTAGCCGGCTCCGGTCCAGGAGATAGCACAGAGAGGAACAGAAGGAAGTTTCATCCCTGCACTTAGACCCAGAAAGGCAGGCCAAGGATGGAGTATCTCCCTGCCTGGGTGTCCGCTCCTCCTAATTTACAGTCTAATTGTGGAACGTTTTCGACCTATTTTGCTTGCCGTCAACATCAAAATGTCTCTCTTGATTGTAAACTTCTGGAAGGTGACACTGAGAACGTCTGTGGGTAAGCCAACGGTCCAGAGTGATGGGAGCTCACTGTTCCCACAGCAGGCAGGCGACTTTCCAGAATTCTATCATCCTTTTGGGATCGTAGGTATCAGGCTGACACTTTCTGGAACTCAGCTTTCCCATCAGTAAAATGAGAGGGTTTCCCTCCAGGCTCCTCCAGTGAGGCGCTGTGTGACCCTCTGGGTCCCGTATCGCAGGTATGTTCTCTGATGTTTCAGTGACAGTACGGTGGGTTTTGCCGCGTGTGACATCGTCGTGACACCAGCCGTGTTGAAGGCTGGGGTGTGGGTGAGGCCAGAGCAAATGGAGAAAGAGCTGGCAGCGAAGAGGTCTCCCCTGGGAAAGCTGAGATCCAGGAGCATGTCCCTTTAGGTCTAAGGAAAGCAGTGACACACACCACCCCCCCCAGAGGCCCCCAGGCGAATCTGGCCAAACCACATCGTGTTCCGCCCACATCAGAAGCACCGGGAGTCTCTGTCACAGGAGGTAAGGAAGAGCTCCTGAGGAGGTCCGCCAAGTACCCCTTGACTCGAATTTCAATCCTCGCACTGAATTCTATTCCCATTATTTAATTTCCTTCCCATCAGTCAGAATTAAATACCAAATCCCAAGCCCAGGTCTTCTCAAGTCCAATGGCCCCAATGCTTTGTTTCCAACTTACATAAAAGTTTAAATTTCCTCTTCCCCTGCTCAAATTTCTGCCAAAACAGTCATCAGCGATGAAATTTTTGAAGATAATTAGCATATCAGATATCTGTAAGAAGCTAATAATGTATTTCTTGGATTATGCTTCTCTGGTTAGCTGTTATTAATCACAAATATTATTCATGTCATTTGAAATATTCCTGTTGGCGGATGTTTTTATGCTTGAAGGATTCTGGCTGAAAGTCTTGGGCGACGGACGCACCCCCTGCCCCCTTTGGAGAGGAGAGATTGGGTCGAGTCTTGTTGAACAGGGTTAACCTTCAGGGGAAACAGCATTAAGGGAAGTAATTATCCATTCACACTGAGCTGGCTACAAAGAAAGTGAGAAAATCACCTTCTCAGAACTCACATGAAAAACATAATGTAGTTAATATTAAATAAAGGCATTGGGCAACCTAGCCTCTTTTTACAGTGTGTTCTGATGTGTCCTTGATCAGGGGCTGTTTTGTTTATGATTAATGAATGACTCACCTTGGGCTGTGTTCCGTTCAATGCATACCTCATTATGAATTTGAAGAGGTCATTTGTTCCTTGGATTTAAAATAAAAACCTCTTTGTACATTGAGAAGGTTACGAGTTTGATATTGGTGCAAAATTGGGTCAAAGAGAATGCGGGACGTTTGTGTCGGGTTGTTTGTTGACACTGTTGTTTTTAACAAACAAGTTCACTTTTTAACTTTAGGCATTTGGAGAGCATGTCTAAGCCTGGGCTTTGATTTTAAAGTAGGTCCTAACTTCTCCGTAGCAGCACTGCCTCCCGGACGCCATGATTCTGAAGGGCATCAGGTTGGTGGGACCCACATGGGCGAGGGCTGTCTGTGCTGCTCCAAGAGGGGCTGGTGGAGGGGAATTCAAGGGGCACAGAAACAAATCAGAAGTAAACACGATCTGGGGTGCCTGGTGGGCTCAGTCAGTTGAGCATCTGACTCTTGACTTCAACTCAAGTCATGATTCCAGGGGCGTGGGATTGAGCCCTGCATTAGGCTCTGCACTGGGCACGGAACCTGCTTAAAATTCTCCCTTTCTCTCTCCCTCGGCCCCTCTCTCCTGCTCCTGCACTCTCTCTCTCTAAAAGCAACAAGCAAAAATAAAAGAAAAACGAAAGAATCGCACTGAGGCCCAAGCACACAGCCAAGATCAGTTCTTTTTCCTTTTTCCACCATGTCCACCAGACTGGTTTGTAATGGCCTCTTTTCCTCTTTCTGGTTGGGTACTCTGTTCGTTTTAATTTCATTTCACTCATATTTAAATGGCAGAATGAGCCGTAGTTTGCAGTGTGCTTTGCCAGACCCTATAAAACTCAAATTTGATGCAGGAGGTCACAACTGGGGGGGGAAAAAAAATTCTGTGCCTGCCTTGTCTTTGTAAGATTCCTGACAAATACAGCCCTCTGATAAGGAAATATATGTGTCTCGCTCTTTCCTGGTACCTGCACTCACACACAATCACATTTATCAGAGGAAAACAGATGACAGATAGATACATACATACGTACGTGCATAGCCATCCAGGGCTATGATGGGGACCACGAAGAGAGAGAACTTGGGTATTTGGAACCCATCGCCCTAAGCTTGGCAGTGAAAACATTGCTTCCCAGCAGTGCAGACACAGACGTGTGGTTTACTACCTACGGGCCCCACCACCGCTCAGTTAATGATCTTTCCACAGGGTATGTGTGTTCGCTTGTGCATTCAAATGAGGGCTTGTCACGCAGAAATAGAAGCACGCACATGAATAGGTCTTGCCGGTTGGCTAAGGATACCCGCTCCGTGGTAGACACAGTTCACTAGTCAGCTAACCAACTTTTTTTTCAGGCAAGTTATTTCTTTATGTGTGAGAGAAACTATGTTCTTTGATCACAGCCGTCCAGATGGGATTAAATAATAGCAACTCTCAGAGACCCAAAGGGGTTACTCCTGGCTGTCACTGAATAGCTGTGTGACCTTGGGCAAGCCATTTCCCATTCTGGGCTTCAGGGCCATCGCTATAAAATGAGGGCCTTGGACTATATCCTCTTTATACTGTTCCTCACCATGAGTGTTCTATCTTTTTTCTTTTTCTTTTTCTTTTTGTTTCTAGAATGATGTGTCTCCCATCAGTGTTCGAGGATTCTATTCCCAAAACAAATATAGGAATAGCTCATCCAGGGGAGGACCTACCTCCCCTCGAAATGTCCTCTTTGTGAAGCGAGGTCTTACTATTTCACAAACTAAACCCGGAAGACCGATGTTTTGTCTGTCTCCATAACCTCCATTTGCCTCAAAGATACATAAACCCCTATCAGACGCTAAACACGTCCAGGTTTGTTGGTCACTATCTTCGAGCACCGTCATGACTGATCAGCAGACTGTTCACTTCGATGGCAAACAAATACCAAGTTTTACAGCTAGAAACAGAGGTCTCTTATTTTCTGACTTCACCTGTGGAAACGTAACTGGAATCGTCTTATCGTGAAGGAAAACACCAAGCACAGTCTCCTCGCAGATATTTAGGGCAAGCTTGGCGATTTCCAAACTCAAGTGAACTTCCAAGAAAGTTAACAAAATTCCACAGAAAAGTTTCTTCAAATGACCATAAAACATTTTTAGAAGATTCGGGATCCAAATGGCAGTAATGATAACTTTTTAAATGCATTACAAAATTAGGCAGAAAACTTAGTTGTAGCAATATATATATATATATATATAGAGAGAGAGAGAGAGAGAGAGAGAGAGAGAAGAGAGATGATTACTCTATACTCTTAAAAAAAAAAAGTGGCTCCTACCAATTTAAGAAAATGGAAAAGGAGCCTGAAGGTGGCTTGTGAATCAGTTTTATTGTATGTCACGCTGGTAGCCATTGTCTATGCGTTTTAGCTTAAAAGCTAATTAAACCAGATTGGAAATACTGATGGCAACAAACAAACAAAAATCCTCTGATTTGAAGATAAAGGCTTTGTGGGTGTTTTTCTTCATGATCACAAGACAGCTGATGCACCTGCACTTCTGGAAGCTCCAAAAGCCCCACCCAAGGACTTTTCCTTACATCTCGTCTGTCAGAACTTCCTCCTGCCCCAGGACGCCAAGCACGATCCCCGCAAGGTCCCTGGAGAAAAAGAACATTGAACAGGGAGCGGTTCCCTTGTTCACCTACATCTGCTATACTTACCCATGATCACATCGCTAAGGAGTGCCAGTCTGTGCTCAAGTGATGCTTGAGACTTTATTAATGCCGATATATGCTTATTTCCTGGGAACCCCAAGCTTGGAGACCTGGGCACTCTTCTTCTACAGGGTTTGCTTTCTCTTTTATGAGGGCTCAGATGTATGAGAAGATTACGATAACTGATCTTACCTGCTTTAACACATAGAAGACTGAGCTACCCCACAAACTCTCTCCTAAATGCCTCTCTTCCCTCCTTTTTCTTGTGAGCAAGACTTCCCCACCTTATGTCACTGTAATGTCATTGTAATGTGAAGATGGCTAGGGAACATGGTTTGCACTGACTGCCCATCACATGGGAGAGAAGACAGAGCTTATCACTCACACGACAGGATTTGGAGCGAGGATATGGGTGCCAAGAATTCCTTCACTGGAACTCCTTTCATCTCCATAAAGGATGCTCACTGCTCCTTCCAATCTACATTTATTTTGGCTTTTGCTAGTAACACCCAACCTTTGTTTTGCATAATCAAACTACCCTCTTCCCAATCCATGTTGGGTGGGAATAATCCCATCTCCTAGCTTGAAATGTGTCATGTGACCAAGACCTGGAGGATCAATCGGTGAATAACCCTTTCTCCAAAGACACTGGCTCAGAGAGTGCCTTCGTCCATTCAGGCTCCCCTAACAGGATACAGAACATAAGTGGCTTATAAATAACAGACATTTGTTTGTCATAGTTGTGGAGTCTGGAAGTCTGAGATCAGGGTGCCAGTATGGCTGAATTCCCATGAGAATTCCCTTCTGGGGTTGCAGACTGCTGATTTCTTGTGTCCTCACATGGCCAAGAGCAGAAAGGTGAAGCAGGCTCTCCCATGACTCTTCTAAGGGCGCTAATCCCATTCATGAGGGCTCTACCTCCATGACATCATCAAGATCCCAATTACCTCCCAAAGGCCCCACCTCTAATACCATCACGTTGAGGGGGAGGGGTTCAACATGTGAATTCCGGGGAAACACATTCAGTGCATTACTGAGGTCATTATCATTAAGATGAAATAAAAGAAGTTTCCCATGGATCTTTGGTGGAACCATAGGAAAAAGATGCTCTTTCTCCCCCGGGGGACCTGGACCAGGTATAGTGTAACATAACCTATACACCAAAAGTCTCCTTTATTATTATTATCATTATTTTGTTATTTTATTTTACTTTACTTTATTTATTTTACTTTATTTTATTTTACTTTATTTTACTTTACTTTATTTTATTTTACTTTATTTTATTTTATTTATTTTACTTTATTTGATTTGATTTTATTTATTTTATTTTACTTTGCTTCATTTTATTTTATTTTATATTTTATTTTATTTGATTTTATTTTACTTTATTTTATTTATTTTATTTATTTTACTTTATTTTATTTTACTTTATTTTATTTTACTTTCTTTTCTTTTCTTTTCTTTTATTTTATTTTACTTTATTTGATTTTATTTTACTTTTATTTTATTTTATTTTACTTTACTTTATTTTACTTTATTTTATTTTACCTAACTTCACTTTATTTTATTTTATTTTACTTTATTTGATTTTATTTTACTTTATTTTATTTTACTTTGCTTCATTTTATTTTATTTTATTTTTTTTTTATTTTATTTTATTTTACTTTATTTTATTTTACTTTATGTCACTTTATTTTATTTTATTTTATTTTATTTTATTTTATTTTATTTTATTTTGTAGTGTAAGCCAATTTGAGTTGAGTTTATGGTCATTTGCAGTAAATCTAAAAATGTTAATCACACCTTACTTACATCTGGTCCTTTTATGTTGAAAAAGCACTCACATATTTCTTCTCTCTTTTAATCTGCCTTGTGAACCTATAAAGGAGATAGTGTTATCCCAGCGTTCACAGAGAAAAACATGCACTAGGGGAAACCCTGATGGCTTCATTCTATTTACTGGGGGGGGGGGGGGGGGGTGGTGACCGGTTGGTGTGTGCAAGGCCCTGTGCTAAGTGCTGGAGGTGTAGTGAACGAGTCAGATGCCACCCCTGTGTTCAGGGGACCCCAGTCTAGTCTGAGAGCAGACAACCACCACCAATTAAACACGTCACCGTCGGAGTCTACCTGGGCACCTACAATAAAGGAGCAGAACAGAACAGTCGAGAAGGTCAAAAGACACTCTGGACAACTAGCAATTAAACTAATCTCAAAGAGAAATCCGGAAGAGCAGGTGCAAAAATGCTGAGGCAGGAGCAAGTATGACGCACTGAAAGAACACGTGACCGGCATGGAGGGAGCAAGGACCAAAGGAGGGAGTCCTGTGAGTAGACAGGGAGGCAGGCAGAACAGGAGCACACTTACCCTGTGGGCCACGTCAAGAATGTCGGTCTGTATCTTCACGCAAAGACATTTAGGATTTTCTAGAAGGGGTGTGTCCTGACCTTAGGGTACTATTAAGATAGCACTCTATGATGCCTGCAGCGCGGAGGATGTGCTGAAGAAGTCAGAGTGGCTTTGGAAAGAAGTTAAATGTGCCTGGCGTGGTATATGGGGCTTAAACAATATTTCTATAAACTGAGCTTGGTCACTTGCTCCAGATCACAAAGCCCGTAAGTGTCAGAGCCAGATGGGGGTTCACAGAGTCATGCTCTTAACCGCCGTGAGACATGGAACATCAGGAGAATTATTAGACTACTTTTCTATCAGCAACTGGACAGTTGGCCCTTTCAACTTTTCCATTTGGTGCCCGTCCTCCATTTTTTTTAATAATAGTTGCACAATTTTTTAATGCGATTCAAGCAAAACTCTACTTGGCTATTTGTGTGACAAAGTTCAAAAACTTTGTATTGTGTCATCACTTTTAAAAAATGTATGACCAAGAACACTTAGCAAATTCCAGAAACCTTTGAACTGCAGTTTGTTGAATATTGTAGTTTATGTTTTCTCTGATTTGTCCCGAACCATTTGTACCTTGGATTATTAATCAATAACCAAACACAGCTCTGGCTGGGCAACCCCCCCCCCCCCCCCCCCCCCCGCTCCTCGCCCCCTACTGATGATGCCAGGAACATGAACGACTGTATTATCTTTTCTTTGATTTCTGTCAATATACTTGTTTCAAACCTTCATTCTGGCTTCTTTCTCTCTTTGTATCCCATGGAAAAAATTCCCCAGATAAGATCAGAACTGCTTTGTCATTCATCAGCAGTAATCAGGTCTGAGCAGAGTTCAAACACATTTTTTTTTTCCCACTCTCAGAGACAGAAAAGGCAAAAGAATAAAATGGTTGGCCACAGCTTTCTGACTTTATATTTGCATATGCATATGTAAATGTATTATGATATCTGGCTAGCCCTTGAGTGGATTCACGTTGTAAATTAATGGATATCTGTGGAGATGGTAATAAAGATCAGCTACTGGGAATCCGGGAGATTATTTCCCCGGAAGACAAAAACTGAGTATCTACACAGCAGGGTAGCACAGTAGGCAAGCTCTCTCATGCCGGAAAACCCAGCGTCACCTCTTGGGTTTCTAGGCATCTGCCTCTCCATTTCAACATCTGTCCAACTTCGAGGAAAATGGCATGGACCTCATGAGGGCTCATTCTGTAATCAGCCAGTGAATATTTATTGAGTACCTGCTGTATGCCAGGAACTCTCAATAGACACTAAGAAGCTAGGTCCATATCCTCACGGAGCTAACGTTCTCATAGGAAACAGAGACAATCATTGAACGAATCCATAAGAGAATCCTGGGTGGCAAAAATGAAACAAAATCATGGGAAGATAAGTGAAGGGAGGATTCAGATAAATTTTAGATAGGTCTTCAGATAGGTTTGCTACAAGCTGACATTTGAATTCAGCCCTTGATGAGAAGAACGAACTAGCCACTAGAAGAAAGAAAAGATCTGAGGACAGAAGACCACATAGAAGAAACGGCCAAGTCCCACTGGTGAAACGAAGAAGGCCGTAGCATTGAAGCAGAGAGGGTGGGTAAGAGGGAGATGGTGGGGGGTGATGGTGAAAAGGCACACAGGGCCAAAATCGTGAGCCCTTGAAGGCCACGTAAGGAATTTGGACTTCAGTCTAAGTGCAATGAGAAATCACTAGCAAGCTTCAACCCGGGGGAAAGCTGATCTGATTAATGACAATCTGATTAATGAAAGGCTGCTTCTCAACCCTCTGTGTCAGTAGAAATTTTCAGCCTGTGGCTCGTATGGCACAGGGACCTACACGTAAGTGGGATTGGGGTCCAATATGGCTTCCAAATTACTGGAAACGTGAGAATGGGGTGTACGAGTGTGCGAGGAGACCTGTGTCCAAGGCGATGCATGGGATGCTCTCAGTTACAGTAACTGGCACACGTTATACATCATTTCCCCCCACTTCCCGCTGACCGGAACCTACCTGCATGGCCACACCTACCTTAGGGGAAGCGGGGAAACATCATGTTTGGCTGTGCAACCTTGTGCCAAGACAACACTTTTTGTACGGCAAAAGGACCCTGCAGGGACACTTCCGGTTTCTGCCATAGCTTCCACCCAGGGCAAAAGCAGGGAAAATTGCGATCCACCTTTGGAGAACCAGCCTTCTTAGGAGCAGTTCTACTCCCAGAGGACTGGTAAGTAAAACAAAATAATAATCATACAATCATAATAATAATTAACAAAACATGGGGGCCGCCTGGCTGGCTCAGTCCGAAGAGCTTGCCACTCTTGATCTCGGGGTCGTGAGTTCGAGCCCCGCGGCGGGGGGAGAGTTGACTTAAAAAAAAAAAAAACCGTAACAGAAAATTGGTAAGTAATTGAGACATGGCCACGTGTTGGTAACTCCCTGCGCAATCCTAGCGCTGTGGGGCATGCAAATAGCACGTTTTTTTCAATTAATGAAAACGCTTCAATGTTTTAAACAAGCAGATTGTTCACCCATGTCTCTGAGGGCCTGCCCTTTGAGCTGTTTTCCTAGAAACGGAGGTGGATTTCTACTCTTTCCCGATTTTTCACCTGGCACGCCGTTTCAAGTCAGCTGTTTAGGGTGCGGGGTGTCCTTTCGCATAGTAAACAAAGTAATTAGAAACCGTTATGAATTTGTGACTTTTACAATCATTAGCACCCTTACCACCATGTGGATGGAAATGAAGCCCGTCGTACCCTTTCCTGTGCGGGATACCAACATGTGTACAAATACCGTTTTCCCAATTCATTCAAAACGTGGCGAGCACTTCCTGGGTGTACTTAGTGGATGACAATTGGAAGTTACTTGCTACCGATACTCGGATGGGTAAAAAAAAAAAGGTCGTGACTCCGAGGTACGAAGAGGGTCAGGGTTTTAGCAATTAACCTGCGAGTTCAATTAATGCAGACAGATCCCAGAGAAATTCAGTTATACGACAGCAAGCGAACTTGGGTTGAAGTCAAAGATGTGTCTTGGCTGTGCCAATGACTTTCCGTGTGATTTTTTTTAATGTTTAGTTATTTTTGAGAGAGAGAGAGTGACAGGGTGTGAGCAGGGGCTGAGGAGGGGCAGAGAGAGAGGGAGACACAGGGCTCGAAGCAGGCTCCAGGCTACACCCCCGTTGGCACAAAGCCCGACGTGACGCGGGACTCAAACTCACGAACTGTACGATCCTGACCCGAGCTGAAGTCCGATGCCTACCCGGCTGAGCCGTCCAAGCACCCGGACTTTCCATAGGATCTATTCACATGCCCTAGGCTCCTCATCTGCCAAACGAGGGCTGGGTCCTGCTCCACACTGGCCAGTACGCGCTGTCGTATTACTGCGTCTCCACTCATGGCCCAGCAGACAGCACCAATCAAGCAAGCTTGGTGTTTCACTCTTTTCTGCTGAGACGGCCTCAAATTTCTTGCAACACCATCCTCGTTCTATCAGGGCTGGACCAAAGGATGAAACCTTTCTGTCATCCCCGAGCTTGATCACGTCTAAGACCTCTTCCCACGTGTCAGAATCTAATGAAGCAAAAACCAAAACGAAATAAAACCTTCGGTTGAATTACTGGGGGAATCTGGTATGTGGGCAATTTGCGACTTACAGCATTCACTTGGCCGTGAATACTCCACAGTAAGGCTTGCTGGCCTTTGCTAATTAAAAAACATGAATCCTGTATTTTGGAAAGGATGGTGTGCCCTTTCCTTACCTTAAAGCCTGAGGAGGCGGTATAAATGCAAATTACATGCAAATATACTTTGGGGACCTCCCTATTTCTAAGAACTGAATCTGGCTTCTGGGGAACTCCAAAAGGAGGCTCCAAAGCTCTCTTTCCCAAGAGTTAACTTTCAAAGTGTTCGAGAGACTCGTGGAAATTTCCACCTTCCATAACAAAATACGACGTGGGTTTTTCGAGTTGGTAGCGAAGGAAGACTTTCCACTTGAAGGCATGCAGGGTGACAGCGGTGACTCTTAGACCTGAGAGTGGCTGCCCCCGCGTGTTGCTGGAACAGCCAAGAGGGCTTGGAGTGAGGTAAGAGGGGTTGCTGCTGTTGGGTGAGATACACCAGCAATGTGCCCACCGTTGCTGTCCTCCTGTGAGCACAGACCCTTCCCTTAATCCATCAAGGCATGAAGCCAAGGAATAAACACAGAGAGAACCGCGAATATAAGGTGGTATGGCTTGTTCTATTGGCAAATTCTCACTTCAGGCAGCAACTGTGACCCGCTTCCAGGTGCAAGGGACCAGCCTCAGGGACCGTCCCGGGGCCTTATCATTATGACAAGCTAGAAGCTGCTTTTAAAGGAGCTGTAGGTAGGTCAGTGCTACTGACAGGTTAAGGCCCGAGAATCGCCGAGAGATCTAGCCCAAACGCAAATTATGATTCACTGGCTCTGGGGTAGAGCCTGCGATTCTGCATTTCTAATAAAGAGGATCCCTGATCTGCCACCCCGAAGTATGCCACTTTGGGATAAAAATTATTTGGGGCTGAAGGCATTTGAGTTCCCAAAATTCCTTATCTGCCTAAAAGCGGAGCCTCTCCAAAGAACTCATTGTTTCCGATCCCCTCCCCGGGGCAATTCGAATCTAAAAAGTCAGCACCACACCCAAACAGATACAGTGGAAAACTATCCTATCTCCCATCTATTCTCTTCAGGGCCCATTTATCTTTCCAAAATGGTATTTGCTTTTCCAAAAGATTCCTCATCTCTGCCTTTCCCCCTACGAGTATAAAGCTGGGTATAAAGACCCCCAAATTCTAATCACCCCTTTGAGCTACTCATCACTGAGTTCTCCCTTGTGCACACACCATACAGGTTAATAAGATTTGCATGTTTTTCTTTTCTTAAGCTGTTTCGTCAGATTAATTTGCGGGCCCTCAGTTACTTAACCTAAGAGGGTAGAGAAAAAAACGCTAATGCTCCTTATTCAAGAACCACACTTTGAGTAGCCACGTGCTAGGTCATGTGCCCTGATGCGGATCAGGTACAAGCTACAGAACGGGGCTATACAAAAACCAGAGCATGGCACGTACTTAACCCACGTCTGAGGCTGCCCATACTACCCTTAGTCCCCCGCATTTGGGACTCAGAAAGACCTGGAGTTAGGACCAAAGAAAGAAGACCACACAGGAGCACATGGAACAGAAAAGTCCAAGACCAGTTTCCAAGGCCAAGACTAGTTTCCGAAGTCCAGAATTAAGGGACAAGTCACTGGAGCCACACTCTCAAAAAGAAATTCGATACCGCAGTGCATTCTTCCAAAGCCTTCTGGAAACACACCAAATGCCAAAGTAAGGACGTTTAGCCCGGAAAGGAAAGGGTCTGCGTGTAACAGGGTTGCCAGACGTAGCAAATAAAAATATGGGACGCTCATTCGAATTTGAATTTCAGACGAACAACAAATATTTTTGTATAAGTCCATCCCGCACAGTATTTGGGAAATACTTCTAAACAGTTACTCGTTTTTTTAATCTGAAATTCAAATTTAATGGGGTGCCCTGTATTTTATTTCTGTTGGCATCCCTATTTACGTGGGGCGTGGGATATCTTCGAATCCTCAAAGGGTTGGCAATCAGCGGGGAGGCTTCAAAAACAATGCTGATGCCTGGGTCCTACCTCCCGAGATTCTGACATAATTGGTCCGGTGTTCGGCCTGCACTGGACTGTCTAGAAACTCCGCAGATGACCGCATAGAGTGCAAGGTTGACAACCACTGGGTTAGACTGATATATTCTAGAACCGGGTGGTGGCAGTTGATACATCAAGGGGTCATGAGAGGCAGAGAAGTTTTGGTTCTTGATGTGAACTTTCAAACAAGAAGAGTCGAGCTGTCTCTACGGGTAATGAGCCTCCCGTCACGTGAAGTGTGCAAGCAGCGGCTTGATGATCTCCTGAAGGCGATTTGCTTTCAGAGGGGGTTCAAGGACTGGAGGCGGGGGTAGACAGACGACTGCTGGGGGGGGGTGGGGGCAGGGCGAAATCGGGGAGGGTTATGGGGGAAGGAATTGTCACGGCCTTTCCAGATCTGGAATCTGAGGACTGGCTTACTTATTAGATTAAAAACCAAATAAGTCATAGAATGATGCACCGAGACAAGCAAAACATGAGTGCGTGGCAGTAAAAAGAAAGGTAAAACCCGAGAAGGGTCTACCGCATAATCATATTGCGACGCCGCCTTTCCTGGTTTTGACAACGAGGGGAATCTGGGTAAGGGCGATCAGGACCTCCACGGATGTACCATTTTTGCAACTTCTGGTGAGTCTATAGTTAGTTCAAAATAAAAAGCGGAGGATACATGAAGGAAGCACCGCGAACACTTGTTTTTCTGCAAGGCCTGCGCAACGGAAGGGAGCAGGGGTGGTCTAACAGGATGGCCAGGCTCCCCGCTGGTGAGGCGTGCAATCTCTCCGCGTCCCTCTGTCCCCTCAGCCCGGAGTGGGGACATCTTCGCCTGGGGTCTCCCGGCAGCAAGACCGAGGAGGGAACCCCAGCTCTTCCCAAGTATCTTTGCAAACAGTAACAGGCCAGTTGGTCATGTTGGAAATGAAGTCCCGGACTGGAGGGAGAGCTAAGAGGCAATCCAAGAATGGGGGGGGGGGGGGGGAATCGGGTGGGGGTGGGGGGTGGGGGCCACTTTCCAGCTTTAATGAACAATGCGATGAACTCATCATAAAAATGGAAGCCAACCTGGAGAGTCAAGATGAGGTAACAGCCGTGGCTTCAGGGACTCCGTTCGTGGGTGTCGAGTGTGTGTGTATTTTTAGATAGCTCCTTATTCCGCACGTGGTAATTAGGGCCCCAAGGGGGTTGCAAATTTTTTGTGTTTTTTTGTGTTTTTTTTGTTTTCTTTTTTTCAGGGTTGGCAAGTGGAAGGAGGAGGCAGCTCAAATTCCCACACATCTGGGGCAAACAGATACTGCACTCCAATTTCCTGTCGGCGCCGCTGGTTTCTCGCGGAATTACTTGCTAAGTAAATGATTGTTATAAGACTATGAAGATTCGGTCAATCAAATTAACCCCTTTTGTCCATCGCCGCCCTCCGCCCCCCCCCCCCCCCCGCCCCGCCCCACCCCCACGGTTCCCTTCATTTGCCTAAACTCGGTGGCTTTTGAAAATGTGTTCAAGCTTGAAGGCCCCAGCCTGCCTCACATTGGCCGAGTGTAACCTGAGCAGGAACCCGGAGGCCCCCAATTGTTTTGCTAATCAAGATTATTGCCCCATTGAGATGTGGAGGCACAGCCTGGCTGACAAAATTTGTCAGTTTCCCATGAAATAGTTCTGTCAGTTTAGCCCGGGTGCGGGCAACTATTAACATATAAATGAAGTTTCTCCCTCCTCCGCTCCCCCTTTCCCCCTACCCTTCAGCCACCCGTCCTAATGGATGCAGAGAAAATATAAACACACACCCCCCACCCCCACCCCCCAGCTCCCAACCCCTCTGTGTGCTTAAATCAAACGAGCTTCTTTTCTCCGGTCCCTGGAAATCCTGTGGGCCACGGGGGCTCAAAAGGAAAGGGGGAAGGGGCTGGGAGGAGCGGATTTGCACAAAACCACTTTTAAGGCCTGAAACTGCCAGGCCCTGTCCCCCGCTGACAGCAACAGGCGGCTGGCTGGGCCTGGACGGTACAAACGGCCGTCTGAATGCCAGGCAGACCTCCAAGGCAGCCTGCGGGGACAAAGTGGCAAAGTGGAACACGGGGTTTGAAAGAGTCATCTCTGCGCGGGGGTCAAACACCCGAGATCTCTCGGCTAGCCTGGCCGCCTGACAGCGCGACCCGGGCTGGGCAGGGGGGCATCTCCGAGTCCCCTCCTTGCTGCCTCTTCTCAACCGCGGACTCTGGGGCAAGTGTGGGGCTGGGCTGCGGCGTGGCTGGGCCTGCCTTTTACTCCGTCACCTTCTAGACTGTTCTGCCTTTCCCACAGGGGCCGGGCTTGGGTTCTCAGCGGGCCTGAGAGGAGGAAGGAAGCGGAGTCCCTGTCTTCCTGTTTCTCCAGGAATGGAGTGGGCGCTCCAGAAGAGTCCAGAAGGCCAGAAATAGAGCTTATTTATTAGCATTATACTATGCCGTAGCAGCTCAAGCACTCTGGTACAGACGAAGGTCGGCAAGTTTCACAATGCCAAAATGAAGGAATTGTTTGTGTATGTGTGTGTATGCGTATATACATATGTATATAATATTCAACACTCTGGGAAGGATAAGTTACATAATATATCATTCATAACATAACATAACAACATAACATAACATAACATATAATATAATATAATATAATATATAATTCAAGGCTATATATACAATAATTCAATGCTATATCTGTCCCTATGGATTTGCAAATCAACACTATTCGCCACCTAGGGCGGAATTAGTTCTAGGAGCCAAGTTCTGCCAGGAGCTCCCGAGAGGATTCTGGTAATGAGCTCAATAGGTCTTCCTAGGCGGACGGACGTCGACTCAGAGGGACCCTTCAGTCACCAGTTGTTCCTGCTACGTGGCAAACCAGCAGACTGGGCTGTGAGGCCAGCCAGGACAGTGCCCGGAATGAGCCTCCCCACCCCCACCTCCAACTACTGTAGTTTCCAAATCTCCTGCCTCCACCCCGCCCAATGGGAAGAGACATCTGAGGGGGAAAGGGTTCTGGAGGAGGCCCGCCCGGAAGAACCAGGGCCTGATGAAGCGGCCTGGCCTATGCTTTCTATCAGAACTGGTAAAGCAAACTTCTGCCCTGTGGTCTGTCCGTGGGGATTCCCACTCAGATGTCTTCTCGAAGCCCGGCACCTACCTAGCTGTTAGCGAAAGTCTGAGACTTGGTTTTGGAATCAGAAAGCAGTTTTAGTTTATTTGCTGTGACTTTTGAGGTTTTTTTTTTTTCATCTGAGAATGGGGAAAACTAACCTACAGTCGTTTTCACCATTAAACCTGCAGTACTTAGCCTTTCAGAAAATACTGTTTATTCATTAACCCAGTCTGTAGGATCAGACTGCCTAGATCCCTAGCTGTGTGACCTTTGGCAACTTGTTTAACCTCTCTGGGCCTATATTTCTTCCTCTTCAAAATAAGAATGATCAAGTTAGCTATTCGTTCATAGGTCATGAAGAATATACAAGACCATGTTTTTAAGTCCTGAGATAGCATCTGGCATATGGTTAAGTGTTGTGTGTTGCTGAAATCAAGCAGTATCTAGAAAGAATTCGATAACATTCCTTTCAGTCATTGATTTATTTCATGATCATTTTTGAGAGAGAGAGTGTGTGTGCATGAGCATGTGAGCACCAGCAGGGGAGGGGCAGAGAGAGGGAGAGAGAACCTCAAGCAGGCTCCGAGCTCAGTGTGGAGCCCGACTTGGGGCTCTATCCAATGACCCTGAGATCATGGCCTGAGCCAAAATCAGGACGCTTGACTGACTGAGCCACCCAGGTGCCCCTCGTGGTCATTTCTTATTTCTAAACGGGCCGTTTACATTTCTCAGTAGTGATCTAAGATTGCCTTTCAAAATATATTTCTTTAAATAATATATGGAGTTAACTCAAAGAAAGATACTAAATACAGTATAGAAGGAAGGCGAGTATGGTAAAATCATAAAAATGGTAAAGAAATGACTGAAGTTTGGAAAACATTATTATAAGTGATTAGATTTGGGGCACATTTCTCAGACGTCTATTCCCAAGGCAATCAAAAGGCACAATAGGGTGCCTGAGTTCTCCGTCAGCACCGCTCCCCCCCCCCCACATGTTGAACCCCCAGGCCCCAGTGTAACTGTATTTGGAGACAGGGTCTTTAAGGAGGTAATTAAAGTTAAATGAGGTCATAAAGGTGGAGTTCTAATTCAATGAGACTGGTGTCTTTGTAAGAGGAAGTAGGGACACCGGAGACATGCACAGGGAAAGGCCACACGAGGACACAGTGAGAAGGCATTGGCAAGCCACAGGGAGAGGCCTCAGAAGAAGCCTAAGTTGCGGCCCCTTGATCTTGGCCTTCTAGCCTCCAGATTTGTAAGCTAATGCATTTCTGTTGTGTAAGCCACTCAGCCTGTGGTCTTGTGTTATGGCAGCCTGAGCTAACACAGGCTTATATGGCAGAGGGAAGAGAAAGTCCTTCTTTCTAGACTTAGGGAATAATCTGAACTTAGAGAGCGAGAGAGTGGGGCGCCTGGGTGGCTCAGTTGGTTGAGCATCCTACTTCGGCTCAGGTCATGATCTCACGGTTCGTGGGTTCGAGTCCCACGTCGGGCTCTGTGCTGACAGCTCAGCTCTGTGCTTCGGATTCTGTGTCTCCCTCTCTCTCTGCCCCTCCCCCTCTCGGGCTCTGTCTGTCTCTCGAAAATTAATGAAGCACAGTTTTTTTTTAATTATTATTAAAAAGAAACGGAGAGAGATAAGTGTGCATCAGAGGGAACCACGCAGCGAAAAATGGCGAAAACGTACTGAGTATTCAGTGGATTCGACACTGAGTATTAACACACTGCAGACACCATGTGAATGGTACCACCCGGTCCTCAGGACAAACCCAGGGAGAAAATTCTAGAGCTACAAAAACTGCACCTTGGGAAGGCTGATGATCTACCAAGGTCCCTCAGGAAGCAAGTGCAGAAAATATGTTGAGTTCGCGTCTTTCTGCCCCTAAAATCAGTGTTCTCAACCCCCGTGGCATTCTGCTGGCACAAGTTTCTCCGTTCAAGAGGCTTCCTGATGGTGCCTTAGAAGGATCCAGAGGAACCACGGACCCTCAGCGCGGTGAGGACGTTAGACCCTACTGGAGGGCTGATGGGGTTCCGCGAGAGCCCCCTTAGCCACGCTGTCACAACCTGGATCATTTTCCAAAATAGTTTCATTTTACAAATGAGCACAGGCCCCCCCTGGAAGCAGCGGGCAGTTGGCAGAGATTAAACAATTAGCATTTCAAAGCGTTCGTTTTCATGTTCCCGTTTGCCAGGGTGAGAACCACTGCAGGACAAAAATGAGCCCCTCTTGTTTCTTGTCTCAGCCCGGGAGGGGTCTTCCCAGAGAAACCAGCAGCAGCCAGCCCATCACTGCAGCTGGCTCCCAGGGCCTGTTCCAAAGGCTGGGTCCCGGGTCCCAGCAGGGCCTCAGGGCCATTGCCAGTGAGCACCTGTTGAGGGATGGCTTATCAATCAGCTCCATGATCAGCCCTTCCCAACAATCCCCGCTCAGCACTGCTACGCTTCTTACAGAAATTAACACCATGCTGGCCATTTCAGCATTTGCAGGTTCCGTTTAAGTTTAAAACATCCCTTTTCTGGGGGTTTGAGGATGGAACCAATGCACCCATGCGGGAGCAGAAGGTGCCTTGATCTAGAGCCGTGTTATTGGGTACAGTGGCTGCTAACCAGCCGTGGTTACGGAGCACTTGCGACGTGCGGGGCACACTGGGATGAGCTCGAAGGGTAAAATGCACCCCAGATCTTAAAGACAGTATGAAAAACACAAGCTCCAAAGTCTCATTGCTATTTTCTATATGGGTTACGTGTTGAAATGATAATATTTGGGATGTGCTAGCTTAAATGGAACATGCTATTAAAAACCGTCCCACTTGTGTATTTCTTTTTGCTTAGGTGAATGTGGCTTCTCTAAAAGACTTTCCTATTTCTCTAAATCTTGCTCTCTTTTTTTATTTTATTTTATTTTATTTTATTTTATTTTATTTTATTTTATTTTTTGAGAGAGGGAGAGAGAGAATCTTAAACCGGGCTCCATGCTGAGCGTGGAGATCTCTCGCGACCCTGAGATCATGACCTGAGCCGAAATCAAGAGTTGGATGCTTCACTGTCGGAGCCACCCAGGACCCCTCTATATCTTGCTCTCTAATTCATCACCTTGTGTGTCTCTGTCCATGGCACTCGTCCCCATCTGAACGTCTCTTATTTATGTATTTGTTTGCGCCGAGGTTTCTGTTTTTCCTCCTGGGATGTAAGGTCCCTGAGGACGGGGACTCTGCCTAGCTAATCTGCTGCTTTCATTCCGGTACCCAGTGCCAGGTACAAGATAAGTGACCAATAAATATTTCTAGATTGCATGAAGGAGGGAAGGAAGCCCAGGCAGGCACCCTCGCTCTGAGGCACCCCTGAGCACCAGGTGAAACTGACCACTTTGTTGCTGGTACCTGAGGCCGCCTTATACGGACCCTTCACAGACCCTATAGCATTTTAGGGCACTTCTAGGCTTATCTATCCATCTCCTTCTACTAGATGCCAAGCTCCTAGATTGCAGGAAACTTGTCCTAGTTACTTTTGTACTCCCAGACCACGCACATCGGAGGTGAATGAATGGATCAACCTTTGAAACTTTCACTTTCCGGAGCATCGACGACTAAAACCAGCTAACTTTCTCAAACAAGGGGCATCCTGGCCTCGGTTAAATACTATCCTTTTCCCTCTGTCTTTTCCCACTGTTGCCCACAGTGGCGGAGAGAAATTCAAGCCCAGAGCTTAGATTCCTCCTTTGGGGCTTTTTCCGGGATCTTCAGACCGGAATCCAACAGACCACTCTTTGACAGACAAGAGAAAGCAAGGTTTCCTCCACTCACTACAAGTCTGTCCAAAACCCCTCCGTGACTCCCTCAGTTAGAGGATAAAATCCAAACCACTTATCCCAGCATGGAAAGCTTTCCGCAGTCTTACCTTTCCAGTTTTCTCTCCTGATAGTGAGCCCTCCTTATACACACAGCCATGTGCCCATATATTTAAACCCTCAGATCTTAGCTTTCCTTGGGTATGCCTTCCGCTTCCCCACCAAAAGTCGTTTCCACCCCATTTAGCCCACAGGGGCTTCATTCCTCAGAAGCAATTCACGTTCTTTCCTTTCAACGCATTTTCTGCCCTAGTCCTTCCCCATCACATCCTTGCTTTCCTTCTGCCATTTTCTTGTTGACAACGTCTGGAGGTTTTCCCCCATGGTTATTCCGCTTAAGCCCCGGGTTCCCCGTTGATCCTTCCATGGTCCACTTCCGAATCACCTGTGCAGGTGCCTTGTTCACAGAGCCTTTGCTCATCCACAGTGGGCATTCATGGTTATACACGGTAGTGACACTATACCTACTCACATCCCTCAGTGGGAGCTGCCGTTCCCTACAAGACCCCACTCTTTGCCGTGGTTGCATCAGTCAGGGATGGTATTTCACTTAAGTGTGCCCAATCCAGATGTGGGAATCAGGAAAAGAGTCTTTCTAATGGCTGCCTCAGGAAATGTACCCTTGACCAGCTGAAGACAGTGAGCGAGAAAGACGTCGCATAAAGATAGAAGTATCTATAAAGGAGGGACATTCTGGGTTGGTTGGTTTCCAGTCTTTGCCGAGCTGCCCTTCCCTAGACACGGGCTCAGCTATTGTAACATACAAGCCACGGAGCTTCGACCGGCTGATGATTTGTTTCTCCTTGAAATACGTGTTTTTTTTCCCCCCGGATCTGCTCAGCTATGGTGGATCACGTGTTATGTACCTTAGTACATGTCTGCTTTCTAGGGCTGATATGCGCCGGGATCTTAACTTTAAAGGCCGAAGACTCTCTATACCGTTGGGTAGAAGGAAGGGCATTCATTCTTAGAGAATGCCCTTTGAAATTAATATCTCATAACTCGGTGGAAGGCAAGGTGAGCTGATGGTCTCTACTCCTAGCGAGGCTGAGAGCTATGGGGACTCCAAAGGCAAAAGCATTTAGGGGCGCACAGGCTCACAGAATGGGGTCTGTGCACCTGCTCCCAGCGGGCAAGCCGCGTCTTCCTAAGTGGGCAAGCCGCGTCTTCCAAAGCAAGTCCCCCAGGTGAAATGTGTGACAAAGGACTCCAGGCATCAAGCGGGAGTCAGACTGGATGATACACCTCCCAATCTTAAAATCCTCCGCTTCTCTTAGATTCGCTAACGGCAGATCCTCATTCTGGCACCTCCCCCGCGGGGTGACCCTGCTGGAAAAAGCATCCCAGGCGGTATTCCTCTCTAGCTCTCTGCGCTTTCCTTCACTAAGCACCATCAATATTCTTACTTCCAGTACACAGAAGAGATTGTATTTCTGGCAGGTCTATCCTCTGAATTGGTCATCTTTGGGGGTAGGGTGTGGGGTCTCTGTCTCTGTCTGTGGCACTCAGGATAGAGCAGCCACAGAGAAAACCAGAGAAACTAACCTTTGGATTAAAATACAGAAGGAAGCAGGAAGCAGCAGAACTTCATGTTATGGCTTCTTACTCATTTATTGGGGGTTTTTAAAGACATATTATTTCACGTGGGCATCACCCAGAGATGCGGGCCCTGACCTCAAATTATATCGTAGTCTGGTGTCACATCTCTTGTTTGTGGCTCCTTGCCACAACCCATTCAACTGTGAACTCATTACCTCATCACTCCTCCACCTTGCTTCTCTGTCACCTCTCCCCAGATGGCACACCATCCACTTACACGGGCCAAAACACTCGGGGCCGTTTTTAATTTCTTCTGTTGATTCTACCTTCTAAGAGTCTCTCAAATCTGTCTACTTTTTTCCACGTGGGTGTTAAGTTTTCGTTATCTCTTCCATCCTGGACTCTTCTCCTAAATTATTTCTTTGTAGGTACTTTCGAGTCTCGCCCACCCACGTTCTAAGCTACTACCAGAATGATCTTTGAATCCTCAGCTGTATTAAGGTATAAGTGATGTACAATTAACTACTTGTGTTCCAAGTACACACTGCGTAAGTGGTGATAGTTTGCACTCATGAAACCATGAATTCATATAATCATCAAAATTTCTTCTGAATCCTTGTTTTTTTTAATACTTTTTAAAAGTTTATTTATTTATTTTGAGACACACAGAGAGAGAGAGAGAGAGAGAGAGAGAATGAGTGGAGGAGGGCAGAGAGAGAGAAAGGGAGAGAGAGAATCCCAAGCAGGCTCTGCTCTGTCAGCTCAGAGCCCGATGCGGGGTTTGAACCCACGAACCGTGAGATCATGACCTGAACCAAAATCAAGAGTTGGATGCTTAACCGACTGAACTACCCAGGCACCCCTCTTCTGTGCCCCTTGTAAACAACTGCCTAGCCCTCTCCACGCCTGTGGATCTCAAGCAGCCACATTTCTGCATTCTGCCACTGTAGATAAGTTTGCATTTCTTAGAGTTTTCTATAAATGAATATATAATATGTACTCTTTTGGTCTGGTTTCTATCACTCAGCATAAATATTTTGAGATTCTTCCATGTTTTCATATATATCAATAGCTTTAGTGTTGCTGGTTTTTTTTTTTGTTTGTTTGTTTTGTTTTTTTTAATTCATGTTAGTTAACACACAGTATAGTCTTGGCTTCAGGAGTAGAACCCAGTGATTCGTCACTTACATGTAACACCCAGTGCTCATCCCCAAAAGCCTATCACCCTTAATGCCTATCACCCAATTAACCCATCCCCCTATCCACCTCTCCTCCAGCAACCTTCAGTTGGTTCTCTGCATTTAAGAGTCTCTGATGGTTTGCCTGCCTTTCTGTTTTTATCTTATTTTTCCTTCCCTTCCCCTATGTTCATCTGTTGTGTTTCTCAAATTCCACGTATGAGTGAAATCATACGATATCTGTCTTTCACTCTTGCTGGGTTTTAATGACTGAGCTCTGTTCCACTGTATGGATTCACAACCAATAGATTCATCAATTCACCTGTTGCTAAACATTTGAGTTGTTTCCAGGCTTTTTTGTTTGTTTGTTTGTTTTTTACCTGTCATAAATAAAGCTACTCTACAAATTTATGAGAAAGCATTTGTATGGACAGATAGATCCAATATCTAGAAGGGGGCTGAATCGTATGATGGGTGTATGTTTTACTATGCAAGGAACTACAAACGATTTTCCAAAGTAGTTGTACCATTTTACTTAGCCAGTAATCTCATATGAAAGTTTCAATTGTTCAACATTCTTACCAACACTTGGAGTCATTAATTTTTTTAAGTTGTAGCCATTCTAGTGGGTGTAATATCACACCCAGTGTATTTGCCATCCGTGTGTGTGTGTGTGTGTGTGTGTGTGTGTGTGCATGTGTACACATATATATAATAAAGTGTCTGCTAAATTTTTTACCCATTCTTTATTAAGTTGTTTACTTTTCTATTCTGGAGTTTTGAGAGTTACTTATAAATGCTAGATGCAAGTGTCCTACCCCCTTCAACTTTCTAGAAGAGTTTGTACAGAGCTAGTATTATTTTTCATGAAATGTTATGCAGAATTTAACAATGAAACGATTTAGCTTGCTGTTTTCTTCGGGGGAAGAATTTTCACTAAACAGTCGAAGTTTTAAATAGGTACAGGACTTTCGGCTTATTCATTTCGCATTGACTGAGCATTGATAGTCTGTATCTTTCAAGAAATTAGTCTATTTCAGCTAAGTTGTCAAATATATTGGAGTCAAGGTCTTGATAGTATTTCCTGTTATCGTTTCAACATCTATAGAATCGGTAGTGATGTCACTGCTCTGAGCCCGGTGTCTTAGCTCTTTTTTCCTGGTTCGTTAGGCTAAATATTTATCCATTGTGTTGATCTTGCCAAAGAACTAGATTGAATTTGGTTTTTCTTGGTTTCTTATGGTAGAAACTGAGGTCATTGATTTGAGACCATTTTTCTTTTCTAATAGGGACATTAATTGCTACGTATATTTCCTTCCATAGTTAAAACCAGAATGAAGGATAAAGCTCATACAAAGAAAAATAGACCTGAGAGCTAGAGAAAGAGGGTTTTCTGATGATAATACTTAAGCCCCTGGATCCAGCTGTACCTGATGAAGCCACATCACCCTAGACTTTTCAGCTGCATGAATTATATTTTTTAAAGCTAGTTGAGACTGGATAGCTCCCATTTAAAACTTAGAGTTCTGTCTCCAACAGAAAACCTGAGGTCAAGCCACAGGGGACCAAGTTTCCTTTGGTGACTACGTGAACTAAGCATTATGGGAAGTACTTGATATTTGCATTTTCATGTAATCTTAATCACCCTGGACAATTGCTGTTATTGACTTTATTTAATGGAAGAGGAAGCCCAGACAGAGAGTGAAGCAAATTACCAACACTGCACGATGAGTGAGAGAGCCTGAACCCAGACCTGCCCAGCCAGAAGTTTCATGCCTGTGCCCTTCACTGCCTTGCATTTATTTCCCTCCCGCCTGTCCTAGAAGAGTCAACAAAGTCAACACAGCATCATGAATAGGGTTACGCACTTGGGGAAAGTCAAGAATGACTTTTGCTTTCCAAGCTTTTACCGGTGAGACCATTGTTTCTGTCAGCCCATAGTTCTCTGAACCCACCTTGCTCCACCTCTGGTTCTCGTCCTTCCAGAGGGCACATCTGCAGGGGACAGTGCCGAGCTTTCGGGGCCCCTGCCTGCTGCCCCCAGCCCATCTTGTCTGCCAGCCCCTTTCCTGTGGAGGTGATCAGATACTCATCACAGCCCATTCCCAGTGTGTTAAATAGTGAGGGAACGCTGACGCTGACGTCCCCTGGGCTCTGTGCTGTCGGGAAAGTGCAGGGGAGAGACTCCGTCCTCTGGAACATCTCAGCTCTGACGAGACGGAGAGACATATCCATGGATGTAATGAATCCTGCCCACCTGCATGACAGAGGGAAGCTACAACCAGAAGGAGCTGGGAGACCATCCCTTGAGGGATGGTGTCATATAGGAACATTTCCTGGAAATTACCTTAATTTGCCTTCCAAGATGTCTGACTTTCAGAAGAAATGTCCTCCATGTTTTCTTCTACATTCCATGTCCTATTTTTAAGACCCTTCTCAGGACTCACCTCTTGTAGAATAGAATAGAATAGAATAGAATAGAATAGAATAGAATAGAAGAATAGGATAGAATCATTACAAACAAGCTTTCTGGCATCTGAGATTTCAAAGCCCAACTCCATTGCGACTAGCTGTGTGACTCTGGGCAAGTTGCCTAACCCCTCTGTGTCTCAGACGTCTTCTCTCTCAAATGGGAATAATAGTACGTACCACGTAGGATTACCGAGAAGGTGAGTAAAATAAGATATGGAACAAGTTTTGAACCGTGCCTGACGCAGAATCAGCTCTCGGTAGACGTCAGTTAGTAATTACCGTCCCCCCCCCCCCCATCCGCGGTTCCTTCACGCTGAGGTTGCACAGGACAGGTAGCCACCAGGTTTACCGTTGTGATGTGAGCAGAACAGTCTCCTTAGTGACAGTCCTTCTCGGGATCCCTCTTCTCTTTTTTTGAAACCCTTTTTGCATTCTGCAGGGGCTCTCTATGCGTATGGATCCTCACGTGTATCCCTAATGAATCATTCCCATTGTCAAGAATATTTTGATGGCCAGTAGCCTAAGACATAATTCGAATTTGCTCAGTCAATAAAGGGTCTTTACTGGCTTTATAACTGAAGAGTCAATATCTGAGGCTGGTTTCACATGAGCTATTTGATCTATCAGTGTTCTACCTTAAGTCCAAAATCAGTGGGGTCTTTTGTTTGTTTGTTTGTTTTTGTTTTTCTGTTCTCCCTTCCATGGTGTCAATTTAACCTTCAAGGCGGTGTTAGAGACAAAAAAAAAAAAAAGAAAAAAGAAATTATTCTGACCCTCGTCCAAACAGTAAGGAAGATTTGTAATCCGGGTATTGCAGTAGAGAAGAGAAATTGAGAAGCGGGGAATTTGTAGCCGAGCAGCAGGGGGGCGGGGGGCAGGGGGTGGGGCGGGCTGCGGATTGAAAATTACCAAGACAAGGGGCGCCTGGGTGGCTCAGTCTGTTAAACATCTGACTTTGGTTCAGGTCATGCTCTCGCGGTTTGTGAGTTCCAGCCCCATGCTGAACTGCCCCTGCTTGGGATTCTCAGTCTCCCCTCTCTCTGCCCCCCCCCACCCCCCTCACCCCCGCATGCTCTCTCTCTCTTTCTCTCTCAAGAGTAAACAAATCAACATTAAAAAAAAAATTACCAAGAGGAGGCAGCAAGTGTGAGGTTCTCAATAAACTGGACGAATAGGATCCTTCTAAGGGCAAACCAAAGGGGACGAGGCACTTGGTCAGACACCAACGGTGATCCCATAGCACGGAGGGTGGGAGGGATGATGACTTGGCAGGATTCATGCCAAAACTGAGCTGGGCGGACCAAAGACCAGATGGGGGACCTAGCCGAAAAGAGGGCTCAGAGGAACCTGTCTACCCTTGGGTCAAGGAGTATTTGTCAGTAGCTCTTGTGCTGGCTTAGGATGGTTGCTAGGAGCTCCTTGGTCGATGCGTTCCTTGTCCGAATCCAGCAGAAGCAACTAAAGTGACTTCGTTCTGAATTCCCAGAAGAAACCCATTGAGCCGCTCTGATTGGGCCGGCTCGATCCTGGGCTGACATCCGGACCAGGACATCTGGCATGTTGCTGGCTGGTTAAGCATCAGCCACAGCATCCAGTCCTGGGTCCGGATCCTTACCCAGAATAATACTTTGTTATGTAAAACTCCACTGCTGGCTCCCTGTCTGAGAAGGTGTTGATACGCTAATTAGCCTCTTTCTTACCCGATACCTTCCGCTGTGGAGTTCACCGCAACCCCCAAAGCAGCTCCCTTCCACCGCTGACCTCGGCAGGGGGACGACCCACAACACTTGGTGGCCTCCAAGCCCAGCTGCCTTCTGTTTGGAGGGGAAAAAGGCCGGAGAGGTGGAGAAGCATTTCCCCGGGGCCTTGAATGGGTTAGTCACCAAAGCAGATGTTAGGGTTGCAAATCCTGCTCTGCCAGGGCTAAGCACCCACCCCACTCGTGTTCTTTACTAAGGGCGTCTGTCTGTGATATGCGGGGCCCTGAAGCTTGGGGCTCAGGGGAGGAGCCCTGTGTGCTGGGTCTTAGGGCATCACTGGTCCTTTTCCTTCTGGACGTACATACAGCTACATCTCCCGGCCTCTTTGGGCCACGTCATTGAATTATGGGCGGTGAACGTGAGCTACTTCGAGACCTGGCCCCTCGAAGCTTCCCGTGAAAAAGGAAGGCGCCCCATGGAGGGCGTCCTAAAGCCCGAGAGGAGGGGATCTCAGGTGGAATAAACTTCAGGCCCTGAATGAATGACTACACGGAACACAACCTCTCTCCGATTTCCACCTCCAGCTAGATTTTACCTGAGCAAGAAACGCGCACGTTAAGCCTCCAGGATGTTGCTTTTTCTCTGTCATAGCAAACAGCGTCGACTTGACTTGCACCGGGGCTGATGGGAAGGGGGACAGGGAAGGGGCGGGGGGCAGAGAATGTTTGCTGGCGTACCGGATGACAAAGTGCCTGCCACACTTAGCTCCAAACGTCTCTGAGGCAAACGGCTACCGCAGTCACGGGGCGCTGCTCCCCAAACTCCTGGCTGTGTCGTCACAGGTTTTTTGCACTACAAAATATGAATCAATCCAACTCAGGGCCCCGTATAGTTTTTGTAATGTGCCTAACACAGCACTCTGGCCATGTGACTTCTAGCATTGTCATGCAAAGACTCCAGGACCTGGGATTGATTTTCCAATGCCTGGATGTCATATTCTTATCAATATGATTTTCAGCTATAAACTGAAAAACCAATAGTGTAATAAGCAGCTATAAAAATGTCAGTATGAGCCTGCAGTTAAGAGCTGAAGGGTAACACAGCCTGTTGCTAAAGACTGTCACGTCAGCAGTCCCTCTTCCGAGGGCAAACACAGAGAAGCCTTCATCCAGTTCCACAGTGGGTGGAACTTCATCCAGTTCCGACAACCGGGTGTGAAATATTTGGGAGCAGAGGAGAGTACGGAAGTGAGGGCTTCCTCAAAAGTTCCTAAAGATGTTTACAAATGTACGAACTAAACTCTGGGTAGGTCAGGATGCGGGGGTGAGGGGGCCGTCTTTGGCCTGAGGGGACACTATCAATAGACAACAGGATACTTACTAAATGGTAAAACAAAACAAAACAAAGCCACTTGGGAAATTTGTAATAATTTGGAGAAGAATGCGAAGGGCGAAGTGTTTCAAGGAGAAGCATCAACCGTGTTGAATGAGAGTACATTTACATACAACCAATATGTGTTCTTCTGTCCTACCTGCCGCCATTTTAATTCTCTATCTTCTTTAGATGCAGTGAAGTCCTCTTTGGGGTTTATGGGATCACACCAGCCCACTGCTGTCCACCAACCCATCATGGAGGTTGAATGCTGCACAACAACCCGAAATCAGGAAATCGGGTCCTGCCAGGTGAGCCCGAAGGCCAACAGAAGGCAGGGTTGCCATTTCTGTTTTATATTAGCGTCTGATCTTGACGCGTCTCTAAAACACGGGCAGCCAAGAGTTAAGGAAGAAACTGTAAAAAAATGATAGAAACAATATGAGACCTCACATCTCAACAGTTGCCAAAACTAGCAAATAATCAAAATCTGACCACAAAACCTCTCCAGATACACAATGGCACCAATACCAGCTTAAGAACAAAGCTGCCCAATATATTTTTTTAAATCCCTCTTGTCTCCTACTCATCTCCTGACCAAATGTTGGCAATGAACCGACTCACAGAATTTGGAGCTGTAAAAGGGTCCAGAGATTAACCAGAGCGGTAATTCTCGGAGCTGCAAATCAGAACCTGGAGAAGTGGGTGTTTAAAAGAATGTCCATTGTTGCAGTGGTCTACTGGGGGCCGGAGGGCAGGTTCGCTTTCTTCACACAACACACACAAGCACTCTGGAAACCCTCTCGGTGGAGGAGGTTTCATCCTGGAGGAGAAATGTGGACATCGTTTCTGCCCACCAGGACGTTCTGGTGGAGGGCCACACCAGGATCTCAAAAGGTGAAAGAGGTGATGTGCAGGATGTAAAATAAATGTCATCAAAAGAGAACACTGTTTAAAGGCTGATAAAGGCTGATACAGTGCCCCCCCTCTTTTTTACCTATTTAATAATTCATTCCCCTTGCATTCAATTCAGTAACCTGTGGTTGAACACTACGTGTCCAGAAGAGTGGGAGGTATTGGAAAAACAGCACACAAGGCACCACCCAGCCTTCCATAGTCCGATGCGGAAAATTTACACGGAAACAAAAGAAAAAGGACACTACCGAGTCAGTTCTATAAAGATACGCAACTTACCCAAGAAGAGACAAAACCCTGGAAAGGTGATCCTTCTCCATCCCCAGTGAAGACATGTCATTGTTGTAGTTTCTATAAACCAAGGAATGTATAAAAAAAGAAGAAGAAGGAGAAGGAGAAGAAGAAAAAATTTAAATCCTCACATATAGGACCAATTAATATATATTGGCTTTATAAATTTATTCTCATTCAACACTTTTGATACTTCTTGAAGCATCTGACCCTACACATTTTCCTCCAAAGCATTGCAAATTTCCCGAAGATTTTACCATTCAGCAGCCTGTTGCGTGTTGATAGTGTCCTCTGGACAAAGGCGTCCCTACCCTCCCCGGGCTCTCCACCAGTCAGGAGTTCTGTCTGTGCCTTTTTAAACACCATCTTTAGGAACTTTTGAGGAAATGCCTCAAATATTTCAGACCCGGTTCTCTAGGACTGTGGAAATGGATGAAGATTTCTCTATGTTTGCCCTTCAAAAGGGGCTGCTGACCCGACAGTCTTGAACAACAGGCTGTGTTACCCATCAGCTTTTAACTGGTTCCAGTGATCACTGATATTGTGTAGTTCTTCCCATAGACTCTGGTTGCCATCTTAACTATCTATCTATCTATCTATCTCTATCTAGATGATATAGATACATATACATATACATATACATATACATATACATATACATATCTCTTTCTGAAGAAAACAGCCGCCATATTGTAAGTTGCTCTGTGGAGAGACCCAAGTCCCTGTGCCCAACCAACAGCCAGCGGAGACCCACGCCTGCTAACGTGGAATCTTCCCCAAGTCCACTTTTGGGATGACGGCAGCCCCAGCCCATTCCTTCGTTACAACCTTGTGAGAGACCCTGAGTCAGAGGCACCTAGCTAAGCTGCATCCAGATTCTTGACGCTCCCCAGCTCCCACAAGATGATGAGATTATAAATGTTTATCATTTGAAGCCACTAAAGCTTGGGGTCACTTGCTATGCACCAGTAGATAATGAATACACACTCCTGACAAATGTTGCAAAGAAACCAGTAAGAACCTGCATGAATGTCACACAAGCTTATGTATCTTTTGGGATAAATCGGACCATCTGGGAGCTAGTACAATTCTACAAATGCCCATCTTCAAGAGGAAAGAGGGCCCATGTGTCTTCTCTTTCCTGGGTCTCTGTCTGCATACCCAGAGCAGCCCCTGTGCAGTGGTTGTTCTGTTCCCAAAAGAGGGTACAGAGTCTGGGCCGGGAACTGGGCTACCTCTGGGCTTTCCTGTTACATTTCTCCTTTTATTGCTGGGAGCATTTTTTTTTTCTTTTTAAAAAATGTTTATTTATTTTTGAGACAGAGACAGAGTGTGAGCGAGGGAGGGGCAGAGAGAGAGGGAGACACAGAATCGGAAGCAGGCTCCAGGCTCTGAGCTGTCAGCACAGAGCCCACGGCGGAGCTCGAACTCACCGACTGTGAGACTGTGACCCAAGCCGAAGTCAGAGGCTTAACCGAGGGAGCCACCCAGGCGCCCCTGAAAGCATTTTCTTGATTGCACTAAAAGATTTAGAACTGTCCCCAACCATGTGTTTAAAGTCACCCCTAATCCTGACTTTCTCCCCCCGAGGGGGAGACTTTCACTCCTCCCTTTTCCTTACAGGATGTTTGACTCCCCTACGTGGCCCGCTCTACGGACAAGGGGGTGTCAGGGCTTCCTGCAACTCTGGAGGGTTTTCCTCATCTGCACCTTCCCGCAGGTGGTCGTGACTCACCTGGAGTCGAAGTCAGATGGTAAAAAGCTCCATTAAAAATAATTGGCAGTGACTGGACGGGCTGAATGCTCATTTTAAGTCTGGTCTTGGCAAAGAATTTGGTAGGCAAATAGGGTAAATGAGTAGATTCTTTGTTATCTCCAGCCTCGGTAAAAATCACCTGATTCTGGAATTATGTCATGATTACCACAGAAATGGCTCTCACACAGGTACGTGGAACAGCACTGGGTGCCCAGCACTCAGTCGAACACAGAGCTGATACCTCCTTCTGGATGTCATTACCATGCTTCTTCCTCTTCTGGCGCTGACCGCTATTAGAGATTGTTTTGTTGGGACCCCAGGGTGGCTCAGTCAGTTAAGTGCCCAGCTCTCGATCTCGGCCCGGGGCATGTTCTCCCCGTTCATGGGATCGAGCCCCACGTTGGGCTCTGTGCGGATAGCACGGGGCCCGCCTGGGATTCTCTCTCTCTCTTTCTCTCTCAAAACAAATACATTAAAAAAAAAAAACACATTCAAAAATTGCTTTGTTGTTTAGTTCATTATTCCCTTGTGTCTCCCCGCCACACGCACACACATCTACGCACAAAACACGCAGACGCACACACATATGTGCACACACGTACACAAACACACACCGTCCCGAATGTAAACCCGTAAGCGCACCAATGTGATTGGTTTTATACACAACTTTCTTCTAGCTTTGAGTACTGGCCTGCCACTCCTGGGTATGCAAACAAACCGAATTAATACCTCACCGATGGCAAACTGATTCATGTTTTTACATAATGCCAAGAATTTAAAGGCCAGGCCCTCAAAGCAAAAGCACCCCCCCCCCGCCCCGTTGACATTTCTCTTTTTTAGGAACAAGATATTTAGAATCCCCTATGGGGTCCTAGTTTTGTGGAACCTCCCCTCCCCCTAATGTGGGAGGATGCCCAGGACGTTCGGCCCCAAACAGGTTAAGCCAAAGGTTTAATGGGGAGGGAGGCAGGGACAGCCTGGTCCTGTCGGTGACTCTGAGCAGGGTCCACAGCACATGCTTTCTTGGAGACCTCATAGCTCCTGGACATTAGACCCTGTGCCAGCTAATGAACGAGATCTGACAAGACCGTGATCTGAAGTGGCATTTCCCCCTCTAAGGCTCCCCTCAATCTTAAGCGGAGCCACAGATAACAGGAAGAAAATAGATGGAAATGTTGGGAAACCAGGAAGGCCGCCCTTGTTAACAGCTCAGAGGGGGAAAAGAAATAATTTTTTGGCTTCGTCTTGAATTACCTAAGACTTCAGATTTAAGCTCAATTTGCTGTGAGAATTGTATCCAAATCTGGGATAACTCCATTCCTTTCATTCTGGTTCCGTTTCTTTCTTTCTTTCTTTTTTTTTTTTTTTTCTCCTTCTGGTTTTTATTTTTAGTAGTGCTCCAATTATTGTAAGATGATAAAAATCATCAGACTTTTTTGATTCCGAATTTATGTAGAACGGGGCCAACAATTCTCTTTTTCAAAGTCTTCAAGAACCCAAACTTTCACAGTCCCGCATTCTGCTCCCAAGACATTAGCTCTAATTAAGCTAATCAAACCCATGCACAGCCGTAAGAATAAAAAACACTGAAGAAACAAACCAACTCTATGAGAAACAGATATTATACAATGAAAATAAAATGAATGCTCCAGACTTCTTTAACTCCTGTTCCATTAAACACACTTATTTTTGAATGAGCTTTGATCTTTTCTTCATTTCGTAGACCAAGATGTTTTCATGAGAGGAATGAATGACTTCCTTTAGGTTGACCTCATTCATATTCCAGAGCAAGAGCCAATCCTATGATGGCTGCCATTGAGCATAATCCAATTACAATTTTTATTTCAAAATATAACACGATCCCCTGCCCCTGAGAACCAAATGTACTCCATGGTTGGCAAAAAAAAGGGCAGGGATTCCCATTTGCATGGATCAGGAAAGACGACCTGTAGGCAGCCTTGGAGGAGCTAAGTTTCGAGAGTTAAAGAAATGGAAACAGCAGCCCGTGGTATCCTTTCACCAACAACCTCAGCCTAAGAGTCGGGTGTCTTCCTGGACTAAGCAGAGGAGTCCTGACCGAGGGCCTTCCCCCAAATGCCTGTCATTAATACATTTACCCTTTATAAGCAACTTCCCACCCTTAATAAGCCCACCTCTCTTACCTGAAGTTTTATGTTTTCACCTTCCTGAGAGCTTTGTGACTTTTTTAACCTATGTCTTCTTTTTGCTCCCCCCACCTCTGGGCATGTCTTTTTAAGCTTCTCTCCAGACCAGCTTTAGACGGAACACCCTCCACCCACATGGCTACCTTTCTCCCCGTTGGGAAGGAGTCTGGGAAGAGACGGGCCTTTGGCGTGGCTCACTGGCTCATTGGAAAAGATCGTGAAGGATATTCGCCAACATTTGGACTGTGCCATGGGTGTCATTTTAATGTTTTAACCACAACTTTGGTAGTTTTCGAAAATCACCGATGAAAGGAGCAGTAGAGAGGAAGGAGGGAGCACACTACCTCCTGGCGGGGGTGCGGGGTGCGGTGGTGATGGAGAGAAGGCGCACGGCACCACACACATGTCGTGCTCGGACACCCGTCACACAGCCTCATCTCCGCTTACGTGCAAGAGGCAAGGGTTAATGACGGGGGGCAGAGACGGAGGGGAATCCTCGGTAAAGTGGAGCTTGGGGAAGACTGCCCACGAATACTTCTGGGTTAGCCACCTCTTGCCTCCTCTGGTTCTGAGGGTTCACCGTGAGGCAGTGGTTGAAGCCGGGCGGTGAGTAGCTTCTCTCTGGGGGGGGCACAGGGAAAGAGAAGAGTCTTGTGAGTTGTCCAAGATAGAGGACAGGCACTGTTGGAAGCTAGCAGTGGACCCCTGCAGACCTGAAAAAGACCTGCTAGCATTGCAGAGGACTATTTGGCTTACAAACGAGAGAAATGAACCTTAAATTGGCGTAACAACAAAGCCCACCCCGAGTCTATTTGCTCCAATGCCCGAAACACCTCGGGGTCTCCTAACTTCACGTGCTCACATATCTTGCCTGCACAGGATCTGGACACCATTCGATCCTCTGCCCATACCCCCATCCCCAAAACATCTCAAATATGTATATTTTTTTTATATCATGGGCTCTTTCACGGACTGTTTCGGTTTCATGTTTATTATTGAGATACTTGGAACGGGAAACCCGGAGAACAGTGTGACGGCTCTACAAAATACTGCAATTGTTCATTTTCCGGAAGCCATAGGTTTCTAGGGATGCCGGGAGGAAACAGGGGTGTAGCTCCTTTAGGAACTGTTACCTTTGAATTTGAATGTGAAAGGTATTGACTTCGGATGTGAAGGCGCTGGTATTTTTCCAGAAGGCTTTCTCCTCTACCACGTTGCTTTGCACTTGGAGAAACCCTGAAAGCCAAGACAGGTGATACCATTCCCATTCGAGAGAATGGAGGTCTTCCCCAGGCTTGTAGCTAGCTAGAGGCATAATTGAAGGAAGGACCTAGGACTCTGACGTTTCTCTATCTAGGCAATATATTTAATGATTGGGAGCCCAGGTATGTACTTAACATGGACCCACATCGACACAGAAATATACACAGGGATATCTTTTGCCCAGACCCAAACCCAAGTTGCACGCGTGCTGCACTTTTTGGCTTATCCACTGCTGTATCGCCATTGCCTGGAAAAGTAGGTTCTCAGTCAATGCTTATTAGGTAAAAGCCGCAGCCCTTACGCTCACCTGATTTCTGCATTTGCTGGCCGAGTGCCCTCCGTTCCTCTAATAAAGTATCAACACGTCCCTGGACTGGGAAAGACCCTGAGGAGTCCGTTCTCCTGCCTCTAGACAGCACCACGCCTGAGCCATTTCTGATGGAGAGCACCCCCCCCCCCTTTTAAAGGCTCATTGATACACACACTGAGTGGGACAAGACCCACCAGACAGGAAGTTTCGTTTGTGTACTTACTATTTCTCTGCTTTGCACAGTAGAAACCGGGAGAAAGTCTTATTCTATGGCAAGTATAATAAGTAGGTTTCAAGTCCAGATTACTGGTGTCTTCCAGAAGTGCCGTGCTGAAGAATTTTAGATTGTAATGAACCCTTTTGAGTAAATTTTAATTCCAGTATAGTTAACGTACAGTGTTATATGAGTTTCAGGTGTTCAGTATAGTGATTCAACAATTCTATACATTCCTCAGTGCTCACCATAAGTGTACTCTTTATCCCCATCACCAGTTCGTCCTTTTTCACCCGCCTTCCCTTCTGGCAGCCACCATTTCTTCTCTGTAGTCAAGAGTCTGTCTCTTGGTTTGCCTCTCTCTTTTTCCTTTGCTCATTTGTTTTGGTTTGTAAATTCTTCCTATGAGTGAAATCATAAGGGATTTGTCTTTCTCTGACTTCTTTCACTTAGCATTATCCTCTCCTTGCAAATGGCAAGGTTTTGTTCTTTTTTTGTGGCTGAATAATACTCCACTGTAGGTACATGTTACTTCTTTTTGATCCATTCGTCAGCCGATGGACACTTGGGCTGCTTCCATAATTTGGCTATTGGAATGAGCTCTTATTAAAAAAAAAATCCGTGGGGCACCTGGGTGGCTCAGTCGGTTAAGCGTTCGACTTCGGCTCAGGTCACGATCTCACGGTCCGTGAGTTGGAGCCCCGCGTCGGGCTCTGTGCTGACAGCTCAGAGCCTGGAGCCTGTTTCCGATTCTGTGTCTCCGTCTTTCTCTGCCCCTCCCCCGTTCATGCTTTGTCTCTCTCTGTCTCAAAAATAAATAAACGTTAAAAAAAAAATCCCTGGGGTTGATTGGGGGCGGGGGGCGTCTGCAGGGGCAGAGGACAGAGTAGTGGTGGCATTTTGGATTCGCAGTTCCTGAAAGCATGAAGTTTCCTTTTGACCCCCATCTACATCATCTTGCCTACGCTGGTGATGTCAGCAAAAGATCATGAATTGAAGAGCCGAGTCCCCGCTTTTGCTAGGTCTCACGGTGAAATAACTGTAACTATCTTTTAGTTTTCCTAATAACCTATAAAAGCGCTAGACCCCACAAGCTCCCAAACTGGGAAATTTCAAGCACAACCTCAACTAAGCAAGGGGAGAAAAGCAGCCTAAGACAAGAGACCACTGAATCCCCATCTCTCCACATGACACAGGAGACACGTCCTCAGAATGCTGAATCGACACAGAGCTCTTGCGGGGCTCTAAGGGTGGGTGGCCGCGGGCCACCAGGAGAGCGACGTTCCAGGGAGGCGGAAGGGCGTTTACAAATATGGGCGCACGGAGAATGTCTCGTACAAAGCAAGGACTTCAGTGAGCCTAAAAGTAGGAGGTATGTTTGACATGGGAAGGTGTCTCATGTTGAAAGAATAGACCATAGGTCTCTGATGATATTTCTAAAGCCTTGAGGCTTCACCTATAGGTTGGTATGTGTCTTCCTAGATTCTTATTTCCAACCCCCTTCCACACACGTCAACCTGGAAGTTGCCGGGCAATTCGGACTCAACACGTCCCCGACAAAACTTCACCTTGAGATTTGATTTCACGACACTCAAAAGCTTTGCTTCCCGTCTCCCTAGTCACGCAGCAGGTTTTCGTGCTCTAGCTCTGTCTCACGTACAAATCGAGGCACTGGGCCACAGAAGTGAACAACGCAGAGAAAGCCCCTGCTCTCGCAGACAAGATTGCCAGATTTCACAAATGCAAAGGGCGCCGATGATGTTGTGTTCTTTGTGGCTAGGGCTGTTGGGGTCGTGCCGAGACGAACCTGAAGCGTGCCCGTCTCGTAGGACTTAACTTCTGGAGGGAGAAGAGAGGAAATAAGTGTGTGGGCCCTGCAAAGCATTCTTTTTTTTTTTTTTTCCAGATAGGGAGAAGTCATACGTAGGAAGGAAAATGATGCGACTAAGCGAGTCTGGGCAGAAAATAAACTGCTGTCATCAAGAGTGGTTACACTGGGACACACATTGCAAGGGACAGCAGGAAGACATCCTTGAGGAAGTGACACGTGTGGAGATCCGGATCATGGCAAGGAGTCAGACATGCAACATGGGGGCCAGGCGTTTCACACACAGAGATCGACAAGTGCAGTATCCAGAAGGTGGCAACAAAGCCTGGGCCTTCAAGAAACAGAATGGAGAGGCCTGTGGCTGGAGATAATGAATAAGGAGCCAGTGGCAGGAGATGAGATCGGAAAGCAGGGCCACATCAGGCCGGGCCTTGCAGGCCACAGCGACGAATGTGGCTTTGGTTGCAGGCCTGTGGGAAGCCACCGGACTTTTTAGGCAGGATCGCTGTCTTAGCTGGCATCCCCCAGTCACCCAGTTGCCCAACCTAGAAATCTAAGTCCCTCCCTCCTCATCTGGGTGGTCACAATCCAAGGTTGTTTACTCTCTCCCTTAAATATCTCTCAAATTGTCCCCTTTCGTTTCATCCTCCACATGCAAGTCCCTTCTGATCTCAACTTTCCCAGGAGGCCTCCTTGGGGGCCGCCCTGCCCCGGCCTCTCTCAGAAGTCTCCGCCCTTGACCCCTGCCTGGAAATCTTGGCTGGGTTTCCGCTGCCCACTGGTCAGGGCTCAAATGTGAGCATCACGCCTCACTTTGAGACACCTTCCCATGTCAAACATACCTCCTACTTTTAGGCTCACTGAAGTCCTTGCTTTGTATGAGACATTCTCCGTACGCCCATATTTGTAAACGCCCTTCCGCCTCCCTGGAACGTCGCTCTCCAGTTGGCCTGTGGCCACCCATCCTTAGAGCCCCGCAAGAGCTCTGTGTCGATTCAGCATTCTGAGGACATGTCTCCTGTAGCACTTGCCAAGTTGGGCTCAGAGTTTTCTGGGCACGGGGCCAACGCCCTCACTCTTGGAAGTTCCTGAGGGCAGAGATCATAGCCTGTGTCTCTGAGAAAGCCAGTGCCAGGCAGATGCCCAAGAAACACTGAACTTAAGAAAGGCATTCTATGACCCCCCAGAGACCCATAGAGAGAGAGAGAGAGAAGAGGGACATGTAGCATTTTCTATGGCCTCTCGGACCATCCTGAGCACAGCAGCCAACAGCCGCACCCCTTCAGAGGCTGGCATCCAAGCTGTTCAATGCCTGTTGGGGATCCAGGCAAGGAGGAGACGCCATCCCTCTTTCCCGGCACCTCCAGAACCCATCAAGTGAAATCGGCCCTCGACAACAACATCAAAAGGACTGGATAATTTGTAACTAGTCAACAGGCCACTTGTGTAGTCAAGCTAATGACGAGGTTATTTGGACAGTGCCCATCTGGGTGAACAGATATGGGCGTCCATAGACTGACAAGGCTCTGTGCTACCACGGTCTGGGAAGAAACCAGGAAGCAAGTCTCTGGCCACACGTATGCTCAAACCCAGGAAAGTCCCCAAATAGATATTTGAGGAGAATCTAAACAAAGTAGGCGGTGGAGCTAAGGATGTTAATCTCCACTCTTAAAACTTCTGCCTTTGGTCTTTTTTTGCAGCGTGAATAGCACACCATCCAGATGGGAGTGCGCGCTTACTGGCAAACGCTGGTTATTTAGAGTCTGACAAGGGTCGGTCAGTATTTATTCGGGAAGAGATTGATTCCACCCAGAGTCAGGAAGAGTCTGCTGAGAGGGGAAAGCGCGGGAACAGGGCCTGGGGAGGTGGACAGGATCCTCACAGATTCGGAGGAAGGCGGATCCAGGGCAGGATGCGTGAAGCAGAGCGGGAGGTGATTGGCTTCGCCCTCTACTCCTGACAGCTATGGGTTTTCCCCATCGTACAGACGAGCAGACGGAGTCTCAGAAGGGTCACATGTCCAACAGGCACCCATCAAGGGGTCCACAACACAGATGGGAAGTAAGGAAAGGCAGGGAAGGGCGGGGATCCGGGAGCCAGAGCTCCAGCCCTAGGGCATGGATCAGTCCTAGAAGAGGGTCACTTGGAGAAGGACCGCGGCCACCAAGGCTGCCAGGACGTATGGCGACTGCAGCCTCCTCGGGGGGTGCTGTCCCCAGGCGGGGTGACTCCATTTCTGCTGGCTCTCTGATGTAAGTCAGAATCCTCCAACCTGCCCGGGAGCCCGGGCGCGTTTCAGCAGCCGTCTGAGCAGGTGGAATGAGCCAAGCTCGGGTGCAAGTTTGTGAACCAGAGCCCCCCGTCCGGAGCGGAATGCCAGCGTTGCCTCCTGAGGGTCTACACACGGGGATGATTACGTCACCAATACCCTGCCCCTCTTCCCGCCGCCCCAGGACTCCCCACCCCGCGACCCTGTGCAGTAACTGCTGTGTGTGTGTGCGCACATAGCTTTGGCTTCCTCACCCTTTCTCTCCCGGGGTTCGATTGTGCTCACAAAGACCCCCACCCCCACCCCCCCAATGACTCGAAGCATCTCACTGGCAGTGACAAAGGCAAAGGAACTCCGGGTTACGGCCACGGTCCAGGCCCCACTCTCCCGCATTGTGCCCAGCCGCAGCAGTGGTCTCAGAGCGGTCGGGGGTCTTATATATCTCATATGTGCAGCAAAGCAGGGGAACAATGTGACAAATTATGAACAAGCTCAGAGCCGAGCCAGCGGAATTCTTCCCTTTGTGAGCCTCCGTCACGTGTCAGCTGGGCTGCTGGGCCGGGCGGGGGACACGGGGGTGGGGGACATCCCAGCCGCGGGAGGCCAGTCCAGCTCTGGAACTTTTCACACTTGGGAACACTGCCCCTCCTTGACTTGCACGGTGGCACTCTCTCTCTTTCTCTGTCTCCCTGTCTCTCTCTCTCTCTCTCTCTCAAGGATTGCAAGGGAAAAGAAAATTATTCTGACCCGAGTTTTTTCTTTTCCTTTCCTTTCTTTCTTTTTAAATCTTTTTAACATTTACTTACTTTTGAGGGACAGGGAGAGACAAAGCACGAGCAGGGGAGGGGCAGAGAGAGAGAAAGAGAGAGACACAGAATCGGAAGCAGGCTCCAGGCTCTGAGCTGTCAGCACAGAGCCCGATGCGGGGCTCGAACCCACAAACCGTGAGATCGTGACCTGAGCGGAAGTCGGACGCTTAACCGACTGAGCCACCCAGGCGCCCCAGCGGTTTTTTTTTCTTTTAGATGTAAATATTCAATCCACATTATCCTTCTAAAGGGAACAAAAGGCCCAAGCAAATTGTGAGAGTCTGTATTTCAAGAACCAAAGGTGAGAGGGACGCCTGGGTGGCTTAATTGGTTAAGCGTCCGACTCTTGGTTTTGGCTCAGGTCATGATCTCATGGTTCGTGAGCTCGAGCCCCACATCGGGGCCTCTGCTGTCAGCACAGAGCCCCCTTCCAGATCCTCTGTCCCCCTCTCTTTCTGAAGCTCTCCTGCTTGCAATCTCTCTCTCTCTCACACAAAAATAAACATTAAAAAAAAAAAAAAAAAAAAAAAAACAAGGGCAAGAAAAACTCCAGTGATGTGGGCCACCATTCTCGCTCCTAACACTTCCTAGTCTTGAAGAGCCGGCCTCTTCTTAACCTCCCGCGCCTCGGTTTCCTCATCTATAAAGAAACATGGCAGTGAGGGGAGGCCACCATAGTAAATGTGTCTCAAGGGCTTAGAGCAGTGTCGGGTACATAGAGAATCCTCAACATGTGTGTTGTTATTATAATGATTATTTACAACAGGATAAGCAGAAATAGACACCCAGGGGCCACTTCGACCATCCTTCTCGTGCCTTCCCCCCCTCACTGCCCAGCAGGCGCTGTCCAAGAAGGCCCAGCCCTGACGCGCGTCCTCTGTGTCTCAGAGTGCCTGGCAGGAGGCAGGGGACAGGGATTCTCAGTGACCATTTGCTCCCTAACTGCCGTGAGATGGCCTGCAAAAGAAGTCTCTCCATCACTGATGCCAGAATAATCTTCCCTGACAGGATGCGGTGTAGACTGAAAGCCTTCTCTCAAGGTAGCTTCCCAGGTCGTGTTAGGAGATTCAGGCCACGTTTTCTCAGGATAACAAGAAGAAAGTGTTCTTATGCAAACCATTTGGGAAACACACCTTAACCATTTGAGGGTTCTAAGTAGAAACTTGGAACCTAACAGTGGCCCCTTTTCCGGACACTATGCCCTGAGCTTTTTTTTTTTTTTCCTCTCTGGCCGATGGCTATTTTTGTAAGATTCTTACCAAACTCTTAACTCTAGAAATTTCTGTTCTTCTCTCCTTTGGTTAAGAGATACGAAGTCAGACCTTTGGCCGATTTAGCTCTAAGTGGTTTTTATTCGATAACGGACAATTCAAAGACCCCAATTATGACCAAGATAGAACTCGTCACCAATTTGGCAAACCTACACAGAACTTAGGGAAATGAAAGAGGGGATAAAGGGGTACCTGGGGGCTCCGTCGGTTAAGCATCCGACTTTTGGTTTCGGCTCCGGTCATTATCTCATGGCTCATGGGTTCAAGCCGTGCATCCGGCTCTGCGTTGGCAGCGTGGAGACTGCTGGGGAGTCTCTCTCTCTCCCTCTCTCTCTGCCCCTTTCCTGCTCACTTGTTGTCTCTCCCAATAAATAAATAAACGTTAAAAAAAAAAAGAAAGAGGAAAAAAGGGTCAAGATTTAACGATACCTCTTATATCAGAAGTTAGAAAGCTGGAGAAGACTCCCCTTTTATTTATTTATTTATTTATTTATTTATTTATTTTTTAACGTTTATTTATTTTTGAGACAGAGAGAGACAGAGCACGAACGGGGGAGGGGCAGCGAGAGAGGGAGACACAGAATCGGAAGCAGGCTCCAGGCTCTGAGCTGTCAGCCCACAGCCCGACGCAGGGCTCGAACTCACGGACCGCGAGATCGTGACCTGAGCTGAAGTCGGACGCTTAACCGACGGAGCCACCCAGGCGCCCCTGAAGACTCCCCTTTTAATAGAATACATGGAGGAAAGCGACACTTTATTCTTTAAATTAGCAGTAGACAGAGTAATGTGTCAGTACACCGTCTTCTTCTTAAGTATCAGGATATTCACTTGTGGATTCGGGCAATTAATACACTTCCTTTCCTGGTAAGACCTTGAGCAACTTACCTGGAATGTTGTGTCTTAGGCTTTTGAAGCTGTGCTCGATAGACAGAACTGAGCACACAGTGTGGGGACTGATAGAGGAAATACCATAGCTCATTTCATCTCAAACCATGAAATTACATGAACTCGGTAACTCACTTCCTGTGTTACCGAGCAGTGTGTCCTATGTCAGTCTCTTTCATAAAGGAAAAGAATGTAGGTCCCATCCTGGAGAGAGGCTCATCCCACTGGGAAACCAAGACAGGCACCTAGGACAAAGGTCAGTAGTCATTCGAGGCAGACAATGATCCAATTCCCAGTAGACGTTGGGACCACAAACCTGCTGACTGATGAATGAGGGGGGTGGTCACTGGTATTGCATTCTCCAGGGAAGAAGAGGAACTCTACTTTGACGCAGGAGGATGGCAACATTTGGAGGGAGGAAGGGGAAAGGTGGGCAACCCAAGCTCAGATATGGTGACAACTCAGCACGGTCGTTGCTTTTTCCATCCATGACCATGGCAGCCATCTTTACCACATCACTCTTGGTCATCACTAATCAATCAAGTCACTCCCTCGACCCTCCAGTCCAGCCTTCAGAATCCTTCTGAACACGGCATTCCAGGGAAGCATTACCAATTGTTCAGAGTTAGTTCATCAAATAGAACTTTCCATTCTTCTGAGGGACAGGAAGGGAGATGAATAATTACAATAGCCTGAGAGGAAATAGGGGTGTGTGAGAAACTCAGGTCTTGAGGGAAGGTCCCCTGGTGGCCAGGAGTCACATGGTAGGATGATGCAGAATAAGTAGGGCCTTAACTGCTGCATTATCTCTAAATAATAGGGAAGAGGGAAGGGGGGAGGATTAGAAGTTATTGCCTCTATTTCTGACAAATCATTGCATACTTAAAGTGAAAGGGTGCAAGCTCAAAGTCACCCAGTGAGCTATTTACACATAACTTCAGGGCACCACTGAGATGACATCACACATTTTACCTAGGAATGTTACATCACAACCCAATGGAATTCGTAGTGTCCTGGAAGGAAAGCCAGCAAGAGGCACGCACAGGCAAGAGAGGGTGTGCATGAATTGCTCAAACCTAAAAGCATTTATCTTGACACTTTGGGAGAAGACTGTGCTGACATGTCACTGTGCCCGTAGACCTTTTGGAGGGGACTTGGGCAACTCTGTGTCAACCCCTCGTTCATCTACCCCACTTCCTGCTCTACAAAAAGCAGAAGGATGAGTTTTTGGTGGGAGAGTCTGGTTCCGTCTTTACTTGGGAGCTGCTCAGGGCTCTGGCTGCTTCTCCACTGCCTGGCCCACTCGTGCCCCCCCCCCCCGCCCGCAACCCGGCACAGGCTGGAGCTTGGAATTCAACGCAGAATCTCACTCGGCTTGACTACGTTAGAGAAGGAAACTCCTTCCACTTCTCTTCCTTCCTTTCCCTTTCTGCATGCAGTGTCTCCTCTTTTTGGTAAAACAGGACATTGTCAAGGTCACTGAGAGGATCAAAGGCACAGACCTAGTTTAGGGCAATAGAATTTTGTCAAGCCCAAAATTATCCTCTGTACCTGCAGATGGCTCTTTGCACATCCCAAATAAAACGTCCGTCCCTAAAATGATTGCTTTGATTTCTTGCAGTCTCCCTGGGAAACAATGCCTCCCCCCTACACCCCCCCCACACCCCCCTACACCTCCTCCACCTTCCCCCCCCCCCCCCCGTCTACCCCCCTCCCTTCCCTCCCCCACGTCCCCCACCTCTCCCACCCCCTGCTCCCGGCCTCCAGGGAAAGAATCAACATACCCAGGCAGTATATATCTTGGAGACACCAAGTTGGTCAGGCAACTTCCCTCCTACTCTCCACATTCCAAAGGAGATTATTAATTGTCCCCAGAAGAGGAGGCCAGCTGAAAAGGAAGATCCCCAGTTGATATGCAAATCTCACCAAAGAAGCAATTGCTTTCCCCCACCCCCCCCCCCACCCCTCTTCGCCCGACCAACATGAGCAGAAAGTCTGCTGACAACTTAGAAGTCAGCACTTACGGAAAACAAAGCCCCTACCCCAACCTCTGGAGAAGGATTTTGTTTTATTTTAGGAAGGCAGAGAGATGGCTTTTTTGGTTTAGGTTGAAATTACGAGGTGTGTAACCTTTTCTTTCTCCTTCGCGCCCAAATGGAGGCTCTCACACCGAATTTTGTTTCCCGACAAGAGAAGGAGAAGCCACTGGCCTCCTCGTGGAGGGCATCCCCCACCCCCGCCCCCCATCCCCAAGCTTTTGTGTTTGCTGGAGATCTTGGACGGTCCCCCGGCAAACGGCATTCAGCAAGGTTATCGGGCTAGTCACAGCCTTCAAGAAACAAATATCTAACACCTTGTTCCCTTTGGCGGTTCAAAAGCCACTGTCACTGGGGTCCACTGGTGGTTTCAAACAAGGCCATGATTCATATGTAAACGAGAGGAGGATTTTCATGATTTCATAATAAAATGTTGAAACGCTTTGATCGCAAGTTGTAAGGAGGTGCGAAACAGTGCCTCGGAAACAGACAGATATTTGTGTAAGCATCCTTTATGTATTGCCAGTGCGGAATAATAACATATGAAAGCCCCAACTTACCTCATCTGCCTGGTACAACCAAGGCATAAATAAAGGGGAACAATGGGATTACTATTACTCACTCTCCGAGAGCCAGCGATATCACTGTATCCTTTATAATTGCTGGCAAGAAGATTAATGTTTTGTTAAATATCAGAGCAAGGTCACAAGGGGGCTTGCGGGCCTGTCTAAACATCTAGTCTTTAAACTCCTTCTCTCTCACTTGCTCATTTTTGAGGAAATGAACTTGTAGCGTTTCCTCTAATTATGGTGATTTCTGCTTTTGAAAGCTGGCCTACATCATCACCTCACCCCAAACACACACACACACACACACACACACACACTCTCTCTCTCTCTCTCTCTCTCACACACACACACATGCACACGCACACACACACGCACACCTTCCCCAAATGATATTTGGGGACAGGCTTGATTTAGCTGCAGCATATGGGCAATGTTGTTATGAGGCGACCTTGCCCTTTTAACCAACGTGGATAATTCATTGCCTGCCACTGTGGCCCGAAGCAAGGGGCTTGGGCTTAAGAGATCGACTTTATTGGGGTCCTCAGGGGGCTCCCTACCGAAGACTGCTATCATCGTTCGCCGTGCTCTGTTATGTTTAGCCCGTACACCCGTCCATGCAGATGTTTCCAACAGCAAACAGTTCGTGACCCAGAAAGAACAAAATATTTTGGCTTTTCCCAGCTTTCAACACCTGTTCAAACCAAAGAGGCTTCGGAGCTCTGTGCACACACCAGAAAGCCCAGCCAGCAACTGGCGAGAGGCCGCTTCGTGGCCGGAGCCAACCTATGACTCAGTGGCAAACCCAAGAGCCTTCCCGCAGTGACCCTTAACGCCCAGATCTTACAGAACGACCTATCATCTTCATGCTGAAGGATCTATCATGTGTATCTGTCAGTGTATCTCTACCACATCAAAAATTAACCCGGGAAGTCCACAAGCATCCCTCTGTCGTTTTGTTCTACGTTTTTCAGGGCAAGGTCATGGCCTTGTACAACACTGGGCTCCGGGTATTTGCCATTTGTCCGGTTTCTGCGGGCTGGCGGTTGACTTTGGAAGTCCTTCTGGACTGAGTGATTAAGGACAGCACCCCGGGCGTGGTGGTGGACGTTCTTTAGAGTTTCCCAAAGGGAACCAGCGACGACACTGAGAAGGCTTGGGGTCGACAGGAACATCTTACAAATAATGGCTAAGAACACAGTAGAAGGCAGGAAGGGGAGCCTTACAAAAAGCAAGAGGATTGCCAGGGGGGTGCAGGGCCCTGGCTCCGGGGCCTGCTGATCTCCCCGCTCCACACCTTGTGCCTGGGCAAAGGCTCCATTAGTTGCGGCCCCAATTTTAAGATTTGCTTATCTGTTTGTTTTTCCTCCTTGCTGCTCAGGGAGGAGTTAAGACGTAAAAGAGACAGCTTGGAATGAAGGTAGGTGTAGGAGGAAATTCAATGTGAAAGAAGGGATGTCCTGACTTTGGGGACTTGCCTTACCTTCTTTCACTAATCTCAGCGACAGTCAGAGGTGTAGGAACAGCCACGATTACCTCTTGCCTCAGCATGAAACAAAAGCCCCACCTCTGTAGATGTGTGTGCCTTGTTTACACTGTAGACCCTCAATAGCGCACGTTTGAATCAGTGAGTGGCTAGCTGGCTGGGTGGATGGATGGATGGACGGACGCATAGACGGATGATTACAGAGATTCAGCACAAGATAGACTAGGCAAGCAAGAGCTCAGCCACCCCGAGGGTTGGCAAACCATGACCTGTCATCCAGGTTTAAGCGGACACCTGTTTTTGTAACAAAGGTTTTGCTGAGATGTTGCTATGACCATTCATTTATGCACTGTCTGCTATCACGATATGAGGCGGGGCCGAAGAAGCAGTATGGCCTTCTAATTATTTACTCTCTGGGCTTTTACAGAATAAGTTCACCAGCCCCTGTGCTATACTGTTACTTAGACTGTCTGAGTTCTCATGTGGTCTGTCCTCTTTCTTTGTTGTCTTTGTCTTATTGATACAATAACAATAATAATAAAAAAAAAAAACACAAACAGTAAAACCACATCGTACATCCATTTTACTCGTATAAACTCTTGCAAACCTGTTAGGCATAAACTAAATAAGTCTGTTGGGTAGAAGAAGCCTAGTCAACGAAGCCAACCTCTTCCTCTGGGGTTCAGGTGAAGAAATGATGATCTTTTCCAACGCAGAGCATACAACACTCAATGTGATAGGATTTTTGAGAGCCTGTACACAAAATCACGTGCTCTGTACTTTCTGTGGAATTCAGGGGGATTTACTTAGGGGCTAATTTTGACCAGATGGCTAATTTTTCACCTTCTTACAGGCGCTTTTTTTTTTTTTTAATTTTTTTTAACGTTTATTTATTTTTGAGACAGAGAGAGACAGAGCATGAACGGGGGAGGGGCAGAGAGAGAGGGAGACACAGAATCAGAAGCAGGCTCCAGGCTCTGAGCCATCAGCACAGAGCCCGACGTGGGGCTCGAACTCACAGACCGTGAGATCGTGACCTGAGCTGAAGTCAGACGCTTAACCGACTGAGCCACCCAGGCGTCCCACAGTCGCTTTAATATAGAAGCTGGGGCGCCTGGGTGGCTCAGTCAGTTAAGCATCTGACTTCAGCTCAGGTCATGATCCCAGGGCTTGTGAGTTCGAGCCCCACCTCGGCTCCGTGCTGACAACTCGGAGCCTGGAGTCTGCTTCAGATTCTGTGTCTCCCTCTGTCTCTGACCCTCCCCCGCTCACACTCTGTCTCTCTCTGTCTCAAAAGTAAACAAACATTTAAAAAAAAAATAGAAGCTATCCTCATGACACCTAGGAATCTTATGCCCAGAGCTCATATACATCCCATTGTGCGTGTTGAGTTTTTTCCTCTTGCTGGGTGGGGAGGATTATTTCATCTGCTTCCCATGATTCAGGAGGAACAACATAACAGCTGCTTAGATAAGATTAACTGAATTTCAGGCTCCTTAGACGCATCGATAATGAATATGGTGCAGGTTGGTAGGTCCCCGTGATCTATTCGGGTCCATCAATACCAGAAGCCGGCAGAAGGAACACAAGAATGCATGAGGTTGGCCAAGAGAGTAGTGCTATAGCAGAAGCTCAAACATGGAAAGTCTAGCTTGAGATGTCCTTGCCTTAGAGAATTAATGCTGCATGAACTTGGCTAAAATGATTCACAAACAGGAAGGGTGACGGGGGCAAGGAGTGAGAAGGCAGATATGTAGATGCATCAGGAAGACAGATATTGTGGTCTGTTATTTTGCATTTGTAATGGTCACACCCTATTTAATAGGATGCCGTCACTGCTCCCTGCATGTCGGGGCGAGAACACTGCTGGCCATCAGGTAACTCTGCAGCACAATCCCATTAACTACTTGGAAGATTGAGGTAGTGGGCAGCTTCAAAGGTGGCCACTCATAATCCCCGCCTCCCATTCCTTCAGGCCCTTTATAATCCCCTCCCTGGGAGCGTGGGCTGGACCTAGTTACTCGCTTGTAATCCATAGAATATGGCAAAAATGATGACGTCTCCCTTCTGAGATCTGGTTACAAAAGATCGCCATTTCTGTCTTGTTCACCTCTTGGCCTCTCGCTTGTTCTGTTAAAGCCAGCCGTCATGCTGTGAACTGCCCTGTAAAGAGGTCCACATGGCCAGGACCTGGGGCGCGGGGGCGCGGGGGGCGGGCGGGGAATCTCTGACCAACAACCCGTGAGGACCTGAATCCTGCCAACGGCCACATGAGCGAGCTGGGAAGTGGATCCTTCCCCACTTGAGGCTTAAGATGACCATAGCCCCGGCTGACGCCTTAATGACAGCTTCTGAGAGACACTGAGCCAGAAGACCAGCTAAGCCGCACCTACACTCCTGACCTCCAGAAACTGTAGGGTAATAAAGATTTGTTTCATTTAGGCCAAGAAGTTGTAAGGTAATTTGTTATGCAGCAGAGGATAACTAGTACAGTTAGAGTTTTCCGGCTAGTTTGGCTTCCCCCTTTATACCTTAATCCAACTCCCTGTGTAACAATCACTATTTGGCATACTATGTTTGGCTTGGTTTTTCTTTCGAAGACTGAAAAGAAACTCTGAGCTAGGGACAGGTGAATGATTTGTTAACTGCGTTACTTCCTTGCTGGAGAAATTAACTACCCAATGCTTAGAGACTTAATGGAACACCAACTTATTCTATCTCATGGATTCTTTTCATTTCGTTTCTTTTTTTTTTTTTTTAAGAGAGAGAGAAAAAGAGAGAGAATGAGCCTGCAAGCAGTGAGGAGGGGCAGGGGGGCAGAGGAAAGAGATCATCTTAAGCAGGGTCCACATTCAGTGCAGAGCCCAACACAGGGCTTGATCCCACAACCCTGGGATCATGAACTGAGATGAAATCAAGACTGGGGTGCTCGACCAACTGAACCACGCAGGCGCCCCTCTGGTGCATTCTTTAAGTCAGAAATTTGGGCACCACCTAATGTCACACAGAGGCATCAGTCGATGACTGGTCTGGTCTGGAGGGACTAAGGCGACTCCATCACACGTCTGGTGCTTTGGCAGGGGCGACTGTCAGCCGTGCGTTCATCTAAGATGTCACTTGGAGCACAGGTGGCCTGTCCAGCATGCAGACCTTAGGGAAGTCAACTTCTGACATGGCAAACAACATTCCCAAGAACAAGAGCCCCAAGAAGTTTGGTTTCATATTTATCCTCCAGAGAAGTATTTTTCAGATTGATTAGATTCAAGGATGGGACGCTAGACTCAAGAAATTTATTTAAAAAAAAAAAAAAAAAAGGATGATATGGCCCAAATAAGTTGGAAAACCTTATCTTCTCTAGCTCCTTCTTTGGCAGTCAAAATGCATATTAGCATATTTAGGCCTTAAAAATCAAGAACCCAATTTAACTTATTAAGAGTTTCCCAAATATATAGACTACAGAACCCCAACCTTCCTTCAGCATGTTAGAACATTCATCTGGCATATGGAAATAAGGCAAAAAGTTTGAGAGCACGTCCTTTCTACATCAGCACAATTACCAAAGGCCATTCAAAGATTGTCCAGGGAAGGGCTGTCCAATAGAAGTTTCTGCAGTGATAGAAATGTTCTGTACTGTCCAATATGGTAGCTACCAGAGACATGAGGCTATTGGGCACTTGACATGTAGCTAATGTTACCAGGAAGCTAAAATTTTAATTTCTTTAATTTTAACTGGTCTAACTTTAAATAGCCATATGTGTCTAATGGTGGCCATGTTGGATGGAACAGGTCTAGGAAAAGGTACTTAGTTGATCTCAGTGTTTTATCATTGATTAAAGGTCCCACACTCGGTGATGTCACTAGGCCCCTACTGCCCTCTCATCTGTTCAGCTACTGACCAGTCCCCCTTGACCTGTAGGGTCGACCCACAATAAAGCAACCAAGTGAGTAGCTCCTGGGCCATTAGGAAACTTCTAAGACTCTGCTTCAAAGCTAGTGGTGATGGTTGATTTTATCTGTCAACTCAACTGGGCCACAGGATGCCAAATGGCTGGTTGTGCATTATTTCTGCGTCTATCTGTGAGGCTGTTTCTAGAAGAGATTAGCCCTTGAACTGGTGAACTAAGAAGATGGCCCTCCCCGATGTGGGTGGGCATTATCCAATCTGTTGTGGCCCTCCATGGAAAAAAAAGGTGGAGGAAGGTTGAATTAGTTCTGCTTGGTTGCTGGACGATGATATTGATTTCCCCTGCCCTCGGCATTCCTGGTCCTCAGGCCTTCAGAGCAGAACTAGAATCTCATCCTTGACTTTCCTGCCTGCTGTGACTTTGAACTATACCACCGGGTTTCCTGGGTCTCCACCTTTGCAGATGGTAAATCATGGAGCTTCTCAGCCTTTATAATTGTATGAGCCAATATCTCATAATAAATATTTTCACATACACACACATTATTATTGACATATATATGTGTATGAATGCATATATATACATATACACATGTGGCCCGGTCCCTGGAAGCCCTGAATGACAGTAGATGCTACTTCTGGAATACCTGTCACGGTCTCCCTGTTAGACTGTGATACTGCATTGCTGGGTGGTGATAATCTCAGGAGTGGGATCACAGATCTTCAGGACATGGGAACAGTGGATAAAGTTGGGGACCCCAAAGCCAAATGTCCATGTTAAAATCTGGGCCCTACCATCCACTCCATGTGTACATTTGGAGAAGTTACTGGACTTTTTCTGGATCTCAGCAACTTGTACTATAAAATAGAGATCAGCCTAAGAAAATGTCGTAAGGTCGTGAGCCCACTCCTACCATTTGTGGGCTACAGAAATGGCCGACAAAGGGCCCTCAGGTGGGCGATCTACCTGTCTTTGCTCCAAACAACCCCAAACAACAACCTTTTACCCCAGGTTCAGCTCCATTCCCCCAAGTTTACCCTCACACCCATTGACAGTCATCTCTAGACCTGGGGGACACTCATTGGTTACACCGTCTCCCCTTGAGAAGACAAACCCAGGACAGAGACATATGCAGCCTGTGTGTAAGCAGAAAATTCTGAGGTTCTGGGCATCCTTAGTGTGATCTAGAAGAAGGGACAATGGTTCCAGGAGAGTGTATCCCCTTGGCCCCGAGTCTCCTCACCATGGGGAGAGGCACTGTCACCAAAGGGCCAGATCAGAGCCCAGGGAACATGCATGCACTCACACACCTACGCAGGGCCCAGGGCAGGGGCCCCTCTTGCCCGGGTCCAAAGGAGGTTCTGGACTGAGGATTAAGTGACAGCTTGGGAAAAAGGCTGGCACCTGGTTAAGACTCCGTAAGTCACTGGCATATTTCACTTCAGTTTCACCGTGGCGTCTAGCTGTGTAAGGTCCAGCTGTCCTCTGAACTTAAGACCTACTACCAGATGACAAGAAAGAAACTTTATTTGACTTGGAGTGAAAATAAAGCCAGTTTATCCCTTCAAAGAGTACCGGGGATAATGGGATGAGGCGACGCAGGTCCGGGGATATAGGGGACCCGAAGTTCCCAGCGGCCATCGTATTCTGGATTCATAAGGTCAAACTTTACAGCCTTGTTACTGTCACTCTTGAGAATCCCTATCGAAGGTAGGCCATTTCATCCCTGCACTAAGTGGAAAAAAAGAAAAAAAAAAGCTTCTGTGTTTTTCTTATAATGACACTACCAAAGAGCATTATGAAACGCAAGAATTAAAAGGGAGAAACGTATTTTTAAACAGATAGCATCTACTGAGGTGTGAGCTAGCCAAATACAAGGTCGTCAGGTGGCCAGGAAAAGAGCACCTGAGAAAGGAAGCATACATGCAGTGGATGTGAAGTTACTTCTGCCAGAGACACATCTCGGGGCTGAGGCTACGGGCGAGGCCCGAACCGGTGGCCAGCGTGCACATCTGAGGAGACACTCGCTCTCGGGGTTGTGTGCGTGGGCACAGGGCGGGCACCTGAGAGGCCGTGGGCTCCGTGTCTCACTCGTCATTCTGGCCCCGGGGCCCCCCGTGTGTTATAACCAAGGCTCTTCAAAAGCAGTAAGGGAGGCTGTGAAATCGCAGTCGCTTCTGGGATAAACTAGGGGACAAATTAACACAGATAACCATCTTCAGAGGATTCGCACACACCAGAGTTCGCCGGCAGCTCGCTCTGTTGGAGGTGGAAAGGCTGGAAATCGCGAGGGCTTTCCCCCCCCCCCCCCGCAAGGAGCCACCCTCCCCAGATGCGCAGAAAGCCCGCACATCTGGCTGTTCCCCCTTGCTTTCAGCTCAGCTGGGAGGCTTGATGAGAACGTGTGCCAGGGGGGATCTGGCATCTGATGGGCACAGGGAAGGGGCAGACCAGCTCCAGGGTGAGTCCCAGACCAGCCTGGTCCCCCCAGCAGGCTCCGGGGAGAAGAAAAGCCAGGCAAGCCAGGCAAGCCAACCCACACTCTCTCCTTCCAACCCGGGAGATTTGTCTTTGTTTCCCTAGGTATTTATTTGTGTTTTCCTCCGACTGTTTTGCATATCATTGAGAGTTAAAGAAGACATATTGTATGTCCTGAAGAGAGGCAGTAAAAATAATTTAGCTTATTTCTTTCATGTCTGAGTGTATTAATTCTTGCTTACATGAGGAAATACGAAAAAACACAAACTGTAAACAAGGAATCATTTGGAATCAGATTATGCATGAATAACGACACACATTCTCATCTAAGATGTGTGTGCGCGGAGGGGGGAGAAATCTAGTTTTACTGCCAGTACCTTTAAAAAAATGTGTTTCTTTTTCAAAGGAAATTACTCAGAATGTAATAAAAACATGTTTTCTGTTCTAAAAGGATTAATTTACCTTTTGTGTCATGAAAAAATAAATGCAATCAATACCTTAATTCTCCTCTATGGAGAAGGAGAATTTCCACGTGCAAATCCTAGGGAATGGCCATTTAGCTTTGATTTCCTAATACTACCGAGATTGTGTTTCTCTTATGATTTCTCTGTTATTCAGACTCTTTCCCGGGCCTCAGATGACTTCAGAGCACGGAGGGGCGGGGCGGGGGGTGTTCCTCTGCTTCCTTTTCCAATTCTGGCCCCTCTTTCTTCCCATGCGTTTCCCTCTTTGTCCCCTGTGACCCCATTCTCGCTCATTAGCACCCAGAGACTGAGAAGTGCAAAGGGCTCTGTAAAGCGAGGAAGAGGCAAGTGAATCATTGCAGACTCCAGAGATGGGGGACGGGGTGGGGGGGGGGCGCGGGGGTTAGTGGCATCTCTAATTCCACCGAGCACGTGACCTGGGACCTGTTTACCTAACCTTACAATCCTTCGCTTTCCTCGCTTGCAAAAGAGAAATGAAAAACTGTACCTCCTGGGTCGGGCAATTCTAAGGAACGAATGCATGGAGAGGGCTCAGCACGGTATCTTGTGGACCTCATTTTTTTTTTTTTTATTTTTTTTTTTTAACGTTTATTTATTTTTGAGACAGACAGAGACAGAGCATGAACAGGGGAGGGGCAGAGAGAGAGGGAGACACAGAATCAGAAGCAGGCTCCAGGCTCTGAGCCATCAGCCCAGAGCCCGACGCGGGGCCTGAACTCACGGACCACGAGATCGTGACCTGAGCTGAAGTCAGACGCTTAACTGACTGAGCCACCCAGGCGCCCCTTGTGGACCTCATTTTACTGGAGCCATTGCTTCTTGCCTCTTTTTCACGCCTGGACTTAGGCATCCCGTTCAGAAATAACCTTTCGTTCTCATTTCTGTCCTTCCCGCAGGCCGAGTTCATTCACCCGTCGCCCCCAGGGATGTTTGAAAGGATTGTTCTTCTTACTATTCTTTCATTTGGTTTTCCTTTACTGAGCCCCAGACTTGAGGGTTGGAAGGATTCTTTAGGATCTGCCACCCAAACACCCATCTGCGCAGCCGTCCGTCCATGCAGCCGTCCAACAAATATACTAAGCACATCAAGCACGGTTCTAGCTTTGGAATGGAGGCGTGAACAAAACGCTCAGACCTTGGCTCTCATGGCGCTTTGTCTTGTGAGCGGGCACTGAACAGCAGAACGACACGTGACAAGTAGGGCAGCCAAGTTGTTTCGGTTTGACCAGGACTCACTTCGTTTCAGCGCTGAGGTCCTGGATCCGGAGACTGTGTCCTCTGTCCTGGCAAACAGGGATGTTTGCTCATCCTAAGAGATAAATGCGATGAAGGGAAAAGCTACCAGGAAAGTTGCCAACTGGAGACCTGACCCCCGTCTCAGGTGTCAGAGGTGGCTCACCCGGGGAAGCCCCGCTCAGTGAAGACCAGACGGACGGAGCAGTAGACACCCAAAGGATGCGGTGAGGAGGGGAAGGCGGGTCAAGCGTACGATCAGGGGCATTGCTTATACAAAGGCCCGAAGGTTGGAGGACTTGGAAGGCGCAGAGAAATCAAAGCCAGGTGACATTGCAGAGGCGAGTAAGAAAAACCCTACAGACTCCACGGAGGAATGTGTGAGTCAGCGGAGGGGCGCTGGGAGGCTCTGGGGAGGTTGGAGCAAGGACACTACGATGAAAAAGTTCCTTACGAAGACGGTCCCCCGGCTGTGCTCTGAGCACTGATGGGAAGTGAGGTGCCAAGACTAGGTAGGAAAGTTCTACCTAGTGGGCGTGGATGAAGGGCTCCCCGGGACAGGGTGGACTGGCCCGGACTGACTGGACCGGGGACAGGAGGCAGGAGAAGGGGAAAGGCGGACTCCCAGGTTCCTGGTGGAAGCTCTCATGCACGGTAGGACCGGTTAGTGAGAAGGCAACGCTCGCCGCAGCAAGCCAAAGTTCTCGCGAGTCTCGGTGCTTCCGACTCGTGGACTCAGAGGCCCAACACGTGCACCTGCTCTCCAGACATTCACAGGTGACAGAGGAGCACGGCCTGGCAACACACATCCCCATACAGTGGAGAGGGGCTGTGAGGCCAGAAACGAGCACAGGCACTGAGCAGGGGCAGGAGGAGGGGACCAGCCAGGCGTACGAAGTTGAGGAAGACTTCACAGAACGGAAGGTGCTTCCCTTTGGACTTAAAAGCGAAATGAAAGCTCAGCAGGTGCAGACAGAGGGAGGACGCTCCCGGCAGGGAGCACAGCATATGCAAAGGCAGGGGCTCTAAGACCTGTTGGGGGGATGTCCAGGAGTCTGGCCCGGCCGGAGCAAAGATGGCAGGGCCATGGGATGGAGGGGAGGCAGGCCGTGGCCAGCTCGTGAAAGTCCCCTCTGTCTGCCACGCGAGGAAGTTCACACCTGATCTGGGAGTCCATAAGGACCTACCAAGGGTTTTTGGTTTTTGTATTTTTTTGGTTTTATAATTATTTTAGACTTATATAAAAGTTGTGGAAGTAATACAGAGAATTCTTTGACGTCTGGGGTTTTTTTTTAGTTTATTTAGAGACAGAGATAGTGTGGATGGGGCACGGGGCAGGGCGGTGGGGGGGAGCTGCAGAGAGAGAGGGAGAATCCCAAGCAGGCTCCACAGGGTCGGCACAGAGCCCAGGCTGGGGCTCGAACTCACGAAACCGTGAGATCATAACCTGAGCCCAAATCAAGGGTTGGACGCTTAACAGACTGAGCCACCCAGGTGCCCCTAGAATTCTCTGTGACTTCTTCACCAGCAAGGGGAGGGCATCAGCTTTTACCTGCCTTCCGAAGTGGAGCTTTTTAAGACTCCCTTGAGTGATTACAATACCAATAATTATTGTAACAGCAACACACTTATATAGTGTGCCACGTTCCGGGCACTCTTCTAAGGATTTCACATATATCAACTCATGTAATCCTCAATCAACCCGGTGAGGCCAACACTTTCGAGGACCCATTTTACAGGTGAGAAAACAGACATTCCTAAGACGCATGGTTAATGAAGTGCCACAACCCAGATGTGTGGCCCACATCTATGGCCCACCCACTTGTAGAGTCTAAATGCGTGAAAACAACAACAACCCAGACGTCCCCTAAACAGATCAGGCACCCACAACGGAGGTACGGCAGGTGCTATTACCTCCTTGCAAAGGTGACGGTAAATCAAAGTTTCCGGAAAAGTTAAATGGCTTCTCTGCAGCCAAAGCTGCGACTCTAGCCTCGTGAGCGAATTTACCTGCCCCCCACTTTTTCCTCCTCTCTGGGATCTCGGTGATTCCATGAGGCCCACCCTCCATGGGGAAGGCTGCCTGCCCTACTCAGCTCTTCCCATTCAAATGCCAATCTCTTCCTGAAACGCCCTCCTCAACACACCCAGAAATAGTCGGCTATCTGGGCACCCCCTGGCCCCCTCAAGCGGACATAAAATTAGCCATCATACCTATCCTGTCACCTGAGGCGTTGCCCATTTATTTCCCTGAACACGGATTATTGAGCCACTATGAAGCATTAAGCTTGGAGAACACGTCGACAAAGACAGACAACACAAACCATTGTTGCTTCTGTCATTAAGGCATCTTGTCGAGGACAGAGGCTTTTTTAACGTGGGTTTCTCCAGAGCCACAGCCTTCAGTACTTTCTGGAAGGGCTTCATGACCCAAGAAAGCTCACAAGCGCAGTGGAGTCTGGCTGCGTTCGAATCCCAGCTGTCCTGCTTCGCAGCAAGGTGACCTTGGGCAACTCGTCAGCCCTCCTGTGCCTCCATTTCCTCATGGGAATAATGACACACCCCCCCCCCCCCAACATCCTACGGATGTTCTGAGGATCCAGTGAGCAGAAAGCACCGGACATCGCATGTGGCCAGATGGTAAGCATTACATGAGTATTCACGTAATTTTTAAGCCAACTGTACGGAGATATTGCATGCATTTAAGCCGTGTCGTCGGATGGGCTTTGACAGTGGCCTTCGCGGGAGGGAGCCCTGATGCATCAAGAGCCAGCTATCGCTTTACGTTTAGTGCAATTCTATTTACTTCGTGGCCTTGCCGTGGGAACGCCTGGCCTTCCGAACAGTGCAGGGCATGTAACATATCCTCGATCAACGTGAGCTCTTTTTACCACTATCGTTGGCTGCAAAGAGTCTCCCACCGGGCAGAGTTACCTACAAACTCAGAGCAAAAAGAGAAGCTCCCATGCGGGGAAGCAAAGCAGCTGAAAACTCTTCTGAGAAAATACTCGCGTGGTCCAGCCCGGCGATGGAAGGTGCATGCCACTCGTGGTCTGATCTGCCCCCTGTTTTGAGCCCCAGAGGTCTCTGAACTTGACCCTTTCCTAACAGCAGATGTAGACTCGAAGGGTGGCCGCCAGGATTCGCAGCGATGACCTGTTCCTCGGGCAGCCAAGGGGCTCGGCCGCCGGGGACGGGGCCAGAGAGGTCACTACCGAGAGAGAGACCCCTGTCCTTCTGCCGCTTTGATGGCGCTGCCAGATCTCAGCCTCCCATCTGTAATCCCAAGTTTCATGTTTTAAAAAAGTCTTGCCAAAGAAGCCAACAGTGTCGGCTCCCAGGAAAACAAACACAAAAGTATTTTTGTCAAGGCAGGAGCCCTGCAGTGGTTGGCTGCCTTTACAGATATCTGTTCACCTTTCATAAATGTCAGACTTGAAATAAAAAAGACAGGATAATGAGGTCTCATTTCCACAGAAGCAAGCAGGCACCTACTAATTAACCCACAGACCACTAACAAACATGCTGTTTAGACGCTTTGGCTGCGATCGGCAGAAGCACAAACAGCTTGGGCTCAAACGATCTGATTTTCCTACCCTCCTCTGCTATTTTAAAAATATTTTAAATGGCCCCAATGATTCAACATCTGTTCATTTAGTCGGCACGCATTTGCATAATACCCACTGTGTGCAAGGCGCTCGATCAGGGCTGGGGCGGGGGGACCCTGCGAGGCCGTATTTCGTGAGGAGCAGAGGCCCTGTGGCGGCCGACAGGTCGGGATTTGAATTTCGGCCTCGTCCCTCGGCACAGACATGTAAGTGTTGCAAACCTGAGTTGACTCCTGCATCACGCAGCGTGGAGATAATGCCATTGCGTGTCGTAAGCTGTTGGAATTAAATAATAGAAGTAAAATGTCTGCCAGGCGGAAAGGGACACATTGTAAAGGAGTCGCTCAGAGAGAAGGAGAAAGGAAGGGGGAAGAAGCAAGAGGGGGAAAGGAAGGGGGAGAAGGAGAAGAGTACATGGGGGTGACAGAGGAAGGAAACCAACTAGGTTGGGGACAGGAGAAGGAAAAGAGGAGACCTCCGTGTCGCTGACCTCTGCGCACGGTGTGGAAGACTGATATTATTACGGATTACGAGGGCAGAGTCAGTGGCTAGAGAGGGACAGAAACGTCTGAGATACTTTGAAGAAAGCAATCACTTCTTACTGTGGATTGAGAGGCAGTGGTCAAGGGTGAGGGAAACCGATGCTTGTGTTTGGAGTCCTTGATGGGCGGACACCGAGACTGGAAGAAGAGCAGGGAAAGGTGCCTTCGGTGGGAGGAACAGCCTGGACAAAAGCCTGGGGGCTAGATTGCACAGGCTGCGTTTACGGCCCAGAGAGGTGTCACAGCTGGCGTGGCAGGTGGGGCACAGCGGAGGGCAAGGCTGCAAAGATAGGGATCCCCTGGGCCGTGGAGACCTCGAATGTTTTGTCCTGAAGGTGGCTAGAAGTTCTCAATGAGAAGATTCCAGAGGCGGAAATCCAAAGCGGGAGAGATCATTGCAAGTTATTTCGAGAAGTCCACGAGTTAGGAAGAGGTCCATTTCTGTACTGTGCAAACAACGCTGGTCCCTTACCTCTACAATGCATTTTATTTCCTTGGAAAACAATGCTTCATGAATTATCGTATTTAATTCTAGCCTTCTCCTGGGTCGAATGGTGGCCGCCCGGATGATAGGTCTACATTCTGATTCCAGGAATCCACAAATGTGACCTTAGATAGAATAAGAGTCTTTGCAGATCTAATTCCATTAAGGATCTGGTGATAGATCATCCCGGATTACGCAGGCAGGCGCTAACCCCAGTGCGAAGTGTCTTCGTAAGAGACACAGAGGAGAGGGGCACCTGGGTGGCTCGGTCGGTTGAACGTCGGGCTCTTGGTTTCGGCTCAGGTCATGATCTCACTGTTTGCGGAGTTCGAGCCCCATATCGGGCTCACTGCTGTCAGCCCGTCAAGGCAGAACCAGCTTCAGATCCTCTGTCGCCCTATCTCTGCCCCTCCCTGACTTGCACTCGCCCCCAAAAATAAATATTTTGTTTTTAAAGAGAGAGACATAGAAGAGAGACAAACAGGAAGAAGAGAAGCTGTGTAAAGAGGGAGAGGTGCCATCACAAGCCATGGAACGTTGGAACCACCCGAGGCTGAAAGAGACAAGGAGATACCTGGGTTTCATACATTTCTGTTGTTAAGCCACGGAGTTTGTGCAAATTTGTTATGGAAGCTCTGGCAAACTTTATAATGCGAACCGTTTGCGAAGAGCAGAAGTGGGATTGTACTTCCTCTCGGACCACTGAGAAGAGAAAGGTCCTGCTTTCAGGTAAGTTCGTGGTGGAGCAGGGGCCACTTGGGACCCAGCAATCTGTTAGCACTGGTGCAAGGCACGGTAGAAGAGTATGTGAAGTAGCCGGGATCCAGCCAAAAACACACCAAAAGACCCAAACAACTTGGATTCCAGGCTAAGAAACTTATTTCCCGGCCTGCAAAAAGCCTGTTTGCCAAAGTTGGTTCTGTGAATTAGCAGTTCACGGGACTGGTGCATTCTGCGTTAACTGAGTTGTCAATCACCGGCCCTCGGAGGGACCCTCAGAAACCCTACTGATGGAGCAGAGCTAAGTTCATCAGACCTAACTCCAGGAACAGAAACCACCACCTGGATAGAATCCCAATCCGGGGAGAATCGGGAAGGTATTTCTAGGGCTTTTAGGGTCAGGGCTGGGTGATTCCAAGGTGAGTTCCCTAAGGTGGGAAACTGGTTGGAGCCAGGCAGAATTTATTTCAAAAGGGTTTGGATTGGTGGGTAGAGGGAGGTTCCGATGGCAATTTCGACGAGCAAGCTGTTCGTCTCAAAAAGGAGGTATTCTGGTGGAGTTATAGAAGCAGGGTTTTCCCGGTGCTAGAAGCTAAGTGCTTTTCTTCTGGGCCCTGTAGTGCTTAGCACGGGCAGCGGGAAGGCTTTTAGCTTAAGTTCTCACAACAAACATTTACTGGGTGAGGATCTTTGACGTCACAGGTACTGCTCTAGGTCCGTGTGTGTGTGTGTGTGTGTGTGTGTGTGTGTGAATACACATGCATGTGTGTGTAGGTACCTACCCTCATAAAGCCTGAAATCACATGGGGGAGGACAGAAAACGGAACAATCCATAAATACATACATACATACAACTGGATTTCAGAAAGTGCTTAGCCCTCCGGAGAGCAATAAAGCAGGAATAGAAAATGAGGACTGTAATGGGGAGAGAGGAAGAAACACAATATTCATACATGTTGTGGGGAAATCGCCCTGTGGCTGCACAGGCTTCCGAGGTGCCAGGTTAATCAAAGCTACGATGAGCTCGTGGCGCCCAGAATATCTAGAAGTCTGCCGTTGGCCCCCGCTTTGGAGGAGACTCCAGGAAGGGAATGAAACATGAGGTATTTCCTGAATGCCCTTGGCTTCCAAGCCTTCTTCTCATTGAACCTCTCCAAGGAGCACGTTGTCCTTGGGAACGCGTTGAGGGACGAGCGCCGCGGGCGAAGGATGTCCACCCCGTTCAGGGGTCATCTGCTGGAAGGAACTGAAAGCCGGGCGGGGGGTGGGGGGGTGTCTGCGTGACGATCCACGTGCAGTGCAGACGTGGAATGCAGGGGTGGAGAGGGAGGGAGAGGAGGGGAGGGGGTGACCAGCCACGAGCTTCTTCCCAGCAGCCGCAATAGGGCACCCTTTTACCCGGGGCTGGGGACCCTGGTCGCGATTTTTTCTGTTCTTTCTTTCTGCTCCTGTCCCAGACTTGGGTTCCATGTTTGTTGAACGAATAAAGAGAGCCACTGGAATGCAGGAGGAAAGTAGGTAGTTCTGGAAAACAGCGGGGGACACACAGGCCCGGGGACACACAGGCCGGGACCCCCCCGTGGCACATTTGCAGACGATTCTCCTTCCCTCCGCCGCCTCACTCTGCAGGAAGCAATTACAGGTTACTTTTCTCGTCCCGCTAAGTCAACCCAGGCGCGCCCCCTTGCTGCCTGGAGGAGGTATGACAACTCTGTTGCCTCCCGGCCCTGAAACCCCAACCGCTGGGCCCCTCTCCTCCCCCACAGCGGCCCACCAGCTGGACTCCGTCACCTCCGACGCCGGATTGAGTTGCCGGTAGAGCTGGACGCTGGGTGACGGCTCCCTCCGCGCTAGTCCCCCGGCCAGGGCCAGCAACCAAGATGCCTCGGGGCTTCGGGAAATCTCTCTCGTGCGCCTTTGCAAGACCCACCGGACTCCCGGCATGACCGACTTCGCGAAGGTGCCAAGTTCCCTCCGATGACCATGCCGGCCTCTTCTCTGCAACCCTCAGACCTGGGGTCAGGCCGCCTTCCTTCTGTCTTCCTTGCCCTCCGCGCCCTCCCTGTCCTGGTTTGCAGTCTTGGCCCCACTCGGGACCAGCCCAGGCTTCAGACAAGCTTAAGTGCCCCTGAACCTCAAGGGCAAGCTGTCTCCCACGAGGCTTCTCTGACCTTCTGTAAATTGGGGGGTGGGTACCGAGAGAAGCGGGAAATTGTCCGATTCGACTCGGCCGCATCCAAGCGCCGGCGGAAAAGGTAAGCGTTGAGAAGTTCAGGGCCTGCCCATCAACCGAATCCAGGCCTCCAGGCCTGTCAGAGCGCCTGTGAACTGCCATTCTTGGCACACCTTGGACCTTTGCTTTCCTCAAGCCAGAGAATGAAACGACTCTTCCTCCGGCCTCTGGGGCCCGGGTCCAGGCGTGCCGACCTGGTGACCGGCTCCCGTTTCCCTCCCGCGCCGGGTCCCCTGCTTCCCCCTCCAGGCAGGGCTCCTTCCACGGCCCCCATATCACCCTCCCCAGAAACGTTTTGTTCCGTGCGTTTTTTTAAGCCCGCCATAAAAACATGGAATTATTTTTTTTTTATTTGAAATTCATTTACTGTCTTCTTTTATAGATCTGTCATTTATACAATGGCTGGAAAACTTTCTAAAATCAGATACAATTTATGAACCCCTTCTTTGCGGCATAATGTCATTTTGTGCATTAAGATGACAATGACTGGGGGGGGGGGGTAGCAGATGTGTCTCTCCCGAGGGGGGTGAAGGGAGCGCGGGGGAGACGGTGCGTGGGGGGTTGTCCTGGTTCTTCTGAAATAAGTCGCCGTGTGCCTGCGCGCAGCCCCCACCAGGGGCTTTCGTGAAAGGAAGACAAGAGAAAAAATGTATTTTTCCCATCCGTGAGGCAAGAGTAACCATGAGAAGCAACTTAGGCCCCCTTACAAGAGAATAAAATCTTGACAAACAGTGAATGCTGCCATTCACCCATAAAGATTCCAGACTCTAGTCTAGTCTGCAAAAAATCCTCTAGAAGTAGTTGAGGGCAATAACACGAGGCCGGGCTTCTCCGTCCTCGCCGCATACTAGAATTGCTTGGTGGGGGAGCTTTTTAAAACTACCACTTCCCAGGGGCGCCTGGGTGGCGCAGTCGGTTCAAGCTCCGACGCTTGATGTCGGCTCAGGGCATGATCTCAGGTTTCGTGAGTTCTAGCCCCGCGTCCGGCTGGGTGGGTGCTGAGAGCACGGAGCCTGCTTGGGATGCTCCCCCGCCCTCGCTCTCTCTCTCTGCCCCTCCCCCACTCACACTGTCTCTGTCTCTCTCAAGGTAACTAAACTTAAAAAAGAAAAATAAAATAAAAAACAGATTCCCCGGCCCCTGTCCTCCTTCCAATTGGATGTGGCCTGGGGTCCAGACACAGGTATCTTTTTGAAGTGTTCCGGATGAATCCAGTATGCGGTCCTGGCTGCCAACATGGGAATAGTGGCCCTCAGAAGATGGGGTTCTAACTCCAGTCAATATCGTTGGCATGAGGTTGGGTCCATGATAAAAGCTAATGCTTAGTTACTCCTTACCACGGGCCAGGTGCTGTTCCAAACCCTTTCCACGTATCGACAACTTTTCTGAGTCTGTGTGGTAGACTGTTGTTGTTATCCTGCTTCTCAGATGATGCAGCGGAGGCTCAGAGAGATAACGTAGCCTGCCTAGGGTCACACAGCCAGTAATTGACCGAAGCGGGATTTGAACCCAGGCGGTATGACTCCGGAGGCCCCCTGCTCGACCTCCTGTGCCTACTGACTTCCTAAAGGATCTAAGCATCTGTTTCTAAGTTGCCAAAATAATAATTAGTCTCTCATCTGCAAAATGAGGTAAACCGCGCTAGGTGATCTGTAACGTTCTATGGGCCGCCATGCTGAAAAGATGGTGGAAACGAGGCCAAGAGAAAGGAAGCATCTTGGTGCCATCGCCCAGTCAGGAAGTCGGGCAGAGCCGGTTCTCCAGCTCAGGTCTCCTGAGGCATGGTGCAGAATTCTTCCCGACCTCACAGGACAAGCTGGAGGAGGAGCTGGCCTCCAGAACATCCCACTTGAACTTAAACCACTTCTCGGAAAGAACTCCAGCCCCACGCTTCAAATCGTGACACTAACCTTAAACCCGTGTGCTCCCCTGTATTTTCCAAGAGACAGACTGAACTGTTATCCAATATAACCAAACTTCCATTCCGCGTCTCTTGTTGATGGGACGCCGATATATATGTACCACGAGGAACAGAAGAGAAGAAAGAGTATGGTCTTGTCTTCACTGGGGGAAAAAAAAATCACTCTAGAATGTTAAACGCAAAGGAGAGGAGATCTCTCCCTCCACCTTTTGCCGGGATCATGGGCGTCCTCCAGCCCCGTTCTCTGCCTCCCCACTCCTCGCTCCTCCCCAATGGAGGGAGGAAAAGTCGTTTCGTAAGGCAGTTGAAGGATGGCATCTATCGGAGGGCACGTTCACCATGTTAAAAAAGACGTTAGACCTTGCCCAGCCTTTCCTTTGTTTCCACTCCCTGCAGTGGATAGGGGGGCAGCTGCCCCCCTCTGTGCCTTAAATGTATCCTGGAGTGCTCTGTACATTTTGCAGGTCCCCATACCAGGGTAGTGGTCCAGGAGGCCATAAGATGGGCTGATCCCGATTCAGAGTTCAGGGCTATGATGTCAGTAGGAGATCCTTTAGGACCTCAAGAGTCAGAAGACACGCACCCTAACCCCCAATTTCCCGAAACTGTATGTTAAAGAGCATTCTTCCAACCACCTGCTCTACCCCACCCTCATATGAGTCATCAAGATGACTAATACTGTACCGTGACAAGTAGCATTATCCTAAGTGTCCCCTGTGGTGGCATTAACAGAGCGAACATTGAATAGCATCACTGCTTCCAGCTTTCTCCTGAAGGAGTCGCTTAGCACTTATGCACGTCGGTGGATACTAACGTCCAAGCCAACTTGGGCATTTGGTCTTAGATATTTAGGCAAATCCGGAGGGAGACAAGTTGTTTCTTTTTCTAAGCAAGACAACTCACAAGGAGAAGGAAGAGAAGGAAGAGGAAGGAAAAAAGGAATAAAGAAAAGAGTGGTTCTTGGCCAACTATCACCTCTTTGGAAACAGCGTTTTTATGAGCTGAATGCTAATGAATAAAAGTGGATAAAAAACATGTGGGTTAAATTCTCCTGAAAACACTTGGCTTAGAATTTTAAGGGGAAAACAGGCCCAGGGCCAAATGCGTGGTGGTGTTGGCCAAGCCCAGGGGGAGGTGCTCTGGCCCATGTGCCTCACACAGCTGGGTCCCCGGGACCCTGCTCGGCCACCATCCTGCCCACCTGCCTTTCACCCACTACACTCCTAGGGGAACTGCACCCAGCTTTGGTGGTGTGGCTGGTATTGGGAGCCATGGGACCCCCACCGTGGCTCCCGGACCTCGCTGCCAACCAACCAGGACTTAATGAGTTTTCCTAACCTGGTCAAAGTGCAGAAAGGGGCAGATTTATTTGCCCAGGACAGACTCTCGTTTCTCTAGTCTAGGTAAAAATCAAAAAATCATAGCTTGATCTCTTCCCCTGAGCTTACCAAAGATGTGAGCCTGGACGCAACAACAGATTTTCTACCTGGACGTAAGTAGTGTGAGGCTGGTCCCCTGGGCCCCTGGCCTGCACATCTGCCGTATTTTTGAGGAGCCTACTCTCAACGCACACGAGCTTATGGAAGTCTTGATGTTTGGTAACCGTCCTTTCCTGAGCACCTTTTTTGAGCACTGGTATGTGCCTGGCGCTATGAAGAAGGGCGTGACCCGGACCTGCGTCAGCTGCCTCGTCAGAATAGTTATCGAAGGAGGGGATCGGTGACTTCTCCAAGGTTGTGTGTCTGATTTCTGACGGGGGGAAGATTAGAGGGAGCAGAAGCCAATGCGTCGTGTTCTAATGAATGACACCATCCTGGTAATCTTTAACCCCTTCATTAGAGTAGTATTTAAAATGTAAATTGAAAACGTGTGCCACAGCCCTCAGTAACTCCAAATGGCTCATTTACAGAAAATAATCACAGGGGGATGTCACCCCGTCATCTCTTCAGAGAGCACTTCTGGATAATCTCTTATCTGGTGGGTGTATTTGGACAACGGGCTACGATTTCACCACTAACCTGAGGGAAGCATCGTTAGACATGTAAATGTGTCGGAGGGAAAAAGACAGCCATCATATGATTATTTATCCCTCCCTCCCTCAGAGCAGCATGGATCACGGACACATGGCTATGCCACAGGAAACATTGCTTTTTCTCCTCTGTCAACTCTCTTCCTTACCCGTGTCCGTGGCATTGTCCGTGGCATTCTTGTCACTTTGTTGTAATTAGTCTCCCAACGATCTGGCTCTTTCACTTGATTCTGGAAGCAGAGGTCCCATCTGATGCACCTTGTACCCCCGGTTTGGGTTAGGCAGCCTTAAGACCCCTTGCACAGGGATGACAAGCGTGTGGCCTTCAGGCTGTCGCTCCGCCTTCGCACACCGGGAGCGACATTACGGATCAGTCGCTGCACTGCGTCTCTTGCCGGTCATAGACCTCCTTCAGGAGGGGCCTGAGGGTAGCCACCGGCAACTGATCAGAGATGGCATGAAAAACGAAACGTTTCCCATAGGTTTGTTCTAAAGCCTAAATATGCAGCCTGCCCAGGATAGGACGGGCTCTACCAGCAGGAGAACGCGGGAGCTGTAGACACTCGCCAATCTACATCTCCCCTCTGTGGAAGGGAGGGGCTCGTCAAAGGAGAGACGTAGGCAGGGACCCATGTTGGGTGGCCACACCTGGGATTTTTTGATCTGGAGCTAAGGGAGGACATCGGAGTTTTCTTCAGGGACGCAGCCCTGAGATGTGAGATTAGGAGGAGCCAGGGACCATGGGAAGACTACCCTGACGAAATAGAACCATCATGCAGAGGGGCTTGAAAGCCTCCTGGCCTATGTGGTTTCTGGCATCCCGTCATCTCTGAGGCTCCAATGGGCCTCTAATCTTTATCTTGGTGCGGGTGCCTGTGTCAACAAAAACCCCCTTTTTGGCGAAGCTAGTCTGAACTCTAGCTACTTTGCATTGCAATTAAAGCCATAGAAAATCGGTGAAATTATTTTACTCAGAAACTCTACTTGTGGGACCAACAGAATATGCTGCGGCAAAGCTCTGTGCTGCCTCCATTGCACCATACCCGATGGAAACACGATTTGGGGTTAGCCGATCACAGGATCCAGCCAAGAGGGACTGGTTCTTTCTCTGGGTTCTGAAATCAGAGATTTGTCCTTCTCCGATCTAAAGCAACACCTCGCATCTCGGAGGGTTCTAGCCCTGGCTTCACCGTGGATGTGTACATGGCTTTGGAGGTGTCCCTTCCCTCCTCTGTGTTTCTGTGGGAGAAGGCGGTGGAGACCGTGGCTTCTAAGGGCCCTTAGAACAGTGAAGGTGCTTGACTGGCTCTGCGTAGAGCTGCACACAGCGGAGGTTCCACGTTGACCTCTTCCCTCTGGCTTGGCACTTCTCCAGGCTGAAGGGGTTTGATCTTTCTCTAATCGCGGGCGGCGTTCCCAAACCACACAATGCTTCCCTGCCCAGCCTTCCACGAGCCTCAGCCTCCCACCGAGGCCTGTTGCTTTTTTGTCCCCGGAGGGGAAAATCCATTTCCCAAATCCGCTCCCAGCTCTTCGGGATGCTAAGTGACTTTTCCTTTTACACGACCTTCACTAAGTCACAGGGTGAATTCAGTCAGGGCTCAGACCTGGGCCCAGTTAGCAAAGTTCGTCCAGAGTCCGGAAGCAAAAGGCCAGGCTCCCACCAAAACCCAGGGGCCGAGAGATCAGGGGCAGTGTTTTCTAGCCAGCCCCGTGGGACCTTGGATTGAACTCTTGCCTCAGTAGAAGCGATAAGACCGAAGGTCAGGCCGATGGAGGAGTCACCCCGTGGGGTGCGTGCATGTGTGTGTCTCTTTTAAATGAACGCCTTCCAAAGAAAAATCTTGCCTGTGTGGGTGGACACTCTTTGAAGAGCCACGAATCAGCCTCTGTCTGCTCTAATGGATGTCTCGTCTGAGACTTCTCAAGTGATTGGCATTTGGTACCCAATGGGTAATCAGGTGGAAAATCTTTTTAATTTGGTAGAGTTAGGGATGTCAGATCTGCTCTCATGATGTGGTGATGGACCAAAATGTTCATCATTACAGAAGTGCACGGGGGGGGGGGGGGAAGAGAAAGATGAGAGAGTGTAGGGAGACCATCTCCCATTCGGTGCACAAAATGCTTCCAAAGACCTAGTAACACGCTCATGGTTTCCGAAACCCCGAGGAGTCCGTTTTAGAACCTGGGTCTCCTGACTCTTTATCCAGGGCGTTTTATTCTTGAGCCCTTACTTCCCGTAGTGAAGGCGCCCCCCTCAGCTGTTTCTTCGGCACTCCGAGTGCTCGGACGCTCAGACACTTTCACGACCATCATCTGGACCACGCCAAGGCCTCTCTAGAGTATACGGATGTCCCATTTGGAACCACATCAGAATGATCACCTCCGCCCGTGGGTAACATTTGGTTTCCAAAAGGACTCTTCATCTTGCTTTTGCCGAGAGCTTCTTTGAGGAACAAGTTACTCTGTGTTTAAATAGACCTTTGTTTCCAGAAAGCGGGACTGAAGGTCAAATGCTGCAAGCAGAGGCTGTATCCTGAAGAGCCACGGGCAAGGCAAAGGGATGGGGATGTGAAGACTGAGCAAGCGGAAGGCGTGACGCAAAGCAAGGACATGTGTGTGAGTGGCAGGCCAGGGATAGCGGGGAGAGGCCAGAAAAAGCACAGAGCCGGTGATCTGAGGACAGATCCCCCAAATCCTTCCACTGAGATCCAGAGAGCCACCCTGGACCCAGTCCCTGCTTCCCGTGGCCTCACCTGATTGCCATCTCCCCTAGGGACAATAGCCCCCATTCCCAAGTCAGCCAAGGGAGACACTGTTCCTTTGTCCCCCCGAGTGCCTAGTTGCATTATTTGTTTGTTTCAGGAATGAAACCATTGTGTAAAATTCAGCCCATCCAAACCTCCAGCAGCTTATGGCAAGAGGGAAGTCCTGTAGTTTGGCTAACGATCAGAGAAAGCCACAGTGGATCAGCAGGGACACTCTCTTTGGGACTGACCCAGTGTGACTCGTCCCAGCAGCAGAAGGCTGGGTAAAGAATGAGAGTGGATGGAGACACATCCCACTAGGGCATTAGGGAGAACAGCTAAGTGACGGGAAACAGTGGGCTCAGTCACTGCAATCAGCTGCTTTGACAAATAAGCAAAGTCTTTCTTGGTTATTCCCACTGTTGGGTTGACTCTTTGTTCCGTCCCAGTCCCAGTGAACTATTCTCACACAATTCTAAAGGCTGGGTTCATACTAAGCCTTCTACTGTGCCAGGAAAAAAAAAAAAAAACAAAAAACAAAAAACAAAAAAAACATTTCCTTCAGCCACTTTGAAAGCGGTGCAATACTTTGGTAAATACATCAGACAAGCGGAATCTGCTTTCTGTTCCCCAAAAGTGGAGTCCACAGGCGTACCGAGCAAGCAACCTAGCGAAGGGGAAAAAAAAAAAAGCCCATCTATCTTTTTTTCTCTTCCACTCACACAGAACTCTAGGAGACCCCTGAGATAACAGGATAATTAATCTCCTTTCAATAGCTAATAGAAGTGAGTGGAAGCAGTTCTGATCAGAGAATGTGGGAAATTGCATTTAACGCCAGGTGCCGCCGCCCAGCGCTGCTTCTGTGGCCTCGGGCGAGTCCTCAGCCTCTCGGGGCTCTGGTTTCTCCACTTATAAAGTGAAATCGGGGATTTGGCCAGTCGTTTTTCCTCCCACACTTGCTGCGGCCCTAGGGCAGAGTGAAGGAAAGGAAGCAGGCGGGGGGTCCAGGCTCTCGACCTGCCTCCAACAGGACAGTTCTGGGCTGATCTGTGTTACGGACTGAGCGTCTGCCCATTTTTGCCTTTAAAGGGATTTCATTGCTTAAAATAGTTTTGAAAATCGAATAACGTGGAAAACCACTGAACTTGTTGTGGCTTTCAGAGTGAACTCTGTGAGAAAAAATTATTCTTGCAGAGGGAAAAATAACGTTTCTAAGATTGGTGCACAGACCACCTGTTAATCCCTATCCCCAAATATTTGACCCATGCGTGGTTGCTTAAAATAATCAACCACATTGGGGCGCCTGGGTGGCTCATTCGGTGGAGCGTCCGACTTCGGCTCAGGTCATGATCTCGCGGTCCGTGAGTTCGAGCCCCGCGTCGGGCTCTGTGCTGACAGCTCAGAGCCTGGAGCCTGCTTATCCTGTGTCTCCCTCTCTCTCTGCACCTCCCCTGCTCTCTGTCTCTCTCTCTCAAAAATAAACCTAAAAATACAATAATCAGCCATATAATAATAAACTCTATAATTAGAGTTTTGTTTAATATCCATTAATCAATATTTTATATCTGAGAAAACCCCCAACATTCTGTTTTAGAGTGGGTAGCGTGGGAACTTGGAATATCCTGCTTAAGAAGCCTCTTAGCCTATAGATGGCGCTTTGGAAAACACCGCACGTGTTAGGTCAGGGCCCCGAGAGGCAGACCCTGGCATCGAGTTTGTGTTTAAGTACTGGATGAAGTAATTGCTCCCTTTAGAAATTGTCCAGAAAGTGGGGGGAGCAGGACAAGAATGGGGGGAAAACATACATGAGGGTATGACTTCAGGTCCCAGCTTTAGTCTGATCCTACGAAGGGATGGCCGAGAGTGTGTTCCTGCAGGAGTCAAGAGATCTCTAGGCTCCCACAGACTTGTCCCAGTTGGCTAAGGGCTGACCCAAAGGGGAGTGCAAACCCACGTACCTCCAGCTGTCTGCATTTTGAGGCAAAACAGCTCCACAGCCCGATGGTGGTTCTCACGAGAGAGACTCTGGTTGACGCAGGGCAGGTGGAAGGAGGGGATCTGCCTAGAACAGCACAGGTGACATGCATTGCAAATTGCAGGCTTTCAAGTGGGTCAGGCTTCCGGGGCCGCAGTGTAACAACACCTTCGGCCCAAGATGCTCCTTTGCTGACAGATCGGTGTGAACGAATACGAAAAGATGCGAAAGCCCAAGGAAACATTTATGGCAAGCTTGCATGAGTGGACCAGAAAGGAATACCCGAGATGAAAATATTATTGTCCTCATGCATTAGTCATTTCATGTAAAGTCAAAGGTCCCTTAGATATGGCAGTGTCATCCCAAAAGAATATTTTCTATTCCACTGGCATTAGATTCCTTCTTGCTATCTTGGAGGGCAGCATCATGGAAGAACTTCCCGCTGCTACTTCTAGTGCTCAGTGGTTAAGCTAGCCAGCCCCCTCCATCAATCTCAGTCCTTTCTCTTCAAGGCACTCTCATATTTCTACATTTCTGAGGATTATGCAAATCCTTCTTGTCTTCGCTACTGAGTCATCGACTCCCTGAGGGTAGAGACCACGTTAATTATCAATACATTCCTGTGCCTACACTAAAGGTGTTCATAAACTCCGAGCAAGTAATGAAGGTTTGCAAGTTGACTTAAACTACTGAAACCATCTATAGTCCAAAGCTTTACTTTGATAGGTCCATGCAAGCAAAAGTGTCCCTCGCCCTCTGTTCTATTGGATTCCTCAGGTTAATCAACCAAGGATTCCCTTAGGTGATTAATCCTAATTCCTTGGGTAATTAATCAGCCAAGCATTTATTGAGCACCTAGTCTGTACCCATCTCGACATTAGGAAGATTACAAAGTGATATAAAACACAGTTCAAGCACCCTGGGAACTTCAACTGTTTGGGAGAAACAATGTTTAACTCACATGAATCAAGAAAAAAGGCAATATAACAATATAACTGAGTGCTCCATTATCAAATGTTACAAAAATTCAACTGGTAGTAAACATACCAAAAGTTAATTGGAAAGTACAGACCATAAAAGCAAAAGAAGCTGGAACAGCTTTTATCACCAAGATCAGTTGGTAGTGGTTGCCTAGGGAATCAACTCAAGAAGTCTTAGTCCAATTCTGAGCTGTGTCAGTGTCCAAATTGATAAACAATGTCTGCCAGGGCAAGAAATGATGAGTGACCACACGGTGCAACACATTTTACATCCCTGGCAACAATGTTCACTCCATGGTCAAGAGTAACGCAATAGAAGAGAGCTTTGGAACCCAGCTACCAAAGGTGAATCCAATGCCAATTTCTTTTTAGAAATTACATTTCCTAGGAACAAGCTGGCTCTTCCCAGAATCCAACGTTCATGTTACTCATGGAGCCCAGTCCCAGTGCCCACTTATTTTCTTTCCAAACAAGTGTGCCAAATCAGATCAACTCCTGGAGGGGGCGGAATACGTATATCTAAATCTATCCTGGGCACAGAACTTGCAGGAAAAAAAAATAAGAAAAAGAAAGGAGAAGGGAGGCTGGTCTGAGTTTAATGTCAGTAGAGAATTGCAGGCAGAGGAATCCTCCGGCATCCACCCGTGGTACCTCCGTGCTATCTGCACATCGCTTGGTAAAGAATGTGGTAAGAAAGTAATCATGTTATTCCCAGCTTTGATTCTCTCCGGCTTGGGTGGAGCCTTGGAAGGTCAGGTAAGAAGAGTAAGTGTAGGAAAAAGAACACTGAATTTGCCAACTCCGAAGAATTGGATTCTAGTGCCAGATAGAGCACTTCCTTGTGTGAAACCTTAAGCATCATTTACATCTCCATTGTCTTATCCGAAAAATGAAACCGGTATTTTTGGCTTCTACCCATGATGCTTGTTGTTTGAGGCTAACATCTTTTGCCCCCCTTTTCTTGGTAAACGTGCCCTGAATATATCTTGAGTCATCATCCTATGACTTTAAAATCCTTTAAAATATCCTATTATTTTTAGGCATATAATTTGAGGGAGAATGATCCCCAGTTTTAGCACCTAGGGAAGACCTGTGAATAGGTTAAACCCATCTTTCTAGTGACTGATTCGAAGATGGGTATAAAAAGAGTGTGTAAGTGGGTAACAGCTGGTTTTATGAGTAATTAAGGTGCTTATTTGTCGCTATTGCTAAGTTCTGTAGTGTAAATACTCCCACCGTGGCTGACTTTGAACTACCAACATGATGTCCCTGAACTTGGAGCTGGGAAGAGATGTTCATAGTATGAGCTGGCCCCAACATTGGTGACACAATCCAACAGATGTAAAACTCAGGCTGGGTCAGCAAGGGTGTAAAGTCTTTTCCACTTGGTGTGGTTCCCTGAGGTGTAGAGCTTGAAACTAGTAGAACTATTTACTACAAAGAGAGGGTCTTGGAGATCTGGAACCTCACCAGAGAAAGTATGACACATTTCGGTCATGCCACCTGACTCTTGGATCATTTCATGTCTAAAGCCATTTCTATCTACAAATTCACAGGTTAGCCTCAGCTAATAGCCTAAGCTATCTTGAGTCGGATTTTATGTCAATTACAACCAAATGAAAACTAACCATACCCTACATTTGTCACAGAACTGTTACAAGAATTAAGACTTGCTCTGGAAAATTAATAGAGGAACTGAACGAACAAGTGAGAATTTCAACAAAGGGATAGAGCATACTTAAAAAACACCAAACAGAAATTATGGTGCTGAAGAATACAATAACTGAACTGAAAAACTCAGTAGAAGGATTTAACAACAAACTGCATCAAGAAGAAAGTATCAGCTTTCAAATATTTTCTTTAAAAATGGGTTTTTGATGCCATTTTATTCTTTTAATTTTTTTCTTAAAGTTGATTGATTTAAGCAATCTCTACCCCCAACATGGGGCTTGAACTCATGACCCCAGGACCAAGGGTCACACATTCTACTGACTGAGCTAGCCAGGCAACCCTATGGCATTTTAATACAAGTAAATGGTTAGGAGAAAGAAGTTATTGAAAAAGATTATGGCAAAAATTCTTTCTTTTGATTCATTCTTTGTTTATTCTAAGAGTTAGCAAGTTATTGCATTTAACCGAAATTCTTTCTAAATTTAAGATAAAATACATTATTGTTTCCATTTATTAAGATATAGACCCAGCAAATTTAAAGATAAGACAGTAGAATTCATCCAATAATCAGACGAGTAAAAAGAACAAAAAGGGATAAAAAGAAGTGGAGATAGGTCCAGAAAACCCATAAATTACCAAATAAGTTGAATCCAAAGAGAGCCACACTGAGACAAATTATTTTTAAAGTGTTCAAAAATTAAAGATAGGGAGAGAATCTAAAAAGCAGCAAAAGAGGGGCACCTGTGTGGCTCAGCCGGTTAAGCGTCCGACTTCAACTCGGGTCATGATCTCACCACTCATGAATTCGAGCCCCGCATTGGGCTCTGTGCTGACAGCTCAGAGCCTGGAGTCTGTTTCAGATTCTATGTCCCTCTCTCGCTCTGCCCCTTCCCCATTCATGCTCTCTCTGTCTCTCTCTCTCTCTCTCTCAATAATAAATAAACTTTAAAAAATTTTTAAAAACAAAAAGCAGCAAAAGAAAAGCAACTCCTTGTGTTGCACAAGGAAACCCCCAAAGACTATCATTAAATTTTATACACAGAAACCAAGCAGGCCATGGGGAAGTGGGATGCTATACTCAAAAATGCTGAAAGAAAAATCTGCCAACCAGGAATGCTCTACCCAGCTAAATCATCCTTCTGAACTGAAGGAAGATAAAGAGACAAACAAAGGCTGAAAAAGTTTATCAACAACAAACTGGCCTTATAGGAAATGTTAAGGGAGTTCTTCAACCCGAACCAAAATGGTGCTAATTAATAACAGGAAAAGATGAGAGTTCAAAATCCACTAATAATGGCAAATATATCGTTAAATTCAGACACTTTAATGTAATGGTGCTGAGTAGATCACTTACAGCAGTAGTATAAAGATTAAAAGACAAAGTATTAAAAACAGCCATACAATAACTTGCTAATGAATACACAATGTAGAAAGATGCACATTGTGACACAAAAAAATATGAGCTATGGGAAGGGAGCATAAAAATACAGAGCTTTTGTATGCATTCAAAGTGTAGTTGTTATCAGCTTTAAAAGAACTTTAGAAATGTGTTTTACGTAAGCCTCATAGTAGCCACAAAGCAAAAGCCTGTAATAGATATAGAAGAGATAAAGGAACATGTAAAGAGAAAATAGCTAAATCCTACCATTACAAAAAGCATCACAGCGCAAAGAGAGAGAAGAAGAAGAAGAAGAAGAAGAAGAAGAAGAAGAAGGAGAGAGGATGAGAAGAATCACAAAACAACTGGAAAACAATTAGCAAAATGGCAATAGTAAGACCATGCCTATCAATAGTTACTTTAAAATGAAATGGACTAAAAATCCAATCAAAAGACATACGGAAACTGATGGATTTAAAAAAAACACCAATATGCTGCCCACAAGATACTCACTGCAGCTCTAAAGAAGCACACAGACTGAAAGTGAAGGCAAGGTAAAAGAAATTCCACGAACAGGGAAACCAAAAGAAAGTGGTGGTAACTATGCTTCTATCAGGCAAAATAGATTTCAACCTAAAGACTGTACCAAGAGATAAAGAAAGTCATTGTGTAATGATAAAGGGGTCCATTCATTCAGAGAATATAACACGTGTGAATATTTATGCACCCAACAAAAATCACCTAAATATATAAAGGAAACATTAACAGATCTTAAGGGAGAAATTGACAGCAATATAATAACAGCCGAGTTTAACATTCCGCTTTCACCAATGGATAGATTATCCACAGAGGAAATCAATATGAAATCATGAGACTTAAACTACAGCTAGACCAGCTGGACCTAACTGACATGTAGAACATTCATCCAATAGCAGCAGAATACATGTTATTCTCAACACCGATGGAACATTTGTTTTAATGTTTATTTATTTATTTTGAGAGAGAGCAAATGAGCAAGCAGGGAAGGGGCACAGAGAGAGGGAGAGAGAGAGAATCCCAAGCAGACTCCACACAGTCAGCACAGAGCCCAACATGGGGCTCAAACTTAAGAACCGTGAGATCACTGAGCCCTGCATGGGGCTCTGTGCTGACAGAGCCTGGAGCCTGCTTTGCTTTCTGTGTTTCCCTCTCTTTCTGTCTCTCCCCTGGTCGGTCTCTCTCTCTCTCTCTCTCTCTCTCTCTCAAAAATAAATTAAAAAATGTTAAAAAAAATTTTAAGAACTGTGAGACCGTGACCTGAGCTGAAATCAGGAGTCAGTCACTTAAACGACTGGGCCACCCAGGCGCCCCTCACAAATGGAACATTCTTAAAGTCAGATTCTGTGTTAGGCCACAAAACAAGTCTTAATTAATTTAAAAGCTGAAATTATATCAAGCATCTTTTCTGACCATGATGGTGTGAAACTAGAAATCAATTATGAGAAGAAAACTACAAAATTCATAAATATCTGGAGATTAAACAACATGCTCCTGAAAAACCAATGGGTCAAAGAAGGGGTCAAAAGAGAAGCAAAAAATATCTTGAGACAAATGAAAATAAAACACAATATATCAAAATGTATGTGATGTGGTAAATGTAGTTCTAAAGGGAAGTTCATAGAGATAAAAGTCTACATTATGAAAAACAAAAAATCTCAAATAAACGACCTAACTCAATACCCCAAGAGACTAGAAAAAAGGAGAACAAACTAAGTCAAAAATTAGCAGAAGGAAAGAAATAACCAAGATCAGAAGGGGTATCAATGAAATGGAGGCTATAAAGACAATAGAAAATATCAGTGAAACTAGGAGCTACTTTTTTTTTTTTAAAGATTAACAAAATAGACAAATTCAACTTACCAAGAAAAAAAGAGAGAGGTCTCCAATAAAATTGTAAATAAAAGAGGACACATTGCAATTGATAGCACAGAAATACAAAGGATCATAATCGGATGATGTAGAAGAAATGGATAAATTCCTAGAAATATACCACCTACCCAGATGAATCATGAAGAAATATAAGATCTGAATAGACCAGTTACTAGTCTGGAGATTGAATCAGTAATCAAAAATCTTTCCCACAAAGAAAACTCCAGGACTGGATGGCTTCACTAGTGAATTCTACCAAACATTTTTTTTTATTTTTTTTCAACGTTTTTTATGTATATTTGGGACAGAGAGAGACAGAGCATGAACGGGGGAGGGGCAGAGAGAGAGGGAGACACAGAATCGGAAACAGGCTCCAGGCTCCGAGCCATCAGCCCAGAGCCTGACGCGGGGCTCGAACCCATGGACCGCGAGATCGTGACCTGGCTGAAGTCGGACACTTAACCGACTGCGCCACCCAGGCGCCCCTCTACCAAACATTTAAAGAGGAACGAACGCCAACCCATCTCAAAATCTTCCAAAGAATAGACGAGGAGGAAACATTTCTAGACTCATTTCATGAGGCCAGAATTACCCTGGTACCAAAGCCAGGTAAAGACATTTACAAGAAAAGAAAATTATAGGCCAATACCCTTGATGAACGTAGATGTGAAATTTCTCCACAAAATATTACCAAACAAAATTCAACAATACATGAAAATGTATTTTAATACACCGGAGGTATTTTTATTTATATTATTTATACACCAGGTTTTATTCCAGGGGTACAATGATGGTTCGAGTTCTGCAAATCAATCAAATTGATACATCATGTTAACAAAATGAAGGATAAAAATTATGTCATCGTCACAGATGCAGAAAAAGCATTTGACAAAATTCAACATTCTTTCGTGATAAAAACACAACAAACTGGGTATTGAGGGAACAAAACTCAACATAATAAAGGCCATGTATGACAAGCCCACAATTAACATCATAGTCAGGGAACAAAAAAGGAAATACAAGGCATTCCGTTCAGAAAGGAAGAAGTGTAATAATTTCTATTTGCAGATGACATGACATCATATAGAGAAAACCTTAAAGACCCCCACCAAAACACTGTTAGAACTAATAGGCAATTTCAGTCAAGTTTCAGGATACAAAATCGATATACAAAAATCATCAGTTGCATTTCTATGTACCATCAACAAACTCTCAGAAATAGAAATTAATTAAGCAATTCCATTTATAACAGCATCAGAAAAACTTGACCAATGAGATAAAAGCTCTCTGAAAACTATAAGGCATTGATGAAAGAAATTGAAGACACAAACAAATGTAAGACATTCCGAGTTCACGGATCGTACAACTTTGTGTTGTTAAAATGTTCGTACTATCCAAGGTGATCTATGGATTCCATGCAATACTTGTCAAAATGCAAAAGACATTTTTTTCACGGAAATGGAAAAAAAAATCTTAAAACCTGTATGAAACGACAAAAGACCCTGAATAGCCAAGGAAATCTTGAGAAAAAGCTCAAAGCAACATACTTTCTGATTTCAAACTGTATGAAAAGTTATAGTAATGAAAACAGTATGGTATTGGCATATAAACAGACACATAGATAAATGGAACAGAACAGACAGCCCAGAAATAAACCCACATATATATGATCAATAAATTTATAACAAAAAAGCCAAAAATACACAATGGGAAAAAGACATTTTCTTCAATAAAGCAAAACAATGAAACTGGACCTCTATCTTACAACACATACAAAAATCCACTCTACATGGATTAGACTTGAATGTGAGATCTGAAAGCATAAAACTCCCAGAAGAAAACATAGGGGATAAATTCTCTGATGTTGGTCTCGGCAATGATTTTCTTAGATTTGATGCCCAAATCTATATCCAAAATATACAAGGAACGTCTACAACTCAATAGTGAAATAGCAAATAACTCAATTAAGAAGTGGGCAAAGGTGGGGCGCCGGGGTGGCTCAGTCGGTTAAGCATCCAACTCCTGATTTCAGCTTCGGTCGTGATGTTATGGTTCGTGAGATCAAGCCCTGCATTGGGCTCTGTGCTGACAGTGTGGAGCCAGCTTGGGATTCTCTCTCTCCCCTCTCTCTGCCCCTTCAGCAGGTAATGCACGCTCTCTAAATAAATAAATAAATAAATAAATAAATAAATAAATAAATGTTTAAATAAATTATAAAGAAAAAAGAAATGGGCAAAGGGACTGAATAGACATTTCTCCAAAGAAGACATACAAATGGCCAACAGATACATGGAAAGAGTCTCAACGTCACTAATCATCGGGAAAATGCAAATCAAAACCACAATAAGTTGCCTCCTTACATCTCTTAGAAGGTCTATTATCAAAAAGATAATTTTTTGATAATTATGGCAAGGATGAGGAGAAAGGACTGTTGGTGGGGTTGTAAACTGGTACAGCCCCTATAGAAAACAGTACAGAGGTTCCTCAAGAAATGAAAAATAATTGTCTCAAAAATAAATAAACATTAAAAAATTTTTTAAATAAAGGGGGCGCCCGGGTGGCTTAGTCGGTTAAGCGTCTGACTTCAGCTCAGGTCCTGATCTCACGGTTTGTGAGTTCGAGCCCCGCTTCAGGCTCTGGGCTGATGGCTTAGAGCCTGGAGCCTGCTTCGGATTCTGTGTCTCCCTCTCTCTCTGACCCTCCCCCATTCATGCTCTGTCTCTCTCTGTCTCAAAAATAAATAAACATTAAAAAAAAAATTAAAACAAAAACCAACTACCATATGACTCAGGAACCCCATTTCTGGGTATATAGCCAAAGGAAACAGAATCATTATTTTGAAGAGATACCTGTAGTCTCATGTTTATTGCAGTATTTTTCATAATTGCCAAGGTACGGACACAACTAAAGTGACCCTAAATAAATGGAAGTATCAGGAGATTTGGATATTTCATCTATAATGAAATATTATTCAACATTAAAACAAAAGAAGGGAATCCTGTTATTTGTGACAACATGAACCTGGAAAGCATTGTGCTGAGGGAAATAAACCAGAGAAAGACAAAAACTCCATTTATAAGTGGAATCTTAAAAAAAAGGAAGTTGTTGGGGCGCCTGGGTGGCTCGGTTGGTTAGGCGTCCAACTTCGGCTCAGGTCACGATCTCACGGTCCGTGAGTTCGAGCCCCGCGTGGGGCTCTGTGCTGACAGCTCAGAGCCTGGAGCCTGTTTCCGATTCTGGGTCTCCCTCTGTCTCTGCCTCTCCCCTGTTTATGCTCTGTCTCTGTCTCAAAAATAAATAAACGTTAAAAAAAATTAAAAAAAAAAGAAGAACGCTGTATTTATAGAACTAGGAGAAAAGTGGTTGCCGGGAGCTGAGGGGTGGGGGAGTGGAGAATAAGGAGATGTTGGTAAAAGGCTACAATGTTTCATTTATAAAATAAATAAGGTCTGAAGATCTAAGGTATAACATCAGACTCATGTACAAGGGGGCGACTAGTTGACCCCATTATGGTGTATAATTGAAATTTACTGAAAGGAGAACTTATATGTTCTCATCCATACACAAAAGGTAAGTAAACGAGTGAGGTGATGGATGTGTTAACTCCCTGGGGAACTGGGGTCCCTTCACAACATGTAGGTACATCAAAGCATCGCACTGTACATTTCAGAAATTCTACAATTTTGTTTGTCAATTATACCTCAATAAAGCTTCACAAAAGCTAAAACTATGTAAAGAAAAGGTAAAAGGAGTCCCTGGGGGTTGGGAATTTGGGAAACGGATCTTGAAGAATGGTAGGGAGTTAACTAAACATGAGAAAATCCTATTCCTTTTCTTTAAAAAAAAATTTTTTTTTTCAACGTTTATTTGTTTTTGGGACAGAGAGAGACAGAGCATGAAGGGGGGAGGGGCAGAGAGAGAAGGAGACACAGAATCGGAAACAGGCTCCAGGCTCCGAGCCATCAGCACAGAGCCCGATGCGGGGCCCGAACTCACGGACCGCGAGATCGTGACCTGGCTGAAGTCGGACGCTTAACCGACTGCGCCACCCAGGCGCCCCTCTTTTCTAAGGTACCTATGGGTGACATTGTGGCAGCCGCCCCACTTCTCCTTGAGAAGTCTGTGTGCACACACACGTTTGTATGGTCCAGGCACTTATCACTAGTCCAAAACTACTTTAACTTTCCTATCAGTTGAGGTTGGAGTCTCTTGTGATCAATACGATTGCCACCAATATGTGGAGGCTTAGTCTCATGGGTCTCCACGTCCTATCTTTCCATCCCCAAATCTACCAATTTTTTACCAATCCTCAATGGCCACGATAATGCCACGTAATTGAAAACCACAAGGGGCGCCTGGGTGGCTCGGTCAGTGAAGGGTCTGCCTTCGGCTCATGATCTCCCAGTTCGTGAGTTCGAGCCCTGCGTCAGGCTCTGTGCTGACGGCTCAGAGTCTGGAATCTGCTTCGGATTCTGTGGTTCCTTCTCTCTCTGCCCCTCCCCCACTCACGCTCTGTCCATCTCTCCCTTAAAAATAAATAAACATTAAAAAAAAAACCAAACAAACAAACCATGAAACCTCTGTATTGTAAGCCTACGACAATCCAACTTTCCTGAGCTAACAAGCCTGCAGGGTTGCATTGATCTGGATTGGGCTCAGCTGATCTTGGGTGGGCTCGCTCACATGGCTGCTGGTGGCTAGCTGCTGACCCAGCTAAGAAAGGTCTCAGCAGAGGTGAGGGAAGTGATTGCTCTATTTCGTGTGTCTGTCATCATCTATCATGAACGCCTATGCTCACGTGGCCACAGTGGAGGGTAAGAGGCAGCAAGTCTAATCACACAAAGTGGGAGTCAAGCCCCAGCGCGCATCATAATTGCTAACATTCCATTGGCCAAAGCAAGTCACATGGCAGATTCCACACTGGGCGGGAGAGAGCGCGACAAAGCTACGTGGCAAAGGGGCTGAAGGACTGGGCCCCTTAATGCAGCCGATCTAGCATGAGGGTTATAACAACCTGTAATTAGCAAGGCAGGGAAAGGACCAATAGGTACAGCCCTGTGATCCATTAGACACCCTTCCCTAAAGCCTTTTACAAGCCTTGAACACCGGGAGGAGGAGGGGTTATGTTATTTTTTTCAAGTGAGCTAGCTGAGCAGCAGCATTTTCCCAAGGCTGCCCTGCTCTATTCAGAATAAAGACGTGGGCAATAGGTCATGCTTGGATGCCTCGGACCATCTGCCAACAAAAACAGAAAAAAAATTAATTATGAATGGTGTCTTCCCATGCTAATCATTTATGGTAAAGGATTTCTCCAGCTTGTTTATAATAGCTGTTGCCTAAGGGTGCATGCTGTATAAATTGTCTGATTACAGGATACAGAGTGCTTCTTAATAGGCCTCAGCTGATTAGGAGAAGGGAAAGAAATTAAAGAGGCCATTTCCCTTTAGGTATGCAAATCCCTCCCAGAACAAAAGACAAAGATATGATAGACCACGATGAAACACACCCTCTTTTCTTTTTACCTTAAATTATGTACCAGGCAAGGAGCAAGCTTCATTGCATGTGTCAGCTGAGATGTGAATGGTCTAGTAATTGAAACAATACCAAAGCCAGAAATGCATGTTAGATGTCGCGCTAAACTAGATCCCTGGGCAGCCGTGCAGCAAATGGCAGTGTATTGCTTGGATCTTTGGGTAAAAGGGTCACTTCTGACTTTGGGCGGAGCTGACTCTGCCTTGTTGCGCGAAATTTGTTTGTATCACGTCGGTCTTCTCATTTCTGGAGCCAGAACTGACGTGTCAACATCTGGCAGGGAGGGTGGTTGGAAAGGCAGACTAAATATGTTTGAGAAAACAGTGAAACACACACATGTGCACAGACCCATTTCTTCTTCTCAGGTGCACACAGATTCACAGACACACACACACACACACACACACACACACACACACACACACACGTGTATGAAAGACCTCTGTTTCTACAAACATTTTCCTCTTGTGACGTTCCTTAGTGCTTTGAAGGAATAGATCCAACGTGGTATTTCACTGTGATTTCACTTGTGGGTGGGGGAAGAAAAGATCTCATAGGTCTCCCTTCTCATCCGGCTTATAAGAACCAAAATGCAGAGGTGCAGATGTTGAGGGTGGCTCCCAAGTGAGGATTCTAGCTGTTTGGAAGGAAAAGCCGTGGGCCCCAGATCTCAGGCACTTCCAAGCACCAATTACAGTCCCTGATGGATGAAGAGAGATCACGCGTGCAGCCTGCCTGGACAGATCTTGCCTGCTTCAGAGTTCAGTAAATCTCACGTGCATCTTGTCAATGCTTCATTAGAGCCGAATTAGTTTTCTGTTGTTGTATAATAAATTACTCCAAAACCTCGTGACTTAAGACAGTGCCATTCATCATATCTCATGGTGAATCAGGAACCTGGGCGCAGTTTAGCGGAGTCCTTGCTCCCAGGGTCTCACAAGGCTGCAGTCACGGTGTCAGCCAGGGTTGAGGTTTCATCCGAAGCCTTGACAGGAGAAGGGCCCCCTTCCCAGCCCACTCGCGTGGTTGTTAGCAGGGTTCAGTCCCTGTAGGCTGCTGACCAAAGGCGGCCTTCATCTCCTTGCCAGATAGCCTTCTCCAACTGGGCAAGTTGACAGAAAGAGCCAGGGGGAATGCCAGGAAGACAGAGGTGACGATTTTTTATAACCTAATCTCAGAATCAGTATCACATCGTGTTTGCTATGTTCTGTTCATGAGAAACGAGTCCTCGGATCCGGCCCACACCAAGGGGGTGGGAATTACACAAGGGTATGAACGCCAGGAGACAGGGTCATTGGGGGCCATGTTACAAGGCTGCCTACCACAAAACCCATTTGGCTTCATTTGCCGTAGATAGTCCTGTCAAGAACTCCTGCCCTTTGCTGTCTTGCTGTTTGGATCAACCCCCAATGCTGGCCCACACTGTCTGCCTTTGTGATTGGGGTTCCCTCTACACACTCTCTAAGTGATTAATTGTATTTTCTTATCGTTTGAATATCCATAAAGATGTCTCCCTTTCAGAAAGTGTTTTCAACCCCTCTCTAAGCTAGTTACTTATTTCTAATCACTTACTTGTTACCTCATTAACCCGTTTTTTGTTTTCTCTAGAGCCTTCATGAAAAAAAATTATCTAATTGTTCACTCTTTTTATAACGTTACTTCCCACTCCGGCCAGTCCTCACCAAAAGGAAGGAAAGACCTGGTCTGTCTTGTTGAGCTTTATCTTCAGTACCTAGAACAATATAATGGGTGCATTATAAATATTTGATGAATTAATGGATAAATGAATTAATCCAATGTAATGTGACTCAAGGAAACCCAACTCCCAAGTTCTCCTGCATGTATCACTACCTCCGTATAAATGTTCTATGGTTTTAAATAGACTTATTACTGTTCCTACAAAACCGGACCATTTAGAAGCATATTGGTGGATAGTATCTATTCACGACCGAGGGGGAAACATATAAATTTTTTTAAAAATTGCATGAATTTCGGGGCGCCTGGGTGGCTCAGTCGGTTAAGCGTCCGACTTCAGCTCAGGTCACGATCTCACGGTCCGCGAGTTCGAGCCCCGCGTGCGTCGGGCTCTGGGCTGATGGCTCGGAGCCTGGAGCCCGCTTCCGATTCTGTGTCTCCCTCTCTCTCGGCCCCTCCCCCGTTCATGCTCTGTCTCTCTCTGTCTCAAAAAAAAATAAGCGTTAAAAAAAAAATTAAAAAAAAAATTGCATGAATTTCTAAAATTAGTTCTAAAACTACTTTAAAAGCAAATCGAATACCAATGTTTAAGGCAACATGCTTCATAATGGCCAAAAAAAAAAAAAAAAAAAAAAAAAAAAAAATGGAAACAACCCAAATGACTATCAGCTGATAAAGGGACAAATAAAATGTGGTATATGCATAGGATGGAATATCGGTTGGCAACAAATAAAATACTGAGACATGCTACAATGTGGATGAAGCTTGAAATCACTGTGCTAAAGTCAAAAAAAGCCAGTCACGAAGAACCATATACTACATGATTCCACTTTTGTGAACTCTCCAGAATAGGCAACTCTAGAGAATCAGAAAGTTAGATTAGTGGTTGCCTAGGGCTGGATGGGATGATGGTTTGTGTAGGGAATGACTTTCTTTTTTAGGGTGATGAAAATGTTCTCAAATTGATTGTGTTGAAGGTTGTACAACTCTGTGAACATCCTCAAAGCCGTTGAATTGTACATTTTAAATGAGTGATTTGCATGGTGTGTGAATTACATCTCAATAAAGCTGTTAAAAACCAACCAACCAAACAAAAATATGACCCTGAACTGACTCAGAGAGTTTGCTAAGCTCAGAATGAAGTAGAGATACAGTATTTTTTTAAGTTCTATTATTTAACTTTGAGTTAAAAAAAAAAATCAGCCATATACTTTTCCTATGGGAAAAGTTAAGTTTTATGTTTCTTATGTCTTTTGTTTTTTGCTCTGTGTGTGTGCATGTGTTTGCTTCGAGTGGCTTCCGAGGTAATGAAATTAGAGTTGAAGATGTATTTCATTATTTTTCAAGGCTGAATAAAACTATTCTTTCTTCTGGGAGGGTGAGGCCTTCCTGCCAGTCTGGAAAGGACTAATGTCACTGCTTGTCTGTGCCCCATACATATGTGAGGATACAGCATACTTCGGGCCAGCAGTCACTGCCTGTGTCTCTTCCCTCTCGGCATTAATTTAATATAGCCAAGCAGACCCAAAGAGTCTCTCTAAGGCCTATTCCTCGATTTCCTGCTGCTAAAAAACGGAGCTTATTTTCTTACTTTGACGCTCTGAGAAGCACAGGTGGGAGACAAAAAAGGAGGCCTGGCTGGATCAATTAGAGACGTCTTTCAAGGTGAACGGACCCCATGACAGGTGCTGTCACTGTCCCACCTGGTTTTCTGGGCCCAGGCGGCTTCCTTGCACACCTGCCCAGCTTTCAACTACCAGTACCTGCCTCCTCTCCCTGAGGGCTTTCTCTAGCTGCCAGGGCCACTCTCCCGCGTGTGCCACAGGCCACGAGTGCAGGGGCCGCGCAGTGTGGGAGCGGCCCTCAGCCCATGCCTCCGTGTGGAGTGGCCCTGAGGTACAATCAACACCTTCTCGGGTCCCCAGTGGGATGAAGGTCTAGTTGCTCTCCCAGCTGATCTGCTTAATACCATGTCTTGTCTTGGCTTCTTTCCTTTCTCTGTCTTCCTTCCTGTGATGGTTAATTTCATGTGTCGACTTGGCTGGGCCACAGATATTTAGCCAAACATCATTCTGGATGTTTCCACGAGAAACGTGTTTGGACAAGAGTTACGTTTGAGCCACTAGGCTTTGAGCAAAGCAAACTGCCCTCCATGATGTGGACAGGTCCCATCTAATTGGTGGAAGGCCTGAATAGAAGAGGCGGGCCTTCTCTGAGCAGGAAGCAATCTCCAGCAGACTGCCCTTGGACTTCAGCTGCGACCTCAGCTCTTCCTGGTTCCCCAGCAGAAGGCCCTTGCACGTTCTGGAGTCTCGGCAACTCTGAGTCTCGCCTGCTGGCCTCCCGCATCAGAGTGTGGACTGGCCAAACCTCTACAGCTGCGTGAGCTAATGCCTTGAAATAAACCTCTTCCTACGCATATACACATATGCTGTCTGTTCCGTTGCTCTGGAACCCCAATCGACTTCCCCACTGGAATTTCTTAGGATACCCTCTCAAACCAATTACTTGTACTTGAATCCTGGACTCTGGATCCTTTCTCTGGTGTAACCTAAATAAGATAGTCCTGAGCACCTCAAGAGAAGAGATGTGTGACCCCGGGTGGGAGGTGCCCTACGCGCTACACTGAGAAAGTAAGACTGAGATACTCACTATGCGTTGTCACACGTCGCTCTGCCTTGCATACGGTATGTCAACCACCGTGCAGGCTGTGGCCACTCCCGGCAGCCCCATCTTACAGGCGCAGAGAGCAATCCACAAGTTCATAGGGGATTAAGGCCCAAAATGGCTGACTCCAGAGTTTTCCTCCAGGGCCCGACGTTGTCTTATGGAGTCAAGAAAATAGAAAATGACTCTTCCACGCTGAGGCACCACACAGGTCTCGAGGGCAGATGCTCTTGAAAGGATGGCAAGGTAGAAGCTTGACTCCACACCCGTATAGGGTCTTCCTACAAGAGGCCAGCGGATCTGCTGCTGGGGGCAAAACTTCCTGTGTCTAAGAAAAGTGTGCTTTTGAAGGAAAAAGAGAGAGAGAGGTGGGGGGGGGTGGCGGAGGCGGAATGTACGAAAAAGGACTTCAGGAGTCTTGGAAAGCAAACAGCTTTTGCAAAGCAACAGTTTGATGAGTTAAGTGCAAATGAATTAGGAATAATGAGAAACACATGGGCTAAATTTTCCTTAAAATATACGAGTTTAAAAATGAAGAGGAAAAAGTGCTTGGGGAAAAATGTGTTTTAAGTTTTAGCCAAACTGAAAACATTTGCAAAACGGATCGAGATATTTGTTGAGCCCACAAAATGACTAGGTGGGTCCATCCCGGGCAGATAGAGCGATACAGAGTCAGGGACACAGTGGAAGGACACACGCTGGCTGGCTGGGGACAGAGCTCTGCAGCTGACCCGATCCAGGCTCCCTGAGAGCTATAAATTGGGAACTTAGAGCAATATTGCTTTTCTTTCGTTTATTTGTCCAAGCAACCCAAGGCACCGCACTCCGCATGTAATACTGATGAATAAATAATAGTCACTTGAAAAGCTGTTTGCTGAGAACGCAAAATGGATCTGGTGTTTTTTTCTTAAAGTCCTTCAAAATCGGTATTTTAAGTCCTTCAGAATCGGTATTAGCGAGAAACAAGGAAGATACACAGGGATTCCAGAGGCTGGCAGAATGGGCAGGCCAGAGGGACTCAACTCCGCTGTCGCCAGCTTCTGGGTGGTAAAAATGACATACGTCAACAAGGAAGGACCACAGAGGCCAGAATTCCCTGTCGCCAACACAGCAGCCATCCAGCCAGGGGGTTCCCTGGAAGGTAGAGCAGGACTTTCTGTGAAGAGCTCACCAGAGGCACCAATTCTCTTCGCAAACGCCAGGGTCCACGGTGCCTCCCCATCTTCTTATCGGTTGGACGTGGTGACACTTTCCATCGGAGTCCATGCATACTCTCAGAAACAACGACCAGCATTCCATTTTAATTTTTGACCCAAATACTTCTTAGGTAAGACAAAAAAATGTAAATATTGGGGAGACATTTACTTATTTTTTTAAAAAAGCGGCACCGCTTTACAAGGTCCAGAGCTATCGCCCGTGACACTGGGTCTGGATGAACGAATAGAACGGGCGCAATGGGTCTTGAAAGTTATTTTTCATGAGTCTGAGCCCGGGATGCCCACTAGTCTACAAAAAAACCAAAAGGCTCTTTGATCACTACCGGTAGCCTCTTCCCTCCCATCGCCACTCTTCCTAAAGGTGGCCTGCAGCGAGAGCGGGTGGCTTCATGGCCACCGTTGACTCCACTCAGTTTCCACAAAGGTCCATGAGGAAGCCAAGAACCCAGATCTAGGAATAGACACCACTTTGGAGGAATGTGCAGGATACTGGGTTTTCCAGTTGTGAAGATGGGCCAGGGCTGGGCACAGAGAACAAAAGAAGAGTGCGTTCCTGGAAGCAGACCCCACCCCCACCTGAGCAACGCGGAGATAAGTTTTTGGCTTTTTGCGCTGACTGCCGTCCTTTGCCAAGACTAACAAACTTACTGTTGTGGGCGGAGCGCTTTATGGGGTTCAAAGAATATGATTTTGGGGCTTCACAGTCCAAATATTCTCAGTCTCCCTTAATGTCTGGAACTTTCTGTAGAAAGTAAACCCCCTGATTGTAGCTGAAGAGCAGAAAAACAATGGCTTTGCCCCCACGTTGTCTCTGTGTTCAAGATAATCAAAGACACTGGATGCAAACCCAAGGTGTTGGGGGTGGAAAATGGGAGCAGGAACTGTTCTGCAGAAAGGAAAAGCAAAATGGGCTTTCTGAGGCTACTTTCGAAAGAAAAGAGCCCCGGTTTTAGAGACAACCAGCTCATTCTGTCCCTTACCAGGGGAAGAAGCTCCTTAACTTTTCCGAGCCTCAGTCTCCTCTCCTATAAAATGGGAGCAGATTTGCAGGGCCCTGGAAAGAGGGGCCCTTTCCAGGCGATACGTCTGCACAAAAGTAGGTGATTAGTAGGTGCAGGCCAGTTGCTCTATGGTCAGCTGTCAAGGACCGGGAACATGAGGTTGACACGTAGCTACACAGAAGCGACGTGTTTCGGTTCCCATCTGCCTGCAGAGCAGAAGAGGTGGAGGGAAACCTGGGAATGTTTGAGTCTCAGCAGAGCAGTGTGGGCTTCCCGCGCTGTGGAGGTGGAGTGACATTTCTGAAATGCTTTGATTGACACCTTCAGCCATAAAAATACAATACAATAAAGTAACCTCGGTCTTCTTAAGAAACACAGGCAGCCCTCCTCTCGATCACCCACCCGAAACACGAAAAGGCTTGGGCTCTGCCAGGAGTGAGAGTTAGTCTCAAAGTGGCATCTCGGGTGTCCCTCGGCAGGGCCCCTGGGTCCTTCCTTGCAGGAATGGTGCTGCCTCAGCTGTCCGGGGAGGCGTGAGGCATGCAGTCCTTCCCCCACAAAAGCAATGGGGAAAGTCGAGGCCACGCATGTCTGGAAATGTTGCCAGCAATCAAGGATGGAGTATTTCAAGGCAACTACTCAGTGCATCTTCTTTCGCCTCATTTCTTCGGATACGCTCCTCCTGAGGTCTTTAGAGCTGTTAATAATTAATGAAAAGAAGTTCTGTAGGCAAGTTCTTTTGAGAAACATTCTGTTAAACATTATGAGACATGTTTCTTCAGGAGAGATCCTTCTAGAATGTTTTATATACTCTTTAAAAAAAAAAAAACCTGGGAATCTTGCAGAGAGGAATGCAGCTTGGAGCTTTTCCCATATTTACTTGATCTCAGATCCCCTTTTGTGGAGGAATGTGGTCAAGAACCGCATGATCCCAAGAATCCACCTTGGAGAGGGCTGATAGAAACAATGTTGGTCCATCAGCCAATTGTTTCTCCTTCCCGGTTCAGGAGAGGAAGTTTTTCTATTTAATTGGCTTTTGTTACTGTTGTCGCTGTGGTTGTGGTGGTGGTTGTTTCTGGTCTTACATCCCCGGTTCTCAAACTGGCATCTGAGTCATCCAGGCTTCTTTCAAAGAAAAAGCTATTTAAATTCTGAAGCCCCATCCCAGATCCCCAGAGAAGGCAGCTCATGACTCTGCACTTTTAAAATTTTCCACCGGGGAGTTTGGGGGTAGCCAACCTGGCACAGCTAACCAAGGCCTGACACTCAGGGGTCACACTTCTACCCCGTGTCAATGACACCACCTCCCATCTTCTGTCATCACACAGTTCACAGCTGTTGGCATGAATCTTGTCTAAAAGTGAAACTGGCATGTAATGGCACCAACCCAGAGGGAATTTTGAAGCCTGCGGAGAAAGGGATATTTTCTTTCTCTTCTCCAGACTCAAGTAAGAGCAATCATTGACTTTCCCTACAACCCATTAATTCTATATTTAGGCGACTAAAAGGAAAGGGGGGGAAAAAAAAAAACCAACCACAACCTCACACACGATGGAAAAGATTGTAGATTCCCAGTGGCGATGTTGGCAAAATGCAGAATGAGTGGCCTTCTGAGGGGTGTCACCATTCTCATATTGGATTTTTCTTTCCTAAAGTAGGTGAGTTAATTTATCTTGGACCCACATTCCTACAGACAGAGTAGAGATCTGGTATCTTCATCACCACTAGAGGTAGTGCTATCTGGACATGCCAAGTCTCATGTATGCCTGTGAGCAGTTTTAAAAGGTTTTGGTTAGTTCCAATTTTATTAGAATGAAAGCTTTTCACAAGTAAGAGGTTTTATGGGAGTTATTTTTAAAGTAATGTGTTTTTATTGGTTTCTAGTAAGATCAGTGAAATCACATGGCATTTTTAAAGAATTTTAAACCAAAAAAAGATGTTCAAACAACTTGCCTGAAACACAAAAGCCAAGAAAGTCCCAGTAAGATATTTGAACGCAAGGGGGTTCATGCCAAGATGAAAACAGTCCTGGGGAAGCAGGAGACAGGGGTAAAGGGGAATTCCAAGCCAGGACAAAGATGAACTGAGTTCAGCACCTGAAGTGTCACTTGCACGTTGAGGTATGAGTACTTGTGTCTCCCTCTGACTCGGTTGCCCCAACAGATATGGGGATCACAATTTGGTGTGTATAAATATTAAGCTCTTTAGAAAAGAGAAAATAATCTTAATTACCCGGGCCTCAAATGAATGAATCAACTGACACATTAAAATCCAGCTGTGTGACGGGAATACCAGACACACAAATCACAGAAGATCCATGTTGGAATTCTACATTCTCCTACTCCGCCTCCTTCTTCTTTGTCTTCGTCTTCCTTTATCTTTATTGACTTTTTTTATGATTAATAAAACAATGTATACTCAGCACAAACAATTCAGAGATGCCTGATGCAACCTGTAAAAGATAACCCCTTCCTTCAGGTGAGAAATCAGATCATGAGAGAGAAAGAGAAGGATGAACTTGTCCCTGGCCCACGGCAAGTCAGTTGATGATCTAGGACCAGAAAGCAGATATTTTAATAGCTCTTTACCACAGTCTATAATCCCAATATGTATTTACTACATAAACGTATGGATGGGTTTGCTACTAATTTGTGTCCCTACCTCCCTGAAGCACGCACATATGAACATACACGCCCCTACCCCTACACACACAATAAGAAGTGACACGATCCATGTGTTTCTAATATACACTGTAGATCAAGCACCTAGGACTTATTAGGTGCTCAATAAATGCATGAATGATGAATTTATCTCTGTACAATGCTTTTTCTGTCAAACCATGCACAAGGGAGCAACTGGATAAATCTATCAACATGATATAAAACTTGCAAAAGGAATCCTCAGAACCCTTCCCTCTAATTATAGAAAACAATTTAGGAAAGAATGTTCACCTGTCCCTTGAGGAGGATGGGCATTAAGGCAACTGGGCCTTCTAGAAAGAGAACCGTAACAAGCTACTAGAGACCTGGGTGTAAGTTATATCTCTGCCATTGCAATTGTGTGACTACCGCCCTTCCCATCAGTGGCATTACCTGTACCCTTTTTCCCAAGTTGGTATAAGGGTTAAGGGGAACAATAATTTGGGGAAGGAACAAAAGTTAGAAAAGTTAGAATTTCTGTCAAACAGAAGAAGCCTTCTTGAGAATGTTACTCTGTCTGTTTAGGTTCCACGAAGGGAAGTTATATAGAAGATATGAAAATCCTTTCATAATGTTTGGCCCCATCTTACTGTGCATTCTGGTTGCTTTCATGGAGTATGAACACCCACTTTTTGGAAGTGAAATCTTCAAGGGGATCATCTCCCCTTATGAGCTCTGAAGAACGACTCCACCCCTTTCCTCAGAAGGGTATCGCCTTCAACCTTGAAATACTAACTGGTTCCAACAAGACTCAATTTATCTGTGAGCCACAACACTGCTCAGTAATAGGTCACCCAGCTTAGACACAAACTGAAACAGGGAAAAAAAGGAACCTCTTGTTAGAGATTGTCAAACGGATAAAGGATTAAGCTGTGTTCAGTATACTGACCACATACCGCTGTGGTCACTGCCTCTAGCTTCTCTCATTTCTTTTGGGTAGTAGAACTTTCCACCATTCCCCCCTCTTACTGGGTTGACTCATAAGCAGTCCATAATGGGGCTCGTTAAATATTCTCCACCTCTTATGCACACTGTAGGCCTGTACTTGACTGCCTGAGTTGAGTGAAACTTCATGATTAGTTCCTACCAACAAGTTGTGGGGACAACTGATGTGTGTCACTTTCACACTAGAAAGCTGAATTGCTAACCCAAGTATCTTCAGAGATCTCTTTTATCTGCTATGACACCCACCAATACTTATGGTATCAGCCCACATCCCAGAGTACGGAGAAAGGGAACAAATCCCCTGGCTGACCCCAAACAGATGAGTGCAAGACATTAATTTTGACGTTCTGAGCTGCAGAAACTATCGGATTGTTTGTGACTGCGGTGTGACCCAACTCGTCAAGACGAAGGCAAATTAGAAAGATAGAGAATATCAACATCAACTCACCTATTGCCTATCCCTAACATAAACCACATGGAAACGTAGCGGCTTAAGACGGCCATTTTTGCTTGTGACTCTGTGGGCTAGCAATCTGGATTAGGCTCAGCTGGGTGGTTTTTCAACGTACTCTACCTGGGTCATTCCTCCAGCTGCATATCCACGGGTCAACTGGGCGGGAGCTGATCTGTCTGGGGATCCTCCAGGGGATGGCCCATCTCTGTTCCTCTTATTCTCAATCTTTAGTCCGTTGGCCAAGGTTTCTTTATATAAGCATCAGCACGAAAGCACAGGCACTGTTAATGCCTCTTGAGGCCCATGGGGAGAATCCCCCTTCTTGACTGATCAGAGTGAGTCACTAATTCAGACTCGAGGAGGTAGAAAAATAGATTCCAGCTCTTCATTGTAGGAGCAGCGAAATCACAGTCAAAGGGGTATGAACATAGGCAAAAGAGGGACTTGTGTTGTTTTTGTTTTTTTTTTTAACCATCTACCACACTGTCTCATGATTAGAGCACTGGTCCAGAAAGCGTAAGTGTTGAAACAGCATACTGTCAACTTGTTGTTTTGTTGTTGTTGAGTTTTTTTTTAATTTTTGCTGGTTTGCTTGTTTGTTTTTAGTGTCAAGATTTTGCTGCAGAAATAGGAATTCAAGGGGCACCTGGGTGGCTCAGTTAGTTAAGCATCCGACTCTTGGTTTTGACTCAGGTCATGATCTTGCCGTTTGTGAGTTCGAGCCCCACATCGAGCTTTGTGCTGACAGTGCAGAGCCTGCTTGGGATTCTCTCTCTCCCCCTCTCTCTCTCTCTCCCTCTCTCTCAGCCCCTCCTCTGTTTGTGCTCTTTCTCTCTCTCTCTCAAAAGAAGTAAATAAACTTTAAAAAAAAAGAAATAGGAACTCAAAGAACCCATTATGTCACCACCTGCCTACAGAGAAGTGTCATCACCTGGTGTCCTCGATACTCCTACATTGCATGCCTCCTTCAACCAGTAGCCACCCCACCTCCTCTGACATCACGTATACAATGTTTAAAAAAAACCCACATCCCTCTCAGGAAGGTGACTTGGAAAAAGCAGATAAGCCCCAAAGCACCCTTACGTTTCCTTCAGTAGATGGTCACTTCCCACAATGGCAGGGTGACAGCTGATATCTAAAGACAATGAAAGCCAGAGGGGTCACTTGGATACGATTCCGGACAACTTGATGACAGCACTGTTGAGTAATAATCGCATTACTTTCTGAGTAGTTAATGTTACTACTGCTCCTAGCGTTACGTACTAAATAAAGCAGATACTTTCCTCACAGTGCCATTATGTCTTTACCAAAGTGTGAGGGGTTTGAAGAAATGGAAGAAGGGATGTAGAAAGTCTGTGTTGACTAGTTGCTTCTACAAGTGTACCAGATTTGAAAAGGATACTGAAAAGGATAATTACCGGAAAGAAAAAAATAGGAAGTGTTAAGGAGTCAGTTGGGGTTCCCTACCCCCCCTTCCCCCAATCTGAGTGAGACTCACCCACTATTGATCTTCACTACTCTTCCTCAAACCCCCTGGCTCCTTGGGCCTGGAGCGTCTTCTCCTGGTATCCCGCGAAGGGCCGGGGGATGACTGCTGTGCAGAGTTCGCAGGCCTGACGTCCCAGGGCCTGCCCTCTGCCGCGGCCACAGACAAAACCATGGACAAGGGGGCACATGAGGACAGGAGATTGTCCCTCAGCCACATCACTCCCGAAGGCTGCCGGGAGACCGAAAGGCTGCCGCTCTCTTAGATGGAATGTGAGTGAACTTCCCCAGGGCAGTGGGATGGATCCAGCTCCATGAGTTTCCAGAATTTGAAAGGGCAGCCAGCTTCTGGGCTTGTTGTGAAGGTTGTAGGAAAATTGTAGTACGTTCTTTAGTCACTCTCTGCAGGTCTGCTTTCCACGGCTTGCCAGTTCTTTTTTGCTCTACACGGACATCCTGTTTTCTGGTGGCCATGGGGTGACTCTTGAGGGAAGGAAATAAGCCCACCTCTGCCAGAAGGTCATCCTGAGCCAGCCAAGGGGGCTGCAGAGTGTTACGCGGAATTCACGTCCCCAAAGCTTATTTCAGTCTTAGCCTGCCCTACTTTTAGCCGCCCCATTATCTTTCTTTTTTTTTTTTTTTTTTAAGATTTATTTATTTATTTTCAGGGGAGGCAGAGAGAAAGAGAGAGAGAGAGAGAGAGAGAGAGAGAGAGAGAGAATCTGAATCAGGCTCCTAGCTGTCATCACGGAGCCCGATGCAGCACTTGAACTCACGAACCATGAGATCGTGACCTGAGCTGAAGTCAGACACTTAACCAAGCCCCGCTCCGTTATCTTTTGTATACAATTAGACCAGGGTGTTTGAGGTGAGACCGGATTCTCCAAATCCTGGTAGTTGAGAACAAAGGATAGAAAGCTGTTTTGAAGCTGCCGACAGATTCCTAGTTCAAAGTGGTAGAGGGATCACAGGCTTTTATCTTCCTTTTTTCCCCCCCGGATACTGGTAAAATAATGCCAATCCGTTCAAAGAGTGCTGAGAATAGAAGGGAGTCCATCAGCAGAAGAAAGGATCTGAGCAATTTCTAGAATATGGAAAGTGAATGGGATCCTGAGCAAAATCCTGGAAGCAAAGCTGAAGTCTGGAGCAGACAGAGAAGGCATCTGCATGTTCTGGACTTCGAAGATGGAGGGCGTTCCTCTTAGCAGGGCCCTGGGGACACCACACGCTATATATATGCCTGTGGGTAAAGCAGAAATGGGAAGTGGGGAGTGGAGATCAAGGTGATGATCTGAAGATCTTTCAGGCTCCCCTCTCCCAGGCTCTATTCTTTTCATGCTGAGTAAATGATGGTTTACACCCAAGTCCTGGCCTGGTCTGATATTGCTGTCAGTGCCTCTCTCAACATGGAGGAGGAAGCAATCTGCTTTAGCTGGTCTGCCCGTTCTAACCTCCCATCCCATGTGTCAAGGTTCAAGCCACCCTGCCATATCACTCAAGGAAAGTTGTGCTGGGGACGCAGAACTCTTACTACCGAAATGGAAACCCATGCCACCTGCTGTAGACGCACCAAGTCCGTAACGGACTGCTCGTATGAATGGACAGCCAGCGATCAGGAAGAAGGTGGAGAATCCCTTGTGGATAACTTGCCATCCCAGACAAACATACAAACAAACAATGACCCTGGAGAAAACAGAAAATTCAGAAGATAGAAGAGGATATGGAAATGAAATGAAAGAGAGCCTTAAGGCAATATGGCATCTATAGACAAGAACGGGCCACTCAGAAGACAAAGCAATCAGACGATAAGCAAAGGTGCTTTGAAAAGAAACATATGATCATCTTGTAGATGTTTTTGCTTCCCTACTCAGCACCCATTCCTCCCTCATTCCTTCCCCAAAGAACCCCCATTTTGTTGTGTTCACGCATCCCAGAGAGCGCATGTGACCAACAGGCATTTTTTTGGTTATTACAAGAAGCAGATATAGGGCAAAGAGAATGGAGGTGTAGGCTGAGGAATGCCTTCTCGGAGATGGGAGCTGAGCATCCAAATCCTTGGAACCTGTGAATATGTGACCTTACATGGTCAAGGGACTTCGCAGATGGGATTAAGTTAAGGGTCTTGAGATGGAGAGACCGCACTGAATTATCTGGGTGAGACCAAAAGATTACAGGTCTTTACAGGAGGGAGACAGGGGCATCGGGGAAGCAGTAGGAGAGAAAACAGTGGAAGTAAGACGTTGGAGCGATAGGAAACAAAGATCACAAGCCAAAGAATACTTTCAGCTTCTAGGAGCTGAAAAGGGAGAAGCAATGGTCTCCCCAGAAGCCTGCAAAGGAAATACAGCCCTACTGACATCTTGATTTTAGAGCTCCAGCCTCCAGAACTGTGCGAAAATAAATTTGTGTGGTTTTAAGCCATTAAGTTTGTGGTTATTTGTTATAGCAGCAATAGAAAACTAATATAGGGGGGTTTATTGATATTTAGTGGGCAGATACCATAGATGCTAAATGTTCAGAAATGCATGAACAGTTGCTTGCAATGAAGAATTATGTTAACCGAATGGCAATAGTGCCCTAATTGAGAAACATTGGAAGCTGCTCGGAAGTATCTTTTCTCCTTTGCCAGTTGTCGGGTCGGGGATGGGCACGTGACAAAGTTCAGTCGAAAGAGATGTAAGCAAAGAGAGATTGTCGAGGCGTTTAGAGACCCTCCGAGGTCTCCTCCTCTGGAGAGACATTAACAAAGAAGCATACAAAACTGGTTCCTCCTGGAAGCCATCCCACAGCCATGAAGTGAACCAGCTTTAAGATAAAGTCAGCACTGGGGATCACAGAACAAAGATGGAAAGAACTTAGAGCCTTCATGACATGTTGGAACAGGTAAATCAACCAAACCCTAATTCTGTCCCACTTCTGAACCTACAGTTCTACAAATACAAATACCAGATTATTGCACAAGCTACTCGAATTCCACTTTCTGCCGCAGAAAAGGTATTCTAGGGGGTGCAGCTACAAAAACATCAACGGAGGTGTTAAAAATTAAGGCCAAAGATAACCCCCTAAAAGAAAAAGGTACATAACGAGTGAAAACATTTACATTTAAGCTAGCAACATAGGAGTTCCCATGCACGCCAAAGTCGACGTGGTCAAATAACCAGAGTATAGCCCTACAGCGGAATGTTCTCAGGCAGTAGAAGGAATGAAGCACGGTCCACGCTATCACATGAATGCATCTTGGAAGCATTATGCTAACCAAAAGAGGCACAGAAGATCCATATTACATAAATGTCCAGAAGAGGCAAATCTGTAGAGACTTAAATTAGATTCGTGGCTGTCTAGGCGTAGAGGTGGGGGTGGGGTAAGGACAGAGGATGGGGAGTGGCAGTTAACGGGTATCCTTTCCGTTTTGTTGAGATGATGAAAATCTTCCAAAATCGATGGTGGTGATGTTTGCACAACTCCGTGACTATACAAAGAAATCATTCAGTTGTGTTGTACTTCAATCACATCTCAACAAAGCTGTTAAAAATAATTTCAAAATTACGGAAGAAAACGTTTTACACGTGAAAGTGCTTGCTGAACAGAGGCACCAAATACTCCGCAGGACAGGAAAGCAAAATTCACATTTCTCCATTTCAATATATTTTTCTGTAAGTTTACAGAGAGCAAGAACGAATCATCTATAAAGGATGAGACTCAGAGCTGCCTCTAATTTGTTACAAACAATATGGGATACTGCAAGCAAACGGGCAAATCATCAAAACAGAGGAAAAAGAAATGATTTTGAGCCAAGAATGTTATATGCAACTAAACTATAAAAATTATGAGTGTGATGGGGGAGGGTGGGGATAAAGATACTTTCCAGACATGAGACGGGTCAAAGGTTTTCTCCCGCATATCTTTTCCCAAAATTTACTTGACAATGCAATACAGGAAAGAGAAACAGAAGAGGAGAATACCCAGATTCGATCACCAGAGGATCTGACGGGATGATTGAAACGAAGACAGACTCCTGGATGAGTTTCGTGAAGCAGATTTAAGAAACAGTATATCCAAATTTGAATTAGAAGTCTCAGGCAGAAGCTTTCAAGAGGAAAGTAGGCTCTTTCTTACAAATAGGGCGATGGAGTATTTGGATAATCGTAATCGGGGCATACAATTTTGGTCAACGAGGAAAAAAAAAAAAAGACAAACTTTAGGGGAAAAAAATATAAGCAAAAAATCTTGGTGCAAATAAAGCAAACCGAAAAGTGGCAGAAAACAGAGCAGGAGAGGAGGTGTGTTAGTTTCCTGTGCGGCTCTGACAAATGGCTACAGACTTAGTGGCTCAAGGTAACAAAAGTTCCTTTCTTACAGTTCCGGAGACCAGAGGCTGAGGTCGCTCATACTGTGCCAGTCGAGGTGTCTTCAGGGTTGTTTTCTTCTACAAGCTCTAGGGGAGACTCTCTTTCCCTCTGTTTCCAGCTACTAGAGGTCCCTGTGTTCCTTGGCTCGTGGCCCCTTCCAGTATCTTCAAAGCCAGCAAGGTAGCATCTTCAAATCTGCTTGGGATTCCCTCTCTCCATCTCTCTCTGCCCCTCGCCCCTCCCTCGTAAATAAATAAATAAATAAACTTAAAAAAACAAGCCCTTCCCTGGAAGCAATTCTGCTTTTCTCCTCTTGGAGAGAAGTTGGTACCCAACACTCAGAAAGACATTTTCACAAACTATCATGCCTCCCACCTGTTCTCCTAAGGGACTGATCATCCTTCCGAAAAGCCCTTTGCTTTTCATAAGCGCCCTTTGTCCCCTCCCTCTCCTCTACTAAGCCAGGTGTATAGACCCCACATTCTAACCACCCCTTTGAGTTACTTATCTCTGGGTGCTCTCAAGTGTGTGTACCATGCGCATGAGAACAAACTTGTTTATTTTTCTCTTGTTAATTTGTCTTTTGGTGGTTCAACATACAAGAGCCCAGTTGGAGAATGTAGAAGGATAGAAGGAAACAGAACCTTTCCCTCTCCATATTTCCATAACCATATCTCTTTTTCTGACTCTGCCATTTCTCTCTGTATCTTAAAAGGACCCTGGGAATTTCACTGGACCCTGCCCCCTGCCCCCCGATAATTGATAACCCAGGGTAATCCCCCCATCTCAAAATGAGCTCTTTTTCCATGTAAGGTGACATATTCACAGATTGGGGCATTAAGATGTGGACACCTTTATGGGGTCTCTACCATATAGGGTGAGAGGCAGGGAATCCATGTGACTGATGGTGGGGCCATTTTCCTAAGGGCTATACCACTGCAGGTTTTAGGTTTCAACCTGCAGGGAGAAAAAAATTGATTATTGATTATAGTTACAGGACATGACTGATATAAACCTTGGCAATGTAAAAATAACAATATGGCTGATTGAAAGGAAAGAAAGTAGAAAGAATATATAGAAGTGTTAATTTCCTTCATCTTACAGTGGGATACAATGTAATGCTATTAGATGGAGAAAGACAACTATGTTATATAGTTATACCCCCTCCTTCCCCCCCACCCCCGCAATAGAAACATCTGAAATAATACAAGTAACAAAGTTGAGAGGAGGACATGGGGAGAATGAGCTCAGACCCTCATCTTTCTTAGCACAAAGTTGGTAGACATTGAGGGACAGAGAAGTAAAGTTGTGAGTTATCTTGTGTGGACATTTGAAATCAATTCAGGGAAACTAAAACGAGACAAATATGTTGACCTCTGGGGGGTGGGGATGGGAATACGGAGGGCAGGGAAAACGGATGCCCTGCTTTCCACTTCGTACCCAGGTGTCTTGGAAATGCGCGTGGAAATGAAGGAGATCGCTTCCGCAGCCGTTGGGAGCGCGGCTGGCAGAAAGTCCGCAGCCATCAGCCCAGTTCAGGGCGTGACTCTGCCTTGCCCGAGTTGCCATCTGCTACAGAGGTAGCCTACATACAGTGGCTGGTCTGGGGCAGAGAGAAAAAGTGTTCCTCAGTCCCCCCAGGACAATCCTTCCGGGCCATCCCAATGTAAGGCTTCCTATGGGGCCATCACTCTGCAGAAGACCCCCCTCTGCCCCAATCCCTTTCCTTCATGGGCGTTGATCGCATTGATCCCAGAGTCTTCCATAATGAACTTCCTACCTGCCGATTTCCATCTGAGTCTGCTTCCTGAAGGGTCCAACCTTATAACGCTTTATACTAACCGTTGTTGTTTGACTCTGCAAACGCTGCTTTTTATAAATGTCAACACAGAGCTCTGAGCATACTGTTGTTTGCTTCTCTCAGGTCCATTTCACCTCGGAGGGAAGACGGAATTTTTATTTTGAGAAAAATGCCTTGATGTTGTTTGCCTATACAGAATTAAACCCGCTCTCCACATCTATAAGGGAGAGATTGAAAATGATGAAGAGCTAAACTGCTTCGCATTGTAAGAAAAAAGATTGTCTTTTGAGGGCATCCGGGTGGCTCCGTTGGTTAAGCGTCTTGATTCTTGGTTTTGACTCGGGTCATGAACTCGCGGTTCCTGGGATTGAGCCCAGCATCGGGCTCCGCGCTGACAGTGTGGAGCCTGCCTGGGATTCTCTCTCTCTCTCTCTCTCTCAAAATAAATACATAAGCTTAAAAAAAAAAGATTGTCGTTTTGGAGTGTGTGTGGCCTTGCATCTTGTATACTTTGTTGCGGTGTCTTCAACAGTAGGGCTGGTAAGTGAGCTATGAACTCAGTTTGGAAAGACAAAGTCAACATTTTTTCTTAAAGAAGCAATCGTGTGTTGCTATTCTCTTGCCAAATACATGGATAGATAGAAATTATTATCAGAAGCATCGAATGCTGTGGGAAACTACGTGGGCTCGGTAATGACTTCCAATGGTTTCTCCTCCCACCAAACCCAAAATCCAAAACAAGTTTTCCCAGGCTCTCAGAGATGTCACCTCCGCCTCTGCCTTGATTCACTCACTATCACTTCTCACTGTCCTTAGTTCTCTGGCGCCAACCTTCAAACTTACCAACCTGATTTCTGCCTCAGGACCTTTGCACGAGCAGTTCTCGCTGCGTGAAATGTCTGAGTCACTTTTCCCTTGGATCGTTGCTCTGTCTGGTCATTCAGAGGGCTTAAATGCCACCTCAGCATAGAGCCTGTCCCCGCCCATCCAATATAAAGCAATGCCCTCTTTCTTGTCTATTGCATCAGCCTTAGTTTCTCCAGAGCACTTACTACCGGCTGGAATCATCTTGTATATTTGTTTGCTTGCTTGGTATCGACTCTCCTTGTTCCGCCTAGAAGGTAACCTTCTCAGAACAGGATGTTTCTTCATCTTGCCCGTGTTGTGTTGGCCACAGGCAGACTAGTTCTTGGCCCTAGGAGGTGCTGAATAAATAATTACTGAATAAGCAAACCCGGTAATACTATCTGAATCTGGTATGTTAGAAATGCCACCCCAAATGAGGGGGAAAGTGCTTTCTTTTTAAGCAAATCAGGAGGGAGCTTCGCGATTCCCAAACAGCTAAGCATTGACAACTTAACTAGGTGGCCCTTAACTTATGTTGAGACAAAGGAATGCTCCAGCAACCCCAGGCATTGAACGCTACGGTTGTACTCCCCAGGGAAACCGAAAAACAAACAACCACCACAAGAACCAAAAAAACCAACCGGACCCCCAACCAAACAAACAAAAAAAAGCGAGAGGCTTGTATATACACGGAGTATGGTGCACCCGATTTTAAGATTGATCTGCCCCTCCCCCGCCCCCAGGTTGAGAAGTCCTACTTTAAAGGCTATGTGGAAAACACTTGTAAACGCACGGTGTTAGCAGGTAGGCGAGTGTTGCTGGTGCAGCTGAACACCAATCGCCCCCACCCCCCGCTTGGTGGTCTACACCATCAAAACAGGTCTGGCTAGATGGGTGTCAGTGCCTGGAACAGGGAGAGCGGGCTGGGCTGGCAGGAAGACTGAAGGCGTCATCCCCTCTCCCCCTTGGCAGGCATGACTGTTCTTCTCAACACCCTCAGCAGGCTCCCCGATCTCATCAACTGGCCTCCCAGCCTCGTCTCAAACTATAAATTCACGAAGACAGGCTGACCGGAGGATCTCGAGGACAGAGTTAGTGCAACACTGTAGGGTTTACGAAGCAGATACCAAGGAGCAGGCATTGGGCTCAGCACTTTACATCAGAAAGCGATCGTAATTTTCTTCTTTCTTTTATTATTTTTCTTTTAGAGAGAGAGAGTGCGTGCAATCGGGGGAGAGGGACAGAGGGAGTAAGAGACAGGGAGAGACAGGGAGAGAGAGTCTTAAGCAGATTCCATGCTCCGTGTCAGTGTGGAGCCTGACACGGGGCTTGATCCCACAACCCTGGGATCATGACCTGAGCCAAAGTCAAGACAGGACGCTTAACCAACTGAGTCACCCAGGCAACCCGGACTATTGTAATTTTCTAACACTCACTACTCACCACCATCCCGAGAGTGACGTCCTACCGATAATGTCCTTCTAGAAAGTAGATTGACCATCAGTTACAAGTGAATGCAATAAATATCGTTGAGTAAGTGAATGAATGGATGGGTGAATGAATGAATGAATGAATGCCTACCTTGTGCCAGGCACAACTCTACACACAATACAAAAGAGAGCAAGGTAAGAAAGGCCCTGCTGTCTTAAGACAGACAATTGGTGAACAAAGAAAGACCATAAATAAGTAGATGAATATTTCGTTTCAGATGTGATAAGTGCTCTAAAGGAAAAAAAAGAAAGGAAGGCTGGTTAATGAACTGGAAACTGACTTGTGGCAGAAGGACGTTATATTAAAACGTCAGAAGTAAAGTAATTAATTCAATAGGTAGGCAGGGGGAGCCCCCTCTGAGGAGGTGACAGTTAAGCGGAGGTTGGGTGGTGACATGAATGTGGCAATGGTAAGATTCTGGGCAAGAGGACTCCAGATGGAGGGAAGAGCGAGTGCAAAGGCCCTGAGGTTGGGATCTGGCTTGGTCAAGGAGCAAAAAAAAGGCCATTGTGTCCAGGGCCAGCGAGAGTTCAAGTGAAAACTTTGGGGACCCTGGCAGGGGCCGGGTCATGTGGCATAAAAATCCTGGATGGTCTTCTGGTGGCTATTGGAAGCCACAGAATGGCTTTAGATAGGGGACTGGCCTAATGTCTTTACAAGATTACCTTGGCTTCAGCCTGGAGAACGGACTGTGGGGAACAGCGAAGAGCCAGGGAACGGACAGATGGACAAAGGACTGGATGCGGGACGCTGCCTGTGAGTCGGGTGACCTGAGCTCCCCTCCTAGCCTCACTCCGAGCACCAGGCAGGAGGCGGGAGTCCCTCTCCACCCAGGCGTCTGTTTCCTCGTTCATAACACAAGAGGACTCATGGGGTCATCCTTCAGGGACCCTTCGACTGTGACGTTCTATCAATATCTGCACGTCAGCCTTGTTCTCGTCATCGGGGCTCTCTAAAGACAGCAGGCGGCCCCCCGTGGGCCTGGGCAGCCCTGAGACAGCCCCCCTGGCACGCAGGTGACAAAGCTCAGGCTCTGATGCCCCACAGCCGGGGCCGGCCGACGGAACCCACTCTTGACCTTCTCACTGGATTCTGCTTCTTCGTCAAAAGACAGACGGCACCCAGCTTTTAAAACAGCGACGCGCCAGGGACCCTGGGATCGGACTCGGTCTCTTCCTTTGCCCTTTGCTCTCCGCAGAGAACCCCCCCGGACGCCCCTCAGGGCTCAAGCCAGGGTTTCCTCCGGGGTGAAGAGGGAGACCTGCTCCTTCTAGGCCAGCATTCCGAATGCTGTGGCTTCGTGGCCTGAGCAAAGAGAAAAGGGGTTTGACCTGGTTGGATATTGAATCTGGCCTCCTCCCTCCCTCCTTCTCTTTTATCTCCCAAAGTGGTCCTCCCCTGGCTTCTGGGAGAGGGCCTGCTCTGTGCTGGGGGTCACCCCTCCCCGCCCCCTACTTCCTCACGCCCCCCCCCCCCCCCCCCCGCTCTCCGGACACTTGCTTGTGCAGCTGCTTGATATAAATTCCTCACATACATCTCCGGCCAGCCGGTTTATTTTTATAAACAATAAATAGGACGACATTCCTATGATGTCCCTCTCCGGCCGGCCGGCCTGGTTTACAGAGCTGGGGGGACAGTGACGGAAGATTGTTGGGGTTTATAACAGATGGCGGCCCGTGCGTCGTAAATCTCATAAACACGAAGCGAGGGTTTTTTTTTTTTTTTCCGTTTTAAGAAACACCACCAACTCACTCCTCCCCGCCACCCCATCTTCTTTCTCTCCCCAAGATCACAAGGCATTACTGAGGCCCACAAATCACGACCAGATGATATTAAGTTGCTTCGCTAACACTCGGGATCCCTTCCGGTGTGTTATTTTTCTTCATTAGAAACGATGGCCCAAGTGCACCAAATCCTCTTTCCCTCTCCTCAAAATTTATAGATCACAGCCTCTAAACTAATTGTTACTTGCACACTGGGCCGCAAGCTGTTTGTCCACGGAACAATTACCTTCGAGGCCTTGATTAAAGGCATGGGGAACCATAGAGTGAGGGAAATGAAACCCCGGCAGGGTGGGCACGGTGTCCTGATGTCCCTCTGTGGATAAAACCGAGGGAGGCTCTCTCTTATCCATCAAAGACCCTGGTGCAAAGCCCCAGGTGTCACAGGCAGTGGGGTGCCGGCCGCCCGCGCCTTTTCTGACCTCACGAACCAAAGCAGCTTCCGGGCCACCGGGAGCACCTTCGTGCCATGTGTCCCCCACCCAGGTCACGGTCCTTCCCGCTGCCCATAACTTCATGTCCTTCCCGGTGGTGGATAAGCCAAGCGGGAGGTGGTTTTGCCCTGGAACCACTCGGGCTCCATGCTTCTCCCACCTTCGGCAGGTTCTCAGGGCCTGGGGGTGAAGCTGGCCTTGTAGGTGGTTCTCGCTGGCCCGTAGGTACCGTCTTTTGAAATCATCCCATCCCCTAATCATTTCCCTTCTGCTCAACAGAGCAAAATCTGAAGCCCCGGAACCCAAATTAGAGATGCTGTCTCACTGCTGCTCTTTCTAGGTAGGGAAGGCGAGGCTCAGAGACAGACAGCAACTTGCCGGCCGTCACCCAGCAAACTGGGACCCGAGTGAAGTCTCTTAATCCCATACTCAGACCTGCTACTCTCTGGAAACATGGATGCCCTGGAAACTCTGGCCATTTGAGGATGGAACTCTAGCTCAAATGTCAGAGGAGGAATGGTTCCGGCCGATGTCCCCAAGCTTGACCCCTGCACCTCCCCAGCTACACACTACACACTACAAAAGAGAGTGCACTACAAAAGAGAGTGGTTATTTAAAGGGCTTCTGAAGGTGAAAGTCCTTCTCCAAGTGCCTCAGGAGGAGAAACGTATTATGATGGATACAAATCGTCTTGGTCAATCAGGCTTCTGATAGAAGTCCGTGATACAAGGATGCTGTTATCGCCCCCACTCGAAGCCCTCAGTACCCACTGTTCCTGCCCAGGGAGACAGCTGTCCCCCGCCAGCCCCTGGGACTGAGCCCAAGGGCATTTTCAGATGGAAGGACGGTGTTTCAGCCTCGCGTGAAGCCGAACAGAAAGGCCAGCCCGTGAACACGGGGGGTGCAGGGCCTGGACACGTGGCAGAAAGAAAGAAAAGGGGGGGCAGGAGAATAAATGCCACCTCCCCTCCAATAGACACAAGACCTGCCAGTCTCCCAGAGGCCCCCAATAGGTTTGAACCCTGGTGTGCCCAAGAGTACCCTACTTCTTGGCACGCGCATGGGTGGCTGCCTTCCCTTCTTCCACTTCACTCCTCTCGACCCTGCCAGTAATTCCTGAGATCGCCGACCAGACAAATCCCCCACGTTCAAATTCCTGCCCGGACCTCTGCTCCCGAGGACACCCAACCGAAGGTATCTCACTGCCATCTTCCCCCCTGTATAGAACATTGGTGTCAGTTCGGCGGCTTGGCTGTTTGCTTTTTATTTATTTATTTAAGAAAACAAAACAAGACTATTCAATTCAGGATATTTTAAATCAAGACGATTCCCATTTTCTTTAAGCATCAGAAATGCCAGCATCCATGCACGGCAGCCCTGATCAGGGCCTGGGAGCAGCTGGCCGTTGTGGGTGGACCTGTTGTCGCTAGTCCCTTGTGTCCCCACAAGACCCTACCGTTCTTCAGTGTCAGCTTCCGAGCGTTTGAGTCCTAGACTTGTCCGAAGGACTGCAGACAACCAGTCAAGCGTCATCCCTGCATTGTTTCTTTTCTGCCCACAAAGTCCTCAAAAAGGGACACTCCAAGATTTGGGCGAGTCCGTCTCTTTACGCCCTTTTTAATTTCAGGCTTTCGTAATGACGGTTCTCAATTTTTGCGGCCAAAGGGATTCTCCCCCATCTCCAGTCAGACTTTCCACTCATTAATGTCAACTCCATGCGCTTGATTCAGATTCAAGGGAAACCCAAACCAGTGAGTTTTCGTGGTGGGTTCCACGTAGCCAACTTGGGCGGTTTTGACTTTTCCTTTGAATAGATGAATTTTCAAAAGTAATTCCTACCCTTCCTTCCACCCCATGCTCCACCACTATTAATACTCGCGGATTGTGTTCTCCTTATCTAGCTTCCCAATTTTCAACCAATTCCTTTTGCCCTCACACCAGAGGACTGAATGGTGCCACTGTTAGCCTAATAATATAACCGAGTATGATGAGAAGATACATTCAAATATGTATTTATTTTTTTAATGTTTATTCATTTTGGGGAGAAAGAGAGAGAGAGAGCACAAGCAGGGGAGGGGCACAGAAGGAGGGGGACAGAGGATCCAAAGCAGACAGCTTTGGGGGATCCAAAGGATCCAAAGGAGGGGGACAGAGGATCCAAAGCAGACAGCCCAAAGGGGGGCTCGAACTCATGAACGGCGAGATCATGACCTGAGCCCAAGTTGGACGCTTAACGTACTGAGCCACCCAGACACCCCCAACTATGTATTTAAAAAGTTGCGGTGACCTAATCTAATAGTTAGGTGTGATATCCAAGCTCTGTCAACTTGAAATTAAGATGTTTCCCTGAAAAATGGCATCGCTTCTAATCCGGGGAACTGAATGTTGGCCAATGTCTTTTGGCTGTAGCTGTGAAAGAGCCAATATCTGGAATAAGACGGGAGAAATCTATTCCTTTGTCCAGGTAATGCGTCTACATATCTCTAGATGGCCACACACTGGGAAGTCATGTTTTCCACTTCTTCTCTGCTGAGTTTTCCCTGCCGACAAAGGGCAGGCCTTCGGAGATGTGTCGATCTGAGAAGGGTTACAGTTCCTCCCTCCCCCCTAGAGCACTCTTGTTTCTCCCCTGGGTTTGGCCCCACGAGCTCACACGGTGACAGGGTAGAGCCACCACAAGCGGACACACCTTTCGAAATCACACCTTCCCCAAATCAGCCTCGCAGCAGGCGCGTTGAGTCGAGAATGGCGCCCCACGGAACCACAGACAAGTCAACGGCACCCTAGAGCGAAAGCAAGAGAAGCCCGGCCACTTCCATCCAGTAAGAAGAAGTGAGCCAGTAACACACAAGGGTAGAGGGCTGAGGCGCTCTCTGGATGTTTTCCAGGCGAGGAAGGAGTCAAAGTGCCACAGCAGGGGGTCCCAGCATGGGGTGTAAACCATGGTGTGGTGGAGAGATCCAAGAGGCTGCTGGCGCTGTGTCCTGTGAGCTTGGGCAAGAAGGCGTGCCCTCCATAGCCCCACTCGGGGCGGAGGGAGGGAGGGAGCAGCAGATCCTAAGGAGAAAAACTCAGAATGTCAGAACCAGAACCAGGCGTAGGGCTCAGGTGTGGGTCTTCCCCTTGGGAGCAAAGCAGTAGCTCAGGTCTACATGCCAGGCAGCCCACCTGGAGCCAGGTCCTGCCTCCCCCTCTGCCTTAATCCCTCAATGGCTCCCTATTGCTCTCACGTTAGAGTTCAAAACCTCTAACTAGAGCTTTTCAAGGCCTCACGGAGCTCTGATTGTTCCCCAGTGTCTGTCCTCATACTGTCCACTCTCTGTGGCCGTGGGGAAACTGAGCCATCAGAGACGAACCATTCATGGTGCCTGTCCTCAAGGAGCTCACAGTAGAGAGAAGGAGACAAGCAGGCATAGAATAATTCGCAAGGCCGCTTCATGAGGGGTGTGGGAGGTGTCAGGTGACAAGAGAAAGGGGTGTAGGTTACCGGGCATGGAAAAGAGAAGACTTCACTCCCAAGTCCCTCCAATGGGCCTTAAAGACCGAGGAACAATTGGCGAAGCGAAGGAGGTGGGGAAGGGAGAGCATTCCGGCAGAGGAACCACCTCGAACGGAGACACAGAGGTTCAAAACTTCACGGGACATGGGTTCCGTGAGGTGGGTGGTCAAGGAAGTTCCCGGGCCAAAGCTCAGTTTTCCAATCTGAGGTATGGGAGAGCATCTGGGCTTGCAGCCCCAAGAGGCCACCTGCACGTAGGGGCTTCCTGTTCCAGTCCACGCTGGTTCGGTTGCATGTGACACTTCTTCCCCGAGGCCAATCGACTGGCTCACGTACCAGTGAAATCCAGAGAGCGTCGTGGCTTCAACCCTTCCACCAGGAAGTGCTACATAGCTTGGCACTCCTTTGTTCCGTGTTAGCTTTGGTTTTCAGCCAGATTTTCTCCAAGTGATAACAAAGATGCCACTAACCTCCTCGTGTCAGACTTCTGACTCCAGAACTGTAAAATAATGAATTTGTGTGGGTTAAATTTGGTCGGTGGTAACTTGTTACAGCAGCAATAGGAAACAGATGTGTACTTAAGAAAAGCCATTGAAATCTTTGAGCAGACAAATGGTACTCTCAGATTTTTTTTTTAAGTAGCTGCTTATTTTTATCTGGGTCACGCAACGTTTCACCATGATTTGGGGGTCAAATATCAGCCACATTTTACTGAGCTGATAACAAAGTTCTAGGCAAGGTTGGCGAAAGCCATTTCCTACGTCAGAGCACCAAGAGTCCCCATTTCTGTCACATGCACCTATGGCTTTAGCAAGTTTCTGGAAGGATAGTGCTTGGGATGGGCCCCAACTATGCCACGTGTCCATTGCTAGGACACGTGTTGTGGTCAGGAAGATACAGAATTTTCATTGACCCGTCGTGGGTCATGGACGAGCTCCCGTAGCCAGGGGTGAGTCAGTTCTTACCACCAACTGTGAGTGGTAAGCGGGCTGGCCCTCCACCATCTCCTCTACAAGTCCAAACTGAGCCCCAGGCCCCCCAGATGGGTGGTTTGTGCAGAGGACAACGCTCCCATTGCCAAGATGATAACTGTCTTGACTCGGATGTCCCTCAGTTTCCCCGCTGACTTTAGCTCGTCTGCCAGACGGGCATACTTGTTCGTTTTGTCCGGCCAGATTTTTGTAAAGCTTCTGCTGAGGGCAACAGTTACATCACTAAGGTCCTCTGTTTTGTTAGCTTTATCAAGTAGCACAACTTCCGCTCCGGGGAGCTGTTCTGGGGGACTCTAGCTCTCCCGGAGTAGCTGTGTTTCAACCTATTCTTTTTTCTGTGCCTATTTCTTTCCCCCGGCCCACTTTCAAACAAAAATTGGTGGCCTCCGTGGCAACATTCTTATGCCTGTTGAATTGGCTCGTGCCAGACAGGGTGGCTCACTTCTACTTTTCTCAACCATTGGATTTTGCTTACTGGACAAATGGGTTCGGCAGCAATGTCACTGGCCCACGTTTATTAAGGGAGATCCTCGAAGCTCACAAAATAACCTGTGTTATGTTACTTCTGCTTGTGCTGTGGCTAGTTGGCCGTAATGCCGACTGAGGAAATATCGAAATTCTACTCTAGAAAGCAGAGATCTCTGTATTATCCTTTCCTCCCCCTTCCTCCCTCTGTCTTTCACAGTTCTTTCTTTCCTTCATCTGTTACTTCCTTCCTTCCACAAAGGCTTGTTGGGCAACTACCATACCCCAGGCACTGGAGACAGAATAGTGTTGAACATTTTTCTTTGAATAATAAATATATAAAAATATAAGTATTTATATATAAATTATATATATATATATATATATATACACACACATATTTGTTATATATACATGTGTGTCAAAGCTTTGACAGGCCCTACTCTACGAAGATCTACTGGTAAGAAGGTACACACAGGAACTCTTTAACAATATAATTTGATAAATACACTTCACAGATGAGGAAATCGAGGCAGCGGGCCATCCAAATGACTCTTTTAATGCCAAACAACCACTTAGCCGAGGAGACTGGACATTTACCCAGGCTCCAGATTCACTGCACCTAGCTATTACACATCATTCATGCGATGAATAAGCACATGGAAAACGATGATAAACTGTGGCTGGCATCATGAGGGATCGGCTTTAGGATCTTCTGATGGGTGTCGTAAGAGAAGGGAAGGCATCTCTGAGGAAGGGGGATGAGTTAGAATTCCACTGGTGTCGGGAGGCGAGTGGGGAGAGAAAAGGCGGGTGGCAGGCTGAGGGACAGTGAGTGTGAACCTACCCCGAGGACCTAAGCGAAGCCTGTGGGGGCTCTGTGTCTGGGAGCACGTACTATAGAGTTCGTATAGTTGAGTTAGGGGCGGGTAAGGTCACACTTTTGAGGCTTTTATTTGTGGTAGACAGAACACGGACCCCCAAAGTGCCCATGCTGTAATCTCCACAACCTGTAAGTGCATTACCTTACAAGGCAAAAGGAATTTTCCTGGTGGGATTAATGGCATAGACTTTGATGTGTGGAGATGATTCCAGATTCTTCAGGTGACCCCGATCGAATTATTCCTGCCCTTAAAAGAAGACTTTTCCCAGCTGTGCTCACAGGCAAACAATCACAGTGGAAGAAGGCCCAGGGAGATATGAGCTTGCTGGCTTTGATGATAAACACAAGGGCCATGAGCCAAGGGATGTGGGTGGCCCCTAGAAGCTGGAAAAGGCAAGGAAGCAGGATTCTCCTCCAGAGACCCCAGAAGGCAACACAGCCCTGACGACAGCTTGATGATAACCCAGTGACCCCATGTGGGACTTCCGACTCTAGAACCATAGAAATAATGAATCTGTATGGTTTAAACGCACTTGGCAGTGATTTGTTACAGCAGCAATAGGAAACTGATGCATCCTTACACAAAGCTACTAGAGACTTTGAACAGGGGAATGGTACTATCAGATTTTTTTTTTTTTTAAATAACTTTATATCTTTATCTGAGTCTCACACTATTTCACCGTGATTGGGAGCGCCCAACATCAGCCACATTTTACTGAGCTGTTAACAAAATTCCCCATCAGGGTTGGAGGACACTATTTCCCTACGTCATAGGACGCAGCATCCCTGTTTCTGACGCAAAGCGTTTGTAGCCATCCCACGTGCTGTCATCAGCCACTGGCACCGAAGTCTTTATGTCGGCAGCAGAGATTTCCAGTAGCTGCGAGGCCAGCTGGATCTGTGTTCAGATCCACGACGGCTGACCTCAGGCAAATTGCGTAACCTCTCTGAACCCCGCTGCTCACCTGAGGAGCAGGGATCCCGCCAGTGCCCACCCCGCTGGGCCATCGTGAAGATTAAAAGAAAACCGGCACGCAGCTTCCGACACAGACGAGAGCTCCAAAAATGGGACCTTCTTCTCCTTCTGGGTACCTGCCTCCACTGCTCTTCCTGGTCTATTTCTTCCAGGTCAGACAATGCATTCAATGTCTGCACAAACAGGGCCGTGGACACGGCAAGACTTCAAACACATAAGTGCCAAGTGACAGTCCCTAATCCACACTGGGACGGCCGAGGCGCTGTCCATAAAAATTCCCTCTTAGTGAAAAGCATCATGATGCTTGGGGTCCCCCACAGTTGCTAGGTGAAGTGATATACACAAGACACTGCTCGCAATGGGGTTGCTCATACGCATAGGACAGTTGGCCAGACAGCTCTGTGCAAAGGGAGACAGTGGCTCAGTTTCAGCCCGAAGATACCCACAGTCTAGTAATTCAGGGAGGCAGAGGAAGCAACCGGGTCATTACCACCCAGACACACACACACACACACACACACACACACACACAGAGCCTTTCCATAAATAACGTAGCCAATCCCTGTCTACCGACACTTTATCATTTTAAAAATTTGTTTCCGAGAAAAAGACATAAACCTAAAAAGGTGTATCCAGCACGGACCTTAGCCATTTTCGCTATGAAGATACATTGATTGCCAGTTGAAACTACAGCACAGATATCATGAGGGTCTCTCTGTCTCTTACAATCTAGGCGAGACTGAGTCAGGCTATGGATGGTCGAGGTCCTTCTTGAAGACTCCTCTGGCTTCAGGCTCTTACTTCTGCCTATTTAGAAACTTTTAGAAATTATCTGATGCCCTGCCAGTTTCTAATTGGCCAACCCGACCTGTTATAGGCTGATACTGCTGTTATTTTATGTCATACGATAGTACATTTTGTCTTTTAAAATGCTGGTCAGTGGGGCACCTGGATGGCTCAGTCAGTTGAGCGTCTGACTCTTGATTTCGGCTCAGGTCGTGACCCCCGGGTCGTGGGATCGAGCCCCGTGTCAGGCTCTGCGCTGAGTGTGGAATCTGCTGAAGATTCTCCCTCTCTCTGTCTCTTTCCCTCTCTCTCTTGCCCTCCCTGCCCCTTTCCACCACTCACGCTCTCTCTCAAAGTTAAAATAATAATAATAATAATGGTAAATAAAAATAAAATGCTGGTCAAGACCCCCTAATTAACTTTATAAGTGAATTTCTATCTACAAATTGTTGGCACCCCTCAATTTAACAATGAGATAGCAGATAAGGGATTCAATACTGAAATAGGAGTTCTGGATGAAAATAAGAAAGCCCGCCTGGGTCCCACCCCCCTCATCCCTTGTGAGCTGGGCAGGAATATGAGGTTCAAGTACAGCTGAACGTCACAGCTTTTTTTCAGGTAAGCTTTTTATTTATTCTGTATATGTTACACAGAAAGTGTGCACTGAGAATGCTCCAGTGAAGCCAGCATCCCAGAAGCCCCCTTGCACCCCCTTCTGGGTGCTTCTGTCCCACCAGCCTGGGGCAAAATGATCTTGACCTCTAACACCAGAGATTAGTGTTGCCTGTTCTTAAACTTTGTAAGCGTCAAATCATACAGGATGTACTTTTTCTCTGACTTCTGCTCGGTGCACCTGATGAGTGTGAGATTCTCCCGTGTCCCCGGGTGCAGCCGAGTCCGTCCCTTCTCACTGCCGGGTCCTAGTGCCCGGTGTGACTAGACCGTCATTTCCCTTATAAACCCCGGGCCTTTGCACTGCCTTCCGTGTGGGGCTGTGAGTACCGCTCCGAACGTTCGTCTTGGGCCAACACATGTGCTTGTTTCTATTTGGTATTTACCCACGAGTGGAGCTGTCAGGTCACAGAATCTGCATGTGCTCAGCTTTAGAAAATATTAACCAGATGCTTTGCAGACCAATCCTGAAAAAAATAAGAATGGTTAGAGGTTCCGCTTTTTCATACTCAACTAGAAAATAGTTTGTAAAGAGTCCCATGGGGGGTTAAAAATAAATATTCTTACAGCTGAGATGACTTACTCTATTGAGGAGAAAAATGTCATTAAGCCTGGCCCTCCTGTCAGCCAATATCCAGGCATCTGGGGAAGCCCTGAGGAAGCACCTTCCTCGTTTGTCACTTTAAAATTAAAATATGCCATGCGGCTACATCCAGAGGACAGCAAGTGTCTCAAAAGCCATCTCCAACCCACTGTAAAGGCATCTCTCAGCTCAGGTTTCCAGAAATCTACGCTTCATCCCTACCATTTTCAGGCTATGGTGCTCCATATACTTTGGAAGATGCCCGTGTTTCAATAGCTACCCAGAATCATCAAGCTCGGGGGAGGCCATACGGAGCCATTGTTAGGGACATAAATCCTGGAGTTGGACACAGATTTTGAAGCTTGAGTCCTAATGGGTGACATTATTTCACCTCCTGGGTCCTGGTTTCTCCATCTGCAAGATGGGCGTAATAATGATATCTCCCAGGGCCCTAGGGTGGTGGAGAGGGTAGTCTGGAATGCACGAACAGCAGTTAGCTCGGTGCTTAATCCTCGCTAAGTATTAACCACAATCAGCATCATCGCCACGGTCATTCTTTCTTGCTTGCTGAGTTCCGAGTAGGGCGGCAGGCAAGCTGTGCACGGAAGGTGGGCTCCCCCCACCCCCGATCCCCTCCTCACCACCTCCTTTCACGGGCCATCAGGGCCTTCCTTCTCCCCCCTCCCCACCCCCAACAGTAGCAAGAGTGTCCAGGCTACAAATGCCAGAATCACATCACACCGAGCCTGCTAATCCTCCTTGCTCTCAGATGTGGTTAGCTGGGGCTGGGGACGGCAAGGGGAGGGGTGACCACGTTGCAAACACAGGGCAGCAGAGCCCGGCTGCCTGAAGTTTGCAGCCAGGAGCAACCGGGAAACAAATTAGTTCAATCCCAGAATGTAAACCAGCATTGACAGAGATGCATGGAAGGGCCGTGCAAGGAAAACGCGTTGCAATTTCTCATCCAGTTAGCAGAGGAATCAATGCCACGGGACGCAGGTCACATCGAAGACCCTGGGCGCAGCAGCAGGTGCAGGCCCTGGGATCTGGGACCGCCTTTGAGACTCCCAGATGCGTCAGGCGCTTGGCCGGCTTTGGGGCAGGGGGACTGGCTGTCACATGTATCTGGTCCGTGTGTTTGGTGCCTGAGAGTCCTGCATTAGAGCTCAATTCAGGGGCTCAGAATTTTAGGAGTTGGAGATCATTTCATCCAGAGATTTCCACACTAGGATCCTGTGAACGTGCGTGGGGGGAGGGGGTGCCGTAGGGATGGAAAAACACTGAAGGGGTGGGGGGCCCAGCTTCAAACAGAGTCCTCATCTGTTTCCTATTAGGCTGAATTGAATGAAGTTGCCATTTTTGTTTGTCAGAAGCAGGACACTGATCATTTCATCTGGCTCGGTATTTTATATCGATGTTTCGTGTAAGTTACCATTTGAACCAAGCGTTCTGGGGTTAAGTGCATTTGATGTATCCAACCGCTTGGTTCAGATGGGGAGCAGGCTGGACGAGATCCTGCCCCGGCCGCTAGCTTCCGGGGGAGGGCAGGGCAGTGGGGTGCGGTCGGCTTCTCCATCCCTGGCCCTAACACAAGGCCTGGCATACACTGAGAGCTGGAAATGCGCTTGACCAAAACGGGTGTAAATTCCATTATGGGTCCTTTCCTTATTCATCCATTTATTTGTGAAGGAGCACTCCTTGTACCTAATGCGTATTAGGTACTAGTGTGTATTAAGTGTGCTGGGTTACAGCAATTAAGCAGATACACTTAATGGCCCCAAGGCCATTTATAGTCGAGTGGGTGAGACAGATGTTGAACAGCCAGTGCCTGAGTATTTATTACAATTGTGATAAATAGGCGCGGAGGAAAGAGTGCAGGGGATCCTTGAGCACTCAGTAAGTGCGAAGCACCGGGCTGGCCCGTATGGAAGGCGTGATAGACACCGCATGGCTCCTGAGGACTTGGCATCCCTCTCTTGGAAGGGCTGTCCTTTCCTCTTCCGCTGAGCTCAGGCATGGCCATGAGGTTTGTTTAGCCAATGAAACACGAACATGGGGGGTGGATGGGTCATTTCCAGGTAGAAGATTCCAGAGTCCGTGTGTCATGCTCTCTTTTTCTTCTGCCACAACGGCCGTGCCCTTATAGCCAGAGTCCTGGAAGGAAGGCCACCCAGAGCGGAGGCCTAGACCCCTCACCACGGATGTGAAATGCGAACAAGCAATAAACACCCACGGTTACAACCCCCTAAAAATCTTAGATTGTTTGCTGCAGATCGTTTCAGCATCAGCTTGACTAACACGGTGATCTGCACACTCACGCTGGAATCGAACAGGAAATCACGTTACAGTTTTCTATAGTCTCAGGGCCTTTCTTCGAACTCCAGGCACCACAGACTGTAGCGGCCAGGGCCTCACATGCTTAGAGCCTCACGACCAACAGAATGGAATACTTCTTTCCCTGCTCTAATTTTTAACTAAAAAAAAAAAAATTTTTTTTAAGTTCATTTATTTATTTTTGAGAGAGAGAGCATGAGCAGGGAGGGGGGGAGAGAGAGAGAGAGAGAGAAAGAGAGAGAGAGAGAGTCCCAAGTAGGCGCCACACTGTCCATGCAGAACCCCATGCGGGGCTCGAACTCACTAACCGGGAGATCATGACCTGAGCGGAAACCAAGAGCCCTATGGTTAACCAACCAAGCCTCCCCAAAGCCCATCCGCGCGCTCTAATTTTTAAAATCCCGGAAAAGACTTCCTATTGGCTCAGCTGGGGGGTCACATGTCGGCCCTTAAACCAATCACTGTGGTCTCTGGGTAAGACGCCGCTGCACGGACCTGCCCAAACTGGGTCCTATTCTCCTGTTGAAACCTGCTGTAGGGAGAACGGAGGTCAAAATAACCGCGACGGGCAGGCTCCCCACTTTGACCTCTTTCTGCGATCATGTGCGGAGCGCTTACTGTACTTGGCACCGAGGAGGGTTGTAGGAAACATACAGAGAGGGATTCTAGCGTTTGAGGAAGCAGAAACGAGAAAAAGGGATCACCTGGCTCTTGTCTAGCCCTGCCGTGTGGACACCTCCCTGTGATTCCCTGCTCCTGGGATACATCCTCCCTCCCGGAAAGCTCTGGTCCCCCCCCCGAGGCAGCTGGCTGTCCCCTCGTCTTACCCGCAAGGAGTTAGAAGGCAGTGCGGCTCTCTCCAGGGCCCCGGCGGCCAGGTTGGATGAAAGGAAGGAAGCTCTGCGAGGCATCTTACAGCTCTCTTGACCCCGCGCTGCTCCCCTGCACCGGCACATGTCTCTTCTGTTTGTAGTGCTGGGCGGCGGCTGCGTCCCCCCCCCCCCCGCCCCCCGACATGAAGACACCCAGCTCCAGGATGTGTGGCCCCACTCTGCCCACACCATAGGCCCTGCAGCTCGGGTGAACTGGGTCTCACCAGGGCCCCCAAACTCACCATTCGCTCAGCTGCGAATGGGCTGAGCAGGAAGTGGCCTACAATGCGGCCCCAGCGAACTGAAGAAATCAGGGTTCAGTTTGCCTCTACAAGGAGAAGGCCGGCTGCGGTGACTCAACCTGGGAAGACCCAGGAACCCGGAGGCGTTTTGGGCGCGTCCTCATTTTGCACGCTGGCTGCCGTGGTGCCGGACAGCACACCCGCCCGCAGACGAGGTGAGGGAGGGCTGGGACGAGTCCGGGCTGTCTCTTTTATCCGGAGACCGACCCTTTTCCAGAAGTGCCCCGAAGGCCTAGGTCTCGCCGGCCAGGTCCAAGTCAGTGGCCGCTCTTCACTCACTGGCAGAACAGCGTTTTCACAGTGGAAGAAGACAGAGGTAGTGTTGGGAACACCTGAAGGTCAGACCAGTAGCCACGTGTGCTCCAGACTGTTCCCTCTGAAAGCACCGGCTGCCATAGTTCAATACCATGAACCGAGTGGGTTAAACAACCGAAGTTCATTGTCTCCCGGTTCTGGAGGCCAGAAGTCCCAGATCAAGATGTGGGATCTGCTGAGGGCGGAGGGAGAACCTGCCCCATGCCTCTCCCTGGACTGTTGGTGGCTCGCTGACCAGTTGTGGCATTCCCTGGCGGGTAGAAACATTACTTCGGCTTCTTCCTTTGTCTTCACGTGGTGGTCATTCTTCCCTGCGTGTGTATCTGTCTCCAGATTTCCCAGAACACCAGTCACAGTGGGTGGGACTTCATTTTGGTTTTTTTTTTTGTTGTTGTTGTTCTTATTTTTCAGAGAGAGAGAGAAAGAGAAAGAGCGAGCACGAGTGGGGGAGGGGCGGAGAGAGAGGGGGACAGAGGATCTGAAGTGGGCTCCGTCTTGACAGCAGCGAGCCTGCTGCGGGACTTGAACTCATGGACCGTGAGATCATGACCCGAGCCCAAGTCAGACACTCAAGTGGCTGAGCCACCCAGGCACCCCAATGACTTCGTTGTAAATTGATTACTTCTATAAATGCCCCATCTCTAAATGAGGTCATACTCTGAGATACCGGGGGGCGAGAATCTGAAGGGAACATAACCCAGTCCATAACACCCAGTTTCCTCATCCATAAAAGGAGTCTAGCAAGAGCTCCTACGCGCACTGCCGTATGAGGGGTAAACGGGGTAATCCCCAGAAGGAGTTACCATAGCTCCCGACCTGGAGTGAGCCCTCAGTACACAGCTACGAGCGGGGAGGCTTGCCTCACTGCACATTCCCACGGCTGCTGAAGCCCAGGCCTTATAAAAGGAAGATGGGTCCAGGGGCGCCTGGGTGGCTCAGTCGGTTAAGCGTCCGAATTCGGCTCAGGTCATGATCTCACGGCCCGTGAGTTCGAGCCCCGCGTCGGGCTCTGTGCTGACAGCTCAGAGCCTGGAGCCCGCTTCGGATCCTGTGTCTCCCTCTCTCTCTGCCCCTCCCCTGCTCACGCTCTGTCTCTCTCTGTCTCAAAAATAAATAAACATTAAGAACAATTTTCAAAAAAAAAGGAAGATGGATCCATAGAAGGGACGGACCGTTTGGAATCCAGTCACTCAAGTTTGCTCGTATCCCCAAAACGATGGCCAAGATTTCCAGCCAATAGCCGGAGGGACGGACACGACTCAAGAACTCACTAGCTGGCATTCATGTCCCAGGATCGCCCCTCCCACCGCCAATTCGGGACAGCAGGTTGCCTGAGTCCCGTGGGACTTTCGTGTACAATTCAGGGTGGCCCTCCCCCATTCTTGGGAGCCTCACTGGGCCCCCATTTCCAGAGAAGCAACCTTCCATAGTTCCAAGTGAAAGGTGGAATTTTAGGGGGAGGGGTGTCCCCCGCCCCTGCCTGGCAATCCCTCCTCTTCTGTGCAATGATGGAGTCCACCTCTCCTGGGGGTCCCTTCTTACCCCTGGAAGAGCAGGACACGCTGAGATCTCGCAGGTTCTAAGGGGGCTGTTCTCTCTCTCTGCACCATGGCGTTTTAAGTAAATTACAAGGCTCGTATCAGTGGTGGGGGCTTTATTGTTCTGCTAGGACATCTCCCTGTGTCAGAAAAACAATAACTTGTTGTAAGTAGTACTTTTTTAGGTTCACCACGCAGACAGACTAATTGTATCTTTTTAATCTGGGTCAAACTGCTCTTGCTTATTACAAATTGGCTCCGAATCCTAAAAAAAAGAGAGGGGGGAACATGTGGGGAACATTTGCAAATAATTTACAGGCAGAATTACCTTCAGACAAACATGATGTCATGTTGGGTTGAAACGGCTACCCGGTCCTCAGCCCAGGGAGGCTCCGTCCGGTTGACTCCGAGGGAGGCCAGGGGACAGAGAAGGTTCTCCGTTACGGACTCTGGCTGCTCGCGTGATCGTGAACCTGGGCAACAGGACACAGGATTGGGTGTGGCATGCCGGATGATGGTCCCTGAAGGCACGGGGCCTAATTCCGGGAAACTAGAAACGTTGTCTTATTTGGGAAAAGGGTCTTTTAGATATAAGCACGTTAAGGAGCTGGTGCAGGATGACTCAAGTAGGCCCTAAATAAAATCTTCCTTATAAGGAAAAGGCAAAAGGAGAGTTGACCCACACAGACCAGGAGGCAGAGGTTGGGGTGCTGAGAGCTCACAAGCTAGGGAATGCCAGCAGCCTCCAGAAGCTGGAAGAGGCAAGGAATGGGCTCTCCCCTAGAGCCATGGTCCCTCAGAGGGACCATGGCCCTGCAGACATCTCGATTGGGGTCCAATAAAACCGATTTGGGGCTCTGGCCTCCAGACCGTGAGAGAATACGGTGCCCCTGTGCCCAGAGGACCTTCCAAGCTGAAGAAGCCCCCAAGTGACATGGAAAGTGTCATAGGGAGCATGGCCTTTAGGTTGATGTCGTCCTAGGTTCTGGGTCCTGTGTTCTACTTCTTAGTTGCGTGACGTTAGACAAATAACCTACCCTCTCTGAACCTCGGTCTCCTCATCCATAGACTAGGGATAATCAGAGACCCCCTCACAGTGTTGTTTAGGGATGAAATGACATAGCGGACATAAACCAGAACCCAGCATGTCACAGTCTGACAATCAATCGAAGTTATCCTTTTTCAAAAAAGGTCTTTAAATTAAAAAAAAAAATTTTTTTTAACGTTTATATTTATTTTTGAGACAGAGACAGAGCATGAGCGGGAGAGGGGCAGAGACACAAAATCCAAAGCAGGCTCCAGGCTCTGAGCCGTCAGCACAGAGCCCGACTCGGGGCTTGTACTTGTCAACCGTGAGATCACGACCTGAGCTGAAGTTGGACGCTCAACTGACTGAGCCACCCAGGCACCCCAGGTTTTTAAATTTTTATCATGAAACCTTCCTCGACTTTCTGGAGCTATTATCAAGGTGTTCTAAAAGCACCCTGGGGCACTGTAAACTGTACCCGTTTCCCCTATGAACCCAGGAACTCGTCAGGCAGGACTACCTGCTTGTGTTTATTGGAGACTAATTTCTCCTAAGCTCAAAACAGTTTACAGAAAGGGTTGATGACAATGAAAAAAATGGAACCCAAGCCAGGAAGGTAACCCTTATCTCAAGGGGGGCGAGAAAGATATATAGCACCTAATTGAATGAAGGAAAAGAAAGTTCTTTTGGTGAAAGTGATAGGAAAAAGAGTCAGTCATATCTATGCAGCCCTTATCGTTCTTATAGGGTTAGGGTGAAGGTGGCGTTTACCATATCCAAGGTGTGTTTTCAGGGGTACTTCTGGACTACGCACTCCTAAATGCCTTCCCAGACAATAAATTTCACCATTAGAGATTTATTCCTTTGGTGAATTCAAGCATTTACCTATTGAGAGCTGAATATCACCAAAAAGCCAATTCTAGCCATTAATATCTTGGTGCAATTTGTAATTTAAAGTCCTTTAGTGGCTTCTTGGTGCTGCAAGAAAAAACAGAATGTCTTTTCTATGGCCTCCAAGGCTTGCATTGTCTGACTTCCTTGCTCTTTGGCGTTTCTTCCAATTGTTCCAGTGTTCGATGGTCCCCACTGCCTGGGGTCTTTGAGAAAGCTGCTCTATCTGGTTAATAGGCCCTTTCCCCCAGTAACCCCTGAACTACTGAGGACAGAGGCAAGGGCTCTGCTGATCATTTCTGGATTTTCAGAACCAAAGTCAGTACTTGGTATATATCTTATTTATTAAGTACATATTTGTGGAATGAATGAATGAAACCAATGTCAGAATGATGGCACTGTAAACAAAGTAGTTTTATTTGTTTAATGGAAAGAAGGGTGAAAAATAAGTGTCAAGGTCAGAAAAAAGAGACAATGCTGACAGAGAGGCTGTTTAATAAGGATTGTATGGCTGTATCTCAGAGAAAACCACAAATGTTCGAGATAAATAGGAAGTCCTGAAGCAGACTGGCCCAAACTGGCACAGTGCTGTAATGATTATCAGAAGCCAGTCTCCTGCATTTGTGTTCCATCAATTTTATGACAAGCTCCAATCCTCCAGTTTGCTTCAGGGTCCAAAAAGGTTGCTAAGGCCCCAGCGATCACATCCAGATTCCAGACAAGAAAAGGGAGCAAAAGGATGAATGGTATATTACTCTGTCCCCAAATCCCACCCAACAACTTGTGTTTGCATCTCATTGGCCATGCCTACTGGGGGATGTATTGTTTTAGTTACAGAAATTGCCTGCCAGATAAAATTGTGAGTCCGTTGGTAAGGAAGAAGGGGAGAATGCCCATTGGAGAGGCAGCCAGCTGTCTTAGCCACAGGGGTTAAGGCCTTGGATGAAGGATCTGAGGCAGGGTACTTCGTTCATATACTCCACTCACTCATGGAGACATATTGACCCCCTGGGGGCCAGATACGAACAAGGAAGGGTGGAAATATGTGGATAATAGGACGTGGTCCTCTCACCCTGGATGCTCGCATTCAAGTAGGAGGCACAGGCTGAGAAGAAGCTGAATCCAGAGCAGGAGTTGGCAAACGGACGAAATGAGGGACCGCTAAATGCTACGGGTGTTGAGAGTGATTCTCTCTCCCTGGAGGAGGCTGGGGGGATCCAGGAGGAAGCAGGGGCCTTGGCGGATGGGTACGATTTTGCCAAGTAGGAAGCTCGTTGTACAGAACACATTTCAGGTGGAATCAAGAACTCAGGCAGGGCCGTGGAGGTCACAGAATGTGAGCATCCGGACATGAACATTAGCAGGAACGAGAACCGAGCAGCCGGAAGTAACCCCGACAATCAGTACTGGGTTTCTCATGATCAGTCCTGTCCGGCACCCCAGTCTCCTCTCACCCTGGCTTTAACCCCGGAGTCAGATAAAATGGTGAAATGTTTTACTGAAAGTGTACTTATTTGGGGGGAAAAAGGGGGGTTTCCTGAAGGCTTTATGTACTGCCTCTGTCACCTAAACTTTAAAAACTTTAAAGTTTCCCAAAGTGTGCAGGACATGTACCTACAAGGATATATTTTATTATAGAGATTGTGAGGGTTGCCTTTTGTTTGAATGTTTGAAAGCATTTGGTCTTAAGTGTTTTTGGATTTAAACATCTTTACGTTTTGTTTAAGAAAGCTTTTCTGTATCAAGGTACTATTTCCCTCTATTGTGGAATTTGTTTATAAAATTCATTCCTTGAAAACTGTGGATCCTTTCTAATATTAACCACAGCATTTGTACTATATTGCTTTTTAATATGTTGAAAACATTTTTTTTTAAATCTTATTCATCTGGGTGATATACCATTTCCCTCTTGCTCCTTCTTCTTACCTGGAAGCTAGATGTGATAGCTGGAGCCTCAGCAACCTTTTTGGAAACTATGGGATAGAAGTCGCATGACCTTCTATTTGTGTCCCCAGTGAGTCTGTCATTCCCCACATCAGGGCCTTGACTTATCTCTTCCCTTTGTCTGGAGAGGATTCACCACTCTTTACCTGGTTGAACTCTTCTCATCTTCCCCATCTCAGATCAAACATCGCTCCCCATAGAAACCGTCCACACTGTCCTCTCCAGAACATGTCCCCTGTGTTGTTCTCACCCGGTGCATCTTACTCTCTATTTCATGACATTTATTACAGTTTGAGATATTTTTGCTTGTGAGATTATCTGATTAATGCTTGTCTCCCCCATTAGATCATGAGCTCGGCTGGGGCTGGCTCTTTTGGTCTGCCACTTGGAGAAGCTTAGCCCAGAATGGGCATCCAGTGGAGTTTCATTGGATTAATAGATTGTGTGTGTGTGCGTGTGCGTGTGTGTGATAGCTAAAGACTGATGGGGCGTTAATGTCCAAAGAAGATGAAAAGTAGAAAATTAATCAATTGTGCTTTTGTATACTTTAATTCTGAGAGTTAATTAGGGATTTCATGCAAGCTCGCTGCCTTGGTCAGAGATGTTCGCGCAGGGGGAGACAGGATGAGCAGTGGTTTCCCGGCTTAAAATGGAAGGCGTGGCATTCAAGCACATTTATGAAATGCAAATATCACTTAACAAAGGTCTGGAACCAGGCACCACTTATCTTTTAGGTGATTCGTTTTGCGCACGTCCCAGAATGGAGCTAGGGAAACACCGGCCATTCATTTACAGGTGGATCCTCTCCCGTGGCTTGTCTGCTGTCATTCATTCACCCAGAGATGGGGAAACCTGACTTCGAGGATATCACTCGTCGGGAATTCATGATTACTCCGCCCAGCCAGGCTGCAGTGTCCTCTAGGCCCCCTCGAAGGAAAGTTTTTTTGAGCAAATGAGCCCAAATCACAAAATTTCAAGGAAGCAGTTCAATCCAGGAAACCAAGGCAGCTTGCAACCAACTGGAGGATTCTATTTGCATCTAGTTAATATATGAATTCCAAAATATTGGCCATTATTCATTGAAGCAGGGGACTCCTAAGGGTATTCATGCTCGGTGATGCTGGTAGACTTCCTGGAGTTTCCATCTGCTTTTAAAGGCAACACAACTCCCTTTCCGTTAGGTTAGCGTAAAAGGAGGGAAGGAGGGGAGGGAGAGGAGGAGAAGGATTTGCAACCGATATTCGCCCAGGAATTAGTGTGCAGGTCGCTGGGTTAAATGCTTTACACACAGCCGCCCTGAATTCTCCATCCATTCTGAGATAGATGGCATTACGTTTTCCATTTTACAAATGAGAAAAACTGTTCAGAAAGGTAAAGTCACCTACTGAAAATGGCAAGATCTTATACGTGCAGGGTGTCAAATCCGGATCATGTCTGGCTGCCAAGCACATCCTCCCCCAGCACATCAGACCACATTGTTGCCAAAATCTACAGCTATGAACCTCATGCATGCACGGGAGCCTTCCAAAGACTCATGCGAGTGCAAAAGGCTTAAATGTTTCTGTGTGTGTGTGTGTGTGTGTGTGTGTGTGAGAGAGAGAGAGAGAGAGAGAGAGGGAAATGCCTAGTAAACCATAATGATGTACCTCATTTCCAATGAGAGCAGTTGGAAAACATTTTCAAAGTCTGGCAAATCAATGCTAGTGAGGTAATAGAACAGTGGGAACTTTCTTACCTCTCTGGTGCAAGAGTAAATTGGTAAAATCATTCAGAAACGCAAGTTGTTGACATCTAGAAAAACCGAAGCTTCAGATGCCCCATGGCCCAGCATTTTCTCACCCCTGGGTATATGCTAGAGAAGTGTTTGCCTGTTTTCATAAGGAGACACGTAGAGGAATATTCACCGCTACAGTGCTTGAAATGCAAGGAAAGAAATGGAATCAAACTAAGTATCCAGTAACAAGACAATGGATGAATAAAGTGTGGTCCTTATTCCATGAAAGCCCTGCGGGGGGGGGGGGGAGGGGGGGGGGCGGGGGGCGGGGCAGGGAAGCTGAACCGGAACTGAAGAACCCCAGGGCACCACAGGGAGAGCTATCAAAACAACGTTGGGGAAAAAACAGTCTCCAGCTGCTGGAGACTACCAACCGTGTTGTAATATTTTTTTTTCAAGTTTAAAAGCAGATGGACGCATACAAATGTCGTGATGTTATCAAAGCACGTATGGGAAAATTTACAACAGCGCTTAGCACCGCGAGAAAGGAGGGAAAACAGCGTAAGGAAGACACTTCGAGTGTCTTTGCAATGTTTCCTGCCTTAAGCTGAGTCTTGGGTACCGCAATATTTGTGAAAATATTCTCTGTCGCCTATTTTTTTTTTTTTTTGGCACGCCTGAAATATCTCAGCACAATACAGTGTTAAAAGAAGAGGAGGAAGAGGAATTGTTTGATGTTCTGTAAGAAATGCCACCCGGTGAGGGATGAGAGTTGGTCAGACTGGCTGTCCATGAACCTGGGAAATGCTTATTTCCCCGTGCGTGGCCAGAGCCACCCTCCCAGGGGTGGGTGGTCCTGCCGGCCACACAGCCACACGTGGCAACGCCTGCAGGCAGTAAGTGTGGCGAGCCTCCCGGGATGCCACCCGCGGCTTGCTGCGATGCAGTGTGCGTTCCCCGGCAAATCATGCTCCCCCCAGGTGAGGGATGGGATCGCTCCATCTCTGTCACCTGCACAGAAAAGGAAGTGCTGTAGAGAGACAGATTACATCATCTATTATCAAGTAGACAGAAGATAGACTGAGGGGGCACCTGCAGCTCGCCAGATGTTATATCCATCATCGAGTCGTGGGAAAGGCGGGCCTTACCTCCTTCCTCCTCCCTGTTCCGCCAGCCAGTCCAGCCCCTCCAGGGAAGAATTAGATACGACATTGACTCACGGACCAGTTCCCTCAAAACTGGCCTGATGTCGGGGTGGGGTGGGAGCAGTGCAGGCAGGGGACACTGCTCCTGGGCTATGAAAGTAGCCAAGAAGAGAGGGTAATCTTGAAAGTTTGTGCGCTTGGGCCATTGACAAAGCATGATGAGTATATCCTTTAGAACTTAAAAAAAAAAGCCCAGTTAATACCATGGCTGTGGTCACCATCAACACCACAGGTATCATCACCATCACCATCACCATCATCACCATCATCTTCACCATCATCACCACCAACACCATCATCACCATCACCGTCATCACCATCATCGTCATCATCACCATCATCACCATCACCGTCATCACCATCATCTTCACCATCATCACCACCAACACCATCATCACCATCACCATCATCACCATCATCTTCACCATCATCACCACCAACACCATCATCACCATCACCGTCATCACCATCATCGTCATCATCACCATCATCACCATCACCACACCATCATCTTCACCATCATCTTCACCATCATCACCATCACCATCACCATCACCACTATCACCATCATCATCACCATCACCATCATCACCATCATTGTCATCACCACCATCACCATCAACACCATCACCGTCATCGTCGTCATCACCATCATCACCACCATCACCATCATCATCACCATCACCATCACCAACATCTTCACCATCCCCATCACCATCACCATCATCACCATCATCATCATCATCACCATCATCATCATCACCATCATCGTCATCACCATCATCAGCACCATCACCATCATCAGCACCATTACCATCACCATCATCTTCACCATCCCCATCATCACCATCACCATCATCACCATCATCATCATCATCACCATCATCACCACCATCACCATCATCATCACCATCACCGTCATCATCACCATCATCATTACCATCACCATCATCACCATCACCATCACCGTCATCATCACCATCATCATTACCATCACCATCATCACCATCACTATCACCATCATCTTCACCATCATCACACCATCATCACCACCATCACCATCACCATCACCATCACCATCACCATCACCATCATCTTCACCATCATCACACCATCATCACCATCACCATCACCACTATCACCATCATCATCACCATCATCGTCATCATCACCATCATCGCCATCATCACCATCAATATCAAATGCTTACTCTAAGACAGGAATTCTAAGAGTTTCACCTGCATTTTTTCATTTATCCTTGGCAACATCTTTGCAACAAAAGTACTATTAATGTCCCTGTGTTACAGCAGAAGAAACAGAGGCATGGACAGATAAGTCACCAACCTGAGGTCTCCCCAAGTGGACTCCCACAAATAGGCCATCTCCTTGTACCCAGGCATCACTCCACAGGTGAGAGGTAGGGGGTTCTGCTGCTTCCTTGTATTCCCAAAGCACTCTGGGAAGGGACAGCACATCTAAGACGGCTGCCTCTGGCCAGGCAAGACCCTAAAACGTGAACCCTGGGGAGTTCTACAACTTTCTCCAGAACACGAAAGGCTCTTCACAACCTTATGAATCTTGGGAGATGAGCATGGCTGTTATAAGAAAGCAGAAGCCTAGAAAGACCTAACCCATTCCCACAGAAAGAACCCCTGTCCTTGCCATCTTGGGGAACCCCCTCATACTCCAACCACTTCTACCTGCTGGCCTTTGGGGACTGGGCAGCAGAGAATGATGAGCCCTACCATCATCACTCACTCAATGCCTAATACCTTCAAAGGGGACCAAAATATACCACCCAAAAACATGTGTCTTTGGCATATTGGTTATTTCAAGTTGGTTGTGTTTTGGGTTTTTTTTTTTTTTTTTTTTTAAAAAAACAGCAGAGACAGGGGCGCCTGAGTGGCTCAATCAGTTAAACGTCTGACTTTGGCTCAGGTCATGATCTCAGGGTTCGTGAGCTCCGCATCGGGTTCTGTGCTCAGAGTCTGGAGCCTGCTTCTGATTCTGTCTCTCTCTCTCTCTCTCTCTCTCTCTCTGCCCCTTCCTCATTCACGCTCTCTCTCTCTCTCTCTCTCAAAAATAAATAAACATTTAAAAAAATTTTTCTAATTAAAAAAAAAACAGCAAACACAGGTGAAGCTCTGGAAACTGAGTAGAAGTTACCTTTTGATAAGAGGCATTTACATTTACAAGAAATACCCATTTTAAGGGCAGCTCCCTTGTTACACCAGAAACAGGGGGATGATTCAGTCTCCAAAATCTCTCAACGGAAAAGGCTAGAACTTAAATCTGCATCAGACTTTACCCTGTTAACTGCACATTTCCTGTCAAGCCTCCCTGACTGCACCCACCTCCAACATCTACATTTATCCTTAGCTAAAGATAGTATTTAAGGTGATGGCTTGGGCTATTTTGGGGAGTTAGTTTTCCCGGGTCTCTCCCATGTATACAGAAGATACATGTACATGCTCTCAAACTTTTGTTTGTTTTTCTCTTGTTAACCTATCTTATATCAATTCCATTATTAGAGTATTCTTAGGAGGCCAGTCTTAGAACCTAAAAGGGAGGAAGGAAGTCTTTTCCACCTCCCGTACCTTCCTGCAGTCAGGGCACTTTACCATCTGGTCTGGAAACCTCTTTTTACACCTGCAGTTGTTCTGTTTCAGTGAGTCTGAGGGAGCACCCAGGTGTGGACATTTGTAAAGCCCCCATAGGCCACACGACACGCCTACAGAGTTGGCACACACTGCCTTAGGCTATGGAAGTTTCTGTTAAAAAGGAGACGCTAGACTCAAAATGGAGTCACTTGTGCTAAACGATGTGTAAGGTAAAAGTTCCCAACTGCTCATTTCTTAGTTTTCACTAGAAATTAAGAGTTTCTATGGGTTAAAATTTTGAATATCTGTCTTGAAAACTACTAGAAATAAGGAAAAGAAATTTTATGTGTGGTCAGTACTGGGTAAGGGTAGAATGAATTCAATGAATTGAATGAGTTTTAATATAACAAGCAAGTTGGTACAAAATTAGAATTCGGTTTTCTCTCTGCTAAAAGGACAAACGTTTCTTACGTTATTGTTTTCTGCTTTAATATTTAGTTTTGACAGAGACAGAGACAGAGTGAAAGCTGGGGAGGGTCAGAGAGAGAGGGAGACACAGACTCTGAAACAGGCTTCAGGCTCTGAGCTGTCAGCACAGAGCCTGACATGGGGCTTGAACCCACGAACCGTGAGACCATGACCTGAGCCAAAGTCGGATGCTCAACTGACTGAGCCACCCAGGCGCCCCTGTTTTCTGCTCTTAATAAGAAATTTTGATAAAGGAGCCTGGGCGGCTCAGTCAGATGAGCATCTGACTTTTGATTTCGGCTTAGGCCATGATCCCATGGTTCGTGGGACAGAGCCCCATGTAGGGCTCTGTGCTATCATGGAGCCTGCTTGAGATTCTCTCTCTCTCTCTCTCTCTCTCTCTCTCTTTCTGCCCCTTCCCTTCTTGCACACGAGCATGCTCTCTCTCTCTCTCTCTCAAAATAAATATATAAATTCTAAAAAATAAGAAATTTTGACAGTTTTTTTTTCTTTACCTTTTAAGTAATCTGCCTGGAGAGCAAAATCTTGTGTTTTGTCAAAATAATTTCCTGGGTTGTTTTTATCAAATCTTTGATTACTTAATAAAACTGAGTCTTCTGCATTAAAAGAGCTAAGTTTCACCTACAGCTATTTAACTTTCTGTATTTGCTTGCAAAAACCTTTAACTGTCACTGTATTGAAATGAGTAAGTCAGTATTGGTTCTGAGCGAACTGCGATCCTATTTGACAAGGGTTTTCCTTTTGGTATTTTTACCAAATTTCTCAAAATCAGACACTGAATGAAGTCTTTTTGACCTCAAATTAACCTTGAGACTTTCCAGACAGTCCTTGGAACATCTCAAAGGCCTTGTTCTCTCTCCTTATACAAAAAGGCAGATCTTAAACCAATGAGGCATGTTTGATATGTTAAATTATGTGGGAAATACTGTAAATAAGAATACTGAGCTCTCTTTCTATTTGAGTTGTAAATAGTAGTCTAGAAATTATATGAGATTCCCAAAGTCTGATATGTCCTGGTAGAATGTTATCAGCCATGATTCCAGTTAGTACCTGAGAATGATGCATATTACAGAAGTCACCAAATTTCCTCATCAATTCCTTTAAAATAAACTCTCATCAGATCTCTAACAATGGACCTTCTTAAAGTCTTTCGTCATTTGCAGACAATTATTGTTTTGCTCCGGTATTTTGCAAAAGTCTTCCTGCAAAAGCACTTCATCTCCAAGAAGATTCAAGGAGAAGGCTTTGGACAGGTACGAGTTTTCTGATAACTTTAAGATCATAAAACTGAACGGGGTGAGAATTCCCAAAACGAATGAAAAAACTAGGTTCAAGCAGAACAAGAATTAATAACACAGGGCTAAAAGAAAAACTGAGGAGGAGGATTATAAACTTTTTATGTCTTTTTGTTTGAAACATCACTGGTTCTCTAATGTGGTGCTTTTTCCAGATTGAAGGAATTTTTTTTCTCTTACGCTACCTATGACTTATAACAGTTTGATAAAGAATACCTTTGTAAGCAAAGATGATACATTTACTTTTTCTCCTTCCCTGGTCCCTCCAGATTTTAAAAACTCTTTTGAGTGGTTTTTTTTTTTTTTTTTTTTTTATGGCAATACAGTTAGTTGCTTGCATACGTTTAGTAAGAATCTGTTCTCCTTATAGAAGGACACGGTTGAACATTTTGGCCACGTTATCAAGGCTTCGGCTGGCACGTTATATTTGAAACACTCAGATACGACCAGGCAGTTTTAAGGAACTCAGGTTGACTTTACAGAGCTGATCAAGGCTTTTCAAAACTTCAGCCTGGTACTTTGCTTCTAAGGCTCCAGCAAAGCAGTCTTAAAAAGAGCTTCTATGGTCAGTCACTATTCTTGGTGCACGTATGTAAATAATCAGCCAACGCTAATGGAAACAGATTTGTTTTACTGTGATTATTCCTAGGGGAAAATAGGGATAATTGTAAGAGAAAAATTACATTTGTGCCATTGGCTACATTAGATTCTAATCCCGTTAATCGCCTTTGAGATTTCGTTACGTACTTGGAACCGGGACCAAGTCCTAAATCTTCTGGTTTCCTCAAGTATCTGGCTCCGACTCTTCCAAACTAACGTTTCCAATTTTCTCCTGCCCTCTGATTTGGAATCAATAAGAACAGAGACTGCCCTTGAAACTCCTGGACAGAGACTATATCAGGTCCCCCTTACTACCCAGATGGCGGCCAAACCTCAGGTACTTGAACCCCAGGTTTATATCTCACAGCTGAAGAAGACTCCATCTGACATCTAGTCCTGTGCAAACGCTGGAGACCTCCAAGTGAAATTGACGAGGAAGTGGCCAACACCAAGGCAGACAGCTTCCTCCCAAGATGGCGGATCAAAACTCCATACTTCCACTAAACGTGAAACTCTGTCTTCTTCTTCTTCTTTCCTTTACTCTGGTGCTGGCCTGGAAAGATAACACCATCGTCCATATGTCCCAGGTCACTGCTAAGGAATTTAAAGCAGCATTTGACTTTAGGCTTGGAGAAAACCTGACTCCTGGCTTCAACAGGCCAATTCCTGCAAATGACTCCATTAAATGCCCCCTTAGCAGGAAGTGGTTTGGGCCCTGACAACATCTGTCCTTGCTGAGATGGTCCTCTCTCCTTGGGCCTGTGAATGGCTAGATTGCTGGCACGCGGCTGGGCAATTACTCTTAGGCTATTGAGCTGTTCCCCAACTTTTCACAAGTCAACTCAGAAACCTCATCGGTTGATCCCCCCGGATTTACATCATCAAATTCGAAAGAAATTACCAGGAGGTATTCATGATTGAGGGTTTCTTCCTTTGGTAGGGCTGTACTTCCTTGATTAGGAATAAATGTAAACGAGAACATGCTCAGAAGCTTCTCCTTAACTCTTAAAGATGCCGCGGAATGCATTGCTGAGACAAAAGCTGCCCGAGAAAACCTTAGTCTCTGCCACCAAAGTTCTTGATAACAGGATAGTCCTTGATTATCTTTTGGCTGAGTAAAGAGGTGTCTGTGCTGTGGCCAACGCCACCTGCTGTGCCTGGATTCACACCCCTAAGGAAGTTGACACTCAGTTACATAAGGTCACTGAGCAAGCCACGTGGCCTAAAAACGCAACATCACAGGGCCTTTCTTGGACTTATCTGATTCTGATTGGTTTGGGTCTTGGGGGACCATGGCTCCAAAGTTCACCGCAAACATTGGGACTCGTCCTGCTTCATAGTCATAATAATCTCCCTGGTGTGTTGTATTTTCTCGAAAGCTTTAAATGCATATTCACAGCCACTCACCACCGAGCAAATGATTTTCCTAAGACTGAGACATTAGAAAGGCAACAAAGAAAACAGCCAATTTAAAATTTATGACGCTGAAGTCTTGGCCTGTGAATATCACAGGGGTTAAGCAAAAAAACGTCATGACCCGCGAATGCCACATAAAGGATCGATAAAAGCTGTCAGAACTACAGAGCGGTAGCTCAGAGCAGCACCAATGCCTCAAATTTTGATCAGGTCTCTCGGTTAAGTGGAGAGTCTGAGCAAAAGAGGGGAATTGTTAAAAAGGAGACGGTAGTTACAAAATGGAGTCACTTGTGCTAAACCCCACATTGGCTAACCAAGACTTAGTATCTAACCTAATTGGAATTTCAGCCCCTCAGGAAGATAGCATTTAACCAGTCGACACAGAATTGCCTGGTCAGCACTAGTGAGATAACCCACCCGGCAGGCCCTTCTAATCCTCTTAGAAGGATAACCTTGCCTGAAATGATAGCTCCTTTGCCAATAACTTCCTTTCAATGCACCTTTTCCACCTTTGAAAACCTTTCCTTTTCTATGGCTCAGTGGAGCTCCTTTCCACCTGCTGGAGGGAATACTGTCTAATACACAAATTGTCCAATAAAGTCAATTAGATCTTTACATTTATTAAGTTAAATGCAACTTATTTATTTATTTTTAGAGAGAGAGAGAGAGAGAGAGAGAGAGAGAGAGAGAGAGAGAAAGTGAGAGCAGGAGCAGGGGAGGGGCAGACACAGAGGAAGAAAGAAAATTCCAAGCAGGCTCTCTGCTGTCAGTGCAGAGCCCCAGGCGGGGCTTGATCCCACGAACTGTGAGATCATGACCTGAGCTGAAATCAAGAGTCAGCCCCTTAACCCACCGAGCCACCCAGGCATCTCTATTAAGTTGATTTTTTTTAAAACAGTCCCAGTCGTGGAATTGGAAGCATCCAACTCACAACGGGAGAAGAAGAAGGAGATGGGAAAAAGAGAAAGATCGTCGCTTTCCTGGCAAAGAACAGAACTGTTCCATGGAAACATGACCCACTCATAGGTCCCCTTCTCCTCCCTTAAGGACACTAGTGAGCAATTAGGTCACATAGAGAGGTCTTACCCTCCAGAACTTCACAAGCTAAGGACTGACCTCAGGTCAGCTGGCCCAGACCCCCTTCCTCACTTTCCTGAAATTATTCCGTCCACAGACAGGTTCACTTTCAAAGTCAGCTTCCATTGTCCTAACCACTGGATGCTCGGGTACATCACACCTTCCCGGTCTACGGGAAGTGTGTTAGTCTGCTTGGGCTGCCATAGCAAATACCACACACCGGGTGGCTTAACCAACAGAAATTTGTTTCTCATAGTTCTGGAGGCTGGGAAGTCCGAGATCAAGGTGTCAGGAGGCTGGGTTCTTGTGAGGCCCCTCACAAGTCTTGTAGGTGATATCTTCTCCCCACGTCTTCACACGACCTTCCTTCTGTGTGCATCCTAACTTCCTCTTCTTATAAGGACACCAGTCAGATTGTATTGCATCACTCTAATAACCTAATTTTAACTTGATTGTCTCTTTAATGTTTATTTCTTTTTTAGAGAGCACAGAGACAGAGAGCATGAGCAGGGGAGGGGCAGAGAGAGAGAGAGAGAGAGAGAGAGAGAGACACAGAACCCTGAGTAGGTTCCAAGCTCTGAGTTGTCAGCATAGAGCCTGATGTGGGGTTCAAACCCATGGACCGCGAGATCATGACCTGAGCCAAAGTCGGAGGCTCAACCAACTGAGCCACCCTGGTGCCCCAAACTTGGTTATCTCTTCAAAGGCCCTGTCACCAGAGACAGTCACATTCTGAAGCACTATGGGTTAGGGCTTCAACATATGAATTTTGGGAAGACACAGTTCAGTCCATAACAGGAGAGAAAACAGCTTGCAGAGAAATGCAGCGAGTTGAAGGTCATCTGATGATCCTTTGTCCATTGGGATCATCCCCTGGGAAGGGTTGATCCATTGGGAAGGGTTGACCTTCCCCTCTCACTCTTTTCCCTGCTCCCCAACACTCTCTGAATCTTGACATATTAAAGGCTTTCGCACTCGTTAGTGATGTTACATTTTCTCTTTAAAGTCCAAATTGGAACAAATGTAAAGCATCCCTCTACGTGCAGGAGATGAGCCTTTGGACAATATTGTTATCCAGTATCTGTGTACTTTATCTTCCAAATTGGGCTCACCTGCATTAATTCAACAGCTCCTGAATAGCAGCCACTAACCACAGGTAGACTCTTGTCAGAAACTTTTCGTTTGATTGTTTGGAACAATCACTCAAGACAGAGTCAACAGGGATGCACAAAATATTTTGGAATTCCAAGTGTCTGGAGAAGGCCTGGCCCAGTATCCCCCCATCAAACTGAATAACCTGGAACTTAAAAACCTGAGGGTAGGACTGGAGTGGACATGGAGAAGGGAAGACAGAATGGAGTTGAGGGAGCACACCTGATCACAACCGGGCAGACAAGAGCAGCCTGCCCCTCACTGAACCCCAGGTCCTCGATCGCCTCCCAGGAGAGGCTATCCAGAGGTGGTCTCCTCCATAATCCCAGGGGAAGCATGCACCAAGAACACTCCCCGACCGACCCCGGGGATTTCAGCTAACAGTATGGCATTAGGAAGTAACATTAGGGAATTGTTCGCATGGCTGGAGTCATTTTAAAAAGCGTTTGCCAAATTCCTGTGGACAATGGCCAAGGTATATTTTTCTTAGGGCCTTCGTATCTTGGGTCAGAGCCCCTACATACACTGTGGACAGAGCCCGCTAGCCTATAGTTGCCATTGGGTATGTTGGAAAGCTCCCATTCTGGGAAAGCATCGTCTCCACTCTACCCCCAGGATCACTTAATCGGTGATCTTTGCAGAGGAAAATGGCGCCCATCCATCTGCTGGGGGGATGCTGTCCCAAGCAAGGGTCCCTCGGACAGTCTGGTGCATAGAAAGCATTGCACAGCAGCTCTGACGGTGATTCACTCTAGGCTCCATGAGGGTGGGGTTGTGCCTCTCCGGTTCACCATGGCTTAACGCAGAGACTGACGAGGCACCAACACAGTGAGAAGAAACAGCGGGTCCCAGGCAGATAAACCTATGGTATCGGTGGTAAGTAAGCACCAGGATTGTGCCTTCTAAGATAAGGGCCACGTATCCCACACTAGGCCCTCATTTCACACGTTATGACCTTAGAACACGGGGATTATGCTGTGTGTGAAAAGCGATCTCGTAAGGTTACATGCTATTTTACTCCGCCTACATGGCATTCTAGACATGCCAAGATTATAGAGTTTCATGTACACCGAAGCATCACATTTGTCACAATTACCTCCCCACCCAAATGGCAGTATCTAATTCCTCTTTCTCTATGCCATGGCTTATTCCAGTGTCTGGTCCCAGAGTAGGTGCCCAGTATCAGCTTATTGAATGAATGAATGGATGAATGGATGAATGAATGAATGACAAGATAGAGTCCAGGCAAGGAAAGCAGGTGAACAGCTAGGAATTGAAGGGAACCAGGCTAGAAATTTAGAGAGAAGCCCAACAACCCATAAGGTGAATCCAAAAGAGAGGCCGGCCAATATCCCCACAGAGACTTCCGGCCAGGAATGATGTGGCTTTAGAGGGCCAGGGCTTTCCGGGGGCCATGAAAACAGGTGGCTTCACCTGGCCAGAAGGCTAGAGGTAACCCTTCAAACCGGGATCCAGAAATGGGCCCATTTGCCCAGCAGACTGTGTTCTTTGCGAAATAGCTGCTCCAGGTTGGGGGGGTGGGGCGGTGGGGAAGCCTGGGCTCCTTCCAGGTGCTAACCTGGAGCCTGCTCTGTCCCCCGTATTTCCCCATTCTCCCAGGCCCCCCTACCCCACTAGGCCCAGATGTATTCCCTTTCCACCCGCCGTCAGTGCCTCCTGCCTTAGGAGCATGTCTAAAATGCTAAGACTGAATGGTTCACATAATCCATACTGCAGCTTTTGGGAGCTGGGTATGTGTAGGTTCTTTGGAAACAGTTTGGAAATGGCTGAGCTGAGACCTGCCGGCCCAGCTCACACAGGAGCAAGCAGGAGGTCTCATTAAGCTGACTACCCGCGCCCCCCCCCCCGCCCCCCGCCCCTTCCTGGAGCCTGTTGTGCAGGGACCAGCAGTCGATAACTTGGCAGGGGGAATGAAATCTATGTTTTGAAGAAAATGGAGCTGAAAGCATTTAACCTCAAATCATAAACAGAAGCAATAAATTAGAGAGAGGCCAGGGAACAGGAAATCATAAGGGAAGAGGCCCGTTCCCAGCAAAGAGGAGATGACAGTCAATAGCCCTTCATGGAGATGTTGGTGACTGGGGCCAGGCTGGTGTGGCTGCTCGAACCACTGGGGGAGGACTCTGGCCCCGAGGGGATGTTCCGAGGCTGTCCTTCACCGAGTTCTCCATCCAGCTATCCCCAGAAGCCCAATCCTAGGCAAGAACGTTTCAGGACATGAGAAAGGGACAAAGATCTCAGCGGGAAATGGACAGCCTCTTGCGACCCAGCAAGGAGTGCAGAATGTAGGCTCCTGGGGGGCTTTTCCAAGAAAGGATATATTTCTAACACTTCTCCAGCTGCTGACTTGATTTGCAACGTTGGGCCATTTGCATACACTCCCTGGCAATGCAACCGACCCTATAGCTGTTCCGAGGGCTCACTCTGGGGCCAGCGAGGCAGAGATCCATGAAACGTGGCTCTGAGCTGCCCAATGCAGTGGGAGAGAAAGAAACACCAGCCACTCAGCATGACAGCAAGCAAGGCCGCTGGAAACAGGGGGGCCCACGGGAAAATGACGACAAAGTAAGTCAGACCCAGGTTGCAAACCTAGCTTTACCACATCCTGCTTGATGGTCCTTAGGCAAGTTTTTTCACCTCCTGGGGCCCCAGTTTCTTAGATCTAAGAAGCAGGAAACTCATCGTCTTTGGGAAAATGCGTTCGGCAAGGTCAAGTGCAGGAGTGTGAATCCCATGGAAAGAAAGGTTCAGAACGTCGTCCTGATGCTGCGTGGGTGTGATCTGGAGGTTTTGGAGTGCACATTTAGAAGCCCTGTTGAGGGTTGCATCATCCATGAGCTAAAATCTCAAGAATTTTCTGGCAGTGAAGCTGTTCCTGCATTTGGCCCAGGATCAGCACTTAACAAGTGTTTGCTGAACGAATGAGAGAGAAAGCAGGAGAAAAAGTGGAATGAGCAGGAGCATTAATTCCGGACTGACTTCTTTACCTCTGAGCAAGACCCTCAGCTGAACCCCTGAAAATAAAGATTTTATTTATTTGTTTGCTTAACAAACATGTGGTGATTAATATGCATAAGGTGTCAGTCTCAGTGCTTTACCTAAATAAGCTCATCCAACAGTCACTCCAACCCAGGGTGGTGGTGTCATTATTATCCCCATTTTACAGGTGAAGAAACCTAAGCACGGGTCAAGAACCTTGCCCAAGGTCACCTAACTGAAAAAGTAGCAAAGCCGACTTTGACCCCCAGCATTCTGGCTCTGGGAAGCCATGCTGCTATTCCAGTAAGGTCTCGTCCATCTGTAGCAGTGAGCTACAGCCCCTGAGAGGGTTTCCAGAGCCCAAGTCCTGCCCTCCTGCTCTGTTTTGAGTCAGGGCCCTCTGTTTAGGGCCCTCATCGTTAAGCCCACTCAATGTTACTAAGTCCTCTCTGGGCCTGGGCTCATGGCTTGAGTCTGTGGCAGCCTTTCTCTTCAGGTCCTCACCCTCTTTCTCTCTGTTTTCTTCTGTAGTATCTCATCCTCATGTAGGTTCTCTATCTCAAGATGGCAAAAATAAGTGACGGCCAATAGTACCAAACATGTTCGGCAAAAGTTCCAGAATGGAGTCTCATTGGCTTGAGTTGTGTCACATGGCTGCCCTTGAACCAATCTCTCTGCCAGGGGATGTTCCAGCAGGCTATACCTGGGTCACAGGACGGCCCCTGAAATGCGATGGGGTTTGGGGATTGGAGGTCAAGTCTACTAACATCCTATGAATCTGGAGTGGAAGAGGGCCGGATCCCCACAGGAAACAGGAGATGGTTTTTCCCAAAAAGTGGGAATGGAGTCTAGGCTAGCGAACATCAGATGTCCACCATGACTCCCAAGTATTTGCCCTCATTCAATGGGTATATTTAGTTCTTAGATCTTCCTCCAATGTTAGCCTATTCTCTGGTGTGGTCTGTTTCTAATAGTCCCGAATGAGAAGGAAAAAGTTGCCTGTGTTTTCAAAGGGAATAGAACCTGGTCATTTGTGTGCCTTTCCCCCTTTCCTCGGTGGTGACGTCAACTTAGCAATGCTAGAGTTGCCTTCTTCCCAAAGTTACCAAAGGAAGAGAGGCAAAATGTCAAAGGCCATGCCTCTGGAACTGATACTCCTGTACAAGGGGAAAGAACACAGGGGTGGGGGGCAGGAGGAGGGAAGTCCCAGAGTCGGTCGTGGGGCCACCACTCCCGCGTCTGCTTCTCCACCACCACGACCACCTGACTCTCCTGCCGGGCCTAGTGGGGGAAGCAAGTGAAGGAATGAGACAGTAGAGCGAGGCCCTGTTATGGCAAATCTTGAATACCACGAGAAGGAATCTGGGCTGGTGCAGCTGAGCCAAGAAGCTCTTGTGGGCTGCAACAGTGTTTTCAACAGGTCTTTCTGGGAGAGGTGTTTACCGGATGGGTTGGAGCAAGGAGTCCAACCGTCTCTGCAAACTGGTCCATCTGGACTTCTATTCTCTGGGTTTTTCCCCCAGAGAACTCTGCTGGGGAGGTGGGTCCTCTGCTGACATTGTTGGTCACTCACATCAGAAGGGAGTGCTGTTCCTTCAGAATTTTTTTTTTTCTTTTAATGATGGACCGAGTTCAGATACAATCACAAGTGTAGAGACTAGTCTAATCACCGCCCCAAGCCGTGCCCATCCCTGGGCTTCAACAATTATTAACTCAGGGCTACTTTTGTTTCATGTGTAGTCCCACCCAGCCCCGCTCCGCCCGGGATTACTTTGAAGCTAATCCAGACATCATATATCTTTAAGATGCTCAGATTGCAGGAGCCCCAGAAGATCTGGAGATTCCATTCTTCTTGAGAAGAAAGGAATCTGGTCTGTTGTTACTACGTCACTTAGCAAAGCAGCGTGTTGCCCTTCCCGCTCCACGAACATGGCCCAGTTCTCCTCGCTTGATGTGACGCATCTTTATGGGCGGAAAATGGCACTCTAGCTATGCTTGTCTGGACATGCTCAGTGGGGTGATTGCCGTGTTATCTCCCAGGGCCACCCCCATTGATTGCCCTCATCCTGCCATCTTGCCCACTGCCCCCCCCCCCCCCAGCTCTGCCCACTTTCTGGTTCAATAGCCTTGTTCTCTGGCATGCTCCCCTCCCCCTCCCTCCTCAGGATTCTGAGACACGCAGATGGTCCAGGGAACCACGATAGCCTGAAAAACCTATTTCCCATTTCGGAATCGCAACACAGAACCATCTTGCTCCCATGCACCAGACCAGCCTGCAAGCTGCCGCAGACACAGGAATCAAAGAGAGACTGGCCTTCTGATGTAAACACGGGCTGACCTTGTGCTTTCAAATTATATGATATCGCTGCCCCAGCCATACTCCTTGAATAACTAATACATGCAAAAGAAATTTGGGAGCGGGGAGAAAACCCAACAAAAATTATTATTATTACTTAAAGAGCTAGAGAAAGATAGCAAGGTCCTTCTAAAGTTACAACACCCTCTTTCGCAGCTGCAGGGTACATTAAAGCGAGGGGCCGGGGGAGGGAAGATAGGGCATATTTCAAAGCTGACTGTTGCAGTTACAAAACGCGAGGGGGGTGTTGTGTGGAATACGCCAAGTGTTTGAAGTGGACAAGATTTCTAGCATGTTGCCTTGATGCCTGTACATACTTAATAACAGATGTTTGGTCTCTCTAGGCAGATAATTGTCCTGCTGTAAGGTTGACTTGACCTGCCGGAGCCGTCCGGCCCCGAACGCCACAGCAGTAACAAATGATCCCGGCTTCTCTCTGTTTTACTAGGGGAATGCTCAGCCACGCTTCCTTTTAAGCACATAATTACTCGGCGGCCACTGAAGCCCATACATCCCCCTCTCCTAATGGCCACGGAGCCATTCGGCCATAATTTATGGGGACAGGGTTCAAAGTTTTAATAATATTTGGATAATATCATTGCCCACACGTCAGTGGCGTCATGATGAATAGAAGGAGAGCAGGCTTATTTCGATTCCATGCATGACAGTGTGAGCGTTAACGACTGGGTGCCCGCCATGGCCTTTATGGAAACTGCCACCAGGCCATCAGCTCATGAATTATAGATCTGGGCATGAAGGATTATAAACAGCAGTGGGGATCACACAGGGACGCTTGTTCATGAGGAACTGTCCTGTTAGCGCCTCTTCCTTATGCAGATAAATGAATTGCAGGGAATACCAAAATGGCGTAAATAAACCCTTAGTGGATAACATATTAGCACATCAACATAAAAAACCCAGTGCCGGGGCCTGCTCGGGGATATTTATGTTTATACTCTCTGCTCAAGTGGCTTCCTGGTTTTTTGGCGTCTTGCTGCTCACCTCATAATTCCTACATCCTAACAGCACCTCTGGGCACGGTTCTCGGACGCTCGGCAGAGCCTGTGGTATACCAGTTTGCTCGGAGAACCCCCTCTGGGCAGGCAGACGGGTAAAGGACACCCCTCCGACCCAGGACAGGCTGAGGGTCGCCCCGGTGAAGTCACGAGGCACCTACAGCTACAGGAGTCACGTGTTCATGGGTTCATGGAGAAGGAGTAAGCATCCCCTGTCGCTGAAAAACAGAAAGAAGAGAGACGGTCTCATCCCTAAGCCAGGAAGGGGAAGAGCCTCAAAGACGATGGAGTTCAACTCCGCCGCGGCCAAAGAGCAGGTGGCAAAAGTGAGACTCGGAGACGAGAAGGGACCCCCCCCAGCCCCCTCCCCCCCGCCGCCGCCATGACACAACTTTGTCGCCAAGCCAAGATCCCAGACTCCCAAGTGTTGCCCCAGGCTGCCTTATCTGGCCTGAGTTTTCTCTCCCCAAAATGTAAACATTCAACACCAGTCCCAAAGGATGGCGTTAAGACTAAAACAACGTTCGCCGACCTCCTCCTGTTCATCTAGACGGACTCACCCTGGACTTTGACGGGATTCACGTGCCATGAGTAATCGTTGGACTTGCTCGATATCCATTTAATCTGAAGGATTTATTTGGAAAGAACAGCAATTATAGCTGCACCTCAGGATAACCGGGAAGCAGCACATTTAAATCTCTCTAAAGAGCCTACTGGAGTTCTGAATACCACCCCCCACACCCCCTACGCCTGGGGATCTGATCTTGAGCTCTCGCAGAGACCAGGAGTGGAACGGAGCAGGACGTCCCAAACATCTTGGCTTCCTTCTCTACCGCGGGGCACCGTGTACAACGCTTTCTGCTTTCTAGAACATCGAAACACAAGTGATCTTCTTAACTTACCTTGCCAGGGAAAAGGAGGCAGCCGAAGGACAACGACACTTATCGGGCCTCCACGTTCTCTGAAATTATCGCACAAAAATTCATTTCATTTTGGTTCCGAGTTTTATGAACTTATGAACGCGTGTGTAGATAGACCCCTGTAGCCACCACTTAACCGGGATACGGAGCAGCTCATCACCCCCAACTCTCCCTTCTGCTAGTTTTTTTTTGTTTTTTAAATCAAACCCTCTCCCAACCCCTCACCCCTAACCCCCCCCCCCCGTCAACCACCGATCTGTTCTTCATCATTATGGTTCTTTCAGGAATGTCGTATAAATGGAATGATACAGTATGTAACCTTTGGAAACTGGCTTCTTTCACACAACATTATTCCTTTGAGATCTATCCAAGGAGTTGCTTGTATCTATAGTGGCTCCTTTTTTTTTTTTTCTTTTTTTTTTTTCTGAGTAGTATTTGCTGCAAAGCCTCCGCTTAGAGTCAGGCGTGTACCAGGCACGTTATGGGATGATAATGACAGCTAACGGCTAGGGAGCCCTGGCCTGGTGTTTCCCCATATTCATTCATTTAACCTCTCAACATCCCACTAGGGCAGCTACTAGCGTTGTGGGTTCATGGGTTCCCTTTTTGCAGATGGGGAAACAAGCCATGGAAAGGTTACCTAGCTCTCCCCGAATCACACAGCAGGTAAGTTCAGGAACCACCTGTAAGGTTAGAGCACCGTCCAGCCTTGTGTTTCCTAATGGGAGAAAATAATCATAAATATCCCCGGCAGGGAGATGAAAAATGTCAACCCCCAGGGACGTGCTAGTGACAGATAGCATTCCCTTCCAGAAGCAGGCTGTGCTGGGGACTGGGGACAAGTGACATGACCAGAGTAAAGCAAGGACAGGGTTTCCCCTACCCCATGTCACCAAGGACCACTTACAGAGTTTATACCCACTCACACACACCCTAGGAGAGAATGATGCTTTACACGAATGCAATAGCTAATAAATAGGAAACATCCTAGCTTCCACCCATCCTGCCTCGTCTCAGCGCTTGGGAAGGGGAGCAGACCTGCGAATTTGGAATTTATTACCACGAATCCCAAGGTGGCTGACCTCAGGCCTCCAGAAGGGCAGTCATCATCATCAACTGTCTTACCCAACATCCTTCAAAGCCCTTAATGTCACCTCTTTTTTTGGTGGGGACCATAACTACCTATAAGCATAGATGTGGATTCCAGGAGTCATCCCAGCCCGGAATTGGGGTCTGTGGGGAAACTGAAGCCCAGAAAGACAATGGAATTGCCCAAAGACATACAACAAATCAGGAGCCGTTTCCGGGACTATGGGTCTCTCCCTTCACTGACTCATTCATGCACCATCCGTTCGACACCTACTGGACTGACCGTGCGCCAAGCACTTTTCTAGATGCTGGAGACAAATGATGAATCAGATATACAGTACGTGTCCTCATGGGGTTATAGTTTGGGTAGGAAAAAAGACACGAAACAAAAGATCACACACGAACAGATACTTAAAGCTATAATAAAGACTACACCATTGCCTTTAGACTCACAGGCAGCATGTCTCCCTATAAGCCCCGCTGTTTTCATCTCCTAAAGGAATGAGGGTGAAGTTTCCTGTAGCAACGGACGCCTCTATGGACCCTCTACATAACGTCATGCAAGACTGGTTTGACAGCTTTGTATGATAGATGTCGAACGCTGCCTTCCAAATATCACTGACAGCCTGTTGATGGGGCAAAGCGGAGTCTATTGGTCACTGCAGTGGAGAACACAGCCTCGACAGAGCTTTAATAGCATCTGAAAGAGGGACAAGCAAGGTGAAGTTTTTGCCAAGACTCCAAACTCTGGCTTCAGGAGTTTCCAAAGTGGCAGGGAGAGAGAGTTGGCTAGAATTTGGTAACCGCCATGTTGTAATAATTTAGGACTGATGGAAACAGCAGGGTGATTTGAGGGGAGGGTTTCCGAGAGTCTGAGGGTATAAAACATTGTTGGATGTTTTCTATTGAAGAGTTTATGGGATATTCCTGTAATGAACAATAAAGTTAATTGACTGGGCAAAGTAGTCATAGAAGAGTAACGTTATGCTAATGCAGACAATAGATGACTCAAAACCATGCTATATTACTGTAGATACTAAGCCATGTGGGAGAGATGATTTTGGTTCTCACAGAAGTAATACCTGCTCTGGGGGGGCGCCTGGGTGGCTCATTCATTTAAGCGTCTGACTTCAGCTCAGGTCACGATCTCATGGTTCCTGAGTTCGAGCCCTGCCTCGGGCTCTCTGCTGTCAGCACAGAGCCTGGAGCCTGCTTTGAATCCTCTGTCTCCCTCTCTCTCTGCCCCTCCCTGGCTCATATGCACTCTCTCCCTCTCAAAAATAAATAAACACTTTTAAAGAAAAGAAAAAGAAAGAGAAGTAATACCTGTTCGTTCTAAGCCAGCCCAAAGAGGTAAGAATAATAATAATAATATCCTCCATTCCATGCCAATCAGTGAGTGTTAGGAAGGCATAAGGAGACACGGTTTATAGATGTTCAACCGTGAAGTGAAGAGGGACAAAAAAGCTCATCTGAGGCCTCTAGTTCAAAGCAAGAAAACCAGGATCCCAATGCAAGTCTGTATGTCTCTGTCTGTGTTTTATTGCCATCCAGCTAAAGAAGCGGAAGATGAAAATTACCCAACATCCCATCAGCAATAACCAACTGGAACCTTTCGGCGATTACCATTTGAGCCTTCTTTTCTGCGCGTATGTGAACATACATAATTTTAATAATAGTTCAGTTACTTTTACTCAACTGTCTCAAGCTCTTTGCTCAAGCCATGTGTTTCTTTCTTGCTGATCCAAATCTTGGTGCTTTTTCTGGGAAAACACTGCAAAGTTCCTTTGAGACCACCCCTTATCCATGCCATGAGCCATGCACTGTTAGCCATGCCATTCAGATGGGGTTTACCACTTTTCCCTAGCCTCACAGTGACCATGTTACCCTGGTCTGGCCAGTTGACTTGGCCTTGAGTTAAAGTAATTGATTCTGGGAGTCATGTTCTGCAAGCCAGGCCCATGAGAGTCTTCCTGGAAATCTTTTTAAGACCACTGAGGAGGAAGTGCCTGCTTTTCTCCAAAATTTCTAGGCCTAAAGATTCAATAAGCTTCAAGTTGCCAGCGGTCATCTCTGGCATCAACCAGGGCAAGTCTGTGTGAAAATGAAGCCCCCAAAGAAGAAAGCGGACCAACACACTCTATTCTGATAAGGTGCCCGAGCCCCTAGATCCAACTATGCCTGAAGCCTTTTGAACTCTTTTGAACTTTGCAGATATGGTTTAAGCTAGTGTAAGGCAGATTCCAGCTCACACACTTAAAATCCACAGGCTTTTCCCCATTGTTTTAAGTCCTCAGATCTCATACATAAGCCTGGACTGTTGAAAGAGAGCTCTGGAATCCTCAGTAACTCACACTTCCATCATGGCCTTCCCTTACCTCCTTCAGCAGCTGTTAATACTATTCAAACCTTTGTATTTTGGGTAAGTTGCTCATTCTTCCTTGAATGTTCTTTCTCCCAAGTCCAACTGAAGAACTTTACTTTGGACTGAAAAGCTCAAACTGAGCGTGCTCTCTGTGAAGGCTACTTGCTCCCCAGCCACCACCACCTAAACAACCATTATCATCACCATTGCCATCACCATCATCACCTCCACCACCTCCATCACCTTCATCATCACCTCCACCACCACCACCTCCATCACCTTCATCATCACCTACACCACCACCATCACCTTCATCATCACCTCCACCATCACCTCCATCACCTTCATCATCACCTCCACCACCACCACCACCATCACCTTCATCATCACCTCCACCATCACCTCCATCACCTTCATCATCACCTCCACCACCACCACTTCCATCACTTTCATCATCACCTCCACCACCACCACTTCCATCACTTTCATCATCACCTCCACCACCCCTCATCACCACCACCACCATCACCACACTGCCATCACCATCATCACCTCCACCACCACCACCACGATCACCTCCATCACCTTCATCATCACCTTCACCACCTCCATCACCACCACCACCACCATCACCATACTGCCATCACCATCATCACCTCCACCACCACCACCTCCATCACTTTCATCATCACCTCCACCACCTCCATCACCACCACCACCACCATCACCACACTGCCATCACCATCATCACCTCCACCACCACCACCTCCATCACCTTCATCATCACCTCCACCACCACCACCTCCATCACCTTATCATCACCTACACCACCACCTCCATCACCTTCATCATCACCTACACCACCACCTCCATCACCTTCATCATCACCTCCACCACCACCTCCATCACCTTCATCATCACTTCCACCACCACCACTTCCATCACTTTCATCATCACCTCCACCACCACCTCCATCACCTTCATCATCACCTCCACCACCACCACCATCACCTTCATCATCACCTCCACCATCACCTCCATCACCTTCATCATCACCTCCACCACCACCACCTCCATCACCTTCATCATCACCTACACCACCACCTCCATCACCTTCATCATCACCTCCACCACCACCACCATCACCTTCATCATCACCTCCACCATCACCTCCATCACCTTCATCATCACCTCCACCACCACCACTTCCATCACTTTCATCATCACCTCCACCACCACCACTTCCATCACTTTCATCATCACCTCCACCACCCCTCATCACCACCACCACCATCACCACACTGCCATCACCATCATCACCTCCACCACCACCACCACGATCACCTCCATCACCTTCATCATCACCTCCACCACCTCCATCACCACCACCACCACCATCACCATACTGCCATCACCATCATCACCTCCACCACCACCACCTCCATCACTTTCATCATCACCTCCACCACCTCCATCACCACCACCACCACCATCACCACACTGCCATCACCATCATCACCTCCACCACCACCACCTCCATCACCTTCATCATCACCTACACCACCACCTCCATCACCTTCATCATCACCTCCACCACCACCTCCATCACCTTCATCATCACCTCCACCACCACCACTTCCATCACTTTCATCATCACCTCCACCACCACCTCCATCACCTTCATCATCACCTCCACCACCACCACCATCACCTTCATCATCACCTCCACCATCACCTCCATCACCTTCATCATCACCTCCACCACCACCACCTCCATCACCTTCATCATCACCTACACCACCACCTCCATCACCTTCATCATCACCTCCACCACCACCACCATCACCTTCATCATCACCTCCACCATCACCTCCATCACCTTCATCATCACCTCCACCACCACCACTTCCATCACTTTCATCATCACCTCCACCACCACCACTTCCATCACTTTCATCATCACCTCCACCACCCCTCATCACCACCACCACCATCACCACACTGCCATCACCATCATCACCTCCACCACCACCACCACCACCACCACTTCCATCACCTTCATCATCACCTCCACCACCACCCTGATCACCTTCATCATCACCTCCACTACCACCACCATCACCTTCATCATCACCTCCACCGCCACCTCCATCACCTTCATCATCACCTCCACCACCACCACCTCCATCACCTTCATCATCACCTCCACCACCCCTCATCACCACCACCACCATCACCACACTGCCATCACCATCATCACCTCCACCACCACCACCACCACCACCACTTCCATCACCTTCATCATCACCTCCACTACCACCACCATCACCTTCATCATCACCTCCACCGCCACCTCCATCACCATCGGCACCACCTGTCCTGAGCTAATCATGCAGCCTCTGTGCCATTTCAGAAAGGTTATCACAGCACTTGCCAGGGGCTTTGCCAGGTATTTGTGCAGGTTGTTTCGTATACTCACTGGACAGGTAGCTCCTCGAGGTCAGGGATCCTTTGATTGAGCCCTGAGCACCCAGCAGCTTGCACCTGGCCTTGCCCAGAGCAGGCAGGACACCCTCACTGAATGATGGGACACGAGATTCTGGTGAAACCCCGATTCCCGTGCAAGCGGCTGTGGTAAGGTTGTCAGCTCCCTCCCAAGTACTACGTTGAGGAGGAGGGGGAAGAGGTAGAGGGGGAGATTTTTCACTTCATGCCAGTCATTGTGCAGGGGTCTGAGAATTGAAAGGGAGGCCTGGGTAGGGTTCCAACCCAGGAAGTTCTCACTCGGCAGACTGGGAACTCCTTGGAGGCTGGCACCGGCCCTGATGTAATCAATGCTCCGGCCCCTGAGTCTTGCCAAACAGGAACCGGAAGTCAGCCAATATTTGTCAAGTGAAATGAGTTTTATTTCCATTTAGTCACTCTTTAACCTTAGAATGAAGTCCCCTGGTAGAGTAGTTTTTAAATTTCAGGGGCACGCCAATAATCCTCTGGAGGGCGTGTGAAAAAACCTGATTCTTGGACCCGCCCCACGAGGTTCAGATTCAGCAGGTTGGGGTGGGTCGGATTACTTAAGCTCTAACAACTTCCCAGATGGTGCTGATGGCTGCTGGTCCGGGGATCCCGGTGAGAACCACTGCCCCCGTGGAAGGTGAGTGACAGGCACTGGGATTGCCCACACTTCCCTATTCCATCTTCCTCCAGCCCGGTCCCCACCTCGAAGGGCCCCCCCGCTGGGCCACCAGGGCAAAGGTCAGCGGTATCTTCAGAGTCCAGCCTAGAAGCTGGGACAGGGGCTGGGGCACAGCTTACCTGGGGAAGGGGCAGATCCCTGGGTCCCAGAGGCCTCCTGTTTAGCCAACAAACAGAAGGGGCCACATCCCCAACTGGACCTGCTTTTTCAGTAAACACAGTGCGGGGCCGCCTGTGTAAACACGCATTGTCTACTGGAGGATTAAGAGGAGAAGGGCCTGGCTTTTTTTCCTTTCCTTCTTTCTTCCTTTTTTTTTTTTTTTAAGCACTGAGAAAAGCCATTAAGGGATTAACACCCCGATTTATGAAAATGGAGGACGATAAAGGAACAATGGGGTGACAGCATTGTGTAAACGACATTGATTCATTTCAGAGACAGGACTGTTAACTGGGAGAAATGGAGGGATAAATGGAACAATGAGAAGATGCTTTTACCAGCTTGTCATTAATTAGCCGAGAGGACAATGGTTTTATTGTCCTTTTTGAAAAATACAAAATTGGTAGCAAAATACAAGCAGTGAGCGAAGTGATTACTCTGTGTCACCGGCTGACATCTGCGTTTCCTTTTCTCCTGAAGCTTGCCTCCGGAAGTGGTTTCATAAGGTAGGAGAAGAAAGGGAATCCGATGACCACCCCCCCCCCCCAGTCAAGGACTCCTCAAACTCCTTGGCAGTGGAGGCTCCACCATGGTTCTTTCTGGCTTTCACCAGTGAGGGAGTAGATGGGGAGGTGGGAGGCAGCCTCCTAGATCTCTGCAAGCAAGTGGGGACAGGAGCCAGGCGGGGAAGCGACAGGAGCTTGGGGGAAGGGAGATGAGCTTCCAGGGGGAGGCCAGCATGGTAGGCCCTCATGGGTCCCCCCCCCCCTCCCCGGGCTTGGTGGCTGGGCCAGTGCAGCACTGCGGGCTCAGATGAGGTTCCCTCCCTGTATTTCCTGTACAACTGGGAGCAAAATTTGAAATATGCCCACGTTGGGATGGATGCAATGAACGGGCTTCTCCAGATCAGGAAAGTGGGCTCAAATCCTGACAGCAATGGCTTTTGCACAGAGCCGCAGACAATCCCAGCCTCCCTCTGGGGAAGAACACGTTTCTGGCTCCATGAGACTCTAAACAAGACCCCACCCCCACCCCCACCCCCACCCCGGCCATGGGCCTAGGAGGCTTCGGTAGTAGGCACCGAAGGGACGATGCACGGCACGAGATTCAGGTCCTGAAGACGCACACACAGCCAGTCGGTGGGGACTCCTGACGGAGTAAGTGTGGCGTGTGCTGTCTGGACTGTCCTCACCCAGCCGGCCCCGGGGAAACAGCCACTGGCCGTAAGGGCCACTTGGAAACCAGAGCACTCTGTGTTTAGATGGTCACCGGTCCGATCTAGAAACGTTGGCCCACTCTGGCTCTTTCTAGAGTCCGGCAATCGCACAAGGGTTAACAGCACTTGTAAAGAAGAGGGGCTCACAGAAGCAAACAGTGTGCCTGGCAAGGAAGCCGTAAACAGCTTTCCCATTGTTTTTGCCTTCTGTGACTGTTGGCCATTGTTTGCCCTTTAATCTGGAAACACGATGGATATAAATATAGCTATCTTTATAGCATTGTATCTTTGCAGGCAAAGATAAAACAATGAATCTTTGCATCTCAAAGCTTTATATTTACATAAAGCTATCTTTATTCAGGAAGATTGTGTATGTATGTCTCACATAGACATGTTGAGCTGTTTTGGACTCTTATCCATTCACACCACACCCTCCGTGTCCCCTGTGTGCCAGGCACTGCTCTAGTCCCGGGCATAGAGCAGTGAACAAACAAGAAACCCCCCACCCCCACCCCCTATAGAATTTACATCGCTGGGTATGAAAACAGAAAATCAGTATCTAACGGTAGAAACAGGTCACATAATAATTAGTACTGCGGAGAAAACTGAAGCAGGTCTAGAGAGTAGGGAGCAGGGACGAAGGGTTATTTTCTATAAGGCGGTCAGGAAACGCCTCAGGTAACAGGTGAGTGGCACCCTAGGCTGGCCGCCCTGCTGGGGGAAGAGTGATCCAGGCAGAAGGCGGGGCAAGTGCAAAGGCCTGGAGGCAAGAGCCTACCTGGAGGGTCTGACGCACGCACGGCAAGCGCCCATTAGGCTGGAAGGTCAAAAAAGAGGCAAAGTTCAAGACAAGGCGCTTTGAAAGCCATTGGTGTTTCCTCTGAGGGCAGTGGGGGCCACTGAAGGGCTGTGGACACAAGGGGGTGACCTAATCGGATGTCTGAGGTTAACAGGGCGACTCTGGCTGCAATGCATGGAACAGACCAAAGACGATGTGTGTAAGCTAATATCCTCAGCTTGACCATACGTTCTAAGGCGCCTACAGGGAGGGGCCCAACAGGTGCTAAAGGGGATGGACAATAGAAAATGGCAGCAAGTGTGGCAAACAGGAGCCTGCCTACTGCTCTAACGCGGCAACCACTAAGTTCCTGCTGCTTCTTGACCCTGAAAGATACCTTGTCATCTTAAAGCGAGACTGGATTCTTAAGTGAACGCACCTGATTTTAAGCCTTTTCCCGTTAAACAAAGCAAGCTTGAGGCCAGACAAGCCATCAGTTTATATTCTCCCTCAATCCCTCATCGGGCAAGGAGAATTCACACAATACATCTTCTTTCCCTTTGTTACCTGGCTTCCAGGGAGCTCAGGAGCAAGTCTAACTTTAAAGCATCACTATATCGCAAATCATTTGGCAAAAACCATCCTTTCTTCTTCCAGTTCTCATAGTTTAATTTTTTTTTTCAACGTTTATTTATTTTTGGGACAGAGAGAGACAGAGCATGAACGGGGGAGGGGCAGAGAGAGAGGGAGACACAGAATCGGAAACAGGCTCCAGGCTCCGAGCCATCAGCCCAGAGCCTGACGCGGGCTCGAACTCACGGACCGCGAGATCGTGACCTGGCTGAAGTCGGACGCTCAACCGACTGCGCCACCCAGGCGCCCCAGTTCTCATAGTTTAGTACGATCTTGGGACACCCGGGTGGCTCAGTTGGTTAAGTGTCCGCATTCGGCTCGGGTCGTGATCCCCCCATTCGTGAGTTCAAGCCCTGCATTGGGCTCTCTGCTGTCAGCACAGGGCCCTTATCAGATCCTCTGTCCCCCTCTCTCTCTGCCTCCCCCCACTCACTCGCACGCTCGCTCTCAAAAATAAATAAAATTTTTTAAAAATATGATCTCAAATGTCCAGTAATGGAACGTGTGCTTTTTATTATAAGCAACCTCAAATGACGTTAAATGAAGACAAACTTCTAGCAAAACTCCACTGCAGGAGAATCACCACGCTCTATCTCAACCGGGTAGCACGGGCGCTCGGGCGAAAGCAAAGTGTGGCGATAACAATACTTTGTGAAGCGTTTGTATTGTTTATGAGGTTTCTGCTCTCGCACCGTAGGTGTCCCCAGGCAGACTTTTGGTCACCTCTCTGCATCTGTGCCGCCCCCTTACAGATTATCTTGCTGCCCTTCCTCCCCTTCCTAATTATTCTTGTTCTGCCCACGATTTGAGTGGAAATGGGCCCTGCCTTCAACATTCACACTCCCAATGCCAGCTCAGCCTGTCTGCTGCTTTGATTCCCTCGAAAGGCGCCTCTGACCCATGCCAGTTGGAACCCACGGGAGGGGAAATCATTTGCATCTCGTGTGCCAATTCTGGTCAGTTGGAAGTGGCTATCAAAAGCACATGTGTTAAGAAGGAATCTGAGGTCATGCTTAGGTTAAGTAGGAAAATGCAGGCTGGTAGATTGGGGACGTCTGCTGTCATTACCAATTAGGCCTTTTCCCATGGCGGGAGGAGGGGCAGGGCAGGAGTTATTCCCTCCCTTTCCAACAGAATCCCATACAGGGGCTCAGGTGAACCCAGAGGCCCCCAAATGCAGGCGGCCCCCATTTTGCTCGGCCCACAGCTATCGGCCTTCAGTGAGTGGTAAGAGCCCTGGGTTCAAACTCTGTCCGCCACGGAGACAACTTTGCTAAACCTCTGTCAAGTTCCTTAAGCCCTCTGAGCCTCAGTTTCCTCGTCTGTAAAATGTGGATGATAGCTGTATCCTAGTTCACAGGACCAAGGGGATGATTAGAGGCAAAGACCTTGATGGGCTATTGTTAAGTATGAGTGGTCATTGAATATTATGTTATTGCCATTATTGTCAGGATTTTTTGGAGAGTCACGGTTGGGTCTGCCTGCCCATAGCTCTGTCAACTTTTCTTGCTCCGTGTGTCTCACCTTCTCCTTGCCTCATGCCCTATAGCCAACGCCCTACCCTCCTGTCTCACCAGTCGCTGTCTCCACAAAAGATCATTGTCTTTTGTGGTGTTGGGCTGTGGCTAAGACTCGCGAAGTCAGGCTCCCCCTCGGCGCCCTGCCCTCTAGCCCGCCCCTGCTCTGTTCCCGAGGTTCCCTCCAGCTGACTCTCATCCCAGGACTGGAAACCCAGTGAGTTCACTGGGCTCTCCGCCATCTTGATCCATCATGGCCGCTCGGCCACTGTGGGCGGGCAGATTCAAGTACAGCCAAGTCAAGCGTGTCAGATTCTGAGACTGTCAGAGGCAGGGGCTCCCGGCGTTACCCACAGCACCTCTCCAGAGATTCCTTGTTGGAAAGTTTTTAAGAGCCTGACTGATGGGTGGCTGAGATATCGGCCTGTAGCCTTGGCTGTGAAGAGCCCGGGGGAACGGACATATCACGGTCACCATGTGCCCCCCGCCCAGGCACCGGGGGCCACTCAGGAAAGGTCTGGCAGGTGAAAGAAGGCCACATCTGGATTCCAGTCCCGATTCTTCCAGAAAACAGTTAAGATAGCAGGGCTGGACCACTTTGATTCTGCAGGCCTAGGCGTTTACGTCAGTGGAAAGGGGCAAAATTGCTGTTACTTCACTGAGTTCTTGCAAACGCATATGATTTACTTATGAAAAAAAGGGAAAATAGGGCACACTTATGATTAGTCCTCTTTAAAGATGTTTCCTAAACTTGGCATTAGTCAGCCACTGGCTAAAGTGTATTAGTCAGCACCCTTCTTCAAGGGACGGTAGCCCAAAGTCCACTGCCTTTGGCCAAACCAGGATAAGAATAACAGTAAGGAATTTACTGGCTCACACAGAGGGGACGTGTCAGAGCCAGAATCCTGGCTCTGGATTGGACCCTGGAACCAGGCGTCCTAAGTTCAAGGCCCAGCTCTGTCAGCTCACAGCCACAGGGTCTTGGGTGAGTCACTCATCAGTCTGGACCTTGGTCTCCTCCTCTGTTGATGGGGGGTGGTAATAACAGGGCTGACCTTACAGCACCCTTGCGAGGATCAGGTGAGGTGACACACAACAGTTATCATAGCACCTGCCCATCGTAAGCTTCTAGAACTATGATTTTTTTTTTTTTTTTAGTGGCTATTTTTGAATATTCTTTTGACCAGCCAACTCACTAACTTCCTTCTTACTTGGCAAACGTTTGCCACTTTCTGAGTCTGGGAAGGAACAGAGCCCCCCTCTCTCAGGCACAGGATTCAAACAGTGACGCAGCCCCACCCTCCCAACGTCCCTTGCAGCCCAAGAGGAGGCATGTGACCTGTGTTCCACCAATCGGAAACGCCTGCTGAGGTTATTAATTTATTCCCTGTGATACAAAAAGGTTGGGCCTGGGAAGCGTGCTTGGGGCAGTGGGGTCCCCAGGGGCAGCTTGCGGGTAGGTCAGCACTGCCTCTCTGGTGCATGGAGTGGTGGCATTCGTCCCTCGCCAGACCTTTCTGTTAGGTGACGAAGGCGTCCGCCTGCTGCCTGGCCTCGGAGCCCGGCTCTCCAGCTCTCCCCGCACCCGTTGTGAGCGGACCCATATCCCTGCAATAATCTTCTTCCTGCTTAAGTCAGCCCGAGTTGGCTTCTCTTACTAACTACCCTTCCTGATTCAATAATGCAGGGCGGAAACATTTCTCAAAGCTCTGGAAGGGCTTCAGCTTCGATTCTTCTAAATGATGAACCTCGCAAAGATGCCCCTTGCCATGACCAAGCCAGAGGGGCATGCCTAGGTGTTAGGACTCTGCCGCTGGCATTGAATGACACCCCTGCCCTGCTAAGAGGCTAAGAGCTCGTGTGCAGCCAAGAAGGTCACCAAAAGCCCTAGAATGTTCCGCCCACTACTCCCTACACCAGGGTGCCGCCCGCACTCCTCAGGGAAGAGGGGGATGAGAGGAAGTCGTGGAGGAGGTGGGGGGTGGGGGGGACAGTGGAGAAGCTTGTGGTAGCTATAAGCTTACGGTAGGAGAATCAAATGCGAAGATGGCTAGGGAACAGAAAAATATGGCCAGTAGAGCCCGGCCCCTGCTCAGAGAGCTCGCTGGAGAAGAAACCAAGCCCAGTTTCAGGAGGCTTTGAAGCTTTTGGCAAGTTAGAATCAAGCAGCCTGATGTCTTCTACAGGGGCCATATGCACAGCTTCTGAGCCACAACCTGCCGTGGCCACTAGTGACCGTCCTTCCCTTTGAGCTGGAGGAACCACTGTGAGGAACCGTTCCTGGTGAGGGGTGAGGGGAATTGGGTTTTTTCATTGGTCTCAGGGCCAACAGCAGCCATCAGAATTACCCGGAGGGGCTGTTAAAATGCGGATTGCGGGGGCCCTGGGGTGGCTCAGTCCATTGAGCATCCAACTCTTGATTTCGGCTCAGGTCAAAAAATTAAAAATAGACTTACCCTATGACCCAGCAGTAGCACTGCTAGGAATTGACCCAAGGGATACAGGAGTGCTGATGCCTAGGGGCACTTGTACCCCAATGTTGATAGCAGCACTCTCAACAATAGCCAAATGATGGCAAGAGCCTACATGTCCATCAACTGATGAATGGATAAAGAAATTGTGGTTTATATACACAATGGAGTACCACGTGGCAATGAGAAAGAATGAAAGATGGCCCTTTGTAGCAACGTGGATGGAACTGGAGAGGGTTATGCTAAGTGAAATAAGCCATACAGAGAAAGATAGATACCATATGTTTTCACTCTTATGTGGATCCTGAGAAACTTAACAGAAACCCATGGGGATGGGAAGGAAACAAAAAAAAAAGAGGTTAGAGTGGAAGAGAACCAAAGCATAAGAGACTCTTAAAAACTGAGAACAAACTGAGGGTTGATGGGGGGGGGGGGGTGGGAGGAAGGGGAGGGTGGGGGTAGAAGGGAGGGGAGGGTGAGTGATGGGTATTGAGGAGGGCACCTGTTGGGATGAGCACTGGGTGTTGTATGGAAACCAATTTGACAATAAACTTCGTATATTGAAGAAAAAATAAATAAATAAAATAAAATGGGCCAAGTGACCTGCCTCACAAGATGGTCCCAAGCGTCGATTTCGTTCACGGATGTGAAAGTCCTATACGCTGACAAGCATGCTCTAAATCTGAGTTGTTCATGATAACGCTAATGGATGTTTCCAGAGTCAAGCTGGCGTGCGGCTATGCAGCCATAAGGAACACGCTTGTTGGACCCCCGTAATGTGCTCGCAACGCTCAGAGTAGTGAAAGTGTGGAAATGATTCCCACCAGCCCAGCAGCAGCCTGTCCCATAAGACTTCTCATTTTACGCTCACAACCCTTTGGTTTAGTATCTTTATTTTACAGGAGAGAAAGGCGGCTCCAAGATGCGAAGAGACTTCCCAGAGGGCACCAGCAGTGGGCACTTTCCAGGCTGCCTGGACATCTCCCAACTGGCCCTGCCTCTTCGTTTTGGAACTGACTTTGCACCCTCAGGGGTTGACTGGATATCATCTTCGTGCTTGGTGACCCTGACATTCTGGCCAGAGTTGTTGGATCAAAGGCTGACCCTTGACCTAAGCTGGTCCAATTAGTACCTCCCTCCTGGGAATGTAGAACCGCTCCTAAGAGACAGTGACCGGGTGTATTAACCAGAGGATGCATGTTTGAGAAGGGAGAGGAATATAGCTCACACACACACACACACACACACACACACACACAGAAAGCATCAGAGCCAAGATCGAGTGTGTGAGAGCTTCAGAGTTCCTGTTTCCAGTAACTTCCTGGGACCCCACTACCTTCCTAACTCTGGATTCCATGTTATAGCACAGTAGAGAGTAAAGTTTGTTGTTGTAAGTGAAAGAAAACATATCAAATAACCTTCTATAACAAAGATATTGCTGAATGTCACGTGTGTAACTAAAAAGCCCAGAGGTAGAGCTGGCTTTAGATGGGGGTGGTTTGGTAGCTAATATTATATGAGCAAAGACTCAGCCACTCTCTATCTCTGTCTTCTGCCTTTTGAGGTGAGGAATTATTCTTAGGAACCATAGGGTTCTTTGCAGCTCTAGGCTTTTCTTTGGTGGTAGCAAAATGGCTGCAGTAGTTCTGGACCTCACATCATAACCCAAACTATTTAAAGGAAGAGGGAATCTCTTCCAGTTGGCCGTGTACAAATCCTCCGATTCACCGTCATTGGCCAAAACTAGGGTCACGTGCCCATCTCAGAACCAGTTGAACGGGGAGATAAGATATGCCGTTTAGATTGAATCAGGCAGGATTCTCCCTTGGGGCCAGGGGTAGGGTCTGACCTTCCCACACTACATGACTGAAGATGGAAGGAAGGGTTCCCCTAGGGACAAGCGAGCATTTTGGGTGGAGATAGGAGGCAAGGGAGGGATGTTACAAAAACAACACATCCCCACTGTATCCTATAGCCTTAATAAATGTTTCTTTTTAAAAAAAATATTTCATGAGTTAATTTCTAACTTTTAACCAAGGAGTCCTAGCTAACAAGGTATATGTGATCTTCACGCTTTGACAAATTTATTCTAAATCATTCCTGGGGGCTCCCAGGTTACTCCTTCCCAGTTTATGCAAGAAGAGAAAGAAGTCAGAGTTCACTCATCAGGGAGACAAAGTCAGATTTTTAAAAAAAAATTTTTAAATGTTTTAATTTAATATTTAATGTTTATTTTTTTAAATTTTTTAAATACTTCTTTACTTTTGAGAGAGAAAGAGAGCGCAAGCGGGGGAGGGACAGGGAGAGAGACACTCAGAATCTGAAGCAGGCTTCAGGCTCTGAGCTGTCAGCACAGGGCCTGACGCGGGGCCTGAGCCGAAGTCAAACATTTACCCGACTGAGCCACCCAGGCGCCCCAATGTTTATTTATTTTTGAGATAGGGGCGGGGAGGGGAAGAGAGAGAGGGAGACACAGAATCCGAAGCAGGCTCCAGGCTCTGAGCTGGCAGCACAGAGCCCGATGCGGGGCTTGAACCCACGAACCATGAGATCATGACCTGAGCCGAAGTTGGAGGCTTAACGACTGAGCCACCCGAGCACCCCGAGAAAGTCAGATTTGATCAAGCTCCCTGTCTCTACAAAAATGCAACAGAAATGTAGTTATTGTGACCGATAATAAGATATAAACAAGAACTAAAAGAATGATTAGGAGTAAAATTATTAGGATCAATTGAAAATATTTTAAATGCAAATCCTACATATTTCATAATGGTTCATTAACTTATAATAATCCACTTCAATCAAGATTTTGTTGCTTGACTGCTACTGAACAAATCTCAGTTTGAGTCACCGTGATTTTTTTAAAAGACCTGTTTTACTAGCCGTCTTATATTCCTATAGTATTCAGAGAAATATTTGCAGAGAGGAAAACTTTCAAAATCTTACTCAATAAGAATAGCACATAAAGTTTCAGAACCATCACAAACACTGAAGCCATAAATAATGCTGTGTAATTTGCAGGATGGGTGTAATTGCCCAGGGAGAAAATGCCAGAAACAATAGCCATGCACCCTTTTAGGAAACGCTGAATCACCAATGTGCACGGTGGCCGAGGACAACGTTGTATGAATAACACGCTGCAATCTGAGAGTCAAGGAGCAAATGAAAAGCGCTGGACTTTTAGCATGAAGATATTTTAGCAGGGCCTTACCACCACACCTTGTCTCTGTTTGCTCAAGAAGGGTATGGGACTAAAACTGGGTCTCAACGTGTACAAGGGCGCGTTCAAGTCACTCGATTTCAAAATTCCAACGAGAAGGAAACCTCGCGTGATGTCTGCTTGATGGCATGGTTTTCCTTGCTGGTATGTGAAATAGTCCCTTAACAGCGTCCTGGATTTGACAGTCTCGTAAACTAAAAGCTCGCGTGATGCGCTTCCTTCCACACTACTGTTATTCTAGTTACACTTACCTTTGGCTGCCGGGGTCCATTCTCCAATACCCCATACGCTACTTTCTTCCCCCCTTCCAGCCCCCCCATATATGCATCACAGCCTAAGTAGAGTGAACCTTCGCGTTCAGCACCTTCGCTGATAAGGATGTTATCTGTGGTTCTGGGCCGAAGGGTACGTACATTTTACAGATGAGTTCGCAGGAGTACAAATGCGATTGTATTAAAACTTTTCCTGTGGTTGAACACCCCATTTCCTCCATGAATCTAAGATCTGTAAAACGAAACACAGCGGCCATATTCACACACGCGACCATTTACAGACAGGCGCTGGTGACTCACATGCAAATGGAGAACAGTTGAAATAAACAAATGCTTAGCGTCGTCCAATGAACTGTAAACAAGATCCGAATAAATGAGTGGGCGCATGGACTTCCCGCTCGGGCCTCGGTTCCGTATGGGTTGATCTTCTGCTGCGTCTTCACATGCCTCCAGCCGGATGGCATTCATCAGCCAAGTTGCCTTCCATCTCCGTTGCTAGAAGATTAAGGCTGGCATTAACGCTGCAGCCACGTTAAAGCCGGATCGTGCCTCTTGGCAAATCTCTCTTCTCGTTCATGGCTGATCGTTCCATTACGTCATAATTATCATACAGCTATAGCGTAAATACATAGTTATTTCCATCTCTCCATCCAGATGGTCGGTTACACGATAATTACAGTATGTTTGTACTTACTGGGTTTAATTACCAGATAATCAGGAAGAACATGCAAATTGCTAGGTTGTTGTTACACAGTACATTGAACCAAGTAAAACCTGTGTATTGCCTGAAAGTAAACAAGCTTGTACGCGGGATCGTGCACGGTAACCTGTGACGACAAGAAGGCCTGAGGTTTGTGACGGGGCCATTGTGTGGGCTAGCATTACACTTGCTGAGCTTAGATTAATGTCCAGATTATAATGAAATGTAATAAGAGAGACCCTCACGCTGCCACGCCCGCCACGGGAACAATGGGGGAGTGGCCACAGGAGTGGCCGAATAAGGTGCCAGTTCGTGGCGCTGGAGTCCTGCTCCGTTCCAACCGAGCGCACTCCAGAGTCACGTGCAAGCATCTGTTCTCGCCCAACCGTGTACCTGCCCCGGTGTTGGCAGAGAGAGACTGCAAACCATCAACCAAGGAAGCCTCTCCCGGGAACAAAGTGTCGCTGTGGGTAGAAGCCACCTGAGAGTTCCCTGGTGTGTCCATTCTGCCACTGGTACCATAGCTAAGAGTCTCCCCAGGCCACACCAAGGGGAGCTGCTTGGGTCAGTGTCTTCTGATTCCCATAATCAGATCACTGTTGCAGGTTCTGTGATTGGGTCCCTGGCACGTTTTTCTACCTTCCCCTTTTGACTTCCACTTGAAATTCCATGTTCTTCTAAAGAAGCCAACTTCATCTCTTCTCAGGAGTGCAACCTATGACCTTGGCAATCATTATCTGCCCTCACCCCGCCTACAGTGATTGGCTTAGAGTTGAACGTACGCTCCAAGCCACTTAATCCACTCTTGGAATAGAACACTGTCTGATTCCAGAAACAAGGCATTTTGTCTTCCCTCCTCTGTATGAGCGAATCTGAAGCTTCAAAAACCATGGCAAAGCATCTGACGGCCGTAACGGAGAAAGCGGGTCTTAAAGGACATCAATGAGCCACGGGATCAAGCTCTACCTGAAAGCTAATGTGTATTTTCCAGTTACATGAATGAATAAACTCTCTTCATTGTCTGTGCCACCAACATTTGGGTCTTTATTATTTACAGTAAGGAGTGTAATAACTTATAAAGTGGCCACAACTTATCGGCCGGGCTTGCCACAGAAAATCTCACAAATTTTTTCAGGAATCTTCTGCCTCACTCCCTGGACACGAGCAGTCTTCATGTTCTGATGTATCGTTTCCCCCCCCCCCCCCCCAGCTTAAGGAGATATAATTGACATATAACATTTTGGTTTCGGTGTGCAGGATAATTTGATACATGTACATATTGCAAAATGATGGCACGGTTACAAATATTTTTTCTTGTGACAGCATCCCATCCCCCACCTCTTGCAACGACCCGTCTGTTCTCTGCATCTATGAGTTCAGGTTTCTTTTAGCTATCGCACGTAAACAAGATAATATTTTATTTGTCTTTCTCTGTCTTATTTCACGAAGCCCTGAAGGCTCACCCATGTTGCAAATGGCAAGATTTCCTTCTTTTTATGGCTGAGTGATAGTCCATTATGCATATATGCCATATGTTCTTTACCCATTCAGCTGTCAATGGACACTTCGGTTGTTTCCGTATCTTGGCTATTGTAAATAACGATGCAACGACCACGGGGTGCCAAGATATTTTCGAGACAGTGATGTCGTTTCCTTTTGAAATATAGCCAGAAGCGGAACGGCCAGGTCATAGGGCAGTTCTGTTTTTAATTTTTTCAAGGAATCTCCATACTGTTTTGATAGTTGCTGCACCAGTGTATATTTCCAACAACAGTGCACAAGGTTCTCTTTTCTTTACATCCCCCCCCCAACACTTGTGATCTTTTGTCTTGTCTTTTTGATAGTAGCCATTCTAACAGGTGCGAGGTCATATCGCAGCATGGTTCTGATTGGCATTTCCTTGATGAAGAGTGATATTGAGCACATTTTCATGTACCATCTGTACGTCTTTGGAGAAATGTCTATTCAGTTCCTCTGGGCATTGTTAAATCCAATTGTTTATTTATTTTTTATTGTTGAATGGTATGAGCTCTTTATATATTTTGGATTTTAACCCCTTATCAGATATACGATTTGCAAATATTCTCTCCCATTCCAAAGGTTGACTGATACCTCGTTTCTCGAGCTTATGCATCGGTTGCTTTTCCTGCCGACTTGAGATGGCATTCCAGTCTACCTATGGGAGAGGCAGCCCCCGCCCTAGGAAAAGAGAAGCTGAGAGTTTTCTTCATCCATGGATGGGGGCTGGGCGGAGACACAGGCACCCAGGTTCTGCTCTGCTCCCTGTAGAGAAGTCTGGTAGGAGGACCCGCAGGCAAGCCGGGTTGAACGTTTCATGTGAGTCACAGGCCATGATGGACAGGAGCTAGAGACACTCCGAGACCACAGAGACCACTGACTGATAGAACCAGAGAGCAAAGGAAAGGCACACTGGCAGAAGTGGGAAGGGGACTTGGGACAGATAGGTGGGGTGGCCCCACACTTATGGGTGAACAGCACGCACCGGGTCACTCCTGAACAACAGGCTTTTACCTGCCTCTGAGTCATGACTTGAAGCAGCCATATCAGGCTGGACATTGATTTATCGCCCAAACGCTCATTACCTGTGAAGGTATCGAGGGACAGAACTGTCCCAGACGTCGGGTCAAAGTTGCATACACCCCATGTGGCCCTTGAGCTAATCCATCTAGCATCCTCCAAGTGAGGCAACAAGCAGTTGCAACACAACATGGCCGTCGCCAGTCTAGAAGAGGGATGAGACGTCATGGGTGGACGCAAGGAGACAACCCAGCCAAATTCAGGTTCAGGGACAACTTGCTGCAGGAAATGACATTTGCACTGACACCAGAGGGAAGAGCGGGAGGGAAGTGCTCCAAGCAGAGGTGAGAGCATTTGGCAGAGAGGAAGAGACAGATTTCCGGGAACAGGAGGGGCCTGTGGAGCAGGAGAGGGGCAGCAAGAGGGGCGTGAGGGGAAGCGCAGCCCGCGACACAGGCAGGGGCCTCGTCAGCTGGGCAGGGAGCTCACAGTTTATCTCAAGGGCAGTCGCTAACAGGAGGAATGACACGATCAGATCTGCCTTTTAATGGGCCCTCACCCACGTTTTGTCTTGGATGTATCTCTAAATTACTTTTCCAAGGTCTTCTTGGGGGGGGAGCGGGGCATAAAGGGAAAGGGGACAGCACCAATAAGGCTCCAAACATCCGTTCCTTATAACATCCACGTGCGGCAGAAGGGAAGCCCGACCCGTGGGTTTCGGAGGCACAAGCACCTCAACCAATAGCCCCCTGTGCACAGCTGTGCGGTGTTCAAGACGCCGTTGGAACACTTTCCGTAAATCTTTTACACTCTGGTTTTCCTCGAAGTAGGAAGCCTGGTCATCAGCATGCGATTAGCTTGCAAAGAGGCATTTTCCAGACTCGACTCAGGAGGCGTGGCCCGGCTCTCTCCCGGCCAGGATGGCTGTGGGCCCCCCGAGGATACATCCGTCACCTCTTTCTTCCTCTTCCGACACCGTAACGCGTGAGAGGGACGTTATCCCAGGACGCTGTCAGAATCAGAAAACAAGACGTACGTTGGGGCGCCTGGGTGGCTCAGTCCGTTGAGCATCCGACTTCGGCTCAGGTCCTGATCTGGCGGTTCGTGAGTTCGAGCCCCGCGTGGAGTTCACCGCTGTCGGTGCGGAGCCCGCTTGGGATTCTTTGTCTCCCTCTCTCTCTGTTCTTCCCCCACTCACTCTCTCTCTCTCTCAAAGATAAATAAAAAACATTAAAAAAGAAGAAGAAGAAGAAGAAAACTGTTCCTTGAGCCTGGTAGCCAGGGTCTTCTGGACCAAGACAGAGGACGGAGAAGGGCAGGGAGTGGATTTTCATTCCCATGAGTTGGCCTCCGTGACATTTCTAGGTTTTAAATATGACTAAGTCATCATCATCGGGGGTGGAGGAGGAGATTATCAGCGAGAGTAATGATCTAAGGGGGCATCTGACAACAACGGCCATCAGTCAACCAGTTTACGAGGTGACAGGTCCGGAGCTAAGCATCTCACGTAAATTGTCTCACCTTATCCTCGCGATCACCTTGTGAGATAGCTGATATCATTGTTCCTATTTTACGGATGTGAAAACTGAGGCCCAGAGAGGTGAACAGCCGCTGATACTGTTGGGAGGGTTTGAACTCAGGCCATCTCACTGGAATGTCCACAATATGCTAGGTCCAGGGGAAATCCGTTCCTTAGGGACCGGTAGCAAGTCGGTCCCAACCCCCCCCCCCCCGCCCCCCTCCAGGCTTTAGCTTCTGTGCTGCTCAGCATAGGACAGAAATCTGCCTGTTTCCCCGCGCATTTCTCCCTGGTGAACTCCCCTGTTGGAGCCACAGGGCTGAGCCAAGAGAGGTCCAATCACCTGGGCCAAGTTTTCATTAAAATGTGTGCGTGTTTGGGGGGCTTAATGATTATTTTCAGTCCCGGTTCCTGCTTATTTGGTTTGGGTTTTGCACGATTAATTAGGAGCCTAAATTAATGAGAGGGGAAACACGTGTCCAGCTGGTCCTCCCAGATGTTCCTGGAAACAAACTCTCCAATTTGCACAGCATGACAGTGTAAACATGACTTGGGGATCTCGCTCTGAGCTGGTTCAGTACCCAGCACTCCTGGCGGTGAGGAACGGGTCTTGCCTGGCGCGTGAGCTTTCCCAGGTCTGAAATAATGTCTATCCTGTGCTTGCTGATACGGTTCTCCGTGGTCCTGCAACAGCACGGCCACGGTTAGACTTCCTCGCCTGGGTCCTGGGAAGAAGGAAGTCTCAGCTCAGAGCAAGAGATGGAAACGAAGGAAGCGAGAATGAAAAAAGGCACTCTGATAAAGACGGAGGACAAAAAGTTCTCCAAATTTCCGTGGTGATGTCACTGTCGCAGGCAGCCACGGGTACAGGAGTCCAGTTTTCCTTTCCATCCTATCCCTGCCTCCCTTTTATCTTTAGGATGAGAACAGGCCAATCCCTCGATTCCAGTTACCTCCGGTGTGGGGCGGTGACTGAATGAAACTAAATCAGAGTTCATTAGGATCATCTGGTGTATGGTGTGAAATGCCATCAGGGGACCCTCCCCGTCTGTGGCCTCCACTCACAAGAGAAATGTCACCTGTATTGAAGTGGACAAAGCTAGGAAGTCCAAGAAGGTCAGGGAGCTTTACGCTGTCTCTCTTTGAAGGTATTGGGCACCTATTCTGTGCAGGTGCGAGACCCTAGGGCTGGGCAATGAACAAGGTAAGTATGATGGCCATCGTCAAAGAGCTTACGGTCTGGCTGTAACTCCTTCATCCGTCACAAACCTGACCAAAGACACTGACACAGTCCAGAAGCTCCCTTGGGTAGACACATAACCTGAATATTATTCAGCCTTACAAATTCACCTGGGAAAGGTAAATTATAATCACCATGAGATGGCCTATATACCTGTAAGAATGATATGCCTAAAAAGGAAGGCTTTACCAAAAATGTAAATTCCCTTTACTTAAACAAGGAATGAAATTCTGATGCATCCTACAGCATGGATGAACCTAGGAGACATCATGCTAAACGAAAGGAGCCAGACACAAAAGGACAAACATTGTATGAGGGACCTACGGTGGTCAAATTCATCATAGAGACAGAAAATGGTCGTGAGCGGCGCCTGGAGGGGGAGGGGCCTGGGGAGTCCGTGTTTCTGGGGTCCAGAGTTTCAATTGGGAAAGATAAAAAAGTTCTGGAGATAGACAGTGGTGATGGTTGCACAACATTGCGGGTGTATACTTACCGAACTGTATACTTACCGACAAATGGCGCAAAGGCTAAATTTTCTCACTGGACACAGTCCCTGGATGGAGGGGCAAGGTGAGATCCCCCTCTCTAAACAATCTCCCGCTCTGTATCCCTGCTGCCCGTCCCTTATTCAAGTCAGGCCATCACTGATATGCAAAGCACTCCTTCAACAAATACCAGCGACACATTCCCAACACCGCTGTAGGCGCTGGGAATGCGGAAGTAATCCGACAGAGAAGGCCCTGCCCTCAGAGGCTTACCTTCTAGTGTAAGTCAGCCAATAAGCAGGTAGATGGCAAACCCCGCCCCCAACATGCTCCGTCGTGGCCCCATTTACGCTTAACTCTTTAAGTGTACGCCACTTTTTTGTCCTCTTTAAACCTAACTTTTATCGCATCTAACATAATACCTTATGTTACCAATTTTTCCAGTGTGCCTTTATCTGTTCTCTAGAATATAAGCCCTCTTATAATGATTTTGTTGGGGTAACCCTGAGCCTAGATAGAATACCACCTGGCACATAGTAGTCAGCAATATATGTGTAAAATAAATACAAGTAAACAAAAATATTAAAAGGATAATTTTTGATTATTATTATTTTTCAATAGATTTTTTTTTTAGGATTTTATTTTTAAGTAATCTCTACACCCGACGTGGGGCTCAAACCCACAACCCCAAGGTCTAGAGTTGTCCACTCCACCCACTGAGGCAGCCCCCGGGCCTCCCTGTCAAAAATACTTTAAAGGAAAGAAACAGTGCTCTGTGAAGCATTGGAACTTATAGAGAAAAAAACAAGATAAAATAATTTGGGGTGTAAGATTTTGAATTAGATGATGAAGGATTTTTTTTAATAACCTTTGAACTGGCACTGGAGGGCAAGAAAGAGATTTCCGTGGAAATCTCTGCAGAGATTTCCGCAGGCAGGGGAACCCACAAATGCAAAATGTCGTGGAAGGAAACCCTTCATGTGTTGAGGGAATAGGAAAAAAACCCCAATGTGGCTGCGGTGTAGTGAGCAAAGGGAAGAGTGATGCCAGGTGATGTCACAAGCGAGCAGGGGTCAAGGTCCTGGGACACCTCACAGGCCATGGAAGGAAATTACATTTTATTCTAAGTGTGATAGAAAGGCACTTTTTGGGGTAAGATAGTTGTTTTTTTTTTAACATTTTTTAAAGTCTATTTATTTTGAGAGAGAGAGAGAGACAGAGACAGAGAAGAAACACAAGTGGGAGAGGGGAAGAGAGAGAGGGAGAGAGAGAACCCCAAGCCGTCTCTGCCCTGTCCGCACAAAGCCCAGTGTGGAGCTCAATCTCATGAACCGTGAGATCAGGACCTGAGCTGGAATCAAGAGTCCGTTGTTAACCGACTGAGCCGCTCAGGCACCTCTTAAATATTTTTTAAATTAATTAATTTATTTTGAGAGAGAGAGAGAGAACGAGTGGAAGAGGGGCAGGTAAGATAGTTATTTTTTGGTTACGTTACAACATACATAAAACTCAGCATTTTAGCCATTTAAAAAAAAATTTTTATATTTATTTGTTTTTGAGAAACAGAGTGAGACAAAGCATGAGCAAGGGAGGGGCAGAGAGAGAAGGAGACACAGACTCCAAAGCAGGCTCCAGGCTCTGAGCTGTCAGCACAGAGCCCGACGCGGGGCTCGAAGTCAGGAACCGCGAGATCATGACCTGAGCCGAAGTCGGACGCTCAACCGACTGAGCCACCTAGGCACCCCTAGCCATTTTTAAGTGTACATTTCAGTGGCGTTACACACATTCACCTTTTTGTACAGCCATCACCACCATCCATCTCCAGAACTTTTCCGTTGTCCCAAACTGAAACTTGGAACACAGATTACAAGTGCGCATTACCCCTCTTCCCTCAGCCCCTAGTAACTGCTCACAGTCTTATGAATTTGCTCACTGTCTCTATGAATTTGACTACTCTAGGTACCTCGGATAAATGGCATCATACAATATTTGTCTTTTGTGCCTGGCTTTTTTCATGTCGCGTAATGTCTTCAAGGCCCCATCCATACTGTGGCTTGTATCAGAATCTCATTCCCTTTTAAGGCTGAATAATATTCTATGGTAGGTATGTACCACATTTTGTTTATCTCTTTTTCTGGTGATGAATATTTGAGTTGTTTCCACCTTTCGGCTGTTGTGAGTAACGCTGGTATGAAAATAAGTGTACAAATATCTCTTTGAGGCTCTGCTTTCGATTCTTTTGGGTGTATGCCCAGCAGTGGAATTGTTGAACTATATGGCAATTCTGTTTAATTTTGAGGAACTGCCCCAATGCTTTCCATAGTGGCTAGATCATTTTACATCCCCACTAGTAATGCACTTGGGTTGCAATTTCTCTCCGTCATCACTACACTTGTTACTTTCTGTCTTTTCAAAAACAGCCATCCTAATGGGTGTGGGGTAAGACCTCATGGTGGTTTTGATTTGCATTTCATAATAATTCATGATGTTGAGCATCTTTCCATGAGCTTATCAGCCATTTGCATATCTTCTTTGGAGAAACTTCTATTCGAGCCCTTTGCCTGTTTTTAAACTTGGTTTGGTGGTTTTGTTGTTGAATTGTAGGAACTCTTTATATATTCTGGATATGACTCCCTTCACAAATATATGTTTTGCAACCTTTTTCTCTGATTTTGCTCGTTGCCTTTTCACTCTGTTGATAGTATCGTCTGATGCACAAAAATTTTTAATTTTGATGAAGCCAAATTAATTTGTCTATCTTTTCTTTCTGCTACCTGTGCTTTTGATATCATATCAAAGAAATCATTGCCAAATTCAATGTGTCTTTGTTCTTTTCCTTTATGCTTTCTTCTAAGAGTTTTATACTTTTGGCTCTTACATGGAAGTCTTTGATCAATTTTGGATTAATTTTTGCATGAAGTCTAAAGGAAGAGTCCAACTGCATTCTTTTGCAGGTGGATATCCAGTTTTCTGTTTGTTGAAACAATCGTCTCGTTCCCATTGAGTGGTTTTGTCACCCTTACAGAAAATCCTTTGACCATACATTTGAGGGTTTTTCTGGACTCGCTCTTCTTTTCCATTGGTCTCTCTGTCTTTATGCCAGTGCCACACTGTTTTGTTTATGGTAGCTTCGTAGGAAGTTCTGAAATGAGAAAGTTAATACCTCCAACTTTGTTCTTTTTCAAGATATTCTGGCTCTTCAGAGTTCCTTGATATTCCATATGAATTTTAAGATGGAGTTTTCTGTTTCTGCAAGAGCATAGTTAGGATTTTCATACAGTTTCATCAAATCTGTAGATTACTTTGGGTAGTGTTAATATCTTAACAACATTGAGTCTCCCTGTCCACATACACTGGATACCTTCTTTTGATTGATTGATTGATTGATTGATTGATTTTTTAATTTTTTTGGGGTTTTTTTTTTTTGAGAGAGAGAGAGAGCACAAGCAGAGGAGTGGCAGAGAGAAAGGAGGACAGAAGATCTGAAGCAGGCTCAGACGCTTAACTGACTGAGCCACACAGGCACCCCTCTTCTCTTGATTTATGCCCTTAATTTCTTTCAACAGTGTTTTCACGTCTTTTACCTCCTTGGTCAAATTTAAGTATTTTCCTATTTTTGATGATTTATTAATGGGATTGTTTTCATGATTTCCTTTTCAGATTTGTCATTGTTAGCATATAGAAAAGAAACTGAATTCTGTGAGTTGGTCTCGTATCCTACAACTCTGTTGAATTCATTAATTAGTTCTAACAAGTTATTTGTGGGGTCGTTTTGGTTTTTGATACATAAGATCAGGGTTTCTGTGAGCTGAGATTATTTTACTTCTTCTTTTTCAATTTGGGTATCTTTTATTTCTTTTTCTTGCCTAATTGCTCTGGCTGGAACTCTCTGTACTATGTTGAAAATTAATGGCAAAAGAGGGTGCCCCTGTTTCGTTCCTGATTTAGAGGAAAAACTTGAAGCCTCTCACCATTTAGTATGATCTTTGTTGTGGGTTTTTCACATATGACCTTTATTGTATTGAGGTAGTTTCCTTCTGTTCCTAATTTGTTGAGTGTTTTTTGTCATGAATGAGTGCTGAGTTGTGTCAAATGCTTTTTCTGCATTGATTGAGATGATCGTGTGTTTTTTTCCCCTGTATTCTGTTAATGTGGTGTATTACATTGATTGATATATCAATGATACGAACTGAACTGGCATTCCAGGAATAAATCTCACTTGGTCATGGTATATAATCCTTTTGATACACTGCTGGATTCCATTTGTTAGTATTTTTTGAAAACTTGTACATCAGTATTCATAAGGAATATTGATCGGAAGTGTTCTTTTCTTGTTGTGTCTTTGTCTTTGTTGTAAGGTTAATGCTGGCCTCATTGAATTAGAAAGTGTTCTCTCCTCTTTGTAATTTTGCAAGAATTTAAGAAGGATTGGTGTTAATTCATTTTTTATTGTTGGATAGAGAAAGCCACTGAGTTATTTGGTCCAGGGATTTCCTTTGTTGGGATGTTTTTGATTACTGATTAAATCTTCTCATCAGTTATAGGTCTACCAAGGCTTTGTACTTCTTCACGATTCAGGCTTGCAGGATTGTATGTTTTTAGGAATTTGTGCATTTCATGGAAGTTATCTAATTTGTTGGCTTATAATCCATCATCCTTTCTTACAGGCTTTTTTCCCCCCAAAAGTCAGTAGTAATATGCCCACTTTCATTTATTATTTTAGTAATTTGAGTCTTTCCCCTTTTTACATAGTCGACCCACCAAACCGTTTCTCAATTTTATTTTCAAAAACGAACTTTTGGTTTAATTGATTTTCTCTATTTTCTGATATTTGTATAACCACCTAGTCCACTTTTGGTTACTGTTTGCATGGAGTATTTTTTCCACCACTTCACTGCATCCTAGTTATGTCTTTAGATCTAAAATGAGTCTCTTGTAGACAGCTTCTAGTTGTATCACGGTTTTGCATCCATTCTTCCCACCTATGCCTTTTGATTAGGAAGATTAATCCATTTACATTTAAAATAATTACTGGGGCACCTGGGTGGCTCAGTCGGTTGGGTGTCTGACTCTTGATCTCGGCTCAGGTCATGATCCCAGGGTCGTGGGATCAAGCCCCATTTCAGGTTCTGCGCTGAGTGTGGAGCCTGCTTGAGATTCTCGCTCTGCCTCTTTCTCTTTCACCCTCTGCCCCACTCCCCTACTTGTGCTCTCTCTCTCCCTCAAAATAAAAAATAAAAATAAGGTAATTACTGATAAAAAGAAGACTTACTTTTATCATTTTGTTATTTGCTTTCTGTGTCTTATTAGCTTTTTCGTTCATTTCCTTTGTTGCTGTCTTCTTTGTATTTCGCTGATTTTTTGTAGTGGCGCATTTTGATTCTCTTTAAATTTTCTTTTATGTATATTTTATAGATAGCTTCACGGTGGTTATCACGGAGGTTACATATCACATCCTAAAGTTATAGCAATCTATTTTGTGTTAATACCAACTTGATTTCAGTGGCTTACAAAAACTCTACTCCTTTACAGCTCCATCCCAACTTCATTTTATATTTTGACGTCACGCGCAAATTTCATCTTTGTGTATTGTGTATCCATTAACATAGATTTTTTTTTTGCCTTGGTCTTTTAAATCCTATAAAAAATAAAAAGTAGAATTACAAACCATAATTACAATAATACTGGTTTTATATTTGCCGGTGCATTTACTTTTCCCAGAGATCTTTATATCATCATATGGTATGGCTTTGAGGTTAGCATCTTTTTATCTCAACCTGAAGGACTCCCATTAGAATATATTTAGTGCAGGTCTATTGGCAATGACCCCTTTGGCTTTTGTTTATCTGGGAATGTCTTAATCTCGCCTTCATTTCTGAAGAACACTTTTACCAGATACAGAAGTGTTTGTTAACAGGTTTTTGTTTTTGTTTTTCCAGTCAGCACATTAAATATAGCATCTCCCTGCCTTCTGCTGAGTCATTGACCAATAATCTTTGAGGGATCCCTTGTACATGATGAGTCACTTTCGTCTTTGTTTCCAAGACTCACTCTTTATCTTTTTCTTTCAACAGTTTGATTATGCGTCTAGATATGTATCTCTTTGGGTGTATCTTACTTGGAGTTCACTGAACTTTTTCAACTTGTATTCCATTTATTTCCTCAAACTTGGGAACTTTTCAGTCACTATTTCTCCAGAAGTTCTCTTGCCCTTTTTCTCTATCTTCACCTTCTGGGACTCCCATAATGCATATATTGGTCTAGTTCGTGAGTTCTTAGTCTCTATTCACTTCTTTTAATTCTTTTTTTCTTTCTGCTCCTCAAACGCAAGAATTTCAAATGTCCTATTTTTCAAGTTAGCTTATTCTTTCCGCTTCCTGCTTAAGTATGCTATTCAATCCTTTTGTAAAATTTTCAGGGGTCTATGGAGGCCAACATGGCAAAGAGACAGGGGGTTCCATATGTCCCGTGTCTCTCAAACAAAGAAGTGTAGAAGCCAAAGGACTTTGAACACCAGAGCCTGGGAGAAAAAGAGACTGAATCTACTAGGAAGAAAATGGGAAAGCTGGAAAAAAGATAGGGCTACTCCAAGGAACAAATCAAAGCACACCTGGTGGAGGGTCCAAAATATTACTACGAGTAGGGTAATAAAATACCCAAAGTCACAACAACAGAGAGCAAGTAACAATCCCCGAAAAAAAAAACACCTCCTGAAGGGCAAGGCCCCAGACAGTGTATGACCCTCCTTTAATATAGCAGTACTCACAGGTGCAGAACAGAAAAGCTTTTAAAATGCATAAGGGACAGAAAAACAGCCAAAATGACAAAACGGAAGAATTCTCCTCAAAAGAAACTCCAGGAAGTAGCGACAGCTAATGAATTGATCAAAACCGATTTAAGCAATATAGCGGAACAAGAATTTAGAATAATAGTCATAAAATTAAACGCTGGGCTTGAAAAAAGCATAGAGGACAGCAGAGAATCTATTGCTACAGAGATCAAGGAACTAAAAAACAGTCATGAGGAATTAAAAAATGCTATAAATGAGGTGCAAAATTTTTCAATTCACATGTTATAATTTTCAGCTCCAAAATTTCTGTTTGGTTCGTTTTTATAATTTCTTCTTTTCATTCATACCCTAATTTTATTCACATATCATTTTCCTAATTTTCTTTAATATTTATCTGTGTTTTCCTTTAGCTCTTTGAGAATATTTAAGATAGTTCATTTAAAGTCTTTGTCTAGTAAACCTGATGTCTTTGGGGTCTTTTTCTACTAGTTTACTATCTTTGAATGGACCGTGTTTTCCTTTTCTTTGTGTGCCTTGTGCTTTTGTTGTTGAAAATTTGACATTTTTAAAAATGTTTATTATTTTTGAGAGAGAGAGAGAGCGTGAGCAGAGGGAGGGGCAGAGGGGGGTGGGGACAGAGGATCTGAAGTGGGATCTATGCTGATAGCAGTGAGCCTGATGTGGAGCTCAGACTCCCAAACCATGAGATCATGACCTGAGCAAAAGTCGGACGCTCAATTGACTGAGCCACCCAGGGCCCCTGAAAATTGGCCATTTTTAAAAGGAGCCTTCTCTCCCTATCTTTGCAGACTAGGTGTGACAGAGAAGTCCTTCACTAATTAGCTAGGCATTTTCTGAGCTTAAGGAGAAAGTTTAAGGGCTTTTCAGATCTTTTTCTGGGCATGAGTCTTTCCTGGACCTGGGTGCCTATTTTGAGTCCCCTGTATACAGACCTGCCTTTAAATGTTTCTATTTCCCATAGAGTCTCTCCCCAACTGCTCCTGGGGGGTCTTGGACGGCCTATTGTATGTCTCTACCCATGATTCCTTGCTCCAAATGTCCACAGTCTTAGTCTCCCTCCAGCGTTCCCAAGTAGTACCCATTGCTTCTTCCCACCTGAGATTCATGTTAGGTGAAACAACGTTGTTCAGGCATCCGTAGACAGGTGAGAATGTTGCCAACGAGGACTGCTCCGCTGTCTCCAATATGAGGGAAGGAGTTGGGCTGCTGATTTCTCCAGAGCAAGACCACGCTGCTCCGGGGAAGGGGTAAAACAAAGGCAAGCAAAAATGCCACACGCTTTTCTTGGTGTTTGGCATGTGTACAGTTGGGTACGTGTCTTAACTGGGTACTCCTCTGATTGCTGTAGAACTTTGACTATTTTCCAGAGCTCCTGTAAGGTTACTCTAGCAAGTGTGTGGCTGTGTCTTCGTTTGGGTTTGGTTTCGTTTTTAACATCTCCATGGGGAACCTGGGTTTGGAGCTTCCCGGTCTGCCTGTTTGCCCACGCCAGCTTCACAAAGACTGTGAATCAGGCTTTGCTGAAAAAAAAAAAAAAAATCACAGACATCTCAGGAAGACGCTAGTCTTTCCAGTAGAAAGTCTAGTAGAAGACTAGACCGCATGAGTTTATTTGAACTTGGGCCTCAATAAGACATCGATTAAAGTGAATGTTGGCACCAAAATGAAGGCGAAGAAGAGTAGGGATAAAGGGCTCAGGGGGGAATGGTTTGTCCCATGGACTACTGAAGCTTTTTTAAAATAGTTTAACTGAGGTGTAATTGACTTGCAATAGATTGCACACCCAAGCGTACGATCCGATAACTCTCACACACGTTTGCATCTACGAAAGCAACGCCACCATCAAGAAGACAAACATCTTCACATACTAAAGTTTCCTCCTGGTCCTTCGAAATTCCTTCTTTTTTCCCACCTCCCAATCCCCACCATCCCCAGGCAACCAGTGATCTGCTTTGTCTCACAGCAGATTCACTTACATTTTCCAGAACGTGGTAATAATGGAATCGAACAATGTACTCTTTCCATCTTCCTTCACTCAGCACGATTATTTTGAGATTCCGCTATGTTGCGGTATATATCAATAATCAGCCCTCTTTCTTGCTGAGTAGGATTCTGTTACATGGAGACGCTACCGCTTTCTTACCTGTTTATTTGTTGATAGGTAGTTGGGTGGTATTTAGTTTTGAACCATAACACATAAAGCTGTAATGAACATCTCGGGACAAATTTCTGTGGAGCTATAACCTTTCGTTTCTCTGGGGCAAATGAGAGTGGACTGACTAGGCGATAAAATGGGTATTCATTTAACTTTTTAAGAAACTGCCAGACTGTTTTACAAAGTACATACACCATTTTATACTCCCACCAACGGTGAGACAGCTGATTTCATTCCTCTAAATCCTCAGTAACATTTTATCTGTTCAATCTTTTTAATTTTTGCCATTTTAATAGGTGTGGTAGTGGCATCTCGTTGTGCTTTTAATTCGCATTCCCAGATGGTTAGTGATGCTCAGCGTCTTCTCACGTGCTTGTTTGCTTTCACGCAATCTTCTTTGTCTGCGTCCACTCAAGTTTTTCAGCCATTATTTGCTGGGTTGTTTGCTTTTTTCTTTTTTTAATTTATTTTAGAGAGAGACTGAGAGAGAGAACGCAAGCAAGGGAGGGGAAGAGAGAAGGGGACAGAGGATCCGAAGCAGGCTATGTGCTAACAACAGAGAGCCTGATGTAGGACTCGAACTCACAAACTGTGAGATCATGACCTGAGCCGAAGTGGGATGCTTAACTGACTGAGCCACCCGGGCACCCCACTTTTGTTTTCTTATTATTGAGTTTTGAGGGTGTGACTGTATGTGCATGTATTTATGTGTGCACTCTGGATAAAGTTCTTTATCAGATATATAATTTCCAAATATTTTCTCCCATCATATCGTACCTTTACACTCTGTTAACAGTGTCTTCTGGAGAGCAAAAGTTTTAAATTTGGATAACATTCTGCTTGCTATTTTATGGATAATATTTTTGGTGGCATATCTAAGAAATCTTTGACTAACTTAAATGCAAAAGATTTAACCTATTTTTCTAGGTGTTTTGTAGTTTTACATTTTACGTATAGATCTAAATTCATTTTGAGTTCAATTTTTTTAAAGGATTTCTTTTTTAGATGTTTATTTTTTTGATATATATATATAGAGAGAGAGAGAGAATGAAAGCAAGGGAGCAGCAGAGAGAGAGGGGAACAGAGGATCCAAAATGCTGTTAGCACAGAGCCTGATGTGGGGCTTGAACTCACGAACCATGAGATCATGACCTGCGTTGAAGTCAGATGCTCAACCAACTGAGCCATACAGGTGCCCCTTAAGTTAAATTTTTTAATAGGTTGTAAAAAATGGATCACAGTTCTTCTTCTTCTTCTTCTTCTTCTTCTTCTTCTTCTTCTTCTTCTCCTTCTCCTCCTCCTCCTCTTTCTTCTTCTTCTTCTTCTTCTTCTTCTTCTTCTTCTTCTTCTTCCTCCTTCTTTTCTTCTTCTTCTTCTTCTTCTTCTTCTTCTTCTTCTTCCTCCTTCTCTTCTTCTTCTTCTTCTTCTTCTTCTTCTTCTTCTTCTTCTCCTTCTCCTCCTCTTCTTCTTCTTCTTCTTCTTCTTCTTCTTCTTCTTCCTCCTTCTTTTCTTCTTCTTCTTCTTCTTCTTCTTCTTCTTCTTCTTCTTCTTCCTCCTTCTTTTCTTCTTCTTCTTCTTCTTCTTCTTCTTCTTCTTCTTCTTCCTCCTTCTTTTCTTCTTCTTCTTCTTCTTCTTCTTCTTCTTCTTGCATATGGCAGTTCAATTGTTCTACCACCATTTGTTTAAAAGACTATGCTCTCTCAACCAAATTGCCTTTGCACCTTTGACCACATATGTGTGTGTCTACTTTTGCACTCTCTAATCCGTTGCTTTCACCTATTTGTCTATCTCACACCAAAACTGCTTCTCTTCTACTTAGCTTTAAAAAAACAAAACAAAACAAAACAAAACAAAAAAAAGCTTATTTATTTTGAGAGAGAAAGAACATGAGCAGGAGAGGGGCAGAGAGAGAGAATTGTAAGCAGGCTCCACGCCATCAGCACAGAGCCCAAGGCGGGTCTCAAACCCACAGATCATAACTTGAGCTGAAGTCAAGAGACAGATGCTCAACAGACTGAGCTACACAGGCGCCCCTTGATTACTGTAGCTTTTTAAAGAAGTCTTGCAATTAGGTAGTGTCAGTCCTTTGTTCTCTTGCATAGTTATTTTGGCTATTGTAGGTCCTTTGCATTTCCAGATGAATTTGAAAACTACCTTGTCCCTTTTTTTGTTTGTTTTACAAAGTGAAAACTTGCTGGAGTTTTGATTGGGATTGCATTAAACCTCTATCTATAGATCTATAAATTAACTTGAAATGAAGAATATTGAGACTTCTCACCCATGAACATGGTATATCTCTCCACTTACTTAGATCTTGTAAATTTCTTACAGCAATGCTTCATATAGTTTTCAGGGTACAGGTCTTTTTATCACACTGAAGTATTTTAAACAGAGGGTTGGCGTGGTCTACTTTAATCTCTAATGCAGGAATAAAGGGTTGGAAGAAGATGAGAGTGGAAACAGGGAGACTAATTGGAGACTACAGCATAGTCTACACAGGTGATGATGGTGACTTGAACCAGGATGGTAGCAGTGGTGATGGTCAAAAGAGCTAACGTGAAATTAATTAGGCTGGATCTATGTGGAATTACCTCTTTCTGTAGGTCAGAGAAGCTGTAATATTGGCAACTTCATATGGTTCAATCTAATATTTTGGAGATTAGTCAGGACTCAGGACCTTCTGGCCAATTAGATGCAGAGAACCAATGTAAGGGAAGAATCGAGAGTGGTACTCGGGTGCTGAACTCCAACAAATGAGCGGACGATGATGCCACATGTCCTCAAAGTGTAAAGACTACAGGATTGGAGGGCAATTGTGCGGCCTCATTCTCTTTGACTTTCTTTTTATTCCCAGTTCTCTTTTCTTTTTTTCTTTCTTTCCTTTAATGTTTATTTATTTTTGAGAGAGAGTGTGAGCAGGGGAGGGGCAGAGAGAGACACACACACAGAATCCGAAGCAGGCTCTAATCTCTGAGCTGTCAGCACAGAGCCCGACGTGGGGCATGAACCCACGAACCACGAGATCGTGACCTGAGCCCAAGTCGGACCCTTAACCGACTGAGCCACCCAGGCGCACCCCAGTTCTCTTTGCTCTCTCTCCATCATCTTTCGCTTTGGGGGGAACACTATTATCACAGGGCTACATGTTTACTTTTAAACGTGTGTTTTTTCCCACCCAGCTCCCTGTCTGACATTTTAATGACTTCTGCTGGCTTAGCTTTTCTTGGGCACGGCACACAAAGAGAACATATTTTCTGTGCACGGTTTGAGGTTCGTGCATAGTCTTTTGATTTTAATGCCATAGCAACATGCCCCTAACTTTTTATTTCTCTGAGCCCGGCCCTCATCTGGAAGGGTTCTGGGCCACATTTTCAAGCAATTTGGTGCCCATCACCGTGAGGCTCCTGCGTTTATGAAGGGAAGGCTCAGAACGCATGCTTGAGTTCATACTCAAATTACTATCCTAAATGACTCCATGGGGGGTTTCTTTTAGGGGTCACTGAGAGCCAGAGTGGAATGTTTTTCCTTCTTCATTTTATCCCAGGCCTTGGGGCACAAGGACCATAAATGCAGGTAATGTGTTTTATAGCCAGATTCTCTAGGTTCATTTTTCCACCTCTCTCTCCTCCCCCCGTGGTAGCCATGAAACACCACAGAGCTAGCTGGAGACTTCCTTTGTCCGATGCTGCTTCTACAAAGGCTGAGATTTGGGTGGCTAGGCAACATAGCAGGGTGCATCGGAGGAGCAGGAGGCTTCTGTCTGTGGCTCCGCCAGACATGTGTGATTACCCTCAAGACCAATAGAGAGGTCCGTATTGGAAAAAAAAGTGCGTATCAGATAGTAAGCTCCCCATCACTGGAGGTGTTCCAGAAGCGCACAGACACCTGCTTGACAAGGGTGTTGTAATTGGCGATCTATGCATCTGGCAAGTTGAACGATAAACCATTAAATGTCCTCAGAACACAGACTTTTTTAGACTAAGATGTCCCTTCGTTGCTTCAACACATGTTAACTGAACACCTACTGTGGGGCTGGGAACTGCACCCTGAGAATACCGCCTGTGAACAGGGTGGACACGGGCCCTGCCCTTAAGGAGCTTGCAGTCTAATGAGAGTGACTATTAAATAATTTACAATGAGGTGATGGAAAGAACCGGCTGTCAGGTCTGAGGCCAGGGTCCTTGTTGTCCTTTTACAGGGTTATCTCAGAGATGCTTCCTGACCCTGGAGGGCCAAACTCCACTTTACAAATGATGAAATGCAGGCTCAAAAAGGTTGCACAAATCCTAACTTACACAGCTGTCACCTGTTAAAGCTGGAGCGACAGGCCAGACCTCTCCGTCTCCGGGGTCCACACACTTAACTGAACCTCTGGTTGAGACTCTTAGAAGACCCAGTTAGTTCTCAGGTCCTGAAGGCCCAGGTCTCGATGCACCCTACCCCCCACTCTCACCTCGAGAAAGGTAAACAGTACAGGTCTGCTCACTCTCTCTCTGCTCACTCAACATACGAGCCCTCGGGGGCTTTCAAATAAAAACCATCTCTGGGCCTTACGCAATTACGTTGGCCAGCTCCAAAAAAAATTATAATAACACATCTTACCTAAAACTTGAGGCTTGATACTTGCCAGAACTCCCACCATGATGTTGAACGTGAAGAACGGAAAAGGGAAGGGCAAGACGCTTTGTGAAGGCCCTACTGTGTGCTCAGCCCGGGAAGGGGGTGAGGGCCGGGCAGCCGGAGTGTGGTACACGACCACAACAAAAGATGTGCTTCTTGCCCCTGATGGACTTAAAATATCATGGCAGAGGGGCACCTGGCTGGCTCAGTCGGTTGAGCGTCTGACTCTTGATTTCAGCTCAGCTCCCAGAGTCGTGGGATCGAGCCCTGTATCAGGCTCCATGCTGAGCTTGAGATTTTCTCTCTCTCTCTCTTCCTCTGTCCTTCTCCCCCACTGTCTCTCTCTCTCTCTCTCCCTCTCTAAAATAATAATGCTAAAAAATTTCATTGCAGAGACACAAAGGAGGTGAGCTAAGGGTAGGCAACAAAGAACCAAGGAAAGGACTAAGCCACGGCGTCATGATAGGAGTTTTCAAATCCCGCCTCTTGCTGTGTGTCTTTGGACAAGTTCCTTTGTGTCTCTGAATTTCAAATCTTCATCTGCAACAGCGCCGTCCAAAAGAACTTTCTGCCATGATGAAAATGCCCTACATCTTCAGTGTCCAACAGGGCAGGGCGTTAGCTCTTAGGAAAGGTGTTCCGTGTGATGAAGGACTGATTTTTTTATTTTTTATTTTATGTGCTTTATGTACTGTTGTGGACTTACCTATTTTATTTTTATTTTTTAAATTTTTCATTATCTTAAATTTACATAGATACACGAGGCTAGTGGCGACCATACTGGCCAACATAGATCTAGACCGTTCGGAGTTAAGAGTCTCTATCTATTTGGCATAATATGTGCGGAGGGAAGTCCAGAAATGTGCATTTTGCACCTGGAAGAAAAGTACTAGTGAAACACTTGGGCTCTGGGGCCAGGGCCCTACATCCCAGTTTCTTTTTTTTTTCTTTTTTTTTTTTAACGTTTATTTATTTTTGAGACAGAGAGAGACAGAGCATGAACGGGGGAAGGGCAGAGAGAGAGGGAGACACAGAATCAGAAGCAGGCTCCAGGCTCTGAGCGGTCAGCCCAGAGCCCAACGCGGGGCTCGAACTCACAGACTGTGAGATCATGACCGGAGCTGAAGTCAGACGTTCAACGGACTGAGCCACCCAGGCGCCCCTACATCCCAGTTTCAACATACCTGGTTGTAAGGCCCTGGACAAGTCCCTTAGCCTCTGAGTGCCCCATGTCCTCGTCTGTAAAATGGGGATAATTACAGACCCTCGTTCACCAGGTTGGTACCAAGATTAAGTAAGGTAATAGATGGGACTTTCTCAGAACAGAGCCTGATACTTGGTAAATGCTCAGCCTGTGTAGCTGTTGTTCTTTGAATTTGTTACTTGTCCTTATTATTAGTGGCACCCAGCATTACTCAGCCTCCTGGAATCTCACCTTGTCCCCATAGCAAATCAATCCTCATCAGGGAGGCATCAGGAACAGCCACATTCTTTCGAAGGAGAGAGGGCCCGAGTGAATGAGGGGCAGACAGAGAGATGGAGAGAGAGAATCCCGTGCGGGCTCCACGCTGTCAGTGCCGAGACCAATGCGGGGCTCGAACTCACGAACTGTGAGATCGTGACCTGAGCCGAAGTCGGACGCTTCGCCGACTGAGCCAGCCAGGTGCCCCAGGAAGAGCCCTGTTCTTGCTCTCTGTTGCCAAAGCTGAAGGATGAAGGCTGAGTCCAAAGTCTAGGGGCACCCTCTATATCCAAAAAACATTTCTCATTTAGCAAACACTGAGAGTCTCTTCCTTTACCGCACCTGAGAAGACATGAAGAGAGTTGAATATCTTTATGGCATCAGCACCGTGGAGACTTGTGTCAAAGGGATTAAGATTGTTTTGGGGTTTCTAGATTAAATGTTAACTGCGGACCCACAAGGTAATATTTAAGATGAGACATTCAGATATGTTTATCTGGAAGATTGCTTTTTAAGGCTGTGAACAACATTCACATGGGCCCAGCACCTGAAAAGAACACAGAATTTCCTTCTTTTCCTTTCTTTGCTCATTTCCAATGCATTTGAGAAAGGAAAAAAAAGAAAAAGAAAGAAAGAAAGAGAGAGAAAGAAATCCTTCCAGTATGGAAATCTGTTCTTAAATTGGTTTGGATTCAATTAAATTTAATGGTTACCATGGGATTTCTGTGTATGGGCAACTCCCCGTGGAGCCTCACTGATGTCACCAACTCAGTGTGTGACCGTGGGCAAGTACTCTCTCTTCTCTGGGCTTCAGTTTCCCCGTGAATTCAGCAGGGATTTGGGCTGGATTGGAGAGTGGTTCTTTAAAGACCTTTTCAACCCTGGGAGTCTACGATTCAATGATACTCTTTCTTTTCAAATTGACAATATGACAGGGTCATAAAGGATTCATCATTCAACGGCATTTCCACTCTCCGGGCCCAGAAATGCACGGATCAGGAATCAAAACCTCAAATGCCTCCGGGAGCCGAGCCGGTCACAGAAAGGAGCGAACTAGGGCTGAATGAGAACTAAAGGGAACTGGCGAGCCCACACCCCGTCCCAAGGAGGCGGCTCCTCTCTGTCTCTGGCTGATGTGACCGCATGGGAACATCTGGGGACAGATCTTCAATGTTTTCCAAGCCACACCAGAAATCTGGATTTTTTAAGTCAAGCACCGGACTTTATATGTTGGCTCAAAAAGAAAAAAGAAAAAACCCTTTTGGGAGCCAAGCTAAGACTATGTGGAAGATGACAGACAGGTGGATACGTTCTCACCTCTCCGTCTCCAGCACCAGCTGTAGATGGTCGAACCCAAAAGGGCCTGACTCCAGGACAGAACTCGGAAGGGGATTTTTAAAAGAAATCGAGATATCAGGCGACTTCTGTTCATCAGGCTCTTTCTGCTAAACATCAGCACCATGACCTTTGGCCAAAATCAGCAGAGTCCACCCCGGACTAGAAACCGACAGCAAACACACTCCGGCTGATTGCAGGGACTTGTCTCTCTTGCGTCAAGAGTTGACTTTCAGAGCTCTGTATTGCGCTCCATCAAATTTCCAGGTAACTGGAAGCAAAATTCTGCTGGGTCATCTTGAATTCCTGGGCAGCCAAGCAATCAAGAAATTCCCACCGCTGAGTCATAGAATCGCGTTCCCGGAATCGCTGGGAAACAAACACCCGGAGTGGTGTCCAGTTTCCATCGAAACCATCCCGGAGGTGGTGAGAGCGGGACCACCTTTCATTCCCGACCATGGCAGCCTGTGTCCTTCCCAGCATGCACCACTCTCCACATTTTCAAGAATAGTTTTGTTTGGTGGCTATGGTCCACGGCCTCCACCCACCAACACAGAAGCTCCGAGACAGCAGGGCCCCTGCCTGTGTGGTTCGCGGCTGTCTCCCAGCTCGTGTAACAGAACTGGGACAGTGGGGTTCCAGCTTTCTGCTGTTAAATAATAAACTAATGAATGACCATCCAGGCTATATTTTACTGTCTCTGGGAACAGGGAGCTATCACTTCCCCAAGGCAAGCCATTATTTCTTTGGACCTTCTTGCCAAACAGAAAACTTTTCTAGGGGTGTCTCGGCGGCTCAGGAGGGTTAAGCGACTGACTCTTGATCTCAGCTCGGGTCATGATCTCGCGGTTCTGGAGTTTGGCCCCAAGTCAGGCTCTGAGCTGCCGGCGTGGGGGCCTGCTTGGGATTCTCTCTCTCCCTCTCTCTTTCCCTCCCCTGCTCGTGATCTCTCTCTCTCTCTCTCTCTCTCTTTCCAAAATAAATAAATAAACTAAAAAAAAAAAGAACTTTCCTAAAACAGATCTGAATCTACATGCTGATCTCGTTAACCCCAGTTTTATCTCTGGGGTCGCACACAAACTAAGCGTGTATTATCTTCCATCTCACGGGTTCCCAGATGTCTAAAGACCAGTGTCATTTCTCTTGGGGTCCTGCTTTCTCTTGTGGTACGAGGCAAAACCTGCACCTTCCTACCTTTTGATCCCTTAGAGGGGGAGAAAAACGGCTGGGGTTGGGAGAGAGGTGGGAAGCGGGGAAGGAGGTCAGTAAACCGCAAGTCCCGAATACGGGCCGGAGTTGAGAGCTTCACTGGCACTGTTGCTTCTGGTGTGCATTTCCAAGCCAGGCGATTCCATTTGTTAAGATGCGTGTTTCTCATGGGGCGGCTGGGTGGCTCAGTCAGTTGGGCTCAGGTCATGGTCTTATGGTTCGTGAGTTTAACCCCCTCATTGCGCTGTCGGCCGTCAGCGCGACACCCGCTTTGGAACCTCTGTCTCCCTCTCTCTCTGCCCCTCCCCCTGCGCACGCACATGCTCTCTTTCTTTCTCAAAAATAAACACTTAAAAATAAATAAATACATAAATAAATAAATAAAATGTGCATTCCTTGCCCACATTTGGACCTGTACGTTGAAAAAGAAGCCTGTGTCCTTGGGCCCAGCCGTATTTCCATGTGAACGTCACAGAAGGATCCATGAGTCACACTATGAAAGAGAATCTTGGGCCCTGCCGGCCTTGAGATTCTAGAACACCATGAAGGACACCAAGCGCTGGGCCCAAGAACGGTAGATGCTGGCCTTGAATGAGCCACACCCCTGCAGTGTCCAGAGGAAAATTAATCTTTATGGAAGATCCTATTCTATTCTATTCTTTATGGTCCGTTCTATTAACGGACCAAGCTCGCTAGTTATCTGACGGGGTCTGGACAGGCAGCAGGTTGGGAGGCCCAGCCAAGGCCCTCCCGAGACGAGAACATCAAGCTACACGCCCAGGCAGCACCCACAGAAGACTTTGTGTTCGCAAGGTCCGGTGCCCTGGCAGGGGCAACTTTTAAAACACCGGAAAGCCAGAGAAGAAGAGGAAGGAGTAGCTAGGGTTCCATCAGCTAAGCCTCTTTACGGAGGAGAATGAAAACAACTGGTTGTACAGCTGGAGACTGTATATGCCTGAATATTCGGCAAAGTCACTTTTCTCTAAAATTATTTATTGATAAGAGAGGGTTGGATTATACTGGAATCTGCTTGGAGTCTCTCGCGTTGTAAAAGGCTCTCTCAAATATTTTATTTTGAACAAACAGTACTATTTCAGGAAAACAAATTAGCCTGAAATAACCTCAGCCAGCTGGTTTGGGATGCTGAGAGAGGTCACCTGACAGAATCAATAAAGAAAGAGGGCAGAGACATTTGAAACAGATTTAGTCATTCTTCCTGAGGGTATGACTTTACAAGAACAAGTTTTGAATGTTGTTGTGCACAAGCCTTTGAACGATTGGTTCAAAAAGCAATATAGTAAGTTATTAGTACCAGGAGATCAGAAACAGTTCTTGTGCATTGGGATAAAATTTCCAATGACAGCATCATTCAAAGATTCAAAAAGTGGAGTATCTAGGCATAAAGAAAGACAGTTTATAATGCTAAAAGGGCCAGTCCAGCAAGACACGAAAACCATAAACATACATACATCTAAAAACAGAGCCCCAACGTTTCTGATGCAAAAACTGATAGGATTGAAGGAAAAAAATAGATATTTCAGTAAGAATAGCTGAGGATTTAAATACCCCACTTTATACAATTGATGGAACAATTAGAAGATGAAGGAAATGGAAAACTTGAAGGACACTACGAACCACCAGACCTCCCAGACATCGCCAGCACGCTCTGCCCCCAAACAACAGAGTAATGCACATTCCTCTCAAGTGCACTTGGAACGTTCTCCAGGATAGGCCATATGTTTCAAGCCATAAAATGAGTCTCAGTGAATTTAAGAGGATGGAAATCAGGCAAAGTGTATTCTCTAGCCATGATGAAATAAAATTAGCAGTCAGTAATCAAAGGAAATTTGAAACATTTGTGAATATGTGGAAATTAACCAGCACTCTCCTAACCGAACAAAGGGCTAGGTTTGCACAAGAGAAACTCAAAAATACTTTGAGGTGAATTAAAATGAAAGCATACCATACCAAAGCTTATGGGATGGATGCAGCAAAAGCAGTGTTTAGAGGGAGAGTTATAGCTGTAAATGCCTATATTTAAAGAAAAAAACAAAGGAAGCTTTCACATCAATAGCTTAAACTTTCATCTTTCAACAGCTTAAACTTACCAGACACTGGAAAAAGAAGAGCAAACCCAAAGCAAGCAGAAAGATGGAAATAATAAAGAGTCAAGTGGAAATAAATTAAATAGAGAATTAAAAAAATCAGTAGAAAATGTCAGTAAAAGTGAAGATCGGTTATTTGAAAAGATCAACAAAATTAACAAACCTTTACTGAGAATGACCAAGAAAAAAAGGGAGGAGATTTGAGTTACTAAAGCCAAAAATAAAGCAGGGGACATTATGACTTACCTTACAGAAAAAGTGCCTTTGTAGGTTTTGGCAAACTAGTTCTAAAATATATATGACAAGACAAAGGAATTCAAGGAGGCAAAATAATTTTCAAAAAGAACAAGGTTGGAGGACTCACGTTCCCTGCCCTCCAAGATTCAGGACAGGTGTCAGATTTCTTGTGTGGCCATCTTGGATTCCCTTCAATCAGATCCCTCTGAATTCCCAAGGGAAACTGCAAACTTTCAGCAGGCACTCATCACACTGTATTGTGTGAGGCACTTCTTGAGGACACAGAGGACACCTTTCATTCTTATACCCCCAGGATCTACAAAAGATCAAAACAGAAAAGATAGTTAATAAATGTTATTTTAAATGGATGGGTGAAGGATGGACGGATGGATGGGTTGACGGATAAATGGATGAATGGGTGGATGGACGGAGACTGGATGGATGGATGATGGGTTTGGAATCCTTTACCTGTGTACAAATGAATGAGTCGGTGTGGTTTCTCAGATGGTTTACCACAGAAGGAACACTAAACTGGGAACACTGGACCTCCAGTTCCGTCATGAACACCCTATGTGATTTTAACGGAATTACTTTCTCTGGTCCTCAATTTCCACCTGGAAAGTGTGTGAGTTTTACTAGATGATCTCTAGCCATCATCCAGATTTAGGTTCTATTACCCTGGGACTATGCAGATTCTTCAGGCCATGTCCAGTACCTTTAACATTTTATGGAATTGGCCTTTTAAAAGCGAACTTGAAGGGGCATGCTCATTAAATGTTTCCAAGTGGTCAAACCCGCTGAGTACCTACAATAATCTATCTCTCTCAAAACATTTTGCACAACTGGAACTCAATGCCCTTTGAGCTCCTCTTGTGGAAAATGTACATGGCACTCCAGCAGCCGACGCAACAAATTCTCAGCATAGATAATGTGTCAGCCACAACACTGTCTGTCACTCTATAAACTAGCCCTAAATTCCATTTTCTGTTACTCATGGAAAAGCCTATGTAATAGGCTTTATGGGGTGCCTGGGGTTTGACAGACAGTCACATGAGTGAAAGAAAAGGGCAAAGGTGTTCTCCTTTGGTATTTAAAATCATGGGTCCCCCTGGAAACCTGGGAATTGTTGCTGATGTGCCACAGCAAAGTAAAGAACTGCTCTGTCTTTATTTTTTTTTTTTTTGCCTCAGTTTTAAAGATAATCTAATTCAAAATTGTATTATTTCTCAGATTTTATTTTTTTAATGTTTATTTCTTTTGAGAGAGAGAGAGAGAGCGAGCATGTGCAGGGAAGGGGAAGAGAGACAGGGAAAGAGAGAGAATCCCAGGCAGGCTCTGCACTGTCAGCCCAGAGCCCAGCTAGGAGATCGATCCCACAAACCGTGAGATCACGACCGGAGCCGAAATCAAGAGCCAGACGCTTAACCAACTGAGCCACCCAGGCGCCCCTCTCAGAGATTTTCTTAGCACAGGGGAAAAAAAAGGCTTGGTCTCATTTCAGAATTTTAACACGTCTTACATTTTGACCAGGATATCTACTCTATTTCTCGTTCTGATTCCAACCACAAGAGATGCGAGCAGGGCTCATTTTTCACCATCCTTGTCTGGGCCAACATGGTGATTTAAATCTAATATTCGGACACAGACTCTTGAAATTACGTAATTTATCCCACCTTTGCAGTAATATTAGTCAGTTTTGCATTAGAACATTTTCCAGGGGTGCTGAGGACCACAAAAGCTCCTAAAATAAAAGCATAACTCTTGTTAGTGCGGGCAAAAAAGTCATCTTTCAGTTTAAGGAGTTGGCCATTTTTCCACTGGTTTTCTAGAATTCATTGTTCTTATTCTAGCAATGTTATAGTTAAGAACGTCTAGAGCTAGAATCTTCTTTTTACACAGCACCACTTTATAGTGATTTTGCAAAGTGTTTTTTCTTTCAGTCACTATAAGAAATTCTTACACATCACTAAAAACACCTACAATTTTTACACAAAGTGATTTTGGCTTATCATTTCTGTAATTTGATTTCTCACAGAGAAAGACAAAATGGGACACTGGGCTAAAATGGGGGGAAAATGTCTTTCTCTGACTTTCAGGGGAGCTCACCAAGAGGTTATTAGAAATCAACGGACATGCATTCATTCAAGGATACAGACCCATTAATGAATGCCTCCATATATATTTGGTTGGTGGCCTTGGGGCATATTTTCAGACTTCCAACTCCACCATACATCCCATACCAGGGGGGTGAGAATTTAGCTGGAGAGCGAGGTGAGCTCCCCAGTGCCTTCACACACCAGTGCTCTCACTGACCAACTCTGTGTCTGTGTACAAATTAAAGGAAGGGATGTGAGTATCTGGCTTCCTGGGAAATAAAAGGTCAGAGGGCTTATTAGAACCATCGAGCCTTGATCATCCAGATCCATGGAAAGGAGCAGTACCCCGGAACCCCAGGCGACATGGACACTCCCTCTGCAACAATTTGGAGTATTTTCCCTGCCCCATTTTTTGTTCCATTACCCTCTTTCTATACCAGCCTCCTCCTCCGGGAGGAAGTAGTTTGTGGACCCTGAGAACTGATCCAAGGAAGAATCCTCTTTGTGCTGGGGAGTCACCTAGCAAGTTCTGGGTACACCCTTAGCATGCTGTCAAATAAGAATTAAAAAAATAAAACAACAAGTCGGGCATGGTCTCAGCACAGATTCGGGAGGCGGAGAGTAGAAGGGATGGGGCCTACCCATAGGCCTAACACCACGACCCTTGGGCAGTCTTTTCAAGTCCTCCCCAGCAAGGGATCTTTCTACACTTCTCAGTCAGGAAAAGGTCATGGTGATGACCATTTACACCACTGCTTCCCATACAAGACTTCTCATAATTTCTCACCATCAGAACCCAAGCATCATCCCACCCCCATGATTGAAAAGATAATCCTAGGGGCACCTGGGTGGCTCAGTCGGTTGAACGGCTGACTCTTGATTTCTGCTAAGGTCATGATCTCACAGTCATGGCATTGAGCCCCATACTGGGCTCTGAGTTGACAGCGCGGGGCCTGCTTGGGATTCTCTCTCTGTCTCTCAAAATAAATAAATAAACTTTGAAAAAAGAAAAAAAGATAACCCCAGCAGGTAGGCAGATTTTGTACAAAAAAATACTTTATAAGATAGACGATAGGTAGGTAGAGGAATAGATAGATGGACATGTGGACAGATAGGTGAATGGATAGATGATAGATATAGATGATAGATGGGTAGGTGGATGAAGACAAATGGACAGATAATAGATGGATGGATAGATGGGTGATAGATGATAGATAGGTAGATAGATAGATAGATAGATAGATGATAGAAGATGATACATAATGGAAGGAAGGAAGAAAGGAAAGCAGTAATAAAAAAAGTTGAAGAGTATGGTTTCCCCTCATTGCCCATCGGGATTACAGATCATAAACCTTATCTTAAGACACTGTACCTCATCCCTGGAAAATTACGGAAGAACATATCCCGTTAACAAACATTTAGTATACACCACTATTTATAGAGTGAAATACCCCATAGGCTGTAGTCTGGCTTAATCGTTAGGCAAGCTTTTCAAAAATGCTCATTCCCAGCACCTCCCCCCCAAGATACTGACTCTATAGATCAAAGGCGAGACTCCAGCATCTTCTTTCCTGGGTAATTTTGCTGATCTGGGTACCTTGAGAACCTCTGCTATAGAGCACACACACACACAAAAAAAAGCCAAGCCCTAGGGACTTCTGTCCCAAAGAAATGTAAGCATGATCCAATTCCCATTCCAACCCAAGTACATCTGAGGAAATGCTGGAAAAAGACTAGGTTGGAAGCCAGCGCTGAACCTAAGCTCAGTTGCCTACTCACACGGACATCTTGGCCAAGCACTTTGAGCTTTCTCAAGTCTAAAATGGAGGCTACTCTTAGCTGCCATGCCGTGGGGTAGTTGAATGGGTGGAATAAAACACCACATATAAAGCACTTGGCACAGGACCTGGGACAAATAATGAGACTTTTTAAAAATTGGACTATGTTGGGGCGCCTGGGTGGCACAGTCGGTTAAGCGTCCGACTTCAGCCAGGTCACGATCTCGTGGTCCAGGAGTTCGAGCCTCGCGTCAGGCTCTGGGCTGATGGCTCAGAGCCTGGAGACTGTTTCCGATTCTGTGTCTCCCTCTCTCTCTGCCCCTCCCCCGTTCATGCTCTGTCTCTCTCTGTCCCAAAAATAAATAAACATTGAAAAAAAAATTTAAAAAAAAATTGGACTATGTTGTTGGTATTCTTTTCACAGCCAACTTAGAAGGGTCAGGCCCTCTTTAAGGGCTGTGAAAGACAACAGAGAGAAGTCTAGAAACTGATACTAGTCAAGGAAAATGTAATAGTGACGACAACAACAACAATCGTGTGTTCCTCGCCGTGTACCAGGCGCCATGCTTGAGAGATTTTGGAGAAACACTGTTACGAGTCCCAGAGAGTAGGGTCTTCTTTCCAATTCTCCCATGGTGTCCCTTCTTTAGGTATCATAACTGGGGGCCAAAACAAGCTCTACCCATGCTGAAGACAGTGCTTACAAGCCAAGTAGGGACTTTGGCAAAACTCTGACACTGGGCTTAGCTTATCCCTGCTTCTTCCGTTGGTCATCTTGGCCTGACACCAGATACTTCTCCTTTTGTTTTTTAAATTTCTTTTAATGTTTATTCATTTATTCAGAGACAGAGCTCAGTGGGGGAGGGAGACACAGAAGCCAAAGCAGACTCCTGGCTCTGAGCTGTCAGCACAGAACTCAATGCAAGGCTCGAACCCACAAAACGTGAGATCATGACCTGAGCCGAAGTCAGACATTTAACTGACTGAGCCACCCAGGCACCCCCAGACACTTCTCCTTAACCATGCTTGGGCCTTGCACGCCTTTCCAGGAAAAGACTAATAAACTCTGTCCTGGGGTGCTATACTTGGCATGTGGCCCCAAGAGAGATCACCCCCCCCATGGCCACCTGGAAATTCGCACACTTTCAGAGAACTAGCAGCCTTAAACCCAGGGGATTGTCTCTGATTGTGGAACTGGGGATAGTCACAGATCAGAAGGCAAGGTGTCCTTCGGGAGGCTGGGGCCCTGCCTCTCAGGGCAAACATTAGCCTGCCCTCCAGAAGCGAGCACTGGGGTGCAGCACTTGCCTTCTCCTCAGTGTCTCTTGGCCTTTTTTGAGATATAAACAGGGAAGATGAAGCCGATGGCTGGAGCCCAGAGAGCCCTCCAGGACCAGGAAGTCCAGAACTTGCGAAGTACGGGATGCATATGCAGGTATCCCCCCGCTCTCCAAAAGTTTGCATTATACCACCTCACTTTCACAAAAGACCTACATTAGTAGCCGCTTTCAGTAACCAAAAAAAATCTGGACAGGGTTTTTGCTTTTACAAAAAAAAAAAAAGGCAAAAAGCAAAAAAATAGCATTCAGCGTTTGTTTTACAGCAAGTATTGTAGAGGTAGTGAGCACTTTGAGCTGCCAGAAGGCCTGGGCCAAGCTCTTTCCTGGGAACTATACTCAGCATCAAGCCACCAGACCTTTGAACTGGGTCTGTGAGCATCTGTGGTTTAGCCCGGTTTATTGTGTGCATCCATTAGCAAGATGTGTCCTAAGGTTTCAGAAGAGCCTAAGAGAATTTATTTGTTGGGTTTGGAAACGGTCAAAAAATTTTCCATATAAATTAATGGTGATTGTTTCTTTGCTTTATTCCATTCTGGTTTGTTTTTTTTTTTTAATGCTTATTTATTTATTTTTGAGAGAAAGAGAGAGAGAGAGAGAGAGCAGAGGCAGGGGAGGGGCGGAGAGAGAGAAAACACAGAATCTGAAGCAGGCTCCAGGCTCCAAGCTGTCTGTGCAGAGGTTGACGGAGGGCTTGAACCCATGAACTAAGCACCCACGACCCGTGAGATCATGACCTCAACTGAAGTCGGACACTTAATCAACTGAGCCACCCAGGTGCCCCTATTCCATTTTGGCTTGGGGAAATTTTCACAGGAACACACTCTACTTTCAGATAGTGGGGGAGACCTATGATACAAGAGCCAAGGTGAGGGGCTGTACAGGCACATCAGGCCTTCACAAGACTCCCTTTCAGCCCTCATCCTGTCCCTCTGATTAGCTGTCAAGCAAAAATAAGTTTCCATGGGTCCTAGTGTGTCTTTTCTCCTTCTCTAACACTGGCCCATCTCTGTCTTCAAGAACGAAAGGTGGGTCTGTGGCTTCGAATACTTAGCAAGCCACAGCATTGCATTAGAATTTAATAACAGTCTTTTTGTTTCATTTGCATTATTATTATTAATTTTTTAAGTATTTTGAAGCTTATTGATTTATTTTGAGAGAGAGAGATGGAGAGGGCACACACATGAGTGGGGGAAGGGCAGAGAGGGAGAGAGGGAAGGCAGACAGAGTCTGACACGAGGCTTGGTCCCACAACTGTGAGATCATGACCTGAGCCAAAATCAAGAGTCGGATGCTTAACCAACTGACTCACCCAGGCGCCCTGCAATGTACCTATTTCTTATATTATCTTCTATGTATGCCAACTAATTTTCCATGTGTGAAATGAATAAAGATTCCTTTTCAAAAAACGTTATTGAGTAAATTTAGTGAGTCAATCCAAAGACAAATCTTAACACTATGAATAAGAGTACATGTTCACACACCTGACCAAACTTGGGAAAAAATGATATATACGCATGCTTTGATTCTAGAAAACCCCCACCAACCCAACCCATCACTCTACTACTAATGGAGAGCCAAGGCTAAGGCCAAGGTCATTTGCTTTCTAGTAGCAGAACTGATCTGAGGCTCATGCCAAACATGCAGCCAACTCTAAGATATGAACAACTGAAGAAATACGTCTGGCTTGCGTTGAGCAGGATGATGGGGCAGAGGAAACAAAAGGCAAAGGCCACAGAGAGTCTCAAATCTGATCGGTGGTGAACTTGGGATAGGAATCTGTCTGCAGGATTAATTCTGCTTTAGGTGGCCAAGTTCAGGGAAGGAACTCAGCTGAACCCTAGAGCTCAAGGCATTTTTCCTTCTGCAGAGAATCTATCTGTCATGAAAATAGAAACACCTCAGGTCCAATCTCCTTGGCTCAGTTGTTGGATTTTAGGAAATAACATAGGAAGGTGTGAGTGTGACCCAAAAAGGCCAATACGGGGCATCATTTTGTACCAGCGGAGATTCTCACCAGAAGAACAGTTGCCAGACTATACTGGACTAATCTTCAACAGTGACTCCACGTGGCCGAGATAAGCAATAGCAATATTATGTTGATTACCTCATCCTTTCTCTTGGCTTGGTGTTTGGGCTAGAGTTGACCCTCTGGGATTAAAGCACGGTTTCTCGATGTTGGCACGATGGACACCTGGGGCCAGAGAACTCTTTACTGTAGGAGGCAGTCATGAGCACTATAGGATGTGTAGAAGCATCTCTAGCCTCTTCCCAAGAGTAGCCCACCCCCTAGTCCCAGTAATGGCCAAAAATGTCTCTAGACATTGGCCAGTGACCTGGGGGGGAGGAAGGGGTAATGTTGGCCCTGGTTGAAAACCACTGGACTAAAGTAATCCCAAGAGGCTCTTGGACAATATAAAGAAAGCACAGAGGAAGTCTCAAGAGGGAAATATCATACACCTTGATTCTGAAGGAGGCAGGAGCTCAAGCAACGTATTAGAAAAACAAGAGTTTATACCACAGGACCCTCTGGATATAAATATAAGGAGTCTGGCATATAATCAGCGCTCAATATTTTACTTTTCCTTGCCATGATGTTGGCCCTTTGCATGTCTATTTCTTCCATAAGCTTTAAAAAATCATTGTGAACATGCATATGTTCATTTCAAAATCAGCAAGGGAAATTGAAGGGGGTCAAATCGGAGGGAGAAAATCTTATATAACTGAGACTGTGGGGGGCATCATGGCTTCTCTGCCTTTGTCAGCTTGGTATTCCTTCCCTTCGTCATCTGTATGTAGCGTTCACCTTTGCTTTGAGGAAGTGACAGCTTAAGACACCTCACTTAGTCTTGGCCACAAAGCGAGAACAGACTAACCAAAGCCAATCAAAGAGTCTTTTCCTGAGAGTTTGGCTTTTAAGTAGAGGTGCATAGGGACAGGTGTTTGGAGTTTGGCCACGTGATGGTTGCCCTTGAGAAAGATAGGTCATAGCTGAGGTTACTGGACATGCTCTGCATCTAGCCAATGGCCCTCCCACAATTCTTTTTCTTGCTCCTTTTTATTTATTTATTTTTTTAATTTTTTTTCAACGTTTTTATTTATTTTTGGGACAGAGAGAGACAGAGCATGAACGGGGGAGGGGCAGAGAGAGAGGGAGACACAGAATCGGAAACAGGCTCCAGGCTCCGAGCCATCAGCCCAGAGCCTGACGTGGGGCTCGAACTCCCGGACCGCGAGATCGTGACCTGGCTGAAGTCGGACGCTTAACCGACTGCGCCGCCCAGGTGCCCCTCTTGCTCCTTTTTAATGAAGCACAGTCTATTATTTGCAACCGGAGGACGCATAATACAATCTTGGAAACTCAAAGAGTGACTGACACAGATTGAACCAGCTTCCTATAACCAGAACTTCGGAAAATTAAATCTATTCAACCAATGAGAAATATGGTACAGTCAATGACATATACGGTGGAAGTAAATTTATTAACTCTCCAGGGAATCCGATGGCGGAGGAGGCAGGTAGTATAAATGCAAAAGAAGAAAAAAATGAAATCAATACGGTCAACGCTGGACAGCTATCGCAAACATTCTGTGCCAAGAATCGTGAGCGTGTTACGCTACCTTGGCTGGGTGTAGTTTGCTTCTTGTGTTAGGGAGCAGAGTTCGTAAATTTGTATAGAACTGTTGGACCGTACAAGAACTGACTTGGCTCAACGTCAGCTAAGAAAGCTCGGGAAAGAGAGAGAAGGAGAAAGACACAGAGAATTCTAAACAGGACTGGATGTCCCAGAAGGGGCTGATTCATGAATCAGCCAGCCAGCCCCTCCGCCGGCCTCAAAGTGTTCAGGCCGGCTGAGCATCGTGCTGCGGTATAACCTCGAATCGTTCACACACAGCCCCTTACCTACTTCACCTACCGCTCAGCCGACCGAGGGTGCCGTCTTCCAACACGTGGAGGAAATTCGAAGAGGGTTGGATTTACTGAGAAGAGGGTAGAGCAACTGAAACGTGTTGCTTTGACACCACTTGTTGCTGTTGTTTCGGTCTGGGGTGTGGGTTCTTGTCTGGTTGTTTGTCTCTCCATTTTGTGGTCAGAATCCAAGTCAGCGGTGACTTAGTTGTCCTGGTGGAAGGGTCAGAGTCGGCAGGTGCTCACACCTCATTGCCAAGCAACTCTGCAAGCTGCTTGGAAGAAGGGCTGCTTCTCTGCCGTGGGCTCTTTCGCTGGCCTTGGAAGTGGGAAGCAGTGGACCACCAGCCCCCCAGAAGCCACCCTCAACTGACAGCAGACGGGGTGGGTGAACACGGCTTCCTCACCTTCCAGAAGCTTTGACTCTGATTGGAGTGTTCTGCTGTGACTTCCCGAGTTCTCAGTGGGAGTGAGTCCCATCTCCCTGCAGTGACCACTCCTCCTCGTTTTGACTGCCTTTTCTTCCCCGCCTCACTTATCCACCACGTGCTCTCCAATTCTTACCTCGGGCGCTCCTTCTGGAAGAACCCAACCCAAGACTCGTGGCAGTTTTCACATCTATGATCGTCACCTCCCTGCTACGCTCCAAAAAGGAGAGCTCGGTAAGTTTCCGAGGGTCAAAATCCATCCAGCATTGCCCACCAAGCCATTTCCTCAAAGACAAGCCGTAGACATGTTCACAGCCTACGAGCTTTTCCAGGGCCTGCAAAATGGCTGAGACCCCAAACAAAAAGGCACTGTCTCCAAAATATTGAGAGAAATCTGCAAAACCAAACGTGATGTATGCTTGACGAAAGGTCTACCAAAAAAAAAATATATATATATATATATATACACACACATATATATACACACATATATATATACACACATATATGTACGCACATATATATACACACATATATACACACATATATACACACATATATACACACATATATACACACATATATATACATATATACACATATATATACATATATATATATATATATATGTGTATATATGCAGAAGGCGGTCAACTGGTCAACCACATCTCAAACAGCTTCGTGTGCGGTTATATCTGAATTATAATTAATGCAGGGTGTGGGTATTTTCGAGCGCGTGATAGGAAGTAGGAGCAGAGCGTGAGAAGCGTGCGGCTGGGCAATGAAGGTTCCCGACGAGTCCTGGGGGTTGAGAGTGCAACCCACATGTCCGAAATGACACTCAGCCTCTTCAAAACAGAGGCAAAAATGTCTTTCCCGCTCACCCTGCCTCCCCCAGAGTGATAGATCACTATCTGCAGACAGAAATCACTTCTGGGGAGAAGGTGTCACCAACGTTCAGAATCCGATATTTGCCCTGGCTTTGTTCTGCCTTCGCAGGAATCCATACTCCGAAGCAGTTCTGAGGGAGTCACAATCTTCCCAGCAGGCTTCTGACACTCCTGGCCCCTCCCCCACATTAGCTTGATATCCAAATGTGACTCAGGAGCTGGCCAGGCTCGAGGGGATCAATGACAGCTCCAATCAAAGCCACCCAGATAGGCAGTGTGCTGACTGCTCCTTGATATAAAAGGTGTTTTATTTCTCATCCCTTTATTTTTGTCACTGAAAGAATGCTTCCCATGTGTGGATTAATTAAAGTGTAAACATTAAATATTGATTGATGCATTATCAGCGTGGAGCAGTGGCCTCCCGTCTGATTGATTCCTGCAAGTGATTTATTGTCATATTTGGGGAGTCATTTCGCTTGATAACCAAGAGGGATGGCCTGCCTCCCCCGCCACGCTGGTTCCACTCCCCCCCTTTTTTCCCTGGTACCTCCTCTTATTCTTCTAGGTGACATCTGAGTTCCAATAACTAACACACCTTCATCTTACTGTCGAGAGAAAAGTGTGCGGCCTGACATTTGTTTTGCGTGTGTGTACGTGTGTGTGTCTCCCAGGGCAATTATCAAATCAATTAACAACTTAACACTGAAAATAACAAATCCACTGGCTTCTATGGGATATTTCTGATTAGCAGAGCTTGTCCCTACAGAGTGCTGGGAAATATAATTATGGGCAAGGAGGAGGGGAGAATATAAAATGAAACAAAGAGAGGAAGAGAAAAAAAAAAAAGACCCAAGTTCGGTCTTGTCATTTCCCTGAGGTGTGCTTCACTGTAGAACTAGAAGGTGAGGAGGGAATAAAGTAACAATTCTTATTTATAATTGGTTGTGAGTCCTGATAGGTGGAAATTAAGCTACCACATTTCATCAGATTGACTCACACAAAATTACTATCTGTATAGGGCAAAAGCGATCAAAAGTTGACAATTTCATATGGCTCGACCATATATATATAATGTATATATATATTATATACATATTATATCTATAAATATTTTATATATTATATATAATATTTATATATACTTAGGTATATATACTTTATATATTTATATATCTATATATAAGTATATATAAATAGGTATATGTATATAAGTATATATATACTTATTTATATAAGTGTATATATATATTTATACATATATATACACTTATATATATACACTTTAATTATATATATTTATTTATATATATATTTATATATAAGTATATATAAATAGGTATATGTATATAAGTATATATATACTTATTTATGTAAGTGTATATATATACTTATATATATGTATATATATATTTATATATAAATAAGTACAAATATATATATACTTATATATTATTTATATATATACTTATATATACTTATATATATACACTTATATAAATAAGTATATATATAGACTTATATGTATATAAAATATAAGTATATATACTTATATTTATAAGTATTTATTTATAAGTATATATTTAAATATAAGTATTTATATAAGTATATATAATATTTATATATACTTTATGTATTTATGTATAAGTATATATATACTTATATATACACTTATATATAATTAAAGTGTATATATAAGTATATAAGTGTATATATAAGTATATATATACTTATACATAAATACATAAAGTATATATAAATATTATATATACTTATATAAATACTTATATTTAAATATATACTTATAAATAAATACTTATAAATATAAGTATATATACTTATATTTTATATATATACTTATATAAATACTTATATATATAAATATTTTTTAGGTTTATTCATTTATTTTGAGACAGAGAGTGAGGGAGGGGCAGAGAGAAAGGGGAGAGACAGAATCCCAGGCAGGCTCTGTGCTGTCAGTGCAGAACTTGATGCGGGGCTCAAACTCACAAACTGTGAGATCATGACCTGAGCCGAGATCAAGAGTCGGATGCTTAACCGACTGAGCCGCCCAGGTGCCCCTCCACCTTATATATTTAAACTCCTTTCTGAACTCGTACATGACAGTTATTGTTTACCCCTTTTTGTTTTCCGAAGAGAAAATTGGCACAAAAGGGCTAAGTCACTATGTAGTTTGAGTTTGGACAGAAACCAGGCATTAATCTAAATGCTTTATGTAATTTCCTCACAGAAAACTTACCACAGCCTGTGAGGTAGCACCATGGTCTGAATGTTTGCATCCCCCCCCCCCAAAATTTATACGTCGAAATCTTAATCCCCAAGGTGATGGTATTGGGATCTGGAGCCTTTGGGAAGTGATCAGGTTGTAAGGGTGGAGTCCTCATGAATGGGATTTAGTGCCCTTATAAAATAGGCTCCGGATGGGACACCTGGGTGGCTCAGTCGGTTAAGCATCCGACTTCGGCTCTGGTCATGATCCCACGGTCCGTGAGTTCGAGCCCCGTGTCGGGCTCTGTGCTGACAGCTCAGAGCCTGGAGCCTGCTTCGGATTCTGTCTCCCTCTCTCTCTGGCCCTCCCTCGTTCATGCTTTGTCTCTCTCTGTCTCAAAAATAAATTTAAAAATTAAAAAAAAAAAAAACAGGCTCCGGAGAAATCCTCTCTGTCACTCTGCCACCCCCCTTCCAACACCCCTGTGTTTATTGCAGCGCTAATTACGATAGCCAAATTATGCAGTCAAATGCTCCACCACTGAGCTATACCCGCACAATAGCCAAATTATGAAAGTGCCCATCGATAGATGAATGGATAAAGAAGATGTGACACACACACACACACACACACACACACACACACACACAATGGAGTATTATTTGGCTGTAAAAAAGAATAAAATCTTGCCATTTGCTACAACATGGATGGATCTAGAAAGTACAATGCCAAGCAAAATAAACCAGCCAGAGAAAGACAAATCTCATATAATTTCATTCTTATGTGGGATTTAAGAAACAAATCAACAAAGGGGGGGGGAAGAAAGAGAGACAAACCAAAAAGCAGACTCTTAGCTGTAGAGAATAGACAGAAGTTACAAGAGGGGAGGTGGGGGGGGGAGGGGTGGAATAGGTGATGGGGATTAAGAGCACACTTATCACAATAAGCACTGAATAATATACGGAATTGTCAAATCACTATATTGTACACCTGAAATTAATATAACACTGTATGTGAACTACACTGGAATTTAAAAAAAACAAGGCTTCAAGAGGTTAAATAAGTCAGTGCAGGTCCCATTGGGTCCCCAAGTCTAAAGATACCAGCACCCCTACCATGTGTCTGGTTCCAGGCACCCGCCAGTTAAGGGGAGATTCCCAGTCACCCCGGGGACCCGACCCCACTCAGTGGTGCACAGGAGCCAGCAGCCCCATGCATGGGTTGATGACTTAGGCTTGGAAAGCTTCCCGTTTCTTGGTTCCTCCCTCTTGGCAAGAGAGAAAGTGTTGGCACTTTCTGGTGCAGACCAGTGTGGAGAAAACATTGAAGAAAGGTGTTTGGCCCAATTCTCTTGCTGTTCTGAGCGAGTCTAGAGTCAAGCGTTGTTTAAAAAAATGGGAGTTTAAGGTCTTCTTTGCTCCAGCCCAAATAGCAATTTCTAGTGGTCGTCTGTCTGGATGACATCCTCAGGGAGCTAGGGGCCTGGTTTCTTACTAGTCATCAGATTAATTATCAAATGGAACTAGAAAAGGAAGCCAGCACACTGTTCCCCCTCTACCTCCTTTTACCCCCATGGAACTTTCTGCTGGTGGGTAAAGGTCCTCTCTCCCCACAGGACCCTGTGTATTGCACTCTGGTGTCTACGTGCTCCTCGATGCCATTATCACATTGTACAAATTGCATCACCTAGCAAGATGCCTCTTCACATGATCAAGGGTCTGCTCCCCACAATCCCCTTCACCTTCCTTGATTGGTGCTTTTCCAAGGATGATGTAGATAAAACATGACTGACTATTACAGAATAGCTATATCCTCTAGAAAGCTTCATTCTCTCCATGGGGCACTATATAATTATAAATTATTGACTAATGGAAAATGTATCAATTGGTGACCACTTTCAGAAAATCTCCTGGTATAGGTGCTGATTCACACATGTACCCCAATGTTCATAGCAGCGCTTTCAACAATAGCCAAATTATGGAAAGAGCCCAAATGTCCGTCAACTGATGAATGGATAAAGATGTGGTTTATACATACAATGGAATACTACTCGGCAATGAGAAAGAATGAAATTCTGCCATTTGCAACAACGTGGATGGAACTGGAGGGTATTATGCTAAGTGAAATAAGTCAGTCAGAGAAAGACGGATATCACATGTTTTGAGTCAGATGTGGAACTTGAGAAACTTAACGAAGGACCATGGAGGAAGGGAAGGGGAAGAACAGTTTCAAACAGAGACAGAGGCAAACCATAAGAGACTCTTGAATGTGGAGAACAAACTGAGGGTTGATGGGAGGTTATGGGGGGAAATGCATGAGGGCAGCGAGGAGGGCACTTGTTGGGATGAGCACTGGCTGTTGTATGTAAGTGATGAATCATGGGAATCTACCCTCAAAACCAAGAGCACATTGTATACACTGTACATTAGCCAAATCGACAATAAGTCATATACAATAAATAATAAACAAGTAAATAAAATAAAATTTAAAAAGGAAAGAAAATAAAAGAAGAGAAGAGAAAAGAGAAGAGAAGAGAAGAAAAGAAAAGAAAAGAAAAGAAAAGGAAAAGAAAAGAAAAGGAAAGATCTCCTGGTAGAAACATGTCCCACTCACCTAAAACTTTTCTATGAAAAAATTCAGTTGGAAACTCTTCTTCCTTTGTGTGCCTGTGTGTGTTGTTGTTGGTGGTGGTGTTTGTTTTCCCATTTCTTGAGTTGAATATTCAGTTCATGTATTTTCTTTCTTTTTTAGTGTTTATTTATTTTAGTTTTGAGAGAGAGAGAGAGAGAGCACAAGTGGGGGAGGTGCAGAGAGAGAGAGAGAGGGAGACACAGAATCTGAAGCAGTCTCTAAGCTCTGCACTGTCAGCCAGAGCCTGATGTGGGGTTGAACCCATGAACCGTGAGATCATGACCTGAGCCGAAGTTGGACACTAAACCAACTGAGCCACCCAGGTGCCTCATCAGTTCATCTATTTTCAATCTTATGTTTTGATAAATCCCTTTAAGGCTATAAATTGTTCTCTGAGTACTGCTTTAGCTGCACTCCTTGGGCTCTGGCCTGTGGTGCCATTAATTCCTAAATAGTGCAATCACTTCAGTTTTGGCTTCTTAACCTAAGGGTTTATTTGGAAAGGTGTTTTTGCATTTCTAAGAGGGAAAGTTTGCAGCACGTTTTCTAGAAATGTTATCCGCTGTAAATTCTAGAACCAGCTCGATCTCCTTCAGTTATTCTCTTCAAGTTGATTTTATAGCTCTTAAAATTCAAAGATCCAGTAAGAGTCAAATGGTATTCTCCCAACCCTGTAAGGTGGAGCCGGTGTCCCCCGCATGCTAGATGGATGAAGTCCATAGGGGATAGGTAGTTTTTCCAAAGCCACAGAGCAGAGAAAGGACACGCCTTAAGACCTCTTGGCGCATAGTGGAGTGCTTGTCCCTGCCACATTCATTCAGTCCTGGCCCTGGCGAGGGCAGTGATGAACAATATAGACTAAAGTCTCTGCCCTCCCTGCCTTTGCTTGGGGAGTTTACTTTCAAGATAACACGGCCATAGGTGTGAAAACAGGGCATGGAAATAGGAGAGGATCCCGGAGCACAGAGGAACCACCGCTGTAAAGTCAGAGGAACGAGTCCTTGTCTACTGGGGTCCCGGGAGTTCTTGCAAGTTCCCTTCCCCACTTCCTTGGGGGCGCTCACGGTGGTAGCAGTGGTCCACACGTTGTTTCTTTCCGGAGCCCCCGAGACCTGCCTTCTTCCTGCCCTCAGATGTATGCCGGGCACCTACCCCTCCAGCCACGCTGCTGGGAACTTGCACCCAGGATCTCTGTGTAATCCTGACACCAGTTTTATGGACGAGCACGCCAAGGCTTAGACAAGCGAACTCACCCAAACTTGGTATCTGACTCCAAGGTTTTCTGACTCCAAGGCCAATGCTTATTTCAGGACCCCCCCCCAGGGTTTGGGGTTTGGGGTTTTTTAGGGTTGTGTTTTCTTATCAGAAGGAGTCCACGGGGAAGAATCTTACCAACTTGCATGAATCTTGTTGTTTCTACCTTGTTTCTGACATCACTTTCATCATGTCAACAGTGGGATAATCATCTTCATTGCTACCATCCCATGAGCACCCAGGGGCTGTGCTACGCACAGGATGGGGGTTAACACAAGGATTCGGGAACGGAGGTCCTGGGTTCAAATGCTCGTTCTGCACCTTATCGCCTGGGGAGTCTTAAGCCCATACCCGCTCTTGCAGGGGAAGTAAATGGCAGTCTGGGCCAAACCCAGGTCTGTTGAACTACAAAACTCATGTTATCCTGCCTCCCCGAGCCTGGTCATGGCCTTCAGAGTCCTTGAGAAAAGAATTCTGACATCCTGAGGGTCACACAGCGCTCTGTAACTCTTCGGGCCCACGGATAACATTAAACGTGCCCGAAGAGTCCAAGGCGGTATCGGGAACACATTTTGCGATCGGCAGGCGACGAGGAAGAGAGGAGACGTGTAGACGCGCGGGGACTCCAGGTGGACCCAGGAAAGCAGAGGCCAAGTTTTCTCGCCGGACAGAGCGTTCCTGCCCGGAGGTCAAATGACTTAGGGAAGGTTCCCGGGTAGCACAGCCTGAGACAGGAAACTGAATGCCTGGGATTTGTTGGGGGTGTGCACGAGGAAGGGAAGGAAGCAAGTTCTGGAGAAATGAAAGGGCTGAGCAAGACTGTGGTCTGCAGCCCGTGGAGGTGAGGACTCTGAATGGTCTCTGTGTTTTCCACCACCCAAAAGGATTTGCCCTGGAAACGCATGAGGGCTGCTTGAGGTCTCGTCCTGAAAGGTTTCCCCATCCTCACCTCCGCCCTCTCCTCCAATAAGAGAACAGGATTTGTATCCACAGGAAGAATAACTCAAGCCCTGCCCTTCTTGCAAAACTGTGCTTTGCTCTTGCTTTTGAAAGCCATTGAGTCAGAGACCCCCAATTCGGACCCCTAAAGAAACAGGGGGTTGGGAGAGTATCATCCGATCTCGGCCCTCAAAACGTTCCAAAAGAGTGTCCAAATGGCACAGAGATCATCTCCATCAGAAGACACAGAAACCTGGAAGGTGGATTCTTACAGACCTCACCCTGGGATGGTCAACTCCTTCCTCTCGGGAAGGAAGAGTCTGACGCAAAGGCACAAGAATCTCCTTTTACGCAAAAGCAGCATCTGTAACAAACAGCTGGTCTCTTTTTCACTGTCCGGGGAGAAATGATGACCCGCAAGAAAAAGCAGCCAATATTTTACCTTGTTGTCCTCCCCCCAGCATGACACAAAAGGCATCCTTACCACCCAAGCTCCGTAATTCTGCTTGACTTGGAGCCTCTTATCACGCAAGCTTACCTAGTGTTCCAAAAAGGAGGGTCTGGAAGAGAAAATGGCATTCTTTCTTCTTACAAAAATGGCTTTCCCATTTTTTAATCAACAAGCAGGAACCATCTTCTAATGCTGGTGTGTTATTTCCTGAAATTGTACATAATGGGTTTAGAAAAGGTTTTGGGCGGGGGGGAAGAGTTTTGAAGTTTGCTAAATGCCCACCATCTCCATAACCGCTCAAACGAGGCTATTTTTTTGGTAATGCCTTTAAATTAAATATCTTTGATAATAAATGCAAATCAGGGAACAATAAATTATAACTTCTAGGCTGACCGGTGACTAATTATACATATTATAATTAACTCCAGTTTCCAACACAAGGTATTTATCTTAATAATCAGCCCATATACATTAGCATATCTTAAAGGGGTTTGTAAAACAGGCTTTAGCATCTGAAGATCCATCTATCTGAACTTCCTCCCTCGGACTATGAAAGGGTGTAGATGCGAAAGAGACGAAATTACTTTAAAAAGAAGTTTGGGCTAAATATAAGTTGAGAAACTCAGATTATAGGCATAAAACCCTGACTTAAAAATATTTATCCTAAATACACCCTCTGAGCATCACCAAAGAGCCTTCAGATTCTAAAAATCTACAATTTCCACGAATCCTGCTCAATGTAGCCTTAACCCTGCAAGCCTCTTAAAATGCCACCAAAATTTGGGGTTAAGATTTGAACTTTCCCAGAGGAGACAGATTTTTCAGCAGCCCCTGACCATGTTCTTTGAAAATCGTGAAGGAGAACCCACTTTGGGCAGGGGCAGGACAAAACGGCTGCCACCGATTTCATTCCGATGCCTGCCTTCCGTTCATTCTAGAAACTTAATTACTTCTCTGACCTGCAGTCGGCTGAGCTCTTGGGATTGTAAACAAGGCAAGGAGGGCCCGCCTGGCCTCTCTGAAGCCCAGTTATCTGCCAGTTTTTTGTAAAATTCGAGTTCTGCTTTCTAGATGGGCTACGGAGTTTAGGGGTTCACTCTAAGTGTGCAGGAGAAGAGGGGTCCGAGGTGCTCCCCGTCTCTGCCTGCAGCCTGCCTTTCTTAAAGACCATGCGAGCCTCCTCCTAGGGCTTTTTCTCCGGCGCTCAGGAGTCTCTGGGGTGAGCAGTTAAGCCTTTTGATACAGCTGGTAATCCCAGCTCTGGCCATTATCTGTGCATTTTCCAACTGTCCCTGGGTAATTGTCCAAGCGACTTAGACAAGTCGGACCAGCCAAAGGCACCACGAAGGTCAAACCGCAATAGAGCATGCCCTGATTTTATCCAGGAGATTGATGCGCAAATCACCTTGATTTCGATTTGGCACGGGGGTTATAAAACGCACTTGCAATCACCGATAACACATAAGATCAGGCCCAAGCGTGGGACACTGTATTTTATACCCTCTGTGGAGTTTTCCCTAATGTAACCATAAATCAGCCCGCAAAGCAGGGCGTTTGGTCCATGCTAATAGAGACAACAGCGAGAGATCCAGGGTGCGTGGGGGAGGGAGACATTTTTGGAACTTGGGATGAGCTTGAAATCCTTAGCGTGCATAAGGGCTACCCGCCTATAAACTTCAAGGGGGACAGGGAACAGAAGGGGCCTCAGGGGAAGCCACAGAGGAAATCGGGGTCACCCAGCGAGACGTGCGTGCACAAGTCCACTGTGCGTGCGTCGATTTATATCTCCGAGCACTGGAGCAGAGATTCAAAATCTTGAGGCGGGAAAAAAAAAAAAGGAATGAAAGAGAAGGCAAAAATCTTTCTAATGCACGCATGCGAGTGTGGAAAGGAGAATAAAGTATTCTAAGCAGAAAAAAAAAAAAGCAGTCCAGAGCAGAAAACCACACAGATTGTGATCACTTTCAGCAATAACTACCAAATCCTGCCTCTGGTATCTTTCCTGCCTGCCTCCATGAAAGGCTAGCATCAAATTAAAAAAAAAAAAAAAAGGGCACAGATTCTGCTTTTTAAAAACTTACCAGCACCCGTCACTGTAGTTTATATAACCATATTATAAAGCATCCTGACTGGGAGATTTCACTGGTCTTGAGATGTTGAACTCAGTATCAGAGAAAGAAAGAAGTAACTTGTCCTCCAGACCCATGTCTCCCTTGGCATCGTGGCTAAAGTTCAACCCCCCCCCCAATCTGCTTATAGGAATTGCTCTGCTCCCCAAGTCTGCCTCCCCTTCCTGATCCCCATCCCCTCCCCCCATTCACCTGTGGGCGTCCAGGCCAGCAGATATCTGGCCTCGCTCTGTGCAGGGCATGGGGGGTGACGAGGAATGGCGGGGGGGGACATCGCAAGGTCTACCATGTCTGATGGGGAGCTATATAGAAAGAAAGAGAAAAATCCAGATTGGAAAAAAGACACAGAGATGTAATTACTTGCATTATTTTTTTTTTCTGACATTTTTATTCTTCTTGAGCTTCAAGACATCTCCCTCTGCGTAAAGCGAGTTAAGAATACCTCTAGTGAAAACGATTCCTCTGCTTGGGGTTCCACAGTCAGGGCTTTCCCTCAAGTGAAAGAAAAAGCAGCAGACTGAATTTGCGGGGAAAATGGACTCCACTTAACACAACTAAAATTCCCTTAAATTCGAAGAAATGCTCCTTCCAATCCTGCACATATTTAAGCCTTTTGTAAAGTTTCACATTTGTATTCCTGAACTGTTTACGAGTGAACACGATTAGGGGTGGAAATTGAAGATACTAGAGAAACCCAGAGCCCTTGTACACTTGCAAATAACCCGGAGGGTGGCACTGGCCGAGCAGGAAGCCTATTTTTCAGCAGACGATCATTCCACGTTTTACCTTTTCTTTTAATTAAAGTGGAAAACACACACACACACACACACACACACACACACATACACACACCCATACACACACAGGCGCTTGTGCACACTGTTTCTTTTTCATCCATCCTTTCTCTAGCGATATCCTATCAAGGAAGGAAAATAAGTTACCCAACGAAAAATTTGTACTGAGGTTAGAAAGGGGAAGAATCCTACAAATTCTTAAAACTCCGAGGCTTTAAGGTAATTTCTGTGTCTGATACCTGGCTTCATCGTCCCCAAATGAAACTCTCCTGGTTTTGTACAGATTAAAACAATGCAAAACAAAACAAAAAGATAAGAATGAAAAAGGAAGCTCCCTGCTGCACTTTGCCCGAGGTCACCATGTCAACCCTAAATAACCAAAGAAAGAAAGAAAGAAAGAGAAGAGGAGAAGAGAAGAGACAAAAGAAAAAGAAAGAAACGGAAAGGAAAGGAAAGGACAGAAAAGAAAAGAGGAAAGGAAAGGAAAGGAAAGGAAAGGAAAGGAAAGGAGAGGAGAGGAGAGGAGAGGAGAGGAGAGGAGAGGAGAGGAGAGGAGAGAGAAGAAAGGAAGGAAGGGGTCATATTCTCCTTCCGGGAGGCAGAGGCTGTGCTCAGTGATTAGAGAAAAATCCAAACCCCTTTCGTGCACAGGGACTCTCCTTTCTCCCTGCCACTATCCTGCACAAGGGGGAACCGTTTAGGGACATCTGCCCAACTGTGGGCAGGCTGGACCACCCCAAACCCACAGCCTTCTTACCGAGGGGTCCCTCCCCGACCCAGCCAAGTGGGCGCACAAAAAATTCTTCCTTCTGCTTCCAGACAGCAGGGATCTTTCCGGATGGTGCCGCCCAGAGAATACAGGCAGAATCCCGACAAGCACAGGGGGAGAAGGCCCGCTGGCCCCGTGCTCCTGCCCTCGGCCCCCTGGGAACCCGGGCAGCCACGTGATCCCCCCTGCTGAGGGCCGGGAGGCTGACCTGCTTGTAAAACGTGTCAGCTACGGCTGGAGAAGGTGACAAGGGAAGGCAGGGGTGTACATCCTTCGAGGTGGTGGGTGGTGGGTATGAGGCAGGTTTAGGGCCAGCGGATGTGTGAGAAAGACCCTGGAGACTCCCTAATGCAGGACGGGATGTATTGTGCGATCCCCATCTTCTCATCAACGTCTCCTCGGGGGTACTGGGGGGCCCGATCTAACCTACTCTGGTCCACTTACCGTGAGCCGTGAGGCCTTGGGAGTTAACGTGTCAGGGCCTCAGTTTCCTTGCTAGGAAAGGGGGTGTTGACCCTGTACTTAACAGTGCAATGCTGATGACCCGCCTGGACATCCTGGGGGCTCGGCCACCTGCGGGCTCTGTGCCAGGGAGGTGCGGACTCTGTCCAGCACCTCCGCCCGCAAACGAGGGTACAAATAGGTCCTTTTGGCACCACTGAGATTAGGCAGGCTGGCTGAGACCCTGCTTGTAGGACACAGCTCAGCGCCTGGCACGCAACAAAGCCCAAGAGAGACAAGCTTGTTCGCATGCGTTTGCCTCCAAAAGTATTGTCCTTAAGAAAAGGCGGGCGGGGACTCAGCCTACTGGAGGGAGGGTCACAAAGACGTTCCTCCTGTGAGGGTCCCGCTACTGCAGTCAGGAGGCACGTCAACCCCCAAGGGCCTTAGTCAATGTCAGTTGCGTGCTTGTAAAGGTCACCAGAACAAAGGGGTGGGGGGTGGGGGCCAGGGCAGGCGAAGGAGCAAGAAAACACACACAGACTGTCTGGGGATGAGGCCTCACAACAGCAGGTATTGGGGGGGGCGGGGCGGTCAGAGAAAAGGCAACTTTTGAGGAGGGCTCATTAGCCGAGCGACTCGCCAATGGCCAGGGGGCCCTTGAGGCTTGCCTTCAACGGCCGGCGACAGAGTCACACACAGATTCCAGAAGTTCTACAGCAGAAACTGCATCGAGAGGAGGGCCCTGGAAGGAGCATTCAGTTCAGAGACGGTGACGACCCTGGTGATGACGCAAGTGGCATTTCTAACCCCATACGTTACAACCCAGACCGTCTCACGGTCCCAGCCGAGCTGAATAGAGGGGGCACCGTAAGGGGGCCTTAGAAACTTCCATCCTCCCGATGAAGAGTCAATACGGTCTCTTTAGGGATATTGTACTGAGGCTCTTGGATTTTTATTAGTAATTCAGAGGACTGGTGTGGGCGGGCGAGGACCTGGGGGAATTAAAGAAATGCACGCGGTGACTCGCGTGGATAGACACACGGATGTCAGTGCTGCACAGAATAAGCGAGAAGCTCCCACTCCCGCTGCTTCCGTGCTGCCCACGGAGGCAGGCCTGCCCGCCAGGACCGGAGGGCCCAGACGTTCCAGATGCTTCCAGCTCTCCGTGCGAGCAGATGCTTGCTCCCATGCACGCTTCCTCTGCATCCATCAGGATGCGCGTGTGTCCTTCTCTCTGGCACCTTCCCGCCCCTCCTCTGTCTCTCTCTGGCCCCAGGATGCCCCACCTCCCACGGACATCATTCCTGATAATTATAGTTTATTGATTCTCCTGGTGTTTGTCGCCCCTGGCGTCATGTTCTTCATCCGGCCGGGCCCCTTCTCGTCCATCACAGCCTGCATTTCTCGGGAGGCAAAGTGCTCAAGGTTCCAGTCTGGAGAGAGATCGCTGCTGCATCGACCAAGGCCGGGAACCTCTCAGAGGTGGGCCTGACCACCTCCCCAGCCCTCCACTCCCCTGCCCAGGCCCTGGGGGCTGAGTCGAGGGGGGCCGTCGACGTAAGAATCATAGCAGTAAATACGTATTGACACTTACCGCATGCCAGGCGGGTCGCCACTGCTGTGCACGGGCACAGTCTCCCCCTCCTCCCAAATCCCTCCTGTTCATCACCACGCATGACGCCGGCCCAGAGAGGTTCAGGGCTTGTCCCGAGTCACACAGCTGCTAAGCGGCACAGCTGGGATCTGCACCCCGAGCCTGTGCCCACAGATCCCCAGCTGCCCCCCACCCCCCGCAAAGCAGCAGGACCAATAATGTGGGTGAAGCAGATGGTGTGAGGTGAAGGGAAAACATCCCAAGATGCCAGTAAATAAAAAACAATGCCCCCTGAGGCTAGCGTGACTGGCAGATTCCCGCCCGTTGCCACCCAGAAAGAGAAGGTCCCCAGCCAGCTTGAGCCAGTGCCCCAGCTGCCGTCAGAGACAACCTGGCTCCCGAGCTGTTTACTTCTCGGCCATAAACAGGAAGGCCATAAAAGGGGCCCCTTTTGGTCAACCACTCAGGGGCTCCTCTCCCTCCTCCTCTTCCTTTTCCTCCTCCCCAGTACATGTCCCCAGGCAGAGGGAGTGTTTCCTTTCGACTGCTGCTACCTCCCAAGCGCCTTGAAGTGCCTTGAAGTGACCCCCGTGGGCTGGAAATTCCCTCTGTGAAAGTCACTCCTGAGTGGAGAACGGGGGAGACGCAGTGCAAGCCCAGAGTGCCCAGGGACAGGCGGTTCAGTGACAGATCGGCAGTGACATCCCCCCGGTCTCCACTGGTCCCCCTGATCTTTGAAACTAACGGATGCCTAGGAATGACCCATTTCCTGGAAAGAGAAAACTGTAATTCTTAAAGAAACCTGAAAGAAAGAGGCAAGGATATCCAGAGGTGAGGAGAGAAGCCACAAACGAGAAATCAGACAGCGGGTCTCAAAAGAATGTTCTCCATGACATGCTTTGCTAAGAGGTTCTGGAAAAAAAAAAAAAAAAAAAAAGATTCCATGACCAGGCAGAGGGTGCATGTTGCCCTCGGAGACGCCCAGCGCTCGTGGGATATTAAAGGTCTGAGAAGTCCTGCAGCGAAGGGGTTTAGACTTTGCCGTGCTACTCAATTTTCCAACTGTCTTTGATCACAAGATTCTATCTCCATAGATGGCCCATTTATTCTTTTTTTTTTATTATTCTTTTAAGTAACCTCTATGCCCAATGTGGGGCTCGAATTCGAGATCCCGCGATCAAGTTCCCATGCTCTGCTGACTGAGCCAGCCAGGTGCCCCCAGCCCATTTATTCTCATGGCATTTCGTGTTCCCCTCTATGCTTTGGGAACCTCTGGGTTAATGCAGGAGGTCAGATGCTCTCGGACACGTGCGAGTCTCATCTGACCATGACTTTCCTTGTCAGGGCCTTAGTCTTAGGAATTATGGGTACAGGACCTTCTTATTCTCCACTGTCCCGCTCCCCAGGAGTAAGCTGAGCCCCACAGAAAAAGCTGAAGAAGAGACACGTCGGACGTCAATCCCTTGGCCTCATCAGGGAGCGGCCCGTTTGGGGTCCGAGCCGATCTCCAGTTTCTGGAAAGACTTGCTCCGTGATAGCCCCTTGTCTCTCTGGCTGGGTGACAACCCACCACATCCTGCTTCACCCCCCACGTTCACAGTGACAGTCAAGCTTCCAGATACTCATCATACGGAACAATTAGTGTTTCCTCAAGGACTATTAGCATGTGAGGATGGCAGGCTCATAGCAAAATTTGAGTAACTCTGACAAGACGTTTTCTGTGTGGTTGAATCCCTGAAAACGTATGTTAGTCTCTCTACACCGGGAACACCCTTCACCCTCATCATCTTGCTACACGAGACCTCTCTTCTCCAGGCTGCATCTGAATGCAGTCGTTCATGGCAGATGCTATGTGGCCTTGAAGCACTCTGGGACTGCTGTGTCTGTTATAGGCCTATCATGTGGCACATACCTGTTACCAGCATGAATTCCCAGTTGTCTTTCTTTGTTTCTTTCAAAAAAAATTTTTTTTTTGATGTTTATTTATGTTTGAGAGAGAGACAGAGCATGAACAGGGGAGGAGCAGAGAGATAGGGAGACACAGGATCCGAAGCGGGCTCCAGGCTCCGAGCCGTCAGCCCAGAGCCTGACGCGGGGCTTGGACTCACAAACTGCGAGATCATGACCTGAGCCGAAGTTGGATGCTTAACCGACTGAGCCACCCAGGTGCCCCTGTTTGTTTGTTTCCTAATGAGAGGTTGGATGTCATAAGATCTCAAACTGGTGAACCAAATCAAGGTCACTGATGCCTTGACCTCACAGTGTTAAAAAAAAAACAAAAACAAAAACAAAACAGACTTCAACAAGTTGCCTGTCTATAATAATTGGGATTTCACATGGAAACTCTGGGTTAACAGCCTTTCTTTTAAAAGATCTGGCAACGGGGCACCTGGGTGGCTCAGAGGGTTGAGTGTCTGACTCTTGGTTTTGGCTCAGGACATGATCTTACGGTTCACGAGATCAAGCTCCGTACCGGGCTCTGTGCTGACAGTGTGGAGCCTGCTTGGGAGTCTCTCTCTGCTCCTGAGTAGCTACTCTCTGCTGAGTAGCAGCCTCTAGATGAGACCAATATCTTCAGTTAATAAAGCCCCCACCCTTCCCTGGTGTCGCTGGGAGACCAGGACACTTCATCCCAAGTCAACCACTAACCAGCTGTGTGATCATGAGCAAGTTACTAAACCTCTCTGTTCCTCGATTTGTCATCTAGAAAACGGGAACAATGATAGTACCCTATCTATAGCAGTTAGGTGATGTCAGGTTTGCTGTGGTTAAAAAAAAAAACTAATCTCCAAAATCTTGGTCAATTAATATAACAAAAGCTCATTTCTCACTGAACGCTCTGTGTTCACTGCGGGTTGACGCGGGGCAGGGTAGACACGGGGAGATGCTCCAATCATTGTAATGATTCGGAGTCCCCAGGCAGAGGCAATTCTTTCCTGTCACAGGCTTCCACCATCAGTGCAGGACCGTGAACAGGAGGAGAGGGGAGAAGAGTCGGGAATTACACGCCAAGGGTAAAAATTTCCTCTTGGAAGTGACACAAAGGAAGCTCATTCACATTCGGTTGACCAGTGTGAGTCAGGCGGCCTTGCTGACTTCACAGGGGGCAGGAATAGGCAAAGCTAACATGTGCCAAGGAGAAAGAGGGAAACCAAGGCAGATTTACTATAACGCTTCAGAGCCCCTCTCTTCCTTGGGCTCCTTCCAAGACCCTCTACCTAATTTTATATTTGTAACTTTTTTTTCCCCTTTCCAAAGGACCTGCAAGATTGTATAAGCTTCAGAGCCTACAAAACTTCGACCTCCCTCTGGACAGAAACATGTTTAGGGACCCGGATGGCTTCTCCAGGATCTCGTGCGCGCGCTGTTGGAAGTGAGTTAACCAGCAGACTTTGAAGACAGTGTCCAGCCCTGGGTCTGCACTGTATCAGGGTTGGACTTTATTATTATTAGGACAATAGTAAACACATAGTTCTGACTCATGCTGGACACACGCACACTAAATGTGCTTGGTAAGGAGCTCTACTCCATCAGGAAGTGATCAGTAACCAACATGGAGAGTTGCCATGATATTACAGCTAAGTAGAGAATGTGTGTGTGTGTGTGTGTGTGTGTGTGTGTGTGTGCGCGCGCGCGTGTTGGAAATAGAAACTCAGGGTCCACTGGCGCCCATGAGGGGTGGTCCCAGATGACTTGTGTGCTCCATGATGCTAAGTCAGGGACCCCTTAGAGGGGTGCGGCTGCCTAGGTAGGAACTAGAGACACAGAAGGCAAACTAATTATGCGGGCAGTCCCACCTCCGCAAACCGCCCATCTGGGAGGTCAGCCGGCAAACTTTGTTCCTCTTGGTATTCTAGGCCTGTGTGTCTTTGCTCTCAGTCGCCCAAATAAAGCTTCCCAGCAGTCCGCTTCCGGCGGCCTCCACACCCTGCCCCCACACATTGTCACTGGCTCACAGCTGTGAGCCCTTTTTCCTAACAAGCTTTTCTGGTCAGACACAAGCGATGAAGAAAGGGCCTCTCTCACCAAGCTGCGGAATTCTTTGCCCGGTGTGTCCTTCTATGATTTTTTTTTTCACCCTCCTTTCCAAGCTCCTTCTTGCAAGGCAATGCTCGCGTTTGTCCCATTTGAAAGCAAGAGAGAGTAAAGGAAACTTCCCCACCCTAAGTCACAGGAAAAGCCCCATCCAAGCTGCCTTGTCTCCAATTACTGGCTGAGTGTCCTGGGCAGGCCCCTCGGTCTCCCCGAGTCTGTTTCCTCACCTGCCCTGCCCATACCTGATTAAAGTGCTTGCTACGGGTAAAACACTTTATAAACGTCACGGGGTAAGGACAAAGGTACCACAATTATTTCTGCTTGGATTTCTCTCCACCAACAGTCACAGGGGTTTTTTTTTTAAACATTTTATTTTGTTTTATTTTCTGTTATTTTTAAAGTTCATTTATTTTGAGAGAGGAAGTGCAAGCGAGGGAGAAGCAGAGAGAACGCGCGAGAGAAATCCAAGCAGGTTCTGTGCTGTTAGCACGGAGCTCTATGTGGGGCTTGATCTCACAAAGTGTGAGATCACGACCTGAGCCCAAATCAAGAGTCAGACACTTAATCGACTGAGCCACCTGGGCGCCCCCACAGTTATGGATTTCTTATTGCTGTACAACGAATTAGCACAAATCTAGTGGCTTGAAAGAACAGGCATTTAAAAAATTTTTTTTCAATGTTTATTTATTGTTTAGACAGAGAGAGACAGAGCATGAGTCGGGGAGGGGCAGAGAGAGAGGGAGACACAGAATCGGAAGCAGGCTCCAGGCTCCGAGCTGTCAGCACAGAGCCCAACGCGGGGCTCGAACCCGCAAACTGTGAGATCATGGCCTAGGCCGAAGTCAGACGCTTAACCGACTGAGCCACCCAGGTGCCTCCAAGAGCAGGCATTTTTTTTATCTCACGGCTCTGTGGGTCGGAAATCGGGCGGGCTCACCTGTGTTCCCTACGCAGGGTCTCACAAGGCCCAAAGCAAGGCGTCAGCCAAACTGGACTCTTCTCTGGAGGCTCTGGAGGGATCTGCCTTCGAAGTCCTGCGGGTCGTTGGCACAATTCCTTGGCTGGTAGTTGTGGGTGTGGGGTCGAGTCCCACTTTGCACGCTGCCAGCCAACGTTGTTCTCTGCTTCCCTGCACTGTTCACATTCCCTCCCGTGTGGTCCCCTTCACCCTCAAAGCTGGCGAGGGGACTTCAGATCCTTCTGACTCTTTCAATCAAGGGCTCAACTGATAGAGTGAGGCCCACCCAGAGAACGTCCCCATTGCGAGGTCAAAGGCACTTGGGACTTTAATTCCACCTGCAGAATCTCTTCCCAAGAGTACCTGCATTCAGGTTTGCTTGAATAATCTGAAGAAGAGAATGTGGAAAAGGGGCAAGGGGTATTTTTCGAACGCTGCTGACCCCAGGGTGCTTCTTAAACTGCATTTCACGATGGCGAAATGATGACAGACATTCCGCCAAGAAAGGAATTCATAGTCCAATCATCGTGGAAAACACGAAGTTAAATAGTGATATCAGTGCCGTTGGTGTCGTTTTAAGTTTATTTATTTGGCGTCCACACCCCTTCCTCCAAGAGTGAGGTCCATGGAACCGGGTACCTCAATCACCCTCACCGCCTCAGAGGCGTTGCCCCTGAACTCAGTTTGCCCTGGGTTCAATGTGGAAAGTGGGAGTGAGATCCACACTTACAAAGACCAGAGGGAAGAGACATTGAGGGTAGCAATCCACTGAAACCAGGCATCTATCTGTCCATTGCCCTTCCCAGCTGGGCTTCTCCCGAAGCAGAGAGGAATGCTTCTTCTTGGAAGGTGGATGTCCCTAGCAGGCAGCCCCGCCCCCTGCTGCCCCTTGTCCCCTCCCCTGGCACTCCCTTCACGACTGTCCCAGGGCCGTTAGACCAGGGACGGTTTAAGCCAGACCTATGGCCACCCTATCTCTTAACCCTGTGCATCTGGGCACAAATTTTATATTACGTCCCCTGACATCAACTCCAAAATAATTTTGGTTTTCAAACCCATTCATTGGTAGCTATATGCCTGAATTCAAATTATGGTCCTTATTTTCCCTCTAAGGATCCCCTGGCCATCTTTTGGGTGGACAGCAAGTATGTTCCGGGCACTCTAATAAATCACAACTTCAGGTGGAAGGTTGTTCTTGCTGGAGGCAAGTGATTAAGCATCTTAATAGTGCAGCAAACTTATCAACAGACTCACCAAAAAAAAAAAAAAAAAAAAAAGGAAGCGATTTTATTCTCCCAGCTTGTGTTTCAGGGTATTTTACTACCTGCTTGCTGTCAAATGTCTGTCAAAGATTTTTGAAGCCCAAATTTGACTTTGAACAACCTCAAACGGTTTCTGTAATGCACCCTGCATCAGGCCCTATAAACGGCCAAGGATTCTGCCTGCACGATCTAACTGTCCAGTTCAATATCACCATGGCGCCTAAAAGGTTTTTAACATAGATATTAAATATATCCATATCATCGCTTCGGCGAGAGCGTGAGCTGTGCATTTTCCTCTGGGATCTTCCGGGCTATTTGCTGCTGACATACACTATTAAAAATAAACCTACCCCGAGGAACTAGTCATTTTACACGGTATTAGGACTAATGTTATCATTTAAGTAGCTGTGGAGATTTGCCAACTACAGAGGCCCCAGATAACGATGGAAACATGATCGTGTGAGATAATCGTCTGTGCGGAAATGAGTTTCATCATCTGTAATATGTCGTTTAGACGCTTATTTAAGACTTATACTATTGAACAAATATTGATGCCTTCAACAGAATAAGAAACATCAATGCCATGGTTAGATAAAGCATCAGTTTCACTTCTGGGGCCTGGGACCAGACTGGGTATGAAATGTCCTGGAATCTGTGTAGTGAGGAGGGGAAGGAGGGTGGAGGGGAGGGGAGGGGAGGGGAGGGAGGGAGGAGATTCACTTGAGTCCAGCCACCTTCCTTTTAGACACATGCCAGGCACTGACGTGTGCAAGTTTAAGGAGCCTGCACAGTGATCTTATAAAGAAGGCAGTATTTTTATCCCCATTGTCCAGACGAAGGCAAAGCGATGGTCAGCAGGTTTTCCTAAACCGAAGTTCAAGCACTGTCCCCGCCACCGGCCGAGGGGCCAAGACTCTGACAGCATTCTCACCACCCCCCATGGGGCAGAGAAGTTAGCTCATGGTGTAGTCCAGCAGCCAATCAATATTTTTTGAGCGTCTACGACGAACTAGGCACTGTGTTAGGCACAGAGCGTACAGAAGTGAAAAAGGCCTGAGCCCTGTCCCCCAACCCAAAAGTCAGATGTCGCAGTTTGGTAGAAGCAGCTGGATGCCCATGTTGAATGCCTGCACGGCTTGGAAAAAGTCAGTGCCCGTGCTCTGTGCCTGCACAGCTTTCTAGCGCTTTTGATGGACTGGATGGACCTCTTCAACGCCTATCAGACTCAGAGCTTCGCAAGCGAGGCTCTCCCCATCACAACAGGCTCGGGGCTCCCAGAACACATTCATCCTCCACATGTACAACTAGTTTCTGTCGTTTTCTGTTATGCGAAACCACGTCACCCATCCACTGTCTATGTGACCCTCCCGTAGCCCAGGAAAGTAGGTGATATTCGCCCATTTTACAGATGGAGACACTGAGGCTGGGAGAGGTAAAGTGACTTATCCCAGAGCACGCAGACGGAAGGACACAGTGGAGAGTATACTGCCTTCATCCCGCCACGAACCCACGGTAGAGGATCACATTAGCTGAGGCTTACGGCTTACCAGGCCCTTTGAGCCAGGTGGTATTATTTTGCCCATTTTAGGGCGACGAACCCAAGGCCCAGAGAGGTAAGTCACCGGACCTCCAGGCCCTCCTAACGAGGTGAGCCTTTTTGAAACAGGCAGCTCGGGTTCAGCAATGATTGGCCAGGTCCCCTTTGGTCCGGTCGCCACCACTCTGGGGACAGAAGCCTTCTTAAAGGCCAAACAGGGAAGAGAGCTAGCTCTCTTCTTGTCCCTCTCTTCCTCACTTTCTCTGGGATGCAGGGATCCCTGCGGCCTCATAGGAGCTGGAGCGATCTATTTTTATGTGGACAGGACACATAATTTGCAGGAGGGGTCCAGGCCGGGGGAGAGAGAGGGATGATAGAACCTGAGCTGGTTCTGGGGCGGGCACCGGTGCCTGATGGTGTCGCCGCGGGTTAACCTGCACCGCCGGCCTGATGGGATTTGGCAAAGTCAAGCCCTGTCTCACTGCTAGCCATTTCTACCTGCTGCATTTGCATATACATATGATATCCGTTATCCTAATTATATCTATTTTCCCAGGTATGGAGAGACATACCCCAGAGTTGGGGTGCCCATTAGCAGATCACACGGGCCTCTGCAGCTGTGTTTTGATCAGCGGAAAAGGTTCCCTGGCATCAGAGAACTGAAATCACCTTTTAGGGTATGACAAGCGCAGCCAAGCGTCTCGCAAGTGAAAAATCAGAGGTTTCTCCGAGGAAGGAGTGAGAACGACCACAAAGAATTAAAAGGAGAATACCCTTTAATGGTTTCCACTGTGAAAGCTCAGTCACGCTTCAGGCCTGCCATCCATCAGGCAGCGTGGCACTGGAGTGCCTCGGAAGCCCCCATACTCGCTTCTGGAAGGAGGGGGCGGCCGCGGGAGCCCCCAGGGGAAGCCCAACCCGCCATTTTTCCAGGCTGGGCTCCAGCAGGGAGGCCTTGAAGGTGAAGGGGCCAAGCATGGTGGCCAGAGTATTATGGATCCTGATGTATTCCCATCTGCCTCCAATGACTTGCAAAGGCTCTGCAAATCCTTATGCAAATCAGCAAAGCCGTCTTTTAGACCCTGAGGCTCAGGGACTCTTCACAAGACCACTGGTAGTATTTTCACGTCTGCGGGCCCCCACCATGGACTTGTATGCCCACGCTCCGGAGGCTTCCTTGGGGGTCTTGTGTCTCTGTGTCGCACATGCGGCCTATGGGTCAACACCTCAGGTGGGAAGCTTGTGAGTCCTTCGTAATACGAGGCATGTTCCTAAGTTCTCTCCTATCTCACTCTTGACGACTCTTATAAGCAGGTTTGTGACCCCAACTGCCCTGGGCCTAAAGGCACTCAGAGACCTGCCCAAGGTCAAATGGCCAGGCCGGACTGAACTCTGTGTAACCCTTGTGCCCTAACTTTGAGTCTGGTGCTACTCCCTCTATATTTTCCTGGTTCAGATATTGCATACGAAGAATGGTGGAGGACAGGGGAAGCCAGGAATCGGGACAGGGGATTCTCCATATCATCCCCAAAGAACCACACCGCAGAGGGGGAGCGGGGCTTTGTGGATTGAAGATGCTCCCCGGGTGATCATGAGGTGTTCCACCAGGTCCGTCGGATTGAAAGGTATTAATCCATTCTTTCCTTCGACAAATATTTACTGAAGACCTACTATATGCCAGGCATTGTTCCACACAGCTTACCTTCAACGGGAGGCAGACAGGTATCCGCTGTGTTAAGGGCTCTACCAAAAAGGAAACAGACTGGCCAGGGCAGTCTCCCTGAGGAAGAGCATCTAAGTCACGGCTCCTTCTAGAGCACGAACAAGTCCTGTGAGAGCCGCAGGGAGAGGATCTCAGCAGGGGTGCAACATGGCAGAGGTTCAGGAGCTTCTAGAAAGGGCTGAGTTTGAGAAGCAGAAAGGAGGCGGGCTGGCTAGAGCAAGGTTGTCAGGGGCAGATAGTACGAGATGAACTTGGAAAGGGAAGCAGGTGGGAGCCCACGCAGAGCCTCAGACGGTTTTTTAGGTAGCCTTTAGACTACCCCCAAACTTGTAGCTTAAAAATAAGGTGTTTTTTCCAGGGCGCCTGGGTGGCTCAGTTGGTTAAGCGTCTGACTCTCAGTTTCAGCTCAGGTCATGATCTCCTAGTTCATCAGTTCAAGCCCCACGTCGGGCTCTGCGCAGACAGCATGGAACCTGCTTGGGATTCTCTCTCTCCCTCTCTTTCTCTGCCCTTCCCCCACTCATTCCCCCCGTCTCAAAATAAACTTTTAAAAAATAAAGGTTTTTTTCATTAATAGATTAGAATAGCATAGTATATTATATGACAATGCAGTGGTTCTCAAGCTTTAGAATGTATCAGAATCACATGGAAGTCTTGGTAACGTTCCAAGAACCCCCCATAGAGCATATGTGGGGTGGGGCCTGGGAGTCCGCCTCTCCAACAAGATCCCGGGCAACACCTGCTGCTGGTCCGGGACCACTCTCTGAGCACCACGATGCTAAGACTGTTCCACCTCTATTCTGGGCCAGTTTTGGCTTTTGAAACCCTTGTTTCAGTGATGTGCGTGTCCATGTGTCCCAGATCCTGCTATAAAATGTGTTCTTTTAAGAGCGGGTCATACTTTCAGAAGCGGAAAGCCCCTAGATGAGAAATTTAGGACCTTTCTTTAGAAATCCTCATCCTTCGAGGGTCCCGTGAACCCTGCTGGGAAACCGTGGCTTCCCTGAAAGTAAACAAACCAGCAAAACACCTGAATGAAAACCAAAAATAAATGAAAGAAAATCTATGTGGAATAGGAAACAGGGTTCATTCATAGCCTCACCTTGGCCTTGATTTGTCCTACCAAACCTTCTAAAATATTTGGGTATAAAGCCCAGGTTCATGCTTGTCCCTTGTCACCCTGGCTCCTGACTTCAGTTCCCCAGGGGCGGGGGTTGGGGGGGGGGCACTCTGGCTGCTGGGATCATGTTTTGCCGTCCTGGGGCCATCCCCACAGTGTCGCCATTCTGCAGAAGGCCCACCAGGGTTCAGTCCTTCAGAAGCAAACCCGCTCACCTGGTTCACCCTGCGGCTTAGGTGGTTTTCCACACACACCTTGACTGGTTCCTCTGTCATCCAGCCCTCCTTCTCCTATAAGCTTCACTGGTTCCAGGTCCCCATGGGAAACTGGGGCTCAGTTCCAACTTCTTGCTCCTGGCCAGTTCTGACACCAGTTATAAAAGCATGTCTCATCCCTATTCAGGAGCAGGCCAGCCTCGGGGGGGGGGGGGATCTTGAGGGCCTCTCTCTGAAAGCCCAATGGAAAGGCAGCAGCCTCTGCAATCTGCGCTGTCTTGGTCGGTCCAGCCTGCTGTGACAAAGTGCCACAGACTGGTACCCATCGTGAAGATGAGTAGGACTGGCTGGTTGGAAATACCCAGAGCACCCGGAAGGCGCGGCATATACAGGCAGATGTTGGATCTTAGGGACAACTCGGGTTTGATCGCTGTGATTCAGATAGCGTTCTGGGGAGTACGTTGGGTTGTCAGAGCCCAGACCGGGGACAGAAACACCGAGAAGCCTGCAGAGCCGTTCAGGAGGAGCTGCCCTCCCACCTCACCTCCTCTCAGTGGCCATTTCTTCCCATCTATTGGCCCCTTGTGGCACAGCCACAGCTCGGTGCGGGCCACATCTGTGATGGCCTCCCCAGTCCCCGGCTCCCCTCTCACAGGCAGCCAGTTTGTACCTCTCTCTGGCAATTCTGGTTCTGCCTTGAATGGGGGCGGGGGGAGGGGGCGGGTATTCATCCCATCACTTACCTGCCACGGCGGCACAGAGCCAAGTCTGGGACGTGGCAGAGATTCTGCAGAAGCCCCCGTGCAGGAAACTGCCATGATGCCTGGTGAGTGTCACAGCTGACGTCCCCAGGAGTCCCGGTGAAGGCTCCGAAGTTGTGAGCGCATCCGTCTCCCTGACCAGTCTCTAGTCTCCTTGAGGGCGGGGACTGTGCTGCGTCCATTTGTCCAGCTCTGTCAACCACCATTTCCTGAGGGATCCAGCAGCTTCCGGAGAATCCTCCAGAGGAAGAGGTGAGATGAGAGAGGACTTGAGTCTCCTTGGGAAATTCCAGGCAGAGCCAAAGTCCCCAGACTCACAAAGGAAGTTCCCTTCCCCCACCCTCCCCTCAATGCCACTAAGATAGTTGTGATGGAATCCATGGGACCACCCTCCTGGAACTGCCCCACTCCCCACTGGGAATCACTTTGTAAGTACTGCGTGACTCCTGACCATAGGTGACTGGCCAGGGATTGGCACTGAGCCACACTGGACCACAGACAGCCCTTTCAGGGATCCTTGAAATGAAAACTGAAAAAGGGGCGCCTGGGTGGCTCAGTCAGTTGCGCGTCTGACTCTTGATTTTTGTCTCAGGTTGGGGTTTTCTCCTTCTCTCTCTCTCTCTCTCTCTCTTAAAAAAACAAAAAAAGCATCTAATATCTTGGAATAAGGCAGAGAGCGTTCCAGGCAGCCGCATTTCTGTCCATGAGGGCATGTCAGAAGTGGAGGAAGCTGGTCTAGTGGACAGGAAGGACAGTGAGAAGCAGAACGAGAGGGGAATGTGTGGGGAGGCCTCGTGAGCCCCTCGTGTCACTGGTTCCTGAAGTCTACCTGCACCTTTGCCGAGGTGCTCCAGCCCCTACTCAGTCCCTCTCCTCCTTACACAGGGTCCACTTGGACCTTTGTCACTTGCAACCCACAGCACCCCGACGAACGGCGCAATCCGCTCTGAGAAGTCTCTCCACCGGGGAGATGTCATGCCTTCGGCGAAGTTTCTTCTCTGCCCTACCTTCCCCCTTCCTCCAAACCACCCTTCCTCATGGATGGCACCAGTGACTGCACTGGGAGGCAAGCTGTGTTCTAAAACGACGTTGACAAATAAAACGAGCCTGTAAAGGCAATGAGAGGTGGCTAGGAGAGCTCCAGGGCGGGGTGTCTGTGAGAGAATGTGCGAGCCATAGACTGGTCGGATTCTAAAGTCCGGGCTGGAAAGAACAATGAACAAATAATGTATCTTCGTTCTTTTTATACCGCTGCTGTGTAGCGAAAGCATTTATTAACTAGAGAAGGAGATAAACCTGATCACAGGTATCAGTATGGGAAATCTAGTCACCAGCCTGGGTCCTCGTTATAAATAATGGATATTTAAATGCATTGCTATTCCCTTTAGTGGACCATGGGCAACTCCCTAATATCTGTATCTGTCCTCCGTCATCTGGGAAAGGCCATGCAGTTTGGGGTTTGCTGCCATCTCCAGGGACAGGTCTGAGGTTAATCACACCTAGCATGTGTTTTAGTAGTGCTCATGTGACCCAGTTCTGGCCAGTGAGACTCCAGGAGAGGTTTGCCAGAGGCTTCTGAGAAAGTTCTTTCATGTACTTGAGAGAGAGAGAGAGAGGAGGGGACAGCCTACTCTCACTTTCCCCAGTGGGACATGAACGAGGGAGCAAGGATCCTTGAGGCCCGTGACTGTCACCCTGTAGCCACAAGGGGACCCAGCTTTATAATGAGACTGGCACGGGTCCCTGATGTCATGACTGAGGCTCTGGATTAACCCACTCTGAGAATGGGAGCTACTAAATTTCCTTACTCTCAGATCACTTGGAGTAGACCATCGTGTGATGGTCAGCCCTGAGCTCGTCCTCATCGATGGAAGGAAGTCCCCCTAACGGGAGGCAGACTGCTCAGTGGTTAGCAGCTTAGTGTCTGGAGGAGGAGAATTCTGAGGGCCAATCCCAGCTCTGCCATTGGATGCCTGTGGAAACTGGGCAATTTGCCCAACCCTTTGAGCCTCAGTTTATTCATCTGTACAACGGGGCCATCAAGGTTCCTGTGGTGGTTATTTGCCACGTTGGGCTACGGAGAATCCAGCCCTCCCCGCCACCAACCGACATTCAAAACTCCTTTTGGGGACTCCCCAATGGGCATTATTGGTGCTTGAAAGGCAAGATCTTTTGTTCCTCCCCTGGCCCGGCCAAATGGCAAGTCTTTTTTTTTTTTTTTATTTAGTAAACTCTACTAGAACCCAATATGGACCTTGAACTCACAACCCCAGGATCAAGAGTCGTATGCTCTATTGACTGAGCCAGCCAGGCCCCCCAAATGGCAGGTCTTGATGTAAGCCCAGCATATCCTGATCGAGTGGACTCGAGGGGATTGGTCAGCTGAGCCGGCACACGGAACAGCCTTCCCCTGCTGCCTGGTCCTCTGGGATCCACCGCGCCCCTGCCCCTTGCCGCAGCCTTGTGTTTCAGCCCTCTAACCACTCTGGAAGCCCCAGTGTCCTTCCCATAAACTCCGTCCTTCTGGAATAGCAGGTTGGCTTCGGTTGATTGCAGCCAAGAACGCTGCCATATAAAAGGGCCTTCTTTGTAAGGCTGCTGCAAAGCCTATAACTGAGATTGTACTTGTAAAGCGTTTCAGTGAATGCCTGGCTCAGCACATGTAGCCATTGAGATTATTACGGACTCAGATGGCCCCATGAAGGGATGATCTGAGTTAAACACAAGGTTTTAATTGACCAAAAAAGGGTACACAGAATCCTAGTTGCCGAATTGGCAACCTTCCCTCCACACGCAGGCTCTGGCTGCTTGGGGTCTCCCGCCTGCCATATTCACCATGAATTGGCAACACTCGGTGAACACAACAGAATGAAGACACAGACCATCCAAAGGCCAAAATACCACGCAAACAAGAATGCTGAGTGACGACTTCGGCGACCAGTGTCCTTTACCCAGAGTTTGCTAGCCGTAACGCGAAAACCACGTTACAGCCTCGGGGCCCCACGGCCAACAGACTGCCTGAGGAAGCCAGGGCAGCGAAGGACAGGGCTCTAGGGCAGAGGTCAAGACCAGATCTGGAGTTCAAACAATCATCCCACCGCGGGCGCATTCTGCGACCGCTCTGCCTGGCCTCCTGGCCGCCAAGCACGCTTTGAAGTAGGAGAAGAGGCTGCTTCTTACCTGACACAGGGTAGTAGGAGTCAGGTGAGGGCATGTGACTTTACTTTGTAATCTGGTACTTTCCAGGCATCAAGTGATCCCTTGCCACCAACAGCAACGTCATCAACGGCATCGTCATCTCCCGCCTGACATTCATAGAGCCATCGCTAAACCCCAGGGACGGGCTACACGTTTTATACACATTAGTCCAATAGATCCTTCCAACAACCTACGAGGCCAGGTACCATTATGGTCATTAATAGACTGAGACTTGCAGAAACTGAGGCGCTTGACCTGGCCCTTAGCCACTCAGCTGTACAGCCCGATCGCCAGGAAGGCCCCTCTCCCCATCACCCCACTCACCCCTCCTGAGTCATTTCAGGCAGCCTTATCCTCCACAGACCTTTCTCTCTCTGCAGGCCGAACAGCCACAGACAGAACTTTTGCTAAAGTGCCTTCACGTTTTTACTTGGAAGATGGGTTTTATGCCCCGGTTGCGGCCGATGGCAGATCCTGTCTCTTCTACATTATTAACTCTCATGTACATGCCGTAAACATGTCCCCTCGGGGCTGATGGCAATATATTGATCCAGACTGTTTAATCCCACACGCCAAGTCAGAGGAGCGGGTACGCGCTCTCCCCCGTGAGTGTGGCCTGTGGGCTCCAGGCGTGTAAATCTCCCCGCACACCCCACGGCTGGGGGGACCCAGAAAATAAAGGATTATTTATGAATGGGATCCTCAGGTGTTCCGCCCCAGATGAATGGCTTTCGGGCCCAGCGAATCAAGGGTGGAAAAAGGAATCACGGCCACACCACTTTGATGAGGAAAACAAATCAGAAGACGCATGCATCTTTCTGAAAGGTCACTGTGCCTGCAGACCTGGCTTGTCTCTGTGGGGGCACAGCATGGCGATCGGAGGGAGGAAGCCGTAAGGACCATCATGTATACTGTCACCATGGGGGGGAGGGGGCAGCCGCAGCCCCCAGTACCACACTGGGGGAGCTGTACTGCAGCCCCTGAGTTTTTCCCTTCTCTCCCCTTCCTCCAGGGAGGTGGGACACAGCCGATCAATAAGGTGCGCGGATGGAAGCGCCTGCAGCACGGTCGTTTCTCAAGTCAGACCCAGATGGCACCTATCACTCGCTGCAAAAGGCTGCCAGAGACAGAATCAAGGCTCATCCCGTCGTGGGGCCCGCCCGTCTCTGCCTCTGTGATAAACGTCTTCTGCCTCCCGCACGAGCTTGCAGCAAAGAAACCATTTCCAGGATGCAACACGCCGCCTGCCTGGCACCTGCCCGCCACCTGCCCGCTGACGTTTCCTTGTGCTGTGAAACAGCCTTCCCCGGGGGTCCCTGGCGCTGGCCGGGCCATCCCCAAGGGTTCCCCCCACCGCCCCATTTTATTCCTGCGCCTTGGCAGGAGAGCAGAGCCCCCAGAGCCTGCTGCCGGAGGGGTTCGGGGCAGCTTCCCGCTGGAGGGACCCACGTGCTGCCGAGAGGCATTCCAAATTCAATTACTCCAGGGAGGCCACACCTCATTAGGCGTGCCTCGGCTTTTGGAGAGGAAAAGGTGTTTTTCTGCCAAACGAGTTGTCTAGCGTGCGTTCTTCTTCTTCTGTCTTGGGGGCGGGGGGGGGGGGGGGGGGAGCCAAGTCTGGCTGTTGCAGCCAAGGTGGCTCTAAGCACTTTGCTTCCTCCTGCTGATCCGAGCCAGAGAGAGACGGGCAGTGGCCAAAGCGCTCAGGGCCTAGGTCTGAAATAGACAGCACAGGCACACACCCAGCGGGGCTCTTGGCTCCCTTCCTCCCTCCACGTGTTGGACGGGAAAACCAAAATCCACGCCCCCCCCACCCCGGACCCACAACACCCTCACTGTACCAGGCAGAGGGGTAAGGTGCGGGGATGGCCGGGAGCTCACTCCCACCGGCCTTCGTTTGAACCCACGGCCCCAAGAGGCTGTTGGCCTTGAAAGTTAGAAAAATAACACACGGACGGGGCACCTGGGCGGCTCAGTCGGTTACGCGTCCGACTTCCGCTCAGGTCGTGATCTCGCGGTTCCCGGGTTCGAGCCCCGCCTTGAGGGTCTGTGAGCCCTCTGCCCCTCCCCCGCTCATGCTCTGTCTCTGGCTCTCTCAAAAATAAATAAACATTAAAAAGGAAAGAAAAATAACGTGAGATTTTTTTTTTCTTCTCCCACTCTGCAGTCAGCCGAGAAGCCTACGCAAAAGCATTCTCTGGAGGTGGCGCCCTCTGCACCAGGGTTTCTTCAACCTCAGCGCTATGACATCTTCGGCCGGTGACTATAGTGGGGACTGTCCCAGGCGTTGTTCGGCAGCATCTGCGTCTCCACTCCACTATGTGCCAGGAACACACCCCAGCCACGACGACCCAAAATGTTCCCACCGGCTGCCAAATGTCCCCGAGGGTGGAGATTGCCCCCAGGAGAAACCCCTGCCTCCAGCAAAGGGGCAGAGGTGGGAATAAAGCCCGGGTGTCCGGGATCTGGGGTAAACATTCCAGAGCCCACACAGCTGATACCCACGTCATTGCCAAGAGAACGGACTCAGGAGATGTGAAAGGGTCTCATAAAACAATCAGCAGCAGCCACCTTTGCTGGAATGGCAACAGGACGTGTCAAGGGCGGACCAGCCGCTCAACACACACCATGTCTAACAAGTATTAGAGGTTATTAATGCTGGTGCCACGCGCTGGTGACTCAGAGTCACGGGCAGCCAGAGCCACATTTTCACCAAATATGGCAAACGCGAGCTACCGTGGCCAGGCCACCCTCGATGCTGCAGGAGCACACGGGAATGAGCTTCTGGCTCCTTCACAGGTGCGGTGCCGGAGCGGGGACATTTCTGGACGCTGGACGAGCTGGACCTCTGAGCCACGCTCCTGTTGGAAGATCTCGTCTTCGTCACCCCATCCCTACCACGCTTGGCGTTAACATTTGCCGGCCGCTCACTGAACACCCTCGCTACGCAGGGCGGTCCGGGGCCCCGGGGGCACCTGTATCGCCTGGGAGCTTGTTAGAACATCTGGAACCCCAGGCCCCACTGCCGACCTCCCACTGCATTCCAACAAAATCCCCAGGTTGTTTTTCTTTTCTTTTTTTTTTTAACTTTTAAAAATGTTTTTATTTATTTTGGAGAGAGAGAGAGAGAGCACGAGGAGGGGAGGGGCGGAGAGAGAGGGAGACGCAGAATCCGAAGCAGCCTCCAGGCTCCCAGCTGCCAGCACAGAGCCTGACGCGGGGCTCGAACTCACGGACCGCGAGATCATGACCTGAGCCGAAGACGGACGCTTCCCCGACTGCCCACCCAGGTGTCCCCCTCCCACCGCGGGTTATTTCTGAGAGCACCTGAAGGCTGAGATGCTACTCTCTCTCGTAACAGTACGGGGCTGCTAACATCCGTCAGCATTTTAGAGCGTGCACAGATGCCCTTCACCAGCCTGTCTCTCCCCAGATCCACTCATCCAACAAATATTTACTAAACACCTACCATGTGTCCCGCCCTTGGGGAGCCAACAGTCGGGCACCCTCGCCAACACCCCCAGACAGGTGACTATACAGAGGAAGTCATGTGATTTACGTGGATAATGACGCTCCACCAGCTCACCTACGAGCCTGGGGGTAAGATCCTGCTACCAGTAACCAGAGCAGAAGGGTTTCAACTCCAACACCCTTTTCCTCAATTCTATAGCTCTTTCTTCTACACCCATACTACTCTTCAACTACAGCCATCAGGGCAAAAAGAAGAAACAGAAGTTTCTGCCTGTCTTAACTACTCAGTCATACCGAAGGCAGGGTTGGGGGCTGGGGTGGGGGGCACTTGTCTCGATTGCCAGCTTGCGTCATGAGCTCATCTAGAGGGGCGCCTGGGTGGCTCAGGCAGTTGAGCGTCTGACTTTGGCTCAGGTCATGATCTCACAGTTCGTGGGATCGAACCCCACATCGGGCTCTGCACTGACCGTGTGGATCCTGCTTGGGATTCTCTCTCCCTCTCCCTCTCCCTCTCCTTCTCTCTCTCTCTCTCTCAAAATAAATAAATAAACTTAAAAAAAAAGGAACTCATCTAGAATCAGAGAGTTTAATTCATGGGGGTAGATTTACTTAAAGCTCTTCAGCAGCTGCACAGTTCTAAATCAAAGGCATTTAAAGACCACCCATAAAAAAAAAAAAATACAAAGCAACCACAGCTCTGTTATCTTAAATCAAAACAGAGGTCCAGATTGTGCCCACGCCATGGACTCCAAACTCCTGTCCCAAGTCCCCTCCTCACCTGGGCTTCCTAAAACTCGAGGACGTTTTTTTGTTATCACTTTGTTTCACTTGGTTTTGTTTACTTTTGTCCTCTCATAAAGATGTCATGAGACCTGGCGTGAGGCACCCAGTGGCTCCAAACCCCTGTGATTCCAGGGCAATTACTCAAGTGCCTCGGTTTTCTCATCTGTAAAATGGGAAACATGGGAACTGCTTTACGGAGTTCCTGGGGGGATTCAGGAAGCTAATTAATGTGAGTACGGCGCTCAGCCCCAAGCCTGAGTCCTGGCAAGGATGCGACCGTGGCGGTTATCTTCTCCCTCCCTTTTTTTCCGAAAACATTCCAGCAGGTGGCTGAGGGCCGATGGATGGTGCCTGAGGAGTCTTTCTGAGGGATCCTCCAACATGCTGGGTTGAGCTGGAAGGGGTATGACGAAGGCAGAGCCCCATTCAAATGCAGAGGATGGAACTCAACTGAAGGGCTGTTGCTGGGGCGTCTGGGTGGCTCAGTCGGCGGGGCGTCCGACTTGGGCTCGGGTCACGATCTCGTGGTTCACGAGTTCGAGCCCCACGCTGGGCTCTGCGCTGACAGCTCGGAGCCTGGAGCCTGCTTCGGATTCTGTGCCCCACCTCCGCTTGCATTCTGTCTCTCTCTCTCTCAAAAATAAATAAACACGAGAAGGGCTGTTGCTGCCCTAGATGCCTGAAGTAAAGCTTGCGGCCATCCCCAGCGTCCGTTCTGGGGACCTCCTGTGATGTTCAGGAAAATAAAAAGATTGCGGTGAACGTCTCAGGTGCAGGATGGGGCCGTACAAGTCATAAAGACACCTGACATTCTTCTGGTTCTCAAAGCTCAGGGAACTCCCCACTACATGAGTTAGATCCCCCTGAGACAGAAGCTGAAAATGCCAGGCATCTATTCCCCCAGGCTCCCTTGCAGCTATGCAGCAGCCCCCAAATGCCCTGCCGAAGACTTTGACTCCGGACCCAAGGCCTGTAGGGAATCCAGTCTGCTGAAGACGTCACAGGAGTGGGAACTACAGCCAACACCCAGAAGCTTCTATGGCACCCAGCTTCTGCAGGGTCAGCATTGGGACTGCTTCCGTTGGTGAGAGGGATATCTCCTCAGGAGCTCTTCTGGAGACCAGATCTAGACAGGCTGAGCCTGATTCTCTTGCCCTCTTAAGGAATCTATGAGCACCCCCCGAGCCCCTTAAAAAGTGATTTGTCTGTGGAAATTAAAGGGTCTTTTGCTGAAGCTAAGAACACAGAGGGAAGCACCCCCCAGCTTAATTTCTGGTCCTCGATTTAGCTTGTAGAGGGTCGCAAGGACACGCCGATCGAGAAAGCCCCACCGCCGACCCACCTCCCCTGTCTGTGTGAGTGCGTCCCAAAATGGGAACTCTGGGACACCCACGTCAAAGTCAACTACGGTGTAACTAGGGTGTTGATGAAAAGGCAGGGCCCTGGCCCTCACTGTGTACATACTGAATTAGAATCTTTGCAGCTGCAGTCCAGAACGATTTGGAGGTGGTACAACTTCGAGCTTACATTTTGTGTGACTCTGTTTTCTGTTGCGTGTTTCTTCTTCATCATGTTTTTCTCGTAACCTGTCCGTGGCAGGTTGGAAAGAGAAACCTCGTTCTTCCCCCGAGATGGTCCTTCCTGACAACTGCGTCGCGGCATCTTGAGCTAATCCTCCCGTCAGCAAACTACAAGCCAGCGTGAATAGTGTGGGTCCAGCTTCAGATTCTGAAACTCTATCTGGATGCACCAGCTGCTGGGGCTCGAACCTTCTCTCTCTCACCAGCCATGGGGCCTCTAATTCCAAGACTAGATTAGCACCTGGCATTCAAAGGGCTTTTTGTTTCTGGGTAGAATCACAGAAAAAAAGTCACGACGACTCCAAAACACCAGGAAAACTTTATGCTTTTTCCAGGGTCAAGGTAGTTGGCTCAGTGCCAACCCCAGTCCCAGAACTACCCAAGCAAATACTTGTTCCCAGATCAAACGTGACCGAGCCCCGAAGACCTTAGAGGGGTCGAGTGTTTACATACGACAGTGGCGACTTCCATTTAAATGTCTTTTTAAATTCCTTATCTCTACCGTACATTTCCAACATGTTCCAAAATGAGAAACCTCGTTTTTCATCGTTGTGGAGATACGACTGAAGCAAACCGAGCCACACATGTGTGAGGTGTACAATCTGATCCGTTTTGAAATGTGTATGTAACTGTGCGACCGCGAGGACAGTCAAGAACACGAACATATCTATTACCCCCACAAGTTTCCCTGGACTCCTCGACAGTCTCTCCTTCCCTCCCCCTCTGTCCCCAGGCAACCATTCAACCACTAATTTGCTTTCTGTCCCCATAGATTGGTTTGCATTGTCTAGAATTTTATAGAAGTGGAATGATGCCCTGTGTACTCTTTCGGTTCTGGCTTCTTCTTCTTCCTCCCTTTTTTTTTTTTAAGTTTATTTATTTTGAGAAAGAGAGGGTGAGCAGGGGGCAGAGAGAGAGGGAGAGAGAGACAGAATCCCAAGTAGGCTCCACGCTGTGAGCACAGAGCCTGATGTGGGGCTCGAACCCACGCACCGTGAGATCATGACCTGAGCCGAAATCAAGAGTCGGTCGCTTAACTGAGCCCCCCCCTCCAGGTGCCCTGGTCCTGGCTTCTTTCACTCAGCATAAGACTTTCGAGATTCAGCCACCTCACTGCAAGTATCGGTGTCTAATTCCTTTTTACGGTTGAGTAGTATTCCATTGCGTGGACCTTCCACAATTCGTTTTACCCATTCAACTAGAAAGCCCAATCCAAAAAAAAGGGAGGTGTTTAATTTCTCAAATCCTCCTGAAAGTAGAATAAGGAGGAGGAGAGGAAGCAAAGGGAAAAGGAGCACACTTTTCCGAGCCCGTCCCTCCTCAGGATGTTTGCGACTGCTCTCTCCTCGGCCCAGAATGCTCGTGTCCCCAGATCGTGGCATGGCGGACCCCTTCCCCTCATTCCTGACTCGGTGTGAAGGTCACTTCCTCGGAGGCCTTCCTGACCCCCACCTCTCCCTCCCTGTTCTGCCACCCAAGTCACTCTTCATTGTGCTACGCGGCATTAGATTCTCCAAAATGCTTCCCAGTCTTGGATTTTATCCAATCTATCTTTTTTTTTAATGTCTATCCCCTTCCAGAATGTGGACTCTGGAACACCAGAGACCTTCCCCATCTGTTTTCAGAGTTTGTTTATTTATTTGTTTACCTTAATTTTTGTAAGTTTATTTTTGAGAGCGACAGAGAGAAAGAGACAGTGAGCAGGGGAGGGGCAGAGAGAGAGGGAGAGAGAGACTCCCAAGCAGGCTCTGCACCGTCAGTGCAGAGCCCGACGCGGGGCTCGAACTCACGCTGCCTCGAGATCATGACCTGAGCCGAAAACCAAAAGTTGGACGCTTAACTGACTGAACCACCCAGGCGCTCCTATTCCTTTATTTTTTAATGTTTATTTATTTTGTTGAGAGAGAGAAAGAGAGAGAGAGGGAACGTGCACGAGAGGGGGAGGGGCAGGGAGGTGGACAGAGGGTCCAAATGTCTCTGCGCTGACAGCAGTGAGCCCAATGCGAGGCTCGAACCCACCAACCGGGAGATCGTGACCTGAGCCAAAGTGGGTCGCTTAACCAACTGAGCCACCCAGGCGCCCCTGGTTTATTTATTTATCTTCAGAGAGAGAGGGCATGAGCAGGGTAGGGGCAGAGAGACAGGGGAGAGAGAGAATCCTCTCTCTCCGGGCTGCAGTGCCTGACTCAGTGCTCAAACTCACGATCCGTGAGATCGTGACCTGAACCGAAATCAAGAGTCGGACGCCTAACTGACTGAGCCACCCAGGCGCCCCAACCTTCTCTTGTCTTTCCACAAGTCTATCCTTCATGCCTAAAGTACTAAGCGGCATAGGCAGGTGCCCAATAACGTTGGTTCACTGAGTGAGTGAATCAGTGAATTGATGGGAAGGTTGAGTTGTGCTTTTGTAACGTTTTAAGGCCTTTCTCGTTTCGAAAAATCTCAGAACTCCTTGATACAGCAGTGACTTTTGGGAGGCCACCCACCAATGCTGGGAGCTACTCATAGATCAACTCAGAGGCCTGGAGGAGAACAGAAGGAGCAGCCGAGACATGGAGACCCATTTAATGCACCGGCGAGAAACCTAGCCTGGGCTATCCCCACCGCACTGGCTGGCTCTAACTCTCCTACAAATCATCCGAAATGCTAAATCATGTTGAAACCCCTCTGACGGTGACCACCGGGAACTATGAAGGACACTCACGCATAATTTACATACTGCCAAGCTCCTAAGAGCCTCTAAATAAAGCCCCTGAGGGCCCCCGGGCACTATTTTTGAGGAGAAGGACATCCAGTGACAGATTAAATCGAGTCTGTTCCTTCAACACCAGAGAAAAAAGAAACCTCGCCGTCCCCGCGCTGACATCTGTGAATGTCTTAAGCTGCCTTTGCTGTCAGACGCTTCCCGAAGAAGCCCCGATTCCCCGGAAAACGTACACATGGGTTACGGTCTCCCATTTTACAGAAGGCGCCGCCACCACTCACGGGTATTTTTTGCTCAGACTTTCATTCTTGCTCTACATCTTAACCGTACAAAGTGTTTTCATCGCGAGGCAGAGGGGAGGGGAGTTCACAAGAGCGCTTTGCGTTCCGACAGTAAATGTGAAATTACCTTTGATTACAACAGGGTTCTCATACTGATAACGAGGTGGGGGCCGCAGCCGTAGAGGGTCGGCATCCAGACCCAAAAGACACACACCTGGCGGGGAAGGACGACAGGGACAGGCCGATAGGTGGATTTCCCGCCCCGACCATTAGCTTTGGCTACAGAATGCTCTGTCATTACAACCATGCTCAATTTTTATAATCCGACAAAAAACGGAAAGCTAGAAAAGCCAGCAACACGAGGCCTGAGTCAACACTGCGCACGGTTTATACCTTGCAAGGGGCCCAAAGAGAAACAGCACCTGTTTTATTGTTTTGTTTTGTTTTGTGCCCGATTCAGAGGAGTCCACACAATCAAAACACAAATGTGGGAGCCAAATAAAACAACGCAGTGAATACAGGCAGGGACCTAAGCGACAGGCCGCATGCATGTCACTAGTGCTCAGGAACCTTCCAGAAGCGGGTGGATGATCTGTCCCTGGCCCACATGAACAATTCAGCTTGGGCTCATGCACAACCTGCTCTAGTTTCAACTTTCGGTATTAGTTGCGAAATGGGAGACATGCCCTGAAACCCAGCACTGGTTTTACCCTTGCTCCTATGCCATTCCATTCCCCACCCCAACACTGAGCCAGGCAATAACACCCTCCCCGGAAACAAACACTCTGACTAACTGCCCTTAAGCAAGGGAGGGATTAACAATGTTTCTGTGGTCTCCCCCATGCCTGGCATGTTACCCTGCAGAGTAAATGAATAAAGGAATAGATGGGTGGATGGGTGAACGGGGAATGATCTTTTAACCATCCCGTAGCATCCGATGCTAACAACGTGTAGGGGAATAACAATAATAGTTAACGCTTATATTTATGCTAATTGTATGCCAGCCACTATTCTAAATTCCTCATACATATTAACTCTTTTAACCCTCAAGAGCTCTATGAAACAAGGACTATTATTATCTCCATTAAACAGATGAAGAAACTGCTGGAGGTATTTGGAGGTCACGCGGCTCAAAGCAGGCAGAGCTGACTCCTTGCTGGATGCTTTGAATGAGGCACCGTGCTTCCTCTCCATCAGCTACATTTGATGAAGCAGGAGACAGGAGGGTCGTGATCCTCCCTGGACCAAGCGTATGTACCCACTGTGTCCTCAGGACACGGTTAAATGACAGCCAGGATGTGAACCCCACCAGCCTGACTCCGATGCCCAGGTAGGCCGTGTGAATAAAGCCGGCCAGGGGCAGTTACTGGAGATCAAGCAGTTAAGACACTGTCGAGGAGCCTGGGATAAAAGGCCAGTTTTCTTAGCGCTGTTCTCCCAAACTGGAGGTGCTGTGGGGTCCAGGAAAGAAAGAGAAAATAAAAACAAATCTGGAAAGTGGAGGCTGCCCCCCGACTCTCCCGAAACCATTTTGTTTGGGTTGGAGAAGGAGAGGCTCGCTGGCGTCTTCCCGTCTTCAGTCCCTGGGCGAAAGGCCACAGCAAGACCTAAGCAAAGGTTACGTCCATTCCGGCCTGAGCACAGTTCTGAGCAGGGCTGCTCAGGGACTGGAGTTTAGTACAAAACAGGTCAGAGAGTCTGGGGTGGGGAGGGGACGCTCAGGATGAAAGAGTGGAGGCCAGGCCAGAAAGAGAAAGAAATGACAGTGCAATCATTAAGAAACTTCACTGAGCTGGAAAAGGGGAGAGAAGAGGTGGGTGGGCTATCCATCGCCCCCCCCCCCCTTTTTACTCATCACACATAGGGAGCCAGAAAGGCTGCAGGTGTTAGCAGCGCGATGGAATTGAAGTTGCTTGTGGGCACGGGGTGGGGGGGGGGGGGAGTCAAAACGCTGACAAGCAGCGCCCTCCAAGCAGAAGCACGTCTCTCCCTCACGGAGTAGAGAGAAAGCCAGAGAAATATCTCCCCATGAAAGTCAGAGCGCAGCTGAGATCGGTAGGGTTTGTAAATTCCCAATAATGTCAGAGACAGGCCTGGCTCACAAGGCTGCTGGGCAGACAAGAGCCAGGACCCCAGGACAGTCCTGAAACCAGAGTTGGCCATTCGGATTTCTACCAAACAGAAACCAAAAGGTGCCTTGCCCCTCCACCCTCCATAAACGCTGACCATCCCCAGGCACATGAGCTTTTTTGTAAAATCAAATGCACATCTCTTTGGAAATTGTTGATCTATTCTTGAAAGGGGCACATTGTGCTACAGAAAGTGGCAGCCGATAATTTTTTTTTTAAGTTTGTTATGGGAGATTGGCTAAATTAGTTTATCTAGGAGTTCCCATTGGGACTTCTTTTGAGAGGATCTCCTGTATGAAGGAAAATGAGTTTCCTGGCAGACCCCCGTCACACCCCCCAAAAGCACAGAGTCAAGGGCTCCACAGATCTCACACCTATTCCCAGCAGATGACACAAGATCTCACCATTTTTCACTGGATCCAAAGGTCCTACGACCTCTAGGTTCCAGGAATTAGCTACACTCTATTCATTGCAGGAGGATGATTTTTTTTTTTTTTTCACTTTGAGAAAACCTCAATGGGATTTTAACCGAAGGGAAGCAAAGGTTTTCTTTTTATAAATTCGATTAGTCTTTCCCACTTTCTGTACCTCGAGACATTTCCTTTGGGAAGAATTTTATACCCAGAGACCCCCTTAGCGAGGCACTGTTGCATGCGGGGCGCGGTGAATTTCAGCGCAAGACGCTGCATGTGGACGGAAAGCAAAAACCGCGGGCACTTGCAGTCGCCAGCAAAGTCAGTTTGTGAATGCTGCCGTGGGGATGGCCCTGCCAGAGAAGGAAGATGAAGTTTGCCGCGGGCAGGCTGTGTGGGACCTCTGGCTGGGATGCGTGCGGGTGGTTACCAAGCCCGCCCTTCGCTCGCCACGGCTGACTTTCCCGCCGGAGCCGGCGCCGGGGCGCCTGGTCCCCGCGCTGCACCCGGCGCCGGTCTGGAGATAGCCCTTGGCTGTGGGCGGCGGGAGTCCCCCTGAAAGTGCGCCTTTTCGCCGCCGGGACTTAGCTGCTGGGGAGCGAGCGCGCCGAGTGCGCACTGCGTCGATCGACTCCGCCCGGACCGGGGGTACCCACCCGAGCCTGCTCCCCGAGGCCTCGGGTTCGAAGCCTCTCCCGTGGCGGAGGAGAGGTTGGGATTTGAGCAGCAGCCGTTCGGTTAAGGAAGGAGTTTCTGAAACTCTCGGGAAAGCGAAGTCCCAGGGCGTGGAAAATAATCGAGCCGACGGTGGGTTTTCCAAACTTGGATCTTTGCTCTGGGACATTTTTTCTGCCCTCTTCCCCAGTGCCCTAGCCCCCACCCGGGGCAAGAGTTCTAAGGGCTAGGGTAACTAACTGCATCAGTCCTTTCTCTCTCTGCCCACCGCCCCCCAAAACTTTCAGACCAGAAAAATACAAATAACCCCTAGGAGTGGTTCCTGCGGGCGCGTTCAGGCGTCCCCATCCAACACACACACACACACACACACACACACACACACACACACACCCCACCATCACCACCACCACCACCACTCCGTCCCTCCCACCTCCTGGTAGAGGAGGGACTGGGAACCTGATCTCCGGGCTCCTGCCCCAAACGTTTCCCCATCAATAATGCTGATACCATCGATGTGCCTCCACCCCCGCCCCCCGAGCACCGCTGCCGTCTTTTCGCCGCTTTTTGCTTGACAGAAGAAAACGAAACCTCCCGTAGTGCCCTCCTACCCTTGGCCAGGGGCCCGCGGGGACTGGGGCCTGGGGCAGAGCAAGCAGGGGCACCCGTAGGGCGAGGGGAGAGGGGGGCGTCCTTCAGTTCTGGGGTGCTCAACCAGCGCCGGCGGAAAGAGAAGGAGGGTCCCGGGCGCAGGCCAGGCCTCATTCCAGGCTCCATCCCAAACCTGGGGTCAGACTGGGCCGGCATAAGATATTTTTGCGAGTGGGAGAACCAGGCCTCGGAAAGGGGAGGCTCGACACCCTCTCCCCTGCCCAGGATTGGGATGACGCGGGGGCGGTTCGGCGAAACCCCTTATTTGGGGACTCATTGGTGGCCCGTGGCCTTGGGGCACAGCCCTTCGGTCAGCCACCCCACCAAGGCGTTCTAGGTCTTGGGAAAACCGAGGAGACTCATTAGTAGAAACATGGCCATCGAGCCCCCAAAACGTGAGTTCGCCCACCTGGCCGAGCGCCTCCCCCGGGTGCGGTTCTTGTTGGCCCACGAGGTCACGACCCTGGCGCAGCAGCAGCCACACTTCGGGCCACCCCCCATTCCCTAGCGTGGATCAGCCCCTGAGTGCTAAGTCCTCTGGTGGAAAGGGCAAGTCCGAGCCCCGTCGGCCCGATTCGCCCAGCAGCTGCCCCACCTTAGGCTGGGGCGGCGCGACCCCCTCTACAGCGCGCAGGTCACTAGGGTGAGCAAGGCGTGGGGACAGGCTCCAGCTGTGGCACCTCACTTGCACTCGCTGCCTTCTCTCGACCGGCTCAAAAATAAAAATCAACCCCCACTCTGTCTCCGTTTTCATTAATTTAATTATTTCTTTGCCTCGCGGCACGCGAAGCTTCACCCGCGCCCTGACATCGCAGCGCCCGCGTCAGCGAACCACGGAACTTGGGCCCCAGACAATGGCCCGTAATTGATGTATTGCCATCAACAATAAAGACCAATTCTCTCCCCGCCATCCCGACCATCCCTCCTCTTCCCATCCCCCCCCCCACCTCCCCTCTCAGCTCTCCCGGCCACAGAGGGAAAGAAAACAAACAAGAAATTAGCGGGGGACGCTGCGCACAGAGCGAGACGCCCGCCTCTACGCCGTCGAGGACGCAAAAGAACGAAAAAAGTTATTAAAGTTTGGATCCCCCCAATTAATTCGTCTCTGCTCGCCCATTTTTAATTAAACATCGCGAAGCTGCTTTGGCGTGCGCGTTTCGTTTGGTTGTTTGTTTTGGTGCTGGGGGGGAGGGAAGGCTCCCCCCCTTAATCTTAAAACACAGAGCAAGTAACGAACACGTGTGAAGCTATTCCGGGAGCTTCCCGTGGCGCACGCGGCGCGCACGGGGAAGTAGGGTTTGCGGGATGGCCAGCTCGGCTCGGTTCCTGGCAGCACGCGGTGACCCGGAGGCCCGGACTTTCAAGAAGCCAAGAATGTTAGAGACGGATGCGGCGTATCCAAACGCGGGCATATTCGGAGAAACGAGTGTGCAAGTGCACATGTACGGACACATTAGTGTACCTGGGATACTGAGGGCTGGTGTGTGCGAAGACCGCCGTTTTGCAAGGGTGGGGGGTGCGGGATTTGCACGTGCTCCGGTACACTTTCCCGGGGGTCTGGGGAAAGCGAGCGGCTCGCACCCCAGGAGCACGCAGATCCATCTTTGCCGAGGGATCTCTTTAAATATTCAGCGAGAAATAATGGCATTTGAAGCACCACCTATGGAAACATTATTATCTTCATTCTTCAACATCAGCCCCACTGATAGCTTCGTTTGTCTTTTTATCAAAATCTACTGTAACCAACAGGACCTGGGGAGGAAAGGAGAGCGAGTGGGAAAGGGAGTGTAGCCTCTGTGCGTGTGTGTGTGTGTGTGTGTGTGTGTGTGTGTGTGGTGTTTCAGGGACCGAGTGAGGGCAGAAGAGAGGAAAAATAAGAGAAGAGAAAAGGTGAAGAAAGGGCGAACAGGAATAAGAAAGGGAGAAGTTACACCAGGGGGGTGGGGGGAAGGTCGCCACGAGGAAAACAGAAACATTCACACTCACCCGCACACAAAAGATTTAGAATTAAAAAAAAAAAAAGACCAAAGACCAACGTAACTAAGAGAGAAGAGTCATTTGGGGGAGAGCGGTGAGGGTCCAGAGCACCCGAAACTCCACCTCGCGCGAACCGACTGTGGTGCTCTCCGGACTCCAGGGCGCTCTCGAATTGGGGCGTCCTTATGAGCCCTCTCCTCTCCTGATAGCGAGATAGGGCAGGGATTGTGTATCTGCACCCCCCTCCTCCCCCATTACTCAAACGAAGTTTGAGTTTGTCCTTCGGGCGCAGGACTTCGGAAACCTGGGAGCGAGGAGACCCTGAGGCGCAAGGGGAAAGAGCTAGGCTGAGCCGAGGACTGAGCCTCAGGTTCGCGGGCGCCCGAGCCCAGAGAAGGAGTGCGGGACCCGGGTCCCGATTCCGGACCCCGGGGTGCGGGTAGGGAGGCTGCATCCCAGCCTGGGGAGATGGAGCTGGTGCGAAAAGTTTTGGGTGCCGCGCTCGGCAAGTGCCGGAGAGATGGAGACGAGCTTCTGCCGGGCCAGACAGCTGCGGACACCCCCGCAACCCCCCCCCCCCACCACCACCACGCGCGCCGCCACCATTCCCGGCTCAGCACGGCCACCTGGTTGCCAGGAGCCTGGGGCGCGGCCCCCTCCCCAGGGCGGAGAGCCTAGGGGTCCTGGGGACAGGCTCTGCCCAAGGCCCGGCCGGCCTGGGCCGCGCCTCCCGAGGCCAGGGGCGGGTTGCAGCGTTCAGGGTAAGCGGCGGCCCCTCCCCTCCCCCCGGCTGGAGCTGAACTCGGATCCCAGGCCGGTCCCTGCTCTCCGCCCGCCCCGGGCTCGGCGGCGCCACCGCCGCCGCCGCCTCCCCGCGGAGTGACGCGCCCTGCAGCCAACCGGGGCAGCCGGGGGGGAGGTCCGGGAGGGGTCCTGGGCGGAGCCGGGCCGCCCCTTATCCCACGGGCTCGGGGCTGCTTCTCCCGAAAACTTCAGCCCTAATTGTCCTGGGAATGTCCGAGGTAGAGAAAGGGAGCGAGGGAGCAACGAGAGGCTGGAGGAACGGGGCCCTTTGAGAAGGAACGGGGTGGCGGGAGAGTTGCCCCTCCCCCCCTCCAAAAGCCCCAAACCCATCACGTTCCCAAACCTTTCCTCGGTCCTCTTCTCCGCGCCCCCGCGAGCCCGCGATCCAGGGGATGGAGAACTCGGGGCGCAGGAGCGCCGAGCCAGGCGGCGAGCGGGAGGGAGGCCGGGCCGCGGGCGGGAGGCGGACCGGCGTGGGGCTGGCTCTTCCCCACTCGCTTATTTTTTTTTTTTATGGGGTGGGGGTGGGCTGTTTTCTGGTAGCTCTTAAAGAAACGAAGAAACACTCACGAAACGGGACTTCCTCCCCCCAAATCCCGCCACGGGACTCCCTCCCCCCGCGGTCCGGCGCGCCTAGCGCCGGAGTTGGGAAGTTCGCCGCGCGCCCGCAGCCTGGGTCTCCAGCCCCCGCCGCCCGGCCCCACCCCCCACCCGGGAGGCTTAATTCCGGGGAGGGCATGCTAATTCGGGTCGGCCCAGCCCGGGATGGGGGGGGGGACCGACGGGGGGGGGGCGCGGGCCCGGGCGCCGGGCGCGCAGAGGCGAGGAGGCAGGCCCGCGGCGGCCGGGCCGCGGAGTCCCGGGCGGTCGCGAAGAGGGTTAACCCAGTGTCGGGCGGCGCGGCGCGCAGAGCCAGCCCCGCGGCCGGCTTATTGGGCCAGCGCGCGGAGAGACAGGGGTCTGCAGCAAATCACGAACTAATTGATTAAGGCGAGCGGGTTTGAATAGCGCTGGCCCGGTGCCAATCGCCTTTCAAAGAGCCCCTCTATGATTAATCGCAATGCATTATTGATAATCATAATTATAGCAGGACACATGCGCGCTGCGCCCGGGGCCGGGGAGCCGGGGAGGGGGCGGGCGGGCCGGCGGGCGGGGGGAGCCGCCGCCGCCGCCGCCGCTCGATTTCCGTAATTTTGAGAAGATTTTTTTTTAGTAATTTTTTATTCTGCCCCAGCTGATGTTTGAGCCAGCATGTCGCGGAGGAAGCAAGCGAAGCCTCAACATTTCCAATCCGACCCCGAAGTGGCCTCGCTCCCCCGGCGAGATGGTGAGTGCTCCGGCCCGCGCCGCGGACACACACACGCACACACACGCACTCGCACTCACACTCACGCACACCCGGACCCACGCACACGCGGCTGGTTTCCGCGCCCACCGCCCCGCCGCCGCCGCCGCCGCCGGGTCCCTGTTCGCCTTTCCCACTCAGCGTATTTCTTTCTTTCCTTCCTTCCTTCTTTCTTTCTTTCTTTTTTTTTTTTTTTTTTAATTTCTTTTTAAATTTCCAATTTGCCTGAGCCGGGCTTCCCTCCCTGGCTCGGGGAGAGCAAACACTTCTCCCAGCAGGATCTTTCCGGAGTTGTTGGGTCTTCCCGGGTAGGGGGTGGGGGGTGGGGAGGAGCTCGGCCAGGCCGGCCCGGCTCCTCCGGCCCGGCTTTTCCGGGGAGCCGCGGCCGGGGCCCGGGGAGCCGGCTGGACGCGGGGCGGGCGGAGGTCGGCCGCGCGGGGCCCCTTGCGCTCCCCGCGCTGCGCCCGGGGCCCCCGGGCAGGCCTCCGCCGCGCCGGCCCTGCCGCCCCGCGGGAAGGAAGTTTATTCGGTGCTCCGGGCTGAACTCCCAGCGTGGGGGAGCCCCCTTGTGCCGCGCCCCCCCAAAGCGCTCACACTCCACCTGGGCCGGCGCGGCGGAATGGGGTGACTTTAGGGGCTCAGAGCTACCAGAAGACGGGGACCTGTGTCGGGGCGCCCGTGCCCGACCTGCTGGGGTCGCGGCAGGGGTGGAGGGTGCTCTTTGCTGCTGGTTCCTTCCGAGACACAGTGCAGGCGGACGGGGGACAGTGTTGGGGGCCGGCTACCCAAGTTTATCCCGGCGTCTTTTCTCCCAGTACATGCACCCCCTGCCCAGCCCCGAAGAAATCTCTGGATTGGGTGTGCTCCCGCAGAGGATCGTGGTACCCCGTGCTTCCAGGAATCGTAAGGGTCTTTTTCCAGGGCTGGGGGGGGGGGGGCTCTCCGGCCAGAGGAGAACACCCCCTCCCCCCCGAAACAGAGGCATTGGCTTTGTCGGGTGGAGGCGACAACTGCGGGGTCCCGAAGGGAATGAACAAGTCTAGAACAAAGTTTGTGTGAGAGCGCTGAGGCCGAGAGTAGGAGAGATCCCGGCAGGGGATTTGGGGTACGGAGGGAGGACACCTCGAGTCCCTCCTTGTCCCTAAGGGGGGTTCACTTTAGGGGCGTCCGAGTTCCCAGGCCCAGCGCCGCAGCGAAGGAGCGGCGCCCGGTTCGGTCCCCGGCACGATGCTCGCCTCTCGGCCGCGGGAGGACGAGGGCAACCCCGGCGGGGGCTCCGCGGCTCCGGATGCCACTCGGAATGCTCAAGTCCCGGGCCGCTTTTTGGGGTATGGAGGAGGGAACTGGACCCGACAGGGCTCATAAGTGTGGCCTGGGATCGGCACCTCTGTCCACTAAACTCTGCGGCCGCCCGGGCCCCGCGGTCCCCGGGCTCCTTCCCCAGAGGCCTGCTTCTCAGCAGAGCTGGGGCTCGGGGACCCGCGCAGAGCCGAGGCAAAGTCGCCGGGACTCCCACTCCCGGCACCCCGGCCGTCGGGAAAGGAGACTGCTGGCACGGAGAACTGAGACCCGTTAAGAAAATGGCTTTACAAATATTTGCACCCCCAACCCCAGTACTTTGCCCAGCTTCAAGCCTTACCCGAGTCTCTGCGATTTTAGTCCGCTGAGCTGAGCCCCCGAACCCCGCTTTCCACCCGAGGCCAAACCGGGGATGCGAGGTAGATCGGGGTGAAATTTACCCAAGGCCGCAGCCACAGCTCCGAATATTTTCCCCGGTTTTCTCAGCTGGTTTCTTCTTCTCGCCCCCGCACCCACCTTTCCTAAAGTTTCTGGGGAGCACTTCCGCCCCGGAATACTGTTCAAGTTCCCAATATTTTGTAGGAAAAACCAAACGGGAGGAGAAGAAAGCGTTTTTTCGGGTTTGGTTTTGTTTTGTGTTTTGTTTTGTAAATTTGTACCGATTTCACACATTTTCAAAAAGGGAGCCAAGCTTCGGGCTTGGGGAAGGAATGATGTCTGGTACATCTTTGCCTTCTCGCCTGTCGCCTTCTGAATCCGGAATTTTTAATAGTTAAGGCTTCTCATAAAGCGATGGCATAAAAGGAGTTCACTACCTCTTACCGTTATTATTTATTAGACTTTTTTTTTTTTTAGTTTCTTTGAGCTTTGAGGTAAGTTAATTAAGTAACTGAATCAAGTTTCCTTTTCTTTTTTCCTCATTCTTTCTTCCTCTCTCCATCTCTTTCCTTTTTCTTCCCTTTTTTTTTTTTTTCTCCCCTAAAGCTGATTCATTGTCCTAAGAAGCAGTAAAGTGTTAGGGGCACTGTGTCCAGAGCCTCTCTCCTCTCTTTCTCACCTCTCTCCACCCCCCACCCCTTTTTTCTTCGGTGGTAATGGTTTTAGGTTATGACTGTTTTTACATGGTTGAACAATAAGTTTGGGGGAAGCTAGATTTTGTAATAGGGTTACAGGATTTAGTATGTTGTAAGAATATTAGTACACAACTAATCCTTCTCAGCGTCTGACTTACAGGAGGGCCTTGCACACTCCCCATCTTTTTATTTGGGTGCAGTTGAGAGATAAACGGACTTCAGAGTAGATGACATCTCTGGGAGTTCCCTTTCAAAAGTCACCATCTTTCCCACAAGGAATTCAGCAGTGTCTGTTCATGTCCCCACACATAACACACACTTGAAAGAGTTGATGGGGTTGGAGTGTTGTCTTTGGTTTGTTTTGGTTTCTGGTTTTGTTTGGGGGTTTCTCTTGTCACATGTATACAGGTTCCTAAATTTTTAGAAGACAGTGCCTCACTCAAGCATGAGTGTGTGTGTGTGCACGCGCATGTGTGTGCACGCGCATACAAAGAAAGCCATAGCCATGCCCAACAGCCACACGGATAACTCCATCAGAACAAGTTCAAGAAAACAAGATTACTTGGTCAGTCTTCCAATGTTCATGTTTTAATTCTACTTGGGTGCAGCTGTAATGCCACAGACACCCTACATTAAAGTTGGGAATTTTTCTATGTCTTATGAAACCAGGATTATGGCACATATTATTAACTTGTCTTTTAAATAATATTCAGCGAGCCTGGAATCATTTGTAGAAAGATGACTGCCACTGGAAAAATTATGTACTGAGATAAATCATTCTTGAGGAAGGGGACTATTAGAATCTAATGATTTCTATGTGGGTTCTTTACTAAGCTCTGGGTTTCAGAGGGTGTGTGTGTGTGTGTGTGTGTGTGTGTGTGTGTGTGTGTGTTTTGGGGTTTTCTTCCTTGGGTGGTGGTTCTGAGATTCAAGTAACTGCAGGGATGGCCCCATTCAGACTCCATTCATTTATTAAAGTATTGTGGCACTCAGCTTTTTCAAGGAAAAGAGAATATTGGAAGAAAGATAAAAACCTCACAAACTGGAGATAAAACACTGACTCATATAAAGTATCATAAACATTCCTCTTATTTATATTAATAATGAAATTCTATTATTTACCAAAGTAATTTACTCATTGTGAGCAGCTTAATGGCAACACATTGATTTCTGGGCCCAAAAGGTTACAGAGAACTATAATTAATTGCTTTTTTTTTGAAAAACCGACACCTGCAAGATAAGGCAGTTGGAAAGAATTCATGGGTAATCAGGCCTATTTTAAGTTTGTGGCATAATGGAAGATTCTGGGTGAGAAAATGCAGTTTTGGGGGGATTTGCTTCAGGCCGCAGATACTTTCTAAAAATGGCAAAACCACACACAACAAGCAAAGTGTAGTGGGGCACGAGAGACTGGATGCAAAAGTAAATCTGTGATAGTGAACAGCTCATGGTTTCTTGTACATCAAGTTTCTCCTATGGTTTATAGGTGCAAGTGCCAATTTGTAGGTTATTCTTTGGGGACTTTATTTCACTTCTGCGTTTGCAGGTAGCAGTTCATCTCCACCCAGAGCCCTTTAGAAGGCAGAGACCCACATCTCTCATGTGGGGATCTCAGTGCGAGTGCGAGAGATCCGCTCCGACTCGCAGTTTGCTAAGTTTGTTGAAATGGTTAAAAGCCAAGCTCATAACCGGAACAAAGTCCTCGTGCGGTCTTAATTCGGTGTTTCTGAGACCTGTCCTGGTACAGCCAGCCACGTCGTCCAAAATATTCTTCGATTACCAAAGCCGCAGTGATTTAGCAGTTTAGCAAAGATGGTAAATTATCCTAAGCCCCAGCACCCCTCCCCGCCCCCCCCCCCCCCCCGCAGAAAAAAGTGTGTGTGCCAGGCTTTACAAAAGCTAATGTGTCGAGCTGTTTTAACCTTTGCTAGCCTCCTCCCATGCAGAGGTGACAAGGTCCAGATCATAATATGTCCTTCAGTATCTTCCCAGTGACCCCCAAATTCAGTCTTCCTGGTCACTTAGCAGGAAGTTAGCAGTTTATTTTAGTTTCACCTTATCAGCTTGGTGTCTTTTCCTAACCTTATTCCCCTGTCACCCTCAGATGCCAGACCCCCAAAGGGGAAGATTGACAGGTAGTTCCCATAGCTCAGCTTTACCCTCAAACAACAGGGATTTAGTTTCTTGTGCCTTTGCCAATGTTTATGTAGTCAAAGTTGAGATCTCGCCTTAAGGAGTCTCTCTTTTTACGCGTCACTGGAATAGGAAAGCCACAAAGAAGTTTTTGAACAAAAACCCTTGCAACTGGAACCCCATCTAGCGTTCAGTTTGATTCATCCGAGGGGAAGACATTTTCCCCCAACACAGATTGTGTACGTTAGGTGGGCTTGTATCACTGTTTAAAAAGGCGTGTCTGGACCGTGTTGATTTTTTTTCCAGAGCCTTCGCTTGTAGTCTTCCACTCAAGGATCCACTAATCCCGGCCAGAACACGGAGGGAATTGAAGCGGGCCAGTAAATGTGTCATTTGGTTGCATATCACACAGAGGAAACTTCAGACATTACGGAGAATATACAGAGCATATGTGGCAGTGTTTAAAATTTCTGTGGCATCTTGAGCTGGACATTCAGGTGGAGGCTTTTCCCAGATCGGTGCAGAACAATAATGATGATAATAAAAAGGTGAAAGACCAATCAGTCAGAAACAGTGCTGATGGCCTCTCCCAATGGGTCTCCGGGAAAGAACAGCCTGTTAAAATTATAGGCTCCACAATCCCAATCACGAGGGGTTCCATTAAAAACGTTAATGTGATCTTAAGGTAGTGGAAAGTAAAGGGAAGGATCTTTTCTGAAGAGCTCCAAAAAAGAAAACTAAATGTGGTAGAATAGGGTTGTTTTGTTTTGTTTTGTTTTGTTTTTTTCCTGGCTTGGCTAAACCTTGCCGTGTGGGGCATAGTTTTATTTTTGTTTTCACAGTAGACAGATACACTGGAACACTTCCATCTTCTGCCTCCTGTTCTGCAATGTTTGGTTGAGATGATGAAAAACTGACAAATTTGAATTGGGGGTCAAGTACCTAAATAGTACGAGAACTGAAACATCCGGGGTTTTAGCATAAACTGAATGGAGCTACAAGTTCACCCCCTTATCCTCTAAAAAAAAAAAAAAAATCCCAGAAAAATGCCAGAGATCTTTGTGTGTGTGCATACTCAGAAAACTACTACTTCTTAAATTTTTCCTTTGTGACTGGGATCATAAAATTAATTTGGATGCAAAACCCATAGAGAAGGAACTGGAATGTTATTTTCACCATAGCACAGGGAACAAGGCAACTGTATTTACTATAATGGGATCACCAGTTGCAATCCTGTGTAACAGATTATTGAGAAACAAGATAGCAGCCGGTCAGAAAAATGAATTGGAACACGTGTGTGTGTGTGTGTGTGTGTGTGTGTGTGTGTGTGTGTGTATATGTGTGTCTTACAACTTAAAATACTCCCTTTGGTAGTTAAAGATTCAAACTAGTCCTCATGTTTTGTCTTTGTTGCTGTTGAGCGTCTTTGTTGGAGTTCAGTTCAGAATGCAGATACATTTAAAGTTAAGAGCTATTACAGTACAGCGACACCTGCTTTTGAAATAAATCAAAATAGATACCAGAATTTTTTTTTTTTTTGGTGTTCATAAACATCCGGAAATTAAATTAGTTGACTCGGCAGTGGAATCACATGTCAGCTTATTAAAATGTTGTGAAAATCCAAGCTGAAACATAGGCAGCTTTTTAACACCGTCTTTCTTCGAAGCAAGCAGGCATATTTTTAAGCACCTCTATTTTCCGTCCAGTTAGCACGGCCCGAAATACAAAAATGTTCAGGTTGGAAAAACTTGAAAATTCTCAAGTGAGTCTTGAAGCAGCCCAAATGTAGAATTCAAGCCCAGGAAAGTAATAATAAGCGAAATCCTGTAAAGTAAGCTTCTTTTCATTTTGTCTATATATTATGAGAATATCAGATGTTTGCAAGTTATAAAGAATTAAAATGCCCTTTAATCGTGAACACAGATGTGCTAAATATTTGAAGGCAACTACATTGTAATGTGTACAATTGATGAAGTCAGTTTTCTGATTTCCCTTGCTAGTTATTTAGTCCTGAATCTGTCATTATTTGTCTAAGCCCAGCTGACCAAGCAAAACTGTGTTTTAAAGTGGCTTTATGTTTTGATAAATGTGAGCTGGTTGAAAAGTATTTTCCACTGAATGCAGAGCTTAATAGAACATGCTGACATAATAGTTTTAATGCATTTTGTTGAAAATGTGTGAACAAACAGAATAGCTTTTGTTCCTTCATAATTGGCTGTAAAAGTAGATGGAAACATAACCATTACATATGGAAATGTGCAAAGAGAAAGAAATAACATTTCTGTTGAATATATTAGGAATTGCATTTCCTAGTTTAAAATAAGCATCTGAAATGGATGCATCATTTAAAATTGGTTGTCAAAATAAGAAGCTTTAAACAGAATTTTTGTCACATTATTTTTGTCCCAAGTTAAGCGACGTAACTGCAGCAAATTTCCTTTAATATTTTGTTTACATTATTTTAAGGCAGGGAGAGAGACAGAAAGTGCTTAAAACAGCACCTTGAATGTGCACAGGAACCCGGTGCCAATTAAGATGATTAAACATTAAATTAAAACTGAATCACTATTGGTATTTTCTGCCACAGCCAAGATTTGTTTGGTATTGTTAGTGCATTTTGCTGCGTACCCTTGTGGAGATTAAAAGATGGGTGTTATTAGAAAAGCTAGCTTGTTGAGTATAACTTAGCCACTCAGATAACACTCACAGTGAATAAAGTGTGCCTGCATTTGGCATATTTCACCCGGGTTCCTCATCAACTCGGGCACCACGCAAGGCCAATAGAGTTAAAGGAATTTCCAGAAGTTAGTATTTAGGTATTAATTGTATTTTCCGGAATGCAAAACTACTGAAGCTTTTTAGGATGTTTACTACAAAGAGGCAAATGGCTGACCCTTAGGAGCTGCCTCCTACGTTTACCGAAGAAGCAACATTTTGAGTTGGTATTTATTCATATTTGCAATTAGTTTTTTTCTTCCCCCCCCTGCAAGTTTTCTTGGGAGATTCAATTTGGAAGTCATGGAAACTAACTATTATCTGATTCAGTTCTGCAGAAAAGCATGCAGGGAGGTAATCCTTGAATTAAACAGTTTTTTTTTTTTTTTTCACAGCCTTCGGAGATGACCACACACCATTTGTACAACAGAAGTTGGTGTTCCCCATGCTGGGCAAACAATAAGGCTCCATCCTGTCTTTGAATAGGATGTTAGCTTGCCGTTGGAGATTTTTATGTTTAATTTACAAATGGATCTTAGTGAGAAGAAATCTGAGCAACCAGTGGAAACAAACATGAAATAAAGGGATTTTTATAATGAAAGGTTCAGGACAATCTGTTAAACAATTGATAACACCGAATAGCCAACTGTTTTTAAAGGCATTCAGACAAGGAGAATGGCACAGCATTTGCAAACTCGAAACCAAGAATTATTTCCTCCCTTCCCCTTTACTGCACATCCTTCTATAAGTTGATGTTGAATCAGAAATGTAAATCTTCTGCCAGTTTTTTATAGATACGGAGAGCACTCTTGATGAAATATTTAGAGGCGTAACGTTGCCATTTGGAGCACAATGGCATATATAAGTTGAACGGTGGAGTGGTAGCCAGGGTTGCATTCTTTAATTTTAAAAATAAACATGCCACGGGGTGATATATAGGTGCCAGGCAGGCCTTGTAACGGATTATGATCACTGTGTTTCTCTTTGTTGTGTCTGTGTGTGTGTGCGCGCGCGCGCGCGTGTGTGCGCGTGCGTGCGCGCTGCTTTCTTGTTTGTATTCAACTGAGTCTTGAGCAGCCTGGAGGATTTGTTACTGGTGTGGCTAAAGCGTGTTTGTCACGGGTAGGCCTCGGCTCAGGTTCTAGGTAGGGGCTGGAGGTGATTTTTAAGTTGTCAGTCCTCAGCTTGGTGATCCGCATTTCTCTCCCGTCCCTTGTCAACAACTGATTGGAATCTGAATGACTACAAATTAGTTTAGTGACAGAACAAACTGTCACAGATATCTCTGAATCAGTTGAAAATGAATAAGGTTGACAGAAACTCAAGAGCCTAATAAGTCCTCAGAATGGTTGCTGGACCCTCTCTGGATGAGTAGACAATAAGGTGTATAAAATATTGGAAATCAATAGTGGCCTATGGAATTGCATTATGCACTGATGTCTTCAGTTCGCAGTATTTTATATTTTGATGGATTATCTGAAGACCGTGGCTATCTGAGATGCCGGATGGATAGGGATTCCTCCACACCCCTAAGATTTAATTATGAACGTTCTTGGGTAGTCTCGACTGCTTTTCCAGGGGCGAGAGTGTTGAGTTTGGAAGACAGAAAACAGTGGATCAACCTCCCTCTTGTTGCGAAGGCGCGGGTGACCCTGTGTGGCCCGGCCCCCTTTCTAACCCTGCCCCTTTTGATGTTTGCAGGAGACGCAGAGAAAGGTCAACCAAATCGCATCACCAAGAGCAAGGACGCCCACGTGTGTGGCCGGTGCTGTGCCGAGTTCTTTGAGTTATCGGATCTTCTCCTCCACAAGAAGAACTGCACTAAAAATCAATTAGTTCTCATCGTCAATGAGAGCCCGGCCACCCCGCCCGACACCTTCACTCCCAGTCCCCCTCCCGATAACCCCGACGAACAAATGAATGACACCGTGAACAAAACGGATCAGGCCGACGGCGGCGACCTTCCGGAACACGGCGGACGCGACAGGGAAGAGTCCATGGAGGTGGAGGCCCCGGTGGCAGCTAACAGAGGTGGCGGTGGCGCCCTGGGAGGGGGCGGGAGCGGGGTCACCCCAGGCTGCAGCGGCGGCCCCTCCACAGGTACCTCAGCGATCACAACCTCTCTACCTCAACTCGGGGACCTGACGACACTGGGCAACTTCTCCGTGATCAACAGCAACGTCATCATCGAGAACCTGCAGAGCACCAAGGTGGCGGTGGCCCAGTTCTCGCAGGAGGCGAGGTGCGGCGGGGCCTCCGGAGGCAAGCCGGCCGTCCCGGCCCTCATGGAGCAGCTCCTCGCCCTGCAGCAACAGCAGATCCACCAGCTGCAACTGATCGAGCAGATCCGTCACCAAATACTGCTGTTGGCTTCTCAGAACGCAGACTTGCCAACATCTTCGAGTCCTTCTCAAGGTACTTTACGAACATCTGCCAACCCCTTGTCCACACTAAGCTCCCATTTATCTCAGCAGCTGGCGGCGGCAGCTGGATTGGCACAGAGCCTCGCCAGCCAGTCTGCCAACATCAGCGGTGTGAAACAGCTGCCCCCCCTCCAGCTACCTCAGAGCACTTCTGGCCACACCCTCCCACCCAACAGCGGCTCTTCCCCCAGCATTAACATCTTGGCGGCAGCGGCGACCACCCCGTCCTCGGAAAAAGCGGCTTCGGGCGCCGGCGCCTCCCACGCCAGCCACCCCGCAGCCTCGGCATCGTCGTCGCCAGCTTTTGCAATAAGCAGTTTGTTAAATCCTGCGTCCAGTGCACTTCTACCTCAGCCGGCCCCCGCTAACTCGGTTTTCCCCAGCCCTTTGCCCAACATCGGAACGACTGCGGAGGACTTAAACCCCTTGTCCGCCTTGGCCCAGCAAAGAAAAAGCAAGCCACCAAATGTCACCGCCTTCGAAGCGAAAAGCGCTTCGGATGAGGCGTTCTTCAAACACAAGTGCAGGTTCTGCGCGAAGGTCTTCGGGAGCGACAGTGCCTTGCAGATCCACCTGCGCTCCCACACCGGCGAGAGGCCGTTCAAGTGCAACATCTGTGGGAACAGGTTCTCCACCAAGGGGAACCTCAAAGTCCACTTCCAGCGCCACAGAGAGAAATACCCTCATATCCAGATGAACCCCTATCCCGTGCCTGAGCATCTGGACAGTATCCCCACGAGCACCGGCATCCCGTACGGCATGTCCGTCCCTCCGGAGAAGCCGGTCACCAGCTGGCTAGACACCAAGCCGGTCCTGCCCACTCTGACCACTTCGGTCGGCCTGCCGTTGCCCCCGACCCTCCCGAGCCTCGCACCCTTCATCAAGACCGAAGAGCCAGCCCCGATCCCCATCGGCCATTCTGCCAGCAGCCCCCCGGGCTCAGTCCAAAGCGACTCCGGGGCCCCCGAGGCGGCCCCGCGAAACCCGGGCGGGCTCGCAGAGGAGGCCGAAGGGCCCCCCGCGCTACCCTCCGGTGGCAAAAGTGAGGACGGCACCGTGGCCCCCAGCTCCGCCCCGGCAGCCAGCGGCAGCTCTCTGAGCTCCCCGGCGGTGGCGACGGCCGACGGTGGCCCCGGGAGGGCCACCGCTTTCACCAACCCCTTGTTGCCGCTCATGTCTGAGCAGTTCAAGGCCAAGTTTCCTTTCGGGGGGCTCTTGGACTCGGCCCAGGCATCAGAGACCTCCAAGCTTCAGCAGTTGGTAGAGAACATTGACAAGAAGGCCACTGACCCCAACGAGTGTATCATCTGCCACCGGGTCCTCAGCTGTCAGAGCGCCCTAAAGATGCATTACCGGACGCACACCGGGGAGAGGCCCTTTAAGTGTAAGATCTGCGGCCGGGCGTTCACCACGAAGGGGAACCTCAAAACCCACTATAGCGTCCACCGTGCTATGCCCCCGCTCAGAGTCCAGCATTCCTGCCCCATCTGCCAGAAGAAGTTCACGAACGCCGTGGTCCTGCAGCAGCACATCCGGATGCACATGGGAGGTCAGATCCCCAACACCCCAGTCCCCGACAGCTACCCCGAGTCCATGGAGTCCGACACGGGCTCGTTTGACGAGAAGAATTTCGATGACCCGGACACCTTCTCCGACGAAAACATGGAGGACTGTCCTGAGGGCAGCATCCCCGATACGCCCAAGTCCGCGGACGCGTCCCAGGACAGCTTATCTTCTTCGCCTTTGCCCCTAGAGATGTCAAGCATCGCTGCTTTGGAAAATCAGATGAAGATGATCAGCGCCGGCCTGGCGGAGCAGCTGCAGGCCAGCCTGAAGTCCGTGGAGAACGGCTCCGTCGAGGGGGACGTCCTGACCAACGATTCGTCCTCGGTGGGCGGCGACATGGAGAGCCAGAGTGCGGGCAGCCCGGCCATCTCAGAGTCTACCTCTTCCATGCAGGCTCTGTCCCCGTCCAACAGCACCCAGGAGCTCCGCAAGTCCCCCGGCGCGGAGGAGAAGCCCCAGAGGGCAGTCCCGAGCGAGTTCGCCAACGGCCCGTCCCCCACCCCGGTGAACGGTGGGGCTCTGGATTTGACGTCCAGCCACGCAGAGAAAATCATCAAGGAAGATTCTTTGGGGATCCTCTTCCCTTTCAGAGACCGGGGTAAATTTAAAAATACTGCTTGCGACATTTGTGGCAAAACCTTTGCTTGTCAGAGTGCCTTGGACATTCACTACAGAAGTCATACCAAAGAGAGACCATTTATTTGCACGGTTTGCAATCGCGGCTTTTCCACAAAGGGTAATTTGAAGCAGCACATGTTGACACATCAGATGCGGGACCTACCATCACAGCTCTTTGAGCCCAGCCCCAACCTCGGCCCCAATCAGAACTCGGCGGCGATCCCCGCCAGCTCGTTGTCATCTCTCATCAAGACAGAGGTCAACGGCTTCGTGCACGTCACGCCTCAGGACAGCAAGGACACCTCCACCGGTCACGTCCCCTCTGGGCCTCTGTCCTCCTCTGCCACGTCCCCAGTTCTGCTCCCGGCTCTGCCCAGGAGAACCCCCAAACAGCATTACTGTAACACGTGTGGCAAGACCTTCTCCTCGTCGAGTGCCCTGCAGATTCACGAGCGAACTCACACTGGAGAGAAACCCTTTGCTTGCACTATTTGTGGGAGAGCTTTCACGACAAAAGGCAATCTGAAGGTACCTCACTCTGTCTGTCCCTCACACCCCACCCCCCCGCCCCCACCCGCCCAGCCAGCCAGCAGCCCCGATAACCACGCAGGGAGAGGGCGTTCTCGCCGGGGCACGTGCCGCACGTGGCCCACCGCGGCCAGGCGCCCGCGCGGGTCAGGGTCGGGGCAGGTGTCTCGGGGCGGGCCGCAGCCTGCTGGACGTGAGAGCACATTGAATAATTTGGTGCCCCAGCGAAGCAGCTGCCCATCTCTCGCTGTCTCGCTAAGTGCACCAAATGAATTGCCTCACCTACCAAGTGCGACAGCCCGGCGTTGCCATGGGGTATTGATTAAAGACCTCCACGTGGCCTGCGAGCAGCCCGTATCACTTAATAATTACAGTCCTCCTCGGCAGATGCATCTGTTTTTCACAAGTATGCAGCCCAGCGTGGCTTGCTCTCCTAAAAACCATCACGTCACTGCTCGGCTAAATGGGTATTATGATAATTGATTATACATTTCCTCCCGATATGTGTTGGAAATAAAGCAAATATGCTTAGGTTCTAGAGCAACAGTTGAGTGCTCTCACTGTGTACATTTTTTGTTGACAGAGTATCTCTCTAGAGATCGCTGCCAGTAATGTGAGATGAATAATTACTTTCTGGCTCTTTCTCGCCACGCACGGGCCCTGCGATGGGCAATCTGCGAGGGGTACTTTCTTCCCATCTGCAGAGGACGTTTATAGGGTAAAGGGTGTCAGATACAATACTTACCATTGCAATGAGAGTGGACATAACAATTCTAACCCTGAAAGGAGCTATCTGCGACAGACTGGCCTGCTGGAGGCCATTATAAACTAAATACGGGTAATAAGAAAAGAGTAAGTAAGGCCGGCATCTTTGCCCAGGAAGAGGGAAGGCGGCCCAGGGCTGGGGAGAAGCGAGCGCGTTATTAGGAGGCGACCGGAGTGGACAGCTCCCGCTACCTTCTCCACTATCTGGCGCTTAATAAGAATAGACATGTAGGCCACTTGCTTTGTCGGGTGTTGGGATGTGAGCGGAGACAGATTCAACTATTAAGCTTCTCCCTTCCTCTCTCTCTCTCTCTCTCTCTCTCCCCCTTTTTTTTTTCTTTGCCCCCTTCCCACCCCCGCCCCTTTGCCCTCCTCTCAGGTACACATGGGCACTCACATGTGGAATAGCACGCCTGCACGACGGGGTCGGCGGCTCTCTGTGGATGGCCCCATGACATTTCTAGGAGGCAATCCTGTCAAGTTCCCAGAAATGTTCCAGAAGGATTTGGCGGCAAGGTCAGGCAGCGGGGATCCTTCCAGCTTCTGGAATCAGTATGCAGCGGCACTCTCCAACGGGCTGGCGATGAAGGCCAATGAGATCTCCGTCATTCAGAATGGCGGCATCCCTCCAATTCCTGGAAGCCTCGGCAGCGGGAGCAGCTCACCTATTAGTGGGCTGACGGGAAATCTGGAGAAGCTCCAGAACTCAGAGCCCAGCGCTCCGCTGGCCGGCCTGGAGAAGATGGCCAGCAGTGAGAACGGAACCAACTTCCGTTTCACCCGCTTCGTGGAGGACAGCAAAGAGATTGTCACAAGTTAAAGCAACCCTGGCTGGAGAAATAACAACCCCCTTCCAGAAGGAGACCCCCTGTTGCCTCCTCCCCTCCCCCACCCCTTCCCTCCTGGCTCCCCCAGATCTATGAACTACAACATGATGAAGACATTCTTTTGTACTTTGCTCAACTTCTAGAGTTATAAGAAAGCTTATTTATTAGTGCTATAACCTTGCTTTGCAAACAGAATGCAAGCGTTAACTTTGGTCTTCTGTATTTTGGACTAAATACTAATTGACTAGAGCGCTGTAACATTTATGGCAATCACAAGTTGCCCTGCTAGGCGGTCTTAATCTGGCATTAACTTATTTTCTATATCCGGTTTAATATGAATCTGGTGTTAATGCAATGCCTCAGTGATGCATTAGGTCTCTAATAAAGTCTGTATATAAATGTACACTTTGATCCTGCTGGGAAATTTTATCAGCAAACACATTGTCTAATCTTTCTAAACAAATTTAAGCAAAGGACTGGAAGTACAGACTGATCAATGTGGTTCTTTGAAAGGTTTGGGGTTTTTTTGTTTCGTTTTATGGTTTTTTGGGTTTTTTTTTTTTTTTTTTTTTTTTTTTTTTTTTTTTTACTCTAAAATTCAACCTGCTTTTTTTTTTTTTTGGTAGATTTAACCATTTCCGTTTTGAACTGCGATTTGTATTGTGCTTTTTACTTGAGTCGTCCTCAATGTTGATAAGTTTCTGTACAGTAATAAGCACGCAGAATTCTTTAGAGAAAATACAAGTGTTGTTTTGGTAGTTGAAACTGAGACGTAACATTTTGCCTTGTAGGTATATTCACAATAGAAAATTTGTGCTGGAATTTCACAATGCTGCTAAGTATAGCATCTTGAACAACCTTCAGTGGAGAAAATGTAGATGCTCTTGTATATACAATAAGAAATATCACTTTCATTAAATTGTACATATGTTCCTTACAAGAGCAAATGCTTCTTCTTGATCAAGAGAGCAGGTATAGTGTTCGTTTATTTTGTATTAGGTATGGAAGGAAAAAATTGGACTGTTACATGCACTTTCTTGGAAAGTTGAAAGGAAAGGGGGGGTCCAATTTCTTTAACATTTAATACTTACTAACAACAGAGATACTGTAATTTTACTCAAGTAATCAAATACATTTTTTTTTGCAACAGATAAAACAAAATACCGTGTCTGTGTTTTTAGAGTGCATTTCTATGTAGCCAGGGCCCGAAATGTATTTTAACATTTCCCCAGGCACTAGTAAGTAGTCTATGTGAGTGTGTATCTCTCTCTCTCTCTCTCTCTCTAAATAAGGAATTGTAAAAGGCGTCACAGAAACAGATTTGCATGGCCTGTGGATTTTTTTTCTTTTCCTTTCTTTTTTCTTTTTTTCCTTTTTTTCTTTTTCATTTGGAGGATCTCAGTATTTTCCCAGTTCTCTATGGCTTGTTTGGGCACAGGGCTCACACCCTCCTCCCCCCCTCCCCCCAGAAAAAAACCCCAGGAAAAATGAAAGGAAATAAAAAGTGGTTATGTTAACCGGCACATGTGGCCCATTTAGACTTCAGGTTTATTTCAAGTATGTTGATTTCTCTTCCTTTGATTCGGTTGCTTTTTTCAGGCAGGGAGAGCAGCGTGGCCGGAGAATTCCCGATGCGGGGGGGGGGGGGGGGGGGGTTATATAATCTGACTCTGAAACTAGGCCTCAACCCAGAGAGGTCAACATGTTCTTTAATTAGGCTTTCAAACATTTAAACACACATAAGTATTTGAAAGAAAAAGTCCAATAAGATTTGAGCGTTTCATCATCAAAATTCAATCTGATTCTTCCTCTCTCCCTTTTATTATAGGGGAAACATGTTTTCTTCCTGAGCACTATTTTGGGGTGAGCAAACGGACAGGGTGGAAGTTAGTGTCTACAGGGGTCTGCGATTTGTTTCTTTCAGGGAGGTGGTGAGCCGCCTGCAGCCGGTGGCGCTGCGCCCAGGTAAGGGACACGCTTCTTCGGGTCGCCTCCCACTAGAAGTCTGCACTGGGACGCAGGCCACTCCAAGCTGTGTGGCTCAGCTTGGGGGCCCAGGCCAGGACAACGTGGGGGCGGGCGCCCCAAAGCAGGAGAGCATGCGCGTGGGGCTGTGCTCAGAGTCCGGGTGTGCGGAGATCTGCCCGATACATCACCGCGCGAACACTGAGGGACTGCGCCTCCGCGGTCCCGGCTACGCGCCCCAAGACAGACGCTTTTGCTCAAGAGTGGGGACGCCAGGGAAGGCCGCAGTTCTGGCCAGAAGCTCTTGTCCTACGCGGGCCATAGGGGACGTTTCCGTGGCGGAGGGGGCGTCCTTCCCCTTCCCTTCCTTCTGGGCGCGGCGACGCGGGGGCGCCCCGGGCCGCGTGGCCTCAGGGTCCGGGCGCTCCTCCCGGAAGCGGCCCCTGCGCCCCGGGCCGGCGCCTGGGGACAGACTGAGGGGATCGGAGCCGCGGGCCACCAAGAAGGGCGGGCTCGCAGTGCCCCCTGGGCGCACTGCGCTGCGGCGCCCCTGCGCCCCTCCCTCCGCTCCGGGGGGTGGGAGGGCCGCGGACTGAGCCCCGACAACCGTCCCAGGCGCACGCCCGCCGGCGGCCCCCGCTCGCCGCCCCCCAGCCCGGGACTCCCACCCGCCCGGCCGCCCGCGGGGTCAAGGCCCTGAGCCACCCCGGGCTGCGCGTCCGTTTCCGCGAGGCGGGCGGTCCGGGGCCGGGAGCAGGGCAGTTGTTTCTTTTTCCCTGCTCACCACCAACCTCCTCCCATCTAGGTTTTCTGGAAGGGAGTTAAGGGGAGCAAAGGCAACTTTTTGGTTAGACAGACTTCCCCAGGCAGCCGAAGCCCTTAACGGAAGGTCGGAGCCCTGGGGTCCCGGTCTCTCTCCCCACCCCCCCCCCCACCCCGCTTCCCTGCGCCTTTGTCCCTGCCTCTCCATCTATCGATCCATGGACTATCTCTCTAACCTATTGATCATTACCTGCCCACTCGCCTTGCCCTTCATTTCCAATTCATTTCCAAATCGAGGATCCTCCTCAGCCCTCCTGCCCCCTCACTCTGCCATCCCTACACTCGGCCTTTGGGCTCAGCCCCGCAGAAGAGAAATGGATTCATATTTGTAAAGCAACACAGTTTCTTTTACGGCGGCCCACGTTAGCGCGCCGCCACATCCCGCCCGCTGCCCCTTCTGACACTCGAGGTGCGTGGAGGCAGTTTGGAAACCAAGGGGGACCGAATTCCCTGGGTTGCTACCGCCCAGAATGATGATAGCGAAGTTCCCAACATTTTTGAACTAAAAATATTGACTTTGGTGACATGTGCCCCCCCCACTTCCTTCTAAAAAAAAAATGTGAATTGGAAAAATATAGGAAAGTACAGCGAATAAGGGAACAAACCGCCTTGTGCCCATGGCTCAAATTTGCAATCGTTAGCAACTTGTCGGGGTTTCTTCTTCTTCTTCTTCTTCTTTTTTTTTTTTTTTTTTTTGACTATGGTTTTCTTTTTCTCCCTTGTGTCTCTCTGTGTCACTGTCATTCTCTTCCCTTCTTCTCTTGCCCCTTCTCTTCCTGTGTCGGTCTTTCCCTATATCCCTTTGTGTTTCTTCTTTCTTCCCCCTGCATGTGCACTGCGCTCCCCTATACACAACACAGACACGCACGCGCGTGGGCTTCCTTCTTTGTGGCAAATATTCTTGCAAGAGTAGTTTAGTGATTGACAAGGACCTGGGGAGGAATAAGGAAGAGAGAGACCAATCACAGACCCAAGCTGCCCAAGACCCCCCCCCCCCCCCCGAAAGCCCAGGGGCTCTGTGGGAGTGGGGTGGAGTCAGGGAAGAAACAGGTTCCCGCAGATCAGTTAAGAGACACCTCAAGCTAACCCTCAGTTTTTGATTTTTCTATCTCAGTCCTCATGGGCTAGGTTTAGTCGAGTGACTTTCATAAATTGGGGGAAAGGGGGACAGGGGACAGTTGTTGGGTTTTTTTTTTTTTTTGAATTAGAAAAAGGGTTCATACAGAAAATCCGAAATGATTTGCAGTTGACATAAACTTCTCGCCGTAGATTATTTGCTTATTGTTTTTGGCGTGTTGTGAATGTCAAGAATGAGAGAGCCTAAAGGGGAGAAAAAAAGGTGGGAGAAAAGAAAAAGGTCCCACTCTGTTAAAATCTTAGCAGCCCTGCTAGAAAAATAAAGCATCGGAACCTTAACTAAGAGTCACACACTCTACCCCGAGTGAAACAAATGTCAGAGGGGTAACAAAGTGGGAAAAAATGCAAAGTGAATTTCAAAGGGTTGCCCAGTAAAGCACAATCTGAGATTCACAGAAAGTGGAGACGACGGATAAGACAGGAATTAGGTCATCTCGTCCAGACCCCAGGAAATATGTTTAGATCAAAGCCTGCTCCATGAGAATAAACAAAACAGGGCCCATTGGGCCCTACCAATATTTTCATGTCCGTGCTAAGAGCTGCTAATCTAACTGGCTGTATTTGATGACAGGGGAGGTAAAAATCACAACTGTAAAAATGACTAAGTAAAAAAAAAAAGTCCTCTCAACTATAATAGGAAGATAAAGATTTAGATTTGAGCTAAAAAGTAACAAGATCCAGGCCCCAGATCAACACAAACTTCCTGGAATTTTCGCACTAACTAAATTATCTAATCTCAAACCTATTGTTTGTCCTCTCACCGCCCCCCCACCCCCACCCCACAACCCATGCAATTGAGTATACCAGATGATTTACATAAAAAATTGTTAAATTTTAACTGCGGTCTCAAAGCATGGGTAGGAGGCCGACTTTTCGGGTTCACTTACTTTACATTCCTTAAGGACCTACCCCCCACTAACCCCACTGTCGCCTGCCCCCACCCCAGGCAGTTGTTGGGGGTCCCATGCTGGCCTTTATTGTTATGGATGGTTCTTTAAAGCCAGTCTTCTGAGTGTGGGCTCTTTCCACTGAGGGCTGATAGACAGAGCTTCTATCATAGAAGCCAGGCTTGGGGCCACACCATTCAGCAGCCCCTCATATTTTAGCAGCTAAGCCCAAGGACTGTGTAAGGCTTTCTTTCACAGCGGAGTTGATCGCCTTAAACCAACTGCCAGGGAACATTTGATAGATAGAAACATCCAGAAACGGGACAGGAAATCCCAGAGAAGGAAAATTCACCCAGGCTAAATCCTGGGTTGTAGTTCCTTGCTGAGCCTGGTTTCCTCTTAACTGTTTAAACATGTGATTTGGCTCTACTTGTGTTTCTACATCCATCTGAGCTCTCAAGTTTAACAAAGACTCAGGGACCGCCTGTCCGCCCCCTCTAAAGCCAGGACGACGGGGGTGGGGCGTGTGACAGGCCTTTATAAACACTACCCACAACAGGCCGTCTTATGTGTGGGGCCTGTGGCCACTCACCTTGCAGAGGGCAAATGCAGGATCGGCTTGTTACTTACCGTCCGTGGAGGGCTTTGAAGACCGTGTTAGAGGCCCCACAAACGAATCCTTCCTTGTAAGACCCAGGGTAGGACCCCATCCAGCTTGCCAAGTGCAGCTGAATCCCGATGCAGCGCAGGTGATTAGGGCCCGGATGCGGAGAGGTCAGAGGTCCCATCATCTTGGTGTAACCACAGCCACATCCAGTATGAGGCCTGGACAGTCACTTACAAACGTGGGTACACATGTACACGTGGCAGGGCCCCATTCCTTCTTGTAAGGGCCAGCAGCCTGTCTCACTGCTTCCATATTCAGAATGTGGGGGTGCTTCTATGTGGCCACTGTCACCAGATGACAAAACTGAGTCCCAGAGAGCAGAGAAGGGAACACCTGGACCCCAGGAGACCTGGAGCTGTCACTTGCTTGATAACCAGCTCCAGGGTGCAGGTCTGACTTGCCCTGCTCCGTGGACCACTTTCCCCACCTGCGCCACGATTTCCATCAATATTTCCAGTAGCTTCCATCGGACTCTTTACCATGTTCCCCATTTCACATTATCAGAGTTCTGCTTCTCCTCTTACTTAGCTAATGATTTCATTTAAGTTACTCCCTTTTAAAAACTTAAGCATGTTTGTTTTCGAAGGAATAGGAAACACCGAATTTGACTCTCTTCAATAGTCTTTCCAGTCCCGTGCAGGAGAAATCTTACCATTCGTATCCACTCAGTGCTGTGCCCCAAATCCGAATAGCACCAACACATCCAGCTACTCTGTCCTTTCCTAATTTTCCAGCTGTCTCTTGTTTTAGACAAGTGTGAGGTCTGTGGGTCTTAGCGGGTTTTTTTCCCTGGTCGCCAACCCAACCCTCTGCTCGTCAGCACGCCTTGGCACTGGCCCAGTGTTTCTCAGACTGTGGGCTGGGACCCGCGAGTGCATTATAAAATCAGTCTAGTAGGTCATTATTTTTAAAACGTAGTTATTTTTAAAATGTAATAGGATAGGGGTGCCTGGGTGGCTCAGTTGGTTAGGCGTCTGACTCTTGATTTCGGTTCAGGTCGTGATCTCACTGTTCCTGAGTTCGAGCCCTGCGTCGGGCTCTGCACTGGCAGCACAGAGCCTGCTTGGGATTCTCTCTTACTCTCTGCCCCTCCCCTGCTCGCTCTCCCTTTCTCTCTCAAAACAAATAAACATTTCAAACATGTAATAGACTAGAAACTGTCAGGACACATCACACTGGGGAGTAAGGGCACGTAAGTAGCGTCCTACTCATTTCAGATGTGTGTGCGTGTGCACGTGCGTGGGTGTGCTAGGACACGTTGACAAACGCACTCAGCATGGATTGCCATCAGAAAAGTTGGAAAGTCACTTACAAAGGCCCTGGGAAATTCGGTTCTCCCCTCTTTCTCAGCTGAAATCACGGCACCAGGGGCCTTAGAGGAGACCGGCAGTCAGGGGTGGGGTGAGGAACAGCGGCGTAGCCTAGATGTTCTCTGCAATTGCTCATCCCTTGGGCAGAGTTTTCTAGCTGCCACTCCCGCAAGAAAAGAGAGGCTAGCGGCCAGGCTCACGGGCCGGCCTGTGCGTGTTCCCCTCCTGGGCCGCTCCCCATGGAAGATGTTAAAAGCATTTTGCTGTAAAGGGGATTTCTCCCTAAAGGCGCACAGGAGTGCAAAAGAGAAAAACCAAGGCTGAGTACTGAAGCTTAATTGGTGTGCGGGAAGATCCCTCCCCCTCCTTCCCCCATTAAGATCTCTCCCCCAACCAGTGGTCATTGGGTCCTGGCTCTCAGGTACCTAAAGTCACTTCCCTTCAGTATCGTGCCATTTCTGAGCATCCTTAGTCACTGGGCTCACTGTGCAGCTTACCGTGGCCTAACAGTATGTGGTCCTGAGCAATCGTCCCTAGAAGAGTCCTTTCCAGAAACACCGCTCAGGTAGGGAGGTTGTCTGTGGACTTCAGCAGAGATCTCACGCTTTTTTTTCAATTTTTTTAACGTTTATTTATTATTGAGAGACAGAGAGAGACAGAGCATGAGCAGGGGAGGGGCAGAGAGAGAGGGAGACACAGAATCCGAAGCAGGTTCCAGGCTCCAAGCTGTCAGCACAGAGCCCAACGCGGGGCTCAAACTCATGGATCGTGAGATCATGACCTGAGCTGAAGTCGGGCGCTCAATTGACTGAGCCACCCAGGCGCCCCAACAAAGATCTCATTCTAACAGACACCTGTATGTACCTGTGAGCGCGCACACATTGACCGAAGTCTCCAGAGCTAGGAGGGCCCGGGAAGGCGCTTCTTTGTATAGAAGTGAGTCTGAGAGCTGGGGCCTGAGTTATTGATATTTATCCTTCCCAATCTCAGTCCAGTGCTTCTAATGTAAATTCTGATAAAAAGAGTTGCTACGGTAGCTCACGGTTATGGGCACCAGTTTTGGGCTTGGCCACTTGGCTGGCTTTGGCCAGTCACAGGAGGCAGATGTGATGGCGTGAGTTCCAAACCCGAGGCCTCAAGATGGCCGCCTACTGGTGCCCTTGTGCCTCTGCATCAGAGCCAGAAGAACGTTCCCACCGATCTCGGGAAAAGAGTAGAGTAGAGGCGACATGGAGCAGAGCCACCACCCCCCCCCCCCACCACCCGCCAGATCCAACCTAGATCAGCCAAGCTCCCGCCTGCCTCCGTGCCTCAGTGAGCCCAGCTGAGCAGAGCCTACCCACACATCTGTGAGCATAGGTGGGTGTTGCTTTAACCCGCCGACCTTACAGGGGGTTTCTTACTAACCATCGCTGGGGCCATCGTTAGCCATTTTTCTGAGATGTATTTAGTAATTATGAAATGTTAGATATCGTTTTAGGTGGCTTACTTGAATTAACTCATTTAATCCCTGTAAGGACGGCATGGGGTGGGTCCGATCGCTACGCCCATTTTATGGATAAGGAAACTGAGGTACAGAGAGATGAACTGAAATGTCTAAGGGCACACACCTGGTAAAGGGAATTTAAACCCAGACAGCCCTGCTCCAGAATACGCATGCTTAGCTTTTAACCACCATGCCACCTTTTCACCCGTCTCAAATCCTTCCACCTGCCAGGCCCAGAATTATAAAATAAATAAATCAGAATCTCTGCCGCCCTTCTCTTCTTCTACTTGGTTCACAGGTCTCCGGAGAGGCAGCCTCCTGCAGGATTCACAGGCAAGTGCTCTGCTCCCCAAACACCTGCTTTTGCTGGGAGAACCCTCTTGACCAGGGTGTTTCATTGTCAGCGTGCAGTGTAGACACAAATAGCAGGCATCCACACTAATTGTAAATCCACACGCTAATTCCGGTACCTCCCCTCCGTGAGCACTGGATGCTTTAAGCGTGTAATAATCATTCTCTCCCCTATAAAGACCTTGTTAATACTTACAGATCAAAATATTGTTGTATCTTTTCCATAGAGGAAATGATCCATCCACCTAGCGGGGTGGATGGATCCTCTTTCCCTCCCTCTTTCCCTCTCTCATGGGAAAACAAATCAGCTGGCCTTCCGTTTCCTTTGCAGACACTACAAATCACGCAAACTTTCATGGGGCGGAGGCAGAATTTCATCTGATTTAGCACAGGGAAGAAACAGTTTGCAGGCAGGAGTGGCTGGTGTGTGCAGAGAAGGGATGACGTTCACGCTGTCTTAGGTGCACACAGCTGGATTTGAAAATCGCCGGAAGATCAAGGGAATGTTGAGGGAAGCGGTTAAAATTTTAGGAGGAGGGTCAGTCAGGTTTTCCTGATGGGAACGTGCTATGGGTGTAGAGAGAAGGACGGGAAGGTTGGGGGTGCTAATCTTCCTTCCCCCCCTGGGTGTCGACCCCCTGACTGGCTGGTGTATTCGTTTCCCAGGGCAGCTGTAACGAATAAAACAACAGAGACTTATTTGGTCACAGTTTCGGAGGCGGGAAGTGAGGCAAGGTGAGCCACGTCCCCTCTGAAGGCCCTTGGGGAGAACCTGTTCCATGCCTTTCTCTTAGCTTCCGGTATTGCCGGCCACTTTTGGTGTTCCTTCACTTGGAGACGCGTCACTCCGATCTCTGCTTCCAACGGTACACGAGCCACACGATGCTCTCCTGTGTGTCCTCACATCGTCTTCTCTCTGTGCGCCTTCTCTTATAAAGACACTGGTCATATGGAATTAGGGGCTGCCCTAAGGACCTCATCTGATCCTGATTGCATCTGCAAAGACTATTTCCACATAAGGCCTCACGGGCAGATACCCAGGGCTAGCCAGGAGGCATCGCAGTAGCCCGGGTGAGGCACAAAGAGAAGCTGAGAGGAAAAACAAGGTGGAAGGAGCTTTGGGTATTTTTGAGCAGATTTCACAGCCTGGAAAAACCACAGTTCTCGGAGCTAAAAAGTCACCCAGAGGCCCTGGGTCACCAAGTGGAGACTCACAGGCTGACTTCGGCCTGCATATGTGTTTTATTTGGCTCGCGAGGCATATTTAACAAATTTGAAAGCATTGCCAGCATTTGAAAGTCAGGAGATCTCATATAAAAGTTCAAATTTCCAGATTTTTTTTTTTTTTTTTTTTTTTTTTGAATGTCAAATGATCTAGTGTTCTCGCCTTCCCACATTTCAACAATTGGCTGGCACAAAGGTGTGACTGTCCCGTTTGGATGGAGCAAACCTGTTCTGGGCTTTTCTTCGGTTCTCACTCACACAGCTACCAGCCCGCTGGCCTCTGCACATACTTGACTTTTCTGCCTCGATGCGGTCCAATCAGCTCATTTTGTAAGTGAAGAAAGGAAGGCCCAGAGACAGAAGTGCCTGGGCTGGTGGTGAATGCCACGCAGGTTAATCCTGGGGGGAAAGGTGGAAAGGCAGAAGGGCAGACCCCTTCCAAGTAAAGAGACGGAGATATCGAAGAGGGTAAACCACAGCAGAAAGGCATTTCGGGAGCAGGGATCCATCAGGAAGCAAATGTTTGGGTTCAGACAGGCCCCTGGATTTTCTGCAGACATTCTTGCTGGAAATGCTAGGTGGAAAAGGGGAAAGAAAGAACACGATGACTTTAAAAGGGGCTGCGGAGGCCAAAATAGATGTCCCCGGTCACCCTTTGCACGCCAGAGGCTTTGTGCTTTGCAAAGCGCATCCGCATGTATCGTTTCCTTCAACCCTGCAGGACGGAGCAGATGGCAACAGCATTCCCTTTAAACAGATGGGGAAGCCGAGGTCTAGAGAGCTTACAGAGACCTTTTCCAGGGTTGTGTCCAAAGTGGCCGAGAACTACTTCAATCCAGCTTTTCTCCCCGCTAGCCCAGTGCTCTTTCTAATGAACCGGCTCTTTCCGGGAGGTGCCATTGCCCTCTGGCAAAGAGACTCTCCCACCTTTGGGTTTGGAAGGTTCAATTCAGACCCAGCCACAGCACAGGCTAAAACAGGTTAGCTTTCCCCAGATCTACATGGAGTTATACACAGAGAGCAATCTCTAATGAACCACTTACCCTTAGCCTCCCTTCCTCTCCTCCCTCCCACCTTCTCTCGTTCCCTCCTTCATCAGATGGTTATTAAAGCTTATTAAACTACGAAGCACCTCTAAGTGCCAGGCAGTTTGGTGAGCCCCAGGATTGCCCTCTGGTGCTCACAGAGCAGTGTGGAAGCCCACGAGTGCAGTGAGGTGCTCTGGGAGCCGGCACGCAGGACAGCAGAGTCTGGCCGCAGTGGGAGGGGAGCTCGGAGAGGGCTTCCCAGGCGCCGGGAATGTGCCTGCTGCTGGGTTCATTCATTTACTCATTCATTCTGTCAGTCGGTCGGTCAGTCGGACAACATTCAGCGAACGCCTGCTCTGTGCTGGGCACTTGTTCTGGGTTCTGGGACACATCAGTGGCCAAAAGCAGAATGCATCTCTGCGTTCAGGTTGCTTGCACTCAGCCACTTTTCTAAAAGCTGTTGGACTACCCAAGTGGTATATTACCACGCCCTCACCACACCAACTGCCATAGAGATATTTGCACCCCGCATTACTAGGGCACAGAGAAAAGCAACAACCAGTGAGAGAAGGAGGCCAAACTGCTATTGGCTACGCCCTGAGTGACTGCATTTCCTGGGGCCTCTGCTTCCGGAAGCCCAGAGGCCAGGAGAGCCCTCCCGCTAAAGAAGTCCTACAGGTTTTGGGGCGCCTGGGTGGCTCAGTCGGTTGAGCGCCTGACTTCAGCTCAGGTCATGATCTCGCGGTCTGTGAGTTCGAGCCCCGCGTCGGGCTCTGTGCTGACGGCTCAGAGCCCGGAGCCTGTTTCGGATTCTGTGTCTCCCTCTCTCTCTGCCCCTCCCCACTCTCACTCGGTGTCTCTCTCTCAAAAATAAATAAACATTAAAAAAAAAAAATTTAAGGAGAAACAAAGACCAAACGAAATCCAAAACTGTATTCATTAGGAAAGTGTGCAAGACAGAGGAATTTTATGGGGTAATAGAAGAACACGTAGATGTTCGCACAAAGTAAATGATACACGTAAAGTATTACGAAGCATCCCGGGGAAGAGAAAGAGGGAACACGAGAAAAGATTTATGATTGTCAAAAATTAATGACATCAGTTCTATTGATACGATAGTGTTTGTATTTCTTTGCCACACATATTTTTTAAAATATTTGTACAATGCTAGTATATCATAATAAATATTTATGCTTGGTTGCTTTAAGAAAGAACCTTTCCGGGGCGCCTGGGTGGCACAGTCGGTTAAGCGTCTGACTTCAGCTCAGGTCACGATCTCGCGGTCCGTGAGTTCGAGCCCCGCATCGGGCTCTGGGCTAATGGCTCAGAGCCTGGAGCCTGCTTCCGACTCTGTGTCTCCCTCTCTCTCTGCCCCTCCCCCATTCATGCTCTGTCTCTCTCTGTCTCAAAAATAAATAAACGTTAAAAAAAAATTTTTTTTTTAAAAAAAGAAAGAACCTTTCCTCCCTTAAAAAAAAATTCCAAACGGTAGGGACGCCTGGTTGGCTCAGTCAGTAGACCATGCGACTCAACCTCGGGGTTGTGAGTTCGAGCCCCACATCGGGTGCAGAGATTATTACTCAAAAATGAAATCTTAAAAAAATAATAAAATCTCTGAAATCAATAAATCTAAATGGTAGAATAATTTTCAGTGTGTCAATTGCTCAGTTAAGTGAACCTTTATAAGGCCAGCAAGTTCAGATTTCAGGGTTTCCTTCGTTCAGACACTACAGTTCACTCCAAAGAAGATTAACACAGGCATAGCCTATGACAAACTTTTACTCTGCTTTTTTCCCCGGGGCTTCCTAATCCCAGAGAAAAATGATGGTATGATCAGGTATTTTCTCCGTAGAAGGTTTATTACGATATATATGGCACTGGCTTAAATCAGTGTTCCTCAAACTGTCCCACATATTCAGAGGGCTTGTTATGGTGTTGAACTGCACATTCAGATTCAGTACATCTGAGGAAGGGCCTGAGAATCTGCACTTCTGAAAAGCTCTTCGGTGATGCTGATGTCGCTGGTTCATGGCCCACACTTTGGTACAAGGCTCTGAATTAGTTCCTCACGACCTCTGTCAGAATCGGTCCCACAATTGTTGAATATAGTGAATACTTGAGAACCACAGTTCTCAAAATGTCCAGTGCACCTAAATCACCGTGAAAACTTGCTGTGGGGACGCCTGGGTGGCTCAGTTGGTTGAGTGTCTGACTTCGGCTCGGGTCACGATCTCACAGTTCAGGAGTTCAAGCCCCACACCGGGCTCTGTGCTGTCAGAGCAGAGCCTGCTTCGGATCTTCTGTCCGCCTCTTTCTGCCCCTCCCCTGCATGTGCACACATGCTCTCTCTCTCTCGCTCTGTCTCTCTCTCTCTCAAAAATAAACACTAAAAAAACTTGTTTTGAGTTGCGGATTCCAGGACTCCGGCCCCAAAGATTCTGATTCATTGCCTCCACCCCTCAGTGCACCTACACCTGAGCCTGGCTGTATAATCCAATACCAAGGCTGTGCAGTCAGGGTCCTGCCAACTTTCCAACCCAGGCTCCACCCGCCCTCCTCCTTGCTTGCGAAGCTCCAGGCTCAGTGGCCTTTCCTCTTTTCCTGGAATGTTCCATGCTTGTTCTGTGTGTTTGGACATAAAAATTCACGCTTAGAAAACTGCCCCTAGATCTTCCCATCTTCCCCATGACTCTCTTCTCTTGTCCTGCACTTCTCAGCTCAAATGTCACCTCCTCCATGACGGCGTCCCTGATTGCCCTAAAGTAGGGCGGTCTAAAGTAGCCTGAAGGCATGCTCTGCCCCATGTTCTTTTGCTTAAACACATCAACGGGTTGTAATGCCCTCACAGCTCCTATTACTATCGGGAAGGATCTTGTCCACATATCTGTGTTTCGGTTTAGTGTCCGTCTGCCATGAAGCCGGGGACCTGCACCTACCTTGTTTCCCCCTGGATTCCCAGCACCTAGCCCAGTACCCGGGTACTGAATGAATGAATGAGTGAATAGATGAACCAGGTTGAGATACCCAGGCTGAGAAGCAAGGTATAAAGCAAAATAACGATGCCACGAATTCTGGTCTTAGAGGCTTAGGACTACACAGTCAAGCGGATGTGAGGGTTTAATGAGCAGAAGATCAGATAAGCAGAAAAGGAGTCACTATGCTCGCTTCAGGGTGTGGAAGAAAATGAAATTAAGAATACAGGATGGCAGTGTGTTTGCAGCTTTTTGTTCCCGTGCCTTTATAACACCAGATCCTTTGTCCTTCTTCTGGGTCTGCTTTAAAATGATAAAAATAGATGCTCATGGCAGGCAACTTGGGAAAACAGAAAACTTTAAGGAAAAAATTTATATATACCCACAAACAACAATGGTTTTCATTTTTGTGCTTTTCCTTTTAAAAAATTTTCGGTATTTTCAAATACATACATCTGATGGTATGTGGATACGGCCACAGACTCTTATATTATTTATCATTATAGCCTAATATGCTTCACGCTTAGGAAGTGTCTTCAAAAAGATATTGTTAATGGTTGTTTAATATTCCATTAAATGGATGGAAACCCCTAATTCAGGCTCTTTGTTTCTTTATTTTCTTGTCCAGAGAAGCGCAATAACTTTGTGCCATCTGTCTCTTAAGTGGGCCAGAAATGTCTGATAAATGGCTTTTTCTTTGATGGGAGTAATAATTCTCAAGTGGGGACGATTTTGCCCCCGGGGGGCAATCCACCAGGTCGGGAGGCAGTTTCTGTTTGTCACGGCTAGGGGAACGGAGGATGGCTAATAACATCGAGTGGGTAGAGGCCAGGGTGACTGCTAGACATTCTATAGCACCCAGGACGGTCCCCTACAACAAAGAATTGCCCAGCCAGAATGTCAACAGTGGTGAGGTTGAGACACTTGCTATCCGGAGCCGTGTCAGGGTTAATATTCAACCACCACTTAAAATTGGAATTAGCATTCTACCACTAAAGCACAGGACTTTGCCCTGGAACTCTGCTTTAGAATAATTAAAACCGCACTTACTAGAACCTGGAATAACTGAGCATTTACTTTCACAGTTTTTATTTTATTAGAAATGCTTAAATGACCACAAAGGACCGGGAGACGAGAGCTTCTATTTTAAAAATTCAGTTCCAAGGATGAACTTCTCGCTCCTGGTGTTGGTCGTCCTCTGGACCCATGCTCCCGTGTAGACACTGAGGCCCCGGGAGTGAACAATCCCGGGCTGTTAGACGGGCTCAGGAGAAAACATTGTCTAATGCAGAGACGTGATACGGCTGATACAGAAATAGAGTTTCCAAATTCCAAAGGGGGGTTTGAGGAGCACTTAGCTAAATGCAGATACTGGGATCCTCTCCTCTGCTCCTTCCCTCGAATGGTGGTTTTTACTTCTTGACAGCTTTTGTAATATGTGAACTCATCGAGGACTTCCACATTTAATAAGCACAACCACCGAAACCGCCCCCACTTCCCTTGTGTTGAGAAATGTGTACATCCTTTCATCGCGGTTGCGATCTTTGGGACTTTACCCGCCCTTCGCAGAGACAATCGGTGTAGAGGCAATGTGTTATGATGGATCCCCACGGATGATCCAAATACCACCGGTTCAGTGCAGAACAAAGGGAACGTTTGCCGCTCCTTTTCTCCTGCCTGCATTGTCTCTGGGGTTGGTTGTGAATGGAAGAGAGGTCTGACCTGGAAGTGTTTGGAACTGTGTTTCGGATATTCGAAAGATGACACAGCAAGCCTTCCCACGCAGGTGCTCGGGGAGACATCTACAACAGCCGGGTCAGGAATCACTTTCTGAGCCGTAGCCATGGAAATGCGATCTTTAGTTAACAGGGACTCAGAATCTAGAGTGGGCGAGCCAGGACCAAGGTCAGTGATTCGCGCCTTGAGATCGATGAGTGCCCCTGACCTGGATCATTTCTGTGTGGCCATTTGTTGGCAGCTTTGCCTTCTGCAGTATTTCCTGTGGCTCATCCAGAGAGCCTCAGACCTGCGGCGGGGGGGGGGGGGGGGGGGGTGAGCGGAGCTTCACGTGCGCTCAAACCATGTTCCGAGAGGACATCCTCGCTTCTGCTCATCGCCTCCGCGCAGGGTTGGCTGAATCCAAGAATCAGCTCCAGGCTCTGAATCAGCGGCATTAGCTCACCCAACAGACTGTATCATTTTAGGAGGCCTGGGAGAAAAGGCAGGGGTGGGGGAGGACCGGGCCTCGAAACCAGAAGAGATAATGTTGGCTTTAAAATAAGTACAGGAATAAAAGAGATGGGTGGGCAGTCAGTTCTTGGGTCTCTCCCTCTTCCAGGTGACGTACAGCCTTTCATTTTTCTGCTCTCGGTCGGCAACCTTTGGTTTCCGCATACTCCTTTTCTTTGTAATTTGCCATTAAAGTATCGCTTCAGCTGTTGAAAATATTGTACCAGCCGATGCTTCAAGACTCACAAGGCTGAAGGGAGGCACCCCTCCGCTGGCAGGAGATATGCCTCTGCAGACAGAAATGACACTCAGACACGCAGGTGGCCACACAGAATGCACATTCGCACACGCACGCGGTGAAGACAGCTGTACACGCAGGCCACGTGGCAAGTGGGATGTTTGTTCATCGTCAGCTGAATCCAGGGTTCAGATCGTTTGGCCTGGAACGGGTCTGGGGGCAGGGGACGGGGGTGAGGGGGGACAGGTGGTGAGACGGGCGGTGAAAAGGAACGAACTTCACCTTCCACTGCACAATCCCTCCCAACGTTCTCCAGCGCCAGTAAAAGCCGCAAGGTCAGGTGTTGATTTATCATTTCCATCGGTTTCATCTTTGAGTGAACACACGCTCGCACGTCCATCAGTTTCACCTTTGAGTGAACAAACACTCGCACGGCCTGCCAGATACCACGGCAATGCCCCTGAGTCCTGAGTAGGGTATCGGCGCTGCCCTGGAGAATGAGAATCCTGGTGGGGGAGAAGACGCTTTCACACAGAGTTCCAGCTTAAGTTACCATGCCCTGGTTCCGACGGACTTTTCTTTCTTTTTTGAATTACTTCATTAATTTTTCAGTGGGGCCCTTTGCCCAAGGTGGGGCTGGAGCTCCCGACCCCTAGATCACGAGCCAGCCAGGCACCCCTGACTTTTCAGGGGTGAGCGCATTAGCATTGGCAGCTAAGATTTCTTGCAAGCAATTCCCATCAATGCAGCTGGGCCTCCTGGTGGGCCAGGCAGTCAGGTTGTGGGGGACCCTGTGGCCCGTGGGACCTGTGAGTTGGATTCCTTGTTAAAACAAAGGGAGCTTCCTCATCAGTGGAGTTGCTAATACTGCAATGCTAGCGTTTTTAGCCCTAATTTTGCCTGACGCCACAGGAAACTGAGGCCCACAAAGGGCAAGTGATGTAACCCACAGCCCATTATGCAAAAGGGGTGGGAGTGGAGTACAGGGTTGCACGTTTTCTCCCCATGTTTCTATGTTCTTCCTTCAACGGCACGTTTTATTCGCGCCCAGGAAATCAAGTAAAACCAGGATCTTCACTGTGTCAGGTGTGTGTGCCTGTACATGTGTTCTGGTCCAGGCAAGGAAAACGGAAGACAATTCCGTGACGAAAAATGATGTGGGTTACGCGTCTGACTTCCGCTCAGGTCCTGATCTCGCCAGGTTCGTGAGTTCGAGCCCCGCGTCGGGCTCTGTGATGGCAGCTCGGAGCCTGGAGCCTGGAGCCTGCTTTGGATTCTGTGTGTGTCTCTCTCTCTCTCTCTCTCTCTCTCTGCCCCTCCCCTGCCCGTGCTCTGTCTCTGTCTCTCAAAAATAATAAATGTTTAAAAAAAATTTTTTTAGAAGAAAAATGATGTAGCACAGGGCAAAGTGCGTGTTCTCTGACAGCTCTAGGGACATGGGTGGCCGTCCTCATCACCGTCATCCTCCGTGTTTCTCTCATCATTTTCCGTGCCAGCTTCTACTTCGAACACTGGTCGATTTAGTTCTCAGAAAGATTCTTCACTTTACAAATGCATCTTCCATAGTTTTCATTTACATTTTTTACCTGCCCTCCAAAACATTTACACAAATTGGGTACATTATTATGCAGGGGAAGATCTGTTTACTCTCAACTTGAAAACATATTTGCATCACATAAGAGACGTTAAGTAGATTTTCACTTGTGCTGTCTACCAGACAGTGATAATAAAAGATGTCCATGGAGTCTGGAAATATAGATATTATTAGTTGTTTTTAAGACTGAAGATGTTCTTGACCACATTATTTATATTTGCCTATGTTCCCAGACTTTATGGACATCCTGTAGATCATAAGCATAGTAAACAAGAATAAATCGCTTGCCATTTTGGAGAAATTCCTAATGTTTTGCGTGCTTGGCTTAAAAAAAAAAACCATACATTTTTATGATGAAATCTATGTGTTTATAAACAAGACCCAAAAAAATTATAGAGAAAGAAATCATTGTGTCTTCCTTACTCAATGGTGGTTTCATAAACCATGACCAAATTATGGCAAATCCCAACTTGAAGGATGATTGAGTTATTTTGTTTAAGTGAGTTCAATATGTTCAGGACTGGGCATTTTTTTTGTTGTTGTTGTTGTTTTCCCTAAATTTCATCCTTCTCTGAAGTTCTAAAATTCAATCATCAGGGTTAATTTCTCTTTGGCATTCTGAGCTCTACAATATGGAAAATTTTGCTATGCAGGATTTTTCTTTTAGTCTCATTCCCCAGGCACATGCTGGAAGTGAAAACAATTTCATTTTAAAAAACATTTTTTTAACCTAAAAACTACAGAACAGATTACTTTTGAGTTTGGTTCGTCAAATGGTCAGATTATCTGTAGCTATGAGGCTGAACAGAAAACATGACACCCCTTCTTGGTTTTCTGTGCCCAAATTACACTGGTTTTCAGGTTCTGCAGTGACAAAAATCATAGCCCGGGTGACCATCTGCCTGGTCGATAAGTGGCCAGCGTTGGCCTGAGTCAGCTAATTGTGCATAATTGGGATTATGTAGTAGAGATGACACTCCCCTCTCCAAACAAAGAAAATCACATTTGTGCTGTTTCATGTGACCACTGATCTTTTCTGGCCAGCGAAAGCAGAAACTTGGGTGGTTGGAAAGTCCGCGTCTGCAAATGGCCAAGATGGTAGGAATGATCAATTCTGGGACTCGCGGGAAAGCGGGAGACAATAGCGGTGGGGGGAGGGAGGAAAGGAAGCCCCGGGGACAGGGGAATGAGAACAAGATCAGGAAGAGATCTAGCGCTGGAAAAACTACAGCCACTCGTTTTCGGATTCTGAAATGTAGGCGCGTTCAGGGTCGAAGACCTGTATTCAGACTGCGGAGTCTGAAATGGTTACCCAAACAACTTCAGAAGCCAAGTGTGCTGTGGGGTCCCTGGTGGGGGCGAGGCGAGGGAGTTCCTGCGTGCGGAGGTGTTGGAGGTGTTGGGGCCTGTGTGAGGAGGGGGTTGGGTGTGCCTGGGGCGGGTGCGGAGTGCAGAAATGATGCCACTGATTGCAAGCTGGATGATTGATCGATGCAAGCCCTTCCGATGAGTCGGGTGCCTCGGAAGCCAGGCGGGAGCTGGGACAGCCAACCCTCAGTATGAGGGGGACTGGTTGGTGTGTTGGAAGAGGTCAGAAGGAGGGCTTGGGCTCCAGGGGCCCTGGAGCAAAGGCCCAGAGGTGTAGGGGCAGCATCATTGTGGGGACAATGGCTGTCGGGGGTTATAGGGTGGAGGGCCAGAATGAGGTCCTGTTTCCCAGCCATGATACCAAGAGAGGGGCAAGGGGTCTCCTGGTCCCCATCCCCCTTCTCCTAGAGAGAGTATCAAAGGCCCTGTGGTTCAAAGAGGGCAGCAGCACGATTAATCCTGGTAAGACAAAAAAAAGCCTTGGGGCAGCCTTAGTCCAGAACGTCTTAGTCTCGGCACCATGGTCATTCGGGATTGGGCAGTCCTGTGCCGTGGCCCCGTGCTGTGCACCACGGGCTACTTAGCAGCCCCTTTGGCCTCTACTTACTAGATGCCAGCGGCACCCAATCCTCCCTTCTCTGCCCAGGTGGTGCCAACCAAATGTGCTTTCAAGACTGTATCAAATGTGCCCCCGGGGTGATGGGTGAGGGCAAAATCACCCCAGGTCGAGCACCGCTGTTCTGGGCCCTTCTGCCCGGCTCTGCTGGTACCTGCTGAGGCCGAGAGTCTTTCCCCAAACCCAGATGCTCTGAGGAGGTGTGGCTTCACGCACCCGGCCGCCCGTGCACATTTGTTCAGGAGTGAGGCTTTGCGTGGACACGGGGCTGTCCGTGTTTCACTGACCGCCCCCCCCCCCCCCCGAGAATGCTCTGGGAGTCAACCAGCCCTTGTTGTAACGGTCAGTCCAACTTCCACACGCTCGGGGCAAGGCCACGGGGCCACCTCCGTGGCTGAGTCCGGAGCCTGCAGCTCCAGGGCGTACCCCGCAGCGCAGATCGCTCACCGGATGCCCCTGTCCACGGTGTACCTGTTATGTGACAGGCTCTGAGCTCCGAAGACACAGAGGGAAGCAAGCCAGGCAAGGCCACGGTCCTTCAGGGGGCTTGCATTCCGGAAGGTGGAAGTATGGAAATGCGTGGATCTGACGATTTCAGGGCGGGCCTGGCCTTTCTCTGGGTCAGACTTGCCCAGAAGCTGCGAGGGCCCCGTTGGGGGCTTCCGCCTCTCAAGCCCCTCCTCCAGGCCCAGGAGGGACCTCGGCAATGTGTTCACATGTTTTTACAAAATTTGCAAAAAAGTGCGGCGGCTTTTCTTGACAAGGGCCCTCAAATTGCATAACCTTCCAGGCCCCCACAAGACCTGGATCTAGCCCTGATTTTTAGCTTCCTGGACGTTCTGGAGCCCAGGTCCTCTTCTCAAAATCTATTAGGAAGGAGGAAAATGCATGCAGTTTTAATTCACGGACAGCAGGGGAAGAAAGAAAATAACATCCATTCGGAAAAAAAAAAAAAAAAAAAACCAAAGTAACGAGGAAAGAAAGGGTAGATCACCCATTGGCTGGTGCCCTGGGTTGCTACCTTCAGAGACTGGGGTCATCAGATTCACACACACCAGGGTGGAGGAAGCAGGGAAGCCAGGATGTCCCCACCCCGAGGCGGGGTGCGGGGGGAGCGAAGCTGCCATTGCCGGTGGGGCAGGGCTGAGCAGCTGGCCAAAGCCTCTTGCTAGAAGCTGACCACGGGGCTCGGGGCGGGAGCCCTCCCCCGCCCCAGCCGCGTTCTCCCGGCCATTGTGCGCCCGTATTGATCAGGCAGGGAGGCAATAGGGCTGGGGCAGCTGAAGCTCTGGGGTGGGCAGCATTGATCCGGCCCCCTCCCCAGGTTATTTATAGGATGCGCCAGCCTGGCAAGTAACCGGGAGAGCTTGTTTAACGAGGGTTCAGGGCGCTCTTCGCTAGCTGGTTAACTTTAAGTATTGGAAATGGGATTGATGCGCACATAATAATATTATGATTCATACAAACCACTTCGCCGGCAACTCAATATATTTCATTACCTCCTTTCTAGCAAATGTATTGATTTCTGTTTTGCGGTTTTATAACACAATTTCAAGGCTGTTGTGGGCTTAATGAGCCGTGTTCTTATGATGTTTAAAAAGATTTGAAGCTATTGTTGAAATAAATATTATGGATCACCCCCTCCCGAGGCACCCCCCCCTCTCTCCCTGCCCCCGCCCTCCTCCTCGCCCCCACCCCCACCCCCACCCCCACCCCCACCCTCCCAGCCCGCCCCTCCCCTGCCCGGGCGGTGCCGCCAGCAGAAAGCAGGGGGGCTGCAGCTCTGCGGCCCTTTGTGGCCCAGATCAAAGGACCCGAGCGCCACAAAGGCGGCCCCACTCGGGCCGCGCGGCCACACACAGCCGCACCTGCAGCGCGGCCAAATGTCTTTGTCGCTTCTGCGGGGCGAGCGCGGGGGACGCACCTCAGAGGCGGCAGATGACTCTAATAACGCTTGATGAGAATTGATGGGGAAGGAGGCGCGCAGTGCCCAGGGCTTTTTATTAGCTGCCCCGACTGCCCGAGCCCCAGCCCGAGCGCCTGCACCTGTGGACCCCCTTCCTTTCAGCCTTTATGGAAGTTGACAGATTTTATTAACTTTAAGGAAGAACTTTCCAGCGTGTGGAGGGCCGCAGTTTATTTTGTATTCATGCGAAACGGAAACCGAAAAAGCCATGTTTACATATTTACCGGGCCCACTGACTTCCCTCTGGGGCTCCATAAGTCACGTTCCAGATTAATTTTGTCATAAAATTGACTAGTGTGCTAAGGGATCTTGGGAGTTTGGGGGCTGTCGTTGGATGTGTGAATTTTTTTTTCAATGGGAGAAAGCTATATTCAATTATCTAATATCTCAGAGGAACCCCCAAAGACTTCCCAAATCGTGCAGAAATTGGAATTCTTTTTAAAAGCGTTTGCTCCTGGGGAGAGAGCATTTGCAAGAACCGGAGTAGCTTTTGCTCACAGCGAGGCTTCCCAAATCTTTTTGATAAACTAGAAACAAAGGCAAGGACCAGTGGCATCTTCAAACTTTGTAAGAGTGGCTCTCTTTGGGGGCTTTAGGGTAAGGGGCTCATTAACGGGCTGTGCTCCAGCCCTGGAGGCTAAGCCCCAACACATTTGGAAGAACAGATTTTAGTTTTAGCAAAATGATACGGTTGGTGGGGGAAATATTGGTACATAAGCCAACACGGTTTTACACGTCTACACTATTAGAAAGATCCTAACGGGGGGGGGGGGGGGTCAAAGTAGTAGAATTTTGCTTATATTCCTGGTTGTCCCCTGCTCTCAGGGTATTTTGAGGGTTTATGTCTCATGACAAATGGAAGTCTCCGACTATGAAAATTCATGTTATATTAATGGCCCAGTGTTGAAAATTCAGCCACAGAGTCAGCTGGGTATATTGCTTATTAGCTTAAAAGCATAAAGCTTTCTAGAGCTTCCTTTTGTGTGCCAAATAAACTTCAAATGAACCGAGGATCATTTTGCAGGAAACTCTTAAGTTGAACGATAATACAAAGTAGTTAGTAGAATATTACACTTTTCATTTGGGCAAACAGATGGGATGCCTGCTTTTAGATTTAATCAGGGGCTGACAGACAGGTAGGACGCCGGCATATTTTAGTTGGAGTCTCTTTCTTTTCAGGAAAGAATGAGACTACTTAATATTCAGTATATCCCCCCCCCCACCATGCCCCGTGATCTCTAATGCCTAACTTTTCCTCATTTCTGATGACATTACAAAGTACAAAGGGCATCTAACTGCAAGTGAATCCGTTTATTAACACATCTTTTACTCTATTCTTCCCTTGCAAAAAAAAAAAAAGTTATGAGTGTGTGTGTGTGTGTGTGTGTGTGTTAAAAAAAATAAAGGCTGTTTAAATCACCGAGAGCACACCCAAATCTCCATTTACATAGACACAGACGTAAATAAATGATTTAACAATTTGGGAGTCATGAGTCTCTGACCTCATGCTTTCTCAACTAACCTTTTTAAAAGATTTTGATATCAATTGTTTCTCTTTTTTCCCCAGAAGCATAATACGTGGTAACCTTAGCATGCGCAATCTGTTTCAACAGAAGCATACAGACGAGTGCAGCCAGTGGTGGATTTTAATATCGTGCTAGAGCTCGTATTACCTTGCTGGAAACCAAATATCCCCCCTCCTTCAAATGCAAGTCCCTGGACACCCCCATCGGAGATCATTTGTTATGCAGAGTTTTGTGAGGCAATCAAAATTAATTCACAGTGATCTTTTCACCCAGAACCTCCAGCCTCGAATAATGGTCCTTCTCAACAGGTGTTCATTGTGGCCGTCTGACTCCAAATTGCCAGACTAAAGGTTTTATTCTGTCATCATTTCTTTTTTAATCTCAAACTTGTAATTTACTAACCTGTAGCAGCTGCCAAGAAGGGCCCAGCTGCTTTACGAAGAGGGGAAGTGTAGCTCCAAGGAGGCCAGGGAGAGGGGAGAACTTCACCTCTGGACAACCAGGAGGGCAAACTTGGAATTCACAGGCTGGGCGGAGCCCGGACAGGGGCTCAGTGGCACCTTCCTTCCTTTGAGGCTGACCTAAAATGGGTGATACCTGATTGGCGAGAGCCGACCCCTCCAGAAAGCCTTCAGAAACGTTGTGGGTTTTGCCCAAGTGAGTAGAGAAGGGATCTTGACGGCGGCAACACCAATCACCAGAAAAATACCATGCAGAGAGAAAAGATTTTGAAAACTTGCATATTTCAGTTCAGCCAGGCTAGCATACTGTCTTCGTCAGCTTTCACATCTGCCTCCTTTTAAGGTAACCCTAGAGTGGGGAGGGAGGAATTAAGTTTTACTGCGAAGATTCTTGGACTTCATGGCTCATCATCAGAATCAAGCTGGCTGAGTGTGTGTGAGAAAGCAAGAGACCAGACTCGCCATTTCCAGATTGCTACAATTATAAGTGCCAGGATTCCGGCCCTAGAGATTCTGATGTAGTAGGTTGGCACCGGGCCTGGGATTATACATTTTAACAAGTATCAAGGGCTTCCGACCCTAGGGGCCTTGAATCCCTTTCATCACGGCTAGCTAGCTGTTTCACTGCCTCAGTAATCTGATCTCTACAATGGGCTCCCCCTCTTCAGTCTCCACAATCACTTGGTTCCCACCACATGGTTCCACCTCTGAGCAGGTACCCCTGGGGGCCACCGTTCTGCCTAACAGGTGTCTTCTTCCTAAGGAGATGACATCCTGGAAGAACATAGACCAGGTTGTCAAGCAGTAACCAACTTTGCCGTGTTGCCAATTCTTGGCCTCCTGGGTTTTTTGGTAGATGATGGCTGCCGCTTGTTTATGACCCCTGGGCTGACATCTTAGAGGATGCAGCTTCGGCTGAAGTGGGTGCTTTGTGCAAAGACTGGAACTGGAGGCAAATCCTCCCTGACTTGGGGGGGTGACGGAGGCTCACCGAGAGTTAAGAGGACCTCGGGAGGGATCAGTTGCAACTCTCTGCTTGGGTTTTGTCGTAGCCTACGAGTCAGCATCCTGCAAGGGTCAGAAAGGAGGCAGGGTGACCGGCACTGCTCTGTCTGGCCCCAGACTTACAGGAAGGGGATTTGGATTCCTTTGGAATGTGCTGGAAGGAGTGGACACAGACCCAGGCGACTTCAGAGAGGCAAACCAGAAGGCTCATGCGTCCCGAGGCCATGCCTCCGTGGAAGAATCCCCAGTTGGGAAGCAGGATGAGCCTTCCTTTCCAGAGACAATTGCTCCTTAGCATTTTAGCTTGGTTTTTTGTGAAGGTTCCCCTGGATCCATTCAAAACTTAATTATGGCTGTAAAAACTGCGAGGGGCGAAGCCGGGTTGACGAGTTTGTTGCACCGTGTCCCCTCCGGTACATTTGTCCGCACGGAAGGCAGTGTAGCCGCTCTGCGCACTGATGGGCATCGATTTTGTAATACGCGAGCAGCTCTGTTCTGCTCTCGGGAGCCTCTTTCGTTTCATGGCGGCGTGGAGAGGTTTCTTGGGCCCTGGACGCCAGGGAGCCCCCTCCCTCACCACGAGCCTACGGGTGAAAAATCGTGTCTCCCAGCCTCATTTCTGGATTGCACAAGGCACCATTTCAAGTGAGAAGAGACACCCAGTAGACTCTTTAAGAGAATGTGCTGTTTTTTTTCTTGGCCTCACTGTAGGCCATTGCGGAAAGGCACCCCAAAGAGGTTTCTAAGTGGGAACTGACATCTCAGGTGCGTTAGGCCGCTTTGGTGACAGACACATGCAAAGCTGCTGGAGAAGTACAACCGGGATGGTATTGTGCTCTAATTGTCTGCCCAGCATAAGTCTTATAATGAGTATTTATAAAACACGTAAGTGCAGGGCGCGTGGGTGGCTCAGTCGGTTAAGTGTCTGACCCTTGAGTTCAATTCAGGTCATGATCTCACGGTTTGTGGGCTCGAGCCCCCCCCGCATCAGGCTCTACACTGGGATTCTCTCTCTCCTCTCCCTCTGCCCACCCCCCCCCCCGTCTCAAAATAAATGAACTTTAAAAAAATACATAAAGGCATACTTCAACGTAACCTTACCCCCCATACGGAAGCTCCCAGAAATGATTGCCTTCATTTGAGAAAGTCAAGGCCCAGAGAGGGAAAGACTCTTGCTTGAGGTCACACAGCCGGTTTGAGACAGGGCATATAGCTCAGAGGGTAGGAGCCGTCTTTTGGCCAGCCAGTCAGAGATTTTAACCTGTTGAATCTGAATCACCCACTCGTTACGAGAACATCGTACTTTTTTTGGTTTGGGGCCTAATGTTTCCCATGTGCTTGTATTTATGTTACTGTCTGGTCACCTGAACCATTCACTCGTTCATTCGGTCGCTCAACAAATGTCATTAAGCATCTGGCAAGAGCCAAGCATAGGAGCTAGAGATACAATGGTGAGCGAGGCAGACCTGGTTGAGGCCCTCATGGAACTTTTGGCCTCGTGGGGGAAACAGACATTACGCAGATTGATACACATAAGTAAGAGATTGCCGCCACGATAAGTGATCTGGAAGGAAAGTTCATGGTATCAGACAGAGACCTGACCAAGTGTGGGAGCAAAGCTGGGTGTATCAGCCCGGTCAAATTATGTTTTGCTGTGGAACAAAGAGCCCCCGCAAACTCAGGGGTTAACGAGGCATATGGGCTTTTCTCTCACGCGGGCCTTGACCCTGTGCTCGCTCAGGAACTGGCCCACAGAGGCTCCATCTCGACCCGGCTCCCACGATCACAGGAGAAAGAAATGCGCTTCCGCGTTCCTTCCCAGAGGCCGCCATGTTACCTCTGCTCACCTTTCATCGGCCAGTTCAAGTCCCAAGGCCACACGCAACTTGAAAGAGGGTGGGAGGGAATCCTCCCTGCGCCCGGAAGGAGATCCAGAATGCCTACCGCGTAGGGTTAGGGACCGCTTCTCTGGTTTTTCCCGAGGATCTGAATCGCGAGCGAGTGTCAACCAGGGAAAGGTTAGCATAACGGAAGCTCGAAAGTGCCATCAGCGCGTCTGCAGGCCCTGAGGTAGGGAGAATCACAGCCTGTGTGAGCAACGGAAAGAAGTAGCTGGAACCCAGTGGGCAAGGGGGACGCGGTTCCCAGGCAAACAGGACATGTGGGGACTTAGCCACCGACGGAAGACTGTTAGCCCATACCGGAGAGAGAGGAGGGTGCAGGTAGGTAGAGAGAAGGGTCTCAGGGACTGGGTGCTCATACATCACCACACACCTGTTAGGTAGCAGAGCACCCATTGTGTTGGAAGGAAATCGTGGCCCAGAGAGATTGAGTTGCTTGGCCTAATGGTTGCATCTCGTAAGCACTAGAACCAAGATTCAAAGCCTCTCCCTTAGACTTGGACCCTCCCTGGTCCCCACTGCCCACAGGGGCCTCCCCCTCATGCTGGAAGAATCCGCAACGTGTTACCTCCCCGCCCCAGCCCCTTGTGGGGCAGCACCTACACTTGCAAGTGTCATGCACGTGTTATGGAATGGAATTTCTGGTCAAAGCAAATTCCGACGTTCGTATTTCCACTCGCTAAGGAGCTCCTCCGTGTCACGCTTCTGAGAAAACTTCCGAAAGACGGTATCTGCATATCAACGAGAATGAGACGTTGGAGACGTCAAGAAGTTTCAGCAGTGGCTGCTGGGGGAAGCAGGGAAGCCTTCTCCAAGCTGAGCCCCCATCTCCCAATTAGCATACGGAAACATTTTTAAAGGAAATAACCTTCACGAATAAAATGCTATAATCTCAATAAGACATTTCAGCAGGGGAATTATTAGATATTAATTCATGCCCAGTTGCACTGACAGCTCTCGGCCGTCAATGCAGGCCTAATAGCACACTAGGTGAGAATTAATATACCATAATTCACGCTCTGTCATGCATTATTGCTTAAATAAGATACATGAAGAATAACCTATTCTGGCGAAAGAACTGGGATTCTCAGAGTTCTCCCGGCCAAGTTATAAATAGTTACGTTAGGACCCAGAATTTTTTTGTATTACTAAATTTGAAATAATTGCATATATGTATCCTCATCTGTAATTACTGTGAACAGTTTTCGTAAGTACTGACATTAAGTTCAGTCATATTCCATGTTTTAAAATTGAACTGAAGCAAAATCACATAATTTTCTTGAGACCAAAATAGAAATTTCTCTCCTCCATATATAATTGTATCTGGTGCTACAGCACGCGTGACGGAGCGTATCCGGACGTGGCTTAGGGACGACGAAATGGGTCTGACCTGGGGGTACAAAATAGAAAGAGTGGGGGTCTGGGGGGGGGGCCTACGGGATATTCTAGTTATGTTTGTGAAGAGCTTGAGTCTCGCCGGACAGTGACCATTACTCGTGATGCCTTGTTTTCCTAACAAGGGAATGCAGTAGGAAGCAATCCCTGTCTTCCGGAAACTTCCAGCCTCCTGAGAGAATCAGTATTGACCCAGGTGATAAACTAACCTTGTCCTCACGGGATAGCACCCAAGAAAATGCCAAGGTGTGAAGAGGAAGGCCATGGAATCCTTTGCAAGGGCTCTGTTGGCAGAGTGGTAGGATCCCAGAGTTATTTTTTTTTAATGTTTATTTTTGAGAGGCGAGGGGCAGAGACAGAGGGAGAGAGAGAATCCGAAGCAGGCTCCGTGCTGTCCGCGCAGAGCCCTATGTGGTACTCGAACTCATGAACCAAACCATGAGATCATGAATGGAACCGAAATCAAGCGTCGGATGCTTAACCGACTGAGCCACCCAGGCTCGGTCCCAGGCTCCCAGAGTTATACGATGAATCACTAATAAACCATTCATGTGTTTATCATACGGTTCTCGGGCACCGTACTCTATGCCAGGCCCTGGGACGGACATCGAGCACACCAAGAAGCTGGCAGCCTGGGGAGGGAGCGGGCACTTAGAGATAACCACAATGTCAGGCGACAACAGCAAAAACCAGGGTAACACAAGGGCTCAGAAGCAATCAGTGCCTGTCTCAGACTGCCAGTGGGGAATTTGGCCATGGAAGGCTTCAAGGAAGAGGTGACACCTGCAATGAGTCTTCAAAGAGAGGAATTATGGGCACCTGGGTGGCTCCGTTGGTTGGGCGACTGACTCTGGATTTCGGCTCAGGTCAGGATGCCAGGATGGTGAGTTCGAGTCCTGCATTCGGCTCTGCACTGAGCACGGGGCCTGCTTGGAATTCTCTCTCTCTCCTCTCTCTCTGCCCCTCCCCCTGCTCATGCACTCTCTCTCTCTCTCAGAAGTAAATAAACTTAAAAATATTTATTTAAAGAGAGAGAGGGAGAGGAATTAGATGACATATTGAGAGGTGTGGGCAAGGGTGAGCCGAAAGGAGATGGAGGTAAATGCAGGGAGAGCTGGCAGAGGGCGGTGAGGGGCTCGTGTGCTGCCCTGACATGACTCGATCTTACTTTGAGACCCAGCCATCAGTGGGATCTGTGAAGTCCGTACCCAGGAAGACACGTGGGGAAGCAAGGAAACCAGGTAGGAAGCTGCTGTTTCAGGTTGGGGGAGAGGGGGTGAGGGCCAGGACGGGAGAAGACAGAGGGACAGTGCAGGTGGTTCAGGCAGGAAGCAGAGGGGACACGTAGAGACTAAAGGGAAAGAGAATGAGTTTAATCGCGGACGTGGTGGGTTCTAGGCCTTGAGCTTGTGAGAGAGAAGTCTGGGCTGCAGGTCAGGTCTTGGGGGGTCCCCCGCATCGGTAAACCTGGACCATCAGAGCCGAAAGAGTCACTGGAGAGCATCTTACCCACCCGTTTCAAAGATGGGGCAGCCCGGTTCCAGAAAGGGGAAGGACCTTGTCAAGATCACTACAGACCTCTGAATCCTTTTCCAGATGGATTACTCCCTGCAACAGAGAGTTTTCCACTTTAATCGGCAAGTGACAGAACTGACTAAAAGCAGGGGACAGAAATCACGAGTGGAACGATGGCTTACGACAGAGTGCCCTAAACTTTGGTCATCCGCAAACAGCACTCAGAAATTTCACCATGTCAGTTACCTAGTATTTATTTATTTTTTAACGTTTATTTATATTGAGAGAAAGACAGAGCATGAACCTGGGAGGGACAGAGAGAGGAGGAGACACAGAATCCAAAGCAGGCTCCAGGCTCCGAGCTGTCAGCACAGAGCCTGATGCGGGGCTCGAACTCCTGAACCGCGAGACCATGACCTGAGCTGAAGTCGGACACTTAACCGATTCAAGGTTATGAAGTCATGTGACCCCGTATTTCCTAAAACATGGCATACCTTGGGAAATACCGGGCTAGAGAAAAAAAAAAAAAAAAGAAACAATATAAGGTATCGTTTCCACATGGTCCGAAGATGGGCTGTTTTATGATTTATCAGAGTGAAAGAGGGGCACCTGGGTGGCTCAGTGGGTTGAGCTCCTGACTCTGGCTTTTGATTCAGGTCATGACCTCGTGACCCTGCATCCGACCCCGCGCTGTCAGCACAGAGCCTTCCTGGGATTCTCTCTCTCTCTCTCTCTCTCTCTCTCACACCCTCTCTCTGCCCCTCCCCCACTCACACATGTGCTCGCTCTCAAAAGAAATAAACATTAAAAAGATAAAAAGTAGGGGCACCTGGGTGGCTCAGTCGGTTAAGCGTCCGACTTCAACTCAGGTCACGACCTTGCGGTCCGTGAGTTCGAGCCCCGCGTCGGGCTCTGGGCTGATGGCTCAGAGCCTGGAGCCTGCTTCCGATTCTGTGTCTCCCTCTGTCTCTACCCCTCCCCCGTTCATGCTCTGTCTCTCTCTGTCTCAAAAATAAATAAACGTTAAAAAAAAAAAAAAGGTAAAAAGTAAAAAGCAAAAAAAAAAAAATAATGAGAAAATGCCGAGCCGCCATGCATGCGCTCGATTTTATCGGAGATGCTGTAAACCTATTTCGAAGAACTCTCTGGTGCAAACGCTTTGGTCTTGCCACTTTGGGTCAAACAAGGGGGATTCCCTGTCCTGCCCCTGCCTCCTGGTATAGTCACAGCTCAAATGAGAAGGTCATACACCCAAGAGCTGTCCTTGTGCCCTTGAACTTTCCGCAAAGACGTCCCGATCTTTCCTGGAGGCCACCCCCACCGCAGGAAGGAAGCAAGGACACAACCATTGGAACAACACCTTCTGGGGAGTTAAGCGTTGCCCGCTGTGTGGGGTCTGCCGAGGGCACAGCACACGGCCTGGCTTCGTTTGGGGCAAACGAGGCGTCTGTTGGTTCTCAAATGTATGTCCTGGGACCCGCTCCCCATCTTTTGGTTTCTCATGCTTCTTACCTTTGGATCCCCCCCCCCCCCCCCCAAAGCACAGCCTGAGAAAAGGACCTGGGAGAGTTTATTTGAAAAATGCACCAGAAGCCGCGAGTTGAAGGAGCAGGGAGAGTCAAAGAAGAAAGGACTAAAAGCCATAGAAAGCGATCGAGCTGGTCACTGCTGTGGGCCTGTCTGGGAACCGGGCGGGACACACTCGACAATGTCCGACTCACAGGACAAAGCTGGGGTAGCTATTGTCTCCCACCCCACAGGCGGAGGGTCGGCCCTGGCTGTGCCTGCACCTGAGTTGAGCACTGTTCTCGCTTCCAGGCACACTGAGGCCGAAAAGAGGAGAGGTGGCCCAGGCACGTGGGCATCGGACGTCGCACTGTCCACTACCCCTGCGCTGAAATTAGCGGGGCCACGCGGCTGTGGCTCGGGCCCCCCAAAGGCTAAATCCCACACCGCGTCCTCCCCAGCGCTGAGAAACGTGGCTCGTGTGGAAGCCACTGGAAGGGTGCACCCCAAAGAGTGACGTGCTGTACCTGTCCCCCACGTGGTGTGAGGGAAGGTGGCCGAGGAGAGGGGCAGAGCCCTGCTTGAACCCCGCCCCCACGTCTCCCCACGCACCCCACCTTTCTCAAGGAAGCCGCCTCACCTTGTCTTCTGGGAAACGTTCCAGGTTGGAGAAACCCTGCTTGGGCACCCCGCCCCCCCCCCCCCCCCACCTCCCCAGAGCTCCGCTGTCGGTTTTAAGTTGACCTCGATTTTTCGTTCCCTTTGCGGTACTGCTGGCTGGAGGGGGCTTTTCAGGGCCACCGGCTTTCAGGGCTCAGCGGCCTCTTCCCGGGTGTAGTTTGTGGTTTCCACAAGCCGATCTTGCTGCAAGGGACAAGAGGAGCAGGAGGGGGAACAGACTCAGGGAAGAAATGCGTGAACGTCAGCCTCGGCGGGCCGTGCCTTCGACCCTCCCCCAGACCGTGGCCAGGTGACCTCTCCACCTTGCTGAAATGGAGGCACAGGTGGAAACTGCAGGGGCAGGGGGGAGGGGGCAGACAGCGGTGGAGGGTGAGTTCCCCACCAAGCCTCCCTGCCCAGCTTGTCTGGAAGGACCACAGAAATGTCGATGGTCTCCTAGCTGTTACTTTGCTAACCCGATCAATCCATATGAAAAGAACAGATTAAATGGACTGATCCTCACATATTTAATGATTGCTGCTGTTTGGTCAGGATGCGTTTCTCAGGAAGCGCTTGTCACGAGCCACTGATAAGTCTTTTAATCCCGCCTTGCTGTAGGTTGGAGTTTTCTGGCTCCCCAAGATGGCCAGTCTGGGGCGACTCCTGAGCTCACCCCACAAAAAAAGGAGATGGCTCCTCTTTACTACTGGGCGATTGGGTTATTTATTTTTGAGAGAGAAAGAGAGAGCAGAAGCAGGGGAGGGGCAGAGAGAGAGGGAGACACAGAATCGGAAGGAGGCTCCAGGCTCTGAGCCTTCAGCACAGAGCCTGATGCGGGGCTCGAACTCGTGAACCACGAGATCATGACCTGAGCCGAAGTCGGATGCTTAACCAACTGAGCCACCCAGGTGCCCCTGGAACTTTCAGTTGAACACACACGCTGACTGCCCACGTTTTAAAGACCTGTTTTGTATATTCACCAAACAACCATTTACCAAGGACCTACCATATGCCAGCCACTATGCTAAGAAAAAGAAAATGACACGGTTCCTGCTCTCAGGAAATGAAGTCTCATTTCTGCAAATGCGTAAAGACACATGCAAGGGTAGTCTAAGCCCCTTGACGGGTACTTGGGGTCCTGCGGTGGCCCAGAGGCAGCGTGGGCTGCAGGCTCGGAAGTCTTCATGAAGGAGGTGGCATCTGTGCTAAGCCTTCAAGAGTATGTGGCAATAGCCAGTTGGAAGAGGGCTTGCATTCAAGGATGATTTGGGAGGTTTTTTTGAAAGCTTGGCTTTTACTTTCGCTGCGTAGGGTTGGTTGGTTGGCACATGGTGGCAGGACCTGGCCAGGGGCCGGGCAAAGATGTACTAGAAAATGAGACCAGAAGGGTCAAGCAAGTTTCACTTCCATCCAGGCACTGGGCTCCGTGGAAGGATTCTAAGCATCCCAGGGACGGGAATCTTATAGCTTGTACCATAGAGTCTGACCTCAGGCATCTGGGCTGTGGTTCAAGTTCAACTCTCACTTAAAAGCCACGTGGCCTTGGGCTACCGTATGTTTCACCTCCCAGTCCTTGCCAAGTAATACCCATCTCGGAGGGGAGCTTCGAGGCCTCAAGAAGAGGGGCGGGCGGGGGGGGGGGGTGAGGGTGAAGTGCTTGTTGAAGAGCCAGGCACATAGTAAGTGCTAAATAAACAGCTGCTTTTGTGGGCCAAGGTGCATTTTATTTTATTTTATTTTTTAAGATATTTTTAAAGGGTGTGTATTTGTTTTTGAGAGAGAGAGCAAGCAGGGGAGGGACAGAGAGAGAGAGAGAGAGAGAGAATCCCAAGCGGGTTCCTCATTGTCTGCACAGAGCGCTCTGCGGGGCTCGAACACACCGTGAGATCACGACCCGAAATCAAAAGTGGATGACTGAGGGGCGCCTGGGTGGCTCAGTTGGTTAAGCGTCCGACTTCGGCTCAGGTCATGATCTCACGGTTCACGAGTCTGAGACCCGCATCAGGCTCTGTGCTGATGGCTCAGAGCCTGGAGCCTGCTTCGGATTCTGTGTCTCCCTCTCTCTCTGCCCCTCCCCAGCTCATGCTCGCACTCTGTCTCTGTCAAAACTAAATAAACTTAAAAAAAAAATAACTTTAGGAAAAAAAAAGTGAATGATTGACTGACTGAGCCACCCAGGCTCCCCCTCCCTGATTTGCATTTTGGACGGCTCCTTCAGGGAGGGGAGTTCAGGCTCCTGTGTGGAGATCACTGATAGGGTCCTGCGGCCAGAAATGCCAGGTGCCTGAGCGAACGCTGACTGTGGCAGGAGATGGGGACGCCAAGGGGCAGGTACTAAGGAGCAGGGATGTTAAAGAGGTCAGATCGGCAGTCAGCAATTAGCAGTGGACGAGGGAGCCCGAGGTTTGCTGATGGGGTAGACAGCGGTGTCACTCTCGGGGACAGTTATTACAAGAGATGTCACAGGCTTGAGAGGGAGTGGAGAGGTGTTGGGTTTGAGGGGCTGAGGGCCCCTCACTGACACTGCCTTAGAAGGTTCTTGGACTGGCGGGGTCTGGACTCCTGGCAACGTCCTCCTCTCCAAAGGATTGAGAGCGCCTCACAGCCTGGGGCAGAATTTGTTCTTTTGTATCTTTCAGAGAAAGGCCCTCCGGTCAGGGTTTAGAGAGCCCTGTCCGTCTCCTAAAGATTCCCCCAGAACAGATGATCACCACTTTCTAGAAACTTCTCAGACCACCCCCAGCCCAGAGCTCTCTCTCCTCTTAATTCTTACAGCATGATTACTTTTTTTTGGGGGGGGGGGGTCATTTTATAATTGCTGCTACATACTTAACAAATATGTGCCTTGCCTCGGCTAGATGACAGACTCCTAGGTGGGGGACGACCTCTTTCCTGCCACCCGCCCATGCCTGGCTCACGACTGGGGTCTATTGCCAGCTCACTGCTGGATGAGAGAATTCTGCCCCCTGAGAAAGCTCTGGGGCTTTCTGCTTTGTCCTCTGTGTCTGCAAAAATGGGGACCTTGCTCAGCCCGCTCGGAAGGGGACATCTGACCAGGGAGGCAAGGCTTTGCGGGGGCCCTGAGATGTCTGCTTGGAGCTCACAGGGCCGGCTTATGATGTCAGGGAAGCTGGCTTTGGGGAGCCCCTACCTCCCTCCACAGGGCTTTCAGGGGCTGATGCGTTTTTAGCTCACCCCAACTCCTGGTTTGTAAACACAGCGTCAGAGACCCATGCTCTGAGAAGGTGGAACCCACATAGGGGCCGACTCCTTTTATGGCTTTCACCACCCCTCTTCCCCAGCCATCCTGACCTCCCGTATTTCATTCTTGACTCTCTCCCGCCCCACCACATTCCTGAGCATTTGATCTATGGTCTATAAGTAGATGTAATAAAATGCCAAGTTTCTTTAAAAAGAAAATCACCCCCCCACCAAAGATTTAACCTGGGGATCGTCCAATGACAAACAACGCTCAGCTCACTGGGGTTGGGCTGGGGCCTGTCGCCTGCCTGTGGTCTCAGAGTCCCCGAGTCCCTGCCTGCGGCTCGGGTTTTGCTACTCATTTCTCTCTTAACCTGTATTTATTTTCAGTTTGCTAAAGGAAGCCACAAATAATTCCAGAGTCACATGAAAAGCCTGAGCTAAAAGGCTCTCCTCTCTCCCCTAGCAACTCCTGCTTCAGCAAAGAGACAGATCTGGAGGGGAGTTGGTCCCTTCTGGCTTGTGGGCGTGACCTGTCCAGGTAGCATAGGACAACTCTGGTCCTTTACTTTGGGGGAAGGTGGGAGGGCACATGGCCCAGGCTCCCCATCAGCCTAGACTGTCTGCCCCTTTCTTTAAAAAAAAAAGTTTATTAATTTATTTTGAGAGAGAGAGAGAGAGAGAGATAAAGAGAATCTCAAGTAGGTTCCATGTTCAGCATGGAGCCCAACATGGGGCTCGAACTCACGAATCGTGATGTCATGACCTGAGCTGAAATCAAGAGTCAGACGCTTAATGGACTGAGCCACCCAGGCTCCCCGTCTGCCCCTTTCTAATCAGGGACTTTAACGTCCTTCATTACCAGAGGGCTACTCAATGATCTTATAGTCTAGTCCCTTGTCAGACCTCAGCCTCTCCTTCTAGAAAGCGATGCATTGGAATAGGATTCCTATCAGAAGGGTGTGCATATATTAGGGACGCCTGGGTGGCTCAGCCGGTTAAGCATCCAGCTCTTGATTTCCGCTCAGGTCATGATCTCACGGTTCGTGAGTTCGAACCCCACCTCCGGCTCCGGGCTGAACATGGAGTCTGCTTGGGATTCTCTCTCCTTCATCCTCCCCTACTCATGCTCTCTCTCTCTCTCTCTCAAAATAAATAATTAAATAAAGAGAAGGGTACGCATCTCTGAGTGGACGAGAGAGAGAGGGGTAGTGGGCATCGAGAGCCCTCGTTCTTCTGGCCTGATTCAGAGGGGACTCCAGGTGTTAAGGCTGTGCACTGCTCTGTGGTTTTCCACCCTTTCCGCAAGGCCTGCCCAGACCATCGGCCCAGGGCCTCCCTTCACCCACTCTTTGCCCCCACAATTAATTCTATATACGATTCTTTGTCTATAACGGAGCTTCTCACACCTGTGCGCTGTTGACATTTTGAACCAAAGAATTCTTGATTCTTTGCCTAATTCCTTGTGCCTCGTGGGATGCTTAGCATCCTTGCCCTCTATGCACTGGGTGGCCGGGAGCACCTCCCCCGAGTTGTGACAACCCAAAAGCTCTCCAGACATGACCCGGTAGGCAAGGGAAGATGAGCCGTGAATAAATGGACACGTGAGCAAGATAATTTCCAGCAACGGTCAGCTCTATAAGGAGAATGGTTAAAGGCCAAAGACAGTGCAGAGAGCAGACTTAGAGGGGGGGTAGGGTGACCTCTCGAAGTACTTCTATAAAGTACTCATCTTTGCTTTTTCATCTGCCTCCTCGTGTTTGGCACTTAGTAGGTACACAATAAATATTTATCGGTAGAGTGAATGCTCTCTCCTCTCCATGCAGAGACAGCCAGGGTTGCAAACACTCACCACCCTTCGCGTTCTAACGGGCCGTTCTGGAATTATCAGCCAGTGAATAGGATGTGAGCGCACAACGTTTGTGGACAAAGTCTGAATCAACCCCCGAATCATCCTGTCTCCCCCCCGGTTCTATTTTTTACAAAGCGAGTTTCTCTAAAATAGACTAGACAGCAATCTCCCCACCAAATCGATCATTTAATCGCACATCCATCATCATCGTCACTGAAAACCTGAAACCACATCTATACAGTCTGGCCATTTCCCAGCCCAGGTGTGAACCCCAGGACCGACCGCAGGGGGGAAAATAGGCGAGCTTCCCACCCAGATCTACCTTGCCGATCAAATGTGCTCCGAGGACAGGGTAACATTACCATTGTGCCCGGATAAGAAGGTCCCCATTCCGGCCCCCACCCCGCAGCAGGGGGGAAGGAAAAAGAGCTTAATCATTAATAACACTAACTTGCATTTCTAGAGCCTTGAAAATGAGAATTTTGCCCTTTTTTCCCTGGGAGTAAATTGGGTCAGAGTGTTCCCAGAATTTACATTTCAATTAAAAATACAATAATAACACATTGTGCTAATAGTGAATGATTCCGACTCAGGGGAAGATGACACCGCCCGCTACTTTGTTAATGAAAAGCCCCCTTCATTCGGACGGGCCACACATCAGCGGTCACAAATCTCCTGTCTTGTTCTGGGTCTGGCGGGTGGAATGGGCAGGGAGGGGTGCGGCTGGGGGAGGTGAGTGAGGCATCGCGGGCCCGCTGGGGCTTTCAGGGGAGGCTGTCTGTCCGGCAGGGCAGCACGGCCCCGGAGCTGGGGCGTCCGTCCTTCCACCTGTCAAAACCAAACCTTGACTTTGCCTTTAAATCAAGCGTTTAAAAGCAAGGTTGTTTGTTTTTCTTTTCTTTTCTTTTCTTTCTTTTTTTTTCTTTTTTTCTTTTTTTGGTTTCTGTTGTTTGGTTGGTTTTATGTATTTTTTGTTTGTTTGTTTTGCTTTCCTAGGCAATCGTGGTGGCACCAGAAAGTTTGCCACAGACAACCCCCCACCCCAAGGCCTTTGGGAGTGGATTTGACTTTAAAAATATCCCCCATCAGCCTCTGGAGTTGGAATCTGAAAGAGACTTCAGCTCGCTGAGGCTCAGAGCAAAAGCGATCTGTCGGTCAAGGGGCTGCGGGCTGCGGAAGGACCACCACGGCTGTCTTTGAGAAGGCCCTCTGCCTCAGTGAGCTTCAGACTTGGTCTGAAAATCTCCCAGACGTGTCCCTTGATCTAGATGCAGGACACCCGAGGAAGGGAAGGGGGACGTTGCCCCGGCAGGTGCGGGCCTGGGGGGCCTGCTCCCAGGACACAGCAAGGGGGGGGGGGTCTGCTTCCCAGACACAGACTGGAGGTGTTCGCTCACAGATTGTTTCTGAAAATAAATAACCCGGCTCAATCTTGTTTTCATCAGAAAACGACCTTTACATGTGGGGAAAGAGTCGCACTCCGCACCCTTTCTACCGGAGTGGGGGCACCTTCAAAAGCAGGCACGGGAGCGGGGAGGGGGCAGGCGGCAGTTGGGAACCATGGCTATGTGGACACAGAACCCCGACTGGGAGTTTCCAATGGGCCCCTTGTGGGCTCAGCGACTCCCATCTGTGCTAGGCCAGGTAGGGTGAATACTAAGCACATATGCACATGTGGCTTTTCGCCTGGCATTGCATGTTCTTCAAAATCTCTTAGTGGATTAAATATATGATATAAAGGGCGCCTGGGTGGCTCAGTCTGTTGGGCGTCCGACTTCGGCTCAGGTCATGATCTTGCGGTGTGTGGGTTCGAGCCCCGCGTCGGGCTCTGTGCTGATAAGCTCGGAGCCTGGAGCCTGCTTCGGGTTCTGTCTTTCCTCCTCTCTCTGCCCCTCCCCTGCTCGTGCTCTGTCTCTCTGTCTCTCTCTCTCAAAACTAAACATTAAAAAAAATTTTTTTTAACAGGCAAGCCATGAGGTGATGGGACTTGGTCTCAAGCTAGCAACCCCCACTTCTGTGAGGTAACTGCCATGCCCTTGACAGCCCTGAGGCTGGGCCTCTCTCTCCCTCTCTCTCTCTCTCTCTCTCCTGTTTCTGAATCACTGAAGGAAGACAAAGACCATGGAGGTTCAGGCCCGCAAGTGGTGAGTTCCGATAATTACCAAGAGTGTAATTAACATTCCTGATAATAACACTTCGTTCACTGTGATACTCGTTTTATCCCAAAATGTGGGCCAAGGAACGTTGGGTACAGTTAATACACAAAAGTGGCATTCATCATTATTGGTCAGTCATTCCTTTCTCGTTTTAAGAACTCAAACCATCTTCCAACACTCCGCCTGACGCTGAGAACAAGTCACACTCTCCTACCCAAGTGAACGTGACTTTGCCATTCACGGTCTCCATTGGCCTACGTTCCAAGACCGTCCCACGCAGGCAAAGGGTTTGAATGTTCATCACTTCCCCGAGGACCCATCAGCTCCGGTGAAAGCACACAGTTTGTGCCCTAGGATTCTTTTGACTCTGACCTCTCAACGTCCTTGCTTTGCTGTTTCCACCAATGCCGAATTGAAGTCTCAGTGGATTCTAGCCCCACTTTCCGTGCTCAGAGACACCACCAGAACTCTGCCAAAGGGATCATCTCCTTTGCTGCGGTAACAACGAACTCAGAGTTGTCTGAGCACCAGGTTGTTTGGGTCATGTTTTGGGAGCCCAATCTCCTTTTTACAATAGAGCGTCGGCCTTGAGGGGCAGAGCTGTTTGAACTGGTTTGAATGTGATCTCTAGTGAAAATGTTATTTTGTTTTAGTTGTGTTCATTTTTTGATTCATTTAAAAAGTTGTGTCAGAATCATACATCAATATTCCTTAATACATAGACGCAAGGCATAAGGCTTATAATGAACCGCAGACCCCTTGGTCCATCCCCGCCCCCCGCCGCAGCCCCCAAATTCAAGATCTCTGAAGCAACCTCTGTCAATTCTTATGGGAATTTCTTCTGGGTTTTTTTTCTCTCTGTACTTTTATTTTTATTTTTTTACGTTTATTCATTTTTGAGAGAGAAAGAGAGAGAGCAGGGGAGGGGTAGAGAGAGAGGGAGACACAGGATCCGAAGCAGGGTCCAGGCTCTGAGCTGTCAGCACAGAGCCTGACATGGGGCTTGAACCCACGAACCATGAGATCATGACCTGAGCCGAAGTTGGACGCTGAACTGACTGAGCCACCCAGCTGCCCCTCTCTCTGTACTTTTAAATGACACATGTGTGCTACTGGCTCCTGGTTTCTCTCACATATCAGGTAGTTATTAATTTCCAAATATGAGCAATGAGCAGTCTCTTAGACCACTTCTTACTCACATGTATTTCCTTTTCCTTCCAACTTCCCGCCATGGGTCTGTTGTATTTTTTTTTTTTTTAATTGAATCCAGATTTAGTGTTTTCATTATGATGAATGAGTAAATATTATTCACAGCTTAGTCGGGTAGTGTTTTAGGATGTCATTCTCCCCTGGCCTTTGCTTCCTTTGGCTTGGCTTTCTTTGAATGTCTGGGTGACTCTTCCCACACCCTCCAGTAGCTCTGTACAAAGGCCCTCAATCCAATTTTACACCCGGCCACACCTGTCAGTTAATCTGTCAGTCCCATTTTTTCCTGGAGACATCCCTCCTGGAGCCATCCCTCCTCCTGCCCCACCTGATCCCGTTGCTACCCAGGCCTACAGCACAGCTGTCACCTGGGACTTCCCTTGCTGTTGTCCTGTGCAAGAGCCCCTGTGCCCTGGGTCTCATGTCTTCATCTTTCTTGATTTACTCCCTTGTTTTGGTGGAGCACACCCTCTGATATATTCCTGAGAAAAGGTGCATATTTTTGACACCATATGTACCTTTAAAAAAAACATTTATTATCTGCCCCAACTTTGGGTTGATAGTTTGGCTGTGTATAAAATTTAAGCGTTTGAAGTTATTTTCCTTCGGAATTGTAAAGGTACTATTCCACTGGTTTCTAATGTTGCTGCCAAAGTCTGTTGCTTGTAAGAAAGCCTGTTGTTCATGAAAAACAAAGAATTCTTAATTCTTTATATATGTGACCCGGTTATGGTGTTGTTTTGTTTCATTTTTTTCTCTCCGGAATGTTTTAGGCTCTTCTATTTCTGGTGCTCTGAAATGTCATGATGATTTCCCTTGGTGAGGTTGTCTGTCCATTCCTTCTGTTGGGTTTGCTGTGGGGCCATTCAATCAGAAAATCAAAGTCTTTAGTTTCTGGGAGATTTTCTTGTATTATTTCTTTGATACTTTCCTCCCTTCTGTGTCCTCTGGGATTTTTGTTTGTTTTTTTGTTTTTTTGTTTTCGTTTTGTTTTGTTTTGCTTTTTTGCCTCTATTATTTGCCTCTAAAAATTATTTGCCTCTAAAAATGTCTATTATTTATTTTTTTTAATGTTTATTTATTTTTGAGAGACGGAGAGACAGAGCACAAGTCGGGAGGGGCAGAGGGAGAAGGAGACACGCATCCGAAGCAGGCTCCAGGCTCTGAGCTGTCAGCACAGAGGCCCACACGGGGCTCGAACCCACGAACTGTGAGATCATGACCTGAGCCGAAGTCGGACACTTAACCGAGTGAGCCACCCGGGCGTCCCTGGAATGTCTATTATTTAAGTGGCAGACCTGAAACGATCCACTTGTTTTCTTATCCTTATTTTCTCTCCCCCATCTTTTTTTTTTTTTTTTTTTAACCTTTTCCCTCTTCCCTGAGTGTTCCTTCTTACAATTCTGTGTTTCTATGTCGTGGACATAATATCTTTTCTTACCTGAGGACAGCAGAAGCCGCAGTGCCCACAGTGTCCCCACGAGTCTTACCATTTTAGCTCACGCAGGCCCAATACCTAACGATGGTGTACCATACAGGTAGTAAAACACTAAGGATTTGTTTATGTTGTTAGTTGCATTTTTCAACTTTTAGAATACGTGCCTTTTAATGAATGCAAGGACTGATTTTATCATCAGCCTTCCCAAATAATAAGCTTTCCATCTTCCCCTGGGATGGGGAGGAGTGGTCCCTGGCAGGACGTTGGTGGGAGAGGGAATCTAGGGCTCTGAGAGACCATTTCATTTACAGGCTCTCTATTCATTTTACTGGCTTTAGCCCTTCTGCCTTTCCAAGAGACTTTCCAAGGCACTACCGGTCAGAACAGCTTATCTCTTTGCGTCCTTTATCACAGGCCTAATTAACCTATTTTCTCACTAGTCTCTAAAATTTGGTTGACATCTGTCATTTGCTGTCTACTCTTCTATTCCGTTTCTGGTCCTGTGGATATATGCCTTTTTTTGTTTTCTTATCACTTAACTACCATTTTATCAGGGTTTTAGCGACGAGCAGAGTAAAACGTTCGTGTTCAATCCACCATGAACTCCATTGTGCTTATTTTTATAGTCACAGTCTATTTATGGCGTGCAGTATTGGTTTTCCAGTTTGGGCAGTGATAAAAAGTTTTCCTTCAAAAATAAATATGCTTTTCTTTTCCTACAAAAGTGAGGCGAGTTAGAGAAAAATAAATAAATAAGATGTGGGGCATGGCCCAAATCGCGATGGTAATTTGAAAATGACAGAAATTTGAGATTTACGGGAACTCGTGGGTCTGTTGCAGCAGATAAGACAGACTTATCTGCGGGGCTCTCTTCTTGGCCACCCCAGGAGGGAACACTGACCTGATGCCGAGGTGCTTATTGGATTCATAGTCTGATGACACCACTGCCCCATAAGTCAAGGTCAAGGAGAGCACGGGAATGTGTGTTCCCTGGAATTTTCCGAGACCAACTTCAGAATGGGTCCGTGGGGAAGTGAGTCGGAGTTGGGAACACAACCAAAGTGAGAGAAGGTGGTTTCTGGCCACTCCCCATGGATCCCTCCCTGGTCATTTAGCCCAAGGTTCGGCATGGCTCCTGTCCCACTGGGATGCATGCACTGGGAAAAGGAGGGCTGTGTCTAGGGCCCTGCTAGCAATTGTCCCCAGTCACATTCACAGGGTAGACTCTAGAGACTGGTGTAGGGGCTACTTCCGGGTAGACCTGATATTTCTACATGCACCACGCGCCGGCTCCAGACAGCTGACCGGTGGCGATGGAAGATGACCCCCATGTTTTCTCACGGAATATCCAACTCCCAAGCTGCCCTTCATGCGTCATGCCCCGCCCCCACCAATCGCAGCACATTGGACTGTATCCACTCTCTTACCCAGCAGAGAGAGCCCTAGCTGCGGGCAGTGGGGCTGCTCTCCTCTCCTGATTCTCGCCCTTCCATCCTCCAGGGGGGTGAAAAAGGAGGGCTGTACCCCGACTCTGTGCGGAGTAGATGGCCGGGGATGTGAGCGTGCTGTTTGGGCACGTGGTGTGGCGATTAAGGGGCATTGATTCGTCTTTGCGTCTAGTGAAAGGAAATCGTTCCTGCAGCCGCTGAGGTTCTGGCGGCTGATTGCCTGGGGGTTATTTGTTTATTTAAGTGAACAAAGTAATGGGCAGTGGAGATGTCTGAAAATTGCCTGGGTTTGTTCCCTTTTTGCTTACCTGTCCCTCCCGGGTACCATTACTCTCAAGCACCTATTGCGAGGGTGATTTCGCTAATCTATCTGTGTTGGGTTAAATCAATCCGCTCACAGGCTGGGTAATGGGAGTGGCAGCAGAAGGGGGCCGATTTCATCTTTAGGCACAAGTTGAAGGGCCACGAAGGAGGCCCAGTCCTCCCCGGGACCTGGGTTCTACCTCGAAGGCTTGCAGTTGTCAAGGTAGGGAAGGTTCCAGCTGGAAAGGAGCGTAGTGCCTCAGTGAGGAAAGAGGAAGCTAAATGGACAGGGTTTGGGGCGTCTTTATTCCAAGGTAACAGCTTCATCGTCACCCGTTCTCTATTTTGAGTTTCAGGAAAAGATTTGTTAGATAAAAGCTGCTGCTACGCATACCGGCCTGACCCCACTGGCTCATCGCACAGACAGGGCCACCATGCCTCTGAGCGATGAATATTGTCATCCCTTCAGCCTGGGTTTTGGTTTAGGCGGATACAGGCTGTGGGCAGTTGTGCTTTCCAAACGTGGCCGTGGTCATATTTCAGGCTTCCGTATGCTTTTTCCAAATTTTTCTGGTCACCGTCAGTATGTGGGGTCTATTTCCCCTCCCCTCGATCCTGGGCCTTTGACTGCCTCAGGGAACGGACCGTGGTGGAGGCCCTGCCTCAGAACAGCCGAGGCTAGGACAGAAAAGGTGGGAAGCCTTCCTTCCGGCTTGCTTGCTCCTTTTCTCCACCTCTTTAGACACGTGCCTTTAAAGGCCTGTGCGGTCACGTGAGAAGTCTGTCTACCCTTAAGCCTCCACGCTGGAGAGATCTCAAGGAGAGAACACCTCGAGAGATGGTCTAGTGACCCCAGCTTTTCCAGGTCCCCAGCTGGTCAAGCTCACGCACAGGACACATGAGTGAAGAAGCCTTCCAGATGACTCCGGCTCAGTCACGGCTTGACTGTGACTAACGCCACCCTCACCTCCCATGCCAAAACTGCCCAGTTGAGCCCAGGAACCCCCCAGGACTGGGAGAGATAATGATAAATCATTGCCATTGCTTTAAGCACAATTTTGTGGCCGATTGCTACGCAGCTATCGATAGCCAGAACATGTTACACCCATTGCAAAAGAGGATGATCAGACATCTTCACCCCTTGAAAGAAAGCTCTAGTATTTTCCCTCTTCCCCATTTTCTCCTCTCACGTCTGTCTGCCCTATAGAGGACAGTTGAGTCTGCAGCCTTGGAGTTTCTGAATAAATTCCTTCTATGCCTTCACTTGCTCCAAAGGAGAAGATTCTAGCTGGGCTTCACATTGGTCTTTTCTTGAGGTGTCAGCATATTTCAACAGGGAGTGTGCATGTGGGTTAGAGACCCGCTTACTTTTCAGGCTGTACGCTTTCTTGAAAGACCTACTTCATCTGTTTGAATGACCCTTGCTAGTCGCTGTGCTGTCTACCCCAGACATGGTGAGGCAGGCGGAGTTCAAGCCCTACCTTCAAGGGGCTTTTAATCTCCCGGGGGACACGGAGATCACAATGACTAACTTCAGGAGGTGATGCATACCAGATAGAAAACGGAAGTAGGACTCAGATGTGGAATTAAGTTTTGGGGGATTAAGGGGAAAATATCTAGAGGAGTTAAAAGTGACAGGTGAGATTAGTAGGGAAGAGAAGAGGACTACCATAACAGGGAGGAATGTATTTACGACATCAAAATTAAGCATTTTGGTTTGCTGAAAGTCACTGAAGACAGTCAGGAGGGGGTGATAGACTAGGAAAATGATGACGGGGTAAACCACGATGGGTGACGTGCCTACGGAGAGGTTCTCAGCCTTCTAACAATCAGCAAAATAAAAAGCAAAACACACGGGCAACGTTTCCTAACCATCGAGATTGGTTAAAGAAAATTGAATAGACGTTTTTTTCCAAAGAAGACATCCAGATGGCCAACAGACACATGAAGAGATTCCCAACATGACTCATCATCAGGGACATACAAATCAACACCACGGTGAGATACCACCTCACGCCTGCCAGTGGAATGGCTAAAACCGAAAACACAAAAAGATGACAAGTGTTGGCGAGGACGTGGAGAAAGACAAACGCTTGCCCACTGCTGCTGGGAAGGCACCCTGGTGCAACCACTGTGGAAAACAGTTGGAAGGCTTCTCAAAAAATTAGGAATAGAATCACCATGATCCAATAATTCCACTGCACCGAACAATGTATAGAAATGTTGAACGATTATATTGTACGCCTGAAACTAACATAACACCGCATGTTAATTATCCCTCAATTAACCAAAAGAAAAACAATGTCTAACATCGGGAATGATGTGGGCACACAGGACGCCTCCGGGACTGCCAGGGCCATGTAAACTGACATGGCTACTTTGGAGAGGAAGCTGGGAGCACTTCTGAAACGGAGCATGCAGGTATAGACAGACCTCAGGCTGGTGTCGTCTCAGCCCTGGCCTCACTCCCAGAGAAACTGTCAAGGGGAGGGGCGTAAGGATGACCTTTGCTGTGCAGTTTCTGAGGCAGGGAGGTCGAAGTGACCTGGCTGCCCATCCCTAGAGCAATCCCGTCGATCCAACGTGGATGCGTGTGGAACACGAGGCAGCATTCAGAAGCGGGCTAGGTCGCTCTGAAAGACACGGAGTTTGGTGGAAAACGTAGGTAACACAAAGAATTCCCTAGCGCCACACCATTTATACCCTCGTGAAAGACTACGTATCTAACAGGTGAGTAGGGATGCCTCAGGGGAGGTGAGGGACAGGTAGGGGGCTCAGAGACTTGAACAAACACAAGACCCCTGATACAGTCAGCCACTTCCCGAAGAGTAAACTATCTCAATTCTTTGTACTTGAATTTAGAAAGAACAACAGGAAGGAAGCAATAAAAAAACGACACCTCGCGGAAGTCGGGGGTCAATGGATGGGTTTTGAATGGGCGGAGGCTGCCACCCCGGGGCGGGTAGCTTCAGGGCCACTGTCATTTTAGAGACCTATGGGGTGATCTGCGTCCCTCAAAGGAAGGTGAAGCCATTCTCTGCGCGCTCACGTGGAGGCTTCGGGAGGCTTGCGGTCCCTTTGGGGAAGATTTCCGTGGTTAAAATGGCCTGGTGCCTCTAGGGGGAAGCAAGCGTTATCTGAAAAAGTCACTTCTGTGAAACTGGCTCTTCCTCTGACAGGGGCGGATAAATGAAGCCTTCCTGTAATTGTATGTAAATTGGGCTTCTAAAGTGCTTGAAAAGTTTGGTGTCTGGAGCTGGCTAAATGTCACCCCCTGCAAGTTTCTTCACCCTCTTAATTTGCCTAGTAAATCCCTTTTTTTCAGAGTGTGAATTACAGTAAAAGAGGTTTATCTCCCCGGCAATCTGTCAACCAGGCCTGGGGGGGGGGGGCAGCGGTGCGGGACCAGCGAAATGATAATGGATGTCGCTGCTGGTGACCCCCTCCTCCTTGCCGCAGGCTTCTGAGTCATCTAAGAAAGTTGAAATGAATTTCTGCGGAGTCTTAGCATTAAGTAGACAGGACAGAAACCAAGCCTTTGAACGTTGGCCTTGCGTGGGTGGTGGTGCGTGTTCAGTCGGGGACTCGGTTTGCCCGAATGCCCGTCCCCGCTGCCACGGGCTCAGGAGCGGTTCTGACGCATGGAACCTGCCATTGCGACGTTCCAGCTCATGGAGCTTTCCTGAGTGCTGTCTTGTGATAATCGGTGACTAAGAATGAAAATCACGGAGGAACGCTCTTGCTTTCTGGCACAGCTCGGTCACCTCGTGGTGGACGAAAGACGGCCACCGAGTCTTGTCACTCTTTGAGCAATGGAAACTGCTTCTCTGCCCCGTGAAGGAGGCCTGCCTCGGGCTGCTTCACCCCGGGACCGTGACAGAAGTGACGAGGAGCGGTCCAGGCCTGGATGTAAGAGTGCCGGTGACTTCCGCCGTGGCTCTCTGGTAGCCCTCGCTCTTGGGATCCAACCACCACCTGAGGGAGCCCAAGCTGGCATCACCGCCACGTGGGGAGAGAGAAGGCCCAGGCCACCTACCATCTTTGCTCAGGACCCAGGCACGGGAGAGAAGCTCTCTAAAGTGACGCGCGCCCAGTCACCACTTGGCCGAATCCGTGTGAGGGATCCCAGGCCAGGACGACGCCACCAACTCAACCCCATTTAGCTAGCTTTTGCGGTTATTTTTTTATTTAAAAACTTTCATGGTGTTGGGGCATCTGGGTGGCTCGGTCGGTGAAGCATCCAACTCTTTGGCTTGCGTCCTGATCTCACGGTTCATGAGTTCGAGCCCCGCGCCGGGCTCCGTGCACGCAGACAGTGCGGAGCCTGCTTGGGCTTCTCTCTTTCTCCCTCTGTCTTTCTCTGCCCCTCCCCTGCTTGCACTTGTGCTCTCTCAGTCTCTAAATAAATATACAGACTTGAAAAAAATGTTTTTGTTGTGTTAAAATACACACGACATAAAATTTATCGTTTTGACCATTTTTGGAGACACGCAGTTCGGTGGCATTAAGGGCATTCACGTTTTTGTACAACTGTCACCAGCAATCATCTCCAGAACTTTTTCATCTTCCCAGACTGAAACTCTGTCCCCATTAAATAATAGATTCCCATTCCCTCTCCCTCCCGCCCCTGGTAACCGCAATTCTATTTTCCCTCTGTGGATCTCACTACTCTGGGTACCTCATGTAAGTGGAATAATCCTTGTGGGTTTTGCTTTTATGTTTTATAAAACCTCTTACCCACTGTGATGGTTAATTTCATGTGTCACCTTGATTGGCCCAGACAGCTGGTCAAACATTATTCCGGGTGTTTCTGTGAAGATGTTTTTGGATGAGATTAACATTTAAATTGGTAAGCTGAGTAAAGCAGACTCCCCTTCACAATGCGGGTGGGCCTCATCCAATCAGTGGAAGGTCTGAATAGAACGAAACGCTGACCCTCCTCCCAGGAAGAGAGAGTTCTCCTGCCCGATGACCTTGAAATTGGAATATCAGTCCTTCCTGCTTGATGGTTTTCAAACTGGGACATCAGCTTTTCCTGGTTCTGGAACAGCTTCCAGCCTTTGGACTCAAACTGAGATAGGGGTTCTGCAAAGTTTGGACTCACCGAGCCTCCATAATTTGTGAACCAGTTCCTTGTAATTGTGTGTGTGTGTGTGTGTGTGTGTGCGTGCGTGCGTCCAATAACTTCTATTTCTCCTGAGAACCATGATTAATACATTCACAATGGCCCGAATTGAGATTTTTGCTGCAACAGAGACTATTTGGAAACCAAGTTGGGTGTAATGTCTCTAATTCACGTGTGATATATTTAGCCATAGATGTCCCCTGGGGGCTTCCTTGGTGGGAAAAAAGCTGTGTTTTCTAGGAGGCGCCTAAGGGAAGACTATGGATGTTGTCCCATTTCCAACTGAAATGGCTGTCTCCCAGGTATGACTTCAAATCCTCCTTATTCAGGCCTGTTGTCAGTTCAACAGGAACAGACACCCAGAGAAAGGGAAAGCGAGGGTCAGGGGCCCAAGAGGTTCAGATTTAGAATTACTACATTTTTTTTAAGTTTATTTATTTATTTTGAGAGAGAGAGAGAGAGAGAGAGTGGGAGGGAAGGAGCGAGTGGGGGAGGGGCAAAGAGAGAGGGAGACAGAGAACCCCAAGCAGGCTGTGCACTGTGAGTGCAGAGCCAGATGCTGGGCTCAAACTCAGGAACCGTGAGATCGTGACCTGAGCCGAAGTCAGATGCTTACCCGGACACCCCTAGAATTACTACACTTGTCTGACTGCGGTCAACAGGCTTGTGTCAAGCCTTGCTGCCCTTTGTAGTTCATTAAAGAAACCTTGAGGGGCACCTGGGTGGCTCGGTCGGTTGAGCATCCGACTTCGGTTCAGGTCAAGATCTCACAGCTCATGAGTTCGAGCCCTGCATCGGGGTCTGTACTGACAGCTCAGAGCCTGGAGCTTGCTTTGGAGTCTGTCTCCCTCTCTCTGCCTCTCCCCCGCCCATGCTCTGTCTGTCTCTCTCTCAAAAATAAAGAAACACTAAAAAAATCTTTTTAATAAAAGAAAAGAAAAGAAAGAAAGAAGCCGTGAGTCCGGTACAGATTCTATGGGGGTTCTACCCATCATTCTTACCCTTCAAGAAAGTGGAAGACGCTGCTTCCTGAAATACACTGAAATATTTTATCTTCATATCTGCCTACACATACGCTGTATTCTCCCTGCCTGAATTCCTCTTTGGTGAAGTCCTGCTTTGCCACATGAGAAATGAAGTCAACAAACATAATCGGCTCCGTGCCATTCTAACTGTGCCTGCTCTTGTGTTTTTCTTAAATGGTCTCAGGTGTTCTCATCTCTGTATTGGTCAGACCAGAAAGGCAGAGTCTAGTCTAAATATTACAAACAGTAAGAATTTAGTGTAGGGGTTTGGTTTGCACGGGTGATGGAAGAGGTGAGAAGCCCAAAGGGCCAGAGGAACAATCTGAGATTAGAAATTGCAGGAATCCGGGGCGCCTGGGTGGCTCAGTTGGTTGACCGTCCGACTTCAGTCAGGTCATGATCTCGCGGTTTGTGAGTTCGAGCCCCGCGTCAGGCCGTGTGCTGACAGCTCAGAGCCCGGAGCCTGCTTCGGATTCTGTGTCTCCCTCTCTCTCTGTTCCTCCCCCATTCACACTCTGTCTCTCTCTCAAAAAGAAATAAATGTAAAAAAAAAAAAAAAGAAATTGCAGGAATCCACCGCCACCTCTAGGAGTGGGGGAGGGTTGTCAAAGGGAGGAGATGGACTGCTGGAATCCAAGGTAGAAGCTGTTGGGTAGATCCTGGAACCACCCGGGGCACCTCCATTGGCCGAATGCAGCCAGAAACCAAGAGACGGGGGAGTCTGGGGTGCGTCCTGCGGGGGGGGGGCAGTCTTCCAGCCATTGGGAGCAGAGCGGAGCACAGGAGGGGTGAGGGAGGGCCCTGAGAGCATGCAGCCTCCTAAATTAAGACTGAGCCCCAAACAGGTACCCTAGTCACACAGGACCAAACACCAAACAACAAGAACAGAACCTTTTTTTTTTTTTTAACATCAGCATTTCATCGAAGATTCACAGAAGGACCAGACTTGACGAGTCACCTCTGGCTTCCTCATCTGCTGGCTGTGTGACATGGGGTGAATTTTTCCATCTCTCTGAATCCCAGTTGTAAATGAGGATAATTACGGTACATTTCTCCAAACACTTCAGGAGATCTTGCAGGGGAAAAGACCAGACTTGAAGTGTGGCTTCTCACGTTTACGCAGAATGTGCAGGCGGGAATAAAGGGCCCCAGGGTGAGCTGGGGGGCTTCCTTACCCCCGTGGACACGTGCCTTCCACTGGCTCTCTAGTGCGAATAAACGCACGCATTTGCACCTACTACTTACTCCGTTATACAGGCACTTACCCATCAATAACAGTGATTTGAGACATAAAGACGATACATAAATATGATATCCTCTTACTTCCACCCCCCTTACCAGCTTCCAGAAAATGCTCTGGAATTCAGAAAAGAAGGTCCTTACACTCGCAAGAAAACCAACTTCAAAAGGCTATTACATTTGAAAAGACATTCAAGTATACATTTTGAAAATAAAGGGAGTCACGGTAAAGGAGGTCAGATACACATTTGAAAAGAAATTCAAATGTCCCTTTAGAAAAAAAAGGAGGCCCTGGCTTCCTTCAGAAGCACAAAGGAAGCGAAACCTGGAAGTTTTGTAAGAGGTCCTAGGGGTTGTTCTAAGAGGTGCAAGTGGAAGCATACTTTTTGTTTTTTTAAATGTTTCAATTTTCTAATGTGTGACAGGAAGTTTTGTTCATTTTGAAGGGGCTGATTTTAATATCAGAGGGTTAAATGGGATCGTGTAAAAAGCACAGGGTCTGGGAGGGGGAAAAGTGCTTAAAAATGCTAAAGCAGCATCATTATTGTGTGTGTGTGCGCGCGCGCGCGCGCGCTCTCATGCGCGTGTGGTTTTAAGGAGTGTGAATCGGTGGCTTTTCTCCTCTGCGGCCGTTCTTTTCGGGATGTCTAAGGTGATAGGAAAATTGGGGCACCACGGGTAGGAGGGAGCAAATGCGTGGCTACAAAATTTTTGGCAGCCCGGGAGCGAGACATATTTTCTGTGGCAATCAGTTGGAGGTGTGAGACAAGCGCGTTTGGTTTGTTTTTAAACTTCAGCAGTTAACATGCCAACGTTTGCTATTAATTCTCACACACCAGAGCTAGTCAAGTCTGTGCACACGCAGGTGCCACTCACTTGCATGCTGTGGGCTTCGTGGAACCATGCCTGGTTCACCCAAGGTCGGACGTCACTCATGGAAAATCATTCGTGTTTCTGTGGATGTTGGTTGCCGTGAATGTTGCAGGCACCAGGCTGGGAGCCCTGAGTGTCAATGTTACAAAAATAACTTTGGGGCTTGTCTCCAGTGCCTTTTTCTCACTTTCAAGATAACTCGCAGCTCAGCTCAGAGGGCATTAGACTCATTTTCTTGGCGAAGGTCTGGCAAGATTTTCCAGGGAGCTGGCTTACTCTCTTTGCCAAGGGAAGGTGAGGTAGGAAGGGACCAGAGATACTTAGGCCCTCTTGTGATCGACAGATAAATCCTCCCTTGTGAGTTTTCTCCCCTTGGGGTAGCTGGGTAACCCAAACCCATCCTCCAAACTCGAGTCTGGCTAACCAGTGTCCAAAGGCTCAAGTCAACGCCAGCTCCAGCTCCTGGGTGCAGATGAGGACTAGAACATTCCAGGCTTGGCCCTCACAGATGTCTTTGATGGCCATCAATTCTTGCCAGGTCCGGCTCTGGGAACCCTACACAGACAGCTGCCATTGAAAATCACCTGTTATTTTCATTTATTCATGTATTGCTTTTTAAAGCAGCAAAACCTTGGGGTGCCCGGGGGGCTCAGTGGGTTAAGCGTCTGACTTCGGCTCAGGTCATGAACTCACAGCTCATGAGCTCAAGCCCCACATCAGGCTTTGGACTGACAGCTCAGAGCCTGGAGTTTGCTTCTGATTCTGGGTTTTTCTCTCTCTCTGCTCCTCCCCTGCTTGTGCTCTCTCTCTCTCTCTCTCTCAAAAATAATAAATAAACATTAAAAAAAATTAAAGCGGAAAAGCTTTTCTCTGAGCATCTCATCACTCTTTGGTGCCTGTTACCCAGCATGGCTTAAAGGCTCAAGGAGGGAAAATGAAAAACCTTGTCAAGAGAAGAAAGGGATACTCAAAGTTCCAAGATTCTAGCTGAAGAAAGGCAATCCCACGTTCCCTGGTGAAAGAATCTAGAACTTAGAAGAACCGGCTTTATGTCTCATTTTGGTTCACAACATTCATCCCCCTGGGTGGCTTATGTCATCTCGCATAGGTCATTTGTCTTCCCCACCTGTTTCCTCATCTGTCACACGTGAATAATCATAGCACGGCTCCCGCCAACCACGCGCGGCTGGGGGGAGGGTGGGGGGGCACAGCAAGGATTTGGTGAGAATTTCAACAGTGCTTTGTCAACTTGAAAGTGTGGCCACATGAAAGGGATTATTATCTTGTAATTAGTATTATTAGGCATTGTTCCTGCCCAGGTTGTTTTCACTGTAGTTGGGGAGATAAGACAGCCAGTGAAATGGTGAGGCCCAAGACGGCATCTGATTAATTGCAGGTTAGTTTGGTGCCCGCTGTATACAAGAATAAGACCTAGAAGAATATTCGAGGGAAGCTTCAAGAAAGTGGCAGTCCGGTCTGTAGGGTCCTCGGTCCTCGAGGTGACCAGAGGAGTGGGAACTGGCTGGGATATAAAGTCTGGAATGGTGGGGGAAATGATTGCTGCTGAATGATTTTCTCCAAGGGTAACGGTCATGGGGATCCTGGGGCCACATCCACGATGCTCCGCCTTCCAAACTTGCGCACCTCTCCCTGACCTTGCACATCCTGGGGGATTCTGAGGGAGTTTCCAAGATTCCCTCTGATTCATACTGTGGTTTCGCTGGGGGCAGCCAGGCCTGGCGAAGTTATCTTGTGGCCACCAAAGACGTGGACGCAAGTGTGAGTTTTGTTTGCCCCCAGACATGTGACTTTAAGCAAATTTTTCATTCCCTGACCTTGAGACCCCTTCTGTCTCCCATAGACCCCTTCTGTCAGGTTTGGTCTCAGTCAGATTCTGACACTTCTGCTCATCCTTTGGGTCCACGTAGCCACAGAAAATGAGGCTAATTTTGGTCCTCTTGGGTAGAGAAGGCATGATTCCAGAGGGTCACAAATGAAGAAGCCCACCCAATGCTACATCCAAACTGAAAATAAGACAACGTTGTTTCTTTTCCGTATCTTTTGCCTGGTAGTTCCTAGACTCTCAGCTCAAAGAACTCGCAAGTTATCTAGTCATTGTTTGTCTTTGTTTTTCTTTCATGCAACAAATATCACTGAGTTCTTGCTATACGCCAGGCTCTGGGCTAAGTGCCGTAGATTTCCTGATAGTTAAAGTTGACCATACCCTTGCCTTCCTGTAATTTATACTCTAGGGAGGGACAGAGACAACACTTAACTGAATACATACTTAATATTTCAGGTGACTAAAGGGTCTTTGAAAGAAATAAACTGGGAATATCTTAGACTTGAAGGTTGCTTTTGGACGTATCGTTCAGAAGACTTCCATGAGGCAGAGGCGTTTGAGCTGAGAGCTAAAGTCTAAGGAGGAAAACTTAGGTGAAGAGTTGGGAGAGAGAAGCATGGAGAACGACACGTGTAAAGGCCCGGAGGCAGCCAAGGGTTTGGAATGTTTAAAGAGTTCGGAGAAATCCGTGTGGCTGAAGAGGGAGAAGAGGGGGAAGATAGGAAGGTGGGAGGAGGAAGCAGGGCCAGGTCATCATGGAAACTGAGGTGTGGACCGTGTTCCATAGCTACTAGGAAGTCATTCAAGGGTGTCAGGTATAGACGTGATATGAAGTTCAGGTTGGAAGTTTCTTCCTTAGGGCTTCCAACATCCCCTGTAAGTCCTGCATCGTGGCACTCACGGGCACTTAGCATAACTGCCTGGTTCCTGGGCTCCCCCACACCCTGACCCACTAGAATGTGCGTTTCTCGAAGGCAAGCTCTGTGACCCTTTCCTTGCTGAGTCTCTAGCAACTAGTCCAGTGCTATTCCAGAATATTGATTGAATTGAACCAAACCGGAATGCTCAGGGAGCAGATGGCAGACGCCAAAGGAATCCTATGCTCAGCGTTGAAGGGGTTCAAAGCAGAAGCCCATCGCTTGCAGTCGGAGTAGTCAGAGGAGGCTGCCTGGGAGAGGGGGCCTTGAGCCAGAGACCTAAAAGATGAGGGGGATGTAGGTAGGGGCAAGGGAGGAGAATCTAGGCAGATAACGCCATGCGTCCAAAGATTGCCAGCCTCTTAAAGAATTAAAACCCGGCGCATGCTAATTTCACCAAGCTTCCAAAGCTACGGGGACTGAAATATACACAGCAGACGATTCTGGGAGTATTGCAGGAGCACAGGCTACCTCCAAGCGCATAGATCCACCCTCCGGGTTCATGCAGTTGATTGCGCAAGCCCTGGGTGGGAGGGGGAGGGTTCAAAAAAGAGTCCCCGTTCCATCATCCGGTAAATCTCATCCTCAGCCTTGACAGCAAAACCACCGACCATTCCCATCCCTCAAAACGTCCCAATATTTCTTGATAGACACTTTTGTTGTCTTATGTGCAATAGAATTGTAATCACCTGTATTTAAAACTAATGGATTTGAAATAACCGGCAGGCTTCCACTTTAATGAGAGTTAGATTAATGAAAAAGGACCTTTTGCCTCAGATTGCATGACAACATTTTCAAATTACATTCCTGGAACAGAGAATTCACTTATTCAGAGTAATTGGATGCTGACTTGGGTTAATACGTACAATGTCCTTAAATGAAAATGTTCTATTGTAAGTGGAACTGTATGATACCTGAGGCTTTCTCAATAGATTTGGTTGGGCTCTGAGTTAATTATACTGCATGCTATTTTTTGAATGAATTCAAGCATGAATTCTACACGGTAGAGATTGGGATAATTATATTCAATTCTGTTCGGTGCCCCGCTGAAAGAATTGACCTTTTAGATAAAACGAGTCTCCTGAGCAAGAAACCTGAAGAAAGTCTACACAAAGCCGGGGACGGAAGAGCAGAGAAAGTCTTAAGTAAGAGGGGAAATGGGGGCGGGGTGGGGGAGGCGAGCTCAAGGGCCAGTAGCATCAGCAAGATTGATTTTTTGTCACGGGAAAGTATTTCTGTTTTGTAGCTTGTTTTGTATCCTTGGTACATAAAGGTATAATTTAAAACCATTGATTTTACTAAGCTGTTTTCTCATCAGTAACACGGCTAAAAAGTAGCAGCATGAAGAATGAGAAGCGGACAAAAAGCAATTTCTGGAAGATCTCCGGTGCGAGGCCCCCAGGAAGGAGCAGCGGGGGGGGGGGGGGGGGGGGGCAGCACAGTCCTGACCGCTAGGCTCTCCTGCCTCGCACCGTGCCTTGGGGCTGAGTGTGGCCTTAGAGGTCAGACCGCCGGGGCTCTAAGTCTGGCCCTCCTGCATACTAGCTATGTGGCTTCAGACTCCATGCCTACCTTCTCTGGGCCTCGGTTTCCTCATCTGCCAAATGGGGGTGAACCTCGCAGCGTTGCAAGGAGGATTAAACAGCTATAAAACACTTTGCATGGTGTGAGTGCCCAGGAACTATTCATACCATTCTGCTTGGTTGTGAAATGTCTCTCCCCGAGGATGAGGGAAAAAAAGACAACCCATTAAGAGGATTAAACGCATGAGGAGGATTAAAAATACTTCGCCCCTTGGGGAGAGGAGGAAACTGGAAGGAGGGGGACCTTCTGGACACCGGGTGTCAAAGAGGTGTCCTTTGAAGGCCTGCCACAGGACGGGGTGAGATAACCCAGCTCCCTTGGCCATGCTAGTCAGAGGGCAGCCCAGCGCTCCCAGCCAAAGGGAGGCTCCTCACTCCAGCAGATTTCTTGAAAGGAGGGGAGGCAACCGTGTGTTGCCTCTTTGGTCCAAGCTCCCCAGTTAATAAACCTCACTATTCCAGGTGTAGGAGCCAGCCTCATAACCCACGCAGTACCCGTCTTTAAGCAAGTTCCGGGCTCTGACCACCGGCGGGGGCAGAAAAATGACTTCATCCTTCGATGGGATTCTTTCAGTGCTGGTGAAACTCGCTTTCCTGACAGTGTGGCCACGCTCCCCGGCCTGGCCGTGTCTATAGTCCCCCTTCCCGGTGAGGGTTTGGCGACCCCCTTCTATCCATAACCTAACCATCCTGCTGCGGATTATCCGTTTCTCTCACACCGTCCTCATCAGCTTCCTGGCGCTTCTCTAACAAATTGCCACAGACTTGGTGGCATAAAACAAAAGATACGTATCCTCGCAGCTCACGGGCCCGAAGTCTGAATCGGCGTCATCGGTCATCACGTGGCGTTGGCCGCAGTCCCTCCGGAGACTTTAAGAGACAAACCGTCTCTTGCCTCTTCCAGCTTGTGGTGGGTGCCTGCCTTCCTTGGCTTGTAGCTGCCTCCCCCCGACCTCTGCCTCTGTGTCTGGGTCCAATCTCCCTCTGCCTCTCTCTTAAAAGGATGCTTGTGAGGCCATTCAGAGCCTCCTGGGGTAACCAGAGAGGGAGACGGAGGATCCCAAGCGGGCTCTGCGCTGACGGGCTGACAGCAGGGAGCCCGACACCGGGCCCGAACCCACAAACCGTGAGATCGTGACCTGAGCGGAAGTCAGACACTCAGCCGACTGAGCCACCCGGGCGGCCCTCATCTCAAGATTCTTAATCACATCTGCAAAATTGTTCCCATGTAAGATAGCATGCGTGGGTTCCAGGGATTAGGACCTGGCATCTGTAGGGGCCACCATTCAGCCCACTACACCAGCTCCCAATTTTGCTACAGTCTCTCTCTTCTGTTTCTCAGGAGACGTGAACCTGGTCAGTACCCAGCTTTCTCGTCTTGGGCCGGGAAGCATTCATTGGCCAGTGAGTTGGTAGGGGCTTCATAGGCCCTCACCCCTGCCCACCGTTTCTTCTCGGGGAGTTATTCTTCTAACCACCTCTGAGGGTTCTTCAGGAAGGTCCCAAGTTCTCCCTTCCCCCGCTGGGTGACACCTGTGGTTTGCAGTTGCAAAAGCCTGGTTTTCCTTTGGGGAAACCAGCGTCCTGTGCCGTGGAATGTAGCTCTATCCATGCGGTTTGAAAGGGATTAGCCTTCCCCGGCTCAACCCCAACGGGCCCTGAAAAATACTACTCACAACTTGCTGGTGACTTGGTAAGTCTTGGCCAGAATATATGGTGACTGATGTGAGATCCATCATGGCCAATCAGAGCGCTGCATTCCCCCTGCCCAGGGTGAGTACTTCTGGGATGGGTGGGTGACCCAAGTCCCATTGAGACTCAGACCTGGACTTCCGCCGGAACTGGTGGAGGAGGGGACTCTCTTTCTCTCTGATGGACTTGAAGCTGGGGGCATGTAAGCCCACGGTGCCAGGTGCTGCTCCATGGGGGGATGTGCCCCCAAAATGGAGCCAGCTGGAGGAAAGAAGAACTGAAATATGGAGGACAAATCTGAGATCCAATGACCGACTTGCAACCTCCTGGATCCAGCCATGCCTGAAATCCTGTCTATCCTGGACTTTTTAGTTGTGTGAACCACACATCACCAACCCCCGCCCCCTTTATTGTTAGCTTAAGTTAGTCGGAGTTGGGTTTCCGTCACTGACGTCTGGGAGAATTCTTGCTGACACGTTTACTAGTAGTCAACTGTTTGAGTCTAAGCAGGAGACACTCAACATCACCCGGGTCTAATGCCCCCCTGTTCTGTGCTCAGTACTACGTCGGGGCCTCACACAGGAGAAGAGAAAGACTCCATTTCTCCTATCGCAGGCTTTCTCCTTGAATTAGGGTGCCCAAGGACTCAGGAAATAAGTGAGGTCATGCCTCTGGCTGATCTAATTTATGTTGGTTTTCCTTATAGCTTTAGGAGCCTCTTTACTCTGACCTGCACATCTTTTTTTATTGTGCATGAGATACCAAGCCCTACCTTAGCCCTTCTAACACAGTTGGATTTTTCCTCTGTATGTCTGGGGGTTCAACATTACATTTTTTTTTCATGTTTATTTTATTTTTGAAAGAGAGGGAGTGGGAGAGGGGCAGAGAGAGAGGGAGACACAGAATCAGAAGCAGGCTCCAGGCTCCCAGCTGTCAGCACAGAGCCCGACGTGGGGCTCGAACCCATGAACCGTGAGATCCTGACCTGAGCCGAGGTCGGACGCTCAACCGACTAAGCCACCCAGGCGCCCTGAGAGGGGTTCAGCATTGCAACAATCTCTCCGGTTGATTGGAATCAGTGGGGCTTCACTCATGGCCTAAAGAGGGCTGGCTTTGGCCTGAAGAAGCTTGGGACCCATGAGGATCTACTTCTTCTCTGCTAGTGTCATACAAATATGAACTATATTGTTCCTTTTGCTTTTTAGAATGGTCACAATTGCCGTAGGACAAACTGGGGAGCTGTGAGGGGCGCTTCGTGAAAAGTCTCAGCTCCTTGTATTCTCTTCCCAGTTCTGAGCATTAACCACCTTCTGACTTTGGGCACATTTGGCCCTCACCTTTTGGGGTTTGACTCCATTTTTATAAAGTAATCTCCGGGGCACCCGGATGGCTCAGTCGGTTAAGCTTCCGACTTCGCCTCAGGTCATGATCCCATGGTTCGTGGGTTCAAACCCCGCCCCGGGTTCTCTGCTGTCAGCACAGAGCCCGCCTTTGACCCTCTATCTCCCCTCTGTCTCTGCCCACCCCCCCACTCGTGTGCATGTGCTCTCTTGCTCTGTCTCTCTCTCAAGAATAAATAAACATTAAAAAAAATAAAGCAATCTGTGTTCCCAGTGTGGGTCTCCAACTCACAAACCCGATACACGAATCACATGCCCTACCGACTGAGCCAGCCAGGCACCCCTGGCTCCTCATTTCTTAAACGAAGCCTTTGAACTTGGTCAGGTTTGGCATCATCTATGTCTTACTGGTCCCCGTGTCCATGCCACACATCTCCGGTTCGTCACTGCTCTTTTTGGTTGAACCCGAACACAGCCTCAGCATCCTTCTCAACACTGAGCTAGATGATCCTAAAGTTTCTTCTAAACCTTACTTGCATGATCCTAAGGCTTTTTGGACCCCTTTCACTGCATGTAGTTTTTAAATCTTGAGTTGGCAACTTGCCCCTTTTTCATCAATAACGGTGGTGGTTCATTTGTCCAGAGACGTGGGGTGGGGATAGAGACCCCGTGTCCTCTTTCTGGATCCCGGAGTGTCATCCGCATAGCTCAGTAGTGACAGGGTGGCTCTCTAACAGCAGAAGAACCCTATTCCCATAGCTCTGCGGAGTTCTGGAGGCAAAAACCTCCAGCAATTAATTTCATCACACACTTAACATAATTAGGCGGGTTTACGTATAAGGACCCACATTTGTGACTCAAATATTTCCATCGTTTTTTCCCTCTTCCTCCAAAGGTTCCAGTCCCTTAAATTTGTACATTATCTGCGACTGATATGTCATTTATCTAGAGAATACAGTTGTCATTCACTTCATTTAATTAGCTTATGGGTTCCAAATTATCTGCTACCATAAAATGTGATTTTATACTGCAGATCACACAAGTTTTCAGAAATTTAATATGCCACTTTTAATTGGTGAAGAGTACCCTAAAGGATTCATAATATATATTTTTTTTTTTACTGCACTTGCATTTAGGCTCGAGAGAGAGAGAGACAGACTGAAGATGTTTAGTAAGAAATAGGATTTGGGTCCGTGAGATCGGTGATGATTTATTTGGAAGAAGGCAAATCCGAAAGGATGCAGTTGTAAATATAGCCATCAGAGGATTGCGTTTGAGCCGTGAGACCAGTGAGTTGAAAACTGCATATCTTCTGGTTTTCATCCCGCAGTTCGTCATTTTGATGGGCTAACAACATATTTATGGCGCATGGCTCCAAGTTTGCAGTGATGACGAAGAATAACCTACTTTCTGCTCTGTTTTTCCGACCATTAAATCCATAATCTTCTGTGTATATGGTATTACCACACCTTCCCTAAATACATTCTTGGCCTTATTGATGCTTCGGCTCAGTTGTACAGCTGGGCGGCCGTTTGTTCGGCCAAAGCAAACGGCTTCTGTTTGATCCTTCGACTATGGAAATGCCGTACAAGGTGAGGTTACGGTCATAATAAAGGGACTGGGTTATTGGGAGCAACTTCAAGGATTTCCACGCTCATCTGTCTTAATGTATTGCAAGTAAAAGTATATAAAACATGACAGTGGGCATAAAAAGTCAAGAGCCTTAAAGAGAAGGTTTGGAAAGAGTCAAAGGTCAGGGAATGTGGGTGAAGCTGTGAGGTCTCCATGCCCCTCCGAGATCCTGTCCCTCTCTCTCTCTCTCTCTCCCTCTCTCTCTCTCTCTTTCTCACCAGGTCCTGATTATCCCATAAAATCTGCAAGGTACAGAGCCCACACTCACATTATGACCCACTCTTCTGAGTTAAGGCATTGAAAGTCTCTGTCAGAAGCAAATGTCGAGCTAGGGTTAACTCTTAGTACTTTCGTGGTAATTAATTTTATTGGCTAAGCTTGGCCATGAGAAACAGACTCTAGCCTGAAAGGTTTTTCTGGGGGAAAAGACAAAAGAGCAGACTTTGTTGGTGGGATGGGGCAAGACTGGGACTTGAGAAGCCCAAGCTGGGAGTCTGAAAGAAGGGAGGTGTGCAAAATAAGAATCCTAACGCTTTTAGGAATAGGTCACAATGTGTAATCACAGTGCTAATCCCAAACACAACGTTTTATTGAGTACCTGCTATGTGCCAGGCACCGTGCTGGGCTCTTGGTTCTATCAGCCCCTAAATCCGAGGTCGCTGATGCTCTCCCTGGTCATTCCCTCCCTGATGGAACATCCCCTCCCTGGAGCCTGATCCTGGTATGCAAGAGGGAGGCAGAAGGGAGTAAGAAAGACACAGATTGTGTTGCAGGCAGGTGGCAGGGAATCTCTTTCCGGGCTTCATATTCTAGCTCCTTCTGATTCTCCTCCTCTAGAATATACCCACCCTTTGTTTTCAATAGGTGTACGTGGAGCATGGATCCTCAACAGCCAACTTTCTTTTCCAACCTTAAAATATTTTTGCCTTTTCTAATGAAAAGTCGATGTATGGCCTCATTTTATTTATTTGTAATTTTAAAAAATGTTCATTTATTTACTTTTGAGAGAGAGATAGCGTGAGTAGAGAAGGGCAGGGGGGGGGTACAGAGGACCCCAAGCAGCCTCGGCGCTGTCAGCGCAGAGCCCGATGCGGGGCTCGAACCCACCAACCGCGCGATGGTGACCTGCGCGGAAACTAGGAGTCGGGCGCTTAACGGAATGAGCCACCCAGGTGCCCCATGTATGGCCTCACTTTAGAAAAACTAAACAGAGAGACAAGCAAAAGAAAACAATAAAGATGATTCTTGAGCCCACGACACAAAGGTAGAAAACAGCAACGTACGTGTTGGCGCATACGTGCACGAGCGTATACACACGCGTTCATGTGCAAACGAGTTATATTCGCTTTCACACTTAGCAGGAGGGGAAATACCGATGCAGTGGTTTCATCTCAACCTCTCTGACCCTCAGATTTCTCGCTGAGTAAAGGGGCCAGATCACAGTGCCTTCCTCACGTAATTTTTGTGAGGAAGGAGGCTGGTAAGGAATTCAGCAGAAAAGGGCCACGCGTCTAATAAATGTTATCCACAATTGTTATTATTATTAAAACTGTAACATGAACAGCCTTCAGTGTTATCGTATGTTCGTGCACAGCATCTCTTTACAACAATTTTATTGTTTTTGTATTATCCAAGTAAATATGCTTGTTTATAAAAGTAGGGATAAAAATGATAAGCCAGAAAACCATCCATGATCCCATTGATGAAGAGATGACTGTTGTCTTACTTTGCATATTTGCAAGTTCATTTAATCTATATACACATCTGAGCCTGTGCAGCACACGGTCATTTTAAACCCTGCTTTTTCCCCTTTAAAAAATTAGGTTGTAGGCGCGCCTGGGTGGCTTAGTCGGTTAAGTGCCAGACTTCGGCTCAGGTCATGATCTCATGGTTCATGGGTTCCAGCCCCGCCTTGGGGTCTGGGCTGCCAGCTCAGAGCCTGGACCCTGCTTCAGATTCTGTGTCTCCCTCTCTCTCTGCCTCCCCCTGCTCACGCTTGCACTCTATCTTTCTCTCTCTCTCTCTCTCTCAAAAAATAAATAAACATAAAAAAAATTTAAAAATAGGTTGTGAACATTATCTCATGCGATTATGGGATTTGCTGCACACAGAAAATCCCAACGGCTGAACCACAGTCCATAGACAAGATTTAACGTAATCTACTGAGCCAATCCTCTATCACAAACATTTAGTCTTTTCCCCAAAATTTGCTTTTGTACACAATGTTGCCATGAGCAGCCCTGTAAACAAATCCTTGGGTCTTACTAGAATGCATTCCTGGGGGCGCCCGGGTGGCCCAGTCGGTTAGGCGTGCAATTCTTGGTTTCAGCCCACGTCGCGATCTCGTCGTTCGTGACTTCGAGCCCCGCGTTGGTCTCTGCCACGACCATGTGGAGCCTGCTTGGGATTCTCTCTCTCCCTCTCTCTCTCTCTCTGCCCCCCTCTGTTCGCTCTCTCTCTCTCTAGCTCAAAATAAATAAATAAACTTAAAAAAATTTTTTTAAAGAATACATTCCTAGGATTGGGATTTCTGGGTCAAAGGGTTTGCAGGTCTTTAAGGCTCTTGATGAACGGTTCCCACACTCTCTTGGGGCTGCGGGGCAGAAACACAAGGCAGCCCTGTTATGTAAGACAACAGGGTTTCTTGGACAAATTTTGAGTCGCAGCCTGGTGACTGTATTATGCACCGTGCCTATGGGCCACCAACCCTCACGGTCAGTTGAAGAACAGGCAGCAAATGCCTGTTCCCCTTTATGGGTGTGTGTTAGCCAAAGGATAGCAGAAGGCATACTTAAAAGAAACAAATGATTAAGTTCGACAATGGAAAGGTAAACAGAATCATAATTCATGAGATTTCCCATTGTTCTTTCCTGACTTTAATTCTGTAGCCATAAGGCGGCCATAATCTATTCAATTCAACAGACCCTTATTGAACACTTACTTTGTACAAAGCTGGGAGGTAGGTGCAAAAAATAATACTGAGTATTTGTACAGTGTTCACACTTGACAAAGTGCTTTCATACGCTTTAGAAAAAAACCCCGAGCCAGGACTCAGGAGACTTGATTTCTAGAGTTGCTTCCACCGTTTAATTGAAGTATGACCTCAGGCTGAATGTCTCTGTTCCTTGTGTAAATACCAGGCTAAGAAGCCAAGCCTTTCTGCCTTAGAGGGCTTGTGTGGTGCTCATGTGAGAGGCCATGAGTGTTCCGCGGATTTACGAATTGCAGCAAATTACCAAAATGGACGGCGATATTAAAATATTTTTTAACTAGGGACGCCTGGGTGGCTCAGTCGGTTGAGCGTCCGACTTCGGCTCAGGTCATGATCTCGCAGTCTGTGAGTTCGAGCCCCGCGTCGGGCTCGGTGCTGACAGCTCAGAGCCTGGAACCTGCTTCGGATTCTGTGTCTCCCTCTCTCTCTGTCCCTCCCCTGCTCGTGCTCTGCCTCTCTCTCTGTCAAAAATAAACATTTAAAAAAATAAAAAATAAAATATTTTTTAACTAGACCTAAATTGAAAACAACCTTGGAGATCATTTAGGACGCTGACTTTTCCAGCTGCATTCCAGGGATCCCGAAGTTTTCGTGGGGCCACTGTGGGGACAGAGGGGAAGGTGAATCAAGGGCTTGGTTCCGTGCTGACTACCCTAACTCCTAACTTCAGGCTCTGGAATCCTACTGCTCATGTGGGACCCTGGGCAAGTTACTCAAACTCCTTTGGAACCTCATCAGTTTCCTCATCTGTAAAATGGGCATCTGGGTCGCTGCGAAGTTTAAGAAGTTAATAAGTCTACAGGTGCTCAGAACCACAGTAGGCACATACCTAGCTATTGCTATTATTTTTATGGTCCACCGTGGGGGTCCTCCTAGGGTCAGATTTCACTGAAAATAGCATTTGGAAAAAAATCACCGGCTTCTCCAACGTTTTCATTTTGCAGATGGAAAATTTACAGCCCAGAGAAGCCAGAGTTAATAGGCTTTTGGAGACTGGTACACGTGAACAGGCACATGTATCTTGAACATGGACCCACAGTCCATCAGCCAAAGCCCTGTCCCAGCCCCTGGTGTCTGCTCACTCACCTGCCGATGAATGAGAGGGCGCTTCCTCAGCAAATCTCGCCGAGAAACCAAGAACCTCTGTGCCAGGACCAGTGTCTCCAAATTCCCAGCAGACACGGATCTTTGGGAGCTGGGAGTGAGAAACTGGAAATCCTGAAATCATAAGTTAGTCTTAAACCACTTTGAACGGTCTTCATGGACATCTAAAGACATTGCCTGATAAAGAAGAAACAGTCATTTAACAGTATTTATAAAGAGCGTTGCAGAAAATGCATGAAGGATGCTTGCCTCTCGCAAATATCCACGTCCTAGAAAGTGCCAGTGAACATTCCTGGGTAATGTATGAATCATGTCACATTCAGATCTCCCAGCAAGAGTGAAGGAACCACAAAGAGTCAAGAAATTGCCAAAGGACTTATTTTACTTCCAACCATGTTATTTCTTGGAGCTCTGCTTGTAGGATTTGCGTGAAGGGTACGATGCATATAAACACCAACATTTATTTTACTCGCAAGAATGGCACACTGTTGGCAAGATACAGGGTCACAAACACACAACAGCCGGCATGACTAAGCCAGTAGACTAAGACCGATGCTCTTACATACGCTGGTTCTCACCCTTCTGGTCCACACGGCAGTTTCCCCCCCTCGCTGTCCTCTTGATGTCGTCGAGTTCCTTCAAACGAGTAACGTCAGCATGCTGATTGCTAAGCTTTCGTCCTCACGGAAGAATTATAATACTTTTTTTTTTCCCTCATTTTTTCAAGTTTTTGGATGATTTTTTCCCCCAGGAGTTGGGAAAACATAAATTTCCTACAAAATGCTAGGCAACAAAACACAAACACGAGAGACCTCAAAGAGAGTAAGGGAGAGCGAGATTTCAAGGTCGTGTGCTTGGTACTGACCACAGACGCGGTGAGTATTTGGAGGGGAAGGGGATTTTCGAGGAGCCAGCGTAGCTTCTAGAGGGAGGCGGGAACGGAACTGGGGTTTGCAGGATGTGTGGGACTGGAGAAGACAGCAGGGGAGAGACGGGGCATCATAAGATGAGGAGCAGCCTGACGAAGCTGGGAAGGAGGATAGAACGCACAGAAGAGTGAATTTCAGGGAAGAAGAGAATCAGGTCAAGGAGCACCCAAGAAACCTGGTGTTGGGAATGGATAGTAATGGGGCGCCTGGGTGGCTCAGTTGGTTAAGCGTCTGACTCTTGATTTCGGCTCTGGTCATGAACTCCAGTTAGTGGGTTGTAGCCCCGCGGGGGGCTTTGCACTGACAGTCTGGAGCCTGCTTGGGGTTCTCCTTCTCTCTCTGCCCCTCCCCCGCGTGCATGGGCCCTCTCTTACAATAAATAAATAAACAAAAAATGTCTTTAATAATGGATAGTAATGGATTAGCTTGTTTATGACTTTTTATTAGGACTTCTTAAAAAGGATTTTATTTTTAAATAATCTCTACACCCAGCGTGGGACTTGAACTCACAACCCCGAGATCAAGAGCTACGTGCTCCACCGACTAAGCCCAGCGAAGCACCCCTAGGACTTTTTCATTGTACAAGTAACCCACGGGAGCACATTCACATAATTTAGAAGGGTATAGGGTAAGAAATAAGAGACCCCCCCCCCAAACAAACCTCTCTGAGGTCCTCAATCCCAATCAGCGTTCTCTTTGAATCTTTTACCTGAACAGGTAAGAAATGAATAGGCTTTTTCTTTTTATTTATTTTAATTTTTTTTTTAATTTTTTTTTCAATGTTTTTTATTTTATTTTTGGGACAGAGAGAGACAGAGCATGAACGGGGGAGGGGCAGAGAGAGAGGGAGACACAGAATCGGAAACAGGCTCCAGGCTCCGAGCCATCAGCCCAGAGCCTGACGCGGGGCTCGAACCCACGGACCGCAAGATCGTGACCTGGCTGAAGTCGGACGCTCAACCGACTGCGCCACCCAGGCACCCCAGCCTTTTTCTTTTTAAACGAATGGAGCCACACCAAGCATTTGTTGCTGTATGCTCTTTTAACAAAGGCAGCAATTGACGTTTTTTTAAAATGTAGACCTTTTTCTGTTTCTTTTTTATGTTTATTTATTTTTGAGAGACAGAGAGAGACACAGAGCACAAGCAGGGGAGGGGCAGAGGGAGAGGGAGACCCAGAGTCCGAAGCAGGCTCCAGGCTCTGAGCTGTTAGCGCAGAGCCGGACGCGGGGCTCGAACTCACGATCTGTGAGATCATGACCTGAGCGGTCAGCACAAGAACCCAACCAGGGCTCGAACTCGCGAGATCGCGACCTGAGCCGAAGTCAGACACTTAACCGACTGAGCCACCCAGGCGCCCCCACTGCAACGGCTTGTTTGATCTTCTGTGGTGACTCCCTTTTGCAGATACGTCTGTGGGATTTAGATCTGGAAGTGGAGTGGTTAGGAATCACCCGTGGTGTGCGTTTCAGATTTTGCCAGTTAGCAACAAGTGACCCTCCGAAAAGATTGCACCAGGCTTCCATTTCCATGCATGGTGTGTGAGAATGTTTCCCTCCATCCACGGAAAGGACACTGGCTGAGAGACTCGGCTCTGGAGTTGGTGAGCCTGAAATGAATCCGCTTTCTACCATCTCATCGCTGTGGGACCTTTGAAAAGTCATTTAAGCAAGCACTTTGTGTCTCTGCTCATTGGAAAGTGGGGATCAAAGTACAATCTGTATCATGAGATGGTTCTAGTATTAGATGATGAGACATACATACACCTGCTTAGTGGTGCCCTGCACACCCTGAGAACTGAACACGCGTCACCTTCTGCAGCTGAACCTGTTGCTGCCCTGCCCTTGCACCCCTTCACCCTTATCACTTGGGTGCCTGCTGCCCGAACCGCCTCCTGCATTTTCTTCGCCTCAGGCTTTGTTGGCTGCCTGGGGCCGCTTTGCTCAGGCAGGCTCACCATTGGCCAGAAGGGCTGGGGAATGAAGCACCAGCCGCTCTTAGCAACCTTTGACCCGTGTCCAGTGGGAGTGGGGCCCTCACCTCTTGGTCAAGGTAACTCTGAGGGCCCCCTCTGCCTCCCCACTCCGCCCCCCACTCCCTCAGTGGCATCCAGGCACCAGGGCAACACGCTTCCCCGTGGAGGTCCCAACGCCTCTGCTCCCCAAGACCCCTCCCAAATCAACTACTTGTACTCAAGCAAGTGTCTCAGGGTCTGCTTCGGGGAGTTCCGAATTAGGATAAGTTTTAAGCCTTGCCAACCTTTCTTTCTTTCTCTCTCTCTTTCTTTCTTTCTTTCTTTCTTTGAACAATGTTTTATTTTTCTTTCATTATGAGTGAGATTGACCTTCTTTTCATGTTACTGGCCAAATACCTTGCTTTTCTCTGCTATCAGCCTGTTCTTGTACTTTGCTCATGTATCTATTGGGCTGTTTGTCTTTTCCTTATTGATTTGTAAGAGCTCTTTGTAAATAATAAAAATTAGCCCTTTGTCTATTATGTGATTCTGTTTCCCACATTGTCGCTTAGATTTGACTTTGTTTAGGACCCTTTTTTGTTTGTTTCTTTTCTTCTTCTCTTTCTCTCTTTTTTCTTTCTTCCCTTTTTTTTTTTTTTTTGGCCATATACATGTTTAAAATTTTAATGTAATCAATGAGAAGCACAGACTTAAAATCACTGGTTCTTTCTACCCATTTACTACTTTGGTTTTGGTTCTTCCCATAAAAGAGGTAAATATGATGGGTGGCACATTCGGGCAAGAAGAAAATTTTTCTATATACAGATGAGTAAATAGATATATTTATATATGTATATATATATATGTATATATATAGTCATAAATTATAATAAAATTATATATATTATGTTATACACACACAGAATAGAGTTCTAGCATTAATTTCTAATCTCTCCCCTAGGGAAATTATCCATATGTGACTGCAGAATTCTGTGTTCTATGAGGATTTCTCTCTTGTTTTTCTTTTTAAATATTTTTATTTATCTTTGACAGAGAGAGAGAGAGAGAGAGAGACAGAGCACGAGTGGGGGAGGGGCAGAGAGAGACGGAGACCGAATCTGAAGCAAGCTCCAGGCTCCGAGCTGTCAGCACAGAGCCTGATGGGGGCCTTGAACTCACGAACCGTGAGATCATGACCTGCGCCGAAGTCTGATGCTTTACCGACTGAGCCACCCAAGCGCCCCTCTCTCTTGTTTTTTAAGCCAAGTTTATGACACCAACTCGCTTCTCTGTGATCCAGGCTGGCCTAGGGAGAAGTCACTTCCCGCTTTTCACACCCGTTGCAGAGAATTCTTGGTTTCTCTGTGTGCAACTTCGCTACGTATCGACAATTATAATTGCATGTTTATTTTTTTAACTTTCTTTATTTATTTTGAGAGACAAAGCATGCCAGATGAGGAGTAGGGGAAAGCGGCAGAGAGAGAAGAAGACAGAGAATCCCAAGCAGGCTCCGCCCGGCCAGCACGGAGCCTGACGCACGGCTGGAACTCACAAACTGTGAGGTCACGACCGGAGCCCAAATCAAGAGCCTGACGCTTAACCGACTGAGCCACCGGGCGCGCCTATAACTGCATTTTTAAAGTTCCATCGAGCTCTCTTCTTTATACACTGAGATTTAAGGTTTGTTTGGTTGTTTTCCACGTGCTTCCACTGCTCCCTGCAAACTGCCTGCAGCCCAGGGCTGGGCTCTTTGCCTGGGCTACACCTGCCTCGCTCTGATTTAACCGTGTCAACTTCAGCGGGGAAGCTCTGTGGAGGTTCAGGCGTGGAGTCCCGGACGTTGCCCCTGTTCTGTTATTAAACGCCTCCTTGGTGGCAGACACGGGTGGTGGCGGTTTGCGGGGGGGTGGGGGGTGGGGGGTGCCGGGGGGCAGGTGCTGTTTAACCATTTACGACTCACTTCAGAGGCTGCGACACAAGCCCATTGGTGGTGCAAGTGGAGGCTCCAGATATTTTTTTCCCACTTCTCTAGGTCACCAAATGACACCCAGAAACGTGAAAGCGTTTCTTTCTGTTCCTTAAGGATGTTCAGCTCATTCGCCCCCAGGGCATGTCTGTGTGTTCTTCTTCTTGGGTTCCTTAAGTCTCTGCTCAAACGTTCTGCCCCGCCCACCCCGTCTGGGAAACCATCTCTCCCGACGGTGCCCTGTCAACCTTCTGCGTTACTGTGCTTGCAAAACACTGATTTCTACCTGGAGTTGAGTTATTTATGGGTTTGCTTGCTTGTTACAGTCTCCCTGACAGAAGGTACCCTCCGTGAGGGCAGGGACTTTGTCTGGGATCCCTGGCACCTGACGGACACACACAGTAGGTACTCCAGGTGATGGCCAACATGATTCTTTCTGTAAAAAGAGGGATCCAGGCCGCTCGGGGGAGGGAATACGGACTGGCACCCGCGGAGGGGTGCATCTTGAGACCTTCTCATTGGCTTCATGGTCATGGTGCCCACGGAACAGATGCCTCCTAGTTTGCAGAGAGGACAGAGCACTCCGTTCCGACTCTGTCCGCGGCATCACTTGTGTTTAAAGTCCCCAAAGGGATGTGACTCACCCTGCGATGTCAAGTGGAACTTGGGGTCGGCTCTAGAAGAACAGGAGAGTTCTAGAAGGAGAGTCTAGAAGAAAGGAGACCAGAGCCTAAAAAGCTACTGTAGGGTGGGGGCCGGGAGGGGGGCAGGGGTGGAGGGGAAGGACATCTCTGCCTCAGTGGGGGCCCCAGAAATCCCAAGAAGGAGTAAACGTCCTTGCACTCACCAGCGAACTTTTCAGCTCCTGGGCCTGCAGACACGGGACAAGGAGATAGCCCCCATGGCTTAAAGAAAACTGGTTCAAGAGTATAACGCGTGATTTCAAAGGCAGCACAGAGAAGTAAAGCTCACTGTGTCCTTCTCAGCCTCTCCCTCTGCACTTCTCTGTCTTTCTCTGCCTCCGCCCCATCTGTCTGTCTCCCTCTCCCTCTCGATCTCTCTTTCATGCTCTCTGTGTGTGTTCAGATGTCTGTATCTCTCTCCCTCTGTGCTCCTTTTATGGTGCATGTGTAAACGGATGGCTTTGCATGTGAGCTCATTGGCAGTCATTTGAACGGATTCCATAAAAACTTTCTGAAACCAAATCAAATGAAAACCAACCCATAAACCGGGTAGAACAAAAGGGCTCTTTCGACTTGAAAAGGTTAGAGAAGACTGCAGGGGCCGCACACACCGTTCGATCGTGTTCGAAGCTGGGGTTTTAATTTAGTTTTCCTATTTCCCCCGTAGAAGTTCCTCACTGCTCAGCTGCTAATGCATTTCCAACTGAAATTTTGTAAATTATATTGGGAAACATTCTCAGCTAGAGTAGATTGTGCAAGCTCTCATAATGGCTTCCCGCTGCTGCTTCTGGCAATATGGGCTCTTCCGGAGCACCGTGTGTGTGTGTGTGTGTGTGTGTGTGTGTGTGTGTCCTTAAGAACCTTCTCCACCTTACCCTCATGGCCCGCGGCTGGGAGCAGACCAGACTTTCCATCAGCACGAAAAGCTGGGCCTCGGCATGTCCCCTGCCATCTTGCGAAGGCATCGCCTAAACCCTTCTTGTTCATCTTGAAAAAAATTGTTCCCCACCCTCCCAAATCTATGCAAGGACATGACTTTTCTCGAATATAGTTCACCCTGACCATGCCGTTCCTTGGCTTTAAAATCACCTGCAAAATAAAAGCTCTCTCTCTCTCTCTCTCTCTCTTTTTTTTTTTTTTTAGCCAGGACTGTAAGGTTAGCCAAAATTTTGACCCCCATTCATTTTCTTTTTTTTTTAAGTTTATTTATTTATTTGGAGAGAGAGAGGGTGCGTAAGTGGGGGAGGGACAGAGAGGGAAGGAGAGAGAATCCCAAGTAGGCTCTGTTATTTGCTGTGCCCTCTGCCTGGAGCCCTCTTCCCTTAGACAGTGCATGGCTGGTGGCCTTAATTCATTTAGACGCAAATGTCATCTCACGAGGTCATCTGACTTATGCTACTGAAGTACTTATTAATCACTGTCTGTCTCTGCGTGGCAGAGTGCCCCACAATCCATCCTTCTCCTCCCCCTTTTAGTACTAAAATCCCCAAGTTTTATTTGGGCAGAGGGCCAGCCAGCTGGAGACTACATTTCCCAGCTCTCCTTGCAGCTAGACAGGACCGTGTGACTAAGATCCGCTTGATGGGATGTGAGCAGAAGTGATGTCTGCGCCCCTCAAGTCAGGCCCTTTGAGGTCCCTACCTGTCCTACACTTCCCTCTTTTCAGCTCTGACCAGATGAAAGGCAGCACCATGCGGGGGGCTGGCAGAGCAGGTGGAAGGAACCTGGGTCCCGCATGACTTATGGAGCAAAGCCACGCGTCTCCATCCTTACCCCAAAACTGCCTACCAACTTGGATTTTCAGTGAGAGAGAAAGAAACCAGGCTTGTGAAAACCATTGTTCTTAGTTTCTGTTAATGCACCTGAGCCAGTGTATGAACCAAAATGTGCCAATCAATTGTCGGCTCCAAGAGGACAAGGATCTGTGTCCCCAGCACTTGGACCAGTGAGGGGCACACAGAAGGCACCAGATAATTATTTGGTGGCTGACGTTGTGAAATAAAGGTGGGAACTGGGAACTTCCTTTTGGCTCAGGAAGGGCAGAGAATAAGTTAACAACTTGAAGGCAACCGTTCCTCTGCGTCCCCAGCAACCTCACCATAGACATCTGTGGTTGGGACAGGAGGGCCCTGGATTGGAGGCCAGGGCAGCCTCTATCAGGCTCAGTCACCCTCCGAGAGTCGGTGTCTCTTACTGTGAAATGGAAGCCGTGGTGGTCATTCGATCCTCGTCTCGAAGATGCAGAGACAGAGAGGCACGGGCAGTACTCAGGGAGGCCCACCGATGCCCCTTGGGGGAAGGCTATCCCTGTGTCACCAGGACTCAGGCACCTGACCCAGCGCTCTACGAGCCAAGGAGGGCGAAGCAATTTCCTTCCAGCTACTGCCCACCCCATGGGTGTGGCCTCGAACTGAGAGTAATGATGGCCTGGAGGCAAGGGACCGGCCAGGCTCAATTCACCAGGGAGGGAAAGGGGGATCTGGTAGAACGCAGGGCAGTTTCCTCTTCACTCCGCTCCGGAGGCAGGCGAAGAAAGCAGCAGCGGGCAGCGGCGTGCTGACACGGGGGTGGTGAGGAGCAAATTCCCCGTGCCTCATTGCCAAAAGCAACAGAGCCAGCAAGCTGGTACCAGTACATAACCTTGGGGCCGGAACATGGGGGAGCCACATTCTGACCTCTGAGCTGGCCGACCACCCACATCGGGTAAGAAACTGGAGGATTTCACTGACTTGCTCTTTTGTTGATTTCAGAGGTGCATCCACTCCGAGAAAAGCCCAGTGACTTTCAGAAAGGTTTGCCCGACCATTCAGCGGGCACTTACAACACACTGTGTACCCTGTGCTATGCTAAGTGCTCTGAAAGGCAAGGAACAGAAGACAAGACAGGATCCTGTTGAGCGCCCATCAGGCTTCACACACGAGGCCAGCGTCTACCATGCATCTTCTTATGTGTCCCCAGCGCACCCTCACGTGGAGTTTTCACAGAAGATAAGGCTGAGGCTCAGGGAGGTTAAGCAACATGCCCGAGGCTACACAGCCAAGGAAGAGGTGGAACAGGGGCAGGGCCCGCCCCAGGTGGCTCAGAAGACCATCCTGCTTTCTACAGCAAGTTCCCACCCTCCCCGAACTTGCTGTTAGCCATTTGTCAGAACATTATGGTAACTAGATTGTCTATTTTGAGACCTCTGATTGGAACACAACACATCTACAAACAAGTGCAGATTCTCGCGAACGAACACACCCGTGTAACCAGCAACAGATTAAGAAACCGACTGTGGAAGCTTCTGGGGGAAACCCCGCCCCCCTCCTGGCAGTTACCGTCCCCACCCCTCAGGGCACCCACTCCCCTGACCTCTAAGGGCACAGGTGGAATCCTCCTGCACCTGTTACGCTGTGTCTGGCTGCTGTCACTCCTGGTAAAGCTAAGGAGCCTCATCCACACTGCTGGGTGTGGTGGCACGTCTTTTGTCCTCATGGCTGCATAGCATCTCCTTGTGTGAATATCGCTGACGTCTACTGCGGATGGGCGCGTGGGCACTTCCCGGCGGTGCTCCTATGAAACGAACATCCCAGTGCATGTCTTCCGGTGGACACGTGAATGCCTCCCCGTGGGACACACACCTAGGAGGACTGTGCTCTCTTGTGGGCCATCGCTCCCTGGATTCCCACAGGGACCCTATGAGCGGGTACAATTGTTAGCCTGATTCTCTAGTTGGGTGGGTTCAGGCTTGAAGCACACTCCCAAGTTCCCCCAGGTAGAAAGCGGCAGACCAGACGTAGCCCCAGGTCTCTGACTTCAGAGCCTGAGCCCTTCCCCACACCCCCATTGTACTACAATGTTCCGTGCCTCTGCTTCTTCATCGGTGAGCTGAAGAAACCCCACACAGGCAAACAAGACCCAGTTGCAGAGAGGTGGCAGGGTGGGGGGCTGGTGGAGGGTGTGGGTTTCAGCCAGCTCCCGCGCTGACTCTGGACAAATGCTTTCCCGTTCTGTTCCGGGCTGCAGTTTCCTCCTCTGGAAGCTGGGGGTGGGTGTGAGGTGTAAATGGGCTTCAGAATGAGATTTAAAATACCTAGAGCATTTCCAGCCTGGGCAAACACCCAATAAGTGCTGGGTAGCGGCGAGTGATACTGTGGAGCCAGTAACACGGCAGGGCAGCAGAGCAAAATAGGAAGCAAAATAGCCCTGAAAGCAGGTTTCACACTGTGTGATTTGCACCTGATTGTTATAGCTGGAGGGGATCTCAGTGGTCTGTGAGTCCAAAGCAAAAGGAGATGAAACCCTTCCCCCAGGCCGCACAGCCAGCTAATGGTAGGGTGGGAACCCCCTGGCCCCCTCTTTCCTGACCATCAAGCTGCTGTAGGATTCGTGGCTCCTGCCCCGTTGAAAAGCTTTTACATCAACAATGGAACTTTCAAACTCCCTTTCCCCCTCCAGATGCTGATCTTGGTCTTTCTTTAAAGTCTCACTGTCAGGGGCGCCTGGGAGGCTCAGCTGGTTGAGCATCCGACTTGGGCTCAGGTCATGATCTCCTGCGAGGTTCCTGAGTTCCAGCCCCGCAGCGGGCTCTTGCTGCAGCTCGGAGCCTGGAACCTGCTTCCGATTCTGTGTCTCCCTCTCTCTCTCTCTGCCCCTCCCCTGCTCACACACACACACACACACACACACACACACTCTCTCTCTCTCTCCAAAAAAAAAAAAAATTAAAAAAATAATAAAGTCTCATGGTCAAGAGAAGGCTTGCAGTAAGGGTGAACAATTCGGTCCGGTTTCCTTTGGATTTTTCTGAGTTTTGACCCTACAAATCTCACTTCACTCCCAGGCCACGCGGGGCAGATGTGGTCCCAGGTCCCAGGTCCCAGCCCACCGCCTGGCTGCTGTGCTAAGTGTCCAACGAGTTAGTCATCCCAGGCGCTCGTGTGTTTCGCTGAGATGCCTCCCCGCCCAAGGAACCCAGGGAGCCAAGACTTCAACCGAAGCAGTTATTTTCCCCCTAAAGACACACGGGCTACCCTTTCAGAGAAGAGTGGACGAAAATACGGTCCCGGGGTTTGCAACCTCCGACTCTTGAGTTGTGGACACGCGGGCACATCTGCGTCTCCCCGTGCCTCAGTTTCCTCACCTGTCAAACAAGGAGGCCACCCCCCTGCTCTGCTTTTCTCTCCAGGTGCAGTGAGGCGCTCATGTGAACACACATCAGGTGTTTTTACCTGTGCCGCCCGGAGCAGCAAGTTACTTTCTGCAGGAAGCCTTGCTCTCTCTGACGCAGGTGCATTTTCTAAATATGTTTGAAAATTGTTGCGCTCTCCCCACAAAGTCAGTTTGTACCAGAAATATTTGTCTTTTCTCCTTTTCTGCCTTTCAAAAGAAATGTGGAATATAATGTTAGGGAGTAAACACCTCAACGGCTTCCAAGAGTTGTTTCCCTGAAGTTAAATTGTTCTGAATTTCAAGCAAATCCACCCAGGTTGCCAAATGAAGGAAACATTGTATTTTTAGTGGGGTCTGGCCCCCTCCCGGAGTCAGGTGCGGTGGGGAGCAGACGGGTGCCGGCAGACAGATCAGTCAGGGTTCAATCAGAAGAGCAGAACCCACCAGGAGACTAGGTCTGTTCCAGGGATTCGAACTTACACACGGGGGAGCTGGTTAAGCCGTTTCTGGAAAGCTGTTCTCCCACGTGTGGTGCTGGGACTTGCTCTCGGGGCAGCAGTGGGGAAGGGGTGATGGACATAACTAGGAGAGCAAAACCAAGCATGAGTTTGGGTCCACGACAGACAGAAATCTATGTTGGTTCTCGTCTCTGATCTCGGTGGCCTGGGGTCCCGTAGAGCTCAGGGCCCTTCACCGGAGTCCAAGAAGCTGAAGGAAAGGATCCAGGGGAAGGTGGCACCTCGTGGGTCCAGTGCCGCTTCCAACTTGGCGAGCCAGCAGGTGACGTGACGACCGCCACGCGGGAGCTGCCCGCTTCTGTCCTCCAGACGTCCCATGAGGACCTCCCTGGGGAGCACCCTCACCAGAACTCCACAGGGAAGGGGATTCCGGGGAGTGGGTTAGCCCAGCAAAATCAGCACTTTACAGAGCCACCACGGCAGATGAGGTGGGATTAAACTATGCCGAACAAGAAAGAATTTGTCTTCCTGGTGACGGGGCCGGAAGCTGGGTGTCCGACCCCGATGGCTGCTTATACTGACGGCGACAGTTGGGTTTGGGCCAGTTGGCCGCTCACACAACCGGTCTCCAGATAGGGACGGGCACAGAGCAGAGCAGAGCGGGGTTGGCTGAAGGCTTCTGTAGTGCTAAGATCCGAACGCTTTTGTCCCCACCAAACTCATCTGCTGAAATTCTAATGCGCCATGTGACGGTATTAGGAAGCGGGGCCTTTGGGAGGTGCTTAGGTCCGGAGAGCCCTCAGGAATTGGACCAGTGCCCTCATAAAAGAGACCCCACAGAGCTACATGTGAGGGCACGGCCAAAAGTCTGCAACCAGGAGAGCGTCCTCCCCAGAACCTGAGCATGTTGGCACCTTCGTTTTAGAAGTCCAGCCTCCTGGCCTGTGGGTGCTAAATGTCTGTTGTTTATAAGCCACTCAGTCTATGGGATTTTTTATTACAACAGCATGAACAGACTAGGACATACAGTACCTCATCAACCCAGAGCCTTTGAAGAGCTCAGCAGGGGCGCCTGGGTGGCTCAGTCGTTGAGGGTCCGACTTCAGCTCAGGTCACGATCTCGCGGTCCGTGAGTTCGAGCCCCGTGTCGGGCTCTGTGCTGACAGCTCGGAGCCTGGGGCCTGCTTTGGATTCTGTGTCTCCCTCTCTCTCTGCCCCTCCCCTGCTCACGCTCTGTCTCTCTCTGTCTCAAAAATAAATAAACATAGGGGCGCCTGGGTGGCGCAGTCGGTTAGGCCTCCCACCTCAGCCAGGTCACGATCTCGCGGTCCGTGAGTTCGAGCCCCGCGTCAGGCTCTGGGCTGATGGCTCAGAGCCTGGAGCCTGCTTCCGATTCTGTGTCTCCCTCTCTCTCTGCGCCTCCCCCGTTCATGCTCTGTCTCTCTCTGTCCCAAAAATAAATAAACTTAAAAATAAATAAATAAATAAATAAACATTAAAAAAAAGAAAAAAAACTTTGAAGAGCTCAAGGGAAGAAGCATGGCTTCTGCTCCGGGGTGGGGGTGAGGTATAGGAAAACAGAGCCTTGCTCAAAGGGAGAGCCGAGGTGTCATATCTGAGCACTCCTCATGGGCCTTAAGTGGACCCACAAAGAGGTCTTGACAAATGGGGACACCTGCGGGGGTGAGATCTCTAGAAAGACTGTGAAGAGGACGGTCACGGGGGTGACTTCTTCATGCCTGTAACGTTGCCTGTCTGGCAGATGGTGTGTCAGGCTCAGGGGGAGTAGCGACAGTGTCTAACCCGTGGTTACCGCCTCAAGAAGCCGGCAGCGTGCGGGTGAGAGAGAAGGAGAGAGAGACCAAATCATGGTCGGTGGACAATAACCCAGTTCAGAGATAAGGATCAGTAGGTTTTCAAACATAAAATACATAGAAGAGAACAAAGCCGCCTTTGTATAGCATTTGACAGTGATCCCCTCCTTCTCAGACGTCGCCCGTGGGTCGCGCCACCCAGTGTCCCGCCCCTCGCGCCTCCTCAGCTTCCCCCTGGGGTTGAACACCTGCCTGATGGGCCGCCTGCCGACTGGTTCCGCGCTGAGCTCGCCACATTCCCCCTCTCTCTGCGGAGCTTGACTCAAGGGCCACTGAGAGCCGAGAGGAAATTGGGCGTTAGCTGTGGGAATTGAAGCGGAAAGGCTGGCGAACAGGGATGGCAGGTCGCTGGAGCAGGTGGCCGCCTCGGGCCATGCACAGGCCACGCACCGTTCGATGGGACAACAGGGCACAAAGATAGAGTCCAGACTCCTTGAAAGGGAAGCCCCCTCCCTGGGCCACCCCAGCCCGATAGGGAACCCAGCCTCCGGACCCTCTAACCCCAATGATGAAGTCGTTCTTTGCAGATGCCTCCAGGTCCCTGGACCCTCACACTTAATCCCACCCCACCTCACCCCCTCTTCTTGGCCGACTGAGGACAATTTCCGCGACCCTAGCCACAGCTCCTCGCCTGGAACAAGGCCACGCTTCTGTTCTCCCATCAAACCTGTCAAAAGAAGACCGTCTGGGGCGCCTGGGTGGCTCCGTCGGTGAGGCATCCAACTCTTGATCACGATGTCACGGTTCCTGAGTTCGAGTCCCGTGTCAGCCTCTGCGCTGACAGCTCGGAACCTGCTTGGGATTTTCTCTCTCTCCCTCTCTCTCTGCCCCTCCTCCACTTGCTCTCTCTCTCTCTCTCAAAATAAATAAACTTAAAAAAAAAAAGAAGAAGACTGTCAGGACCCTCCTCTTTCTGCTAAGCAGAGATGTGGGACAGTCAAGTACTCTGGCCGACACGAGCCAGTGTGTGGGAGAGTCTGGACTCAAACCCAGGCCTCAGGATCCGAACTCTTCACTCTTTTTCTTTACCAACTGTTCCCTCCGGGGTTTGGCAGCTTAAAGACTCGAGGCAGGCAGGCAGATGTGTGTCCTTCCCGTTAGGGCTGCAGAGGAGACACGAGGACAGCAGGTGCCCGAGGGTTCATCTGAGACGCAGGAAGCCAGAAACTCTCTTGGCTTCTGCTTCTGGGAGTGTGGGGGCGGCCAGACTTCCCGTTCGGGAGTGTGTGTCACCCGTGCCCGGAGGAGTCCGACGAGGAGGTGACAATCCTGAACCGATTTTCCAAGCTCTTGGTTCGTGCCCCGCTTTCGTACTTTTGTCTATGGACCAGGAACAGATTAGGTCCTCACATCTGCTGAGGGGCTGTTCAGAGAGAGTGACGTTTAAGTAAGAGAGCAGTGTGGTCACATTGGTTCTGAAAGATCCATAAGACAAATGGCCCAGAGAAAATGTTCATGCCCTTCTTATCTCCTTCCTGGGACTCTTTTTTTTTTTTTTTTTTAATTTTATGTATTTATTTTTTATTTAAAAAAATTTTTTTAACGTTTTATTTATTTTTGAGACAGAGAGAGACAGAGCATGAACGAGGGAGGGTCAGAGAGAGAGGGAGACACAGAATCGGAAGCAGGCTCCAGGCTCTGAGCCATCAGCCCAGAGCCCGATGCGGGGCCCGAACTCACGGACCGCGAGATCGTGACCTGAGCTGAAGTCGGACGCTTAACCGACTGAGCCACCCAGGCGCCCCTGTATTTATTTTTTAGAGAGGCAGAGAGAGGCAGAGAGAGACAGAGAGAAAATGATTGGGGGAGGGGCAGAGAGAGGGAGACAGAGAATCCGAAGCAGGCTCCAGGCTCTGAGCCATCAGCCCAGAGCCCGACGCGGGGCTCGAACTCAGGAACCGCGAGATCACGACCTGAGCCGAAATCAAGAGTTGGGTGCTTAACCGACTGAGCCACCCAGGCGCCCCCCTCCTGGGACTTCTTTTAAGGAATGAATCCTTAAGAAGAAAAAATCCCGCGTGCAAAAGGATGTCAAGGGATGGGGGTGGGTAGGGGGTGTCTGGTCTGTAACATGAGGCACGCCAGCCCATGTACCCACAGGCACTCACCCGATAGGTGGCCCTGCGGGGCTGGCCCCCAGAGTGCGGCCTTCCCATCCCAGTGCCTCGTCCTCCTGCCCCCGCCTCTGCTCTGGAAGCCGGCCTCTGGCTCCTCAGACCTGGGGCTCCCTCCTGACTTGCGCCCCGGGGCAGCCCGGCCCACGGGGGGCCCCCAAGGAGGCTGCCGTCTCCCCCTCCACATCAGGTCCTACCTGTCCGCCTGCTTCCCGGCAATCCGGCCCCACTGGCTGCATTTCCGGTCTTCGACGTCCCTGCCTCAGGGCCTTGCCACCTACGCTTCCCTTTGCCTGGAAGTTGGGCGGCTCCCTCCACGATACAAGACCGGGTGGCTGAAACGATAGGAATTTACTTTCTCACCTCTCTGGAGGCTGGAAGTCCAAGATTCAGTGCTGGCAGGTTTGGTTTCTCCTGGGGCCTCTCTCCTCGACTTGCTGATGGCCGCCTTCTCTCCGGGTCCTCCTCACGTGGCCTTTCCTCCGTGGGCGCACATCTCTGGTGTCTCTTTGGGTGTCCAAACTCCCTCCTCTTGTAGGGACACCAGTCAGATTGGGTCAGATTGGGTCAGGGCCCACCCTCAGCCCGCATTTTAACTTCGTCTCCAAATATGTCCACATTCTGAGGCACTGGGGGGGTGGGGGGGTGTCAGGGTTTCCATGTGAATGTGGGGGAGACACCACTCGGTCCATCAGACCGCCCCTCGAGTGTCCCCTCAATTTTTTTTCTTTTTTCTAGGAGTATCTCTGGGGCCTGCCTGAATGCATGTGCAGGCTGCTTTCGCTGGGACGATGTTTAGTTCCGGGGGTCGCGTCAGCCCTGCCCTGCCCGTCAAGCCATGTGCACCACGCAGGGCTGTATCCATCTGGGGCAGGAGGAGCCCTTTCCTCTGCCACAAGCACCGTCTGCTCCTAGAGCCACACAGCCATGGGCCAGGCCCGCCCAGAGGGGACCCCGTTTTCTAATTCTTGTAAAGACCAGACAGGCTGGTGGAAGCATTCCCTGTCCCCACGCGGCACCTGCCCCCCACCCCCTTTACCTTCTCTCCTTATCACTCTGTTTTGTTTAGTGCGCTCACCACAGCCTGTCTTGGGGTTTGGTGTTTTGTTTCGTCTTGCTTTTGACCACTGGCCTCTCTAGAAGGGCCCTCGCCCGATTCAGGGCCACATCTCTGCGCCCAGCGCAGAGCCTGGCGCACGAGTACATATTCACGGGAGGAAGGCAAGCGCTTTACTGCCCCTGCCTGACGCTTCCTGGCAGCTGCTGGCCCCCCTCGCTGCTCACTCGGCCCCCAGGTCTGACTTCGGCTCCCAAGTCCGGTGAGCTCGCCCAGGAGGCGAGGGAGAGAGAACCAAGAGGCTTTCTAAGGAACGCGTCAAGTTCACCAGAGGTCAGGTGGCTGCTGGCCGGTTCTGAACCCTGGTGAAAATGCTGAGTGAGACGGAAAAACGTCTGGAGCAGAGAGGAAGGGGCTGAGTGAGCCTTGGAGACACATAAGGTGCACTTACGGAGCGGGGGAGAGTGAAAGCAAGCCCGGCGGCCCGTCAAAGAGCCCACAGTCTGCGTAAAAACGCCACCGGAGGCAGAGGCAGCCTCAGATTGGTGGGGAGCAGCGGGGCCCAGACCAACGAGGCGTGTCTCTACCTGCAAGGCCGGCGCGCAAATCACTCCCACGGCTGGCATGTTGCAGAAGACATTACCCTCCGAGGAAAATCGTTTCCTGACCCATTGGCTCATCTATTTCAGGGTGTTGTTTTTGGAATCATTGCCGGCGTATAACTTGCAAGAGCATCACCGGGCTATTTTTCTTGAGGCGGGGTGAACCTCCGAGCCTCCCTGTCGCCTGTTCCTGCTCAGGATTGCCCGGCCGGGTCATGGCCCAGAGGCACAGTTTTGAGATTTCCTTTTCTTGGCTCAGGGGGCCATTGTAAATCCAGGCTAATATTTTTCGTCGCAGGTGAACGTACTCACTCTCGGGGTTGGTGCGAGGCCACACAAAGTCCTAGGAAGTGGCCTATTGTTCCAAGGGGCAAGGCAAAGGCACAAAAGTGCTGACGTGCCTATTAGAGGTCGGACGAATGAAACACAATCACGAAGTTTCTTTTGTTCTTGCCCACGGAGCCCACAATTGTTAATCTATAACTCGCTACACGGATTCAAACTTATTAAAGCAAAATTCTGTGCAATGACAGAAACGGAAAATGAGGACTTGATGAAATGAAATGTCAGTCCGGTGTCATTTTCCTCTCGGGTGGATGTCAAGTGACAGATTCTGGAGTTCCCCCTCCCCTGCCCCCCCACCAGAGAGGGTGGGCGGGGGGAGCGGAGGTACGGGCCACCAGGGAGGGTGGAGGGGAGCAGAGGTATGGGCCAAACCGGGAAAGCTGGAATGTTCCTGGGTGAGGGTGTCATCTCTGCCCCATGCACAGGTGTGGGCAAGGCCTTGTGGATCCAGGCGAGACCTTTGGTTCGGCCGCGGTGGGGTCGGCGGCTGCCTCCTGGGCTCCCCCCACTGGGGTTTGCTGCCGGGAGTAGGGAGCTGGGCTGGAAAGGGCTCAGCTTTTCTGGCCAGAACTTACCATGAGACTTCTGAGTTCTCCTACCTCCATAACACTTTAGGATTCATGAACTGTTTTATGACCACGGTCCCATGTAACCTCACAGCATTCTTGGGAGGTAGCCGGACTGGATTTATTATCCCCATTACATAGGTAAGCAAACTGAGGAGCAGAGAGAAAAAGTGACACGGCCGGATTACAGAGCGAGGACTCCAATGAGGTCTCTTGACCTGCAGTCCAGTCCCCCAACCCATCACTGCGCCCTACTGTGCGCCAGGCTGGGCACTTCCAGGAAATCCAGGCCTGGGGGCAGAGTGTGCTGGACGAGGTCCTAGGAAAGGGAAAGGACTTGCTTCTCTTTCTAATAAGATTGTGCAATGGAGAAAGCCCCAACCCTGATGGTTTATGGGAGGGGATATGACTTTTGTTGGGTTTTTTTTTTTTAATTATTATTTTTAAATTTTTCTTAAATGGGCTCTCTGCCCAACGTGGGCCTTGCACTCAGGACCTTGAGATCAAGAGTCATATGCTCTGTGACAGAGCCAGACAGGCTCCCCAAGTTTTTGGTGTGTTCCCTGTGCCCCCTAGGATGGGCGGTCCACGAAAGTGGGGAGATTGGTCTGTTTTGTTTACTCTTGTTTCCCCGGTGCCTAGAAGAACACCTGGCACATAGTAGGTGCTCAACAAATACTTGATGAGTGAATTAGTGCATGAACAAGTGAATCTCAGGACTGAGAGTCCCCTTCTCCACGTACCACTCAGTAAGCCTTCTCTGAACCCTCAGACAACCTCCTGGCTCTTTCCTAAGAGATTCTATTCCAGCAGCCGAGGAGTCCCGTCCAGAGAGCAGACTCAGCATCCATCGTCACCGCTGGTCCTGGGAAGGAGAAGACTGCAGTTGGGGCCACGTCCCATGTCATACCTCCCAGACCTTCTTTTTCCTAACTCTTCTGTATGGTTCCACGTCAGCGAGGTATTAGAGTACTCAAATCAATCGATACGGAAAGTAGAAAAGGGGAGGCCAGGGGCTGGAGAAGGAGGAGGGGGGAGTTAGTGTTTACGGGGGGCAGAGGGTCCAGCTTTGCACGGCGAGGAAACTTCTGGAGATGGATGGTAGCAACGGGTGCGCGACAAACGTGAACGGACTTAATGCCACTGAACTTTGCGCTTAAAAATGGTTAAAAAACGTAAACTTTGTGCCATGCGCATTTCACCACAATGAAAAAAGAAAGGTGAAAAATTATATAAAATATTAACCACGGCGCCTGGCATCCCGCATGTTAGGTCTAAGACAAAACAAAAAGTCCCACCCAAAACCTAAAAGAAGATGTAGCTTGCGGGAACAGGTGCGTTCAAAGCGAGTTGAAGAGCCTCCCTCTTCCCCGAGCATGTATACCTCTGGCATGTGGTCTGGTGGAGGGCGCAGGTCCAACAGGCTGGTCAGGATCAGAGGGAAGGCAGATTGTGAAATAACGACGGACATAGAAACTCCCTGGAGCTTGTCCTAAGAATTCTCCGTCTTTTCACCGACTTTCATGATGGTAGTGCCGAAGTCAAGTTCAATGAGAGAAAAAGTTGCAGTGTCGAGGAAGGAAACAGGTTTTGACGTCAGCTCTCTGGCTGTGTGGCTTTGGGAAACTCGGTCAGCCCCTCTGAGTCTCAGTTTCTGTATCGACAGAGTGTGGGAGTGTGGGTAGCTACCCTTGCCTTTCAAGATTCTTATCCTTCCCTTTGGAGAGAATGATCGGAGCCCATGTACAGTAAATAACACGGCCCCTTTGCCTCAGATTAAACATGGCCACAACATTTTTAAATTAAGTTTTTATTTTAATTCCAGTTAGGTAATATACAGGGTGATATTAGTTTCAGGTGTGCAATATAGTGACTCAACACTTCCCTACATCACTCTGTGCTCATCGCGACAAGTGCACTCTTTTTGCAAACGTTTTATTATTTTTTTAATTATTTTTTTAATTTTTTTTTAATGTGTATTAATTTGAGAGAGAGAGAGAGACAGAGCACGAGCAGGGGAGGGGCAGAGAGAGAGGGAGACACAGAATCCGAAGCAGGCTCCGGGCTCTGAGCTGTCAGCACAGAGCACGACGTGGGGCTCAAACCCATGAATCACGAGATCATGAATTGAGGCAAAGTTAGACACTCAACCGTCTGAGCCACCCAGGAGCCCCTTTAATTTCTTTTTTTAATTTTTAAATGTTCATATATTTTTGAGACAGAGAGAGCACAAGTGGGAGAGAGACAGGGAGAGAGCGGGAGGCACAGAATCCGAAGCAGGCTCCAGGCTCCGAGCTGTCAGCACAGAGCCCGACGCAGGGCTTGAACCCACAAACCGTGAGATCATGACCTGAGTCGAAGTCAGACGCTCAATGGACTGAGCCACCCAGGTGCCCCAACATGTGTACTCTTAATCCCCATCACCTATTCACATAGGTAACCCCTGGTAACCATCAGTTCTGCTTCTTGGCCTCTCTCTCTCTCTTTCCCTCTCTCTCTCTCTCGTTTTCCTTTGTTCGTTTGTTTTGCTTCTTAAATTCCACATATGGGTGAAATCATATGGTATTTGTCTTTCTCTGACCGACTTATTTCACTTAGCATAGTATACTGTCTAGCTCCATCCGTGTCACTGCAAATGGCAAGATTTCCTTCTTTTTTTATGGCTGAGTAATATTCCATTGTGTATAGATACCACATCTTTATCCATTCATCTATGCATGGACACTTGGGCTGCTTTCATAATTTGGCTATTGTAAATAATACTGCAATAAGCACAGGGATGCATCTGTCCCTTGGAATTAATGTTGCTGCGTTTTGGGGGTAGATACCCAGTAATGTGATTCCTGGATCTTAGGGTAGTTTATTTTTAATTTTTAAAACTGTTTATTTATTCATTTTTCGAGACTGAGAGAGAATGGGCACACACACCCACGTTCATGCACAAGTGGAGGAGGGGCAGAGAGAGAGAGAGAGAGAGAGAGAGAGAGGGAATTCTAAGTAGGCTCCACGCTGTCAGCACAGAGCCTGATGAAGGGCTGGAAGCCACAAACCAGGAGATCATGACCTGAGCTGAAACCAAGAGTCTGACGCTCAATGGAATGAGCCACCCAGGTGCCCCTATTTTTAATTTTTTTGAGAAACCTCCATACTGCTTTCCAGAGTGGCTGCACCAGTTTGCATTCCCACCAGCAGGGCACGAGAGTTTCTTTTTCCCCACATGCTCGCCAACACCTGTTGTTTCTTGTGTTGTTGGTTTTAGCCATTCTGACAGGTACAAGGTGATAGCTCCTTGTGGTTTTGATTTGCATTTCCCCAATGATGAGTGATGTTGAGCATCTTTTCATGTGTCTGTTGGCCCTCTGCGTGTCTTCTTTGGAGAAATGTCTCTTCGTGTCTTCAGCCCATGTTTAATGGGATTATTTGCTTTTCGGGTGTTGATGTGTATGAGATCTTTACACTTTGGATACAAACCCTTTTTCGGATATACCATTTGCAAATACCTTCTCCCATTGAGTAGGCTGTCTTTTAGTTTTGCTGATTGTTTCCTTCGCCGTGCAGAAGCTTTAAAGTTTGATGTGGTCCCAATAGTTTCTCTTTGCTTTTGTTTCCCTTACCTCAGGAGACATGTCTTGAAAGAAGTTGCAATGGGCGATGTCGAAGAAGTTACTGCCTGCGTCCTCTTCTAGGATTTTTATGGTTTCAGGTCTCGCATGTAGGTCTTTCATCATTTTGAATTTATTTATGTGCGTGGTATAAGAAAGCGGTAACGTTTCATTCTTTTGCGTGTCCAGTTTTCCCAACACCATTTATTGAAGAGACTGTCTTCCAATTGGTTAGTCTTTCCTGCTTTGTCAAAGATTAACTGACCATATAATTGGGGGCTTATTTTCCCGTTGATCCATGTATCTATTTTTGTGCCGGTACCACACTGTTTTAATCACTACGGCTTTGGGGCACCTGGGTGGCTCAGTTGGTTAAGCGTCCGACTTCGGCTCAGGTCGTGATCTCACAGTTTGTGAGTTCGAGCCCCACATCGGGCTCTGTGCTGACAGCTCAGAGCCTGGAGCCTACTTCAGATTCTGTGTCTCCCTCTCTCTGCCCCTTCCCCACTCATGCTCTGTCTCTCAAAAATGAATAAACGTTAAAAAAAATTTTTTAATAAAAAAAATCACTACGGCTTTGAAATATAACTTTGAGTCCAGAATTGTGATGCCTCCAGCTTTGCTCTGCTTTTTCAAGATTGCTTTGGCTATTCGGAGCCTTTTGTGGTTCCATACAAATTTTAGGACCGTTTGTCCAGCTCTGTGAAAAATGCCCTTCATATCTTGATAGGGATTGCATGAAATGTATAGATTGCTTTTGGTAGTATAGACATTGTAGCGATATTGGTTTTTCTAATCTGCGGGCATGGAATGTCTTTCCACTTCTCTGTGTCGTTTTCACTTTCTTTCATCAGCGTTTTATAGTTTTCAGAGTACCGGCCTTTCACCTCTTTGGTTAGGTTTATTCCTAGGTATCTTACGGTTTTGGGTGCAGTGGTTAAAGGACTTGCTTCCTTAATTTCTCTTTCTGCCGCTTCATTATTGGGGTATAGAAATGCAACAGGTTTCTGAACGTTGATTTTGCATCCCGAGACTTTGCTGAGTTCATTTCTCGGTTCTCGTAGCTTTTTGACGGGGTCTTGGGGGTTTTCTATATAGAGTATCGTGTCATCTCCAGACGATGAAAGCTTCACTTCTTCCTTACCGGTTTGGATGCCTTCTATTTTGTTATGGTGTGATTGCTGTGCCTAGGACTTGTGGCACTATGTTGAATAAAAGCGGCGTGAGTGGACGTTCTGGTCACGCTCCTGACCTCAGGGGGAAAGCTCTCGGCTTTTCACCATTGAGTATGATGTTGCCTGTGGTTTTCCATATCGGACCTTTACGATACGGAGATACGAATGATTCTTTTAATGTACTATCGGATTTGGTTTGCTAGTATTTTCGTTAGGATTTTTAAATCTATGTTTATCAGAGATATGGGCCTATAGTTCTCTTTTTTGGCGGAATCTTTGTCTGGTTTATATCAGGGTGGTGCTGGGCTCATAGGAAGTCTTCCTTCCTTTTCTACTTTTTGGAACAGTTTGAGAGGGATAGATATGAACTCTTCTTTAAATGTTTGGTAGCGTTCCCCTGTGAAGCCATCTGGTGCTGGACTTTTATTTGTTGGGAGGTTTTTTTTTGATTACCGATTCCATTTCCTTCCTGGTTATCAGTCGGTTCAAAGTTTCTACTTCTTCCTGCTTCAGTTTTGGTAGCTTATATGTTTCCAGGAAGTTTTCCATTTCTTCTAGCTGTCCAATTTGCTGGCATAGACTTCTTCATAATATTGTCTTACGATCGGTTGCATTTCTGTGCTGCTGGTTGTAATTCCTCCTCTCTCATTTGCGATTTTGTTTATTTGCGTCCTTTTTCTTTTTTTTTTCTTGATGGGTCTGGCTAGGGCTTTATCAATTTTGTTGATTTTTTTTTTTCAAAGAACCAGTTCCTGGTTTCACTGATCTGTTCAATTTTTTTTTTTTTTTTTTTTTTTTTAGTTTCTATATCATTTATTTCTCTTCCAATCTTTATTATTTCCTTCCTTCTGCTGTTTTGGAGTTTTGTCTGTGGTTTGTTATTTCTGTAACTCCTTTAAGTACAAGGTTAAGTTGTTTATTTGAGATATTTCTTGCTCCTTGTAGGAGGTATGGCCACAACATTTTGCTGCTCCTTCTACAGTGGCAGAATCTATTTCCCTACCTCTGAATGTGACCTGGCCTTGACCAGTAGAACACAGCAGCAGTGATGTCATGGACTTTGGAAGCTGGGCCTTAAGGGGCAGTGAAGTTTCTACCTTGGCCTTCTTGGAACGCTGCCCTGAGGCCATCGGGTCAGGAAACTGGTCTAGCCTCCTGCAGGCTGAGAGGCCATATGGGGGGCCACCAGAGTGCCCAGCCCAGTGCCCCCGCACAGTCCTAGACCTGGGAGTGAGACCATCTTGGGACCTTCCGGCCCGGCTGACCTGCCAGCAGAAACAAGTGAGAACACCTGGCCAGCTTATAGAATTGTGAGAAATAGTAAGCCGTTGTCGCTTTACATCATCAAGCTTTGGCGTGGTTTGTTACGTAGCAAAGGCCACCTAAAATGGTCCTCACCATAGACCGGTTGAATTGGGTGATAATAGAGGTGAAAGTCCTTGGGAAAATACAGCAAGAGCCTTTAAGCACAAGCTGCTATTATCATTATTAGCCGCACCGATTAGTTCTAATAACAAAATAAAGTAACACAATGGAATAATCGGTGGTGGCTGATGACTTCTTACTCCCCCCTCCCCTGGCAGGAGACCGCGGTCAGGCAGAAGAGCTTCGACAGGCTCAGACAGGCAGCAACCTTCTTTGCACACGAGCGTTTTAAACCTCTATCTTGTCATGTCGGCGGCAACTGCGTCGCCTCATTCGGCCACCTGGGACGGTGCCACAGCCCGTTAATATTGCCGTAGGTGGCAGCTTGGCACCCGAGTACCACGCTCTCGGCTGCCTGTGTGGGGCACAGAGCCTATTTTTAGCGTTTTGCATCTATAATTATGTATGTTTCACTGCCTCTCAAATGCATATTTGTTCTGGGGAGAGGTTACGGTTATGTAATCTAGGTTATTTTTGATAGGGCAGATGTGTTATGCCAACCTGCTAAGTCTCACTCAACCGGAGAAAAATGGCCAGCTGTTTCTTCCTCACTCAGACTCCCCCGGAATCAGGAGTGAATCGAAAAACGTGCAAGTACTAAGAAATCAGAATAAACCCAGCCATCACATCAACTGATATGTATGGGGCTCGTTAAGGACCGATTCAGTCTAGGACTCGATTTGTGATTTTTACAGATTAAAGTTCCCTTCAAGGAAACCAACCCCCCGGGCATAACGCTGGTCTTAACGGGGTGGTATCGACCTTGCTGACTGCCTAGGTCAACTTCCCAAGGTGTCCTGGTGCTTGACCCACAAGTTTCTCCAATGGGGGTTTGGCCCATCGGGCCAAGCAAAGCAGGTGGGCCCCCGTGAGGGAGATCTGGAGCCCGGGACTAAGAGATGGGTCTTGTGGCAGAGCAGAGGGGGCCTGGGCAGCACCCCCAGAGCTCGCAGCGGCAGGTGTCAGGCCGGCAGATGGTGGAGGTTAAGGCATCCGAGCAGCTGGAAGCAGGAAGCAGGAAGCAAGCAGCTATGCTCCAGGGTCCCAGGCCTGGAGAAACCAGGCCAGTAGAAGATGCCCCAAGAAGGTGAACCTTGGGTAAGACACGTACCATTTGAAAATTCGTATTTGTTTATTTTTAAATTCCAGTATAATTAATATATGGCAATCATTAGTTTCATGCTTATGATATAGTGATTCAGCTATTCTACATGTTATTCGGGGCCCGTCGCGACAAATGCCCTCCTTAACCCCCATCACCTGTTTCACCCATCCCCCACCCACCTCCCCCCTGGTAGCCATCGGTCTGTTCTCTGTAGTTAAAAGTCTGGTTTTTTTCGCCTCTATTTTCTTTGTTTTGTTTCTTAAATTCCACATACAAGTAAAATCACACGGTGTTTGTCCCTCCCTGACCTACTTCACTTAGCGTAAGACCCTCTAGATCATCTATGTTGTTGCAAACGGCAAGATCTCATTCTTTTTTATGGCCGAGTAATATTCCATCCATCGCACACACGTAACATACCTTCTTTATCCATTCGTCTCTCGATGGGCCCTCGGGCTCCTTCCATAGTTTGGCTATTGTCCATAATGCAGGAATAGGCACAGAGGTGCATATATATTTTTTGAACTAGCGTTTTCATTTTCTTTGGGTAAATACCTAGTAGGGCAATTGCTGGGTCGTAGGGTAGTTCTATTTTTAATTCTTTGAGGAACCTCCATGCTGTTTTCCAGAGTGGCCGCACCAGTCTGCATCCCTACCAACAGTGCACGAGGATTCCCTTTTATCCAATCCTCGCCAACATTTTTGGTTTCTTGTGTAAAGCACACTATCTTTTTATTCACTCACTCACTCACTCACCCATGCAGCAAACATTGGCAAAATATCCACTGTGAATGAGATATTGTCCTAGTTGCTAAGGAAACAAAAATTGCCCTAAGCATCCAACTTAATTTAAAAGGTATCTTTTCCCCCCTGTGGATCAAAATATTCATTTAAAAAAAAAATTTTTTTTAACGTTTATTTTTGAGACAGAGAGAGACAGAGCATGAACGGGGGAGGGGCAGAGAGAGAGGGAGACACAGAATCTGAAGTAGGCTCCAGGCTCTGAGCCATCAGCCCAGAGCCCGACGCGGGGCTCGAACTCACGGACCGCGAGATCGTGACCTGAGCTGAAGTCGGACGCTTAACCGACTGAGCCACCCAGGCGCCCCTGGGTCAGAATATTCAAATGGAAAACTTAGCAAACAGAGAAAAGCATAAAGAAGAAAGTGAATCTTCTGGAGTCTCATCTCTTGGAGAGAATCCTTGTGAATATCTGGTATATATCCTTCTTATTATTTGTACATAGTATATACATTTGTTAATCTTAGAATTGAGATCATATGATATAAACTGTTTTTTTTCGCTTGGTGTCATATTGTGAGAAGTTTCTTATTCCTCCCATATCCTTTATGAATATGGCTTTTAATGGAGGTAGAGAATCCCATCCCAGGAACACGCAGTAAGTTATTTAATCAGCCCCCAACTGTTGGTCATAAATGTTGTCTCCAAATAAGGAATTTCCCAGCCCCCTCAAATTGTCATTTATATGCCATGAACAAAATGTCACCTGCTGCTCTCACGAAAAATCAAAAAAGCATCTAAATAAAGAGTGGAGGTCTCTCCCAGTTGAGAATTGCATCACTGAACATTATAGAATTAGAGCAAATAACCTCCAGTTTGCTCCAATTTGTAAAAATGTGTCAAACTTCTGTGCTTCCAATATGTTATTTTCACTATTATTACTGGCAGAATGATAATCACCAGTGTTGGCAAGGGCAGAGAGAACCAAACACTTTACATAGTTCTGGTGAGACTCAGACTCTCACTGTGTTGAAAGATTTAAAAATCCTCAGACGCAGCATTTTACCTTCTAAGAATTTATGTTAAGGAATCAGTATTAGAGACGTGCCCAACGAGTTATGAAAAACAATATTTATATCGGCATTATTTTTGTGGTTCGTACACAGTAACTTCTAAAATTGGAAGCTCTAATTACCCATATTACCATTAATTCCTTTTCCGGCCCCATCTGGCTTTTAGAAAAGGAATATTATAATTAATATATTTTTACATTGCACGCCATCGCTTTCCAGAATTCTTTTTTGACACTTACATCGTGTCATCATCTTGTTAACTGCAATTATTGAGAAATTAACTGTAAGGTTTTTGGTTCGCTGCTTGGCAATCTTGCTTTGGTGCTGCTTTCCCTCCTCTCCGAATTATCTACCTTGCTGCATTTTTCAGCCACCTGGGATATTTCGTTGATCATTTTTTTTTCAAGGAAGTAATAGCCCATGGCATGTGTTCTGAGCCCTTCCAGGCAAGACTTCCAAACGTAAGAATGGCCCATTGGCCACGTAGGCGGTTCTTGGTTCCTAGTCTCGTTCCTCCAAAAGCCTTCCCATTTTGACACATTTCACCCTAGAATTTGCTAAGAAGTTTGGCCTAATGCAAATGTTTTCCTCCCCCCCCACCCCCCCTTTTTTTTCTGAGGGAATTTGGGGTATGTTTTTACCCCAGAGGACTAAATCGTTATAGGGTGTTTAAAAACGTACCCTTGAAATTCAAATATTTTACCCACCTGTGTGTCAAAGAACGCTTATAGGGTCAGCAAACCTTTTCGCAAGGGGCCATGCAGCTTTACAGGTCACAGGTTGGTCTCAACTCTGCCATTCTGCTGTGGGAGCCCGAACGTCAGCCATAGAGGGTACACAAACGAGCAAGTACGGTTGTGTTCGAATAAAACTTTATTTACAAAGCCAGTTGAACAGCCCACAGCGTGCAGTTTGCCTTTAGATTCAAAGGGGTAAGTCTCTCTTCAGTTCCGAGGGATTTTCCATCAAATGTATAATGAGTTTTTTCTTCCTCACTTGTCGGCATGTCAAATATCTTGTATGTGAATATTTGAGCCCCAGCATCTAGTTTCTTCACCACCCCTCTCTCCCCTCTTGCTTTTCCTCCCTTCCTCTCTCTCTCCCTCTCTCTCTCTCTCTCCTCATTACCTCCGTTTGTTTTCTCCTTTTTATCGATTTCTGGGAGAGTTCCTGAGCTCATCTCTTAACTCACAGGTTCTGCTTTCTGCTCTATTAAATCTGCTTTTCGTTGCCTTAACGGCACTAGCAAATTTCCAGGATTATGTTTTGCACGGGGGAACGATCTTTCTGAATTTCGGGGGTTTCCATTAAGAGAAGCAAAATCTAATCTTGTGGGGAAATACTCAGATTAGAGATATTTTTTCTTTCTTGTTCCTCGGTATAGTTTTACATCACGCGGCAATATTTGATCACATGTCCTTTGATTTCTCGGAATTAGCCCCATGTTTTAAATCACAGAAACTTTGCATCTATCTGTTACATGTTATTGTATACTCTTGCAGAGAGAGAAAACCGCTTACCCGCGATGAGAAATGGAGATCCTGTTAGATTCCTTATTTAAACGTGTCACTCACAGAAGGGAAAAAGAACTTCTTTGTCCATTCTACAGTTTTATATTTTAGTCTGGGAGTTCAACTGACTGACAGGAGCAGGAAACGAACCCCTCTAGAAGGCGAGGTGCAGCCCAGGGTTCATCAGTTCGCAGGTGCGGGCTTGGGACTCCGGTGTCTGAAGCCACCTGCCGGGCTGAGACCTTCTCTCTTCACCGCTTCACCCTTTCCCCTGGTCACACCCACCTCTGTCTTTCAGGTCCCAGCTCCGTTCGCTCTCACAGGACAGGGAGGTTGACTGCTGCGTCAGGCTTTTATTATTCTACTGGGACTATAATAAGAGCCCTAACTCGGGGCACCGAGGCGACACCTATTTGCCACGCACACCACTCATGTCGTGTGAAGGCCGGGTGTCAGTGGTCCTGTGGGCTATTTCCTATTTTCCAGAGTCCTTGAATGTGCCCCTTGAATGTGGACTGCTCTGTGGGCCACCTTAATAAACAGCATGACTCCAAGTTGGAGGGGGTTTTGAGACTCTTGGGGAATCCCTTCCATTTCTGACTGGACCCTCCCCACCCACCGGGCGGCAGATTTCCTCATTCTTTTACTTCAACGACCTCCTTCTCCATCATATCTTTTAAAAAAAATCATCCAAGATTCTAGTTCCATCACGGTCTATTCTCAGACATTGACAGATGATTTTCCTTCCTCCTTCCCTCCCTCCCTCCCCTCCCTCCTTTCCTTCCTTCCTTCCTTCTTTCCTTCCTCCCTTCCTTCTTCCCTCCCTTCCTTCCCTCCTTCCTCCCTCCATCCCTTCCTTCCTCCCTCCCTTCCTTGCCTCCTCCTTCTCTCCCTCCCTCCCTTCCCTTCCTTTCCTTCCTTCCTTCCTTCCTTCCTTCCTTCCATCCAAAAATTTGGTCATAATGAGGTTTTCAGAGGAAGATGAGTTCAGATAAACCCCAAGTGCTACCTAGAAACGGACGCCACAGTTTATTCCTGATTCCTTCCAACAACTTGAATTCTCAACCTGGGAAATGTTTTCTTGCTTCTTACAGTAACTCAACTTTATTGAAAGGCGCCTGTAGTCCCACTTGTGTTGAACAGTTTCTGTCTTCTCATCTGTCCTGTGATTTTTCTGTGTTTGCTTCTCTGTGTCACTAGGAGTTCTGCTGGAGACCGTATGGGCCCCTGTCTGAGTCGTTCGGGCCAGGATGATAGGGGAATGGGATGGAGTGAACATAATGGAGTTTCATTTTGCTGATTCAGAGATCTGGAAGCTGAAGGAAGAAGGAACTCAATACAGACAAGGTGAGGGAGTCAGAGCTGGAGGCAGCTGTAGCCGGAAGCTTCAGCTCTTTGCTCCAGAGGGCCTTTTTTGTGTGGGGATTTGCATCAGAGTCTTTCTTTTTAATTTTTTTAAATCTTTATTTATTTTTGAGAGAGAGAGAGAGAGAGAGAGAGAGAGAACAGGGGAGGGGCAGAGAGTGAGGGAGACACAGAATCTGAAGCAGCCTTCAGGCTCCGAGCTGTCAGCACAGAGCCCGATGCGGGGCTCGAACCCACGAGCCGTGAGATCACGACCTGAACCGAAGTCGGACACCGAAGCAACTGAGCCACCCAGGCGCCCCTGCATCAGGGTCTTTCTATTGCACGCGACACCAAATCCGACTCGGACTGGGTTAAGCGAGGCACGGAAACCAAAGGGCCATTCTGGTTTCAAGCAAAGTTGGATTCAGAGCATAAACCATCTTCTTAAGAATCCAGCTTCTTGCTATCACTTGGATTTGCCTTCTGCTAACTTACCTTCATTCTCCAAGTTTCCATAGCAGCCTTTGGAACTTCTGAGCAGTAAAGTGGCTACCACAGCACTGCCCTGACATTTTTGCAGTTCACTTCCTGCTACATAGAGTTTGGTTCTTGCCATTGGTTCCCACTAAACTTTTTCTTTTTCTTTTTGTAATATATATATATATTTTTTTTAATGCCTATTTTTTAGTGCATTAAGGTCACTTTTTAAAACATTTTTTTAATATATGAAATTTATTGTCCAATTGGTCTCCAGACAACACCCAGTGCTCATCCCCAAAGATGCCCTCTTCAATACCCATCACCCACCCTCCCCTCCCTCCCACCCCAATCGACCCTCGGTTTGTTCTCAGCTTTTTAAGAGTCTCTTATGCTTTGGCCCTCTCCCACTCTAACCTCTTTTTTTTTTTTTCTTCCCCTCCCCCATGGGTTTCTGTTAAGTTTCTCAGGATCCACATAATGCCTATTTACTTAGAGAAAGAAGGTATGAGCAGGGGAGGGGCAGAGAGAGAGAGAGAGAGAGAGGGAGACAGAGCATCCCAAGCAGGCTCCGCACTGTCAGCCCAGGGCCCAGCATGGGGTTCATTCATGACCTGAGCTGAAGTCAGACGCTTAACCGACTGAGATACCCAGGTGCCCCAAACAGTTTTTTAAGTTTATTTATTTATTTTGAGAGGGCGGAGAGGGGCAGAGAGAGAGAGAGAGAGAGAGAGAGAGAGAGAGAGAGATTGAAGAGACAGAATCCACAGCAGCCTCCACACTCAGCTCGGAACCCGATGCAGGGCTCGATCTCACGAACTGTGAGATCATGACCTGAGCCGAAGCCAAGAGTCAGATGCTTAACTGACTGAGCCACCCAGGCGCGCCACCACCCCCCCCTCCACTTTTTTTCTAACAGCCTTATTGAGATGTAGTTCACACATCATACCACCCGTCCATGTGCAGTATAAGCTTGAATAGTTCCACGATATTCACAGAGTCGTGCAACCATCAACAGCCCGTTTCGGCACATTCTCCCATTTTCATCATCTCCAAAAGAAACCCCATACCACTCACTCCTCACTACCCGCAACCCCCAGACCTAGGCGACTACTTACCTCCTTTCCGTCAACAGAAATTTGCTCATACTGGGCATTTCCTACAGATGGACTTACACAGTGTGTGGTCCTTTCCACCTGGCTTCTTTCATGTCGCAGATGCTTCCATCCATGTTGTAGCATGTTGTATCAGAACGTCATTCTTTTACAGGACCGAAGGACATCTCGTTGTATGGACGTACCACATTTTGTTGACCCGCTCCTCGGTTGGTGGACTTTGGTTTGTTCCCACCTTTTGGCTATTAAAACGCTATTAAAATGCTCCGAACACTTGTGTCCCCGGTGTGGACATTTGGTTTCATTTCCCTTAGGTATATATTTAGGAGTGAAATTGCTGGGTTGTATGGTAACCCTATATTTAAGCTCCGGCATCTCTGCCAGACTGTTTTCCAAAGCCGCTGTGCCATTTTCCAATCCCACCAGCAGTGCAGGAACGTTCCAATCTCTCCACGTCCTTGCCAGTCTTGGTTTTAGTATCTATCTTTCGGGTGATAGCCATCCCAGCGGTGGGAAGTGGCATTTCCTTGTGGACGCCCACAAACTTCTGAGGGCCGTTCTGATTGGACCACCCAGGGTGGTGTGAACCTTCCCGAACCAATCCCCGCCGCCGGGTCCGTTCGGTGCTATACGGACCAGACCTAGGTCACGAACTCCACCCCAGAAACCCACGCAGACCAGGTGGGCTCAGAAAGAAGGAAGGATTGATTCCAAGTTTAAAATCAAAGGCAGTACCGGGATAAGAGGAGCCAGATGCTGGGACGAAGAACGAATGCCTAACGAAGTTCAGCAGCCGGGAGCCGGGTGGCGGCAATGCCCTGATTCCGGTCTGGCATGGAAGTCTGATTTGGGGTTCAAGCCCAAGGAACCTCTGCTGTGGGCATCCCTCTTGCCGTGGGCATTTCCTCACAGCCCTGGCCAGCTCCAGATGTGCTAGCCCACTCTCATCTCCAGCTTTAACCCCCCGCAGGGCTGTTGGTGAAATTCCGCAAGGACCTTTTTGGAATTCCTATCCAGCAGACTCTTCCCTCTTGTTCTGGGGATCATAGGTCCAACTGGCCCGTCCTTCAATCTGGCCCGTCGGCCCCGTGCCTAACAGACATTCTGCAGATCTTCTGGCCTATAATTACCACTCTTCTCTAATACCCAGTGCTGATACAAGTGTTTTCCTGTCCTTTTTACAAGTTTACTTGTTTATTTTGAGAGAGAGGGAGAGAGCACGCACGAGTGGGGAAGGCAGAAAGAGAGAGAGAGAGAGAGAGGGAGAGAGAGAATCCCAAGCAGGCTCCACACTGTCAGCGAGGAGCCTGACTCAGCACTCGAACTCACAAACCGTAAGATCATGACCTGAGCCTAAACCGGGAGTTGGACGCTTAACCGACTGAGCCACCTGGGTGCCCCATGTTTTCCTATTTTTGCATATGGTTGGTCCATTTCCTTGGGGACCTGGGAAGTAGGAGAGAGTTAGATGTGCACTTAAGACATTGTCTCCTGCACTAGGGAAGTGACTCCAGCTTATGGAGTTTCTTGGAAACAGTTTATGACCCGAGCAGTCTATTTCAAGACTATGTTAGGAATGAGGCTACCTTAAAACAAAGCATATGGCACTGGACACCCCCCACGGTGTCAGTAATATAATAAAATTCAGCTACCATTTATTGAAGGTTTACTATGCGCCGGGCACTGTGTAATGAACGTCGCATGCATTAGTTCATTGCATGGTTATCAAAGCCCCATTGGGCGGACAATATTATCTTCGTATCACAAGTGAGGGAAGCAAGGCTCAGCGAGATTAAGCCACTTACCAAAAGTCACACAGGAAGTCGCAAGCGGTCACACACAGTGCCAGGATGAAGCGTCACCGTGATCCTCCCGTGACTTCACCTACCCACAGACTGTCACCAAACTCTGCAGAGCCTCCCTTGTAAATGTCTGACACACATGCCCTGCGTCCCACCCCCTGGTCTGGCCATCGTCATCGCTGGCCTTGCCCGGCTGGAATGGCATCCTCTTTGGTTCTCTGACCCCAGCCTTGTCCCTCCAATTCATCCTGTGCCTTTCAGCCAGCTTGTGCTTGCTACACTACAGCGCCGATCATGTCTGTCTCCTGATTCAGAAGGTGTCTAAGCAGCGAGCTCATAGCTCCTCCGTGCTGGCCTCCCACGGGCGTCTCTGATGCTGTCTCTTTTGCTGCCCCTTCCCGCGCCCCACCTGCTGCCGATGTGAGCCGTGTGCAGTTCCCTCAGCCCACGAAGCTTCCTCTTGGTTCTGTGCCTTTGTGTAACGTGTCTCTTTGTCCTCTTACCTCTGGCCCCCCACTCTTTACCATTCACCGGGCTCACTGGTCCGTCCTCCTCATTCTCCAGGGTTAAATCTACACTGTGGCCTATAGAAGAGGCCACTCCTGAATCCCACCCCTACCTCCTCAGCCCTGGACCTTTATTCAGGGAGAACGGCCTGCTAGCCCAGAGTCGTACCAGCCTGCCGGGCTGACCTGCTTATCAGACGTTCTCTAGATCACAGTAGAGACACCACCACGGTCCTCTGGTCGACCTTAAGCCCTTTCCCCTTTTCCCAACAGAGACCAGGGCTTAACCCATTTTTACTGACCCAGCTCATGGTCTCTGAGCGACTTCAGCAACCCAGTACATATGGAAGCCTGGGTCGGTGACCTCAGTGTTGCCATCTGCGAGCTGGAAGAAAACACCCTTCCGCATAATCCGCAAGCCCCTTTTCCACTCTCCGTTTCACGATTCCGTCCTATTATCTCATCTCAGCGTCTACCGCAGGGTAAAGCATGGCCTCGTGTTTTCCATCCTGATTTCTCTGTCTCTGTCTCTCCGCGCACCAGCCCCAGGACATGACATTTGGTGACCTCCAAGGTGCAGCCTGTTCCTGGAAAGCTGTCCGGGTTCTAGGAATGGCTGTTATTCCCACTGTACCTGAGTCACGGGTCCTACAGTCTTGCAGGTGGAGGTCTGAGCAGTGGGTCCCCAGCATGCTGTGTGGCCTACTTGAGGAATAAAAGGCCAGGCTCCGGGATGAATAAGCAAACTCACACATTAGCTACCCAAAAAAGGATGGGGGGGGTGGGTGGCGGAAAGAAAGAATGAAAAGATATTGATTATGTGGCATTAAAGTGCCTGGGGCCTTAACAGACATTCGAAATTGGATGCATTGCTCAAGATCAATAGTAGGTTTTATGCTTCTGACCTAAAAAGTACCAGCGCCATGTAATTTAAACACAGACAGCTAGGAGTAGATCTCCTAACATCTGGCCCGCTTTCCTCAGGTACTTTTGACACACGCCCTCACTTCTCTGCAGTCATTTTCCTTTTTTTTTTTTTTTGGCCAGTGGATGACAGTGGACAAATTCAAGGATATTCGAGAATGTGGCATCAACCATTTCTGGTGTCATTACCTTAAATGATAACCTCACAGAGCAACGTTGAACCCTTGGGGGGGAGGGGCGGGGCACTCAGCTGCTACAAGGAGGCAGATGGGGTCGGGTTTGAGGTTGAACCAGGAGGATGCATCACATGGTTTCTAAGGGGCCATTACTGCCCAAAGATTTCTACACACACACACACACACACACACACACACACTTCTCACTCGCATCGGAAAACAAAGAAGCAGAAGAGTGTCACCACTATGGCTCCGGGTCCTGACAGCCTCAAGTGCAATCTTGGCCGGTTACCAGCTGTGACTTGGAACCTGTTACCTAACTTGCCTGTGCCTCAGTTTCCACACACGTAAAATGGGGATACTACTACTAATAATGGTGATGATAATAATATCTACGGTTTAAGGTTCTTGGGAAGATTGGAAGGGTGAATATAGGTAAAGTTGAGCACACAGCAAACACTCAATAAATGGTGGGTCACGTTAGCAGCTAGTAGACAAGACACCTTGCAGAGAACGTGGCTGTCTCAGGTCGCCAAGACATATGTCTATAAATTGATTTCCGCAGAGATTCTAGTTCAGTTTGGCGAAGGAGGGCCAGAATCCCCCCGAACGTTCCAGGCACATGCATACACGGCCACGCTTGGCACCAGCCTCCCAGGTGGTGGATTCTCACCTGTTACTCCATACCGGGCAGTGCCCCCCGGGGTCCCGACCACAGCACCCTGAGTGGGTGAGTCTGCAGCTTTTCTCGGCGCCCTGGCTCCCACAAGCCCCTGCCCCCTACCCATGGACGATCCCCGGCCCTTCTATACCTTCTTTGTTTACAGGCGCATGTGCATTGGTGGGGCAGAGTTTTACAAAGTTCTTTCCCTTAATTTTGGGGCAGGATAAGACGGCTAATCTGTTTTGACATGCTATCTAAACGGCCCTCAGATCAGTATACGGAAGAAGTCATCCAGAAGTCATGTCTTTTATACACATGTACTGGTGTGTACAAGAGAAAGACTTATATTGGCTGCGAGGGGCTGAATAAGAATGGCCATTATTATGGCGAATTCAGGGTCCCCACATTCACTCCACGTATCAAATCCTCTTTCAATGAGACCAGTTCCATCAGCTGTCAGATTCTATTAAATATATCCCTCAGACCTACTGACCAGCTGACAGAAGAGAAACTCAAAACCCTACACCCACCATTAGCATCATAAAATGTGAAATCAGCTGAAAAGAATGATAACAGAACTAAAAACAGAAGAGATGAAAATCTGTAATGCCCTTGTGTGCTTCTAAATAGAAACCCCAAGAGTTACAAACACACCCATAAAATACCGAGGTAAACACACACACACACACACACACACACACAAGAAAAACAAAACAAACGTCGTCCTGTTGTCTGCTTCCTAACATATAATGGTCCTTCTACCTTTTGTTAATGCGAGATTTGCATACGTGTTTCATGAGGTTAATACAATGCATAAACCAAAACATTTATTTGGCAGCATCCGTGATATTTCCCCAGATAATGCAGTGTTTCTTCCAAGTCAATGAAATACAACCTGTCATGAGGTTGGGTCGTTAAAATACTTGCGCAAGGGCTGCGACCATATTTTACACGTTTGCAAATGCCCCGGTCTTCCCAGTGAGTTTCTTAATCAGGCAAGAGCGGGCGATGGCTGGGACCCAAGGAGAAGGTGTAGAGGTTCCCCTTGGAGGCAGAGCATTGAGCCAATTCAGGAACTGGGCTCTGTAAAGGCAAGAAAAAAATTTCTGTGTGTTGACTAGATCTGCTTCACCATTTCTTCAGTCTAACTTTTGAAGTGTGTGTGTGTGTGTGTGTGTGTGCGTGCACCGAAATAGTCACTTAATCCTCCAGGGGGAAAAAATTAGATCTGTACTTGAAATCTTCTAAGAATCCAAGAGTGGGTCAAAATGCCCAATGGCTTTGTGCAGCTACGATCCTATCATGAGATTGGTTCCATATGGGGCTCTTTAAAGCAAAAAAAAAAAAAAAAAAAAAAAGTTATGAGACCAATAATTTTTAATGAAACTTGGCTTAGCTCACAAGCAGGTCTAGCAGATGAAACAGCAGTCCAGGCTGGAAACATGGCTTTTCTTCTTCCTGGCGGGGATGAAAGAAAGCATCGTTTCAATTAAAGAAGACCCTAATGGAGATGTGTTTTGTATTATCAATTTTAAGCAAGTAGGGATTTAGGCATTGTCTCTTTCACCACATGTCTCTGAGCGAGTCCTTGCTTGCTCCAACGGAAGTGTTGGCCCATTTTGAAAGTGGAAGCCTTCACGCTCCTGAAGGTTGAGTTTTTGAATTTGACCGCCGAAGTTTGATGGCATGTTGAATTTTTTGGCGGAAACTTTTGAAATTTGATGGAAAGTTTTGGTAGAATGCTTGCATTCGTCAGCTTGGGCGGATCTAACAAAATAACCTACACTTGGTGGCTTCAACAGCAGGAATTTATTTCTCATTGCTCTGGAGACTAGGGAGTCCAAGATCAACCCAAAGGCCCCATTTCCAAATACATTCTCCTTAGGAGTTAGGGTTGCCACGTATGAATTGGGGATGGGGGGGGGACGTAATTCGATCCATAACGATGTTGTTTGAAAGTTCCTGTCTTCCTAAAACTTGGGAAGAATTTTGTGTGCAGAAGATCTTCACAAACTGAGAATGGTATTCTTTGATGCTCTCTCTCTGCCTCTCTCTCCCTCTCTTCACTGCACATATATACCACCTTAGTCGTACGGTTTCCGAACCTCGGCACTACTGACATTTTGGACCGGGTCATTTTTGTTGTAGGAGGGCTTCGCTGAACACTGTAGGCTATTAAGCAGCATCCCCGGCCTCTACCCACTAGATGCCGTTAGCATCCCTCTCCCACCTGGGACAACCAAAAATGTCTCCAGACATCATCAAGCGTTCCTGGGAGGGAAAAATCACCCTCAGTTGAGAATCACGAATTTCCGCGTTCTCTGATCTTTGAACAAATGATATCTGTTTACCGCCATAGGTGGGTGTCTTCTGTAGGCTTACTGGCTTAAGAACAAAGGTGACTTTTTACGATCTAAGTGTCATCTAATTCAGCTCACGTCTAGTGGTCTGGTTCCATCTGTGTTGGGGAATCCCACGTGTCAGAACACAGAGAAGGAATGCTTGGACGTAGAGAAGGGGCGCCTGCTACCTGGACAACCATAGGAAGACAGGGGCCACAGAAAGACCTTCTCACCCATCCTTCTGCCTCCAGATGGGACAAATAGGCCCAAGGAGAATCTGGCTTGCTGTCCCAAGTGCCAAGGTCGGGGAGGAGGACCTTCCTGCTAACTTCCCCTTGCCTCCCACATCACTCTGCTTTATATTCGCCGGTGCTCTTACTGCTAATTGAAATGGTCTTGTTTATTCATATGTTGACATTAGTCTTTATTTTCAGGGGACCGTCTTCCCGAGGACAATGCAAACCCCACGAGAGCAAAGACTTTGCCGTAAGTGGCAGCGTACTGATTTAGCCAAACCTCGGGGTCTTGGGATCAGACTGCTGGGGCCGAAACCCAAAGTCTGTGGCTTCTCAGTTTTGCTGACGTGGACCAATCATTTAGCTTCACCAAGACTCAGAGTCTTTCTCTGTGTTTCTTTATAAATAAACTAAACAAATAAGACTGGTTCCTCTCAACCAGGACTAAATGGAGTAATGCGTATGGTATAACATGTGCTCAACAATTAGAAGCTGTCACTTTCACCACTGTAATTATACTACTCAAAGTAGTTCTTGGTCCAGGAAGAAACACAGTCAATATTAGTCAAATGAACGAATGAGCGAATGAATGAATGAACAAATTCTCTTGTGTTTGCCTCTGATTTTCCATTCTTCCTGTTGCAGTTGATAATTTGCTGTCTACCCAATCCTCATTTCTAGTCTCACTATAACTGGGAAGCAAAGGTCTAATCAAGCGTTTGCTTCTAAGCAAGGAACGAGAGCAATCATATACCGACAGAAAGGCCCAGACTTGGGAACGATATTAACCCTCATTAATTTTTCATGATAACATCTCAAATTCTCTACAAGGGCTCCATTGTTCTGTGAAGCTCAACTTTAGGCTGACCCCGACACTTTTTCCTTCCTTGTGGATTTGTGGGGATCTGTCCATGCCCCACACCAGGCACGAGCTGGACAGGGATGATGGCAAGTAGCCTGCTTGGCATAGGGAAGAAGTACAGTTCTGGAAGGGAGAGGCAAGGCTGCGGTGTGCATGGCATCCACTCAGCCTCCTCCTGCATCCAAATGGTAAAATCACCATTTGTAAGAAATGTGCTCAATCAGAGAAGAAAAAGAGACGTAATTATGTCGTTTATAATGAATTCTGAAGAAACAAAGAATTTAAGGAGAAAACTCTAGAGACGACCAGGGAGCCAAAGCCTCTCGGATCATCTGAGCTGCCCTGGAGAAGACGCATAGCTGATCAAACATTTGTGTTGATCACAGGGGGCCCTCCTAGCCCTTGAGAATGTTCACAAGGAAGCAGGAAAACTCAGGAGCCCCAGCAAACACAGCCCGACTTTTATTAAATAAATTACACGCTCCTCTCAGCTTCCACCAGCATCAATAATATCAACTTTTGGACAAACGGTTCCCTCTGGGGAACGGGTTCTGAGATTCGCTCCTAATCTTCTTTCTTTGAAGTGTCCAAGGGCTTAAAGGCATGCGTCAATATCTGGGGCCTCTGGCCTTTGTGGGAAGGGGGGTGAAAGGGTCCTGTTGTGGAAGGGAGTGAGACCACCAGCATCCACACCCCCCCCCCTCAGGCTGACTGTTTCCATTCAGTTTCCAGGGTTCTCCAGATCACCACCCACCCACACGGGGGTAAGAATCCCCAAGGGTCCCACGTCTCCTAAGGAAAGGGTTCCCGTGCACCTCTAGCTCTCGACACGACAGCACTCGCTGTCACGACAGCACTCGCGGGTCTTGGCTTGCGAGAATAATTACAAAACAAAACAAAAACAGAACAAGCCTGGGAGAGTGAGCATAAACCTTAAGCTGAAATTTCTAAATATTTCTAGAAGATCAATGATAGTATCTGTTAAATCTTAAGATGTGGACTACCATTAACTGACCCCTTTAAAAATTAACACAAGATGGGCGCCTGGGTGGCTCCGTCGGTTGAGCGGCCGACTTCAGCCCAGGTCATGACCTCACAGTCCGTGAGTTCGAGCCCCGCGTCGGGCTCTGTGCTGACAGTTCAGAGCCTGGAGCCGGCTTCGGATTCTGGGTCTCCCTCTCTCTCTGCTCTGCCCCTCCCCTGCACATGCTCTGTCTCTCTCCGTCTCAAAAATAAATAAAAACATTAAACAAATTGTAAAAATTAACACAAGAAACAGATTCATTCATACCTTTCTAGATACCCTGGGCCCGCATTTCCCGAGCACGTAGATCGAACGAACAGCCAGAATTTGGCACTGGTGTCTTATGTCACGGGCCGTGACCCACCACTTGCAGACTCCTTCATGTGTGTTCTTCACACCCGCCCCGTGACGTAGGGACTATTATTCTCATTTTATTGGATCCAGACCCTATGTTTTTAACCTATGAACTACTAAGTTTTTGTGGTCAAATAAGTTTGTAAAAACTCAGAGTTAACCAAGATTAACGGGTTCTGCTACTATCGGAATTCTCAGCCTTTTCACGTATTAAGATCCATTAGAAATATCCAAGAGGGAGACTGGAATATATAGACTTTCCTCAGCATATTTTACCATGGAATGGTTATTCACCCCGGTGCATTTCCAAAGATTATTGTTCTCCAGGAACACGAAGACTATACTTCTAAGGAGACACAGGGCCATCACTTTGGGCATTAGACCCAATGCCGCAACACTGATTGTTGAGTGACTTTTTCTTGTTTTTAGTAAATGATACATGATACTCCTACAAACCACTTACAAAATTGCAAATATTACAATTGAAAACTTGGAATAGAGCCAGGCTCATGGCATGCTGAAAACCAAAAGTCATGGGAATATTATGGCAGAACTTTTCACTGCTCTTGGGAGCTGTCATCCCCTCCTTCATTTTGCCCTCTAAGCAAATTTCTAACCTATAGGATCTCCTCCCATGCTTGGAAGAGGTTGTGCGGGCAGAAACCCTACACTCCCACCCTAGAGCTGGGGTTAGCATATTACAGCCTATAAGCTTAATCTGGCTGGCCACTTGTTTTTATAAATAAAGTTTTATTGGAACACAGCCATGCTCATCCATTTACATTATCTTTGGCTGCGTTCATGCTACAACAGAGTTGAGTAGCTGTGACAGAGGTTTTATGGCCCCCAAACCTAAAATATTTACTATTCAACCCTCTACAGGAAACGTTTGCTGCCTCTTCCCTAGAGCTACCTATTGACAATGGTTATAGAGCTGGGTTGCAATGCACAACTTCTCCAGTAGAGGCCACTGTCTAAAATACCATGTGTTTCATTTGAGGGAAGCTACCACCATGATTTGCCCACTCTTTGAGTTCAGAAATTCTATGTGATGTAAGTTTTCTCCAGTGAGGGAGAGACACCAGGGAAAGGGAGAAGACACCAGCATTTACTGAGCTGTGGTTAAGTATCTAGGAAGGTGCATATGTTGTCTACTTGAAACAATCTTGATTAAAAAGCTTTGACCCCGTTTTTCAGGGGAAGAAAACAGAATCAAAGAGGTAAAGTCATTTGACCAGGGTTACGCAGTAAAGGATTTGCATCTCACACTCTCTACCTCAAGGGTGGACCCTGATTCTAAAGGACTGGTTAAGAATGCAGGCTTTGGGATTACCCAGTCTAGATTCAAATGCCAGCTCTGCCATGGACTAGCTTTGTGACTTGGGCAAGTGACTTAATTCTGTGCCTCAATTTCCTCACTTGTGAAGTCGGAAGGAAAATAGTACTTTCCCCTTAAGGTTGTCAGGAGAACGCAACGAGTTAATACATGGAAAATTCTCAGCATGATGCCTGGCACAGTAAGGTCTCTGCACAAATGTTAGTTGTTACTGTTTAATGGGGAGGGACAGTAAAGGTAGAGGGGTAACATCTACGTTTCTGGATCTAACAAGTTGGGCTGGTGTCTTTATCTTTTCACATATATAATGAGCCCCTTGAGGGCAGGTTGTATTTTCCTGTGTCTTCTATAAGAGTGCCTTGGCCAAAATATTCCATCAAAACGAACTGTTGAGTTGAAGGCAGAAATGGGGGACAAGAAACTTGTCAGTAAAGTGAAATATTGAGCTCTTTAGTTGTTGAAAGAATGAGACAATGTGGGGAGCCTGGTCAACACAGATGACTGATTTTACTTAAGCTTCAGAGAACTGGGTCTTGTCTGATATTTCAGTTATCTATCATCCCAAGCTTTAGGACAATAATCATTTATTATCTCTCTGTGGTTGGTTGGGCTCCTTTGGGCTGTTCTTCTGTTCCGGGTGTTGTTGACTGGAGCGGGACTCTGTTCCTCTGGAGCAACCAACATGGCCGCCTCACACGGTGGGCAGTTGGTGCTGGCTGTGGCTGGGCGTCCACTCGGGGCTGTTGACCAGAGCAGGCTGGTTCACCTCCATGCGGCCTCCACATTTGCCTCGGGATTCTCACAGTGTGGTCACTGGGCTCTGTCCTCTTAGGGTCTACACTTGGAAGTCCTGGAAGGGCACTCCCTCGGTATCCCCTGGTCACAGGGGCAGAGGAAATAAACTGTCTCTCGATGAAAGAAATGGCAAAGACTTTGTGGCCATTTTTAATCCACCATACCTGAACTCCCCGGACCCCTGCCTCACCTCACCATACTGCTGGCCAGCTGCAGCCAGGATCTTCCTCCCCTGATGGGACGTTCCCATTATTCTGTCTTCGAGGTTACCCGGGCTGCAACTCTCAGAGACCATCTCAGTGTTTGACAAATGCAGCCGGTTCAGTGAGGCCGGGAGCAAGGGTGTCCCACTGCTCGCCCTTGACCTTAAGCTTCCTCAAGTAATGTCAAGCTTTGTCTCAGGTCTGCTCCTTCGGGTCTTCCTCCTCTATACCCAAATAATTTCCACTCGTCCACATTTCAGCTTAAGAGACACCTCCTCCAGGAAGTATTCCCTGCTTGATACCCACCCCACCAGCTAAGTGCTCCCGCAAAATTGTGATTTAATCTCCCCTCGCCAACCCTGTCTCACCACCCAATTGTTTCATTTCTCCGCCTAAGTTAGCATTCACTGCTCGCTTTTTGCTCATCCCCATTTGACAGAAGGTTTCATGGGAGGTGGGTAGAGATTGCCTCAGTCTCCATCATATCTTCAGTGCCTCAGGCGGCGCTTGGCCAACCAACTGATACTCAATGAATGAAATCTTCCCTCTGATCGTTTCCTACCCTCCTGCTCTCGGAACCTGGACCATCAGAAATGCTAAAGTTTGGGGCTTGGCAGAAGTCAGGCCAAGAGGATGCCAGTGGGGATGGTCTCAGGGCCAGGGGGAGGGGAGCAGAGAGAGAAATTAAGAACAAGATGGCAGGCCAAGTGGACAGCCTCGTTGAGCCAAGAACCCTGGTGTCATCCACTCACACTGAGGCACACGCAGCTGTCCCCATGGCTTCCCGAGCTCTAGCAAAGACTTAAATCCCCATAAATGTTTTATTCACATCCAGACACACCTTACACCCTGGCATCGCTCAGAAACTCTGACTGTGAAGGAGAGGGGGGCCCACTGAGAAGGCCATGTCTTCGGGCTCCCCCCTGAAAGTGTTGTTCCAAAGCAAACACATAGGAGTTTGTAAAGGCAGGTTCATAAAAAAAAAAAAAAAAAAAAAAAAATCAGAGGGAAAGTAGTGAATCTAATAATACCCCGATCCCTAGACCTCTCCAGAGGCATCTGGGGCCTGACATCCCAGTCAGGTCTGGCTTCCCACCCAGACCGTGACTGGCCTGTAGGCTGAGAGGCCTGGGGAGGCTGCCATGGCCCCACCACTGGAAATGTCACCTTGGCTGGCCTGTAACTCCAGGGTGGTGAAGGTGGGCGTTTATTCGTAACACCCAGCACCTGGCTGAACAGGGCCTCCAACCCCTGCCCCACATTCCCAGCCATACACACTGTTTCCTCCTACAGGACAGGTTTCAGAGCAGCCCCCCCTGAGGTCCTTCTCTCTAGATTTTAAGCTAAATCACTGCTTCTCTTTGTATCTCATTTTTTCCCTTCTTCTTCCTTCCTAAAAGCAACATTCCACATCCCCATCCCAGAACATCAGCGCCTTCTCCCCTCTATACACAATACACTTGTGTGTTTCTTCACCCTTGCTTTGAGATCCCAGGGAGAAAGAGGATCGGAACTTTGGGGACCGAAAGAGCAAAACTGCTATCTTCCTGAGCTCCCCAGGCGTAGCACCCACACACCAACATTTGTCACACGCAAATGAACGCGCTATTCCCAACATGATAAATTTCACATCAGTCCTGCTGACTTGGGCTTACTAATTGCCTGATAGCGTTTTCTTTGTTAAGCTTCACTGTGATCATCACACTTTTTGTTGAACCGACAGTAGAAATATTCCGTAGCTGACGACCCAAATGCAGCCCGATGCACGATTTCCCTAATCTTTCGTGGTGGGGGTACGCACAGGTGGCACCGTGTGGGCCCCCAGCGATCCCTGAGATTGATCTCTGGAGAGGGCTACCCAGCCCTGCCATGACGCACAACTCCAAGGAGATGCCATGCTTTTGTGCCCGATGCCCCCTGGAAATGAGCAGGACATAACCCGTGCCCTGTACATGGTGGCCCTGGGGCAACCCCTTTCTGAATGTGGGGGCAAGATGCAGGGGACCCAGTGAGCAACAGGAGGGCATACCCACGTTCACACCCCCATTCTAGGTTGTGCTTTCGAGATGCTGCACGGTCTGCTTCCCCATCTGAGCCCTCCGATGGAGGCATCACTGGTTTTAGCTGGCCAAGAGGAGCTGTCAAATGATACTCAGAGAACGAAGGGCAGCCTGGGTTTGATGTGTGTAAGGGGAGACCCTCTGAAGATGGGGGTGCCTTTTGTGGAGGGGCGGGGACAGGACGAACCACAGGGAGGTCTCCTCACCCCAATTTGCATCCTCCCTCTTAGCAAGAGATGGAACACTCTTATCAGCTAAAGAATTCAGCCACCGGTCGGGGTTGCATACCACACGGTGGCTTGGCCTGGCTGGGCTGTCTAGTTAAGAACAGGCTTGCCTTTGTTCCTGTGTGACTGGGGGCGCTGCTAGGGGACGGAGGATCCTGGGTGGGTGCAATTATGGGATTTTTTTAAGGTATAGAAATTGTATCTCTCATCTTGGGCCTTGGGAAAATAAACTGAAGAAGGGAGTGTGATATTAAAAAGGGCAGGTGGAGTCATTTTCACTGTTGGCGGTTCCTCTTCCCAAAAGTGACCCTATGAGCTCATGTGCCTTCCTGTTGTCACAGGAGCCACCGATGACGTCAAAACACTGCATTTAACTTTCCAAACTCTGTTCACTTTATCCTAATATCTTACTCTCTAAGGACTCAGAATCCTAAAGTCTTGGTGTTTGAAAAATTCTTATAGGGCACCCACCCATCCATCCATCTGTCCACCCACTGTCCCTCCTTTCATCTACCTACCCACTCACTCATCCATCCATCCATCCAACCATCCATCCATCCATCCATCCATCCATCCATCCAACCATCCATCCATCCATTCATCCAACCATCTAGCCAGCCAACCAGCCATCTATCCACCCACTCATCCATTCGCTCACCTACACATCCATCCATGAAGCATTTCTTGAGCACTTACCATGTGCCCCCCAGTGGTGAACAAGGGAGACTAAGTGTCTGCTGTCATGGAACTGCCTTGCTTTGGGAGGAAGATGGATAGCAAACAAGGAAGCAAACAAATAAACAACATCGTACAAGATTGTGGTAATTGCCCGAAAAGAGAAAACCCGGGAGACATGAAAGAATAAATGTGGAGGCCTGGGATGGTCAGAAGGGGCCTCTCTAAGAAGGTAACTCTTTTTTTTTTTTAAATTTTTTTTTTCAATGTTTATTTATTTTTGGGACAGAGAGAGACAGAGCATGAACGGGGGAGGGGCAGAGAGAGAGAGGGAGACACAGAATCGGAAACAGGCTCCAGGCTCTGAGCCATCAGCCCAGAGCCTGACGCGGGGCTCGAACTCCCGGACCGCAAGATCGTGACCCGGCTGAAGTCGGACGCTTAACCGACTGCGCCACCCAGGCGCCCCAAGAAGGTAACTCTTAAACAGCAAACGGATTGCCAAGAAGGAGAAAGCCAGACGAAAAATTGGGAGGAGAGTGTTCCAGGCAGAGACAACAGCAAGCTTTAAGTGGAGGCTCTGAAGGGGGCACACGCTTGGCCCCTGTGAGGGGCAGAAAGGGGGCCCGTGCAGCTGGAGCAGAGCGACATTTGTCTAAACTACTTATCCAAATGAAATATTGCACAGAGCCCAATGTGAAATAAGCCACACAAAAGGATTCAGATAGAGTCACATTAAAACCACTGATAGGATTCGGCAGCCACGCCGATCTCTCCTGTAACATCCAGCATTTATTGGAATGCTTTGGTGACCCTAAATCACTGCCTCCAAGCTCAGCCGAGTTCACTTCCGGCGTGTCGATGTCTCGAGGGGGGTGGGTGTTGAGACAGGCAGGGCTTTCTTTGGGGGACGCATCTTCCCGAACAAAAAGGCTGCATGTGGACTGAAGGGTTGATACTCTGTCGGCCAAATCACGCTGTGGCTTCCCCTCCCGGCAGCCGCAGGCTTATCCCAGCTGGTTCTTGCTGAGCAGCGTACAGGACATATTTCAGCCCAGGAGACTTTGAAGTATGTGTTCTCTTAAGGCTTAACAATGTCAAGCTTCATAACCCAAGAACTGGCTTGCTAGCTTCCTATTTTAAATTGCTCATAATTTGAAACATGCAAACATTTCCACTTTATCAAGCAGGGCTACTAAACATATTATTGCTGGAACCTGCATGTTTTATGGTCTCCATACAGCCAGGGAGCTGAGTTTTATTAAAATAGACTGTTAAGAGGCTCAACTCATTATGGAATCTTCCAGGCCCCAGAATAAAAGAGTTTTGTTTACGAAGGGTAGGAAAAAAAGGGCTGGGAAGAGAGTGGGAATGACTGTGTGTGTGTGTGTGTGTGTGTGTGTGTGTGGTGAAGGCAGAGGTGGGAAAAAGGCAGAGACCACCAACAGTCTTGGCTCTGCCCGTCAGTGTCGCTCCTGCTCCACCTCTGTGTCATCAGCCTGTCCGAGGCCCAGCATGTTCATGGGCCTCCGAATCCGTTAGGTACGGCAGAGTTAGGTCTGGCCGCAAAACACCGGAATTTGGCAAAGAAGGGCAATGCTTCCCTTGGGGCCGCGGTGGGGGGCGGGGCGGGGGGAAGGCTCAGGGCCTCCGCCAAGGGCAAGCACGCCTAGGATGTTAAAATGAGATCTCCCAAACAAACGTACACTGCGCACAGAGGTTTTAGAGTGGAACTGACGATGGGAGCCCAGGCTTGGCTGCCTCTGTCCTTCTGGTGCGTGTGCTCCGGGGCTGGGGGCAGCAGTAAATGATGGTAAGGGTGAGACCGGGTAATACAGTCATTCCTATGGATCCGGGAGGCCGTCTTCGCTACCGGAGCAGAGATGGTGTTCTGCCAGTTCCCACGCTGGCCTTGGGGAGAGGAGACACACTGACACTACCTGGGGTGGCGGAGAGGGACTCGCCCGCCCTCCCGCCCCTGCCGAGTCCTCGGATCACCTCTAGCCCCACTGGCAGCAATTGCGTGAGACACGTCAGGTGAGACCAGGAGAGGGACTGCCCAGCTGACCCCGGTCAGCCCACCGAGACATGCCAGACATTAGGTGGTTGTTGCCGCTTGGAGACGCTAAGGTTTGCGTTGGATGGTTACGTAGCGGTAAATAGCTGACTCCCCACTCTTCACTCCCTTCCTCCTTCCGGGGGGGAGGGCGGGGAATCTGGGAAAAGAAGCAGCTCTCCAAGGGCAGCCCTCTTTTATTGAACATCTAACGAGCGGGGCACCACTTCTGAGTGTTTTAGAGGATTTTAAATGACACGTGAGGTGCGTTCAACTATTGCCCCCACTTCAAAGATGCTGAGACTGAGGCTGGGAGTCTGACGCCGCAGTCCCATCCCGCACTCACGGCACAGCCCGCCTCCCACCCCGCGCCCTGCGCCCGGCGAGCCCTCAGTCACGTTAGCTGCCCCCAAGTCCACTAGCACACCCCCGCCCCCGAGGCCACCCCGCATCACACACTAAGTTAGCACCTGGTTGTCAGGAGCTGTGCCGGATTCTAGGAAGGTCCCAGAGCTTGGCACGGACCCCCGGCCCTCCCTCACGCAGAGGCGTTAGCTGTCCTTGTCCGCGGACTTGTCCCTGCTCTCCTGTGATCCCTGCTCTGCGGTACCCGACGCAGTGGCCGAGCCCTGCATAAGCACCCGGGGTTCACGAAATGGGTTCGTGACAGCATCACGCAGGAACGTACAAGGGGTGGATGGGCCGTGGATGGAAGTATAAACAAACACATCACATTCTGACGCCCACGTATTTCAAGAAGCCTGCGAGGAGGGCTTAAGAGATACTTACGAAGTATCTCCTTCAGTGGTTTTAATTTCAGAGGAAAGGTCATTCTTGCCAATCTGTGATTTTTTTATTTGGCCTGGGTACAGGCAAAGAGGGTTGGGGAGTAAGATCTGGCGATGGAGGAGGTCGGAAAGGTGTTAACAAGCTATAAATGACCTTCCCAGCCTATTCAGGCATAAGTAATGTCCCCAAATTGCCTACAGTCAAAACTGCCAATTCCAAGCTGATTGCGATGAATCAGGCTCCCCCTATACGCAATAATGTGATCAATTTCTCATTTCGCTGAATAAATAAGCTGGAAGATGGGGAACTGTCTCTGACCCACCGTTAACCTTCTGCCTCATTATTCATATCAGACCTATGACATGCATGTAAGAAATCCCTGGTTCAATTTTAGCTAATTATTTGTTAGGACTGAAGGCTCCGTGAAGTGTTACTGATGGTACAAGTGCCCAGGGACCTCCGGGCGGGGAAAATCAGACTAGGAAAGCCTTTGTCTAGAAGAAGGCAAGCCGGGAGCATCCGCCTTTCCCCCCCGGCCATCAGCTTATGGTTGGCACGTTCATGCGCTTGTACATGTGTATTTGCCTCCGCGTGAGATGCCCCAGTAATTTATGACACCTTTGACTAGTGTTAACTCACATCTTTTTTTTTTTTTTTTTTTTTTTTTTTTTATCATACTCAGCGAAGATCGCCCTCACAAATCAATTCTTTTATTGGGAATAAATCCTGCCATCGGCTTTCCCCTCCCCCTGCCCCACGCGGCATCACCCAGATCCGGACATCGCAGGACCAGAGCTGTGGGAAACATTAAAATTTTGTTGTGTCATTGGCTGGCTGCCCCTGGAGAGATTTCTGGGACAGCTGCACAAGTAGGTTTGTGTATCCCGTGAGGGAGGAAGACCTCCTGTGAGGGATCTGGCAGGTGCTGCCGGCAGAGATGGTGGGGGCTCGTTGGCCCGGTCCTGGTGGTTCCCCTGGAAGAGGGCATCACGGTGGCTCCCCTGGGAGGGGCCCACTGGCTCTGCCTGGAGGACCTGTGCCTGCCCCAGAGGGGGCCCCGGATGGAAGTCTCTGGGCCTGGCTGCCCTGGCCGGGAGTCCATCTGAAAAATCAGCGTGGGTGACTTCCAAGGAATCTCCCCGGGCTAGAAAAAGCGCAAGGTGCTTTTGGTGCATTTGCGTTTCCTTAAGAGAATAGAGGCCTTCGCTGCCCACTAGCTGTCACGCTGCCTGCAGAAAGATCTGGATTTTATCCCAGTTCCCTTGAAAGCAAATGACAAGGTCCATTTTGCGTCTTAGGAAGATCATTGGCTGCCTGTGGCTGACGGTTTGGAGGAGGGAGCTACTAAGTGGCACAAAGCAGGAAGAAACTGTGCCTCCCGGAGACCGGGTGGGATTAGCTCCATTGTACAGATGCAAAGACAGATTCAGAGTCAAAGGGCCTTGCCAGCCATCAGTGATCATCAGGGGACTGGCCTCACCCGATCAATCGAATAGAGTCCCATCGTGGGCTCCCGTTTTGCTGTCTTCCACCACAGGAAACGTGGTTTCTGTGCGAGAGGTGGGTGCAGCCCCAAACTTGATATCCAGTATGGAAAGCCCAAGGAAACAATCAAAGAGAATTCTGATAGTTATTTTTCTTTTCTGCCTGACATCAGATATCCTGTGGTTGTCACTTTATGATCTGCCAGATCCACTGGAATGTGAGTTCCCTGAGGGCAGGGACTCTGTCTCCTCCCCCCCACCCATCCCGTATTTCCAGTGCTTTGCATACGGTCGGTGGTTAATCAGAACATGAAATGAATAAATCAGTGTTGAAGCCAGTGCTCCCGTAGAAGATTCTCAGAGGGGGTTCTCAGAGGTGCTGAGAGGGGTCAGTCACAGGAGGACAGGACGGTGCACTCGGCTGTCCCTGGTACTTCCCTCAGCACGCTGACCCCCAGGACTGGGAACCCTCTCCCTCCCGGGACCCTCCTCATCCCACAAGCCAAGAAAGGGCCAGGTCCAGGGCAGCGCCCAGGAGAGATTGGTTTGTATGATGAATGACTCAGACACGAATGAGCAGTCGTTAAATGTCCCTTGGGGTCCCGGCCCGAAAGAACTGTGGGCCCCCCGGGGAGTAATAGTGCTGTCCTTTTCAGAGCTACCGTTTCTCTATGGCTTATCGTGTGCCGGACACAGGCCAGTCATTTCACATTTCGTATCTCATTTAATCCTCACAAATCCCCGTTAATCAGTACTGTTACTGTCCCCTTTGGATGCAGGAGAACACTGAGGCCCAGAGAGGTTAATGACCACTTCGAGAGGGCTCAGCAAGGGCATAAGCAGTCAGGGTTACAATCCAGACCCCTTGCCTCCCCTGGGAGCGGCCAGTGGAGCAAGAACTCAAGCCCTGGCACATGGTCGGTAACGTCTGGTACGTGTGCACAGTGGAGGAGGACCGAGGTGGACGCCTATCTGCAAAGAAGCGGGAGAAGGTGAAATTCTCGCCCCAGGATTCGTGCGTCCGATGCGGGAGGCATGGCCCAGCTCCCCTAACACTTTGGAAGATTGCAGCTGGGAAAGAGGAAACGTCCCTGCGTCTGTGTTGGTAACTGCACAATGACAGCACGCTGTGTCTCAGGATAAAATCCAAAAACACAAATGAGCTTAGACTTCCTTCCTTCGTTTGTCCATTCCTTAATTCAGCTATTTTATTAAGTTCCTGCTATGTGCCAGACACTGGTCTCAGGGCTGGGTTCTAGCAGGGCCCCGGGAGGCTAGGACCCCCGCCCTCCCAGAACATACCGTTTCACGGGAGAGGTGTTAACAATACAGGGTGATAAACTTGGTGCCCGGGGCAGTCTGGGAGCTGAGAGAGTACAAAGCTGGGGTACTGAGGCTCCTCTGGAGATCCCCCCACCGCAGGACTGCAGAAAGAGCGGGAGGGGCCAGGGAAAGGCACTGGGGGAGGGGAGGAAAGAGCCACAGCCTTTGCTTTGAGAGATTCATATGCCCAAGAGGGGAGGCAGTGCAGGTGTGGGAAGTGAGTGTCTATTTTGAGGACAGAAGCAGAGCCTATGCTCAGACTTAAGAAGGAAATCTCGCCCGTGGCCACCCAGCCCGGGCAGGGAGTGGGGCCGAAACCCTGCTCACCAACGCACTGCAACCTGCAGGCTCAGGAGCTGTACCCACCCGAACCGAGACCTTTTCCAAGTTCACAGCCGGTGGCCTGGGGGCCAGCAGTGACCGTCCTTCAGATTGCTTCATAAATGTGCCCCCGATGGCCCTCTGCTCATTGGAAGTGGCTTGGGCTCTGGAGGGCCAAAACAAATGCTTTCCTCTCTGAGCTTGACGTCACCCCATGGTGGGGACAATTCACGGTCAGGTGGCTGCTCTTGGGAGCTGGCGGCCCAAGGACCACAGGCAACCTTGCATTCAGTGTGGGGTGGGAAACAGCTTCCTAAAACCTGGTTATGGGAAGAATCAGTCGCATCTCCCCGCCGACTTTAAGGTCCTTTTTAGAAAGTCACCTTAATAGGTGCTTCAGATTCAACATAAACTCTTGTTTATGTTTTCATATGTCTCTTGCTTTTCCCATTTCATGGGATTCTTCCAAAAATCCCAATTCACTAATGGGCTTGTGTTGTTGCAGGTCAAGGTCCTGCCCCTGAGTGGTTGCGGCCAAGGCTGCATCCTCCCAGGGCTGAGCCCCGGCCTGGGTGGGAAACGAGCCATGATGGAGTTCATGTAAAGAAAAATGAAGGCCGCTCTCTGTGCCCCCCCCCCCACCCAATTCAGAGCCCCACCGTCTGCTCTGACCCTGAGCCAGGGATCGGTGACCAGTATCTCAGTGGCTGTTTTCCATGACAACTGGCATGCCTGAGCTCATTCATCAATTTCTATGCAACAAAACCAGTTTGTGGAAAACTTGCATGAGTTCCTGAATCCGGGGGTGAAGGGGGGACACGGTGAGATATAAGACAGACTTTTCCTGTGATGGTAGGAACATTTCCAGCTCCCCTCAGGCCTCCCTTCTGATCCCCAGCCACAGTGTCACTTTTTCCACGGCCTTATCAATTTCTGATAGGCCGGGATGAATCCAGCATTGGAGGGAAAAGGAGGCCCTGGGAAAAGCAAAGCCTGCCAGGTCCCTCCACCGCGCACATGCGCGGCCCCACATGGGCTCAGACCCGGCCTCAAAGCGTGACATCATCCAGCTTGGTCACATCTCCTCTTTCCCCTGTGCATGTGGACTCTGGAATAGGGAGGAAGCCTAGCTGGACAGGAAGTCATCCGTGATATAGAAAGCCACGGATACTCTGACTAAACCCAGCTTTGGCCTCCAATACGGAAGAGGAAGATGGGACTTCCTGAGAAGGGTCTATCAGTAGCCTTTGGGTGTAGTTGTTAGTTATTAGTTCCCTTCAGCAAGTAATTCTGGTTTTCTCCCTTCCTGGGCTCTAGTTGGGACTGTACTTCCTGGCCCACTCTATGGGTGAGTGGGTCCAAGTGCCCAATGTTAGCCAATGAGTTGCTAGTGGAAATGACATGCATCACTGCTTGGCTAAACGCCAGTGGGTTACCTTTTTTTCTTTCTGATATTGTGATTGAAAGCGCTTGCGATAGTGGAAGCCCTGATTGTGTGAACGCCTGAGTGACTAACTACAGGATGAACAGGACCCTTCCGCCACGATGGATGTGCAGCATGCACAAGAAACGAGAGGGTGCTGATTTTTGTTTCTGAGACTCGGTGCTCTTTGTTACTGCCACATAACCTAGTCTATACTGACTGATGCAGTGGTGTGGAATGATAAAAGCCAGATGGAGGCGAGGAAGCTCTGGCTCCAACAAGACTCCCAGGTTAGTGTTTGTCTCTTCTCAGCTCTTCTTAGTATTGTTGCTAATAACTTATGACCTTGAACCACTGATTAAATTCCTCTGAGTATTATTATTCTTATCTATAGGATAAGGCTAATGGTACTTGCCTCTCAACATTCTACAAGGACTCAACGTGATGATGCATATAGAGTGTCTAGCCTGTTGTCCGTGTTTTACTTTGGACCTACTTTACTCTGTCTACTTACGGTTTCATTGATTCTAACGTGCCCGTTTTACGCATTCAACATTTCTGACATTTACAATCAATGCCATCTTCCAATTCGTGGGCAGTGGTGTTTCCTTCTCGGTGGCAGATAAATAACACCGTGTCTCACCTTCAGATAGTGTCTGAGTTACTTAAATAAGGTGGTTGGCACTTCGCAAACAGTAGAAATTATTCTTCTCTTTCATGCTATCTCATTGAACTTTTCGGGATTTGGCCCATCTAGAAAATGAGAATCATAATCATAATCTCCAAGGAGCCGATGAAGTGGAAATGCTTTCCCAGGATCAACTGCTTGGTAGTAGAGTGAGTCGTAACCCACAAGGGACACTGCCTCCAGGAGGGCTGCCTGATCACACCCTCTCCGGGCATGTGCGGTTGGCAGGTTTAGTTCTAGTGGGGATCCTGAGGATGCCGGTACTTCTGGAGCAGTGGGAGTTGGCACAGCCAGGGGGACACAACTGGGCCCACCCGAGGCCCAGCTGGAAGAGGAGAACTAGGGTGCGGAATTATTCAGCCAGACACAGGTTGCAAAGCCATTTTTGTCTCTCAGAAGCCACGGGTCTTCCGATAGTCCATTTGTCCTTTTGGAATCTCAGATTTGTCTTTTGTAACAAGGGGCTATTTATAGGTTCCTTACAGGATTGTGGTAAGGACTTAGTGAAAAAAATATATATATGTGGAGCATAGAGCAGAGCTGTCCAATTTTGGAGCCACTGGACACACATGGTTATGAAGCACTCAAAATGTGGTCAGTCCAAATTGAGGTGTCCTGTAATGTACAATATGTAATGGATTTCAAAGATTGAGTATGAACAAAAGGACATAAAACATCTGATTTTATCATGTTTATGTTGCTATTGGAATGATAATATTGTTGACATGATAATATTTTGGATATACTAAGTAAGGTATATTATGAAAAGTAATTTCACCTGCTTCTTTTTACTATTTCCCTTTTTTTTTAATGATGTCTTTTTTTTTTGAAAGTTTATTTATCTTTTTTTAGTAATCTTTACACTCAACATGGGGCTTGAACTCACGACCCCAAGATCAAGAGTCGCATACTCTTCCGCCTAAGCTAGCTGGACCCCCCTTTCCTGTTTCTTCTGTGGCTACTAGAAAATTCAAAATTACGTTTCTGGGTCACATTTGCGACCATGATGTTGGTCTAGAATGGTGCCTGGCCCGTAGTGCATACTCAGTAAAAGTTGAACAGAAACAGGCAGGGTGCCGGAGGCTTACAGGAGAGAATTCCAGGGTTGTCCCAGGGAACAGCACTAAGGAGGAAGGGAAAGCATCTTAATGCAGGCAAAATTTGTCTTAGTGGCTTTAGTAGGAAAGAGAGAATGCTTCCCGATTTGACTGTAGTGGAGATGAGAGACAAGACATTTTCCGCTTTATCTCCTGTCCCCACACTCCCTCCCCTAACCATGCTGGTGATTATGCTCCGTGGGTTTCAGAGGGGATCTTTTCTGTGGCCTTGTGTGTCCTCCGCACTAAAACACCTGCTCCCTGAGAGCAAGCCCCACATCTCTCGTGGTCACTCTTTTATCCCTGGCATCCATGGCGTGGTGCCTGACTCAAGCGAAATACTCAATAAACATTTTGTGCAAAGAATAAATTATTTCCCGTAGAGGAAATAATTATTACCCCCCAAGATTTTTCCCTAGTTGTTTTTTAAGTTTATTTTTTTTTAGTTTAGAGAGAGTGCAGGGGTGCTGGGGAGGGACAGTGATGGGGAGAGAGAGAAGGAGAGAGAAAGATCTTAAGCAGGCTCCACATTCAATGCAGAGCCCAATGTCGGGCTCAGTCCCACAACCATGAAATCATGACCTGAGCCAAAACCAAGAATTGGATGCTTAACCAACTGAGCCACTCAGGCGCCATACCCCCCAAATTTTTAAATGTGAGTGGTGTTTTATATGAGCCAGAGGTTAGGGTTCCAGCCACATGTGCTCAGGAAGGAATATAACCTCTTAAGCCTGAATGTCTCCATCTGTCAAATGGGACTATTCCTACTTTCCTTCATACTTACTTTATATTTATATTTATTTATTTTATTGAAGTGTAATTAACACACAATGCTCTATTAGTTTCAGGTGTAACACATGCTGATTCGACAACTCTACACATTATACAATGCTCACCACGATAAGCATGGTCACCATCTGTCACCAAACAACATCATTATACTCTTATTGATAATATTTCGTATGTTGTACTTCCCATCTCTGTGACTTATTAAGTTTATAACTGGAAGTTTGTACCTCTTAATCCCTTAAAAAATTTTAGTGTTTATTTATTTTTGAGAGACAGAGACAGAGACAGAGTGCAAGCAGGGGAGGGCCAGAGAGAGAGGGAGACACAGAATCCGAAGCAGGCTCCAGGCTCCGAGCCGTCAGCACAGAGCCCGACGTGGGGCTCGAACTCAAGAATTGCAAGACCATGCCCTGAGACGAAGTTGGACGTCCAACCAACTGAGCCCCCCAGACACCCCCCTCTCAATCCTTTTTATCTATTTCATTCATTCCCCACCCACCTTCCCTCTGGCAACCACCAGCCCATACGTCATATTTGGTAATCTGCGTGTTGGTTCATTTGCTTTATTTTTAAGATTCTACATGGCATTGTCTTGCTCTGTCTGACTTATTTCACTTAGCATAATACCCTCTAGGTCCATCCATGCTGTTATAAATGGCACGATTTCATGCTCTTTTACGGCTGAGGAATATTCCATCATATACGTACACACCACATCCATCTGTGGATAGGCACGTGGGTTGCTTCTGTCTCTGGGCTATTGTAAATAATGTTGCACTGGACGTAGGGTGCCTGTATATTTTTGAATTAGTGTTTTCGTTTTCTTTAGTAAACACCCAGTGGTGGAACGATGGGATTATTTGGTAAGTAATTATTTGGGAACAATGGGATTATTTGGTAAGTAATAAGCCTTTTCACAGCCACGCTATGGAAGTGATTTTGCTCATGCACATTTACTGAGCTCCTTTCTCTGGAAAGAGTCCTGCCCGTTTGTGGATCTGAGCCGACAGCCTCCTTCTGCAATCATAACGTACACAGAGTTGGGCACACTCTGTGTATGACACTCTGAGCTGTGCACTCCTACGCCACACGCACACCAGATACACAGCTTAGGGAGAAAAGATGGGCATTTCTACTTGTCCTTTGATGTTCTTTGACATCCCGTTGGGATGTGGGAGCTCCCAATGCATTTTTGCAGATGACAGATCCCTAGATGTAGGAATGTGACGATCACTGTCGTGAGAATGATGGGGTGCCGATGTGGATTTTTTTTCTGGAAAAGAACTGACAGCAGAAGTAAATCAGTAGGTGAAAGTTATAGAAAGATGGATTCCTCGTGGTGGAAGGTGACCCGATCCGTAGCAGGAGACCTGAATTCAAGGGAGTTCCATTCTTTTGAGCCTCAGTTTCCCCGATGGTAAAATGGGAGCTGGGCTGGCCCCCGGTCCTGCCCATCCAGAAGAGTCACTGAAATGTGAGACATGCCGATGGATGTAAAATCACTTTATGAACTGGGATACCCTTTACAAATGCAAATGAGCATTGATTATCATTAGAGCATCTGTCAGCAAAAGAGGCCACCCCGCGAAGCCGTGTCAATTGGCCAAAGATGATTTGGAGTAAGATCGGGTCTTGAAAACCGGGTTACGCGCAGAAAGCCGAGGCCTAGATCGGGAAGATTTCCATACAATGTGAACACTCGTGAGCTGGGCTGTAGCTGGCTCAGGAGCAGGGCCGCGTGTGGTATGTTGGTGCTGGGAAGACGGGAGCCCAGGGGCCACCGTTCCCAGCCCTCCGCATGCCCGGGCCGGGGGCTCTCTGGCTCCCACAATTCCACGTTCTAGACTCGCAACCATGCCCTGCAGATGTTGGCTTCCCGGGGGCCCAGGCGTGTTTTTCAGTTTGAGGAAACAATGTGTTGAGTACTGGAGCAGAAGTCTCTAATAAATGGCTGGCATGGGTCTCTGGACATCAAACGGTTCTTAGACATAATATTTTGAGGAGTTAAGTGTCCATGAATGGGAAACACGTGGATTGCATTTCCATGAAATACATATGGATGTAAAAATGAAAGAAAGGCTCCAGGCACCGCATGCTGGGATTCGGTTTTACCTAGAACAAAAAAAAAATGAAAATCAAAACCTTTGAGACAGTGGGCGTATCCCAAGACGATGACCTTCCTCTTGCCCCCAAGAGCACCCTCCCGTTCCAATAAGGCGGGTCACCGAGGGAGAGAAAAGGGAGGGACCCAACCGGACCGGCCACGACGCTGGGCGAGATGCCACTATTCCCGCAGTCTTGCCTCTTACCACATGTTGCTTTGGAATAAAGGGAACACACGGGACAGCGTCCCCAGGCTTGGACTGTGCAACGGCAGGTACCGGGGCTACGGAAAACCAGCCCGCGGCTGGTTTCCGAGCCCCGCTCAGAGAGCGGGCTCCCGTGCTGATTGTGTGATATATCGGAAGAAACGCAAGCTAAATAATGTTTAATTGACAGAGCAGATTGTTTACTTTCGAATAATTGCACTAAATTGCAGTGCTTAAAAAGTACTTAGACTTTGCAACTTGGCTCTGCCCGCCCCGCTCCAGTGGGGTCCCGGGGGCCCGGGGCTGGGGATGGGTTGAAGACCCTGGGAACAGGCACAGGGAGGACTCGGCCGTAGGGAAGGTCTGTGGGGTCAGCTGGCCATGAGCCCGCGAGCCCACTGGCTTTGCTGAGGCTCCTTTGTCAGGCTGCAACTCACCTGGGCGCAGGCTCCCTCTGAGCTTTGGAGGCCACACCCGGTCCAGGACAGAGCGCATTGACAGAGAGCATTGTCCTCGGTGAATGGACCCGCCCACAGGCCTCAAGGGCACCCACGCCCCTTGCCCACAAGCAGCGTTAACAGCTCTACAAATCTGTTACTTTGAGTGGAGGTATCATTCTCATCGTGATGGGGGAGCCGGGGAGCCTGGGCACTGACCCGGGATCCCCCTCCCCGGGAGACATAAACGTGCGTACAAGCAGAACTGATTTTCAGCAGCTCATTAAAACATTGAAATACTTCAGCAACGGTTGGGACACCCCTGTGGCCTCAGCTCCTGGGTGACCCCGGTCTTCCTGGTTGCCCCAATCCCTTCTCTGGACCCCCAAGGCAACTCCACAATCCAGAGGCTGAAGAGTCAAGCCAAGGCACCAGAGAGGTCCTTCGAGACCCCAGGCCAACACATGGGCAGTGTCTGCTCTGACTGATGCCCACCCTGGAGCTCACTTTCCGTGTGGCAGTGACCGATGAACGCCCATGACCAGGTAGGTGACGGAGTCGCATGCAAACCGTCCGGGGAGAACATCTGACGGAGGTATAAACGTACCCAAATTATAGGATGGTCTTTGTCAGACCCCGGCCCACACCATCCACCCCCAATCCCTGTCACTTCCATCCCGGGCTGGGCTGTTTAAAACATTTGGCACCATAAGCAGAATATCTAAGCTTTATAATATGCTTCTCAAGGGCCTGTGAAAATATCTGAGAACTGGAAAAATATTTTTGGCTCTAAAATACAAAAAGAAAACCACAAAATTAAAATTAATATATGTTTGAATGTCTACAAGCCATAACATTACGTCAGCAACTCAACTCTGGGCCAACTCAATTTGTATATAGTTATATAAAAACTAAGTTTAATGTGGACTCTGGGGGAGTTTCACTTATTTGCCGTGGTGGGGGTGGGGCCTTCTAAAGAAAGAGCCCCCAGAGTCATCAGGCTCAGAAGTGCCCTGAAGCCCAGTGCCCGGAAGGCAGGTCCAGTCCTTGTCCCTGCCCCACTGGCCATGTCCCTTCTCCAGTCGCCTTCTTCTAGAGCCCGCGTGTCGTGATGGGATGTCTCCACCTCCTGCCCTCTGGCTGTTTGTGCCTAGTTCTCTGGCTGCAATATTTGTGATATTTGATATTTAACCGAGCGTTTGCTTGAACGGGGCCTCAGTCCTCTAGTCTTCTGTCTCACACTCTCTCATCCGCCCGGACAGTGTCAGCTGTCACCTCCGTGTGGCCGGCTTCCAATTCCGTGTCCCCAGCCCCGGCCTCCACCCGAGCTCCAGACCCATATCTCCAAGCGCGGATTGAATGCTTCCTCTCGGGTGACCTGCACAAGCCTTCCGCTCAGCACGTCCCAAGGCCAAGGCCACCTCGCCTTCAGCCAAAGCGCCGCTCTCCCCGCACAGCCCGTCATGCCCTGCCTCTCCTGCTGCAAACAGTACCAAACACATTTTCCCAACTCCCCTAAAACGTAAGTCATCCCGGACACCTCCCTCTTCGTCACCCTAACGTCCGTCAGCCCCCTTGCCACTGCGTGGTCTTTACTTCCGTCGTGCTCACATCGGTCCTTCAGTGTCAGCCCAGGCTCACCACCTTGGTCCAGGCCAAGGCGGGCGAGCAGGCCTCCTCCCAAGTCCCAGCCCTGGTGCACAGGTGGCAGCCATCTGGACTGCGGGTGGAGAAAGAGTCGAAGGCTCTCTTTGACCTCATTGGGGAAAGACGGCCATGATGGATTTCTGATAACTGTCAGGGACATAGGACGAGGGGGAGGGGGCGCGGGTTCTGGAATCCTCGCCTTAGGCCTTTTGAAGGTGACTCCTGAACGGAGGCAGCTGTTACCTGCCTGGCCTCCCAGCCTTCCATGGCTCCCTCCTCCACGTTGCCCTGTGCGCTGTTCCGAGATCAGTCGGGGACAACACTTGCACTCAAGCCTCCTACCCAGAAACTGTCATTGATTATTTATTTACCTGATACGACATGAAGCGCAAGCCTGTGGGCTGGTGTTTACAGCCCATTGGGTCTGACTCCAGCTTCCGTCTCCCCCTTAATTTCCTGCTGAAGGCCTGTGCCCAAACCTTGTTCCAAATAACTAGGCCTGGTCATTGGTCCCCGACTGTGTCTGACTCCACCCTGCCCTCATCATTACTCATGAGCCTCTACCAGCCTGGGATCCCCTCCTCTTTCCACGCCTGCCCCCATCTTCCACCCCAGCGTCAGGCTCATCCTAATAATTGCAGACTTCTCGAATGTTCTCTCCGTGACGTGCGATTCTAAGCAGTTCACTCGGATGAACTCTTTTAATCCCAAGAACAACACTATGAGGGAAGTATCTGTTATGACGATGAGGCTCACAGATGAGGCTCAGAGAGGTTAAATAACTAGCCTAAGGCCACACAGCTTATCAGGAGCAGAGGCGAAACAAGAACCCAAGAAGTCTGGCTTCGGAGTCTGCACCTTGGCTGTCGTGTTACCTTGCCCTTTAATTCTCGACCCTTCCAGGCAGACCTCCCCAGCTCCTGGCCCCTCGTCTGCAGCACCTTTTATCTGTGATACTTAGGTTCTACCCTACGCTGCTCTTGTTCACCTGTCTCTGCTTCCTTGACGGAACCTCAGATATCAGTGGGGACAAGAAAAAATCAAGCCCAAGGGTCAGGGGCAGTAGTAGAGTGACATCAGGGCTATCACCCCTCAGGTCCCTCCCAAGTATTCCCTCCCCTGGTGGCTTATCCATGTTATTTTATTTCATTTTTAGTCGAGGATGTAAGAGGGTATGATTAGCCCTACTTTATATGTAAGGAGACTGAAGACCAGAAGAGTCAAGAAATTTACCCAAGCTCACACAGCATTCGGCCATCCTTCCCCTGCTTCCTGACAACAGTTCTGTTTTCTTTTGTTTTTCTGGGTCTCCATGAAAGAGAAGAATGGGGAGAGGCCCACGTGACGGGCTTCTCTTTTTCATCCCACTATGTGGGATGTGTATGTGTCAAGAGGATGAGACCCCCCATGCGGGGCCCATGCAGCCCCTGATGTCCAGTGGTGGGGGACGGTGGGGGACACATCTATAGCCTCAGAGCAAATTCAGTAGCCACTGTGCTAAGAGGGGATGTAAGCTGGTCCCTTCCTTGGTCCAAAACCTCCTTGTCTTTTCTTCCTTTCTTTTTTTCCTTCTTCTTTTTCTGCTGTTTTTCTCCCTCTGCTTCCTTCTGCCCAATCTCAGCACCTCCTACAAAATACGATTTTAGGCATCTCTGTGGGAATATGCCTGCAAGGCTCTCTCTACCAGACAGCCGGGCCCGGGCCAGCTGCTCTTAGCCGTGAGACGCGCGGTAAGCATTGACGGTGCAGACGTCTGTGGGGGCGCCTGGCAGACGAGCTCCAGGTAATCCCCAGGGAAGGGATGTCTCAAAACAGAGTCTGTCGACTTCATTTCCAAGATGGAAATCGCATTTGGGTTTTTGAGAAGAAGGTGAAGCACAAAAAAAAAAAAAAAAAAAAAAAAAAAAAATCCTCACCACCATCACCACCGAAACAAGTCAACTCTATCAACCCAGTGAGCGCGTAAACCTTCCCGATCTGAGATAGTTTGTATTACCTGAGTTTCCCCTAAAATCCTAAATGAGGGCAATTGCCAGCTTCTAAATTTAGGCATTTGTGGGCGCCTGTTGGCAGAGAGAAGAAAGGCTTGCTTCAGTGCTGTGGTTTGTCTTGAAATCCAGTCAAGCCCCAAATTCCAAACACAAAGCAGCTGCTTGCCCAGAATCTGAGCCGGGATGTTTCATATCGATGGCTCCTCCCCGCGCCACCCCCCCCCCCCCCGCCCCCAGCCCCCAGCCCACCTCCCTCCCCCACCGCTTCTCTTTTTTCATTACTAAAGCGTGCCAAAAACGCTCAGTGTGAATGAAAATTGGGATGGGTGCAAACTCAAGCCAGCATTATCTGCCACAGACGATCAAGGATTCTGGGGCGGGCCTGCGGGCAAGCCATCCGGGCATACCTACCTGCCCCAGCGCCACTGTTTACAGAAGAAAGGAAAAAATAGAAATCGATCTATGGCGTTGGTACAGGGGCTGGGTCAGGCGGGGCAAAGTATTCAGTTGCCACTCTTTCGGCCACACGAAATGCCAGCTGATCCCTATCGGGCCCCAACCGGGGTATCTTTAAGGTAAATCTCCTGTTCCACACTCGGAGCCAGGTGTCTACTTTCCGAGGCCCGGGCTGAGTGGTCCACCACCGAATCCACCCCGATCGGGTGACGTCTTGGGTACTGCAGCTGCGCGGGTATTCCGACACACGCCCTCCCCTTTGCTGGGCTGTTGGCCCTCTCCGGCGGAAGGTTCTGTCCCCGGGCCTGGCTCCAGCTGTCTCCAGAAAGCCGTGTCTCATACACATGGCAGAGTCCCATGGGGTTTAGCCTTCTGCTGTGAAACGCCCAGGTCTCGAATTGATTAAAAATCAATACCAGGGGATGGTGTACAGATGTCAGGCCGATACCTGGAGAGAGAAGGCATGTTTGTGGAGCCGTCTCCATGGACGATGGTTTCTGCGTGTTCTCCTCCTTCGATGTGGGCCTGCTGGTTCCCATCTTACAGATGAGAAGGCTGAGGGTAACTTTTCCAAGGTCATGCCGCTAAAGTGACCAAGCGGAAGATTCGAGAAACGTACACCTGATTCGAAGCCGATTCCCCCCCGCCCCCCCCCCCCCCCCCGCCACAGTCAACCCCCTCCCACTGATATCAGAATTTCTAAAGGTCAATCCACCATTTATTTCCAGATGTCTGCATGTCTCCAGGGGCACATCCCCGGCCCTTGGTCTCTTCATCTGTAAATAAGGCAGTGGGAGGGAGGAAAGCAGCTCCGGCGTTTTCTTTCCCAGCTCTGACATTTCTGAAATCCTGTGTCTATGGATACAGTCAGAGCCTTTCAAGCAATAAATCAAGGTGTTTGAAAATTACAAATAAGCCCTGGAAGCCAGGCTTCACAGTGGCTGGGGCCTTTAAGCCATGGTCTATAAAAATAAAGACTGACTTGAGAGGTTTACTGTTGGCAGGCGAGGTGCCCAGCTTAACTCGCCTCTTGCACTGGCGTCCTTGGAGCGGGGCTCACCGACGTGACAGCACGGATGTTGGGCCCCTGGCCCGCGGTGCGCCCCCATCGGGCCACGGGCCAGGGTGAAATGCGACTTTCCGCGGGATGGTGGGACACCGTTTGGGGAGCCACAAGGGGTGCAGTCAGACCACGCGGCAGGCGGCTTTGGCAGGGTCCCTGGTGGGTTTTTTTGCACAGAGGGCTCTCGGGAACCGGTCTCCCAGTCCTCTTTTGCTCCTGTCTATGACCCTTACCTTCCCTCTCCTGCCCCCCTCTTCCCGCTCTCAATGAGTGTGGCGGGAACCTGGCCAACGACTGAGAGAAAATGAAGACATTTCTCAAATGGCATGTTCCAGTGGCTGAGCTCTGGCAGGCAGAGCCTGGGGGGAGTGGGGCCAGTTCCCTATCCATCCCCTAAATATCCTAAGTATGTTCCCTCCTTGGCCGCAAAACCACAGCAATGTCTCCCTTCCTCCCCTCCGCCCTCGGACCCGGGGTCTGCAAGGAGATCAGCCCACCGCAAGGTCCCAGAGGCGCCACCCGTTGCCAAGGGCGGGGCCTCGGCCAGCTTGGCGTTCTGCTGGCCCCCGGGCTGGCGCTGGCCATCGGTAGCGCGGCCCGCCCGGGCTTCTGAGCACGCTGGCCCGGCCGCCGTCCCCAGAGCCGCTGTTGGGGGGTGCGCGTCCAGTTGGTGGGGAAGGCCCGCTGGCCTCCCCCAGTTACTCCTTTTGGGGAACAGGCTTCCCTCTTCCCATATTGCCTTAGAACCCTGGGCGCCGCGGGGCGTTCAGGGCCAGGGACATTTCTGACACTGACTGTAGCCCCTTGGAAAGCCACTTCCTTTTCCAGGCCTCTCCATGAAAACATCAGAGGAGATGAGCGGTCTGGAACTTTCCGTGGGGAGTTTGGTGAAGGAAACTCGCACAAGAGGGAGATAGCCGACCACAGATGCCAGGCCCGCCACATTTTTACCTGTTCCATACCCTCGGTCAACTAATATTGAGTGCCTGCGTTTATCCATGCATGTCAAGACCGCCACTGACGTCATAGGTGCCTGTGACATGGCCCCTGTCCTTACGGGGGGCTTCTGATGGGTCCAGGGATAGAACGTGCACCAACAGAAGCAATCAGCAATTGGATGGATCCAGGGAAGAAAGGAATGATGGGTGTCCTGCAGTCAATGGAGATGGGTCTTGGGTTGAGTGACAGTCTATCCCTGCCCTTCGCTTATGATTTTCCTAGAGTCTTGGGGTCAGAAGGGTCTTCTGAGGCCTCCCCTTCGGACTGATTGCTCCTGCTCTTTCTGGTACCACTCTCCAAACGCCAGAGTTCCCAGAGTTCCCAGGTTCTGGCATCCTTCTACTGATGCTTTGCTCTCTCCACCTTGGTGGGCTCAACCACACTATGGCTCCCAGTGCCACCTCGCATCCCCAAAATCTGCATATTCGGTCTTAGTCTGCTGTCCAGGGTCTAGACAATTCTAGACCTACATTGTAGGATTGTAGTGGCCTACAATTCTAGCCACTTCTGGGTGGCTTTCCAACATGCCTTCCTCACACCTTTCACTCGGCACAGCACCAAAGTAAACCATCCCATACCGCATCCTCTGACGTCCCCAGTGTGGTTCTTGGCACGCCGGGTCCCAGGGTTGCCCAGGCCCGAATCGTAGACTTGACTTCAGATGCGCCACGTCTCTCCCCACTCTCCTACCCAGCTCCCCTCTCTTTCCTCCTCTCCGTTGACCCCTCTGCCACTTAGTTCATGACCTGTTGGCCATTGTCTGCATCCTCAGGGCGTCAGGGGAAACTTTCTGTTGCTACTCAGCTGGATGCTGGCTCCCACTTCCCGGATCAGACAACATTTTTACTTCCCAGCTTCTAGGCCTTGGCTTATGAGCATAATAGAGCAGAGAAGTGACAAAAAGTAGTCAGAACAATATTCCCTGTCCTCCTACATACATTCTAGAACTTGCCACCCTCCCATCAAGTTGTGAAGGTTATTTATTGTGCCCTCCCCTGGAACCTGGGTTGGGGGTATATTTCGTGACTGTCTTGGCTGAAGTAACACCACAGAAGTAACACCAGCTGACGTCCAAGGCTACGTCATGAAGAGCGATACCATTTTCACATGACACTCTCTCTCTTGGAGTCCTAAGCCACCATGCGGAAGCCACCATGCTGGAAACGTGGAGGTAGCAATCTGCCTGAGCAGTGCTCTCTGTCCCAGCCCCCAGCCTGGGAGCCAGCCAACACGTTGTGCAATTGAGGGCGCTTTGGCTGACTCCAGTGCCCCCACCCTCTGGCAGGGACTGCTTGAGATACACAAGTGAGGGCCACCAAGGTGAATCCCACTGCTTCCCAAACCATGAGCTAATAATAAATGATTAGTGTTGTGTACATCACTCATTTTGGAGCGGTTTGTTACACAGCGGTAGCTTACTGAGATATCAGGGTGCAGAGCTAGAAATTCCTTGTTTGAAAGCCTGGCTCCAAGACAAGCTGCCTCAGCCAAGTTCTCGTCTGTGCCAGAGTTTCTTCATCTGCAAATTGGAAGCAATATTGTGTGCTCAGCATTGCTAGGAGTCTCATGGATGACACCGGAAAATGTCTGGTACAGTATCCCTCACTCAGCTTGTCTCTGATAAATGATGGTGGGTGTGATTACCCCTCCAACTAGACCAGGTCCTGTGCCCTCAGCCCCAGTCTCAGCTGAGCCAGATTCTGCCCTGCTCAACCCCGCACTCTTCAATAACGCCTTTCTTGCCCCTCCAGCTGGAAGGAAACCATCGCAACTCAGAACGTGGCACCAGTTGCCCAACACTTCTCACGCATCTCCGCGTGGGTATTCGGCATATTGGTGTAAAACTTAGACATCCCTCACTAGCCAGGGACTTGCTTGTGGGCAGGGGCCACGGGTCACATCTCAGTCACCCTGCATTTCCCTGGACACCTCTTTCGTCAGACAAAATGCATGGCAATAAATATTTCTTGACCAAAGCAGATGGACAACAGAGCATTTCCTTTCAGAACTCCCTATTCATTTCTGACCTGAGATCTTTATGCAGCAGAATCTTAGATGCTTCAGCCTGGTCTCCATACCAATGCTGTATCTAGGTCTTGGTGCTTCTCCTTACCTATACAGTGTTATTTCTCTAATATGAAGCCCCCAACTCACCCATGATCAACACCAACCAGCCAGTCAGCACCTGCCACCATGAATATGCAGAATGTGAGTAATGAGAGGGAAGCCCACGTTCCCTGAAGTGACTGACACGTGAGTGAGTTTGGGGCTGGACCAGGCAGATGCCAGAAAACTTGTCATCTTAGCGAAGTGACCAGATCTGCCCAGACAGTGGGAGGGCCTTGGCCAAGAAGCAGATGCATCTCAGAGGACAAGAGTTGCATGCATCATCCTTCTATTAGGGGATGAGAATGAGGTCTATCCACCAACATCGGCACCATGCAGGGCCAAGGACAAACACTCTCCACTCTCCCCTTGAGCTTCCTTCTTTCCCTCCTTCTTTCCTTCACTCCTTCCTTCCTTCCCTCCTTCCTTTCTTCCTTTCCTCCTTCCTTCCTTCTATCCTTCCTTTCCTCCTTCCTTCCCTCCTTCTTTTCTTCCTTCCTTCCTTCCTTCCCCCCTTCCTTCCCTCCCTCCTCTCCCTCCTTCCCTCCCTCCTTCCTTCCTTCTTTCCCTCCCCTTCCCTCCTTCCTTACTTTCTTCCTTCCTTCCTTCCTTCCCTCCCTCCTCTCCCTCCTTCCCTCATTCCTTCCTTCCCTCCCTCCCCCTTCCCTCCTTCCTTCCTTTCCTCCCTCATTTCTTCCCTCCGTCCTTCCCTCCCTCCTTCCTTCTATCCCTCCCTCCCTCCTTCCTTCTATCCCTCTTTCCCTCCTTCTTTCTTTCCTTCCCTCCCTCCCCCTTCCCTCCCTCCCCCTTCCCTCCTTTCTTCCTCCACTCCTTCCTTCCTTCCCTCCTTCTTTCTCTCCTTCCTTCCTTCCTTCCTTCCTTCCTTCCTTCCTTCCTTCCCCTCTTCCTTACCCCTTCCTTCCCTCCTCTCCCTCCTTCCCTCCCTCCTTCCTTCCTTCCCTCCCTCCTTCCTTCCCTCCCTCCCCCCTTCCCTCCTTCCTTCCTTCACTCCTTCCTTCCTTCCTTCTTTCTGCAAACATTTGCTCCATGCCTACTATGTTCCAGGTAAGTGCTTCAGGACAAAATGATGATCAAAGCACATGTGTGTGCAAATAACTAAACAAGTCATCATCACATTTTTTTGGTAAGTATCGGGCATAGTGTCGAGGCTGCTCACCCACCCAACCTTGGAATTCAGGGAAGCCTTGCAGGAGAAGTGACCCACAAGCTGAGTCAGAAACAGCCAGATATGCAGAAGAGTGAATACAGCAGAGTGTGGAAAGCTGGGGAGGGGCCAGGCCATAGGGATAGCAGGCACAAAGGCCCACAGGTGAGGGAGGACACAGAGAGACTACCCATGGTCCCAGCACTGACCCAGAGAAGATGGCTGGAGCTGAGTGGAGTTGGAACAGATGGAGAGGTGCTCAGGACTCGATCACCAAGGGCCTTATGGACCACGTACAGGGGCTTGGCTTCATCTTTGAGTGACTGATGGACCTTTGTCCTTTGGGCCGGTTCTGCATTTTAGAAAGATCCTGACAACAAGACGAAGAATGGATTGAAGGCACCATGTCTCATGAAAGGGCCAGTTGGGAGATAGTTGTCATTACCCAGGCAAGTATTTGCAGTGATCCGGACCAGGGGGGTGGCACAGGGCTAGAGAGGGACAAGTGGACGGCCCGCAGATGTAGGAGACACAGAAAACATAAGGGAAGTCAAAATGCATGCAGTGCAAGGAAGTAGCAGAGAAGATTTCAAAGGAGAGGGGCAAATAGGCGGGCCGAGGAAGAAGACGCCATTGGAGGAGCTGTAACTTGGTCAGAGCACCTGTCTGCTTTAGACCCCTGTTTCTGAGTGCTTACCAGGAGATACATGGTAGTGAGGGGCACAGGAGGGAGCAAGAAGCCTGGGTCACCACCTGCCCTCCCCAAGTGCTCCTGTCCCCGTGACAGAGACTCGGCTGATACCCATTCCTCCAGCATCATAGCCTGCCTGGCCCTCTGGACTCCAGAGTAGGAGCAGTTGTGAGTCATAAGAAAGGGCAGCGTGGAGAGGAGGAAATGACCTCTGATAGCAGTGCCACGTGCTGCACGTCCACGGCTTTGCCCCCAGAAACGAGAGGAATACAAAATGGATGGCTTGAGCGGTCACGGAGAAGGCTTTGAGGTTTGCATCCAACCTGTAAGGTGGTCTGGCGACTTGCAAACCCAAGAATGCTCTCACTCTGTGCTCAGCAGTGGGGCCTCAGTGTGTCTGGGGGTCCTGGCTGGCCTGGATGGTACCTCTTCCCAAGACCATTGTTTTCCCTCTGGCAACTGGATTCCAGGAAGCAATGGGGGTGGGGGGCTTGGCCCACGGCCACTCACTTGTCCGTAGAGTGTGGTCAGTCTGGACCTAGGAGGTATTTGTCCACGTGAGCCAGCGTGGATGTTTACATATACGTGGGCATGTTCTGTGTCATATATTGTAGGCATATTCGTGAATGTGTGCTGTTTATGCGTGCATATGTGTGTGCCCATGTGTGTGATCACCAAAGCGTGTGTGAGTTTACCCTCCTGTGCTTTCGGGTGCGAACAAGTATTGGCAATGCCCGGGTCTACGTGCTCCTGTGAGCGCTCGCATCAGTTAGCTTGTGCTGTGTGACAAGTCACAGGCTTAGCAGCTTAAAGCAACAGACATTTATAATTTAATATTCCTCATAATTTTGTGGGTTGGCTGGGAATTCTTCCGAGCCTGTTCGTGTGTCCACGGCGGCTGATGCCTCAACTGAGGGGGGCTCTACAGTGGCATGAGCCACGTCTGGTGGTGGCAGTTTTTGCCGCATCAGGGGAGGACTTGGCCCCATGGTCTCTCACCCCCCGGCAAGCTAGCCAAGGCTGGCTTACACGGTAGCCTCAGATTCCAAGCACAGCGAGACCCAGTCTTAACGCACGCATACTCTTAGATCTCTGCCTGCGTTACATTTGCTACTTTCCGATTGGCCACGTCAAGTCACATGGTTAAGCCCAGCGTCAGTGTTGGGGGGAGGGAGATCAGCCCGGGGCTTGGATGCGGGGAGGGGACTCGTTGCTTCTGTATTTGCAAAACACTTGATACACGGTGCACGCATGTGTACCTGTAGGGGTGTACCCCTGTGGAAGTGCCTGGGTGTATAGGCGCGTGCACAGGGCTCACAGGAGCAGCACCGGAAGCACGTGTGTGTGTGAGGCCCCACAGTGCCTCTCCAGGTACGTGCACACGCATTCGTGCAGGGGCAGGAAGCTGTGTGAGCGCCCGGCCACGGGTCTGCCTCTGTGGGTAAATGTCCACGTGCAGACTGAAAAGGAGCCAGAACCTAGGCTAGCTCATGGGCCTGGGTCCGGACGTAGTTCTAGAGCTTTCCCACAGGCGGTTACGACAATGAAGACCAGCCTGTGGTCTCCAGTTCACACCGGCCGTAACCCAGCTCAACCTGCTGCCACTGTCCCGCGGCCCCTTCCTTCAGCACCCCCGACTTCAGTCCTCCCTGTCAGAAGCTCGGGTCACATTCCCCCTCCTCCAGGAAGCCTTCCCAGGTGGAACCATGGTGGAATCCCCAGGGCTCCCCATTGCCTTGCCTTGGTTGCATTAGCGCTAACTGCTGTCCGTTGGCACCACTGTTGTTGGGGCAGGTGTCTGTCTCCCCCCGTTGCCCAAGGACCCAGGAGGACAGCGGTCACATCACGGTTAGCCCTGTGGCTCCCCGGCCCTCTTCTCCCACATGGTGCCTCGTACAGAGTAGGTGCTCATTCCCCACCGGTCGGATTGCCAAGGGTGCAGTCTGCTGTTCCTGTGGAAGCAGGGGCCGAGGAGATCAGTGGCCTCTCCCCTAGCTGAGAAGCACTTCTCTCCAAGCATCTGCCATCGCCCACCCCCTTCCACAGACCCTGTGTCCTGACCCCCACCATGATGCGCAGCCTCCCGCACGTGTCCCATAAAAATAGTGATAAGCCCCCAAACGGGATGAGCAGCTACTCCATTGTGAACACTCACCACCCTATTCGTCAATTCTGAGATGGCTTGGTTGGTTTTTTGTTTTGTTTTTTTTTTTTTTTTTCCATTTTCACATCCTGCAATCGGGCCCCACCTCACAAATGATGATGTCTCAAACCACCGGCCCAGGAGCTGTCGTGATGCAGTTGTCATTGCCTGGCGAGCGTGGTCATAGCTGTTCCCATTGTTGTCACTTCGCTGGGAGAGCTCTGCATTGTCGCACTAGCCGCGCTGAGTATTATTGCCATTTTGCGCATCTTCAAAAAGATCAGACTATGATTCAGCAATGAAATGAAGAGTTACTGTGCGCGCAGAAAGGCACAGATAGGAACGGCCAGCGTGCAGCTGGGATCAGCAAGGCAAACGCTCATTGTTGGAGTGACCGCGACGCATTATCTTCCTGCAAAGCCACCGTAAAGTGCATTATGGGACCTAAGACAGGACGCTAGCCCAAGGAGACAAAGCTGTGTTGCTCTATATCACTGAGATACGTTTGAAAGAATTGTCTAGCACCTGCCAAGAATGACAGGAAGGCAGGAGAAATTGCCACATACCTGGGCACGCGTTAAACAAATCTGAAAGCTCCAAGAGGCTGGTCTAATTGTTGCCTCGCATTATTGTTAAGGTATTGCATCAGAGTTTCCTGGGCATTTTTCTTTCTCGGTGGCATCCCTCCCACAGCGATGAGCTGTCATATGGCCCGTGCCCATGCGTTACGTAGCATGTCTCACTTAACCCCCTCGAGACCCTAGGACGTGGGTATTACTGGGGAGTCAGGAGTCGTGACAGTCGAGTCCACTGTAATCAGTCTTACGAGCCGGGTCCCACAAGCCCAGGGTATGTGTCCGTGGGTGAAGAAGGTTGACTGAGGCTTCTCTTCCACGCCTGACCTCTGGACAGTAATCAACAAACCAAGTGGTCCCTCCCCTTTTTAAATAAATGCTCTTCCAGTACATGTACCAAGCTCTTAGCACAAGGCATTGCTTGCTCCACAAATGCCAGTTATTTGCAGACTACTCTCTTGCTTTTTGTCATACCTACATGCTCTCTGCTGTTGCTTATTTAATTGCTTTTATTTTAAAATTGGCATTCTTTTGGGGCGCCTGGGTGGCTCAGTCGGTTGGGTGGCCGACTTCGGCTCAGGTCATGATCTCACGGTCCGTGAGTTCGAGCCCCGCGTCGGTCTGTGTGCTGACAGCTCAGAGCCTGGAGCCTGTTTCAGATTCTGTGTCTCCCTCTCTCTCTGACCTTCCCCCATTCATGCTCTGTCTCTCTCTGTCTCAAAAATGAATAAACATTAAAAAAAATTTTTTTTTTAAAATTGGCATTCTTTTTATATATCTGTATCAGTCAGGATAAATCAGGCCATGCTTCAGTAACAAATAGGTCCATCTATCTTAATTGTTTATTTTATATATATATATATATATATATATATATACACATATATACACATATATATGGGGGTTTATATATATAATGGTTTATATATAAATATAATGGTTTATATATATATAATGGTGTATATATATATATAATGGTATATATAATGGTTTATATATATATATATATGCGTGTGTGTGTGTGTGTATGTGTGTGTAATGGTTTGTATATAATCTTTTGGTCCCAGATGAACATCCTGTCAATCAACAGGAGGTACGCTTACCAAAAGGAGACACACTGAAGCCAAACGAAAAAGAGGAAAGCCTTCCAGGAAGGGAAAATTCAGCCTCCTCTTGAAGCCACATGGCCCCATCTCTCAAATGAGGTTTATCCATTGTTTATCCTTTGCCTCCTTCAAACAAGCCCTTCGAGAATCCAGGGAGATTGTGTAATCGCTTGGAAACATTGCTTTTTAGTCGTTGTAGGCGATTCTGTTGGTGTTCTACCTTTATCCTGTGGGCCTTACCACTTCTTGCCCTGACCAGCTGCCCACTGCCAGTATCTGAATAGCTGTGCGTAGAGCTTGTTCTTTAAAACTTGGCGACGCCATTCTGGGTGTGTGCATTGGTAGACTCGGCACTCCGGGGCACTAGCACCTTCCGTGAGCCACCTTTCGCCAGTGACTGAGAAGATTTGGCATGAAATGTCCCAGCTTCCTCACCCCTTGGCAGGATACCGCTCTGGCAGAGTTTGCCTCACTTTCTGGAGATCCCAGGGGGATTATATTCCGGTCGCCCCCTCCCTTGGAAGCGAGCTAAATAAGGCACCCTACGTTTGCTTCTCACTTCCTAAATAAAACACTTGTTCTCAAATCCCTGTCTTGGGGGCTGCTTATGGGGACACCCAAACTAAACCCTCATGTGTGTCAGAGGGATGGAAGAGGCATCACTCAGCTTGGGGCAGAAATGTGTCTGGCAGGGATTCCTGTCTACCGCCAACGCAATCGGGTGTTGTTGGGTGCGGTGTCTATGTGCACAGGGACAGGGCCCTTCCAGAAGGCCTGATGTGGTAGGCCCTTACAGCTCTACCCCAACTCCAGGCTCACAGATAAGGACTTCGAGGCCCAGAGAGGGGGTGACCAAGAGGCCTAGGCTGCGTGGGTGGAGACTAGAAGTTGGGATTCCTTTCAAACCCATCTCAGGACATAAACCCACAGATGGAGGTGGTTGTGGGCATCTCGCGATGTCTGCACCCCCTCCTCCAGGTTGACAATGCTATTCACCGTGCAAAGTAAGTCCCTTTGTGGTATGAGCCAAAAATGTATATGGTCTTTGTCCCTGATTCCTGGCACAGAGCTCCTAAAACCCTTGGAATTTCCTGAGTGGCCAGGGAGTGTCTTTTGTTATTCATAAGCCCCCTCCCTTCTGCAAACCTGTGTTTACATCAGTGAGGTGACTTGGGGTGGGGCCCCTTGACAGTCTGGGTTGGAGCTGATCACCAGAAAGGCCAAGTGTTTAGAGGGTTGGAGCTTTCAGCCCCACCTACTGGCCTCCAGACATTTAGCTCTGTATAAGCTCTTGGATAAGACTTGGAGAGCTTCTGGGTTGGGGAACCCATCAAGGTGCTAGGAGGGTGGTGTGCCTGGAAAGGTCACTGGCAGAGTGTGGCCACCTCCCCGCCCCCCATACCTAACCCTATGCCTCTCTTCCAACAGGCTCTTCCTGAGTTACTTCCTCTAGAACAGGTCACTAATTGTGAGTAAAGTATTTCCCTGAGTTCTGTGAGCCCTTCTAGCAAATTGTCGAACCTGAGGAGGGGGTGGTGAGAACCCCCTAGCCTTTTGTAGCCAAGTCAGGCAGAAGCGGGGTACCCTGGAGGTCCTATACTTTTGTCCAGCATCTGAAGTGGGGACAGTCCTGTGGGACTGAGCCCTTAACCTGTGGAGACCGCTGCTAACTCTAGGTAGCATGAGAACTGGACAGAATTGTAGGGCACCCAGCTGATAAGGGGACTTCTTGCTCAGGGGTGGCCAAGTGTTGGTGGGGGTGCAGACAGCTCTTCAGACCCTTGCACAGCCTCGGTGCCTGCTCACCACCATTTTGAGGGGAGTCTCGTCCTATTGCCTGGCCTTCCATGGCCTAGCCCCTCTTGTCTCACATCTCAGCATCTGGGCTCCATTCAGTACCCAGAAGGAATGTTCCCTCATCTCACACCTGGGCCCCACACTTGCTCCTCTGCTCCCTCTCTTTGCCCTAAACAGCTAACTCCTTCCCATCACCTACTCCCTGGCCAGCCCAAGTGTCACTTCCCCCGTGAGGGGCCTCCCTGCTTTGCCCTCTCGTATCCCTACCATTCCTCTTTGACATTGTTGTCACCCACATGGCACGTGCCTGCCAGATCAACGGTTCCGTGCTGACAGGCTGTGTCCCATCCACACGGCAGGCACACATCCAGCGCTTGTGAAGCTAACGCGTGTTGGCCAGCCCACGCGGTACTATGGGGAGAGGGGCCAAAGGTTGAGTGTATTGAGACAGGGGCTGGGAGAGAAAACAAGATCCTCTTTTAATTGAGCCAATGAAGTCACTGGTGAGACAGTGAACCCAAGGAGTTATAAATAGCCTTGGAAATCATGCATATTACATTAGGGGTGTTGGTGACAGCTTAAGTATATTTCCATAAGGTTCCATTATATTTACGTATTAGTTAATGGATACTTAAAATATTATGTTACCGTAATGCTCATGTTTTATTAGCAAACTATCACATCAAATGGAGTTGCTAAGTGTGATGGAAAATTGGCTCTGCAGCTAGATTTCTGTATTTTCACGCTGAATTTTTGATTCTGCTTTCCCGCCCACCCACCTCTGGTGAGGAGGTGATTTTCTTCAGAATGCTTGTGATCTTCTCTGCCCTCCCGCCGACGGAGAGGCCTGGAAGTGTGCAGGGAGGACCCCGGCCCCTCACCACGGGGCAAGAGTTTTAGCCTAGCTTTTCGAAAGATCCAGACGCGGTTATTTATTTGCTGTGTGACGTTGGATACGTTACTTGCCGTCTTGTGCCTTGGTTGTCCCTCTGTTAAACCAAGACTCAGACTTGAGTGTTAGTATTGGTCAGGGTTCTCCAGAGAGACGTAACCAATAGGACATATATAGATAGACACAGACACACACACACACACACACACACACACACACAGATTTATTTTATGGAATTGGCGTATACAACTGTGGGGACTGGTAAGTCTAAAACCTAGCTGGCAGGCTAGAGACCCAGGGAGGATCTGGAATTTGACCAAACACTGGGTATCATGGCCTCACCAAGTTGACTCATGAAATTAATCATCATAGCCTCCCTACGTGTCTTAGGGGTATATGGGTCGAATTCTGGCTTATCTGCAAGGGAACTCCAAACTCTCTTGTCTTCAGGTAGCGAAGGTGCTGGAGGCCATCATACGTCCTCAGGTACCCTCAGGCTTCCCACAGGATTTGGCAGGACAGGACTGAGGGTCTTGCCCCACACTGGCCATCCCCTCTTCTCTTCTCTCTTTCTAGAGGAGGCCTCCCCAAGGAAGAGAGCTTCAAACTTTGCTTCTTACCGCCAAAAGGCAGCCCCCGATAACACCTGCCCTCAAAGGTCATGTTTTTTTCAGCCTCTATTCACGGATGCAAAGAATCTGAACAGAAGAGGTGCTCCAGGTGGAGGGAAGTGTGGGCAGAAGCCGGGTGGTGAACAATGGCTGGTATGGGCGACCAAGGGAAGGCAGGGTCCTGAGAGCACGAGGGTGGGAGAAGGAACAGTGGGGCACTCTTCTAGAATACCCTCGCGCCCAGCCCAGAGCCCTCAGGGTCCCCAGGCGCGATCGTGGAGACACTGACTTCACCCCGCGCGCAGGGAGGTCGAAAGGAAGCAAGCCCAGGGCTCCCCACCTCCCAGCCGGGCATCAAATGAACTTTCAAGAACGAGTTCAAATCCCAACTTCACTGCTTGCTGGCTAACCGAATCGCCGAGACAGGTTGTCTTCCTGAGCCAGGCCTTTACCTGGATGGGACCTCCTACTCTGTAGGGTTGTGAAAGGGTTTGCTAAATTCATATAGTGAAAACAATAATCAAACCTTGGTGAGGACTCAAGTATGAGCCTACGAGCGCTTTCCAGCTGGATGACTCTGGACAATTCCTACAGTTTTCTGATCTTCAGTTTCATTATCTGAAAAATGGGGGTATTCACAGCACCTACCTCACAGGGCCATCCGTTCCTATTAAGTGCCAGGCACCCTGCTAGACACTGGAAATGCAGGTGATGAAGAGAACGGGTAAAGTCTCTGTCCTTATGGAGCTACATTCTAGTGGGAGGTGTGTGTGTGTGTGTGTGTGTGTGTGTGTGTGTGTGTGTATGTGGTACTGTTATGATCAGCGATATACTGAAGCAAAAATGCATTTAAAAATACATGAGATGAGTCATGGGGAAAAAAATAAGGCAAGAATGTGGGTTGGGGAGTGCCTAAGCTTAGTTTCATTTTGAACAGTCAGGGAAGGGGCACCTGGGTGGCTCAGTCAGTGAGCCTCGGACCCTTGTTTTCAGTTCAGGTCGCGATCTCGCGGTTCATGGGTTCAGGCCCTGTGTCGGGCTCTGCACTGACTGTGCAGAGCCTGCTGGGGACTCTCTCGCTCTCCCTCTCTCTATGTACCTCCCCAGCTCACATGCTCTTTGTCGCTCTCAAAATAAATGAATAAACTTTAAAATAAATAAATACATACCTAAGCGTTAGGGAAAGACCTCCCTGAGGAGGTGACGTTTTGAGCAAAGACCTGGGAGGGAGAGGAACTGTGATCGTAGCAGAGAACCACGAGAACGAAGGGAGATCTGGGGACCAAATCCAGATATGCCCATTCCGATTGAGCCACCCAGGCGCCCCTTAACTGGTTATTATTCCGTTATTATTAGACGCCAGCTAATGATGCTGTTCCTGGAGACCGTAGGGAGGAACAGGGGACCCCACGTGACCCCCTCCCTGTGCCAGGCCATGCACCGAGGTCTCAAACCCTGTGTCTAGAAAGTATGGCATCTTCTTCTTCTTTTTTTTTTTTTTTAAGATTTTATTTTTAAGTAATCTCTACCTTCCAACGTGGGGCTCGAACTCACAACCCTGAGATCCAGTCGCTCGCTCCACCTACAGAGCCAGCCAGGCGCCCCCAGAAAGTATAGCATCTTGACAGCCAGAGCCCGGGGTGGGGGTGGGGGTGGGGGTGGGGGGGGGGGAGAAGGGACCCCAGGCTGAGAAAACAGCCTGACCAAAAGGCTGGTGGGAAATGACAGATGGCGTGTTTGGAGAACGGTAAGTGGCACAAAACGGGCCTCCCGCTTCCACTTCCAAAAATACCTCGCGCCTGCACGTGGCCGGCAGCGGGCCCTGCGGGGACCTGGGGCTGTCAGTGCGCCGCCCGGCAGGGACAGGGCCCGGCCGGAGGTGCGGCTGCCACGTTAGCCGCCTGATTGAGTTATGACAGCTCGTCGCGCCCAACGGGAAGCCGGGCGAGGCGGTCCTAGCGGGGGCCTGCAGACAAATGATGATAAAGTGCTCACTTTAAGGAACCATCTCCATAATATTTCATGCTCGTGGCGGGGGGAGGGGGCGGGCAGGCTGCCCTGGTGGTACAGCTAACTACTCCATCAATTGATTTGATTCACGGCGGCAGCTACTCCCAGTCATAATATTTCAAATAAATGGGGCCGTGGATAGAAATAATATCTGCATCAATATTAACCCTGAAAGAACTAATGGACATAAGCTATAATTTCCTGGACATCCTAATAACGCATTTTGACCATTGTTGGCACGGGACAATTTTTCTTTCTCTCTTTTCTCTCCTCCGCTCATCTGTCTGTCTCTCTCCTCCTTAACCTCTGTCAGATCTACTTTGTTCACCCCCAGCCTGCGGTTTGGGAGCCTCGGGGATGCCCGTCCCCACCTTCCACCAACCATAACACCCTACCTAAGAGGAAAAGAGAGGGAAGCCTAAGACTGCTTGGCTCATTTATTCTGAGCTGCTCGCGCAATGCCCCTGGGAAGGAGTGAGTCGAAATGCTTGGCAGGGGAGGGCTTGCCTGGCAGGCCTTTTAGAAAGGAGGCCCCTTGGCTTTTTGCTATCGTGCACTCATGCACAGTCTCATTGTGCACCTACTATGCTCTGGGCACTTTGCTAGGTGGTTGGGACACATCGATGAATGAAAAGAAAAAAAAAAAGTCCGTTCCAGGGAACTTTACCACCGTACGCAGTGGGGGCAAGGGACAGAGAGACAGCTGGTAAACTCCAAACACCCAAGTAATAAATTACACACTTTGTAGCAAGGCCGAGGTCTCCGGCGGTCCCAGAATGGTTCCAATTGCCGACCTAGTGTGATGGTTGAATTAGAGACTTTGGGGGCTGTTAGAGATTGTTCTTTTCTGCAGTCCTCAAGAACGGAGCATCGGAGAGCTAAACACAGCCCCGGAGGCGCTTTGTTTGGCCTGTGGAATGCTGTTTTTAAAACTCGGTGATTACATTTGAAAAGCAAGGGGTTTTGCTTAAAAATCTGATGTCTGCCTTCTCTTTAGAAATGGGAAGGTCTAATGGCGCCCACGTTCCCGCGTGGCAACAACGGGCTGGAGTAGGCGAGCATCCACCCCTTTGGACAAGGCTGGTGCCCTGCAGGTTACCCCACGGCTCTCTGCTGCTCTGAGCCAGCTGTTACCCATGTGGCCCCGTGGGCATCTGCATGTGTGGCCCCTGGTTTTCACCCAGGAGCTGGTTTCCAAGCTTCCCTGTCCCTGCCCGCGCCCCTCTCCGCACAGACCCCTACTGTTAGTCACTCCTTCTGCAATGCTGCCTTTTCTTCGCTCCTCCTCTGGGGCCCTCAGCCTTCTTTTCCAACGTTTCGTGGCTCTTCAACCACATCGCTTCACTGACACGGACACAGTTAGCCGTGGGTTTGGAAACCAGGTCTCTTTACCTTATAGGATTATGGCACCAGGCCCTCCCTCTGCTCTTCGGCTGAATTTTGGCCTTGAAGTCTTATTCCCCAAGTTAAAAAAAATAAATGGATACAAATACGAATGCAATTCCAACGCGAATACAGTGCATAGTGTGTGTGTGTGTGTGTGTGTGTGTGTGTAAGGTGCATAGCACTTTCCAGAATTGCAGGAAACAGAACTTGTGAGTGTGAGCCGGCACCGGATCCAGACAAATCTGGGTTAACCCCAGCCACTGAGCTCTGGCTATCTGTGGGGACCATGTGCTTTTGCTTTCTTATCTTTGCAAAGGGCACAACGTCGTAGGGTTGCTGTCTTGTGAATCAAATAAGGTATTTAACGCATCTTGGGCATCCAAGAAGAATCGTCGCCATTGTTCTTTTTTCCAGCGCTCTTACTCTTCACATTGTATTACCACTCACCCTCCCCAGGGACACAAGGTGGGATGGTGTGGGTGGAGGTCACAGTCTCATCAGTGCTAAGGCCTCTGGGTGCAATTTCCAAGTGGTTCCCTAAGCTGCCCGCCCTTGGGAGTGTCCACTGGTACTTCTGGCTGTACGGGACTTTCACTCCCATCCAGAGGGCAACGGCAAGGGCAAGGGCAAGGGCAAGGACTGCCATGAGCATACACACTGGGCAAGAGCCACGGTGGGCTTGTCAAAGCCAAGATGGCTCGGTCCCGCCCCTGGAGTCTGAGCATTTGCATTTCTACCACGTTCCCAAGTGTCGATGCTGCCGGTCCAGCACTTTGAGAACCATGAACTTAGACTACAGTGTGCAAGGAAGTGATGCTGAGTAAGGGTGGTTAGAAAGGTGGACCCACGGGCCCCAGAGAGGATCTCGCTCTCCACTGCCTGTGCCGACAGGCTGCATAGATAGGTGAATGAGTGAGTGACCCCAACTCTGTGCAGACGTGGGACCCTGAACTCCCATATTTCTCCACTTGGTTTCCCTGAGTGGGGTTGGTGTGGACAGTATGGAATGCAGTCTCACGCCAAGGACCCAGTAGCTGACAGCCAGGGGTGTGGGCCAGAAGTGAGTAGGGGGAGTGGGGAAGCATCATGGGGCAGGATGTGTTCCCAGGAAGAGAGGGTGAGGTGGGAGTCGGGCGGGGATAGTGGCTCCAGCTATGAACATCGTACCTGCCAGATGGGACACATAGTTACCACTGACGTGCATACAGGGGAGCTCCCTGCCCAGGAGTCACGTATGTCCAACTTGGCGGTGAATGCCCTGGACCACAGGGGATGGAAACGGATGGATCATGGCTTCCCCCTCTCTTCCTCCAGGTAGCAGGTCTGCTATGCACGTCCTATGGCTCCCCAAAAGGTCCCAGGGGATCAGGCTCAGTCATCACCATCAATGGCCAACGCCATACAGCATCCTTGCGGTGGCCTTCCGACCCCCGCTGTTTCTCACCTCCTGTCCCATGTGCCTGCATCCTGACGTCTTTCCTTCATGAACTTCGTGAATGTAAGCCTTTGTCTCAGGCTTTGCTTTCGGGAGAACGTCTGGCCAGAGAATGTCTTAAACTGAGACTCCAAGCTTGACAGAGATCATTCACCGTCCAACCATTCAGCAAATGCTCTGACCCTGGGATCGCACGCGCTGGGTCCTAGAGACGCAACAATGGACGAGGCAGCGAATGGGTCACAGGTCCTGGCCTCAAGGCTCCCACCGCATTGGGGAAGGAGTCAAAGAGTTAATGGAAGCTTTGAAGGGGAATAAATGCCAAAATCAGGAGAAATGGAGTGGCCACCCAACCCACTCCACCCAGAAGAGGTAACACCCGAGCTGAGATCTGTCACTAGGCCGGGACAAAATCCGAATCAGTGCCTCGGCTTTCAGGGTTTACCGCCCCGCCCAGAAGGACAGAAATTGGATATATGCAATGAATATGACTTACTGTGTCATCCTTTCTAAAATGTACTAAAATCTCCTGATCTACGCTCAGCTCTCCCTTGAGTCTAACCAGAGCCTGGTTGCTCTATTTTGTCCATTTCCTTTTGCTCTGGGTTTTTTTTTTTTTTCAGATAGTTTTGAAAGTTTACTCATTTTTGAGAGACAGAGAGAGCGGGGGGAGGGGCAGAGAGAGAGGGAGACAGAATCGGAAACAGGCTCCAGGCTCTGAGCTGTCAGCGCAGAGCCTGATGCAGGGCTCGAACCCACGGACCATGAGGTCATGACCTGAGCCGAAGTCAGTCGCTCAGCCGACTGAGCCACCCAGGCACCTCCCCTTTTGCTCTGATTTTTGAGGAGATTGAGAAAAGTGGCTCCCATTACCAAGAAACCAAATGCAATCAATCCTGAGAAGGTCCTGCGTAGCCAGGAGACGTTGCATGACCCTGAACCCCAACCTTCTCCCCCTCTCTGCCACCTTTTCTTCATCTCTTGCTTCCACCTGGGTCCACATTGGCAGAGCATTGGAGGAGGACTTGATCCTGGGACACTGGAATTGCCTCTTCGGGAGAGAAGCCTTAGGCTCCCATTGGAGATCAGTCCCAGCCACCTCCTTTGCTGGCCGCCCTCCTCACGAGACGAAATCACACAAAGCTGGTTGGCCGATATTCGGCGGGGAGGTGGGGGGGGGGGTGGGCTCCAGGCATGTTGTGGCACCCCTAGGAATCCTTAAGGAATTCTCAAAGCAGTTTTGGTTTCAATTTGCTTTCATTTCTGGGGGCGGGGGGGTGGGGGAGGAAGCCACAAGCATAAAAGTGAGCCAAATAGGGGCGCCTGGGGGGCTGAGTCATTTAAGCATCGCACTCTCGGTTTCGGCTCAGGTCATGATCTCATGGTTCACGAGATGGAGCCCCGCGTCGGACTCTGTGCTGACAACGGGGAGCCTGCTTGGGATTCTCCACAGCCCCCCTCTCGGCTCCTCCCCCACTCGTGCACTTGCTCTCTCTCTCAAAATAAATAAACTTTAAAAGAAAAAAAAGAGCCAAATAGACCTTTGCAGATGAAGGGGCAGAGGCAGTCAAATAAGTGTCTTTCCTAGTTGCCCAAAGACCTGCGAAAGTCCAGCCTAGACGCACCGGCTCTGGGGGCAGGGGGGTGAAATGGACACTCCTCTAAGTGGCTCTCCTCAGCCCCAGATGTAGCTAGGTCTCTCCGTGTTGAGGCTTCTCCCACATTCCATGGGGCCACCGGGCCTGGGTGCCTGGGACGTGCTAGAGGGAGGGGTCCCTGCTCTACTTTGCTGAACTCAGTCTTACTCATTTTGGGAAATGTGGGTGCCAGCTCCTTTAGAGAATGTGGGATTTGGCTCTTGGTTTCTGCTGAGAGCCAACATTTCCTGGGGCTGAAATTGGGCCAAGTCCTCTATGTGGCATAGTGAATCCTTTTTTCTACCCAGCTCTCAGACCCCCTAGGTGGTAGGGTCAGCAAGGTCAGCCTTCTCCCTCCCTGGCACCAGGGGAAGTTGGCTGAGGCCAAACCAAGGTCCCCTGGCAGCCAGCCCAGCCAGAGTTAACCTGCTCCTTGGTACAAAGACCCTAAGGAAGGAAGTCAACTTGCCAGGATGGTGTAGCTTAGGCACTAGGTAGGCAGCCCGGAGACTTCTATTCCAGTCTCGGCTCTGCTACTACCTTGCTATGTGATCTTGGATGAGTCACGGTCTCACTCCGGGTCTCGATAGCTCCATCTGTAAAATGAGCAAGCTGAGACATCTCTCACATTCTGAAATGCTAACGATAACTCCAGGAGCTCAAGAGAGAATGTATAGGTAAGTGCAAGCTGTGGGGAGGGGCCCTGTGCAACCCGCAGCCTGCAGCATCCTTCCGAGCAAAGTAATGTATTTGGAATTCAAAGATCGCGAAGGTTCTTTATTGCTGAAGGGGGAAAGGTCCGAATATTGCTTAGCAAATTACCATCTGCTAGGGGCACCATTATGCCTTGACACAACCATTGGTCAGCAAATTGGTCACATTATTGGTTAGTAAATTTCAGGCTGCAGAATTATTTATTGGCAAATTAGAGATGGCAGAATTATTGGTTGGCGAGGCCAGAAATGCAGCGATTGGTTAGCAAATTAGAGATGCCTGTTTTGGTCTGTGAATAAATCACGGCTGGTCAGGGTATTGGAGGCCAAATTAGAGGTGGCCGGGTTATTTATGGCCCAGCCAGGAAAGCAGAACGCACATTTGCCAGGCAGAGAGGGGGTCAGCCCTCAACGTGTGGGGTTACTCCTTGAGAGTGCCTCCAGGTTGGGCACTTTTCAAGGAGCAATTATTATTTTGTAAGCGCTAATGATGAAGTGGTCCGAGCCACGTTCTTGTCCTGCACCTTCTAGCCCCCATCTCCCGCCTAAAAGATGTTGGCTGGCTTGGAGCGGGTCCGTGGGCAGAGGCTGGAAGTCTAGCCTAAGAAAAGATTTGAGCAGAACTCCTTGCTAGTGAGGGAGCCAAGTCTGATCCAGGAGAATGCTCGCCACAAAGATTTCCCAGGTTACACTCAGCCCCAGCCTTGAATGGGGAGCCGCCGTCTGTGTGGAGTACCTGACCTCAGGAGCCCAGGACTAAGTTGAAACTTCTTTTCTCTGAGCTTCTGGCCAGACCCCAGTTTCCTGGGAAGTCTACTTCTTCCCTGGCAGTCTGTAGCATCTCACTACTGTCTAAGCCTTTCCTGTCTGGACTGCTTACTACTCCAGTACTTTGAAACTGCTTTCTAGTTGCTCCTGACTCTTGATGACTTTTCACAGTTCCTTTGCGAGATGAGGTCAGGACTCTGTGCTCCAGTCATGGAGCCTGGCACAGGACTGGGCATATGTAGGTACATATTGATGCTTACATGGATGGATGGATGAATGGATGGATGGATATGTGTGTGTATGTGTGTGTGTGTATATGTGTGTATATATATATATATATATATATATATGAATGGATATATGGATGGATGGATGGATATATGTGTGTATGTGTGTGTGTGTGTATATATATATGTGTGCATATATATATATATGTATGTAGGGATATATGGATGGATGGATGGATATATGTGTGTATGTGTATATATATATATATATATATATATATATATATATGGGTGGATATATGGATGGATGGATATATGTGTGTATCTTTGTATATATATATTTATATGTATATATATATATATGGATGGATATATGTGTGTATGTGTGTATATACACATGGATGGATATATGGATGGATGGGTGTGTGTGTGTATGTGTGTGTGTGTGTGAGTGTATATATATATATATATATGTGAGTATATATATATGTGTGTGTATATATGTGAGTGTATATATATATGTGAGTATATATATATGTGAGTGTATATATATATATGTGAGTATATATATATATATGTGTGTATATATATATGTGAGTGTATATATATACGTGAGTATATATATATATATGTATATATATGGATATATATATGGATACATGGATGGACGGATGATGAACAGATGAATGATAAAAGGATGGATGAGTGGATGGATGGTGTTTGGATGGCTGGATAGAAAGATAACGTCGCTGGTATTTATAGAAGCCAGAAATGCCCAAATGGAGAAACTTGGAGCTTCACAGTTCCAGAATTAGAAGTGATTTGAGGCCATGCAATCCACCCCCACCCTTGCCTAGCCCAAGTTTTTAAACGAAAGACCAAGAAGGCTATTGTTTGCCGCTGTTCACACTTCCTGAACCATAACGGAAAATCAGCCAAGATCTCCCAGTTACCCCCAAGGGCAGTGAGACCACTCCTCTTCACTCTTCAGGAGAGAAGTTTGAGGGAGAGCCCAGGAGGAATCTGGGAGCTGAAGGAGCACAATGATGGCAAAGGGAGCTTTTGACCTTTGTGGCCATCATGAAGTCCTAGATGAAACAAGGGTACTTATCATCCTGGTGACGACAGGCTGAGTTTTAATTTTCCAAAGCACCTGCCTACTCATCTGTTCATTCATCCCCATCTCATCTTACAGGGTGGCTTGATGGGGAGTCTTCTCTTCATTTTATATGTGAGAAAGCTGAAGTTCAGGGGGAAGGAATGGTTTTCCAAGGGGCCCACAGTGAGTTGCAGCTAGAATCCAGTCTGCTAATCACTGCCTCCACCCACCCCCGTCTCCAGCCAATTGACCTGCCCCCTCTTCCTTTCCTCCAGTTTGTGATTCCCATGAACATATTTGCACAGCATAAGCTCTGCATTGGTTGAATTGAAAGAACCCAATGATGATAGAATTCCATTCTATAAGCTCAACAGTAATCCTTCACATTTGTGCTTTCCAGGTCCCTTTCTGGATCCCCTGGTTATTTCATTTATGCTCCAGAAAGGCAGCTCTGATATTATCCATTACTGGCTCTTAAGTTTGCTTTGTTTCCAGACATGTTCTCTGCTCTGCTCTCTGCCCTGGCTGGGTAACACTTGCGGATTTCAATCTCTGGACTCCCCTTCCCTCTGGCTTCGACTAGGTTTGGTCAATAGGAAGTACCAGCAGGATGTGGGAAGGAAGAAAGTAGGGGCGTTTGTTCCCCAGTCCCTCTGTGCTTTGTTTCTGTGTCTCTGCTGGAGCTAAACCCCATCATGGATACTCCAACCAGGTGGGCACCTCTTCCAATTCTAGATCGTAACTGGGCTCCAGAAAACACTACCTCCTCTCCTCTTTCTTTTGGCTCTAGGGGTGGTTACAAAGTAAATTTCTGGGGCAGGGGATCTCAGCACACCCTTTGCCAACTCCTTTAACCCTGCCAACACCCTTGTCTTCAATATCTTGGTTGAAATCTGTTCATTGGAACCATCCGTTGACAGAAGGGCTGCTTTCCATTGTCGTCTTAATAACCACTGAAAGGCATCTCCTCGGGAGAATGTGCTCAGGGTGGATAACTATGTCCCAGCTTCCTCCACCCTCAAAACCCACCACCAGCTACTCATCTGTGCCTTGTGACTGGGTCGTGATAAACCCCACTGCGACCTCCAGCTGGGGACTTCCCCACTCCTTCCTAGTTTCCTTATCTTTTCAATGGGGCGAGTTACCCTGTTATGGCAATTAAATGAGATCATGTGTGTTTAGTGTCTGTAGTGTAGAAGGCACTGGTTAAATGAGAGACATATTATCACTCCTCATGGTAACCACCCCCTGTTGTTGGACATTTCCATTATTTCAGCTTTTTGTCACCATAAAGGATACTCAGGTGAACCTTGTTGTAGATAAAGCATTTTTCACGATTAGTATGATTTTTTTAGGACCCATTCTTGGCCCCAGTGCTCAGCTGAGTCAAAGCCAGGTTGGTAACTTTATAATTGCGGCCAAAATCAGTCTTCCAAAGCTGCTTTGCTGTGTGGGTTTTAATGGTAGCAGGCGCCATTTACGAAGTGCTTACCGGGTGCCTGAGATCAGCAGCTCAGACCATCCCTCTGAGGGAGGTCTTTCGTTATTCCCCATTTTCAGGATGGAAAACTGGAAGTAAGAGCAGTTCAGTCGCTCGCCCAAAGTCACGGCGTCTGGTAATAACACCACTGGAGATCCAAATTCAGCCACCTGACTCCAAAGCCACCACTTTCAACTCCTTACTGCTCTGTCTCCATCTGTGGCTTGGTTCCAGCACCAGGCCTTTGAATCCAAGCCAGGGCAAAGAACCCTCCATGCACTCCCAAGAGGCTGTGCTTGCCTGGGCTTAGCTGGAGCAGGGAGGCAGGAGTTCTGTCACCGCCCTCCCCCATGCTGGGCCACCTCAGCCTCTTACAGCTCAAGGGTTGTCTGGGTAACACAATCCTAGAGAGTTAAAAGAAGGAGGGGCTTTACAAAGCCCCAAGGGCAAGCCCTTTGATGCACAGGAAACCACGGGGTATTTCCCTCCTGGGGGCTTTTCTAAGGCCCCTGGATCTTCTGAGGCTGGACAAGGCAAAGCTGAAGGAGCCCTGCTGTGGACGGTCGGTCGGGGGACTGGGAGCAAGCGGGACTGTTCCTCCCACCTGCTTTGCCTTTCCCCCAATCATCAGTTTTGCAATGTACTGTTGAAAGGCCCATTGTGCAGATTTGGCCGCTGAATCTTTGCAAGCCCAAGTCTTCTGCAGAAGCCCAAATCTACAGCCTCCAGCGTTCAGATCTCTGAGAGGGGGTCTTCGAGCAGCTGGGGGAGGAGGCATACAGACTTTTCCAGCCGGAAGTGCTCCCCCGGCAGCCCCCAGGTGCTCGCATCCTGCCGTGTCCTCCGTCGGGATCCCAGGACTTTGAGGACAGGCACTGGCCATCTGCCTCCCTATCTCTGAAGAGAGGTGGCAAGAGCCACACTAGAAGATTCAGAGCAAACACCGGATTTGTTGGGTCACAAATCAGGCCAGTGGTAGCAAACCTAGTCCACAGCTCTGTTCCCCTTCTGGGCTTGGCCAGGGAGGAAAGGCAACGGCTTCCCCAGAGCAGATGGGGTCCTGGCCCCATTTGGTCTTGGCCAAAAGCTGTCTGGTGCAGCCCACCTTCCCCTTCTCCCACCCCAGGGACCTCCCGGGTGCTGAGAGCCAGCCTTGGCACAGCCGTGGGGACCATGCACTGGGCCCAAACCCATGACCATCTGTAAATTGTGCCCAGCCATATCTTTAAATGTTTATTTTTGAGAGAAAGAGAGAGAGAGAGGGTGAGTGAGTGGGGAAGGGGCAGAGAGAGAGAACGGGACAGAGGATCTGAAGCGGGCTCTGGGCTGATAGCAGAGAGCCTGATGCAGGGCTCCAACTCATGGACCATGAGACTATGACCTGAGCTAAAGTCAAGAGTTGGGTGCTTAACCAACTGAGCCACCTAGGTGCCCCGAGCCCAGCCTTATGTTGTTTGGTCTGTGCAGCTTAAAAAAAGTGAGATCTTGGCCAAGCTTTAAACATTAGAAACATGATAATCAAGTTTTCTGACGCTGTCGAAAAACCCAAGAGGAAAGTGACAGATTTTTCCATTTACAGTGATGTTACAAAATTGCCTAATCCAATAAGTGAATCTAAAGCTTTATTTATGGTTTGGAACAAGTCTCTTTACATAAAAATGACAAGTCAGTGATATAATAGAGTATGAACATAAAGAAAATTGTGACATGTTACACATACACACACACATACACACACATACACACAAATGACTTGAAGCTTGGGACACATGGTCATACATCAGGATGCCCCTAGAACAGGCCAGAAAGAAGAATGAGTCTGTAGGTCTGTAGGCATGTCTAAAAGCATCTGGTATAGCAGAATTTCTGACTCCTTCAAGTGGTTTCCTGAGCAGTGGGGTTCAAACCAGTGACCGACAAATTGTCTTTTTGCATAAAAGCCCCTGGAGAATATGTTAGGTCCCAGAAGCTTTGCCATGAGTTAAGAACTCCAACTTGATAGATCTGTGGTTTCCCACCCCTTGTCCCCTGCCCTTCTCTTTCCTTTTCTGCACCAGGCGGCTTCTCCCTCACAAAAAGAGAACACGTGTGTCGTTGCATATTTTTCTGGAAACCTGCTCCCGAAACTGTAGTCATGACTCCCGGTAACAACCCATTCCTGCAGTTCAGAGATCTTTATAAGCCTATTTTAGGCATTTGATTATTGCCTGACTAATAATAGGGATGCGTTTTGTCAAAGAACAGACTGGAGGATATAGTAGAAATCGTAGTATGTAATTGCTCAGTGACTGCCATTGAAAATTCCTAGTTACTGGAGTAAGAGAGCCTCTTTCTCAGGTGTGAGGCGCTATTTTTTCACGTAATAATTAGGCTGTGAGAAAGCAAGCAGAGAAACCCACCCAGAGAGCAAACTTACAAAAAGGAAGGAAATAGGAAGGAAAGGAGGAAGGGAGGAAGGGAAGAAAGAAGCAAGGAAGGAAGGAAGGAAGGAAGGGAGGAAAGAAGGAAGGAGGAAGGGAGCAAAGAAGGAAGGAAGGGAGGGAGGGGGGAAAGAAGGAAGGAGGAAGGGAGGAAAGAAGGAAGGAAGGAAAGAAAGAAAGAAAGAAAGAAAGAAAGAAAGAAAGAAAGAAAGAAGGAAGGAAAGAAGGAAGGAAGGAAGGGAGGGAGGAAGGAAAGAAGGAAGAAAGGGAGGGAGGGACGGAGGGAAGAAAGAAGGAAGGAAAGAAGGAAGGAAGGAAAAAAGGAAAAAAGGAAGGAAGAAAGGAAAGAAGGGAAGGAGGGAGAGAGAAGGAAGGGAAAAATGAAGAGGGAAAAACAATTCTGAAACACCTGTTGTGTGTGCTCACACTGCCTGGGGGAAGGGGGAGCTTGTGGGGTTAGAACCCAGGTTTTTCGGACTCAAAGCATCTTGTCCACCGAAGGGTTATGACTTCATGAACTGCAGGACCCCCTGAGGCTCAGAGCCTCTTACAACTGACCCATATCTCATCATATTTTAAATCCAAATGCTTGGATCCGATGTCTATATTTGCATGTGATCACGTAGGACAGTGACTTGCAACCTTTCCTGAAGCAGCAAAATTCTGTCTTCAAGTGATAACATCTGGTGGAACACCAGTGTGCATTGTGGATAAAGAACAGAGCTTTGGTTGCACCAGAGGTGGAGAGCAGGGCCAGCTCCTTCCCCACCCTCTCTATGCTCTGGGTCCAAATGGTAACTGCTGAGTCAGTTCCAGGGACTCCAAGCATTTTCTGTGAACCCAATTTGGAAATCACACCGTTGAACACTCATTAATACTTCAGTAAGACAGTCAACCTCTAACTCACTTTAGATGATTCCTCTTCTTCTCCATGGGCCCTGGGATGGTGATCAGGGACATAGCAAGGGGTCTGCCATGGTAACGGCACACGGGTTCGTGGTGCTAGATAGGAATGACAGGTTCATTCACGAGCACAGGTGAGACTCTCTCTGTTGACTCCCAGAAACACCTGGGTGAGTGAGGTGTCGCGGGGGGCTGGGGATCAGCATCTTGGAAGAAGCAAGAGTCAACAGAACATAGGTGATAGCCAAGGATGTCATTTACCAGTTCCCTCAGTTGGACAATTCAAGTTACAAGGACATTCCTGGTTACCACAAATATTTCTAAGAGTAAAACATATATTTTTATTTTCTGTTCTATTTCTTGGTTGACCAGCCAGAGTTCCAAGTAATTTCTAGCCTTTTTCCTCTTCTTGGATGTAGACCTTTTTTTGAGAGGGATGGTGAGGATAAACACCAAGGCTCTGGAAGAAACAGCTGATGAGTCCTCACCACCTGAAGGCTAGCAGGAGCCTCCAGACAGTTCCCTGGGTTGAGGTCCACCCCCCGCCCCCCTGTTTCCTGCTTATGGTGTCCTGATGTCCTTATGTCAAACAGGAAAGAGGGCAGTGTAGACATCTGTGAAGGGAGGGAGCAGAAGGGCAGGTGAGCTGAAGGTGAGTTGGTGAGATAGAGAGGGAGGGGCCATTGCTAAAAGAAGAGAAGGAGTCACGCCAAAGAGCCCTAGGCCTGTGTCTGGGCCTCTCCGCTCAGTTCCTGTTTGGCCCAGAGAAGCCCAGTTCAACATTTTTGAACCTCAGTGAACACTGTTTAAAAAAGGAAACTAATCCTTGTTTAAGATACCTACCGGGAGTTTTGCACTGTTCAGGCGGGACACCGGGAGAGAAGATACTTTGTCACTCTCGAGCAATTGTTCTCAATTGCTGGTGGTCCTTTTGTCCCCCACTCCAGGGGACATTTGGCAATGTCTGGAAACATGTTGGACTGTCACATGTGGGGAGGAGGGAAGGTGCTATGGGCATCTAGTGAGTACAGGCCAGGAACGCTGCTTACATGCCCCCCGCAAGGAGGAATCGTTCGTCCCAATGTCAAGAGAGCTTGGGCCTGAGCGACCCTACGAGGTGCGTGATTTAGACAGAGCCAGCTGTCAGGGGACACCAGGGACAGGTCACAAATGATGGCACCCTGCTCTTGCTTGGGTCCGTGAGACGACAAGGAAAGGTCTCAGACCCCCATTGCTGGACTTTCTCTGGAGTTCGAGCCCAAACAAGTTGTTGACTTTGGATGAAAAAAAACGAAAAACAAAAAACCCCAAACCATGGCCCTGATCGCTAAGAGAAATGTCTTCCCCAGCCTAGCGGCCAGCCATGTAAACACTGACAGCCTTCTGAAGAAATTCATTAATCACTGGGGATCTCATGACCCATGCTTCCCCACTCAAATTCTTCCCCCCTCCCTGGATCCCCACACCCCTCAATTGCTAAGTGCCGCGGCCTCCCCTTCAGATCCAGATTAGACCTTATCAGCCATGTAGGGACCAATCAATTCAGATCACTGGAAGATTGAGCCCCCAGATATTTCGTGTGTTCTGTCCCCAGCCGCCCCAGTTGCTGGCCACCAACAGAGCAGATCTGGCTTTAGGTGATATCCTTCCATGTCCTCAACCAGAGACATTGAGATAATAACTTTCCAAATATTGTCTTACGAGATGCCTATCACTGTAAAACAATATTTTGTCATCAGACAGTCAACAAGAAACGGTATCATCTTGCAGACACTGGCAGGTTGGTGAAGGGAGGCGAGGTCACCACGAGGCGGGGAGGGTTGGAGGAGGCAGCCGTGGGGTGAGACGGTGGGCTTCCGAGAGACTCAACGGTCTTTGGGACAAGCGAGGGAGGCTTGGCCAGAGGAGCTAGTTTTCAGGCTGTAAATAACGAATGCCAAGTCAGAGAGGAAATGCAATTTGCCTTTAACGTAGGGGTGCATTAGAGGATGTAAGCTAGGAAAGACCCCTCCCCTCTCGCAGGGAGTTTACAGTCTAAAAAGGAAGCCACGAGAAGCAGATGCAGAACAAGGCAGACATGATTATGGCCAAACTGAGCTCACCGTGTTGCACCATGAGATGACCATCAACTTGAGCTTTTCAGCAAAAATAAGATACAGAACAATACGATGCTCAGCCCCAAAGTGACCGGGTCTAAGGTGCCTTTAATTTCCTCTTGGTGACGGAGGGATCTTGATGGACGTGAGCTCCAGCTCCATCAGCCAAGGATTCTGAGTCTGGAGATGGGGAAGGAAAGGCAGAGGAGGGAAATGTCCAGAAGAGGATTGAGAGACAAAGGTCAGCTCCTGTCAGTGGGGCCATAAAGCCGGGCCACTCGTCAACACCAACCCCGGCCATCGGAATTCCCTTGGAGAACTCCCTGTGGGACTCTTTCTGGGGGGGATCTTCACAGGCCCCCCGGATGGAAGTAAAAGAGCCATGGGCTTCATTTCGCTTTGTTGTGGTTTGTTTGGGGGTTTGAGGGAGGGCAGTGTGGGGGTGTTTTTCTGCTGCTCCGACATATTGAGCCAAGCCCCTCGTGGTTCTGGAGTGAACCTCGAGTTGTGATGAAGGGCCAGGCACCCGTCACACGGCTGGCTCGGCCCACATTCTGACTCTGCCACCTACCACTGACTGTGTGACCTTGGGCAAGTTTCTCAGCCTCTCCATGCTTTGGCTTTCTCATCTATGAAATGGGACGTCAGGAAGGCTCTTGTAAGGATTACGAGAGCTAATCACATGTAAGGCACTCAGAACCCTGCCTGCCCGACACACAAGGAAGCCACCACAACCGCTAGCTTTTGTTAGGACCCTAGAGTCCACTGGAGGATTAAATGGGAAGTTGCGTGGGATCCCCATTAACCAGCTCTGGACACCGGGTCTGGCTTACGGTCCAGTGGGGAAGGCACAGACCGACTGATACTCTCAAAATACGCTTTCAGGCAGTGGTAACAGCTTTGAAAATGATCATCGCTGCAGGAAGAGGAAAAAGTAAAGCAGGAGGCTAATAGAGCCCCAGGCTGCGGCAGACAGGGTGGCTGGCAGGAGTCTCTGGCCGGGGCGACATCCGAGCCGAGACTGGGAGGAGGCAAGAGAGCAGAGTGTGAGCCCCGTGCACAGTTTAGTGCAAGTGCACGGACCCCCCCGGGAAGCCGCAGGCTTCTTCCTTGTTCTGGCCTCCTTCCTCTTGCACAGAGGAGCTCGGTGGCCTCCTGGATGGACTCCCTGCCCCCTGCTCCTTTCTGAGCCACTGCCCAGCCTGCAACTGGGGGAGTCAGTTGCTAAACATAAAAGGGGACCTTTGGGGTCTCTTTCTTCAGCTCCATGGTGTCAGATAGACAGACTCACTCAAGGAAAGGGGCAGTATTTTCACATCCTCGCGCCATTCAGAGGGAGTTCTTCGGTGACCCCATCGGCCGTGCAAAACCCCTGGACCTTGAAACCCAGGGTCCCAGGTTCAAGTCCTGACACCTGGCCTTCTTGGCTGGGGACCGTGATTGGATGATCATGGAATGGACTGTCCCAGCTGATGGAAGTAACGGTGTTGATGAGGACGATAGGGCGATAGGTATCGATTGCACTGCCGTGGGCGGACCACAACGGGCGGTAACGCTAGATCCTGGCCGACGTACGAAATCTCCCCGAGCCTCAGTTTCCTCCAGGGTGAAGAAGGATAACCGCGCCAGGTAGAGGGGTTGCCTGAGGATGTAACGAGGCAATGGGCGAGACCCCCAGGAAGCGACGACCTCACACCAAGAGCTGCTCGAGAGCAGGGTCACCCAGCGCCTTGCTAACTGTTCCCATTACATTTTTCGACTGGAAGGAGAGCAATTTTGAGAAACTACAGTTATCTGAAGTTCTTCTTCATTATTAATTTTATAGAGAGTTATTGTGTGGGCCTGCCTTTTTTTTTTTTTCTGGTAATTAGATGCTGTAAAAAATTTTTAGTGATTTTCTCTTCTTTGCAATTAGAAATAGCGATTAGAGTATCTTTTATATTACATGGCATTTTTCCTTTAAACAATTGTATACATTTTGTATTCTTTGCTTTCTCCATACAGACTTTAATGAGAATGGATTCATTGTGTGCCATAATTTGCTATTATTATAGCGTGTCATGAAAATGAGTTATTTCCGTCACAGAAATATAATGCCCAGCGTAATGTATTTTTTGCTGGTGGGTTTTTATTTTTTCCCGCTAGGGACAGGGGCAGTGTGGTTGCCAAGTTGAGAACCGCTTGAGCCTGAAAGGCTGGGGAGCTGCAGAGGGAACTCGGCTTTCTGGAGCCTTCGAGTGGCTCCCTACTTTCGGCCACACCGAGCAAAGCGGGGAGGCGGTGGAGAGGTGGTTTTCCGCATCTCATTCGAAAGCACACGGGGTACTAAACAGTTGGTTCCCAGCAAACGGCATCTGTTCAAGCCCGGCTTGGGGAAGCCAAGAACAGACCTGCTTCTTAAGACTGAAGCAGGCTGTGTCGTCACTGGAAGTCGCCTGTGTTTCTCCCGGCCGCCGAAGGCGAACCGTAGGCCCAAGAGACCCTGCCTCAGTTGTCGGTGGGAAGGCCTGGTCTATCCCGCAGGACATGTCAGTGAGCTGGGGATCCTGGCCTGCCTGCTCCCGCCTTCCAGCTGCACGTGGGAGCCAAGGCAGGAAGGGGGAGGACAGTCTCCCCGCAGCTCGCAGAAAGATGGGGGCCCAGTGGCTGGGCACCCCCGAAAACAGGCCACCTCCACGCTCCTGCCTGTCAGTTAAAGCGTGCTCAACCGGAGGGTGCTCCCAGGGGACACAGATGTCACTTGGACGTCACGTCTACATTCTAGGAAGGCAGGAGCAGACCGGAATACACCGGCCATATTTGGCGCTGGGCCGATCTCTGCACTGGGAGATCTCAGAACCCTGGTTTCGGGTGGATGCCGTGGAATTGGAGCGTGGGGGGCATGCCACGTGTGCCAGGGCGGGGTGGGTCCCAGCAGGAAACAGATGGCATGCTCCAAAGGGGACATGGAGAGTTTATGACCCTCCCCCCCCTCCCCCCTCCCCCCCCCCCGCCACAGGTGTGGGCACTGGCAGTTCTGGAAGCACCGGAGCATCCCGTGTGCAGAAAGCACCTGATGTGGGTGCGGGAGAGGCAGTCGGGGGGGCTGGCCCTCCTCCCCTCTGGAGCAGCCGGGGGAACTCACTCTTCCCCAGAGAGCAGGGTGCTAGAGGGTGACAGCCCCCCTCCTGCCCTACAGTCTCCAGCCTGTAAAGCCGGTTTCATCTCCCCTCCTTCAACTGTTCCAGCCGCCCTGGGAGGCAGCCTGGGGTGGGGGTGGGGGGGCAATGCTTCCCATTTCACCGAGAGGAAAATGGGAGCTTCAGTAAGTGGCCTAAAGCCATAGCTACCCGCCTGGGAGAGTCCCAGCACCTGCGGGAGGCAGAGAGTAGGCGGATGGAGGGAGGGGGTCAAGGGCGGAGCTGGCTGGGCCAGACCCTCAAAGTCGCCTCCTGAGCACGTTCACGCACAGCGTGCCCTGACGCGTGTCCCGATTAAGACACTAGAATGTGCCAGCCAATTGCCGGAATTCAAATCCCAGCTCTGCTGCTGGCCAGCAGGACCTTGGGCAAATCATCTAATTTTACGGTGCCTCAGTTTCCCCATCTGGAAACTGGGGAGGAGAGCGTCTCCCTGGTGGGTTATTATAAGGAGGAAATGAGCTCATTCAGGGAAAGCCAGTAGAGCGGCGCGGACAGACTCCTGCATTCACTTCCCCCGTTGGTGTAGTGTCCCAGGTGCAGGTTCAAGGGTGAAGGGGCTGTGACCCCTCCAGCAAAATTTGGTCAGCTGAGCCTTGCACCTGTGAGCTTGTGCCTGTCCAGAGAGTGTGCCTTTCCTGATTCAGCCACCTGCAGGGGTGCCTTTTTCTAATTCCTAACAACATCTGCATTGGTTAGCACGGGCCTGGCTCTAGAATGCCAACACATTCAACGTGCTCGATGATTATTATTATGGTTTGGGGGCACCTGGGTAGCTCAGCCAGTTAAGCGTCCAACTGTGGCATCACGTCACGATCTCACGACGCGTGAGATCTGTGCTGACAGCTCGGAGCCTAGAGCCTGCTTCGGATTCTTTTTTTTTTTTTTTGAATTATTTTTTTTTAAATGTTTATTCATTTTTAAAAGACAGAGAGAGACAGACCATTGAGCCGAGGAGGTGCAGAGAGGGTGGGGTGGGGGGATGCAGAATCCAAAGCAGGCTCCAGGCTCTGCGCTGTCAGCACAGAGCCGGACTCGGGGCTGGAACCCACGAACGGTGAGATCATGACCTGAGCCAAAGTCAGACGCTTAACCGACTGAGCCACCTGGGGGGGCCCCGAGCCTGCTTCAGATTCTGTGTCTCCCTCTCTCTCCGCCCCTCCCCCGCTCACACTCTGTCTTTCTCTCTCTCTCTCTCTCTCTCTCTCTCTCTCCAAAATATGTAGAGACTAGGCTCTATTTAGCAATTAGAATTTTGTGGAGATGATCAGAGTAAGACAGAATGTGTGGGTGTGATGCAGAATAAAAGAATATAACAAAAACAAACAAACATTAAAAAATAGTATTATGGTTTTTGGTCCCTACGATGCTCCTTTCCAGCTGCTCAAACTATCTGAAAAGGAGCAAAACCAAGCCTGGCTATTGAATCTGGAGGGAAAGGTGTGGTGTGGCCTTCAAGGGTGACACCCCAGTAGAGCCCTGTCAATAGCCCAGAGCGTGGCCTGGGGCTGCCTCTCAGATGCTCAGCCGGCCCACGGGCTGTCTTGATTCCCCATGCCCCCCCCCCCCCCAACCAGTCCCTGCAGGATGTGAGAGCAGATGAGCGGAGCCCAGCCCTTGCCCCTCGAGCTTAGATCTTAGAACAATTCCCTCTCGCTTCCCCTATGTGTGTTTGCGACACTCTCCCCAGCTGAGGACTCACATTTAAACAGGGCAAAGTGACATCCATCATTAATACCCAATGCTGTTGTATCGAGTTGTGTAAACATTCTCCTAGCAGAGGGCCCGGTACCCCCCCCTTGCTCGCCCCCTCCCCTTTATAATTGTTTTCGCTCTCCTAAACTCAGATGTAATTCAAGTAGGAGAAATCACGGCTGGATTACATCTGCAGCCAGGGAATTATTAGTATGACTTTTTGGTGGCGTGACAGTGATGTTTCGACAATCTATACATATTGATTTAGGTCGATAATAAACAATTTGATTAGCCTCCCATCCATGGGCTGTCATTTCAATCACTGACAGGGGGCCAGCAGAGTGGAAGGGAGGCAGCACACAGAAGTGGCAAGAATCCTCAAAATAAGAAACTCCGTCCTGATTAGACGCCAGGCTTCAGTGAATTGGACAAGACAGTTCAGCTGCCACGTTATTAACTCCCTGGGAAAATACTCGGTCCGGTCCCCGGGGCCAGCCCGCATATTCTGATGTGGGTCGATAAGCAATCTCCGGTGTATATGGAATTCAGACTGGAATCATTTGTCTCTGGCTCCTTTCTCCAAAGGGAGCCCCGTGGTCGGACCCGGCCTGCCGCCCCAGCACCCCACCCCCCACCCCACACACACTCTCCCTTTAACTAATGACCCGCCACGGAGGAGGCCAGAGAGCAGAAACCTCTTCCATCACCGAGAGACGCTCTCTCAGGTGGGCCTAATGATGGTAATGGCCTCCTTTCAATTTTTTTAAAAGTGATGCCCGCCCTGACATCTCGGGGGTGGATTTGTGTAAGTGATGGGCGCGCCCCTCGATGACAAATAGACACATGTCGCAGTAATAGACGCTCCCCCGACAGTGTCCACACCTGATGGTGACATCTGAAACGGAGCAGGGAGGTGACGCCTCTCCCAGGCCTCTCTGGGGGAGACAGAAGAATAGGTTCCACCCAGGGCGCCTGGGGGCCTGGTGGCCTGGACAGGCGCTGGCTCAGGAGGGACGAGGTGACATGGGGGCAGGCCCCAGGCTCCGCTGTGAACTGGTCACAGGTCACTAACTGCCGGAGTGCCCACGGCCGCAGAAACCCTTAGTGATGGTTTAGTGGATGTGGATGCCACGTCCTCCGGCTGCAGGCGGTGACTCTACAGGGCGCCGAAGGCAAAGCCTCGCAGAGGACCACACGGGCAACCAGCTGTTGGCCTGGACCTCAGCTCTCCGCACTCCCCACGGTCAGGAGGGCCGTGGTTCAGTGGTTAGGACCGGCTTTGGGTCAGGGCAATCGGGGAGTCGTCTCTGGAGAGTTACGTCACCTCTTTCAACGTCAGTTTCTTCTCCCCGTGTAAACTGAGGCAAACAGCTCCCTTGCACGTTTGTGGTGAGACTTTATTGCAGTCGTGCAGGGACAGGGTCCAGCACAGTGCTGGTAGCATCATATACGCCCACTAGTTACTATTTTTAGCATCAATATGAGGTAAGGAGGGCAGTGGGTGTTGTACATTTTTACTGACATGTTGTAATTTTCATTATGAGACCCCTCTTCTGAAAAATAAAATCTGAGAAACAGAACATGTCACATAGACAAAAGAGGATACTCTGGGGAATGTTGAGGCTGGAGCACCAGGCCTTGCCCACCTGGCCACGCCCCCTGGCCACACCCCCTTTCACCATTTCCCCCTCCTTTCACCCCCCCGCTTCCTGACCCCATCTCTGGGGAGCCCTGAGGGCCTTCCAGAACCAGTCCAGCACCTACTAGGTCAGTGGATAATGATATCAGAAGGCATAGGAATGGGCTCCTGGTGCCAGCTCCAAGACTAAGGGCCTTCTCCTCCCTAGAGGCCTTGGTTTCCCCAGTTGCAAAAGGAGGGCAGGTGGAGCCCTGAGGGTACCTCAGCTTTCAAATTCTGTGCATCCGTAGAGGGAAAATACTATAACCTGTAGAGTCCCATAAAACTGAATATTTATAACACCAATGCCATGGAGCAGTGGCCTCTACACTGTGCTTCACGCAAAAGGGCTTTGAGGGCTTCTGGGGAGGGGAGAGGTCAGGGAGCAGGGACCTGAGCCCCCATCCCCATAGGGCAGTCTGGAGCTCCACCCAGGGAACCTCTGTTCCGAATAAAAAGCAAAGGGCAGTATTGGTTAGAACTGGATTTGGCTGAGAGAGACCTCAAATAATAAGACTTACACAGAATCGGACTTTATCTTTCTTTCACGTAAAAGCTGGAAGTGGACTGTCCGGGCCTGGTGTGGCTGCTCAGCTGCATGAAGTGCTCAGGAACCCAGTTTCCTTCCAGCTTGCTGCTCCGCCATCCAGGTCAGGGGCTGACTCGTCTTCATGTTCCAAGATGGCAGCCCACAGATCCGCGTTGCAGGAAGTAAAATGGAGGAAGCACCAAAATAGATTGGGGCAAAAGCTGCTTACAAACTCTTTTATTATTATGATTAAACAGTTTTCAAATTTTAAATCAGTTTTAGAGTTACAAAAAATTACAAAAAGAGTACAAAGAGTTCCCATAGCACCCACCTCCAGTTTCCCCATTATTCACATCTTGTCTAAGTATGACATATTTGTTAAAATGACAGAACCAACACTGATACGTTAATATCGACTAATGTCTATACTTGGTAAGATTTCCTTCATTTTTACCTAATGTCTTTTTTCTGTACCGGGATCTCATCCAAAATAGCACATTAAGCGTACTCATCATGTCGCCTTAGGGCCCTCTTGGCTTTGACGCATTCCTCAGACTTTCCTCGTTTGTAATGACCTTGACAGTTTTGACGAGCACCGGTTGGATATTTTGCAGAATGTCGTTCCTTTGGAATCTGTCTGGTGACTTTGTCCTGATTAAACTAGGGCTAGGGGTTGGGGGAGGAAGATCACAGACATAAAGTATCACGGTCATCGCATCATGAGCACATCTTGGTTGCCTCCAGTTTTTAGTGATTATCAGTAAAGCTGTTACAAACATTCACATGCCATTCTGCTGTACAACATACCAACTCTTATTTATTTATTTACTTATTTTGAGAGAGAGAGAGAGAGAATGCAAGCAGGGGGTGGGGCAGAGAGAGAGAGGGAGACAAAGGGGATCCCAAGCAGGCTCTGAGCTGTCAGGGCCTGACGTGGGGCTCAAACTCACAAACCATGAGATCATGACTGAAGCAGTAACCAAGAGTCGGACACTTAACCCACTTAAGGGGTACCTGAGGTGCTGTTTATATCTGTTTCAATTTTACTGTGAACCTAAGAATGCTCTCAACAATTAAAGTCTTTAAGGGAAAAAAAGATGCCTTAAGCATCTCGGGGAACCAAGCGGGAATGGCCCATAGCCCTCCTGAGCTGTACAGCCCCGGGATAACAGGACAGGGTGGGAGCCTGCTGAGGGTTCTACACATTCCAAGGTCCATGAAACAGTCTGTAAGTTTGGTCAGATGCTTAACTGCGAGATCCTCTTTGAATTACAGCCCGGGACAGTTCAGTTTTCCTGCCTATGGAGTTGTTTGCTCGGGTTGAAAACCCCCCGTCCAGGGGCGCCTGGGTGGCGCAGTCGGTTAAGCGTCCGACTTCAGCCAGGTCACGATCTCGCGGTCCGGGAGTGCGAGCCCCGCGTCGGGCTCTGGGCGGACGGCTCAGAGCCTGGAGCCTGTTTCCGATTCTGTGTCTCCCTCTCTCTCTGCCCCTCCCCCGTTCATGCTCTGTCTCTCTCTGTCCCCAAAATAAATAAACGTTGAAAAAAAAAAAAAAAAAAAAAACCCCGTCCAGCTTTGTGGGTTTGGGGAGCCGCTCTTAGGGAGGCGGTGGGTTCTTCCGGTTGAGATCTTGACCTGCTTCCCTGGTTCTCGAGGCTTCTGAGAATTCTGAGGCAGATGGACGGGGATCACCTGGAATGGCCTCCAGGGATGGGCAAAGTTTTACTTTGGGTCAAAGTCAACACTTTGGAATATTTATCTGTTTGTCTTAATCTATAGAGCCTTCCAGTGATGCCAAGTGGTGTTTCTCGTTTAAGGAAGGGGCATGTTCGAATCTTCCTCAACTTCCCTCTTCAGAATACTTCTGAAGTTCATTATAAATTCAGAGGAGTTTCCTCCAGAAGTCCAGGGCCTGGGGCTGAAGGTGCTCACAGACAGTTCAAGGAAAGGGCTTGCCAGGCATTGCCCACGGCTGGTGAGCAGGTCAGGTGCCCTGCCATGCTGCATATCGATACAAATCATACACGTAGAGATCTTATGTACTCTGCCCTTGCTGGGGATCCTGAAACCATTTCCCTTCCCTGCCCCCCGCCCCCACTAGGGCCCAACTGTGTCTAGACAGCCCAAAAAACCCAAAATGTGATATCTCTGACTCTTTGGTCTCTAAGTTAAAACTTAGTCTTTCTGCTCCTTTGTGCCCCATAATAATTCCTGGCTTCCAGGACGGTGATAGCCCTTTCTTTTCTTTTTTTAGTTTATGTATTTATTTTGAGAGAGGGTGCACATGCACACAAGCAGGGAAAGGGGAGAGACAGAGAGAGAGAGAGAGAGAGAGAGAGAGAGAATCCCAGGCAGATCTGTCCACACAGAGTCTGATGTGAGGCTGGAACTCACAAACCGCAAGATCATGACCCAAGCCGAGATCAAGAGTCAGATGTTTAACGGACTGAGCCGCCCAGGTGCCCCGCGATAGCGCTTATTTCATCCTGCTTTGTCTTATTGTGAATTGGGTGCATCTCTGACTCCTAATCAGAAGAAAATTTGTTCAGGGTCTTGGATTTGTTCCCCTTTACTTTCTCTGGGTTGCTCGACATTTAGCTCCTGGATGTGGTGCGCAGCCCAAAGACCCAGTTTTCCTGCTCATCTAACCACGTGATCTGGGACCAGCTGTCAAATTCACCCAAGCCTCAGTTTCCCATCTGTACAATGGAGCCAACACACCTCTGAGCGTATGCATAAGTGTAAATAAACCGTGTAACGTACCAAAATGCCATGCCCCATGACCGGCCGTAGCAAATGTCCGGAAAGTGATGATGAAAACAAAAACAGATGCATAGGAGTGTCAGAGGGATGAGTTCACGAGCTCACGGATGTTTCTCCCCGGGACCGTGCAGGCAGTTAAGAAAAGGCTGGCGTTATGTTAATTTCCGTTAATATCCTCAGAGGATGTGGGGGACCAAGATGCACTGGCAAGCCTTGAAACACAATCAGATCCCGTTTTTATCTCCTTCGCTCCAGCTTTATTGTAGTGAAATATGTTCGTTCTGGCAGAGGGCAATCACCCTAAATAGACAATGCAAGAGGCATGAGATGCCAGTGGGAATTTTCAGTGCGTCCGTCCTGGACGCCCAGCTCCAGGCCGTTATGGTTTATGTATTAAAACCGCCCACAGATGTGATTGTGCACAGGCCTGATGGATATTTGCCTCGGTTAGGCTGCATTAGACTCAATTTATCCCCCAGCACTCATTGTTGCCATTGATTGATTTTTAAATTAGATGAAGGCAATCAGTAAATACCACCCAATCAAGTTCTAAAAACATACAGGAGATTAGACAATTTAGGGTAATCAATGGAAATATTCCTTGATTTGCTACCACTCAATTTTGACCATAAATTACAACGATAACTTGCGAGTTAGTGAGCTATAAAGCAAGTGGATGTGACAAGAAAAACTATAAGAAATGAATTAAGGGGCCAAAGAACAGCCACTGATGTTGTCCTATAATGAGGCAAAATGACTCTCCCTTCATGGCTGGCATTTCTGGTTGGGCCTCGTCACCAGTGTTAGGTCAAAACATTCGGGACAGCTCAAGATTCGCCTGGCTTTAAGGAGCAGGGGGTGGGGTGGGGAGGGGACGTGGAAAACTCGTGTGTGGTGGGGATAAAACCTACTAGTCATTCTCTCTCACAGATGAGTTTGAACGATAACTAATCAACCTCATTTTGTGGTTGCAAATAATGTCATGTAATTTTAGGCTCAAAACCCCGCGGTTTGCTAAAACCCTCACCTACCTCACAGACACTTTCAATGCTAATTTGAAAGTCACACTTCCGCACTGTTATTTCCTACAAAGTCTGAAATGTAACAATAATTAAATGTAATTTTAGACCAGAACTTCATACTCTTCAACAGCTATATTTGTCTGATTGTACGATCATCCTCCATATTTTTAAGAGAGGTGCATTCAAATAAGGGGTGGGGGTGGGTATTTTTCTTTCTCTAATGCAATGGGCCTAGGATTTAGCGGAAATGAATTTGCTTTGGGGGGAGTTCATGGTTTCATAGAAAATGGCAAAAACACCACAGCAGCTAGCATTCATTCACTCATTCACTCATTCACTCATTCATTCATTGGTGCACCTGAACATGGAAAGGTAGGTTGGCTGCTTCAGGTTTGCTCATCTCCTTTCCTTTCTTGGTGCTTTTGGGAGATTTGTAAAACTCAGAAGTGAATAATCAAACTTTACTACTCTGCCTATACCAGCAAATAATCTGAGAAGTTTCTGAGACATGAGGGTAAGCGGGCCGATTCTTCAACATTGTCCTGGGCAGTGGGCAGGAGGGGCCCAAGATGAGTCCCTCCTCTCTTCAGGACAGGAATGGCTTGTTGTGACATAGCTCTGCCCAGTGGGGGTGGGGGAGTGGAAGCCAAGAACGACTGGATTTGGGGACTGGACCAGGAAGTGAGGGGACCCCTGCTCTTCAGAGATCCCCAAAAAGACTCACGCCTGGGGGTCGGGACAGCCTTGGGAATCCCAGACAGTTGGGGACCCCCAAGTGCAGGGGCTTCCTTGGAAAGCAGTTGCCTGGGCTGGGGAGGACAAGTTTAAGGCTAAAGTTTCTTTCTGCAAGACTGGGAATTTACTTTTTCGAAATAAATTATCCTGCTCTGATTTTTCTAAATTAATACATGCCGACTGTAGAAAATTTTACAAATTCAGCAAATTATAAGGCGGACAATTAAAATCACCTATAGGGGCGCCTGGGTGGCTCAGTCGGTTGAGCGTCCGACTTCAGCCCGGGTCACGATCTCGCGGTCTGTGAGTTCGAGCCCTGAGTCAGGCTCTGGGCTGATGGCTCAGAGCCTGGAGCCTGCTTCCGATTCTGTGTCTCCCTCTCTCTCTGCCCCTCCCCCGTTCATGCTCTGTCTCTCTCTGTCTCAAGAATAAATAAACGTTAAAAAAAATAAAATAAAATAAAAAACATAAAATAAAATCACCTATAATCCTGGTACCCAAAATTACTACCACTTTGACGCATCTCCCTCCTTGTTTCTTTCCAGCTTTCAGCCCGTGTATACCAAGATAAAGTTAGCCTGTCTGGTACCTACTTTTTCATTTCACATTGCATAATAAGCATTGTCTCATACCATTAAATTTTCCAAATAACGGACTTTACGGATCCAAACTCCCCACGATAGTGGCAATACTTATCGAGGGCTGACTATAACGAAGAGTTTATGGGCATTCTGGTACTGCATCCTGGTAAAAGCCCCATGACGTAGTCAAAATTGTCATCATCCCCATTTGGCAGATGCGCGGGCTGGCGAGTAGAATTTGAGCAATATTCTCGTGGGTAGTGCAGCAGAGGCAGGATCCGGACTCCGCTGGTCAAGTTCTGGAGCCCTTGACTCCAGCCGGCCCCTACGGGATTTATGTGCCCGTAGGCTTGTAGACACAGAGAAAGCAACCCTTTTGAACACCAAAGGGAATCTGAGTCCTGGTCCCTGAGCTCTTTTCCACACCACGCCTGAGTTGTGTGATGTTTTTCAATGCTTCATTTGCTCACACACGCTCTCGCCTGGGAGAACGAGCGGCTCCGAGCCCGTCTCGGATCATGTTCGTTGAGAGAACACTCGGTGACAGTCTCCTCCCAGGGCTGTGATGAGCACCACACGAGGTCTTCTCCGGGAAAGTGTTGTACACGCGGTGTAGGGTGCTGTGCACAAGCAAAGGGGTCCGTCAACCAACTAACAGCAGTGCTCTCAGTCGAAGATTGCGAACGGCCAGGCGGTGGTCCAGATCTGGCTAGCAGAGGGGTTTCATTCGACCTACGTGGTGTCAAAACATTTTTGAGTTTAGTGGCTAATGCTGAAAATTTCAAGGGGAAAAAAAAATCCAGCGTCACCCCATTCTCTAGGAGAAGCAGAAGACACGACCGTTGGGTCCACATTCCCTCGTGGGACCAGAACGGCCGCCGCTGGTATGGACAGGAGGGGCTGGCCAGGCCACCTCAGACGTCACCGCTCCCTTTGTGTCGCACTGACCTGCCTCATCCATCGATGCCACTTGCCCTCCTGCCGGGGGCAGTGGGAGCTTACCACCCTCACGCTAAATATCTGTGGGAGATAGAAAGCCGTAAGCCCCGAATGGGATGGCTGGTCTCCATTTACTGTCACTTGAACATAGGCTCTGCAAGGTCCAAAGTCAGTTCTGTCATATTCCTGCTGCCATCCCAGCTGGTTCAAGCAGAGTAGGCACCTGTAAGTGTCTGTTGAATGGGTGAATAAATATGGAGGCTGAAGGAGTCTGTAAGAGGCAGGCGGTTACCAGCGTGATGCAGGAGAGAAGCCTGACGATCCAACCGGCATTAGCACCCAGCAGGGGAGGATACCGGTGCACACCAGGCAGGTGGACCGGGCAGGCCTCCGATGGGAGGTAGAAATGGCCAGAAGCCACCTGCCCACCTTGAATGAACTCCACTTCGCTCTCCTGCAGCAGGAGGGAGGGCAGCCAGACTTCGGACAAGGCTCTCGCAAGGCCTTCCGGGGCAGGGAGGATTCATCCTGCCTCAGCTCTGTCCTTTGCTTTGCAGGTTACAAAGCGTCCTCTTGCCTTGTCTTTCTAACGCCTCGCCGCCGTGCGGGGGGATGAGGACTCAGGCGGGCAGCTTGCCCGGTGTCGTGGTGTGAATAACGGGGCAGGGCTGAGCCTTCCCTTTGGGGCTCCTGGCTCTGGCCTGGCCCTCTCTGCCACAGTGCGGCAGCTGCCTCCAAGGTGGGGCTCTGTGAGGGCGGGGAGGGGCCCTCCTGAGGTCAAAGGCAGCACCCAGCAAGGGAATGTCTGGGTGCCGGTCCAGAGGCTCTTCCTCCCTCCAGCTCTAGAGTTACCACCTGTGAACAGAACCGGAGCAGCTATTTCCTCCCAAGGAGACCAGGTGTGGGGTTCTGGAAGCCCACTGGTTAAAGGTGGGCCTATCTGTGCCTACTCCTTGCCCTGCCCTTTCCCGGGCACTCCAGAAACTTACGTAAGTAACTCTCTGAGCCTCAGCTTTCCCTACCCGTGAAATGGGATATCAATGGTCCCCTGCTCCTTGGGGCTGCTGGGCCATATCAATACAGCCAGCACACCAAGAGCTAATATTTACGGAGCGCTCACTGTATGACAGGTGCCGTCCTAAGCCCTGGCCATGCATTCATGGGTCTTAGCACATAAGAAATGCCATATGAGCGCTTGTTAAATAAATCAGCTCCTCGTATCCCTATAACCTCAGCAGATAGGTTTCCTGTTGTCCCCATTTTACAGAAGAAACAACTGAGACGTAAAGGTGTTCTATATTTAGCTCGCCCAAGGATGTGAGGCTGTCAGGCAGAGGAGCAGGGATCCAACCTGGACAGCAGGGTTGCCGAGCACGTTGAGCTGTGCGAACCGGCTGACCCGGTGGGACCTCAAATGGTCAAGTAAGAGCAGGAAAGGGAGACAACGTGGGGGCACGTCCCAGGCTGCAGGTCTGGGCTCTCCCCGAGGCTGGCCCTCCCGGGGGGGGGGGGTCCTTGGAGGGCTGGGGGATTTAGAAGAATTGCCTGGGGGGTGACCAGGAGAAGTGAGCTTTACTTTATCATGGTACGGAACTAAAAGGGCAGACCAATTAATCACGGAAGTTTCTAAAAGTGCTTTTATTTTGCCATTTAGCATGCCAGCAAGATCATTTCCCTTAATGTATACTCCTGGTATTAACACGCCTTAATCCATCACACGCGGTATTATGAAATTACTGTGTTTTACTCCCGGGTCCTGCAGAAGATCATTAACCCAGCTCTTCTCTGGGCCATACATCACCGGAGGGATTACCTCATGGGTCCAGAGACCCCTCTCCCTCGGCTCGGCGATGGGGCTGCCCCAGTCGTTTTTCCTCGCCTGGCCTGACAGACGGGGCTGTTTGCATTAGTGAGCAGATGGCTCCTGAGTGAGAAGCCAGCGTCACGCCCTGCTCTGCACCTCTCCTTCCAGTGACCCAGCTTTCCAAGGGACACAGCTGAGAGCGAACGCTGTCCGCCCAAAGCCGCCCTCCCCCTACCTCTCCTGAAGCCCTCGGGCTAGCCGGGGACGGTGCTTCTCTGTCCTTAGGCTAGTCGGGGACACTTGCTATCAGCTCTCACCATTCCAGTGACTCGTTTCTGGGGGGCTCTGATCTGGGATCTGGGGGAGGCAGAGGGTGGCCATGGCATCTCACTTTACCAGGTCAAAGGGATCGCCCCACGTTGCCCTACCCCATTCCCCAGCACAATCCTTCCCTTGTTCCCCATCGCCCTACAATGTGCCATGGTCAAAGCCAAAAGATCTGACGTGTCTTCTCAATGTCTCTGTTGCTCTTATTGGCACTTTGACCAAAAAGCCTCCCAAACCCACCATTTTCTCTTTCCACCGCATCTACCCTAATCCAAGCCTGGATGGCCGTACTCGCCTCTGACGGGTCTCCCTCTTTGGACTCACCTCCCTGCCCTGCATTCTCCACAGAGCGGCCAGAGGGATCTTTCAGAAACAGAAAATTTCTGGGGTTCCAGAACTGTCCTATGTTTTGATGTGGGTGCAACACAGGCGAACACGTGGGAAAATTCATTGAGACGTTCCCAAGATGTGTGCACCAACGCACCCCCTAAATCTATTTAATACCTTGACCTAAAACGATTTTTTTAAATGTTTATTTATGTTTTGGAAGTGAGAGAGACCGCGTGAGCAGGAGAGGGGCAGAGAGACAGGGAGACACAGAATCTGAAGCAGGCTCCAGACTCTGAGCCTCGGGCTCACAGAGCCCGAACCAGGGCTCGAACCCGTAAACCGCGAGATCCTGACCTGAGCTGAAGTCAGGTGCTTGACCGACTGAGCCACCCAGGCTCCCTAATACCTCAATTTTTTAATGAAAAAAGAAAATAACATAAATGAGATCATGTCATATCCCCACTGAAAATCTTACAGTAACATCTCGTCCTTACATGGGGCTGTGGAACCCCCAGTCACGGCCCCAGACGCCTTGCCCTGCTGTCCTGACACCACATCTTGACAGGACCCCTTGTTCCCACCCTCCAGACTCCCTGTCCTTCTTTCCAGATGTGGAACCCACCGAGCCCAGGCCAGCCTCAGCTGACCTGCCCTTTAAAGCTTTTCTCCTTCGCCTATCTCCTTCATTACCATGGGCTTATTTTCTTGGTGGAACCTGCTGTTACCTGAAATCATCTTGCATATTTGTTATGATCTGCTCTCGTTAGTCTGCAACCTTCTCCAGAACAGGAGGCTCGGCTGTCTTGTTCAGCTCGATCGCCCCAGGGTCCTGCGCCTTGCTTCCTGGCCTCGCCCTGCCCATCCTCTGCCTGGTGTGATCATGATGTCACATTTGGACTCAGAGGGAAAGATGGCGGAGAGGGAGGTCGTGGTCAACAATGGCCATGAGAAAGGCCTTGGAGAGTAGCAGCCACAGCCATAGGTAATGGCTGTCTCTGCACGCGTTGAAATGCAAGGGCCTCTCTCGCTCTGGATTTCACTGAGCTAATCCCTCCCAAGTAATGGGACACCTGAACCCTGCGACATGTAGGCATGAGGAAGAGGCAGTTGGATTGAGCGTAGCTCTGATTCAAAACGCTTCATGTGGGCCATGGCAGTCATTTCAAAACCCCGGAAGTCAGGGGCGCCTGGGTGGCTCAGTCAGTTGAGCGTCTGACTCTCGATTTCGGCCCAGGTCATGATCTTGAGGCTCATAAGATTGAGCCCCACAAAGGGTTCTGCACTGATAATGTGGAACCTGCTTCAGATCCTTTGTCCCCCGCTATCTCTGCCCCTCCCTAGCTCATATTCTCTCTCTCTGTCTCTCTCTCTCTCTCAAAATAAATAAACTTAAAAAAAATTATAACACAAAACAGGAATTCAGGCCTCTGAAGACACTCATCTACATATGGACAGAGGAAGAGGATGGGCCAGGGACCAGCGCCTTCAGCTTTCACCCCTCATCAAGAGGGCACAGAAGACATAACTTCCACTTGGTGTCTTCAGACACGTGCCAATGCTGGGGTGCTCAGATGAATCACAGATGAGTCACTGGCCTCGCTCTGGTGGCTGGGGCCTGGGTCTATGATGCGCAGGGGTAGGAGGTGGGGTGGGAGGCACTAAGGGCTCCTCAGAGGGAAGAAAGTGTTCCAGCGAGCCTCTGGCCACCAATGGGGAAATGCCTCAGCTGACACATCAGGCCATCTTGGTTTGCAGGCATCTCTGGTCTTAGTTCAGGTCTCCCTGGAGGCAGATCCTGGCCAGATGCAGTGGTTCCTCAGGGCGCTGATCCCAGGAAATAAGGGAGGCAGTGGAGAGAGCGAGTCAGGGAAGGAAGGAAAGTCAACACGGTGTTTGTCAATAACCTGGGATGGCCGCGGACAATGGGCTCAATCCCACTTGGGCTCCCTAAGAAACTGTGCAGAAGACACCTTGAAATAATCACCTGGAGGACAGGGGGCTGGGCCATTTATCCACTCACAGTCATCTCCATCAGCCGAAGGTGACTCTGGTGCACGAACTTATGCACAGTCACACAGACACATGTACCCTGCCTGGTTGCACTGGCATTTGCTCAAGCAAGCTCCCTTGGTCCCTAAGTAAGAGAGAAAGAGAAAGAGGCAGTTGGCTGGGGTGGTAGGCTGCCTGCAACGCTGGTCAACTCAGGTGAGCCAATGGGATACAGGACAGGGCATCAATGGAAACTGCTGGGGAGCCACTGTAGTCACCGACTTGGGGACGGTCGTATGGTACCTCATGCTGTGGGTCGAGACTCAGCACCGTGTGTCCTTGGGGAAGATCCATTCCACCAGGGCATAGACTGCTGGACAGCAGCAAAGCCAACCGGCCCTCCCCACCTCCCCCGCCAGCCTCATCATCACCCCTTTCAAGGCCAATGTTTACAGCTCGGGTGTTGGGGGAATCCATCCTTTAGTAACAATCTTCATTGCTTAGTACACCTGCTAAAGGGCATGTTCTTTCATCACTTCCTCACAGAAATCCTGAGCAGCAGATACTGTGAGTGCCCCCACTTGAGACATAACTGAGGCACCAGGAGAGAGAGCCTCACACAGTAGAGAGAGCACACTCAGTTTATCTGAATCTGGAGCAAGGCTCTGAGCAGCTGTGGAGAAGGTTCCCCTGCAGAAGGGCTTCAGAAACCATCGTGAGTGGACCCGGCCAGGAGCCCAAGGTGTTTGCTCAATTAAGGTCATAGACCTGAGTTTAATTACGTGAGCACTTCAACTCCCCAAGGGCCATAGTCAGCACCCATCTGAGCCCTGCAGAGGGTTAATGCCAGAGTTACACATTCCCCTCACCTTCTAGAATGCAAGCCCCTGGTCAGAGAGGAGGGAGGGGGGCCTCCAGCTTGTGGCCACGGACCCTGGGCAGCTGCTCTGACAGAGGGGCAACAGCCAGACCATGGCATGTCAAGTCTATGCACATGCCACCAGGCCACAAGTCAGGACGTCATTGCTCTCTTGCCCTGGAACTTGGCTGTGCATGCTGGAAGCATACAAAGTTTGGCCTTCTCCCTGCTCCCAGGGTTGAAACTGACTGAGATAGATGGGGGTCATTACCATGGTTTCCTTTTCTACATCATCACCCCTGTGGACTCTCTTCTTGAGAAGGAAGGGTCTCAGAAAATGCCAGAAGAGGCAACTGTGAGGAGCTGACATCCACCGGTAGGCCAAGAAGGTGACACCATGACAGGTGGCTTTATCATTAGCCCCTTACTCGGATAGTAAGTTTGGTTGCTTTCCCAAATCATCAGGGAAATGCTTGGCCACAGATTCGTGATCAAAGCCCAAACGTTCCAGACAAATTTGGCAGAAAGTCAGAAACCACAACGAGGCGTATCAATAATTACAGATTGCATTGTTTTTGGAAGAAAGGACGTGGATGTGGGCTCTGGATTTGGTAACACCAACATCAAAAAGGCCTGATCGGTCAGGGTTGGAGAAACCCACAAAAGAGTGAGTGGTAAAAGCTTCCCTGGCTCAGGATAGGAGACAACGCGGGCTAGCCTTTGGGGGCTCCTGTAAATGGGGCAGGTGAGCTGTGGCTTGAGTAGTGGAGGGAGCAGCTCTGGGTGGGGGCAGCCAAGAGGGCCCATATCTGGTTGGACTCCATCCTAAACTCTCCAAGTGATTGAGCCAAGTTTCTTTGTCTCTCTTGGCCTTGGCTTCCTCTCTACCTACAGGGTGCTAGTTGTAAAAGGATGCATCACCTACAGGGCATGATGACTAGGGAGGAAGGCATTCACTCCCTTCCATGCTATTCGAAACAAGGAGTCTCTTATCCCTGAGAGGTGCCCAAACTCATTGATTTCTGGCCAAAATAATGGAAATCTCTTACAATGTTGTGCAAGGCATCTTGGAGCCATGGAAGCCAGTCCTGATGTCTTGTCGGTGGCCAGTACAGCAGTGGGAAATGGGACTCAGATACTTTCCTGGCCTGGAAACTTGAGCTCACATTTAACCCTTTGGGTTCCTCAGAGACAAAAGAAAAGCTAAACTTCAGAGTAGCTATGCATGCCTCCAGGGATTCCAAAAGAGTGGATAATGAATGAATGCAATAATCCAAGCTGACCCTACTGCAGGGCCATTGGGTATGTTCCGTTTGCCTGAAATGCCTTCCCCTGAGTCCTCTCATGGATGTCTTTTCTCATTGGCCAGTCAAGGAAGCCATCTTTGGCCATTCTAACTAAGGTTTCCCTATCGTTCTCTCTCAGTATCCTGTTCAGGTCCGTCATAAAATGTGTATTTAACCATGGCTATTTGTTGCCTCATCACTTGTCATCTGTCTTTCCTACCAGTCTCTAAGCTCTTAAGGGTGAGGATTCTTTGTATGTTTTGCTCACTACAGCTTAACTAACTGGTGCCAATCACAGGATGGATGGATGGATGGATGGATGGATGAATAGATAGATGACTAGATGGAAGGAAGGAAGGAAGGAAGGAAGGAAGGAAGGAAGGAAGGAAAAGGAAGGGGAGGGAAGGGAAGGTTGGATGGAAGGAAGGAAGGAAGGTAAGAAGGAAGGATAGATGAATGGAAGGATGAATGGAATGTTACCATGAGGAGCAAATGAAAGAGAGTGGACATACTTCAGAAATTGTGAAGTATTATATTAACATAACACATCATTGTAAAATGTTAGTGCCTTGACACTGTGACAGATGCTTTACAAACATCATTATCTCTGATCATCCAACTCTGCCTTATGGATGCTACTATTCCACTGTACAGATGGAAAAACAGAGACTCTGCGAGGTTGCCTAACCTAAGATCACAGGCTGTAAAGGTAAGCCCACTGCAAAGCTTATACTCTTCCCACTATACTCATCATTAGAGAAAATGTCCGGTAAAGCCCTGTGGCTACCAACAAGTTGCAGCTAGATACCTTAAACAAAATATCCCCAAAGTAATTCTTGAGTTACTTTGTCTTCTTCTGGAAGCTTAGTTTGCCTCCTTTCTCATGATAGGTTGTCCTTTCTCACTGCTGTCCTCAAAGACACAAGCGAGTACCATCTTGCCTATCTTACAGAGTTCTTAAGAGAACCAAGTAAGAGAGTAAATACAACAGTATATTGGGGAAAATGTATCAGCTTGAAGATATAGACATTCAGAATACGCTACAGTTCTTAGTGCTTACCACTTATTGCCAACTTCCTAAGGTGCCTAGTCAATGTGACCACATTTTAGTTAATCCTCACATAACCCTCTAAGGCAAAAATGCCCATTTTATGGAAATAGATGCCAGTTTGGAGAGAATAAAGATCTCCGTTCACTGCATTGAGTCGTCATGGGAGCAATCATCATGTTGACCTGGACCTTCTGAAAATGCAGATTCCTGGGCCCCTCTCAGATCTTGGATTATAGTCTCTGGGGCAGGACCTAAAATATGCATTCTTAACCAGGTCCCCAAGAAGAATGAGGTGATTGGCCAGTTTGGAAAATTACTGGTGTGGGAGAGAGACCACCTCTGGCGTCTATACTGGCTGGACTAGTGTCCCCCCAAAATTTATGACCATCCAGAACTTCAGACTGTGGTCTCTGGAAATAGAGCCTCTGTAAATGTAATTGCAATCAATTCTCGTTACTCACAGTAGTTATGTTCTTTTTTAAAAAGTTTACTTATTTTGAGAGAGAGAGAGAAAAAAAAAAGAGCATGAGAACGAGCAGAGGAGGGGCAGAGAGAGAGGGAGACAGAGGATCCGAAGCAGGCTCTGTGCTGTCAGCACAGAGCCCAACTCAGGGCTTGGGCCCACAAACTATGAGATCATGACCTGAGCTGAGATCAAGAGTCAGATGCTTAACCCACTGAGCCACCCAGGCGCCCGACACAATAGTTACATTCTATACAGCCGCTGCAAACCCTGAAATAGTGAATACAGAACCCATTGCCCATAGGAGAAATACAGGGTTAGGTTCCTGGGAGCCTCTGGTCACAATATTTTCATCAACCAATCATGTACATTTTTAGCATGTTTTAAGTGTATTTAAGTGTGTTTAAGGCACCTGGGTGGCTCAGTCACTTAAGCGTCCGACTTTGGCTCAGGTCATGATCTCACGGTTCATGAGTTCAAGCCCCACACCAGGCTCTGTGCTGACAGCTCGGAGCCTGGAGCCTGCTTCAGATTCTGTGTCTCCCTCTCTCTCTCCCCGGCTCATGCTCTGTCTCTCTCTCTCTCTCAAAAATAAACATTAAAATTTTTTTCTAATTAAAAAAAAGACATCTTCTTTACTATATATTATTGATTCATTAACCTTGAACTCATGGCCAACAGCACTGTAACTCATGCCTGAACGAAGCTAATCTAATGCATGTATTTTCTCCATAAGGCACATCACAGCTTTCTTGCTCATAGGAACTGGACAACATTTCAGCACTGGGGGCCATTTTAAATAGCAAAATCACCCACAAAAAGCACAAAGTTGAGAAAAATGTAGTAATAAATAAACAGGAAAGAAGGAAGGAAGGAAGGAAGGAAGGAAGGAAGGGAGGAAGGAAGGAAAGGAGGAAGGAAAGGAAGGAAGGAAGGAAGGAAGGAAAGAAGGGAGGGAGGGAAGGAGGAAGGAAGGAAGGGAGGAAGGAAGAAGGAAGGAAGGAAAGAAGGGAGGGAGGGAGGAAAGAAGGAAGGAAGAAGGAAGGAAAGAAAGAAGGGAAGGAGGGAGGAAGGAAGGGAGGGAGGAAGGAAGGAAGGAAGAAATGAACAAATGAACGAACGAACTTCCTTATGAAAGCTGAAACAAGAAGACAAAGATATCCGACATCAGTGGGGAATGTGCGTGCTGGGCAATTCATATTGTTCACTGTGCTGTGCGTGTCTGTAAATGACCACGTGTATTGATTTGGAGGTTACAAATACATTTTAGCGTGCAGGCGAATTAGCAAATATAGAGTCCACAAATAAAGACGATCTGCTGTAGTTCAGATGAGTTCATCCTGGGTCAGGGTGAGCCCTAAATGCAGTATGACTACCGCCCTTCTAAGAAAAAGAGAGGACACACAGAGACAGAGGGAAGAGGCTCCTTAATGGCGGGGACAGAGTGGAGGCGCACAGCGCTGAGGACTGCCCAACAGCCATCACAAACTGAGGCCAGGACAGATTCTTCTCTAGAGATTTCAGAGGGAACATGGCCCTGCAACACCTCGATTTCAGACTTCTGACATCCAGAACTGTGAGACAGTGAATTTCCATTGTGTGTGTGTGTGTGTGTTTGAATTTTTTAATGTTTATTTATTTTTGAGAGCGAGATACAGAGTGTGAGTGGGAGAGGGGCAGAGAGAGAGGGAGACAGAATCCGAAACGGGCTCCAGGCTCCGAGCTGTCAGCACAGAGCCCAGCAAGGGGCTCGAACTCACGAACCGTGAGATCACGACCTGAGCTGAAGTCAGAAGCTTACCCGGCTGAACCACCCAGGCGCCCCGAGTTTCTGTTGTTTTAAGCCACGCTTCTTGTGGCACTTTGCTCCGGCAGCCCTAGGAAACTAACACAGGGTCTGAACAGGCCAATGCCAGCCTGGATCCAGGAATGATGGGCCGCGTGGTTCCGGAGAATCCCTTCCCATTGGGGAGCCAGCCCAACTCCCAACTCTACAGCCTTGCCTCAAAGATCGATGAGAGAATGTTGGGGAAGAGTTTGGAAAACTGGAATGTGTGATATGGATTCAGCAGATTATTGTTCAAGCCCTCAGCACCCCCATTACCTTCCAGGGGCCTCTAGCAGCTTTCCCGAATGCCCTGGGTTCCAATAGGACTGAGCTCTTCACCCTTCCAGGCAAACGTCTGGCCCAGGGCTGCCTCCACACATTTATTCAGACTGTTCCCTATACCAGGAACCCCATCGCTCAAGTGCCACACCCTTGGTGTGCCAGCCAGATGAATTTTTTTTCTTCTCTGAAACAGCGGTGGCGTATAGGACGTCTCCCCCTGGTATCACACAGATATTACCTTCAGGAATAATTTGCCTGCATCTTCATGCAATTAACACCCTCGGGGCAGGAAATTCACGGTTCAAGTGTTTTTGCAAATGCCTGGTACACGGTAGGTGCTTAATAAATAACCTGGAGTGGTTCAAACACTCAGCAGTGGTGCTTGTGGAAGGCCTTCAAGCAAAAGAATATTTGGGCCAAAGGACCTTCAAGTTCCTTCCTAGTCTCACATGGGGATTTGGGGATTGTCGGGTGAATGAATGAATGAATGAATGGTTGATTTTAAGCCCCTCTTACAGCATATGGGAAGACGGAGGCTCTGAGGCAAACACAAGATCAAACGGCTCCTGGACTCCGGACCCCAGTCGGAAGGGCCGTGTTCTGACACTGTTTCTGGAGGCCGGTTCCGGCCCTACCGCACACCTGCATCAGGCTTCTGGGGTCCCTGCGCCCAGCCTGCCCTCATGAGGCCAGCGTGAGGGCCCATTTGATGGGCAGGGATGACTGCATACCTTTCATTTGGAACCAGGGGTTTTTCTCCACATCCCCTGATGGTGCATTCAGTCTGAGTCGGCTGAGGGGTCAGAGGAGCAAGGCCTCTGGGGGCTGCTGAACACCCCTGGCCTTTGGGGGTCAGCAACAGGAGGGCCCGACAGCTAAAGAGGTGTTGAGAAGGTGTGGGACGGTATTCGGGTTCTCTCGAACTAATTGGATATACATAAATATAGCCAATAGAATAGATATAAACAGAAACAAAGAGAGAGCGATAAAGGGTGATGGTGCAGGTCCCATCTGAGGACAGAAAACTGGTGTCCCAGCTCAAAGTAGGCGGGCAGAGAGGGCAAGTCACTCCTTCCTCCACATTTTGTTCTATTCAGTGGGCACCCGTCCGCCCACGCTGGGGAGGGCAATAGGCTTACTCAGTCTGCTGATTCAAACGCTAATCTCATCTGGCAACACCCTCCAGACCCCCCCAGAAATACCGTTTCATCTGGCACCCCGTATCCCAGCAAGTTGACACATAAAATGCACCATCACAGGGGCCCTTCCCAGGAATCCAGACCTTTGCTATGTGGCACGACAGGCACTGCCAGATCTGTACCCCCTCCCTACACCCTCTTAGCACCACAAAACATCAGAGCCAGGAGGACTCAGAGGGGCGGCTACCTGGGGGGTCACGCACGAAGGACCAGGCAGGATGCCACCGTGGGTAACCAGACCAGGTGTGTGCCTCCAGCGCAGGGCTGGCCAGCGGACTCCCCCGGAGAGCAGATGCTCTGCCCAAAAGCATTTGGTCGCCATCATCTGTAATGCTGCCCCAAGTACAAAGCCCCTGGTGGGCCAGGCTCTGTCTGGTGCCCATCGAATCCAATTCTCTGATTGTCCTAGTAGAAATTCTGACCCCCGGAGAGAAGTGGGGCCCACCCACGGTCACATGGGGAGAAACAGATGAGAACCCAGTTCTGCCCACACTCGAACCATCATCCTGTGTTTCTTTATCATTTAATCAGCAGATTCACCATGAGCCGGGCAAGGATGAGACACCGTCTGTTTCCAAGAGCTCTGGAAATCTGGACGTAGCCGAGCTGGAAGGACCTCAGAGAAAACCCCATTATACAGGCGGGAAAAGTGAGGCCCACAGAGGGGAAGAAGCCCATTGCGCTCACCCAGGAAACTGGCAGAACAAAGACTCAGGCTACAACGTCCCCAACTTGCGTGTGCATGTTGGAAGCGATGGCGTTCGTTTCTCTCAAGCCTTCAGCGAGGACCGAATGTTACTGGGAATTCTTGATGAATACATGGTTTAGGGATGACTTCAGACCCACAGATCCTGCTTTGGGACCTTGCAGGCTGGCATCCATTTACCCTTGAAAGGCTCCTGGGCTATCCACATTTCCCCCCAAATCCCTGAGCGTTCCCTTTAGGCGCCAAGTTCGATGTGCTCTCTTCGAACTCATAGTGTGTATGGAATAAACAGAAGGCAGCCAAGGTGAGTCATTTATTGACCATAAGCAACACAGGCCCCGATCAAGGACACATCAGCGCAAACCATGAAAAGGAAAAGGGGGAAGGGTTGCCCAATCCCTTTATTTAATATTAACCACATTATGTGTTTTCATTTGAGTTCCGAGAAAGAGTTCTCCGGACTCTCTGGTGTTCTATGAACTCAATCCAAAGTCAATCTTCCTTGAATCCATGGAAGCCTGCTTCCCGCGTGCCAACAGTGAGACGAGGGGCTTTGGAACCACGGTCTCTCATGCTAAATAAACGCTGGCTGGACCACCGCTTGGCGGCATGGAAGGGCCTTGTCCTCAGGGACTTTTCCAGCATTGCCCGATGTATTGGTGGAGAACACAGACGACAAAAGTGAAGACCAGGCCTTGCGAGGTATGTGCTCCACTGGGGTAGAAATATCAAGGGCCCAAGGACCCGTGCAAACAGCCATCTGTTGACAACGATAGGCTATGGCCCGTGGAGGCACGGCCTCATCTAGGAGACAGGGGGTTGAGTTAAGGGAGCATGAATGATGTCCAGTTGTAGACTGCTCGGTCCCAGTTACCTTTTTTTTTTCTCCTTTGCTCTTCCCAGGCGTCCCATGATGTAGACAGGTCAAGGGGTGCAACCTCATTTTGTAAATGGGCCAGCTGAGGCCCAAAATGTGGAACAACGCTCCCGCATGGCTCTTTTCTGTTCCCCACCGCCACCTTCAAAGCAGCCTGGCAGGGCGCCCCGTGCTCCCCAAGGGCACCTGGTATTTCACGAGTGAAACAACCAGGGCTGTTTGTCTGTCCAAAGTGGGAGGTTTTGGGCTTGGCAAGTAGGGCCTTTGCTCTCGCTGTGATGCCTGAACGCCTTGTCCCTTCGCTGGGGTTTGTGGCCTGTCATCCATTGGTGCCATCATCTCCCCCCAGCCGGGGACACGGCTGAGCTCTACCGTGCGTCCTGATCAGAGCGAGCAGCTCTACGCGGAGGGCTGTCTGGTGTGGGCACACCCCCCGTGTAATTTGCACAGCATGGGAGTCCTGTGATCCAACGGAAAATTCAGGAGTCTGCCCCCTAAAAAAACCCAGAGATGGAAGGGAAAGGTAGGGAGATGAGAATAAAACGTGACACAAATTACCTGGTGCTCGGTGGAGTGGAACGAGGCAGTGGGAGCTGCCAGGGCACGTCTGGTGGGTGCCCTGTCGGTGCGGCAGAGCGGCCAGCCTCGGGGGAGGGCGGGGGCCTGGGGGAGGGGAGCTGACACAGACCGGGCAAGGGCATCAGAGCCGGGCGAGGGCATCAGAGCCGGACGGGTCCCAGATGTTTTCCTGCCTGACACTTGCAAGTTCCAGGCACCCAGGGGAGAACCTGGAAGCTGGCTAAAAATGCAGGCAACGGGGGGTGGGGGGGGGGCGGTGGTGCCTGGGTGGCTCTGTCGGTTGAGCGTCTGACTCTTGATCTCGGCTCAGGTTATGGTCTTGCGGTTCATGAGATCAGGCCCCGCATCAGGCTCTGCACTGACAGTGAGAAGACGGCATGCGATTCTCTCTCTCCCTCTCTGCTCTGCCCCTCTCATGCTGGAGCACTCTGTCTCTCTCCCAAGATACCCAAATGGGGGCGCCTGGGTGGCTTAGTCGGTTGAGCGCCCAACTTCGGCTCAGGTCGTGATCTCACAGTTCATGGGTTCCAGCTCCGCGTGGGGCTCTGTGCTGACAGCTCGGGGCCTGGAGCCTGTTTCAGATTCTGTGTCTCCCTCTCTCTCTGCCCCTCCCCCGTTCATGCTCTGTCTCTCTCTGTCTCAAAAACAAATAAACGTTAAAAAAAAGATACATAAATAAACTTAAAAAAAAGGAAAGAAAAAATTACATCGTGCACCTGAAACTCATGTGCAGTTGACCTTCAAACAGCACAGATTCCAACTGTGCTGCTCCACTTACATGTGGATTTTTTTTCCCAAGAAGTACACTTACGATACGTGTGCTTTCCTTTTAATTTTCCCAATGTGGTTTTCTTTTCTCTAGCTCACTTTATTGTAAGAATACAGTATGTAATACCTATAAGGTACACAATGTGTGTTAAGTGACTATATTACTGGTAAGGCTTCTTGTCAACAACAAGATATTAGTAGTAAAGTCTGGGGAGAGTCAGAAGTTATACATGGATTTTTGGCTGTGCAACGGGCTGGCGCCCCAACCCCCATATCATTCAAAGATCAACAGTGATAAAAAAAGTTTGGGGGTGCAGCCAGGATGACCGTATGGCTGTTCAGCGCCGGGCATGATACTGATGCAAGTCCTGCTGGGAAATCACTTTATTGACAACCCCCTCGTTTGCCAGAGGAGGAGATTCAGCCCAGAGAGAACAAGGGTCTTGGCCAAGATCCTGCAAAAAGTTAGAAGCAGATCTTTCAACGGCGTCTTGCTTGCTCCCTCTCTCCCTCCGTGCCTGCCTTCCTTCCTTCTCTCCTTTCCTCTTTCCCTCCCCGCATTCATGCATTCACTCAGGAAACATTTGTCGAGTGCCTGCTATGTGCCAGGCCCTGGGTAAGGCGCAGAAACAGACCCGATCCCTCCCCAGCCGCAAACGCCCTAGTGGGAAAGACCAGCATTAAGCAAATAATCACATGCCTAAATGTGAAAGGACAGCCGTGGCCAGGAGAGGAACACGAGAGGCTGTATCAGGGGAATTCAACATCGCACAGTGGCCTCATCTGTAAAATGGGGGCTCCTGACTTGCCCTCCCTCCTCTTCCCCCTGCACGCTCACACAGGATGTTAACGAGGAGTGGATTGTGCAAACATAAAAGTAATTCTCCCAATACCGGGCTTATCCTGACTCTGATAGTCACTCAATAAATATTTGTAGAATTGGATTGCTGAATGGAATGATGCCACAAGAATAAAGCAAGGGTTAAGAGGAATCCCCAACACCAACCCAGAGTTCACCCAGCTTTCCCGGTATTGCTGGCAAGACGCAGGCTGGGTCTGCCACTTCTGAAGGAGGAGCAGCTGAAAGACTGCCTTCTACGCATCTCTGGAATGTCAGGGCCAGAGGACCCAAGTATCATCTAGTCTGTACCTGCCCTTGACTTCACAGAATGGGAAACTGAGGCCCAGAGAGGAAAAAGATTATTCCAGGTCACATGTAGGAAAAGTGGCAGAGCCAGGGCTGGACCCAGGCTTCCTGAGTCTCAGGATAACTGAATAGATGGTAGAATGACCTACAACTGGGTATATCTCGGGTCCCCAGATGCCAGGAGCTGTTACTCTGTGTGTGGAAAATCTGGGCGTTAGGAACGTCCTCCCTGCAATAATTAATGCTCTACCACAGAACCACTACTCAGTTCCCAGGATCATTTCTCCACAGGCCACAGCTAAGAGTAAATGTCCACATATGTTTGGTAGACACTGATAGCTTTCACTGTTTTCTGTCCTGGTTAAAGCACCCACATTTTTCTTTGGGGAGGCCACTGTCTCCTTTCCTAATCTCAGCCTGTGAGACTTAGGTACCGTTGTTCGTCTGCGTCCGGGGGGGGGTTGGCACAGGTCTCAGGCCTGGCCAATCAGCTTCTTCCATCCCCCTGAACACAGCGATTGGTTCAGGGAAGGACATGTGATTCAAGGGGGTCCAATAAGAATCAGCCCTGGGATTTTGGCTGGAACTATTGAGCAAGAGGCATTGTCTTTCCATTGGTTATGCTAAGCTGGTATGAGGTTATTCTCCTGCATCAAAGCAGGATGGAGAGCCTTTTTGTAAATGAGTCAACACAATGGTGTGTGTGTGGGGGGGGACCAAAAGGTGAAGAGAAACTGATTCTTGATGATGTATATATTATTTTGGACTCCTGGATGCAGCCGTTCCTGAGACAAGATACTCTTGACTTCGCAGTTACGGGAGGCAGGGAATTCCTTGTAACTGGTTAACTCAGTCTGACATAGATGCTACCAGAGATTTGTGGAGTTTTTGCTGGGAAGCCATTACCCAGGCAGACTATTTTACAAGCTCCATGCAGTTGAGTTCTGGACGATCAAATTGGAGGCAGAAGTGAAGAACACCACTGCCCCAAGCACCTTCCATACCATCTTTCACACTCTCTTTTTTCCATCTGCTGGCTAAAGGTCAAAATACCCAGGATGCCTTTGGGAGCCATATATTGAAAATGGCATTGGGCAGGGTCCCTGAGTGACCGTATGGAAGAGCGTGCTGCCTCCCCCATTGCCAGGTGGGCTGAGGCTTCCCCTGTGTTAAGCCACCGAAATCCTTAGGCTTCTTTATAATGACAGCTACCTTCCCTTCCTTCATCCACCTAGTGCTTCAATCCGAGTTCTTAGTCATAAACAATAGACATCGACTCTGGTTAACTTAAGCCGAGAAGGAATGCATGAAGAGAATGATAGCTGTTCACAGACACTCCCTGACAGCAAGAGATGCAGGACAGGGGTGGGGGGGGGGGGCATGCTCCTCAGAACAACGCCCAAATTCATGGCACGGAACTGGAGACGGAGCAGGACACCAGTGGATGCCAATACCTCACCTTGTCTGCTGACATTCTGGATGCTAGTGGGAAGCTGCAGGACCGGCTGGGTGCCCTTCGTGGCTGAGACTCTAGAACCTCCTGAGAATGCTTATCCTCCAGCAGAAGTCCAGATCTGGCCAGCCTGGCCAAGGAAGACAACATGGCTGTGCGGTGTTGGGGGAGGAATTGGGGTTCTGGATATGACAGGCAAACAGACCATTCTTGAGTTGGGTCAGCCTTGGGTCCTGAGATCATGATCCGAACTAAAAACTGAAAAGGGTATTTCACTCAGAAGTTCGCCCAAGACGTCGAGGCCACATCACTCCTCTGGTGGGGGTAGCCTGGGATGCGGGGACCTCCCCCTGCTTCTCTGCAGACCGCCATGCGGCTTTGTACCATTAGACTCCGATGCGTTGGCGGTGGTGCCCACAGAGGCGCTCACATGCAGAGTTCTGGAGAAAACTTGTTTGTGAGACACTAAGGCTTCCTCTGAGAATTTTCCAAAATATGTGGATAGGGAAAGATTTCCAGAAGCAAGGAAGTTTTGGGGTAGCCAGTGGGAGCAAAACACAGTGGAACTTGACCCCTCAAGGTCAGTGGGAGCTTCAGGGCTACCCACAGGCTAAGACAAGGGCAAAGGTGCTGAGTGCCTTCTCTCTGGTGCTCCAAATCCTCTCTCCACATCTCCACAGCCAGAATCCCAGGGCTGATTCTTATTGGACCAGCTTGAATCACGTGTCCTTCCCTGAACCAATCACTCAGGCCCCTTGGACTGAGGTGTATGCAACAGAGAACCAGGCTCCCTTGTCTTTTGGCTTCTGGTTGGGCTCAACCAGTGGGAGGCACCAGCAGATCTCCCTCAAACCCCCGGAGTCACCATGACTGATAGCCTCCTCCACCTCCCCAGCCCTCCAAGGTCACCGTTCTTGCCACGTGGCCCTCTGCATACAGCCCACTGTCTCCAGGGTCTATTCATTGTCCCCATCCTATGCTGCTCTAGGTCTAGAGGAGTTTCTGGTCACCAGTGTTCCTAGCTCCATGGGCTGCTCCATGTCGGATGGGATTCCTACAACCTGCTCAAACCTTTGTAAAGAACCCCAGAATCCAACTTTCCTCGAGTTCCCCACTTTGAGAGCGCCATCTATCTCCAGCCAGGACCCTGACTGATATAAAGAAACTTGGATTCCACTGCAAGATAGTCCGCTTCATGATTTCAAGAGGCAATATCATATTGAATTTTCCGTCTTTCTTTTTCTTTTCTTTTCCAGACAGCCAGATGTGCCTGCACCACAATGTTGGGGGCATTTTCATAGCATCTGGTGATATTGTCACAGTGTTCTTTTACTTTGGAGCCCCATCCAGTTGGCCTCAGATCTGTCACTGTTGGGGAGAATGTCGTAAACCAGGGAGTTCCTACTAATGGCTGAGGGAAGATGTTATGCAAGCCACTCCAAGGGTTCAGAAATAGTCAGAATGCTAAGTTCTTAAAGGCACCAAGATGATGCGCAGGGCTGGGCTGACCGGTGATGGATTTGGGTTTGAAAAGGGCTTTGCAATATACCGGGGGCAGATGTCCAAATACCCACATAGAAGAGGGTTACCCATGTTTCTCCCATTGGCCATCCCCCTCCCACTATGACCCTTATTTGACCCTCATCCGACCCGGTTGCAAATGGCCCAGGCAGGACAAAGCAAGAGGCAGCCTCTGATCCCACCCTGGTCCCCACCAGCAGCTCAGCAGTGTGAGACCCTCTCTGGAGTGTCCAAGTGGCTCAGGGACTCCGGGCTGTGCAGGGCAGGCGGTGGGGATGGCAGCCTGGGACCACTCACTACCTCCCACCCCAGTCAAGGAGAAGGGGTTTTGAATGTGCTTTCAAATCCATAAGCTCACATTTGTTGGGCCGATTTTATTTTTTTTAAGTTTATTTATTTTGAGAGAGAGAGAGAGACAGAGAGAGAGAGAGAGAGAAAGCATGAGCAGGGAAGGGGCAGAGAGAGAGAGAGAGAGGCTCCGAGCTGCCAGTGCAGAGCCTGATATGGGGCTCAAACTCATGAACCATAAGATCATGACCTGAGCTGAAATCAAGAGCCAGATGCTTAACCCACTGAGTCACCCAGGCGCCCCTTTCGTGCCTGTTTTATTTTTTTTTCGAATTTTTTAACGTTTATTTATTTTGAGACAGAAGCAGAGCGTGAACAGGGAAGGGGCAGAGAGAGAGAGAGTCACAGAATCCGAAGTAGGCTCCAGGCTCGGAACTGTCAGCACAGAGCCCAGCGCGGGGCTCAAATTCACGAACCGTGAGATCATGACTTGAGCCGAAGCCTGACGCTTAACTGACGAGCCACCCAGGCGCCCCACAGGGTCTGTTTTTTAAGACACAAATATGCCTGCTCCGGGCTTACAGTACAGCCTCCAGAATCACCTCCCTAGCAAAGGCCAGGTGTCCTTCCTACTACACCTGCAGCTCTTCCCGGAGTGTCTACTGGGAGTATTCGTTCCCGGGGACTGTCCTGAGCCTCCACGGTACCCTCTAGGGTGCCGGACCGGGGACTACTAGCTTCTAGAGAAGACACCCGGGATGGAGGCCCCTGGGGCCAGGCCCCGCCTCCAAGTGGGCACTCCCGTAACACTTTGAGGCCCTTCTGATTTCAGTCACAGCCCTAGAGAGAGGCCGTGAGTTCCGGGGTAAAGCCTGAACATCCACCCGCTCAGGGATTTTTACCCACTTGTGGTGTCGATGAAGCAAGGATGACAAACGAATCTGAAAGACCTCATTTTGATGACCGACACCTTCTGAGGGCCTCCACGTATGGCTATGCAAGTGGCCTCGAGCAATGGCAGGGGGCATGGTTCCCCACCCAGTCACCCTGGCTTGGCAGCGCTTTTGTGACCGTTTCCTGGCAGACGGCGGTACGTGAACCGAGGACCAGGTGCCCGTGTCTATGCACCCATTTCAGTGGGACCTCAGCCGACTCCTGCGACCCTGGACCAGAAAGGCTGTCAGAAGTTCTGGAGGTAGACACCGGTCCTTCCTTCATTCTTTGAACAGATGAGACTCATTCCCCAGGGCCCCTCTGCCACCCAGGTTCCTCCGATGGGGCCTTCTTCTCCATCTATCCCCACAGAGCAGCATAGTACCAGTAAGGCCTCGGGGTACCACTCCATAAATTCTCTTTTCATTGGAGGCCTAGCAGATAATAATTTAAAGAACTAGTCACTGCTTGCAATTAAGCACAGAGAAAATAGATCAGGCCCATAATTTATGTCTGTGCAAGGTTGGGCTGGATTTGTAATTAATGTTTGCTCCCTTTAATGAAATACTCCAAAGGTCTGCACTTCTGTCATTCATGAAGGTAATTTTTCAATTGATTAGTAAAATAATACTTGAAAAGTAAATGCACCTGCTTCGTCCCCGAAATGTCTCCGTCAACCGGACACTGGTTGAGACACTAAAAAAATACCACTCCAACCCAGTGGAGACCGGGCTCTGCACCATCAGCATGCAGAGTGCCCAAGAAGGAGGCAGAAGGAAAAAGCAATTAGAGCCACTGCAGTGACCAGAATCCCTGGGTGACCCCGGGCTGCTGAGCAGCTGTGACCATCCTACCCAGCTCTCGCCTGCTTTGGGGGAGCCGGGCAGGAAGGGGACGTTGCCGAGGGGGCCAGAGACCCAAGCATTCTGGTTTTCACAGCCCACGACCCCGTGGGGGCACTGAGCCGGGCTGGGATGGCCCTGGGGAAGGTGCATCAGAGGCCAAATTGTTGGAGGCACTGTGACCCGCAGGGATGTGGGCTGGCCCGGGCACCCGGCAGAGGGCTGGACACAGAAAAGATGCTGCTCCCAAATATCGTGATGGGCCCAAAGGAACCAGTTCCTGTTTAAAATGGAGACCGACATTCCTTAGTCATCAGTGGACAGAAGGTGTGAACGGGGCTTTATCCTGAAAACTAGAACTCCAAGTTATAAACACGACCCCCCCTTTATGTTCTATGAAAAAAAAAATAGGCAATTATATAACATAGTGTTAATTCTTAGAATAACGGATGACTCAGTATTGATTTTTGGGGATTAGTTTTTAGTCAAAAGTATTTAATAGCAACAATATAAGATCCTTCCCCTCATGATAGATTTTCACAGCACAGGTGGAAACAGAGCAATTCGGGCAAAACCATTCAAAGGCTGCCTCCGTCGTTTGAAGTCCGTTCCTCATCTCTGCCACTTAAAGCACCTATCAGTTATGGAGCGTCAAATACCGAGACACCTAACTCCCTGATGGTCGTCTTCTCTTGCCCGCGGGTCGACGTTTGCCAGTGGCGTGGCGTTGGGGGCCCAGGGCTCTCGGACGTCACCTCCGCAGACTATGAAATCCTGCATCTTTGGGAAGATCGGCGGTTTCTGTTTGCAATCAGTTAACCTTTTAATGTTGAGTGTTTGCCACAAATAGAGGTGTCACTAGCAATGAGAGGGAGGGGCTTTCCGGGGACACTATTTTTACAAAAGCGCTCCCTATGCTCTAGCCAGGCCAGCTTATCTATGCAGCCTCACAACAATGGAGGTTCCGGGGGAGGAAGCAAACGACAGAGACTCCCATGGACCCTTTTCCTAAACTTCCGGGACAAAGTTGCTTGGATTACACCTGGAAGGAAAGCGGAACCCTTAGGATCTCAGTTGCAATCAACAGAAATGGACTGGCTGATTTCAGCAGAAAGCGAAGGCAGGAAAGTCACTCTCCGAAACAGCCCTGAGGGTTCACTCAGAGATCCAGGGCGATGGTTTGTCTGCCGTCTCTCAAAAGCAGGAAAAGCAAAGACGGGCCAGGAGGGAAGCACGTTACAAGAGAAATGCAAGATTTTTGCATTTTTGATTCTCGATTCGTTTACCTGGTAATCTCATTGATTTGGATGGCCCCTGTCCGGACCCTGCAAGCCTGGCCTTCCAGAACCCACCATCTGGGACCCTCTATGCCTCAGTACTGGCCAGCATAAGGCAACTAGCCACATGTGGCTATTTGAATTCAAATTTAGGTTACTTAAAAGCAAACAGAATTTAAGATTTCGGTTTCTCAGCCACACTAGCCACATCTGAAGTGCTCCAAAGCGCTCACGGCCCGTGGCTACTGCGCCGGATGGCGCGGTGTTGGAGAGGACATCCACCGCTGGGTGAAGCTTTCCAGGACAGCGCTGCTTCCCCACCGACCCCTCTGGCCCCGCCACAGGGCCTGACTGTCCCCTTCAACTCAGCAGCTCTGGCAGGCTCACGAGCTGCCAGGGCGCAGTGACCCAGGGCGGGGCCCTCCTGCTCTGCTCCACCGGGGCCACCCGCCTCCTTTCACAGACGAGACTAATCTACGTTTGCAGCTCCTTTTCTCCACGCGAACAATGAGGAACGGCCCCGGGAAACGGCTGGATCACTTCTCTGGCACCTCCTTTCCGAGCCCCCGTAATAGGTGGAAATGCTTGATTATTTCAAATGAATATAATTACAAAATCCTCTACTTAGAGTAATCTTCCTCCTTTGTGGGAGCAGACATCTCCTTTCTCTCGTTATCTCCACTTGGAGAGGCACTTTGCTGCTTTGAAAAGTGCAGAATTCAATGGCCCGGGCAGGACGGTCTGTCTCGCCCTCCGGAAGGCCACGGCAACTTTGGAAGGGGCTCGTTGCTCCGACCAGCATCCCCAGGGTCCTTGTCTGGGTGAGCACGATGCTGCAAGAAGCCACATACTTGGAGGAGCCACTGGCCCCATGGGTCCCCGGAACATCCTTATCCTGCCCCTCCCCATCTGGGCTAAAATGCGCCTGCTGGCCTCACTTGGCACTCCCCTCCCCGCCCTGCATGGCGCCTGGGGAGCTATCTCAGAGGACTCCACGGGGGTCCCCTTCTGTCCACCCCAAAGCCCATGCCCCCCCATGGACTCACAGCATCAAACATTCTCCATTATGTTGTTGAGGAGACGGCAAAGGCTATGCAGTCAGACTGACTTGAGTTCAAATCTCTCCTCTCCCACCCACTGGTTGGTGGTCTTTGGCAAATTAATCATCTTCTCCACACCTTAATCTCCCTACCTTTGCAAAGGAGATGCTAACCACCATGCACGGCGCAGCGTACCCCCCCCCCCCAACGCCACCACCCTGTTCATACAAGGGGACTCTACCTCCTGGTCCTAAGGGATTGTTCCAGGAACGGGCACATGGCTCCTTTCCCCTGGACGTTTGCACTTGGACTAAGAGGGAGAGGTCCCACATGGCCGGTAGTCTGGCCTTCTCCAGGTGCAGAAAGCTGACCAGGAAGGGTAGAGCAAGAAAGAAGCGAGTAGCAACAGAGAAGCCTGGTTATCAGCCCACCCGGGCAGGGGCCACGCTGGTTCTGTCTACTCCTACCTACGCAGACCCTGGCAGGACACCCGGCACACAGCAGGCACCCAACAAGTGCTGGCTGCATCATTGGAGTAATGGAACACAGACAGTGTGAGCCCCAGGTTCCATTTCCCGGAGGCAGATGTAGCTCTGCCCTTCCAAGTCCTTGACTGTCCTGCCCTTCTCAGATTCAGCTGCTCTGGGCTTCCGCTGCTTTGACCTCAGTTTCTGCCCCCTGCAACCCACCCGCAGAGCTCTGATATCACAGCTGCGGGCACCACCTCCCCCGCCAGTCTCACGCCTGTAGATGTGCCCCAGGGCAGGGGCGGAGGGTATCACCTGAGCATCTGGTCCACCCTCTGCTTCCCCAACCTCAGGAAAACAAAAGTGATACAGGACTTGCCAGGGCCTTGCCGAGAACTCTTCGCATCCTGAGGAAGGCTCAGGCTGCCCCAGCCTGACGCACGCCCCTTGCCGCACACGACATCTCTCCCCATCCTGTGCTCGCTGCGAGGGCACTCGCCCTCTGGATGGCTGCTTTGTCTCTCCCAGCCACAGCAACCTCCCTGCGGAGAAGACGCGGACCCCAGGGGCATGCAGGTCCGTATTTCTTCATTCCAGCAGCTGAGAGCCTCTTCGTTCCCCGTGCTAAGAGGGACACCTTCAAATCCAAGGACATACAACTGAAATGAAGCATGTTCACAGAGCGGTGAGCAAAGAGAAGGCCCAGCTGACAGGTGGCCAGGCATCAACCATAGACAGGCAGGCCCCCCCTTAACTTCCCGCCTCCCTTCCATATACCTGTGTGGCCGCCTGTCTCCTCTTTCCCATCGGGAACCTTTTAGAGAACCTTGTACACACCTTGAACAGGACCACAGGGACCAAAGGCCACCCACCGATGCCCAGTGTGTGGTTTGGGCTACCAATTCTGGTTTGTTTAGTAATATAAAGGCTGTGTGATTTGGGGACAGTTCTCGGTTCAGGTTCCAATTCTGGAAGTTGGCGTTATCACCACTGGCTACTCAGCAACTGGGATTAACCAGGCCCCATAGGTGAGCTCAGGTATCTGGTGGGCGTGCCTGGGAGGCACTGACACATGAAGGGCCCCCCGAAAGGGTCAAGGAGGGCTTCCTGGAGGAGTGGTCATCTCACAGCCAGACAAAAGAGGTAAGGAGGATTTGGATATTCATGGCTGAGGTGGGAGATGAGGGGAAAGTGAACAGAGACCAAGGGAACACCGTGAGCAAAAACGAGGACATCATCCTTCTTTTGAGAGACGCTGGGTCCAGGAACTAAAATGTCTCAAGACTGCAGTGTTTCTTGCTAGCATACCGGGGCCAACTACCCAGGAGAGCTAATAAATGATCATTCATTCATTCATTCATTCAGCACATATTTATTGAGCCTGGTCAAACTATATCCGAAACCACTGAGATAGAAATTGAAAATTATTCAGAATTGCTTTGTTCTTGGTGTAAGGGTACAAAGGCCAACAGGTCAGACGCAGGCTCTGCCCTCAGAGGGGAAAGGCAGGAGACAAGAAACAAACCAATACACAAACAAAAAAACCCAAATAGGAATTCATGCTGGAGTGTGCTGGAGGGAGGGCCCAGGTGGCCAGAAAAGGCCTCTCTGGGGACATTTGGACCAAGATCTGAAGTTTGCAAAGCAGCCCAGCACCCCAGAGCAGGTAGGGGAGAGAATATTAGAGGCAGGAGGAACAGTGAGTCAAAGTTGGGAGAAGGGGAACAGCAGAAAGAAAGCTATGTGTCTGGAGTGGGCTGGCGTGGGGAGGGGAGCGTGGGAGCAAAGGGAGGGAGGCTGGCAGGGCAGGTCACAGGTCACAGGTCACGGGGCCTCACAGGCCAGATCAAGGGGCTGTGCATTTTATCCTATGCTTCTGCCCTGACAATGTCGCACGCCGTTCATAAAAGTTATGTGAACACACGCTTCCTCCTAGAAAAGGGATCCGCAAACAAACACGGGTCACCACCTGGTTCTGTCCAGCCCGTGGGCTACGAATGGCTTTTACATTTTTAATGATTCTCGTGCAAGTGCCTACATAGCACCCTTGACGTTGCCTCTTGACTTGCAAAGCCTAAAATAGTGACTATCTGGCTCTTGCCAGCAAAGTTTCCTGATCCCTGGCCTAGCATGATGCCAGATAAGGCGGTCCGTCTCTAGGAAAAGGCAACTAGGTTTATCGGCTCAAGAGGGGAGGAATGTTCCGCTCTTTCAGGAGGAAAACCATAAAATAACCACACGATATCTGGATAAGAAAAGACACACCCGGCAACTTACCCATACGTATTACGGGTGCAGAGAAGACTCTAGGACCCCACCCACCTCATGCCATGTGTCCCCACGACTTTGCCCTCAAGCCCCCAGCTCCCAGAAATCCAATTTCCTAGTTATAGCCGCGCTTATTAAAAGCATGACTGTGAAGGCTGTTTATCCCAAGATCTATTTTTGTCATAACTGTTTGTAATGGTTAAAAGCCTGGGCAACTTAAACACTCCATACAAAATAATGCATCTTCAATAAACTGAAATATTAACCAATCATATGTAATGGTTCATTTCTACCAAACGCCCAGCTCAGGGTCCTCAGGGCATCGTAGAAATTGAAAATCGTATTGATGGACTGGCCAGCCTTCAAATTACACTGCACGGGGATGAAAAAGCATAGGAAAAGTTCTCATTATGGCTCCCTGACATTAATTTGAGCATTTTTATATGTCTGTCCTATTAAGCACTTTAAGTGCTTTTTGATAATTGTGCTTTGTAGTTTTTACAGCACTTCAGCCTATTCCCAGTTCAATTTCCTCTTTTATCCGATGTTTGAAATATTGATTTCTGACAGATAAAAGCAAACCTTATAATCTCAGCAGCCAGTAATAAGTGAGTGGGACGAGGCCTCGGAATGCATCGGGGAATGGTCATATTTGAAACAGTCTTTGTTTTATTACATTTCGTCAACAGAATTTACTTACTGCTTGCTGATATTTATGTAAAAAGCCCGGCCGTGGAGAGGGCCCGCGATATTGCCAATTTCAGCTCTACTTTTTGCATTTAGTAAGATAAAAGAAGCTTCTCCCTTGGAGCCCGATGATTGCGGCGGCTTAAACTGCTGTCAGCCGGCCGCAAGTAACTGTGATTTATCTTCTTCGGATTGCGCCGTGTCGTGGCTACAAACTTTTCCTTCAGTTTTGCATTAAGAAGCTGACAGCCGGCCGGGATGCAGGAGGGCCTCCCCTCCCGGGCTCGCCGGGCCCCGACGGGCACCCCTGCCCCAGGGCAGAGAAGGGGGCAGCTCTCGGTGAAGCCAGGGATGGCCTCAGACACCGCTCTGTCCGCGCTTCCCAAAACGCAGCCTGCGGGACTCGGAGGGCATAGAGAAGACTTCGAGAGCGACACAAAATCCCGATTTTAGTGATTCTCTCTCCTGTGCGTTCGGCCCCCACTGTTCCTTGCTGAGCCACGTGCAGGCTGCTGGGCGCACAGAGATGAGCATAGAAGGTAACTGCCTCGCTCTTACGATGCTCACGTTCGTGAGCGGTGATTCTCAACAAACGGGGGGGGGGCGATGTCGCCCACCCCCTCGCCTGGAATATTTTTGGTTGTCACGACTGGGGAGAGGGTGCTACTGGCATCTCGTGGGTGGAGGCCAGGGAGGCTGCTAAACGTTGTCTGCTGCACAGGACGGTCTCCCACAGCACAGAATTATCTGGCCCCAAATGTCAATATAGCCGATAGTGAGAAACCCCGATCTCGTGGAAAGAGATAATTGACCTGTAAATGGACAGGAAAATAGCAGGCAGTAATAAAGGCAATAGGAAAATAAAACAGGGCAATGAGATAGAGACCAGACGACATTTACTGTGAGGCCAAAATACTAAGGATCCCGCCCTGAGAAGAGCTGGGAACGGCTGTCATGCATGGCTGGAGAGAACACTCGTGCAAAGACAGGACAGCAGGACCAGGCTTGGCCAGCTTGTGTTGCAGAAAGAAGGCCAGGGTGGCTGCAGTTGGGGACCTGCAGGGACCGAGGGGCTGAAGGAGAGCAGGGACGGGACGTGTCTCTGAAGTGGTGTTGGCAGAACGCTGAGATTGAGCGTGGCGTAAAGGGAGACAGAGGGTTCCAGAATGATGTGAAGGTGAGTTATTTCAATATGGACTAGAAATAATGCTTCGGATGAAGATAAAGCATGAAGGTCAAGAAAGCAGAAGGCATTAAGTAAATCCCCACTCCGGTGACACACACGTACAGAAGAAACGGGGTGAAGGCAGCACCAGAGTGAGTTTCACTTGGGATGAGGAAGCAGAGACCAGAGGGGTCTTACCCAAAGCTTCATGGCTTGCAAAGCCCAGAGCTGCCCCCGAGCCACATTCAGGAACTTTCTGGTTTTCCCAGAGCGTCGGGTTTGAGAACGTCAAATCTGGAATCAGGGCCTGATTCTCCCCTAGAACTTTGGGCGTCATTTGTAACCAAGGGAAGACCATTCAGGGACCCAGCCAACCGCCACCACACGCGACAATTAATTGCAGCCTCTCTCGGGCCTCAGGGCCACCCACCCTGGTGGTTAAAACCCTCCTATGTGCCAATGCATGCATTCACTCATTTAACGAATATTTACTGAGCGCCTACTATGTGCCCGATGCTGTGCTGTACACTGCAGACACAGCAGGGAACATCTGCGCCTACGACTCAGCCGTCTCTCTGGGCTCCAGAAGGCTGACCCATAACCCCATAACTGTGCGTAAACGGGTACTAGTAACGGTCAGGGTCAGCTAAGTTATGCTTCCGTAACAAGCACACATGAACGCTCACTCACTGTGCACTTCGTCCATTGCAAGGCAGCAGAGAGCTCTGTTCTGCACTGGAGTCCTCCAGGAGCCCGGCAGGTGGGGCAGCTGGCATCCAAAACGATGCCAGTCACTGTGGCAGACGAAACAAAATAAGCCTGGTGAAGCTTGTGCGGGCTCTCCTGGCTTCCGCCCATGTGTTCTATGCGCCCCCATTTCATTGGCCAAAGGAAGTCACATGACCACACCCGACTTCAGGAAGAAGGGAGGAGAAACCACCTACCTACGATCAACCCTAACGACGGAAGATCAATGACCTAAGTGAAGCCCCTGGCTCTGGAGGGAGTCCTGAGACCTCTAACGGGCAGGGCTGCAGGGCCAGGGTCTCAAACTGGAGGGCTGTGGGCAGCATCCGGTCCACAGCCACGCAGCGTTGAAATCTTTAAAAACCGGTTGTCAATATTTTTAAGTGGGGAGATTTTGCATTAAAAAAAAAAAAAATCACAATCTCTCTTTAAAAGATTCCGCAGGACGAGGGGGCTGGGCTGACAGCTCAGAGACCGGAGCCTGCTTCGGATTCTTGTGTCTCCTTCTCTCTCTGCCCCTCCCCCACTCACGCTCTGTCTCTCTCTCGAAAATAAATAAACATTTAAAAAAAAATTTTTTTTTTAAATTCAGAAGGGCCGCCGCCCAATCTGTGCTCTAAGCACTTTGGGTCACCCGCCCAGCTCTTCCGCTGCTGCGATTACAACCCTGCCCGAATGCGTTTCACAGATAGGGAAACTGAGGCTTGCAGCAAGAAAACGACCTGCCCACATTCAGACCGATTAATGGCAGGCTCGAAACCAAAGCCATCCCAGACAAAATTGTGGGTGGAGACCGAGGGGAGTTCGGAGTGCGGGAGAGGCAGGGTGGGCTGGCCCATCTGCCGGACCAGACCAGCCTGAGGGTTCTGCCACCTGGACACGCACACCCGACCCCCGCCAGGCCCTGAGCAGAGCTCTCCGAGCCCCGGCTAGGGGCCCACAGCTGGCCAGTGCAGGGCAGAGCACCTCCCAGAAGCCAGTGACGGCCACAACCCCTAACCTCTTCAGAGAATTGCCTGTAAACTGGAACCAGACATGCCTAGAATTTCAAAGGGGGATTGTTAGCATTTTCCATACTGGCTTGGTTATTTACAATTCATTAAGGAATTAACTTCGAGACTGGGTTCTTCCGATAATCCACCAAAAATGAAACAGCAGGTGTGGGGGGGAGAGCGTGGGGAGGAGAGGGCCCGCCGGGTGGCCGGGCTCCTGTGAAAGTCCGGATAGCCCTGCATCTGCACACCTGACTTGTGAGGGGGGCTCTCTGCTGACTTCCAGGTGCCAGAGAGGGCAGCGTGATGAGGGAGGCCGTGTGACGTCTCCAAGTTCACACCAGTGTGGCACAGAGCCGGTGCCCAGGCAGAGCGGCCAGTCTATCACGGCAGCTGACCAGAACCGCCAGGGCCCTAACACTCTAGACCGACGGTACAGCTCTACCATATGATGGGGGGCAGCTGGGTAGGGTCAGGGCCAAGAAATCAGACCCTTGGCCCTAACCCAGCACCACTCGGTCGGTACGCTCGGAAAGAAAGTTCCAGCCTCACGAAAGGACGAGCCCTCTCCTGTGCTCCCGGGTGCCCTCTCAAACAGGCTCTTGGACAGTTTGCTAATGTATGATTTCAAAGCCCACGAGTTTCACAGGACCTCACCCCCACTTCCTGAGGTCCCAGCAGCCTCCTCCATCCTGCCGGCCTCAAGGGGCGTTAGATGTAACCACGCGTAAGAGAAAGTTTATGGCTTTGATGTGTCGAGAAAACGGAGAGTGCCTCCTTCCTTTCCAACGAGGCAGTTTTGATGCCCAAGTCTTCTTTCTTTTTAATATTAAAAAATTTTTTTAACGTTTGTTCTCTTTTGAGAGACAGAGAGAGCATGAATGGGGGAGGGGCAGAGAGAGAGGGAGACCCAGAGTCCGACGCAGGCTCCAGGCTCTGAGCTGTCAGCACACAGGGCTGGAACCCACAAACTTCTGAGCCAAAGTCAGACGCTTAACCGACTGAGACACTCAGGCGCCCCTAAAGCCTTATTTTTAAATTCTGAATGTGTAGTTTAATATCTTTTACGTTTATAGTTACGTATGTAATCTTTTCTACAGTTAGTTAGAGTTAATGAGAGGGACGCACATTTCTTTTACAAAGTAATTGTAGGAAACTTCTTTTTTAAAGTAGTTTATGTAAAAAAGGAAACTTAAAAAATAAAAAGCCAGTTTTAAGAATAGTATTAAGTGGGGCTCCCGGGTGGCTCAGTGAGTGAAGCATCTGACTCTTGGTTTCAGCTCAGGTCATGAGCTCACAGTTGGTGAGTTCGAGCCCCGCGTCGGGCTCTGTGCTGACAGCTCGGAGCCTGGAGCCTGCTTTGGATTCTGTGTCTCCCTGTCTCTCTGCCCTTCCCCGGTTCTCTCTCTCTCTCTCTCTCTCAGAAATAAATAAACATTTAAAAAAGTTTTGATTAAAAAAAAAGGCAAGATGTCAGTCAGTCAGAGAAAGACAAACACCGTGTGATTTCACTCATATGTGGAATTTAAGAAACAGAACAAATGATCAAAGGAAAAAAGAGACAAACAAAAATGCAGGCTCTGAAGTAGAGAGAACAAAATGATGGTTGCCAGAGGGGCCGGGGGGAGGGGAGACAGGTGAAGGGGGATTAAGAGCACACTTACCACCATGGGCACTGAGTAATGTATAGAATTGTTGAATCATTGTATTCTACATCCGAAACTAAGGGAACACTGAATGTTAACTGTACTGGAATTTAAAAAATAAATAAATTTAGAAACTTTTTAAAGAGTGAGACATCAAACGTACGTCACTGTGGGGTTTTTTCCACCACCACCTCCACCTTCACAGAGGTACAATTGACAAAGAAAATTGTGTGTATTTAAGATGTACAGCATGGTGTTGTGATACGTGTATATGTTGTGAAGCGATTGCCACAATCAAGTTAATTATGTATGTCACTGTGCTTACATGTAAGTTGAAAACGCACTACAAAGGGAGAAAGTGTGGGCAGAATTTAATTTAAAGCATTATCCATCATTGGGGCGCCTGGGTGGCTCAGTTTTTTAAGCACCTGACCTGGGCTCAGGTCATGATCTCGCGGTCTGTGAGTTCGAGCCCCGCATCAGGCTCTGTGCTGACAGCTCAGAGCCTGGAGCCTGTTTCAGATTCTGTGTCTCCCTCTCTCTCTGGCCCTCCTCTGCTGGCTCTCTGTCTCTGTCTCTCAAAAACAAATAAACGTTTAAAAAGTTTAAATATATTATCCCACATTGAAGTCCAATAGTAAGGTGAGAGGTGAATATGTTTGTGTTTCCTTTTCCAAGTTTTCTGTAACGTCACGTCGCTGACCTGATAGTTGTAGGGGATTCCTGTGGTTTCTGCCAATCTGTCGGCCATGCCCCCTTCTTCTGGTAAAGGCGTCTTGGTCATTCTCACCCCGAGTAGTTTGGTGGGGCTTAGCTCACTGCTACTAGTTCCAGGGGTGGGCACCTGCCCCAAGCACCCCAGGGATATTGGTTTATGGGTGAATTCACTTCTGGGACCTCTGGAACCATTAGGAAAGAGAGGAAGGTTGAGAGGAAAAGCGTCCAGGGCTACCAAAATCCATGTGATCACCTCAAGAGGAGAAAGTGCCCCAAACTGAAGATGGAAAAGAGGAAAATAGAGCGGGGCGATGAAGGGACTGAGGGAGACAGAGAGAACATTAATACCATTGAACACTTATATCCAGCCATTCCTGAAGTCCATGTTCCCCTGTAAGTACATAAACCAATAAACTCCCTTTACTGCTTAGGTCAACTTGAGCTGTGCATCTGTCACTTGCAACTGTGAGAGTCCGGGCTAGCTCAGAGGGAAAAAATATTTAGAACAAAGTGGCATGTTCCATACCCTTAGTCTTAGTTTTGGGTTCTGGGAAGAGGGTACCCTCTTCTCCTTTTGGACATTTGAGGGTTGTAACTCTCAGCTGCCTGCCTTCCCCTTCCACGTGCACACATGCATATACACACACAGTCATGCACACACACGCACACACACACAGGCGAACACAGGCACACACACACGCATGCACACACAAGCACGCACACACAGGCACGCATACACACACAGGCATGCACGCACACACACAGGCACACACATGCGTGCATACACACACAGGCACGCACACACACACAGGCACACACATGCACATACACACACAGGCACACACACACAGGCATGCACACACACATACACACACAGGCACACACACACACGAACACATACACACATAAGCACACACACAGGCACGCACACACACACACACACACAGGCACGCACACACATGAACACATACACACATAAGCACACACACAGGCACGCACACACACACAGGCACACACACGCACATACACACACGGCGTGCACACACATGCGTGCATACACCGGCACGCACACATACACAGGCACACATGCGTGCACACACACACAGGCACACACACACGCGCACACACACACAGGCACACACATACACAGGCACGCGCACACACACACAGGCACACACATACACAGGCACGCACACACACACAGGCACACACACGCACATACACACACAGGCATGCACACACATGCGTGCATACACCGGCACGCACACATACACAGGCACACATGCGCTCACACACACACAGGCACACACACGCGCACACACACACAGGCACACACATACACAGGCACGCACACGCACATACACACACAGGCACGCACACACATGAACACATACACACATAAGCACACACAGGCACACACACACACACAGGCATGCACACACATGCGTGCATACACCGGCACGCACACATACACAGGCACACACACACACACAGGCATGCACACACATGCGTGCATACACCGGCACGCACACATACACAGGCACACACACGCACATACACACGTGTGCGCACACAGAGTGTCCTCCAAGTGAAACCCCAAGGCTCCCTCAGCCATGGCCCGAGCCCCCTCCTCATTCCCTCCACCGTCCACATGATTATTTTCAGGAAGTCTCTCCTCAGGCCTCCTGGACATGAGGCCCTTCCGATGTAGCGAGCCAAGGTCAGCAGGGACACGAACAGATAACCCAGGAAAAGCAGCCCCCAGCCCTTTGCAAGCCACGTGGCCACATCGGAAAAATGTGAGGGGTCAGATGAAGAGAACGTAGGAAGAAGTTCAGCGGCAGGAGGGACGAAGTCAAAGTCGGCCCCGCCACCCAAGCCAAGCAGCCGGCCAGTTAGAGGCCACTTGGAATTAAAACCCACTCCTTAGGACCGGGGTCACCAGCCGGCCGGCTCCTCGCTGTGCCCAGCCCACACATGGCTTTATTTCATTTGGCCCACACGGTGGCCGTAATGATTTGAACTGGAGCGTGTCACATAAGAATCCACATTTTCCGCGTCTCGTAACAAAGGGCCGGTGCCCCTGGGCCTGCACCCCACAAGGGAGTGCACCTGTTTCCATCTTGCCATCTGACTGGCTCCCGACACGCCAACACTGCCGCCATTGGCCTTCATGCTTGCACGCAGGGGTTTTGGTTTTTTTACCAGAAAGAAAGGTTCCTCTCTGCCCCTGCCTATCAAAAGGGAAAATAGAGATCTGTGTGGCTGCATGCTTTTCTCGCATTTGGCTTCTTTCCCTCCCTCAACATCACCTCCCCGATCTCTAAAGCTATTGGCAGAAATTTTACCAATTCCAAATATTGTCCGAATTGATATACAGTGAGGAATCACTGGGGTAGCTCGGTCAGATGAAATATGGGAATAATTCAGTACCGCTTTGTTCATTATCACTGACCTGAGCCCCTGAGTACTTCCACAGATGCCCAACAGCTCGTGGTATCTGTACTTCCTGGCCCCCCAATGGTGCGAGTCAGGGGTCACTAACACACGCGCGCGCGCGCACGCACACACACACACACACACACACACACACACACGGAGCAATGCAGCAAGAGGGGGGAAGACCTGCCCCTGCGGTTGGCATCCCTTCTGATTGGACAGTGGCCCAGCCGAACGCTTGAGGGTGATTCTCAGCTGCCCGCCTGCCTTCCCCTGCCACACGCACGTGCACACACACACAATTAGTTGTCAATACTTTGCATTTCACCCCTGAAAACACTCCGTGGCTGTCTTGCTTTGCGTTCCCCCGGAAGCAGACCCTAAGACCCAGATTCTGGCGCAGGTCATTTATTTTGCATATGATCTTAGGGGGCAAGGAAGGAACTTCACGGCATGTTAACGAGCAGGCGTGCACGCTCCTGGGGACTCCCAAGAGACTGCAGGGAGTGCTCCTCAGACCGGACGGCGGAGGAAGCTGAGAATTTACCCACTGGCTCCTCTGTGTCATTGGTAGAGGGCTGTTGGGGACTCTATGGCACTTCTGGCCGGCCCTGTGGTCAGCTGAGAAAGTCTGCTGGACAGGCAGAGGAGCACCTGAGCGGGAAGCTGGTGGTGTGCACTGTGCAATCCACTGCGGGGGTCGGCAGTGCTGACCGACTCTGCTGCCGCGGTGAAGAATCAGTTCTTGGCGTGGCAAAGTTATTTACCAGGCGGTTGGGTATCCCCAATCACAGAGGTTTACCAAAAGGACACCCAGGCTATGTTTTCTCTGGACGGTTTGTTTATGACTGGCTCCTGGATTGCCTACTCACAGAGCAATTTCAGCATTTTCCTGGCAAAGAAAAAAATAGGAAGAAAGAAAGAACGGGAGAAACTTCAGCATTCTAAGAAAATTTGGCTCAACAAAGACACCATCGACTCATTGCCGGCTTCCTGCTAATCTTCACCATTTTCAAATTCCCCTTCACAATTACTGCAATCAAGTTATTATCAATCATACCATCAACTGCTTGCCCCGCTCTAGGATGTAGGTTAAATATTCTTGTGTCGGTGGGATGTTGCATCCTAGATTTTCATTGAAATCTAATGACTTTGATCTTCAAAGGAACCGTTTGGAGCTAGCGCTCCGTCCCCACCCCTGCTGGTTTAATTACAGCACTTCGTACATTTCACGTTTTGAAGATAAACATCCTGTTCAGTATTTATCCCAGCGAGATGCTTTTCAAGGAGTAATGTTTCTAGAATGCGCACCCCAGTGACGTGGTGGCTCATCGTGCCCAACTGAGGAACTTGTGCCTGGCTTCCAGTGGGATGTGGCCAGGATGCCTCAGTGTCTGCGTGCCTTTGCTGGGACCGGGCGTGTGCTCCCAACAGCTACGGACAGAGTCCCCAGTGACCAGCACTGGACATGACACCAGGTCATAAGGAGGCACTTCTGAGAAGTGGGCTATTTGGTGTTTCTCAAAGCATTTTCGTGTGTTATATGCTTGCCCAATTTCCCCACCACTTAGAATATCCATCACGTGCCAGGCCCTAGGGCACAGCAGCAAACTCTACGGGGACCCTTCACAGCACCCAACCTGCATGAATTTCCCGGTCCAGAGGGAGTGGCAGACCACGAACAGTCAAATCAAGTATAAAACAATCAGGGGCGCCTGGGTAGCTCTGTGGGTTAAGTGTCGAACTTGGGCTCAGGCCGTGATCTCGCGGTTTGTGGGTTCGAGCCCCGTGTGGGGCTCTGTGCTGACAGCTCAGAGCCTGGAGCCTGCTTCGGATTCGGTGTCTCCCTCTCTCTGCCCCTCCCCTACTCGCGCTCTGTCTCTGTCTCTCAAACATGAATAAATGTTAAAAAAAAATTTCAAATATAAAACAATCACAAAGTCAGATCAGAGCCGTGAAAGGGCAAAAAGAGAAGGTTGGGGTGGAGGAACAGAGACAGGAACGTGTGTAAGGCGAGACGGGAAGAGAAGGCACTCCAGTTAGGTCTCCCGAGAAGCAGGTGTCTACACAGGAGCGGGTGTGTGGGAGATTTACTGGGCAAAGTGCCCGTGAAGCATAGAGGAGGAAGGAGCAGGAGGAGGAGGGGAGAACCTTCAGACTGTGCTGTGGGTCTGACTCTGGGAAAGCAGAGCGAGAAGGAGGCAATGCATCGGACGCGTCCCCGCCTGCTATGGAGTTCTGAGAAAGTCCCATTCAGGTTAACGGCAGGATGCACACGGGGTGGGAATGGTCCAGCTCTGGGAAACCACCACCCCTTACCCCTGAGTCCAGTCACAGGCTCTGAGTAACCCCAGGGAGGCGTGGGTTCAACAAGAACGCTAAGGTGGCTCCGTGTGTGTGGCAGCTAGAAGTCCCTTTGAGGAGACAGCTGATGGAGGCACTTCCAAGGCCACCATAGTTCTCCCACTGGCCACACAGATCCACTTCTCCATGACAGTGGGTGAAGCAGCAACCATAGGTCCCCTGGGCCTCTCTTCCCGAGGGGACACTTACAAGGGGGAAGGTCGTGGAAGGAATTACAGCCCTCATGACTGCAGTAGGTCTCAGTGGTGACAGCGGTGACCCCCCTCTCCTTTCAAAATTCCTTCCGTCCTCGGCAGGTCTTAACCCCTTGCTAGGGGGTGTCACTCTACCTGTCACTGCTAAGGCGTTTAGGTCCTTGGGAACCATACGTGTCTCACGCAGGGCTTGCTGGATGTGTCCGCTTGCAGTTACAATGGGGCAGGAAGTAGTCACAGGCTGTTCAGTGGGTCACCTGGGTCCCCACTAAGCAATAGCATGCCCTGACCATCCTGGTGATGGGTCAGCTAATCTGCTGGTTCCTGGACACAAGGTGTCCAAAGCATCCTTTTGACAGCTGTAGCTTATAATTCAGTGGAACTCTTATTGTCCCCTCGCGAGAGTGTATCCCTTTGGGAAACAGGAAATATTACCCCAGCAAAGCCCAGAGTTGGGAGGATGGGAAGCACGAAGTCCCCCAGAGGGCCACTGGGAGTCATGGTAAATGGAGTCTACTCTTGCTTCCACCCCGTGGTTCCTGGGTCATGTGTTTCTCCTACCAGGGACCCAGTGCCAGATAGAGATCTCTACACAGTATATATTACATTCTGAAAGATGGCACCTGACCCTCGCCCCCAATCTGGTCCTCGGACGTGCATTTAGATGGCCATTCTAACAATCTATAAGGCAGCTACTTCTGGATGATATGGTATATGATACAACCAGTGGGTCCTATGGTCATGGGCACAATCTCACCCCTCCTTCACTAGGAAGTAGGTCCCCTGGGCAGATGCTGTGTTATCTGGGATTCCATGACTGTGGATCAATCTGTCTTAAGCCCCTGGATAGGTGTGCTGACTGAGGCTCTGCAGGCAGAAAAGGCAGACTCATAACTGGAATAGATATTCTTTTTTTTAATGTTTATTCATTTATTTTTGAGACAGAGAGAGAGAGAGAAGGGGAGATGCAGAAAGAGAAAGAGAAAGAATTTCAAGCAGGCTCTACACTGTCAGCACAGAGCCTGATGTGGGGCCCAAACTCACAAACTATGAGATCATGACCCACACCAAAACCAAGAGTCAATGCCTAACTGACCGAGCCACCCAGGCACCCCTGGAATAGGTATTCCATAAGAACCATAAGAATATGGTTCTTATAACATGAACCACCTGTCCTTCCAGGATAGAAGGGGCCCAATGTAGTCAACTTGCTACCAAGTGGCTTCTTGGTCTCTTTGAGAAATATTGCCATATCAAGGGACCCAGCGTTCGTCTATGGTGCTGCAAGTTAGACATTCAGTGGCAGCATTAACTTTGTCAGCCTCCCTAAGTGAGAGTCTGTGGTGTTGGCTCATATGAACCTTCATCTCCACCATTTTGGCCATTCTATGCATTGCCCAGAGTGCCAGTTCTGGGATGGCCAATGACGAAGGGTGGTTAAACTCAACTGGCTGAGCCATTTTGTCTCCTTGGTTATTCAGTGCTTCCTCTATGGTGGTAGCTTCTGCTGGAAGTTAATATTCAATACAAAAACCCTCAGGGTTCATGCCCACTCACGTATGTCCATCCATATGCCTCCACCCCAAACATCCTCCTTTCCAATCCTAGTGGCCTTTTCCTTCCAGAACCCTGACCAATCAGCCAGGCCATTGGCCTCTGTCCAAGAATCTTTATATATTCTCAACTCAGGCCATGTCTCCGCTCTTTGATGGATAATTTTGCAGGGTATAGAATTCTAAGTTAATAGCTTTTTTTTTTTTTTTTTTTTTGGCTTTTGGTCCTTTAAAAATATTGTTGCTCTACTGTCTTCCCATTTGCAATGTTTTCAATATAAATATGTTCTCATCTTCTTCTGTACATAACATGTCTCCCCCGACAAGGGTTGCTTTTGAGATTTTCTTTTTATAGCTGAATTCAAGTAGTTTGATTTCGATGTGCCTTGGTGTGCTTTTCATCATGTTTCCTGTGCTTCAGTCTTACTGAGTTTCCCAGATTTGTAGATTTGCGGTTTTAAAACCGTAATTTGGAAAATGTTTTAGCCATGATTTCTTCAAAAAAATTTTATCTTCTCCCTCTTCTGAGGACACTGAATGTATTGGGCCACGTGAAGTTGTGCAACAGCCTACTGATATTCTGTTCCTTTTGTTGTTGTTGTATTTCCCCATTGTGATCCAATTTAGATTACTTCTATTGGTGTGCCTCTCATTTTTTCTTCTGTAATAAATAATCTGTCATTACCTTATCAAATGTGCCTTTCATCTCACACACTTTGGTGTTTAGTTTGGGTCTTTTTTTAGATTTTCCATATCACTACTTAACTTTTTCAATATATGGAATGTTGTTATATTAACTATGTTAATGTCCTTGTCTGCTCATTTTAACTTTCATGTCACTTGAGGTAAATTTCTTTTGATTAATTAATCTCCTCATTTGGGGGATTTCTTTCATGCCTTTTGTTTTTTCTGTTTTTTTGGCATGCCTGATCATCTTTGATTGGATAACAAACATTATGAATTTGACCTTATTGTATGCTGGATGTTTTTGTGTTCCTAAAAAATATTTTTGAGTTTTGTTTGGGATACAGTTAAGTTACTTGGAAATAGTCCAATCCTTTTGGGTCTTGCTTTTAAGATTTGATAAGTGGGGGCCCCTGGGTGGCTCAGTTAGTTAAGTGTCCAACTCTTGATTTTGGCTCAGGTCATGGTCCCACTGTTCACCAGTTCAAGCCTCACACGGGGCTCTGTGTTGACAGTGTGGAGCTTGGGATTCTCTCTCTCTCTCTCCCACTGTCTCTGCCCCTCTCCTACTCAAAAGCACTCTCTCTCTCTCTCTCTCTCTCAAGATAAATAAGCTTTCTTTAAAAAAAAAAAAAGACTTGATAGAGCCAGAACAATCCTTGCCCAGGAGTGATTATTCCACACTACTAACTCAAGACCCTTCTATGCATTCTACCAATGTGCCATGAGTCTTGAGGTTTTCCATTCTGACTAGTGGGAGCAGGCACTATCTCCAGAGCTGTGTGAGTATGGAGGTCTACCCACTATAATCCCATCAGATGGTTCCATCCCCTGCCTCGGGCACTTTCATCACACACAAGTGCTAGTGACTTCTACGCTGAATCCTCGAGGGGTCCACTTCAGATCTCTGGTGTTTTTCCCTCTGTGCAGCTCTCTCCTCTCAAGGACTGGGCCCTGTAAACCCCAACCGCCTTGGTCTCCCCAGACTCTCAACTCTCTCTTCTCCACATAGGGGTCTGCCCAGCTTCCCCCTTCCTGGGCCAAGGGCTGGAAATTCTCTGAAGGCAGTAAGCTGGGACATCCACAGCGCTCAACTCATTTGACTCCCATTTCTCAGGGCTTGCTCTTCTACGTTGCCTGATGTCCAGCACCTTGCAAATTATTGTTTCACATCCTTGTCCATTGTTGACTATTTCGGGCACAAGAGCAGATCTGAGACTTGCTACTCCATCTTGGCTGGAAGCAGGACGCAGACGTTCTCTAGACCTGTTCCTTTATACAGACCTCCTTCTACTTGTCGATGTGAAGCAGCAGCCTTATTGGCTGCCTATTTCGCCTCTAAGGACATCATGCTCTGTTTTTCATCTTCACACTTCCCTGCAGAGAGAAGCCACCATGGCTTTGTTACTTCTCACCTTCCCAGTCGTTATGATCCTGGCAGGCCCTGGATTCTGATACTTCAGAAACTCACCGCTCCCGGGGCTGTTAGCCTAGTTCTGCAGCCACTTCTGCCAGTAATGTGGGTCTGCAGAGAAGAACCGTCATAGAGTTTCTGAGTGATGTCCTTCTTTCTCTTTCTTGGGAGTTCCTTCCTGATGTCCTTGGGAGTGCATTCCTGATTCAATGATGTATCCTCCGGGACCCCCCCCCCCCCACCAATGCAATATCATTCTCTGGTGAGTATTCTTCTGGCCTCATACAATACTACATGTTCATTTCCCTCAAGCTTTTCCTTTCCCTGCCATCTACCAGAGCAACTCAGTATTTCTACTTGACCTCGATATGGGCCATTCCTTTCCCAAGGTTTGTAAGAGCCTCCTTAGCAGTGAGTTTGCCCCACCTCCTGGGGCCGCAACCAGGACATTAAATCCTATGTCCCAAGAAAATGCCCCCAAGTCAATGAATTCTTGCTTATTCTGTCTTACGTCTCTGATCCCCTTGATCAAACTCTCCAGAAATCCTATCCCAGGGGTACCCTCCTAACTCCTGCCAGTAAATGCTTGCTAATTCATGCAGCTCCTTCAGAACACAATCTTTTCCCTCTCTGATCAGGCCCAGCATGTCCCCAGCAGGTTTTTATTGGGATGATGTCAATAGATTTCTACAGAAATTGAGGCCTATCATACATAATAGAGGTGCGCAAATCCCGAGTGCACAGATGGATTAATTGTCATGAGGTGAACACCCACAGCCAACCAGCACCCAGCTCAAGGAGGAGAACATGACCAGCTCTCCAGGATCCCCTTCTGGCACGTTCCAGTCACTGCCAGCCTCCGGAAGACAAGCGCAGGCCTGAGTTCTGCAGCATGGATTAATCTGGTCTGGTTTTGGACATGGTACCAGTGGACATCATGAGAGATGTCCTCCCCATGCCTGACTTCTTCGTCTCAACACTATGTGAATTTCATCCATGTTGCTAAGTGAGGTTGTAATTCACTCATTCACATGGGGGCGGTGTAATAGTCCATGATACGATTGTATCACGAGGTCATTATCTCTTTTACTGCTCATGGACACTGTTTCTTTCTGGTTTGGGCCCGGTACAAATAGTGTTGTCATGAACATTCTCGTACGTGCTTTTTGGTGAACCCATGAGCACATTTCTGCTAGGTGCCTCCCCAGGAGTGGAATTCCCAGATCATGGGGAAGATGTATGCCCATCAATTGTCAACTATACTTTTGAAACAAGAGAGTGAATGGGACTTTTCTCCCAGAGTGAAGCTATCATACAATAGGTGACAAGTGTCCCCATATTCAACACCATCACCAGGTCCAGCCTGCGTGAGAAGAGTAACCATTCGAGAGGGTTATGCAGGTGTAGGAAAATCACAGCTTTGACTCCTGAGGAGGGAAAGAAAGGGATGGGACATGGAACACCCACCAGCCCCCAAACCAGGGGGAGTTCGCTCAGGAGATTGGGTGTAGGGACCAGCCTGCCACCCCTGACTGACTGCTGGCTGAGCCACGGAGTCTGGGAGCCCCTGTTAGCCTCCCGCTGGGTGGGATAAGACGATCCATCGTCAGATCCAGCCTGAGAGTATGTACTTGGGAGTTCAGGCACACATGTGACAGGCTGGGTCCCCCCAGAAGCAGTCTGAGAAGTGATCCCGGGAAGCACTGGAGGGGAGTGGGGAAATGAGAGAGGGATGGGAGGGCAACCAGCAAAGCTACATCAGTGAGCAGGTGACTGCCGTGGGCACCGAGCTCAGTGGCATTGAGGACCACCTCACGTGCACCCCTTTCCCACCTGAGGACAAGGAAGCTAGGAGATTGATCTCCTCTTTGTCTTTGGTTGAGGTCTGCCCCCAGGGGTGTGGATTCCCCTGGCACACTGAGCCACACCACCAGCTTCGGAGAAAGCCCTCTGTCGAAGGTGCTGGCCGGTAGCTTCAGGGAGGTTCCAGCAAGGCTGCGGCATGTGCCCAGAGGCTCAGGTCTGCATCTTTTTTTAATGTTTATTTACGTGTATATGAGGGGGGAAGGGGCTGAGAGGGAGGGAGAGAGAGAAGCTCAACCAGGCTCCACACTGTCAAGCACAGAGCCCAACACGGGGCTCAAACCCACGAACCATGAGATCATGACCAGAGCCGAAATCAAGAGTGGATGCTTAACCGAGTGAGGTGCCCAGGGGCCCCTCGTGTCTGCTTCTTACCCCGAGAAAGTCTGGAGGTGGCGGCAGGCTGGGGCGGGCCTCAACCGCACGGTGAGGAGAGAGGAGACCAGGTGAGGAGGCCAGTCAGAGAGCTGGCAGCCCACCTCCAGAAGCTTCGTCGCGCTGAGATCCCTTCTGAAGAAGCCACGCTGCCCCACGAAGGCCCACCCTAGGTGCCGCCCCCTTGATGGCATTGGTGACTGCCTCACAACAGCCCATGGAGTATGACATCCGTCCTCCCACTCCAGGGCCCCACACGGGCCAGCGGATGGGATGCCCAAAGCAGCACGCAAGGGGCAGAGAGTTCCAGAGGGATGCTGCCCCCCCCCCCCAATCCTTCCTTACGACGGGGTTTCTAGCCCTGGTCAGGGAGGAAGTTTGGCCCAGGCAGTGAGGTTAAATTGCACAGAAACAGGGCTGGACAGTTTCATACCTGAAAAGGAGTCTTAATTACAAAAGCCGACAGGCGAGCAAAACTACCTACTGACGAGGGAAGGGAGATACGCCAGACTCGGAGAGCGGCGGTGGGGGAACCCTGCTTCGTAAGCCCGTAACGCCGTGGCCCTGCTTCTCCATCCTGGCGTCTGGGACCCCGCTGCGCCTCCAGGCACCCAAGACGGAACTTTCCTCTCCACCAGATATGGGTTTTCCAGCTGGAAGTCCTTCCTCTGGGGACGGGATCCCAGCAGCCAGATCCTGTGCTCCGGATGGGGCTCACCAGGCCTCCGGGGGGGGGGGGGGGGGAACAGACACATCTTCCAGGCCTGACTGGTCACAGCTCACCGCCCTGAACTACCAGGAGAGAGCTTCTCCCCGGGTGTTTTGTTGGGTTTTCTTTTTTTTATGTATTTTTTACTATTTTTTTAATCTTCATTTATTTTTGGGAGAGAGAGACAGAGCGAGAGCAGGGGAGGAGCAGAGAGAGAGACAGAGAACAAGACACAGACTCTTCACTGTGGAGAACAAACTGAGGGTTACGGGAGGGGAGGAGGGCAGGAGAACAAGAGAAATAGAGGGTGGGATTAAGGAGCGCCCTTGTGATGAGCACCGGGTGATGTACGGGAGTGTTGAATCACTACACCGTTCGCCTGAAACTAATACAACACTGTGGCAACCATTTCCTGTGCCCTTGCTGCTCTGGCATTTGTCCCTCACTGACTGGGGGCAGATGGCCCTCCCGGGGCTGGCTAATTCCCAGAGATAATGAACGACTCCCCTGTGCAGGGGGGTGGGGGGCACCTTTGCAGTCCCCTGTAGAGAGCAGATGGAAACAGCTTGGACCCACAACCCGGGGGCCTGTGCTTTACCCTGAACTTCTTGGTTATATGAGCGCCCCCCGCGACAATTTTTTTTTTTCTTTTTACTTTGCTTTAACCAGGTTGAGACGAGCTCTCTGAGATTTGCAGCTGAGAGTTGTGGCTAACGGAGTCTCCTCTGGGGCCCTGATCAAGTCTCACCTCCTCCAGGGAGTCCTCCCAGATTACTCCAACTGTGCAGTCTCTCCCTCCTCCCGAGGCCAGATGCACGTTAGGAACGTTCACTTCAAGATGAGGGCTTTAGAACCCTGCAAGATGAGTGGAATTTTGAGGCTCAAGGAAGATGCCTGATGGGACGGGGGTCTGTAGACTGAAGTCCTATACACATGCTGAGGCTCTCAGCCCCTTCTACTCGACCCTTTTGCAGGAGCACCAAACCTCCACCCAGACTTAGCAAAACCAAGCTTCCCTCACCCTTGCACGCCCTTACCACACCATGCCAAGCACCTCCAAAAGGGACACCGTGCGGGAAGGTCTGCCTCAGTCGCAACCCCAGCAGGAGCTGGGGTCAGAGCACACGGACCTCTCACCTGGCGCCCAGGTAAAAGAAGGAGCCCTCTGCCATCCCACCCCAGGAGACCCTCCGAGACTCAGCGACAACTCAGTATTTCCAAATAAGTGAGTAGAATGGGAATTCTATACACGCCACACCCCCCACCTGTTCCTTTTGTGTGCTAGAGTGGGGGGAAGACCTTCGAATATCTCTCCACTTGCCCTGTGGTTTCAAGGAGCCCCGGGGTTTGTCAGAGGTACCCCTAGGTTGCCACGAGCTGAAAGAAAGCTCTGGGCTTCCCACTGCTTCTTGAGCGGCCAGAGAAACTGTGCAGTTACCTCCTAAATTTTCACGCGCGTCTCTTTAATCCACTGGGCTTCACATAAGGTTTCATTTGCTCCCCTACCATGGGCCCGAAGCAGGGATGCTTGCCAGGATGGGTGAAGTCCTTTGCTGGAGGACAAGGAATGTCAGTGGCCTGGGAGGAGCGTGAGGGCACCACCCTGACCCATTTTACAGATCAGTAAACTAAAGCCAAGAGATCGTAAGTCCCCAGTGACAGAATCTGCCGATTCTTGTTTTTATGCTCATTCTGCAAGGTCATGGTGCTCCACAGTGTCCACACGCTTGGGCTGCTCCAGACGTGGCCTGTGGACGGGGCTGGTCCATGAACTGCTTCTCATGGATTGACACCAAGTATAGACATTGAGGGTAAATGTTTAGAAAACGTTACTGGAGTTGCCAACAACTTTGGAATTGCCACAATATCCAAGTGTAGGAACAGCTACACGCCATCCGGGGGGGTCCAGTAGCATGGGGTGGGAGCTGGGTGGAAGGCTCGTGAAATAGGCCAGACATCGGCCCAAGGTGACCTGGAGAGAAGAAGGAAAACTGGTCCTCAACACAGAGAGTTTGACCAGCGCTGGTATGTGGATTTGAGAGACATGAGGAGGTTTTTTTTGAATGATCATACTTACTTTTACTGTTTTTGGAAAATAAATCACCGGCCCATTAGACCTAGGAGTTTGCGGATATTTTGAATTAGCATGAAACTAACAAGAGTATTTAAGTACAAAATTTAAAAGTAAGGCAATCCAGAGAATGTCAACAAAATAACTGTACATTTGGTACCTGGGCAAAGGTAGCAAAAAAACACTACTAATAATAAGGCGATAGGTGTTAAGGACGAGGAGCAGTCATCAGTACCGAACGCTTTTACCGAAATTGAAAAGCAAGCTTCGTGATAAAAGCATGGAGAGCATAACAGCAAGCAATACCACATCTCAATGTCATGTGCAGGTTACGCACCCATCTAAGGCTGTAAACCTTACGCGGTGAATGTTCCGCTCCCCCCCCCCCCCATTTTATAAGGAAAGAAATAACTGAGGTTATGACAGGAATAGAAGTCACACTATTTAGAAAAAGGGAACCCCCTCCCCTCTGATTCTGGGAGAATCGTGCTAGGAGGAGGGCAGCGTGACAAACCCCAAAGTTTGCCAGGCTCATCCCTGCTAGGGCAGCGCTGGAACACGTTCGTTCTCCCGGGTCCCGAATTGAAACGTATCTGCCTTGTGAGTCCAAACGCCTAGCGGCTTCCCACCTGGGCCTCTCTTCCCCATCCATGCCTTCCTCCCCCACCCAGGGCCCCTGACACCCCCTTGGAGTGGCGACTCTTTCGAGGATGCTAAAAATTGCTTTATTTTTCGCCACTAATTTGCCAACAAGCCCAGCCGTCAGTCCAGTTGGCCCGCAATGAAATTCTATAATTATACAAAAGCCTGGGTCAGCGACCTGCTGATTGCAATATCTTGTCTCTTTTGTCCCTCTCTTCCACCGCCTCGCCCATGGGACAAAATTGCTTCGGCTTCTCCGGCAGCCTCCCGAATGAGGTGGTATTGGAAACTAGTGAGGCGTGGCCCTGCGGAGGTGTTCAGAGCTTCGCAATAATGTACCCGTTTTCGTTTTGTTTGATTTCATTAACACCTGGGTCTCAGGGGAGAGCCCCGTGGGGAAGGGGGGAAACAAGTGATTTCCGTTGAAATCGGGTGGTTACCACTGCCTTGTCTTGCCATACCGAGGGACTGTGACATGCCAAGGGTGTAGTTCGGCCCGATCCTGAAGAGGGAGGGGGCCTCGCCCTTGAGGAAGGCTTTCCCTTCGCCCCCCGTGGCCTCTCTCTCCGCCTCACTCCATTGGCACCACGCGTGAGCCCCACACCGGTCCTTCTCCATCAATGAGCCAGTCCTACTGGCCCAATGGACCCAGGTCCCTGGGGTGGCTCATCTCGGCGGTATTGCCCAGTGGTTAAGGGCATGGGGACCCAGAACGAAACTCGAATCCTGGCTCTACATCCTGGTGGTCTGGTCGCCTTGAAAATGGAGCTTCAGCCCTTAAGCCTCAGCTCCCTTACAGGTAAAGCAGGGGTGCAGCACTAACCCCAAGGCTTGGCGGCAACACTGGTGACAGTGTCTTCTTCGTTATCCTCTCCTTCTCCTCCTCCTTTTTCAGTTTCGTGATCACTCTCAGGTCCTGCCCTGCCTTCTCAGCCTCTTACAGATTCTCCCCCAAACAGAACTCGGTCCTGGAGTGAAGGCGGAAGAGCCTCCTGGGGGTGCTAATGCAGTCCCCAGGCTTGGATTCCTCCAGAGAGAGATTGCGAGGCCCAATACAAGCCACGCCCCCCACCCAAATGCCCCAGTCTGTCTCAAAAGCCTAAGAGGTCCAGGTGACTTGGTGACATTTAAGTGATGGCGGGGGTCGGGATACTGCCTGACCAATGGCAACCTGACGGTGAGGCAGCCCCCCCCTGGGGCCAGGCTGGGCCTAAATACCGACTCTCTCTGTTTATTCCCCCAGCTCCCTGGGGGGCATCCCAGAGAGAAGCCAGGGTCAGGAGGCGAAAGCCATTGCCATTTTGACCCATGACAACAGCAGGCAGGTGGAAATTTTTTCAGGGCGGAAGCGTCTTCCAGATGCCCCCAAATCACAGGAGTATTACGCTCCACCTCTGTTATCGCCGGAGGTTGGTCAGCCCACAAAGCCAACACAACAGCATTTATTGAGTGCTTGCTGAGTGCAGTGTTCTAAGCACAGTCCATATATTAACTTATTTCATGTTCAGGGGTGTCCCCATTTTATTAAAGATAAATAAGTCCCATTTTCGACTTCAGGAGTTTAAGTCTGTGGCCCAAGGCCTTGGGCCCAAGGCCCAAGTCTGTTGCCTCCACCGAGAGGCAACAGAACCAAGGTTCTACCCCGGTCTGTCTGACCTTGGAGTCTGCGTCTCCAGCTGTTGGACAGCTCCAGCCGTTACTAAGTTCTTCACTGAGAAACCAAAACGTTCCTCCTGGACTTGGTGCCCCTCAATCCAGGTTCTAGCCTAAGGGGCCTCTCTGCCAGAGTCATCTTTCCTCCAGGGCGAAACACTCTGCCCCCACCCCAGCTTCCGGCCTCCAGCCTAAAAAAGCCCTTACCTGTGACTCCTGGGCCACGAGCCCGCTCCACTCCCGTCTTCTTCCTCCGCTGTCTCCCCAGCATGTGAAAGGTCCCCCCAACAGCAGCCCCTGATAGCAGGAGCCCCAGCGCAAGCTGACGGTGGCAGAACATCATCTCCACCCTTCCTGGATAGTCCGTCTCCAATCAAGAATTCCAGGCTACACGGATCCCGAACTCCGTGTGCTCCAGAATTCTCTAGGTCAGACGTGCAGGTTCCTGGGCTCCACATCCAGACATTCGGCATTAGGAGGTCACGGTGAACCCAGGGATCTGCATCCATAAGAGGAGCAGCAGGAGACTTCTAAATGGAAAATGTTGGGATGCAGGGAGAGAGGTCCCTCCACTGTCCTTTGAGAAACACAGCCTGAGGTCCCAACACCAACTTGTCCAGACACTCAATGTGAGGGTCGATTCAAATACCCACGTGTTCTCTCTGCACCCTGGGAGACCCCCACCTCCAGCCGCCTTCCTGCCTCCTGACTGGGCAGCTGAGACCCCCCAGCCCAGGACCATCACGGGGCCCTTTGGAAAGCCCAGGGTGAGGGAGTGGCAGCAAAGCCACATTCCCTCTGCCAGCCCCCTTCTTTCTGCTTCTTCATTCATGCCAAGCTTATTCCCACCCCAGGGCCTTAGCACGTGCTTTTCCCCTCCCGAGTTCCTTCAGAAGTTGCCTCCTTCCAGGGGCGCCTGGGTGGCGCAGTCGGTTAAGCGTCCGACTTCAGCCAGGTCACGTTCTCGCGGTCCGTGAGTTCGAGCCCCGCGTCGGGCTCTGGGCTGATGGCTCAGAGCCTGGAGCCTGCTTCCGCTTCTGTGTCTCCCTCTCTCTCTGCCCCTCCCCCGTTCATGCTCTGTCTCTCTCTGTCCCAAAAATAAATAAACGTTGAAAAAAAATTTTTTTTTAAAAATAAAAAAAAAAGAAGTTGCCTCCTCCCAACGACCACCTCCTCTGACCGTCCTATCTGCAGGTGACACCTCTCAGGCTCCCTCCATCATGCACCTCTGCTGCTTTTCATAGCCCGAGTTTTCCTGTACATTGTGTCTCTCTTCTAAAGGAAGCCCGCATCTCTTGTTCCTCTCTGTGCCTCGGTTTCCACATCTGTAAATCGGGATAATTTTCCCTCATAAGACTGTTAGGATTAAATTAGCTGACATCTGTAGAACACATCACTCAGAACGGTGATGGGACCATAGTAGGTACCATATACGTGACGGGCTTTATTATTTATATTAATATGATCATTTGTGGCTTCGTTCTCGGCATCTGGAACAGCTCCTTCTGCATAGCAGGAACCCAATACATATTTTTGAGTAAATATACAAACGGCTGGATGAGCCAAGATGCAGGGGTCCTGAAAAGTCCCACCCTGTCTGCTTCCCAAGACCCAGCACCCCCCCACCCACCCATGGGCTGTAATTACCCAATATCAAGAAACCCAGCCCCTGAGGGCTTCGCGTACAGCGCATTTTCCAAAGATGAAAAGCCCATTTGTTAATAACTACATAGCAATATCTAAAATTTTGGTTGCATTGTGAGGCCGGGTGCCTTCCCCATTCACCAATAATGACAGACCACATAAACAATAAATAACACGTATAATTTAAGCAACGAAAACAAATAACAGTGTTGGCTTTGCCTGGGAAAATATTTTCACTCTTCCTTCGAGGCGTCCCCCCCCCCCCCCCCGGGTGCCCCTGCCTTGGCCTCCCCTGCTGAGATGCCTTCTCAGCGGGCGGCCTTGGAGTAGAGCTTGAGGAGCGGGGTGGGAGGGAACCTCACCCACAGCCCCCGAGGGCCCTTCCTGGAGAAGCCTGGGGTCGTCTTCTCTGAAGGGGGGAGGGGAAACTACTTTCTCCCTCCACCCCCACTGCCACTGTCTTCCCTAGCACCCTCTCTCCACAGGGGTTTACGTGCTCAAATGCCTGTAGAAGCAGATGGGCAATGTACTCAAGCAACACAGGTGGCTGTTCAAGGCAATAGGGACGGGTGGGGCTTGTGGCAAACTAAGGAACAAATGCCCCCCCCCCCCGCCACCCCGCACACACACACAGGGGATAAACCCAACCAATGGCTACTATTCAAAATGCAGGAATGGAGGCCCGGTTTTGCCAAATCTTCCGACATTTCAAAAGAAGCTGTTGTCTGAGATTTAAAATGTTGGTCTTTTCAGTGACCTCAAACAAAGGTCCTACTTTCTGGTCTCCGCTGCCCCTGATTTCGTCTCTTACTTCTCTACCTGTCACTCATCCTGCTCCGGCCACACTGGTCTCTTTACTGTTTGGGGACCGTGCCAGACATGCTCCTGCCCCAGGACGTTTGCACTGGCCATTCCCTCTGCCTGGAGCATTCTTCTCCCAGGGAGGCCAGTGTGGCTGAAGTAAAGATATGGCAGAGAAGGAAGTTAGAGAGGACCACAGAGCAACCAGCTGGGGAGACAAGAGGTTACAACTGCACAGAAACGTATTCGCTCACCGCAAAGAATTGCGAATGGCATTGAGTGAGTAAGGGCCCAGCAAGACAGACCCCTGGCAGTGTGCGGACAGCCCCTCACACAACTACCAAACACCAACGTGAAAACCTAGTTACAATGTTTGGAGCCTAAAACCTAACCCTATTTCAATACTTAACACAGAGGGGTTTTATTTTATTTTATTTTTTGCGCAATTTTATGAAATACTGAATTTTCTAGGATTGCCGCTTGTGTACAAATCAAGGGGAGGTTCTGCTCTATTCTGCTGGGTGTTTCAGCGGGAGTCGGTCACGTTTGGGGGGACTGCACCCCTGAAAGCCCTGCCCTGTCCACACCTGCAGCCTCACATTCACAGCGGCCCCCTGCCAGTGTGCAAGCTCTGACCCTCACTGGGTCTTGTGGGAAGAGTCGGGCTGGGGTACTTACACACTCAGCCAACCGAACCTATCACAAATCAGTTTCCTTTTCACCCTCCTCTGGGGTATAGTTAGGACATTATACGATAGGGAGTGATTTAAATTACGTGTGTAGAGAGGCTGTATCATCTACGAATTTCATTTCAGCGCAGTGGACGGAGCATTTCCATCTACGCATGATTCCAAAAAGAAAAAGAAGACCGAAATGCCCGAGTCCCCCCCGATGTGGAAACTGGCAGGACACAGCAAGGGACCTGGGCTTTTCCTTGGCCAACCTCAGCGCCCTGGGAGGGCCCCCTCCTCCTCAGGGAGGCAAGGGCAGAAGCAGGGCCACCACGCAGAGAACATCAGCCTCCCAGAAGCAATAGGAACAGAGACGGAGGAGGAGATGAGACGTGCAGCCAAGACATTCGCCGACAGGTTGGTTGCGGGACGCGGGACAAAAAACCCTGAGGTTTGCGTCTGAGCTGCCGCAGGAAAGAAAAGGGGGTAAATTTCCGAGATAGGAGCATCTGAGTCTTGGTCTGGGTACCGATTTGTGCCCAGGGAATAGCGCCTATCACCGGGAGCCAACCCCACCCTGTCACCCCATGCCGCTACCCCACAAGCCACCCCAACTTCACCCCTGCCCATTGCTGTCGCTGGCAGGGTCACATGGTAGGGCAAGCATGAGATTGGAGACTTGGAGATTGCAAGAATCCCCGCACCTGCCTCCACGTCCTGGCTCTCGCCCTGACCCGCTGTGTGATCCCGAGAGAGTCACTTACCTTCTCTGAGGCTTGGTGTCTTCACCCTGAAGAATAAGGTTGAGAACAGTGCCCAGCTCGGAGGATCCTCGTGGACACAAAACCGGATGTGAGCAAAGAGGAGCACGGCAGAGCCCTGTCCGCCTTTACCGCTAGCGGCTCCGATGTTCGGCACCTTCTCTGTTTCCTTGCGCCCCTTGGGCCTTCCTCAAGAATTTAAGGGACGCTCCGGCCAAGTCTCTGCTGCATTTGTAACTTGCTATCTCCTCCCTGCCCCTTTCCCAGAGTTATCTTTTAAAAATGCACGGGTATGCACACACACACGCACACACAAAGGAGTGAAAAGGCAAGCCAAGAGAATTAAGAAGAGAAAACAAGATAGGGGCACCTGGGTGGCTCAGTCAGGTAAGCGACCGACTTCGGCTCAGGCCATGATCTTGCGGTCCGTGGGTTCGAGCTTCGCGTCGGGCTCTGTGCTGACAGCTCAGAGCCCAGAACCTGCTTCGGATTCTGTGTCTCCCCCTCTCTCTGCCCCTCCCCTGCTCACGCTCTGTCTCTCAATAACAAATAAATGTTAAATTTTTTTTTAGAAAGAAAGGAGAGAAAACAAGATAAACCGAACCCAAGAATTAACAGAACTTCTGCTGCCTGGGCATCGCATGGGTGTGGATTCCCCAACAGATGGGTCAGAACAGGAAAGTGTGCTGTCGCTGACTAACACCCTCCCCCCACCACCGCCCCCAACGCCGAGGAGGCTCAAAACACTGCTTGTTATGCCTCACGGATCACCGGGTCAGCCGGACAGCTCTGCCTGGGCCGGGCTCACTCACACGTCTGGGGTCACGTGGCACGTTGCCGGTGGCTCTGAGATGACCTTGACTGGGACACCATGGCCCTGCTCCGTGAGGTCTCTCACCCTCCCATTGGCTGGCCCAGTCTTGTCCACAGGGCGATGGCATGATTCCAACCCTGTGAATGTATGGAGACCCTGTGGAAGGCCTGGCATACCGTCTAAGACCCAAGACAATGGAAGATGCAAGGCTTCTTGGCACAAGTCCTCCTCTAAGCTTGCATTTGGCGCTAGCATGCCACCACACCTGCCACACGCCCCTGGCCAAAGCGGATCACAAGGCCAGTGCAGATTTAAGAGGCAGGAAATAGACCCCATCTCTTACGGGGAGGAGTCAAGGATTGTTGCCACCTTGTAATTTATCGCAATGACTGACCGCAGAGCTCTAGCAGGGAGGAAGAAATATGGCAGCTTGGAGGGCAAAACCGTTCCCCTTGACCAATCCCTCGGAATGTTCCCAAGGGGCAGACACCATGTTGACTTTGGCTTCGTTTGCTTCAGAGCAGAGATCACTTAGAGAGCACTTGTTACAAGTACTCCACATCGGTGAGCTCTGAAGAATGCCGGAGGCATAGCACGGCTCTTAGTTGCAAGGATTTTAGCTGATATGTGTAGGAATATGCTATGGCCTTTTCAGTTTGATCTTACTCCTTTCCTTTCGTGATACGTGATCATCAGTTTTCCTCTCGTGCGAATAACATAAAAATCCCCTTTTGCCTTTTTTAAGGTTGATTTTTTTTTTATTTATTTAGAGAGATAGACAGCAAGTAGGGGAGGGGCAGAGAGAGAGGGAGCGAGAGACAATCCCAAGCAGGCTCCACGCTGGCAGCACAGAGCCTCAGGCAGGACTGGAACTCACGGACCCTGAGATCATGACCTGAGCTGAAGAGTCGGACCCTTCACCAAACGAGCCACCCAGGCGCTCCGATACCCTTTTGAAATACATCCATCTGACCATAGACCAAAAATCCCGGAAACACATGAAAGCATCTCTTCATCCCCGAGATATAACTATTGCGAGTTCCATTCTGCAGATGGGGAAACCGAGGACAGACGGGGCCCATGGAAGCTCAGATCCAAGATGGTGCCAGATGCACGGCTCGGCCTGGAAAGACTCTGGCTGAAAGCTCTCGTGTGGCTTGGAATAGGAAGTGTGGCACACGGCAGGGACCAGTGGCAGCAGCTGTCATCGAATGAGACCCCTGGGGCTTCCCGGGTGTTCCCCCCCAACTTCCTGGCTTCTAAGCATAACAGGACTACAGCCCAGGGTCCTGGCCAGACACACTCTCAGAATTTGAATCAAATGGAACCTGAATGAGAAAGTTCCCTGGAGACCCAAATGAGGCACCGGGCAGGAATCTCCAGAAGAGGTAGGGAGAACACGGTGCATTTACGCTGAAGGCACTTTGCACCTGAGGGGCCGAGCACACACAACAGTGCTGATAAATTGGGAGAAAAGAGGGACCCCCCGGGGCATCTCAGTCAGTCAAGCCTCCGACTCTTGGTTTCGGCTCAGGTGATGACTTCACGGTTTCATGAGTTCGAACCCCGAGTCGGGCTCTGTGCCTGCAGTGCGGAGCCTGCTTGCTCCATCTCCCTCTCTCTCTGCCTGTCTCCCACTCACACTGTCTCTGTCTCTCTCAAAAGTAAATAAATAAATTTAAAAAGAAAAAGGGAGACACTAGGTTTACGGGAAAGGAGACAAGAGCAGCTCATGTCCCCCTGCATGGCTGTCCCTGAGCCTCTGAGCCTAGGAAAGGTGTCCATGGGGCCTGTCCTGGGGCTGAGGAACCTGGGCCCAGCAAGGGACAGGTGTGATTAGAGGGTGTGGCAAAGCTCTGGCCCCACACCCCCGGCTCCAGGCCTCCCAGGCATCCAGCCACTCATTCGGGGGCCTCCCAGTCTCATAACTCTTGGAAGTTCTTCCTGGTTTTCCTCTCCTTCCCTCGAACATGTTCTGGCCAAGGAGGAGAAGACGACCAGCACGGCCAGCCAGAGTACCTCCAAGCAAAAGCCAACACAGACGAGCCACATGACGCCCCCAAAGCTAAGGGGGGCGGGGGGGTGGCAGATAGGAGCCAGGAGTCAGGTGGGAAGGCGGTTTCTGCCTGAGTGGACCAGACCCTGACTCTGTTCATTCATTTATTTACCCGTGTGCCCCTCATTCCCTTGGTGGCACAGCCCTGGTTCCACCTTTGGGGAGTCAGGGGAAGCCTTCTGTGTTCACCTCCTGCCCCCGCCTGGCATGGTGGCGGCTCTGAGGGCAGAGAACCAAGCTGAGTGAGGCCAGGTCATCGACAGCCTGGGCTTGAAGTCCGAACCTGCCTTCCTGCGCCGTGTGGCCTTGGCAAACCCCACAGCATCTGGCGCCTTGGTTTCCTCACCTAGGAGATGAGAACAGTCATCAAATCCACCTGATAGAGATTATTTGAGGGTCCAGTGAGACCATCCGAGTAAAGGGCTCAGGGAACATCTGGCCCAGGGACAGTACTCCAGAACGAGGTAGCTGTTTACTGCCCCAGTCTGCCCAGGCTTGTCTTCACACGTGCCCCAGGACCCTTGCTCAGGCTGTCCCCATCCACCTAGTGGGCCCCCCAGTACAATCCCCACCACGACCACCCCACCCCCACAAACCAGCCTGGGCCAGCCCGCTGCCCACCTCCTCCAGGAAGCCCTGGGCACAGAGGGAGCCTGCATCACCTCCCATGCAGCCACGGTCCGGCATTCACAGTGGCTGCCCCTTACCACTTTTGGGGGGCTCCCCGCCTCTGCCCAGTAGTGGGGTGCTCTTTGGTTAGACCCAAGCCCTCCCTTTTTCTAATAACCTTGCCCAGGGATGCTTCCTGGCTGTCTGATAGGACAGTGGTCCTCAAGTGGGCGTGATTTTGCCCCCCCCCCCACCCCGGAGGCATCTGGTATTGCCCAGAGACGTTACTGGTTGTCGCAAGGGGAGTTGGGGACAGGGTGCTCTACCGTCATCTAGTGGGTAGAGGCCAGGGAAGACGCTAAACTCCCCACAATGCGTAGGACACCCCCACCCGTGAAGCTTATCTGGCTCGCGATGTCCATGGTGCAGAGGGGGAGAAGCCATGCTTTTGGGAGACACCTGAGGCTCCAGGTACTTTGGTTCCTAGGACTGCGCCAATCACGCCTGGGTGGTGTCCCCCCCTTTGCAGCCTCCAGCACCTGGAGCTGCGTCCACGCCTGAAGTGGAGCCCTCACGCACCTCGCCCCCCATCCGCGCAACCGTGAGTCCCTGCGGATTTGCATGAAGCCATTGACCTGTGGCTAAGGCCAGCTGAGCTCGCCTTGTTCCCGCCCGGCGGGGACAAACACCAGTAACAGGGTCCCCCACCCCCCGCAGAGGGGGGAAGCCGGGGAAACAGGGTGGGGCCAGAGCAGTCCTGGGATGGGGGTGGGGGGTCCCTGGCACTAATTGTTATAATTAACACAACACGAATATAAGCATCTCCCTCTACATGGAGTACGTGGAGATCTAGTACGTGGGGACTCTTGCTCTCTCTACTCGTGTCCCCGATGAGATGCCTTCCCCCGCCAACTTCAGTCGTATGTATTGTCGACTGTTCCCCCATCACAGAGGCGGCAACCGAGGCTAAGAGAAATCTAGGGATCTCTGCCCAAGGTCACCCAGGTGGTAGATGGGGAAGCAGAGGGAAGAACCCAGATTATCTGGAGTATGGTTCTCACTAAGTACCTACCCTGAGCCAAGCACAGTGAGTACCAGATGGGGACTCGGTAACCTCAGGGGGTCCCAGCCCCCATGAAGAACCTGAGGGAACTCCAGCCACGCCCCTCCTTCCAGCATCTGTGGCTCACTTACCTCGAGGGCCCACCCTGGCCACCAATGATTGGACAAGGAGAGGGTCTGACCGAAGATGAGCCAGTCAGGACCTCTCTCCCAGGAACTGGAAATTAGGACAGAAGTGTGAGGTCAGAGAGCCGTGAGCCTGTCTTTCGGGAGCTGCATCCTGGTCTGATGTGGTGATCAAAAGCAAGGGCAGTCGGAAGTGAGGAAAGGTCAAACCCTGCAAACTTCCAGAGGCACCCGGTCTACTTAGAGGCAGGGCGCCATTGACCGGGCCCCACAGCCCTGCAGCCCGAGCTGGTCTCGAAACCACTGGTCCTCCCAGCGCCTTAGTCCCTGAGTCTCGGAATTCAATGCGGTTTTGTTCTCTGCGTCTAAATCTGAAGGCGGCAAGCTTTTCCTGTAAAGGGCGTGAGAGTAAAGGTTTTGGGTTCTGAGGGCTGCACGGTCTGCGTCCCCACGGCTGGACTCTGCCCTTGCAGCGGGAAACCAGCTGTAGACAATATGGAGATGCAGGAGCGTGACGGGGTCCAATCAAGCTTTAAATACCCAAGTGCACAGAAGGCAGAATTTGGCCCGCGGGCTCTAGTTTGCTGACCCCTGATTCACACAAAGCCTGGGGCGCAGGGCACAGCATTGGCCCAAAGCGCAAGACCCTGTGTCTCGGGAGACGGAAGGGTCATTTACCCAGTGGTCTGGCCAGAGGCTGGTGTGGCCGACCAGGCAGCCCCTCTCCCTTGGCATTGGCCTCTAGCCCTGGAAGCCACCTACTACAGTCCCCCACCGCTCTGCCCTACACAGTGTTGACAGCTGGGGGCCTGGCTCCCTCGTCCTTCAGAGCTGGGATGTGTGCTCCACCTTATCCGCACCCCGCCCCAGTCCCCAGCAGGAGTAAATTCGAGATGCCCGCAGCAGCAGTCACTTCTCTGTGTTGCACCTTTATCGGCTGCCTCCACTTCCCCGGCTCTCTTCTCTCCCTCGAGGGTGCTTCCTGGGGGCACCTCTCAAATAAACCGCTTGCACCGGGATCCCACTCTCAAGATCTCCGGAACCCAACTGGGAATCGCTGAGGCTTCTCTCCTTCTCTCTCACGCATCCCCCCGCCCCACACTGTGAACAGAGTGGCCCCGCTTTCAAAATCCACGGAGAATCTGGTTACTTGTCACCACTGCTCTGTTCTCCCCTTGTGGGAAGCCACCACTGCCTCTGGGGCCCTCACAGTCCTTTCTCCACACAGAGCAACCAAACAAAACCAAAATCGAGTCCCCGCCCGTGCTCAAAACCCTGCCCGGGGTTCCCCAGCGCATCTCAAATTCTCATCTGTGGAATAGAAATAAATAAGAAAACCATAATAATAATAATACCAACCTGATGAGATTGTTGTGGGGGGGGTGGGGCTCTGGTGAGATATTCCACGTATGATAACGGGCGGATATCAAAGTGCTTAATATACAGGAGGTATGTTTAACTTTGGGATGACTGCGGGGCCTCAGTTTCTCTGCCTGCACAGTGTTGTTGCGGGAATTACATGAGATCATGAATAGAAATTGCTTGGCACAAAGCCCTCTGTAAAAATTAGTGATTATTGTCTTCTAAACACATGCACGAGGCACATACACACGGCCAGTCCGTGAAGTGCTCCCCGTTTCTGCCTTCTGGGACCCAGCTCCCCGTAGGGCCTGGCATTAGCCTGAACCTGAGACCGTGAAGCCAACGGCTGACGATGGAAGGCTCCAGATTAGCCACTTCCACACTCGTTGCCTCTGAGCTGATGCTAGCACATTCTTTTCTGGGAGTTTTCTCTTCCTGCACACTCTGCAGCACCTGGTCACCAGGAGACAGGCAGCCTGGCGTCCCTGCAAAACAGCCCCTCGCAGGCATCAGAACCCCAGCCGCCCCCCTCCGGAGCCCAGACCACCAGGCTGCGCAGCGCCTCTCTCTGTGATGTTGCTTCTTATTAGGCGTCATTAGGTACACAGTAATTATAATAATTATGTGCACTGCTTAGGCGACCATCCTCAGTAACAACCACTGCTATTCAAAAGTCATAATTGCTGCATCGAGACTTAAAATGAAGGCTAATTTGATGTCAGATGCTACCCCCCCACCCCGCTCCAACTCACAGCAGCCTGTACCCCATGACCACCGGCCACCCTTGATTAATCGGCAGAACCCAAAACAAAAGAGTTGGTCCGCAGGCGAGTGTGGCTGTGTCTCCGGATTAAGAGGAAACATGTGGATGCTTGGAGGACAACTTGGAGGGTGTTGAATCATTTAAAAAGAATTTGAGGGCACAGGGCTGCTGACGATCTGGGGCTGGGCGTCAGGGGATGCGGTACGGATCCTGGTTATGTCAAGGGCTTGCCGTGATTAGCAGCTCACCTCCTTCCCTGTCCGTGGAGTTGGAAGGGTTCACTTGGAGAAGGGCTGTGGGGGCTTTCCTTCAAGTGCTATTTTATCGGGGAGCAGTAAATGAAAGAGACAAACAAAACAAGAGAGTCTGAAGACCCCCCCTGCCCTACCCCACATCTCCAGCACCTTCTGAGATACCTCTGTGAACCTTTATGTTTCCTGGTTGTGTCTCAAGTTCGGCCCTGCGTTGGATTCACTGGGGAGATTTTTTTTTAATGTTTATTTATTCATTTTGAGAGAGGAAGAGAGAGGGGGAGAGAGAGAGAGGATCCCAAATAGGCTCCACGCTGTCAGTGCAGAGCCTGACGCGGGGCTCGATCTCACAAACCGTGAGACTTCACTGTGGACACTTCACCGACTGGCCCACCCAGGCGCGGCTCACTGGGGAGAGTTAAAAACTGCTGATGCCAGAGTCCTACTCCAAAGGTTCTGGTTTCATTGGCCCAGGATGCCGCCTGGACACCAGGATTTTTTGAATTTCCCCAGATGATGCTGAAGCATAGCCACATTTGAGAAGCCCTCCCCTATATGGGCTTCTATCTGAGCATTCAAAGGGTCTAAGATTCCGCCCAGCTCCGTACAAGGGCGTCCCCTCTCTGGACCTCAGTCTCCCCATTTTCCAAACCGAAAGTATCGAGAGCAATGGCCTCCAAGGACCTCCCAGTCCTCTGTTCCCTTTGGACTGGAATCACTCCAGAGCTTGGCACGCTGACAGTGTCTGAAGCACGAGGGAAAACGAGGCTGCTCATACCCTTTTTTTCTCTGCCAAATGATGCCTGTATCCGCTCCTATGTGCTCAGGCCTGGCCCCAGTGCTGCCGAATAAAAAGCATAAGAGGAAAGACAATTGCTCCTTGCCCTCAAAGTACTTTAGGAACCAACAGGGAACCATTTATTGAAAATAAAAGGGCTTAACAGCAACACGCACACACGCGCACACACACACACACAGAAGCCATCAGTGTTCAGCTTCCCCAAAGGTAAATGGCAGCTCTGGTCACTGTTGTGCTTTAATCCAGCATTTTTGCAGGTGGCTTGAGCAGAACACTAATTCCATGAGAAGATGCTTGGTGAAAATACGGACACTCCAGGGAACCCCGATTCCTGCATTTTGGAGAGTCACTGTGCAAGTGAGCAAAGGAACAATCATCCTATAATAAATAATCCCTGTAATACCTAATCCTGTTTTGCTCTGTTTAACCTACAATTCCCAAGCTCCTTTCACCACAGAACTCCACTAAGCGTCTTTGGAACTAGCAGTCGAATAAGCACAGAGTGGAATCGACAAGATACAGACACAGACACCTCGTTAATGAGGTCGAAGGAGTAGCAGCCCAACTTTGAGCCGCTCTTAGCAGAACATTTGTGAAGCTGCCACGGGTTTGTCTGCCTTTGACGTCGGGAAAGGCAAGTTCTCAGGTGGTCCAGCAAGAAACGAAGAGAAACCGTGAGTGCGTTTCAGGGACTGGAGGGATGGGACACACCAGCAAAGTCCGGTCCACACGATGCAAAGCGTGGAGGCAGCAGGAAGAGAAGGTGATCCAGACGGGATTCAAACAGCAACTCCTACTCTACCCGCCTTGAGAAGGGATGGGGAGTTGACAGCTCTTGCTTTGCTGTGAGAGGTCAGTTATTTGTGTCGCCTCTCATGAGGAGGGAGACCTTGAGGCAGCGGTAGCTGCCAAGTACCCCAAAGCACCTAGACTCGTCACCTCTCCACGCTGGGTAGCCACCACACATCCCCAGTCATTCCTGGGTTGATGAAATCACAGAGGGCTTCACAGAGGCGGTGTCAGGGAGTAGAGTGTTTGCAAATGGTGGCATTTCTCTCTAAAAGGCAGTCCCCTAGCCGGTTCCTCGGAGGAAGGCATCTATGCAGCAGGATTCTTCTAGAATGTGACTACGCTCCTGCTCACTGGGAAAAGGGCCCAGAATGAGCCTTTCTCACCACGAAACCCCATCTTCCACATACCAGCTCTGTGGAGGTAGAAGGAAAAGTAGCAGATAATTCTCATATAAACCCACCGTATACCAGGCATTGTGTTAAGCACTTTACATGTATTACCTCATGTAATCCTCAATCTAACTCGATCGGTTAGGAACTGCTATTATGCCCATTTTGCAGATGATGGAATGGAGGCAAGGAGATATTAAGCATGTTGCCCTGATCACACAGCTGAAAGTAGTAAGGAACACGTTGTAGCGGTCTTTTCCCAAGTTCTTCCCTTTTGCACGCCACCAATCTGAACTCCTCCGTGTTTTCAAGGAAGGGTACTATCGTAGAAGGGCTTGCTAAAAAGCTGGGGCCCAGCAAATTCTGTTGGGATCCCCTGAAGACCTTTGGCCAATTGACGTGCTCTTCATGTGCACAGCAGGATTCCGCAAGGCTAACTGAGGGCTGCTGCTGAAGGTTGATTGCTGAATAACAGAAGTTATACTGTGTAGGGAGTTCTGGTCCAGCCAGAATGAACAGACCCACACTGAGTACCTCAGGCATTCAACCGAGAAAAAAAGAAAGCTTAGGCTTTAGAAGAAAGGACCACAACCTAGAGTGGGGGTCGGGTCCTAAGACCTCAATAAACCAGCTTTAACAACAAAAAAAAATACAATCCAGCCTAGTAGAACCAAGAGAACTTGCCAGTAATTACACTGCCTGCCAGAACAACACTCAACACCACTTAAAAGAAGACTGCAAAATCCAGAATATCTAGAATACAATAAAAAAAATTTCATAAGCGAAAACAAACAGACAACAACAACAAAACCCACGAAAAGGCATCTCAGAATCAAGGGGAAATGCAGACGATGGCAACAGACCTCAAGCTGTTGAAATTAGTAGTGGAGAACTGAAAACAGCTTTCATAAGTATGTTAAAGAACTTACGGGCAAACATGAACATGGGGAGTAAAAAAATGGACACTTCCAAATACAAACCACACACACACACAAAAAGAACCAAATGGAGGGGCGCCTGGGTGGCGCCGTCGGTTGAGCGTCCGACTTCAGCCAGGTCACGATCTCGCGGTCTGGGAGCTCGAGCCCCGCGTCGGGCTCTGGGCTGATGGCTTGGAGCCTGGAGCTGGTTTCCGATTCTGTGTCTCCCTCTCTCTCTGCCCCTCCCCCGTTCATGCTCTGTCTCTCTCTGTCCCAAAAATAAATAAACGTTGAAAAAAAAATTAAAAAAAAAAAAAAGAACCAAATGGAGATTCTGGAACTGAAAACTATCAAAACTGAAATCAAACATTTTCTAGATGGCCTTAAAATCGGATCGGAGGTAGTAGAAGAAAGCCAGTGAACTTGGACACAGATCAGTAGAAATTACCCGGTTCTAAGAACATAGGGGAAAGAAGACAAAAAATGTACAGAGCCTGAGCAACTCTGGAAGAGTATTAAGTGATCTACAATGTGTGCTACTGGAGTCTCAGAGAGCTAAGAAAGAGAGAATGGGGCAGGAAAAGATATTTGAAAGAATATTTCCAAAATGTGATGAAAAGCACCAGCTGAGGGATCCATGTTGCTCAGCAGACACCAAGATAAACATGACGAATATAAAGAAAACCACATCTAGGCATTTCATAGTCAAAATGCTTTTAAAAAAATAAAAGATCTAAAAGTTATCAGAGAAAAAGACACAATGTATGCAAGGGAATAATGTTATAATTGATGGCTGATATCAGAAAGTACGGAGATAAAAAAAAAAAGGAATGATGTCTTTAAGATGATGAAAGGAAAAACACTTATCAATCCAGAATTATGTATCTAGCACAAAGATCCTTGAAAAAAGGAGGGTGAAAAAGACACTTTCAGGTAAAACTGGAAATGGTAAACATATGAGTAAATATATTCATCTTCTCTTTGGCTTCGTAATGGACAATTGACTATTCAATACAAAAATGATAACAGTATTTTGTGGAGTTCATCACATATGTAGAAGATAGGTAGATAAGAGCAAATTAAGCCTAAAATAAGTAGAAGGTAGGAAATAATAGAAATGAGAATGGAAGTTAGTGAAATAGAAAAAGCAAAACAAAAACGTGGTACTTTGAAAAGATTAACAATATAATTGATAAACCCTAGCAAAAATCATTAAGGGAAAAAAAGAAATAAAATAAAAATAATGAATACCAGGAGTGAAAAGGCAAAATTACCACAAATCCCATCGACATTAAAAGAATAACGAAGAAATAAAACGTGTCCAAATGGACACAAAATGAAATAGAAAAAAAAATGCAAATAGCCTTTTATCTATTAATTCATTACCAAAACCTTTCCACAAAGAAAACTCTAAGCCTAGATGATATCAATGATAAATTGTATTAAACACTGGGGCGGGGGTGGGGTGGGGTGGGAATGCCAATATTACACAAAATCTTCCAGAATATATATAAATACTTTCCAACATGTTTTTTGAGGCCAAGATGATCATAATATCAAAACCAGACATAAAAGGAGTGACATAATTGAAAATGGTAGGGTAGGGAATTCCAAAATTCCAACCTTCTGCTAAAGCAACAATTGACCTGGCAAAATCTCCATAATCAACTTTCTTGGAATTCTGAAATCCAAAACTTAAGCAAGGGAATCCTTAATGAAGAAGTCAACTTCTAAATTTTGATAAGAGAAATTATGGCAGTTTCACTTACCAACCTACTCCCTTCAACTCACTAAACTAACATGGCAGTGGCCATGAAGACCTCCGCCCACACTCTGATGTGGCTTTCTGGTACCAGAGAGGGAAATACAGACCTTGTTTTCAGAGAATTGCTGTTATGTGTGTTGACCTATCCGGTGAATCACTGAGGGATCAGTTCAGGAGCTTGCCTTTGTTATGCCCAACTCAAAATTTTCTCAGGTGGCACTATCAAAAGCATTTAAAGGCAAATACATTGCATGCAGCCACCTAGAGCAAAGGGTAACAGACAGGGAAAGTGACAGACAGACCGAATAGCCTAGGAACAAAGAAGTTGAGGAAGGATATACATGGGGGAATAAAAGCTTTATACTGAGGCATTTAGAAGTCTATACATAAGGCCCAGGGCTGGACTGGATAAATGTTAGAAAAGACCTGCTAAGACTCTATGCTTTTAATTCTAGCTGACATTTAGGCTCCATAGAAGCCTAAAGTGAAGGCTACAACAGAGTTAGAAATGGACAGAGAGAGAGGAAAAGACATGACTAAGCAATGAAGAAATGCCCCAACACAGCATCCATCTGTGAAGACAGGGAGAGGTTTGGTTTGGTTTTTGTAGTGGGCATGTGTGTGTGAGTATGTGTGTGTGTGTGTGTGTGTGTGTGTGTGTGTGTGTGTGTGTTTATTCCAGGCATTTAAGGAAATCTCTGTCAAATCACTACCTGACTACTAATCTAACAGAACAAAGATTCCAGCGACCACAGAGGACAAGGAATATAATCTTTGTTGAGAAAAGTCTCTAAACAAACAACTACAACCACAAGCAGCAACAATGAACTTAAGAGAACAGGAGGATCTGATTTACAGAAGTATGCATTTTTTTAACGTCTATTTATTTTTGAGAGACAGAGCAGGAGTGGGGAAGGAGCAGCGAGAGAGGGAGACACAGAATCCGAAGCATGCTCCAGGCTCTGAGCTGTCAGCACAGAGCCCGATGTGAGACTGGAACTCACGAGCCATGAGATCATGACCTGAGCTGAAGTCAGTGCTTAACCAACGGAGCCACCCAGGCTCCCCCAGAGGTATGGATTTTAATGTTCAAAATGTCCAGTTTCAAGAACAACAAAATATAGATGCAAAGAAACAAGAATGTCTGGCTGATTCACAGAAAAAGAGAAATTTGTAGAAATTCTCCCTGAGGAAGAACAGACATAGGCCTACTAGACAAAGACTTTAAATCAGTTGTCTTATATATAATCAAAGAGCCAAAGGAAATCAAGAGAATAATGCTTTAACATATATCAATAAAGAGATTACAATGATTGAAAAAGGAACCATAGAGAAACTCTGAAGTTGAAAAGTACAACTGAAAGGAAAAGTTCACTAGAGGGGTTCAATAACAGGTTTGGGTGGGCAAAAACAAAAACAAAAACTCAGTGAATTTGAAGAGAGGTTGAACGAGATTATCCAGTCTGAGGGGCAGAAAGAGAAAAGAATGAAGAAAAATGATGGGGACTGAGAGGCCTGTAGGACCCCACCAAGCACACCAACATACACATAAAGGGGTTTCAGAAGAAGAGAGAAAGGAGCAGGAGGAACGTTTGAAGAAGTAATGGGTCCAAACGTCCCAAATTTGATGACCCTACCTGAATCCACAAATCCAAGAATGTTAACAAAGCCCAAGTAGGATAAACTCCAAGCGATCCATCAAGACATAGTCAAACTGCCAAAAGATTAAAAGATTCAAAAGCAGTAAGAGAGAAGTGACCTATAGCATACAAAAGATCCTCAACAAGGTTAACAGCAGATTTCTTTCAGAAACGATGAAGGTCAGAAGGCAATGGGACAACATATTTGAAGTGCTGAAAGAAAATAAAAACCTGTCAACCAAGAAATCTGGCAAAGCTACCCTTCAAAAATAAAACAGAAATGAAGTTATTCTCAGATAAACAAAAGCCAATGGAGCTTGTCATATGTAAACCTTCCCGACAAGAAATCTGAAAGTGATTTGTTTGGTTTGAAATGAAAGGACACTAGAAGGTAACCTGAAGCCATTTGAAAAAAATGAGGAACACCAGTAATGGTAACTACATAGGAAAATATAAAAGCCAATATTATTGTATATTTGGCTTGTGCCTCTTCTTTTTTTTTTCTTTTTCTTTCCTATGTCACTTAAAACATAAATATACAAAACAACTATTAATTGATGGCAATAGAAACATGATGCATAAAGACATATTTCTGACAATAACAGCATACAGGAGGGAAGTGATGGAGCTGTATAAGAGCAGAGATTTATATACCATGGAAGCTGGGTTGGTATTTATTCAAGTTAGATTGTTATAAGTTTAGGATGTTCATTGTAATCCCCATGGTAACCACTAAGAAAATAAGCTGTAAAAGCTACAGCAAAGGAAATGAGAAGAGAATCAAAAGAATACACCAGAAAAATAAATAAACAAATAAACACAAAGGAAGGAAGGTATTAAGGAGGAATTGAGGAAGAAAAAAGAAATACACAGAAATCAAATAGCAAGTCGATGGAAGTAAGTCCTTTCTTATCAGCAATCACTGTAAATGTAAGTGGATTAAATCCTTCCATTAGAAGGAAGAGATTGACACAATCAATTAAGAAAACATGATCCAACTATACGCCATGTACATGACCCTGACTTTAGGTACAAAGGCTCAAATAAGGGAAAAGTGAAAGGATGATAAAAGATTACCTATGGAAATAATAACCAAAAGAGAGCTGAGATGACCAAACTAGTATCAGACAAAATAGACTTAAAGTCAAAATTCTTTACATGAGACAAATAAGGACGTTAGTAAAAGGCTCCATCCATTAATAAGAAGGAAACTACAAATCAGTAACAAAGGAAAAGTGTAAAATCCACAAACATCTCACAATGAAACAGCACACTCAAATAACAAATATATCAAAGAGTAAATCACAAGGGAGATTAGAAAATATTTTGAGACACAAGAAAATGAAAACACAGCATACAAAAAATTATCATATGTGGCAAAAGCAGCCTCAAGGGAAATATATAGATTTCAATGCCCATATTTAAAAAGGAGAAAGATCCAAAATCAAAACTTAACCTGACACATTAAGATAGGGGGAAAAGGGGAAACTAAAACCAAAGCTAGCTGAGGAAAGAATATAATAAAAATTAGAGCAGCAAAATAAAATAGGAAATAAAAATACAATAGAATCAGTAAGAACAGAAGCTGGTTCTTTGAAAAGATCAACAAAATTGACAAACTTTTAGCTAGAATAATAGAAAAAGAAAGAGAGAGAAAATATAAATAATTAAGACTATAAATGAAAGTTGGGACATTACTACTGAAAATTATTACTTACAGAAATGAAAAGAATTAAAAGAAAATACTAAGAACAATTACACACCAACAAATCTAGATGAAATGGGAAAATCTTCAGAAACATACAAAATATGTAAACTGACTCAAGAAGAAATAGACATCTCAATAGACTATAAGTCTATATGTAAAGATAAGACTATAAGATTTAAGATTTATAAAGCTATAAGATTATATATACGTAAGGATAGTGAATCAAGGATTAAAACCTCTGGACAAAGAATAGCCTGTATCAGATAGATTCACTGGTAAAATATACAAAACAAAGAATAATTAATACCAATCTTCTGAAATTCTTCCACAAGTCCTTATGCATTTTATGAAGTCAGTGTTACCCTGATACCAAATCTAGACAAAACCAATCCAAGAAAGTCTAGACTAACATCCCTTATGAATATAGACGTAAAAATCCTTAATAAGCTACTAGCAAATCAAACCCAGGAGCATATTTAAAGGATTATACACCATGACTGTGTAAAATTTAACACAGGAATGCAAGGACGATTCACCCTTCAAAAAAAATTTTTTTTTAATTTTTTTTTCAACGTTTATTTATTTTTTGGGACAGAGAGAGACAGAGCATGAACGGGGGAGGGGCAGAGAGAGAGGGAGACACAGAATCGGAAACAGGCTCCAGGCTCTGAGCCATCAGCCCAGAGCCTGACGCGGGGCTCCAACTCACGGACCGCGAGATCGTGACCTGGCTGAAGTCGGACGCTTAACCGACTGCGCCACCCAGGCGCCCCCACCCTTCAAAAATTAATGGATGTAATGCACCACATTAATAGAATGATACAGAAAAGTATATTGGACACACTCCAACACACTCTCATGATACAAGCTAAAATGAAAAGGGAACTTCATCAACATGGTAAAGGGCATTCATGAAAAACCCACAGGTAACATCATAATCAATGGTGAAAGACTGAAAACTTTTCCCCTAAGGAATAAGGCAAGGATTCTGCTTTCACCACTTCTATTCAACACTGAAATAGTTCTAGCCAGAGCAATTAGACAAGAAAAAGAAATAAAGCGTTCAAAACTGGAAAGAAGAAGTAAAACTATATCTATTTACAGATGAGAAGATTCAATGTATAGAAAACTCTAAAGGATCCATTAAAAATATTAGAAACTTTTATGCATCAAAGAACACTATCGAGAGAGTGAAAAAGACAACTCACAAAATAAGAGACAATATCTACAAATTATATATCTGATAAGGATCTGGTATCTAATATCTATTATCTTACAACGCAACATCCAAAAGGTAAACAATCCAATTACAACGTGGACAAAGACTCGGATGGACATTTCTCCAAAGAAGGTATGAAAATTGCCAACAATCACATGAAATCAAGCTCAGTGTCATTAGTCTAAGGGAAACGCAAGTCAAAATCACAGTAAGATGGCACTTCACACCCACTAGCTTGACTATGACTTTTTTTTTTTAACTGGAAAATAACAAGAGATGGCGATGATGTAGAATATCTGGAGCCTTCACACATTGCAAGTGAGAAGATAATGAGGGCCACTTCGGAAAGCCCTCATTTTGGAAAGTTTGGCAGTTCCTCGATAAGTTAAACGTAAACCTACCACATGATGCCGAAATCCCATTCCTAAGTGTACAGTAAGAAAACTGAAAACAGGCTTTGTCACAAAAGCTTGTCCCTGTATGTTCTAGCAGCACTGTTCATGATCCCCAAAGTGTAGAAATAGCCAAATGTCCATCAACTAATGAATGGATAAACAAAATATAGTATATCCATACAACGGGGTATCATTCAGCCATAACGAAGAAGGAAGCTCTTCATCTCACTACAATATAGCTGAACTTTAAAAATGTTATGCCAAGTAGGAAAAGCCAGGCACAAAAGGTCACATATTGTTTAATTAATGTATATGAAATATCCAGAACAGGCAAACCCACAGAGACCTAAAATGGATTACTGGTTGCCAGGGGCCAGGGGGCAGAGGGGATAGGAAGGGCTGCTTGATAGATACGAAATTTTCTTTTGGGGCAACGAAAATACTTCGGAACTAGATAGTTGTGATGGTCACACAACATTGTGCATGCACTAGACGACATTGAATTGTACTTTAAAATGGTGGGGCACCTGGGTGGCTCAGTCAGTTAAGTGTCCAACTTTGGCTCAGGTCATGATCTCATGGTTTGGGCCCCATGTCGGTCTGTGGGCTGACAGCTCGGAGCCTGGAGCGTGCTTCGGATTCTGTCTCTCCCTCTCTCTCTCTGGCCCTCCCCCACTCCTGCTCTGTCTCTTTCTCTCTCTCGAAGATAAATAACCATTAAAAAAATTCTCTCAACGGTTAAAATGGTGAAATTTACATTATGTATATTTTAATAATTAAAAAGATAAGATACCACTAAAAAACCCACAGACACAGATATTACAATAAAAGAAAAATGTGCAATATTACAATCCCCTTCTTATACACTGAAATAATTAACAAGATGCTAGCAAATAGAATTCAGCAATATTTTAAAAAGGCAGCACATCATGGCAAAAAAGTGAGATTCATCTCTGCATACCAGATTGATTTAATATTTGAAAGGTACATCACATTAACAAAATAAAGGAGAAAAACCATAGACTCACAAGAAGCACCTGAAAAAGTCTAATACCACTCAAAAGCTTGCAGCAAACTACAAAAATAATGTCCTCTACTAAAGGGAAACTTTAAAAAAAATCTACAACATTTGTCATACTTAATAATGAAATATTGAATACTTTCTCCCTCAGATCAGAAAAAGACAAGCATGTCTGCTCTCAGCATTTCTATTCACCATTGTATTGGAGATGCTAGTCAGTGCAATAGGGTAAGAAAAAGAATTGCAGGGCATATATACTGGAAATGAAAAATTACGTTTATATACAGATTACGTAAGAGTTCGTACAGAAAAATCCTGAGGAACCTAACAAAATCTCCATTAGAACTAATAAGGGAATTTAGTAAGCCTGCACATGTTAAGATCAATATATAAAAACCAATTATATTTTAATATAGTAGTAAATAAAATACTGCAGCTGTAAAATAAAATTTTAAATCATATACTATTTGCAATAATATGAAAACATAATACAATTAGAAATAAATGTAACAAAATATGGACAAAACTCTGAACTAAAAAGTTCAAAAATGTTGACAGCAATGAAAGAAAACTTAAATAAATGAAGTGGAAAATCAATGTTGCTAAGATGTTTGCTATCCCCCAAATTAACATAAAGATTCAACACAATATGAATCAAAATTGTAGGCAGTTTATTTTTGTATAAATGTATGAGTTGAGGGGCTACTGGGTGGCTCAGTCGGTTGAGCATCCGACTTCGGCTCAGGTCACGACCTCATGGTTCTTGAGTTTGAGCCCCGTGTCAGGCTCTGTGCTGACAGCATGGAGCCTGGAGCCTGCTTCGAATTTTGTGTCTCCCTCTCTCTCTGCTCCTCCCCCACTCATTCTCTGTCTCTCTCTCTTTCAAAAATAAATTTAAAAAAAACATTAAATGTATGAGTTGATTCTGAAATTAAATGGAAATTCAAAGGACCTTGAATAGCCAAAACAATCTTGAGGGAAAATGACCAAAAGTGAAGAACTCATACCATTTCATTTCAAGATTTACCATAAATCTATAGTAATCAAGACAGTATGGTCATGAAAGGCATATCCAAATAGATCAATGGAATAGACTAGAGAGCACAAAACCTGACTCACACATATACTATCGTTTGATTCTCAATAAAGTCATCAAGGCAGTTCAATGAAGAAAGGAAAATGTTTTCAACAAATAGTGCTGACATAACTGGATTAACACACAGGATAAAAGGAGCTTCAAAGGGCACCCGGGTGGTTCAGTGAGTTCAGCATCCGACTTTGGATTTCAACTCAGGTCATGATCTTACAGTGGTGAGATCAAGCCCCATGTTGGGCTCCGTGCTGGGCATAGAGCCTGTTTAAGATTCTCTCTCTCCTTCTCCCTCTGCCCCTCCCCCACTTGTGTGCGCTCTCTCTCTCTCTCTCTCTCTCTCTCTCTGTCTCAAAAAAACAAACAAAAAAAAAGGAACTTAGGAACTTCAACCCTTACTTCCCACCACATAGGCCATATGCAAAAAAACGAGACAGAGCCTGGTCCTAAATATAAAAGCTAAAACTGTAATTATGTAGAAGAAAGCATAGGAGAATATCTTCACTACCTTAGGGTGAGCGAAGTTTTATTGGACAAGATCCAGAAAGTAATAGCAATAGAAGAAAGGAATAATAACTTAGATTCCATCAGATAAAAAAAAACCGGTCATCAAAAGGCATCATTAAGACTATTGGGGTGCCTAGGTGGCTCAGTCGGTTGAGTGTCCAACTTTTTTTTTAAGTTTATTTATTTATTTTGAGAAAGAGGGAGCAGGGGAGGGGCACAGAGAGAGAAGGAGAAAAAGAATCTTAGGCAGGCTGCATTCTCAGTGCGGAGCCTGACATGAGACTGGATCCCACAAACTGTGAAATCATGAGCTGAGCCAAAAGGAAAAGTCGGACACTTAACCGACTGAGCCACCCTGATGACCCAAGTGTCCAGCTTCTGATTTCAGCTCAGGTTATACTCCCACGTGGGGACAAAGCCCCACGTGGGCTCAGTGCAGATCCTGCTTAAGATTCTCTCTCTCTCTCTTTCTCTCTCCCTCTGCCCCTCCCCCATTCTCTCTTTCTCAAAAAAAAAAACTAATTTAAAAAAAGAATATTCATAAATGATCATGGACGTGGGAAACAATATTTGGAAAACATACCTGATGAAGGACTGGTAGCCACGATATGGAAAGAACTACAACTCAATAATAAAAATACAAACAACCCAGTAAACAATGGCCACAAGATTTGAATAGATACTTTGCAAAAGATCATATACGTATAGACAAGAAGCACCCAAAAAAGTGCTCAACATCACTGACCTACAGGAAATACAAATTAAAAGCACAATGAGATACCACTATTCTCCCATCATAATGGCTAAAATTAAAGATTGACAAACACCAAATACTGGTAAAAATCCGCCACAACTAGAAGTGTCTCACATTGTTGGTGGGGAGCGTAAATTGGTACAACCATTCTAGATAAATGTCTGAAGTACATCCTACATAATGACCAAGAACTTCCACTCCAAGGGAGTGTTTAACCAAGGTAGGTGAAGACATGTACCCCCAAAACACATATACAAGAATGTTCATACAAGTCTTAGTCATAATAGCCCCACATCGGAAACCATGTAAATGTCCATTAACAGGTGAATTATAGACATATTGCGGGATATGCAGCAAGTCAAGCTTAGAAAACACTGTTACTAAACATGGATGGATCGCAAACAAAATGGTGCTGGGCAAAGAAGGCCAGATACGAAAGACGATATATGCACGTGATTGCCTTTATAGGAAGTTCAAAAACAGGCAAACCAAATCCGTGTTGGTACCAATGAGAATTCCTGCCAATGGTTTATTTTTTTTAACTTTTTTTATGTTAATTTATTTTTGAGAGAGAGAGAGAGACAGAGACAGAGCATGAGCAGGGGAGGGGCAGAGAGAGAGGGAGACACAGAATCCGAAGCAGGCTCCAGGCTCCGAGCTGTGAGCACAGAGCCTGACGCAGGGCTTGAACCCATTAACTGTGAGATCATGACCTGAGCCGAAGTGAGACGCTTAACCAATTGAGCCACCCAGGGTCCCCTCTGCCAATGTTTTGAAAGCATGTATTAAACACAGACACACACACACACACACACACACACACACACACACACACACACAGGGGTATAAGCTCGGTATGCTTGCTACCCTCTCTGCCTCTCTGTGGCCCTACCTGGTCCTATCCAGTTTCCAGAACCTATAGAATCCACAGATTTCACTCAGACTTCTAGGAAATAGACAAGAGATCATGAACTCTGTTTCACAAATGAAGGACTTCGGGCGGCACCAGCATGCGACCGTGCAGGTATCTGAGGGTCAGTAACAAACAGCAGTGAACAGCAGCGATACTAACATTAAGAGCTGGCTGCTTTACGGGGAGTGATTAAAAGGCATCCATCTGGGGGCGCCTGGGTGGCTCAGTCGGTTGGGCGGCCGACTTCGGCTCAGGTCAGGATCTCGTGGTCCGTGAGTTCGAGCCCCACGTCGGGCTCTGTGCTGACAGCTCAGAGCCTGGAGCCTGTTTCACATTCTGTGTCTCCCTCTCTCTGACCCTCCCCCATTCATGCTCTGTCTCTCTCTGTCTCAAAAATAAATAAACGTTAAAAAATTTTTAACATAGAATAAAATAAAATAAAATAAAATAAAATAAAATAAAATAAAAGGCATCCATCTGTGCGTTGTTTTATTTCATTCACTACCCGTGCTGGAGCTGGCTCATCCTACCTTGCGAGAGTCACTGATGACATCCCCCCCCCGCCCCAAAATTGTGAGCAGATCATCAGACACGGTCATGATGACAATGAAATTAATATCATCTACAATTTTAAAACTTACGCTACATTAACTATATTAAAATATAAACTATCTTAAATGATATTTAGTATACACACAATTTTGAAAAGATACTAATACTCCAAATTGATCACTTTCTAATGGTTTTAGTTTTGTATGTGCTTTTGAGGTTATTTACATTTACTGTATCTTTTTGGTGAAAACACTGCATAGGAGGGTGCTACTGTGTGCACATCTCTTCCCAAGGCCAGCTCGGTAACATCCCGTCGGTAGCTTGAAATTGGCCGTGGTGGGAGTATTTATACCATAGGAATTGGCAAACACTCAAAGCAGGGCTGATCGGTCATTTGTTGATTGTCTAAACCTCAGGAACTGCTGAAGAAGATGCTACTGACGCACATTAAGTTTAAAAGTGTGCCACGGCCGTAGCCACGGTATTTCCCGTAGCACAAAACACTGAATATTCTTCCCATATTCGAAAGCTGTGACACAACTCGGCAAGCAGTCACTCGTGTCACTGACAGAGGAGGAAAGCTTTCATACACATTTTACTTGTTGCAACCTTCCAGAACAACACTCATTTGTCCATCGCAACCACGAGGTAGTTATGAATGGGAGAGTGTGGCAAAAACCGACAAAAGCATTCTGGGAGAATCAGTAGACTACCAGGGATTTACAATAAAAAGGTACCGTATGTTTTATTATTGCTTGTAAATTGTGTGCTGCAGACCTTCATAGAAGTAAATTTTATGTTACATATGTATGAAGATACATACACACACACACACAAATATTTTTCATCAATGGGGTGCCTGGATGACTCAGTCGGGTAAGCCTCTGACTTCGGCTCAGGGCTTGATCTCGCAGTTCGTGAGTTTGAGCCCCGTATCAGGCTCTGTGCTCACAGCTCAGAGCCTGGAGCCTGCTTCCGATTCTGTGTCTCCCTCCCTCTGCCCCTCCCCCACTCACACTGTCTCTCTCTCTCTCTCTCTCTCTCTCTCTCTCAAAAATAAATAAACATTAAAAAAAAGAAAATATTTTTTATCAAGCTAGTTGTTAAACACTTCCCAGCACATTACTGATCTCATTGAGCCTCAATGCAAGCACACAGGATGGAAATATTATTACATCGTTTTTCCGGGAAAGGAAAAAGCAGCTCAGAAAAGTCAAGTAACCTGCTCAAGTTCAGAGGTGACTGTCTCCAAAGCCCAGACTCTTATTCATCACGCGGTAACAGCACTCTGCTGTGAAACAGAGTTCATAATCTCTTAGGGCCATGGCATTCCATTGCTAGAAAGGATCCCAGAAATTACAGTTGCCAAAGTCTCTCTCACTCCCATTTTAGAGCAGGGAAAACTGAGTCTCAGAGAAGGGAGATTCTGACGCAAAGTGGATAACCAATTGGTGGCACAGCCGGAACGTGTCCCGCCCTGGTAGGGCAGGGAGGGTCTCAGCGGCCCCCCTCCCTCCCAGCCTCCTCGCCCCCAAGCACCGGCGGGGGACGGGGGGGCGGTGCGGAGAAACACTTGAGAAATACTTCAGGAGGAAGCCAGACCGAGTCTTACTGTACAGACTCAGGTTAGCAAGGAACACCAATTTCTTTTCCCTGAATCAAATCAAACTCCTCCTCCGAGCGGCCATCCAAGAGGCCTGGCCAGGAAATCAGTCTCAGCCATTCTGGATCCACCCAAGGATGAACGGAGGAAAGGGGGAGAGGGAGCCTGCACCCTCATGGTTTCCCTGTACCTTCACTGGGAGCCCCTCCGAGCACAGCATCCTTCAATGAGCCACCATTCCCGAGCCCCTGGGGTTCCCAGAAAAGCTGGAAGCTCCCAGGCACACGTGCCCATGTTCACACACATGTAGACAGTCCCAGAAATGGACACAGTGACAGAGGCGCAGAGAGAGACACACAGGGCCGCCCCATTCACCCGACACAAGACCCCCTGCACATTAGAGACACGCCAGACACCTCCCAGACACACATCTACGGCCACACACTGACACACGTGGATCCACAGACAAATGTGCTGAGGTCTACACCACACGCTCCCACGCGATGACGGGGCACGGACATTCGGTGAGGTTCCCACCCAGACACGTACGCTCCTAAGCAAAGACATGCCCGTACACAGACCCCAAAGACGGGCACCGTCGCCCTTGGCCACAACGATGACAGGCGCACGCGCTCTTGCCACAAGCAGCCGGACCTGCGGAGACCGACGTTCCCTAGCATCAGGCACAGGGGTTCACACCCGCCCCCACCCCCGGCCCCCGCGCACATGCAGATGTGCTCGCACACCCAGACGCGAGCGCCGCACATGCCGAGAAACAGCGTGCTCTGCCACGCACGTGCGCGCGCGCGCGCGCGCGCGCGCACACACACACACACGCACAGCAGCTCGAGCCGTTTCCGGGCCCATGCTGCCACACAGTGGAGACGCGGCGTCGTCCCCGGCGCCCCCTCCCGCCCCCCCCCCACCCCACCCCACCCGGCCCGGCAGTCACGTGTGCAGGAAAGGACAAAACTGCGGATGGGGCCCGGGGAGGTGGGCAGCGAGGAAGGGAAGGGGCAGAAGATGAAATAAGAATACTGCGGGGTTTGTTCATTTCGGTGATCATTAGCGGTGCCTTCCCGCCGCCTCGCCGGCCTCTCCCGGCTTGATCCCGCGTGATGGATGCCTGGTGGTGCTGAATGCAAATTAGCATAATTTCATTACCGAGGGACCCGTGAAAAGGTTCAATTATAGAGCAATCTCATTAATACCGGGGCTTGTTAAACTAATAGAAAGAGACAGGCCCCGCAGCTCGGAGAGGTAGACGTGTGCTCAGAATGCAATTAATGCGGGAACCCCTGGTACCTGGGCCACACCTGGCTCCCGAGGCCCTCCCCTCCCCCTCCCCCTCCCCCGGCGACGCCCTGCACATTTGCACTCCCGGAGGACAGGGGCCCTGACCTCGGTGGTCCGGACTGGATAAGCAGAAGGCCCTCAAAGAAGCAGAGCTTCCGCATCCGGGCTGGATCAGCCTCCGCGAATCCTCTTGAGTCCGGGGTTACAGATGGGGAGACTGAGGCCCACCGAGGAGAAGTGACGTATTCAAGGTCAGCGGCACGAAAGAGGCAGTATGGCAGCAGGGAAGACGTGCAGGTGGAAGGAGGTGAGGCTCCTCCCTGTTTTAGGGGCTGGCCCCAGGACACCTCAGGAGCCTCGCACCCCGTGACTCAGTTTCTCCGTTATTGCAGCGGCCCGTGGGTCCAGTCGGCATGTTTCACGTGTCCTCGTAAATCTTTTCAAGCCGTGGACTCGGTCAAGGCACACTGCGCTGGCCCATTGAAGGAAGCAGAGCCCAGCTCAGCCCCCTCCACTCCTCCATCCAACCCCTGCCCACCCCAACACACCCGTCTAAAGACTAGAGAATTTTGAAGCCACAGCTCCCACTGAGAGAAGAACGCTCCTCCCCAGACCCTCAGGAATTGGATCAAGAGGCCGGCACCTGCCGTCTTGGGTATAAGAAGATTTCTTACGGGATCATACTCAGCTCCTTATCTGACTTCGGCAAAAAGGGGTCACGCTCGGCCTTCAATCTTACCCGCCCTCCCCAAAGAACCCTTCGCATCGACTTCACACCACAGCTCCCTTCCCAGCCCCGGCTGGTACACATACTGAGTTGGGTCATATGAATTTGCTGTATTTTTTATCACCTCTGTAATATTTGATTTTTCTGCAATTGTAAGGAAAACAACACAAGTCCCAAAATACCCCCAAGCTCGAGAATGACTCACCCTGGATATTACTGAACACATAAAAATATGCAGTGACTCAGAAGGGCCCAGCAGAAGCGACAACCCCCACAAAAGTCCCCATTGTTCATAGTTTAAAGGTATGGAGTACGTGCTAAGCTATTGCAAACTCAGAGAGCATGCTCGGGCTGCTGACGCTTGGCATTTGCCCGTCTGTCACTAGTGTGTTTTTGCCCTCTCTTTTTCTAATGATATAATGAAGCCAGATAATTTCATAATAGGAGAGACAACCTCCCCAAGACCCTCATTTGTTTCAAAGTGCTGATGGGGAATATGGGGGGGGGGGGGCGGTGTCAGAGACGGTCAGCCACAGGACCCCAAGAAACTGAATGTCCACAGGAAAGCTGCAGACCTACTGGCCAGGCTGACAACCACCCCCCTAACCACCCCCCCTCCACACACACACAGGGGACTGTGGCAAAGCCTGGGCCGAGGGACAGAACACAAGAGGAAAAACGGAGTTATGGGAAAAAGAACCCAAGACCCAGGATCCTCTGACATCCGTGACCCACAGGTCCCTGGAGGCATGCGCCTGGGACATCAGGAGAGGGGGTCTGTGGAGCTGCAGGGGAGGCAGGGGCCTGGAGAGCCTCACCTGACCAAGAAGGGGCTTCGGGAGTCTCAGGAGGGGCGGCCAGCATGATGGGACCAAGAAACAGAGGGGGAGGGGCAGTCCTCAAAGTTGGAGAAGGAACCAGCAGTTGTACTGAGCATGGGGGGGGGGGGGCGGTGAGTGCAGGGGTGTGAGTGTTGAGGGGGAGCCTCATCTATCACAGCAGAAAGTCAATAGATAATGTCTAAAACTGATGAATCAGGAAATACTGGCAGACGCGCATTACTTAGAGATGCGGGCAGTGGTCAGGGGACTGGGTGGGGACTCTAAGGGCAGCGAAGGAGGCAGGGCGGCGCAGGGGAAGCCACCCAGCGCCGTTTTCTTGCGGTAAATGCTTTCTTGAGGGGCTGCTGTTTATGCTTCTGCTCATGCCCCTGCATTACGCATCCCCATCGCCCGGAGTGGGTTGAGTCACTCCGTGAGCACACCCGAGAAGGATGTTGGCTGTGCGGGCGCGCGCACGTGCACCTGTGCCGCGCGTCCCCTAACCCGCCGCTCTGCTGGGGCGGTGAGGGCCCAGCGCCTCTCCCGTCTGAGCCCCCGGTTCTCTTATCTGCATACCTGGAAGCCTGAGTGAGGGCCTTTCCCTTCTGGCCTGTGAGCTTTGGTGACGATGAAGCTTAAAGCCAAAAGACTTCTATTCTAGTCCTGGTGCTACCACTTCCTGGCTGTGTGACCTTGAACAAGTCACTTGCCCTGTCTGCTTCAGTACCCACCTCCCCCCCACCCCCGCCTCTCTAAAACAGAGAGGCTAATAATAATAAATAGGCTAATAGGCTACAGAGCGCCTGGGTGGCTCAGTTGGTTGAGCCTCTGACTCTTGACTTCAGCTCAGGTGTGATCTCACGGTTTGTGGGATCGAGCCCCACGTTGGGCTTTGTGCTGACAGTGCGGAGTCTGCTTGGGATTCTCTCTCTCTCTCTCTCTCTCCCTCTCTCTGCCTCTCCCCTGCTTGCACACTTGCTCGCTGGCTCTCTTTCTCTCTCAAAATAAATAAACTTCAAAAAAAAGTTTTAATAAAATAAACGGGCTAACGGCAGAGCCACCCTGGGGACCTCGTGGAGGACAACAGGTGTGAGCGGCCGTGGGCTAAGCAGGCTGTGGAAATCCGTGGGATGACTTCGGTCAGAGCCTCAGCTCTCAGGCTCCCCCGGGGCTGGAATGGCGCATCTTCGCCTCCGTGTTCCATTGCCTCCTTCCACTGTGGCTTCCTTTCCCTCCTCTTCTCCCCCACCACACACAGGCGCACACACTCTTGGTGACCCCTGTTGGGCAGCGAGCTGGCCAGGAGCTGATGGGTCCACGGATGGGGGAGGAAGGGACACCAAGTGTGAAAGTGTAACTCTAGGTCAGTGAGGACTCTTTGGGCTGAGAACCCAATTCAAACTGGCTCAAGTGAAAAAGTGCATCGATTGGCTCTTTGAATGGGGAGCCCCACGCCATCTTCAGGCATGGCCTGATCCAGCGATCAAGAACCTGTCTCTCTCTCCAGGTCTCAGCTCTGCACCACCCCCCCCCCCCGCCCCGACCTAAGGAACTCTGATTGGTCCTCTTTGAATCACATGCTCGGTTCTGGACCAATCACTGTTTCCAGGCAGGTGAGGTCTCCTGATTAGCCAGTTCAAGTCACATGACCTGCCCTAGGTCAGCCAGGCAGGATCCTTGGTTGGCGGGCCCACCAGAATCCCGTGGAGGAAGGAAAGAACAATCCCCCAAGGAGGGAAAGGGCAGGGGCCAGTGAGCGGCCCAAGGGCCACGTGCGGTGTGCTGAGGTTCTTACACCCGGGGGTGAAGTTTGGGGAAAGAGGGCAAGGCCATCCCTGATGCTTCAGCAGGACTGTTCCCACCACCCTGGCCTCAGCTGACCAAGGGGCAAAGAGGCTAGAGCTCCTCCTGCCCTTGACTCTGAGTGGAAGAGGATCCCAGTGGGCTTGTTTATTGAACGCTCCCTGTCTGCTGGCTGCTTTAGCTGCATAGTCTCATTTGATCCTTATCCCGACTCTGATTTACCCCTGTTTTGCAGATAAGGAAACCGAGGCTCCGAGAGGTTAAATAACTCCCTGGGATCCCACAGCTGGGAAGTGGGTGAGTGTCCCTACCTCAAACTCTAAATCCTGCCTTGTAATCACCAGGCTCTGCGGTGGATTAAAAAACTCATTTATTTAGAGTGCCTCCATGACTCAGTCAGTTAAGCAGCCAACTCTGGATTTCGGCTCATGTCATGATCTCACAGGTTCGTGAGTTCCAGCCCACTTCGGGCTCTGTGCTGACAGTGTGGGGCCCGCTTCGCATCTTCTGTCTTCCCCCTCTGCCACTCCCCCCCGTCTGCGTGAGCACGTGCTCGCTCTCTCTCTCTCTCTCTCTCTCTCTCAAAAAGAAATGTTAAAAATAAAAAATTCAGTTTGGGGCATATATTTACGTAGCGCTTATTAGGGGTCAGGAACTCTCCAGCGCACTCACTCTACGTGCACCATCCCATTTAACCCTCGCACAATCCCACGAGATAGATAATTTGTTACTCCCGTTTTACAGATAAGGAAACAGAGGCTCAGAGCCAGAGAGACTCACAGAGAGAGAGAGAGAGAGAGAGAGAGAGAGAACCACACGGGGACCTGGGTGGACCCACAGAGCCCGGCTGTCACCCCCAGAGCCAGCGATGCAGGCGTCTCCCGGCTGAGCAGGGGAGGGAGGAAACCCAAGGCTCGGGTCTCAGCAGCCCAGCTCACTGTGCCTTCCCCGCTGGCCTAAGGTCGCCGCGGGGACCTCCAAAGTTCTACAGCCCTTTCCTCCCCCTGGGACAGAGGAGAAGAGAGTGGGGAGGGGGGAGTTGCTTGGAGATAAAGACAAGACTTCAGGCTAGCCAGGTCCAATGAGCCACTGTCCCTTCTCCTAAGACTGCCCTGCGGAACAGAAAAGCCTTTCCTGCCAACCTCCTTGCTCTCACACCTACCATAGCTCCCCAGTCTCCAGCAGAAATCTGCATGTCCCAGCCGACTTCACATCCCCCTCGCCTCTCCCCAGCATCCCATCGCCGCCTCTGTTCCGGGCAGAAGAACCCACACCTCCCCTGTCACCATGGGATGCCTGGCTTCCGGGCCTCTGCTTAGCCCGTGCCCCAGACATAGAGCATCCTTCCCACCCTCACTATAGCTGCAGACCTGACCCCGTCCTTCGAGAGCCAGCCCAGGTGTGGGGCCGCCAGGAGACTGACCCGGTGCTCTCGCCCCAGACCCCCCAGCGTGTTTTCTTCCCTCTACATTCCCCGAGCCCGGCTTCTAGCACCCATTCTACCCCTTTGGAGAGCCTTTCCCCAAACCTGTCCATTACCTGAGCTCTCTCGAGGTCCCCGTCCGCGCATCAGTTTCCACTGAGGTCCCACAGCAGCTTCCATCTGCAAAAGTGAATAATGAAGGTAGGCATGTCATACGGTGCTTGTGAGGATTAAAGTGAGATTATGCAGGTAAGATGCTTAGAACACAGCCCAGCACTCTGTAAGAACTCAATAGATACTACCATTACTGGTATTATTTTTATTATTGTTATTATTATTATTATGTTATTATCGTCATTGCTACTGCTGCTAACAGGAGACTATGGCAGACTGGATTTTCCAAAATATGGCCTCTCTCTCTCTCTCTCTCTCTCCTCCCCACCTTTTTCTCTCTCTCCTTACTCGCCTTGGGGACACCAGCACCATGCTGTCAGGATGCCCAGGTCGCATGGGGGACCATGTCGGGTGTCCCAGCTGACTGCCCCAGGAAGGTCTCTGTCAACGGCCAACATCACAGCAGATGTGTGGGTGAACCTTTCAGTGAGTCCAGTCCCCAGCAGAATAATGGCCCCCAAAGATCTTCACGTGCGAATCCCCGGAGCCTGTAAAATGTCCCATCGCGCGGTGAAAAGGACCACAGATGGAACTGAGGGTGCAGACCCTGAGACCGGACAGCATCGTGGATGGCGCAGGCGGGTCCACTCCAATCACATGCACCTGTACACGCAAAGAACTTTCCCCAGCGGCTGCAGAGGTATCAGACGGAGAGTCAGAGAGCCACGGCGGGGGGAGAGGCAGGAGAGATTTCAAGCACGTTGCTAGCTTTGGAAATGACGAAGCCAAGGGATGCAGGCTGCCTCGAGAAGCTGAGGACCCCAGCAAGGAAGGGTGGCTGCAGTCCTACGATCGCAAGGAACTGAATTCTGCCAGCAACCTGAACGAGCAAGAAAACGGATTCTTCCCTGGAGTCCCCAGGAAGATCACAGACGGCCTCGGCCTTCCCTTGATTCCAGCCTCGTGAGGCTCCAAGCACAGCCCCAGTCAAGCTGCTGGACTTCTGGAAGGTAGGAAGTGGGTGTGATTTTCAGCCTTGACGTTTGTGATCATTGGTGACAGCGGCAGCAGAAAATACAGCAGCCTTCAAGTTGTCTTTCTGAGGCCCCAGATGTCACGGAGCAGAGACAAAGTGTCCCCTCCACCCCCCCTCCCCCACCACCAATTCCTTGATCCACAGAATCTGGGAGAGAATCATGGTTCCACATCACTATGTCGGGGAGTTTATTACTCTGCGGTCACGTAACTGGAACAGGAGGCGTCCCCAGTCCCTTCCCAGAGGAATCTGCCGTCCTCTGTGAACTCGCCAAGCAGCGGCGTCTTCATCTGTGACCTCAGAATAGTGACACGATGAAGGAAGCAACTGGCGTGCACTCCATAAAAGGTACCGTGCTGTTTGAAGTGGAAATTTGACGACCGATTTGCACCGTGAGGTCTCTCTTTTATGAAATGAAAACCTCGTAAGTTCCGTAATGCAGTGGGAAGATGGGAGTTCCTCACCCTTGAAACATAGAACTGCCGTGTGACTCATCAATTCCTCTTCCGGGTATATGCGCAAAAGAAATGAAAGCAGGGATTGGAACAGAGAGGTGTAGACCCGTGCTCAGGGCACCATTACTCGCCATAGCTAAAACTGAGAAGCAGCCCAACTGTCCATCCACAGACGAATGGATACACGAAACGTGGTCTGTCCGCCCAAGGGAATATTCTTCAGCCCTTCAAAAGGAAGCACATTCTGACACTTGCCACATCACGGGTGAATCTGGAAGCCATTACGCTCCGTGAGGTAAGCCAGTCACAAAGCCAGATACTGAGGGATTCCACTTAGGCGAGGTTCTTAGAGGAGTCAAATCTCCATCCTGGAGACAGCAAGTGGAAGGGCGCGGGGGTCGGGGGGGAAGGAGACTGTGTGATGGGGTCAGAGCTCCAGTCTGGAAAGAGGAAAATGTTCTGGATATGGGTGGGCGTGGCGGTTGCACGACAGCGTGAATGTCCTTAATGCCAGTGACCGTCCACCTAAGAGGGGTTAAGAGGGTACATTTTATGTTCGACGTATTCTAACAAAAAAAATTTTTGAGGCCTATGTGTGCGTGGCTGTTCGTACCTATATTACAGAAAGTTTAAAAGGATGCCTTCTGCATTGTCAAAGAGGGGAATGCAGGACGGATCAGGGCGGGGGGCGGGGTGGGGGGGGCTCACCTTTTACTTTATATACCCACGTGTTGTTTAACAATCTTACAAAGAACAGCAGGGAATTTGCAATAATGATACAAACAAGTGTGTGTTTTCTAAGTGGGGGCGGAAGACCTACCGCAAAAATCATGAAGATTACCAGCCTCCCTATAGGAAAAGTACCTCTCTTGGGCCTAGAACATTCGAGGAACGTAAAGTCCCTTCCCTCTCTTGTCCTTGCCCTGAGGACAAGAGGGCTAAGCGCCACAGAACAGCCTACCAGAGGCTTGATATTGGAGACAAAAGACACAGGTCCTCCGTAGCCCCCTGCCTGTCCCTCTCACCCACTGTCCATCGCAGCCAAAGATCGAGGAAGGGTCCACCCCAGGAAACCCACCGACGCCTGGTGATCTCATCCAGCCTCACCCTGGGAACCCCTCACCATTTCTGGAATTTAGCGAGAGTGTTCAGTCTTGAGCATTGGGAAGAAAACATGATGCTTTCTAGGTGGCCACATTTTTAGGGGGCAACAATTGTACCTTCTGGGTCGTTCTCAAAGACCCCGGAAATCTCTGGAAAGGCCTTTCATCTGCCCTGTGGTCCCAGTGACCATATCCTCAAGGAAACAGAACTCCTTTTGCCCTTCCCCTTGAATAGGTCTCAGCACATTTCACCTTCTGGAAGTTCTTCACCCATCTAGTCCAAATCTCCCATGCGGCCGTCAGAGAAAAAGTCTTTGCCCGTATAAACCAGGAGCCTCTGCCCAGCAGAGAAGAAACTTTACACATGCCCTCCCCTTAAAACTAGAGACTTAAAAAAAAAATTTTTTTAATGTTTATTTATTTTTGAGAGAGAGAGAGAGAGAGAGCAAGCATGAGTGCGGAAGGGGCAGAGAGAGAGGGACACACAGAATCCGAAGCAGGCTCCAGGCTCTGAGCTGTCAGCACAGAACCCAATGTGGGGCTCGAACCCACAAACCGCGAGATCGTGACCTGACTGAAGTCGGCTGCTTAACCAACTGAGCCGCTCAGGTGCCCCACGTGTGTGTGTTCTAAAAAAATTTTTTTTAATGTTTACTTATTTTTGAGAGAGAGAGAGAGTGTGTGAACAGGGGGAGGGCAGAGAGAGAGGGAGACACAGAATCCGAAGCAGGTTCCAGGCTCTGAGGTGTCAGCACAGAGCAGGATGTGGGGCTCAAAGTCGCCAACTGTGAGATCATGACCTGAGCTGAAGTCAGACGCTCAAGCGACTGAGCCAGCCACATGCCCCAGAAGGAAAGACTTTTTATTCTGTTGAGGCCTTCAGCTGATTGAATGTGGCCCACCCACATCACAGGGGGCAATCTGCTATACTCTGACCAATTAAAATGTTAATGTCATCTATCCCATACGTGTCTGTATGGACACGGGCCCAGGCCTCAAGTGGAGTGCCCCCAACCACCACCCCTACCTCTGTGTCCCACGTCAAGGGGTAAGTGCCTTTCTGAGCTTAGCTGTACCCATCCTAAGAACAGGTTGCCTCCTCAGGAAGAGCAGTCTTCTTGATGAGCCCACACGGGCCATCCTCTGGGTACCGGTGCCCATGAAAAAACTGTTTTCTACCAGAGGCTATGTCGGGGCCTGTGCAAACCCAACTTCCCTCTGCAGCAACATGCCTGGTGGTCCAGAACATGGGCTCCAGAGTAGGGGGGCAAGGATCCGGAAGCCAGCTCTGCCATGCACCTGCTTTGCAATCTTGGGAAAGCTACCTCACCTCTCCGTACCTCAGTTTCTTTAGCTATAAAATGGAAATGAAAATGGCACCCACCTCACAGAGCGTTTTAAAGGGTCGGTGAAATAACGCATGTAGGACTCCGATAAATAGTAAGGTGCGAATGAATATTTATTGAAGGAACTATTAGTGCTGTTGTTATTATTGTTATTTTTGAATTGACCCTAACACATCAAAATGGATAGGGAACTATTGACAATTTTATATCACAAAACCAGCCGTGCACTACTCTTGGGCTTCTTAACCACGGCAAACATAAGTATAGGTGATTTTTTTTTTATTCGAAAAGCCCCAAAGCCATTAAAGAAAACTAAATTTTTATCATCAAAAACTTTGGGATGATAGAAAAATTAAAAGTTTTTTTTGGCTCAGGTAACACAATCAATTTAGGCAAGTAATAGATTTAGGGAAATATTTGCAATACAGAGAATAGAAGGTTAGTATTTACAATATACTAATGAGCTGTTAAAAATAGAAGAAATTATTTTGTAATTTTGAATCGGGATAAGACATGAATAAGCAAACCACAGAAGAGCAAATCCAATCAACATATGAAAAGATGTTCAAACCCAGGGCTATGCAAACCGAAATAACAATGAGATATTTTTCCATCGTCAAACTTGGAAAAATTAGGAGTGAGGTGATACCTGCTGCCAGGGAAGATGTGGGGAAGTGGTTACTCTTGTTCGAATCTAAAAGAAATGGGAATTATTCCAGGCTTTCTGGGGTGCGTTCCAGAAACAGTCCGTGTAATATAAAAATGTACATGTATAGTCTTCGACCTGGCACTCTCTCTCCCGGAAATGTATCTTACAAAAATAAAAACATCGTCACCTAAGAATACATACGTTCTTGTCGCTCAGGACACTAGATGACCATTAAAGGCAAATGGAGGGATAATATCCATGTTACGGAGCCATTCAAAAGAATGAATTAGAGCCATGCCAGAATTAGAGGGATTTCCTTGAGATGATGTGTAAATAAAACAGAAAGCAGGAAAGTATGTATAAAATGATCCCACTTTTGTAAAACAAATAATAACCTCAAAACTCCCAATTCATGCAGCTATGTACACATCTGAATGTTTGAAATAAAAATAGTAAAAACATACACACACAAAAAAAATGCATGCAACTTTTAGATACACGTTTACATATAAAGAAGTGTTAAATTGGTCTCTCTAAAAGATTTCCCACCAAAGCTAGGGTGGTCTCTGTAGAGTTGGGGAGGAACTGTTGGGCTGGAGTTTTATTTCTGATGCCTTATTTCTTTGCGGAAAAACAAACTGGAAGCAAATACGAAAACAGCAACCACCGAGCAGGGGCTAGGGGTGTTCGTGATATTCTTCTTTGAAATAAAAACAAGAAAGTGAATTAAATCTGACTATTTAGTCCATTCAGGCTGCTACAACGGAAGACAGAATGTGGCTCAAACCACAGAAATTTATTTCTCACGGTTCTGGAGGTTGAAGTCCAAGATCAAGTCCCCAGCAGATTCAGTGCCCGGAGAAGAGTCCACTTCCCGGTTCATTGACGGCTATGCACTGGGACTTCACTGACAGAAGGGGCAAGGAAGCTGTCTGAGAATTCTTTTGTAATCCCATTCCTGAGGGCTCCCTGCTTCATGACCTAATCACGCCCAAAGACCCCACCTCCTTATATCATCCCCTTGGGAGTTAGAATTCCAACACATGGATTTGCAGGAGGACATAAACATTCAGTCCATTGCACATCGATGAGACAACGAGATGTCGTCAAAAGCATCTGTTCTGGGAGAAGCCAGGCCCATAGATCTACGAGGCACAGGCCCCCATCTGTACCATGGGTGTAAATGATAACACTCACAACATTTTGTTGAGAGGGTCAAAGGAGAGAATATGGGTCCAAGGGCTCAGCACTCAGCCAATGTCAGTGGGTTCTATCTCGCCAGGCCTTTGTGTGGATGTTTGCCAACATGCTTTGGTGCCCTTCGCAGGGGTAGCCGATAATTTGGCATCAGCACGGGAGACTTCATGGCTGATCCAAACTCTGGGACATCTTCAGAAGGCTAGAGGCAGAGAGAACATCACAAGAAAAGAAACCTGCAAACCAATATCTCTTAAGAATAGATGTAAAATTCCAGGGTGTCTGGGTGGCTCAGTCGGTTGAGTGTCCAACTTCGGCTCAGGTCATGATCTCACAGCTTACGAGTTCAAGCCCTGCGTCGGGTTCTGTGCTGACAGCTCGGAGCCTGGAGCCTGCTTTGGATTCTGTGTCTCCCTCTCTCTCTGCCCCTAACCCACTCTCATTCTGTCTCTGTCTCTCTCAAAAATAAATAAGCATTAAAAAAAAAGAAGAGATGTAAAATTCATCAGCAAAAATATTAACAAACTGAACACAGCAACATATAAAAAGAATTTTACAGCATGGCCAAGTGGGATTTATCCCGAGAGTGCACTGTTGGGTCGGCATCTGAAAATCAATTAATGTCATACATCATCTCCATAGAATAAAAAAGAAAATCACATAATCATCTCAATTGACACAGAATAAGCATTTGACAAAATCCAACACCCTTTCATGATACGAACACTCAACAAACTAAGGATAGAAGAGAACTTCTACAATCTGCTAAGGGGTATCTACAAACACTCCACTGTTAACATCTAAAAATGGTGTTAGAGGGACGCCCGCGTGGCTCAGTAGGTTAAGTAAGCATCTGACTCTTGATTTCAGCTCAGGTCATGATCTCACAGTTCATGGGTTCAAGACCCATGTTGGGCTCTGTGCTGCCAGTGCAGAGTCTGCTTGGGATTCTCTCTCTTCCTTTCTCTCTGCCCCTCCTCTGCTCATTCATTCTCTCTCTCACTCTCTCTCTCTCTCTCTCTCACACACACACACACACACACACACAAGAAAAAAATTAACTTACAAATAAAATAAAATGAAATGAAATGAAACAAAATAAAATAAAACAAAAATGGCATTAGAATACAACGGTTAAAAACATACTTAAAATGGTGGAAGATTAGATATGTTCCCCTTAAGATCAGAAACAAAACAAAGGCATCTGTTTTCACCACTTCTATTCAACATGGTACCAGAGGTTCTAGCCAGGGTAATTAGGCAAGAAAAACAAAACAAAACAAAAAAAGCGTTCAGACTAGAAAGAAAGAAGTAAAATGATTTCTATTCACAGATGACATGATCTTGCACATAGAAAATATTAAGGAATACACTTAAAAGCTTAGAACTAATCAAGTTCAGCAAGGTTTCAGGAGACAAGATCAATATATAAATATCAATTGTACTGCTATATGCTTGCAATGAGCAATCTGAAAATGAAATGTTAAGAACAATTATATTAATCATGGCACTAAAAAGAATAAAATAGGAATAAATTTAACAAAAGAAGTGTAAGACATGCACATTGAAAACTACAAACAATGTTGAAAGGAATTTTAAAAAATCTACATAATTGGGGAAATATCCCATGTTCATGGATTGGAAGATGTAGCATTGCTAAGATGGCAATAGTCCCCAAACTCGTCTATAGATTCAGTGTACTCCCCATCAGAATTCCAGATGACTCCTTTATAGAAATTAATGAACTGCTTCTAAAATTCATATAGAATTTTAAGACACCAAGGTGTATAGCCAAAACAATTTTGAAAAAGAAGAACAAAGGAGGAGGACTCACATTTCCTTATTTCAAACTTAGTACAAAGCAACTTCAATCCAGATAGTGTGGTATTGGCACAAAGATAGACATACAAATCAATGGACTAGAATTGAGAGTCCAGAAACAAACCTACACATCTATGGTCGACCAATTTAAAAAAAAATTTTTTTTAATGTTTATTTTTGAGACAGAGAGAGACAGAGCATGAGCGGGGGAGAGGAAGAGAGAGAGGGAGACACAGAATCCGAAGCAGGCTCCAGGCTCCAAGCTGTCAACACAGAGCCCAACGCAGGGCCCGAACTCGTCAACTGCGAGATCATGACCCGAGCTGAAGTCGGATGCTCAACCGACTGAGCCACCCAGGTGCCCCAATGGTCAACCGATTTTTAACAAGGGTGCCAAGACCATCTGGTGGGAAAAGAGTAGTCTTTTCAATAAATGGTGCTGGCCAACTACATAGCCACATGCAAAAGAATGACGTTGGACCTTTACCTCATGCTACATACAAAAATTAATTCAAAATGGATCAAAGACCCCAATGTAAGACACTGACACTATAAAACTCTTTGAAGAAAACAAACAGAGGGACACCTGGGTGGCTTAGTTGGTTAAGAGTCCGACTCTTGGTTTCGGCTCAGGTCATGATCTCAAGGCCCATGGGATTGAGCCCTGCTCCAGGCTCTGCGCTGACAGCACGGAACCTGCTTGGAATTCTCTCTCTGCCCCTCCACTACTTGCACTCTCTCCTCTCTCAAAATAAATAAAAATGAATTTAAAAAAAAAGAAAGGGGGCGCCTGGGTGGCTCAGTCGGTTAAGTGTCCGACTTCGGCTCAGGTCATGATCTCGCTACCTGTGAGTTCGAGCCCCACGTCGGGCTCTGGGCTGACGGCTCAGAGCCTGGAGCCTGCTTCCGATTCTGTGTCTCCCTCTCTCTCTGTCCCTCCCCCATTCATGCTCTGTCTCTCTCTGTCTCAAAAATAAATAAACGTTAAAAAAAAATTAAAAAAAGAAAAGAAAAGAAAGAAAGAAAACAAGAGGCAAATACTTATAACCTAGGATTTGTCGCTTCCTGATCTTTCTCCCTATCTCTCTTATTTCTTATGATTGTGCCCCAGCACAGTACATGACATGGGCTAAGTACCAAGGGAATTAATGTTGAATGAACAGAATTTTCCTTCTAGGAGGAAGATTAATGAATAGAACCTACAGTGTGCATCTCCCTGCCCCAACATGTGATATGCATGTATGAACTTGGCACAACACAACAGCCCCTGAGATAGGTGCTCCTGTGGACCCATTTCACAGATGAGAATACTGAGGTTCAGAGGAGTTCAGTAACTTGCCCTGAGATGCACAGCTCTAAACGACAGCTGGAATTTGACTCCAGCCATCTCCGTCTGGAGCCCATGCTTTCAATCATTATACTCTACATTTGCCCTATGAGGAATCAAGGATCCTCTGAGCAAAGAGAATAAATCTGGGTTCTGGTCCCAGGCTGCCCTTAACATCCTGTGTATTCAGAGGAAGTCCTGTCTCCTCACTGGAACTCAGTTTCCCCATCCCGGAACAGTGAGCAGATTGGACTGGATGATCTCACAGGGCCTTTCCAACTCTGACCTTCTGGGAGGTACTTACAAGCCCACGTGAGCTGTTGAGGACACAGCAGTCCCGGTTAGCAGCACTGTCCCACCTTGACGCTGTCCTCTGAGGAACAAAGCCGAGCGGGCAGAACCCCCCAGTGGGAATGGAGAGGCCCAGGCTGGGAGAGGGTTTGGGCAAACAGGTCCCCCGGGTGGAAATTAGAGCAGGTCATTTGGAGTAGTTTTGTAGCATGTATCAAAATGTGAGACCCACTTACCCATCCTGCCGAAACGCTCTCACATGCCCACCAAGACGCAGCCAACGTGTTCACCACAGCGCTCACCATCCGCAATCTCGACAAGCCGAAAACACACTAGAGGGCCCTCGGCGCGGAGGTGGTTAAATCCGTTACCGAACACCCCGCTCTGAGACCCTCTGCGGCATTTCACAAGAAAAGGGTGGGTTTGTATGTCCTGAAAGGAGGTCCTCAAAGTATTGTGGAGTTAAAAAAAAAAAAAAAAAAGCCAGAACAATACACATGGCATAATCACATTTGTGTGGGAAGAATAGGGACGTGTGTACAGATGAGAGAGAGATAATAGAGGTATAGATTGGATATAAATGCGCAGAGAATAGAGAACAAACTGGTGGTTACCAGGGGAGGGGGGGAGGAGGGGAGGGGTGGGGGGACAGGGGAAATAGGGGATGGGGATTAAGGAGGGCACTTGTCGGGATGAGCCCTGGGTGAATACAGAAGTGTTGAATCATTGCATTGCACCCCTGTTGCTGATATAACACTGGATGTTAGCTAACTGGAATTTAAATGAAAACTCAAGAATAAATAAATATATAAATAAATAAATGCCCAGAGAAAGATCTGGAAAGGTAGCCACCTAAACTCTGGAGCAGGGACGGTGAAGGGGCTTTCCTGTACCGTTTCCGGATCGTATGCATTCCTTACGGTGCAAATGGAGTCTGTATAATTTTTTTTAAACCGTCAAAAATGAAAGGAAGAAAACAAATGAGTGGGAGCATGGCCGGTGCCTGCTTCATTTCCTTCGCACCCTTTTTTCTTGCCTTAGCTGTTGTCTGTCCCCCACGAGAACGTCAGCCTCTCGGGGGCTGGAATGTTTGCCTAGGATAAAGCCCAGTACGTATTAGCCACTTCGGTGATATGTGCTGAGTGAATGAGTGAATGAATGAATGAATGATCGATCCCTCTGTCTCTCCAACCCCACGTGGGACTGCAACCAAGACGCTCACCCGTCTCTACTGGGGGCTCAACCAAGCTCCTACTGACAATCCCTTTTTCTCTTCATCCTCCTCGCCCTGTGCCAGAGTCCCCCTGACCGGACCACAGTGCACACGCCCCCTCTTTCCAGAAGCTTTCTCGTATCATTCAAGGATCCGCTCAACCATCCGTCTTTGAGCCTCTGCTCTAGGCCAGGTGAGGAGCTGGGTGCTGAGGGTGGGGCAGAGAGCGGGACAGACACAGGTCCTGTGCTGAGAACACTCACAGTCGCACGGGCCTCGCCTTCCCCTCCCCCCCACTACGATGCACTCTCTACTCCCAGCTTAAAGACAACACCACCTGCCATTGGGGTGACCCGCGAGGAGCCGTGAAGCAGCCGATCTGCCATTTGGATGGGTCACAAAGAGGCCTCCTGTGTCACCCAGCAGGCAGACCAGGAAAGGGGGGGCAGAGTGAGCAGCGGGCACCCCCAGGACACTCGCCATTTACCCTGAAGATAATGCCCCGAAAAGATAAAAGCGTGTTTCTCCATGACAAAGAGTCCCAAGGAAAGGAGCCCACTGCTAGTGCTGGAGAGAGAGAAGGCGTTTAAGAAAGCAGAGAATGGGGTAAGTTGAAAGGCACCATGTGACCTTAGTCTGGGCAGGAAGCAGCATGGAGGCCCCCATTGCTCCAAGTGGGAAAAAGGAAAAGCAAATCACAAGACGGATTTGATGAAGGGCCCAAAAGATGGAGAGATGGCTCATCAGAGAAGAAAGACTAGGCAAAGTTTAAAAATCGCAGCACTTATTTTCATATCGTTATCCGGTTGTTTAGCAACAGGTGTCGCTTAAAGGCCCTGGCTCTCTATTTTCTGTTTCTCTTATTGTGGTGGAGGGGGGCAGCATGATATGCTCAAACTGGGGGATCTGAGAGGACCTTGAGGTGCCTCCTTCCTAGAGCTGTAGCGGGAAAGAGGGGACAGCGCCATGGACAAGACAGTCGCGACAGCATTGGCCGAAACAGCAAAGTGTTGGAAAATCCTTCACCGCCCAAGAAAATCAAAGCCCTTCTGAGTAGCCACAGGGGTTCGTCCCCCGCCATGGAACGCATGCAACTTCTAGAATAAAGGTCTCGTAAACTCTGTGGAAATGTGTCCCCCTGGCAGTAGGATTTTAAGTGAGGGGAAAACACAGCACACAAATGTTATCTGGGCTGAAAATGCCACTGCAAAACCTGTACACTCATGAGGACAGACGAGAGAAGCATGGATGAGCCCTTAAATTTAGAGGGACTGAAAATGACTTTTTTTTTTTGCCTTTTATTTTTATGGCTGTGCTACAATATCGTGTGTGCAATTAAAAGCGCTGAAATGAAAGCCGAGTTGTTGAAGGCTACATAGAACTCAGATTTCTCCAGTGACATTTAAAGTCACTCGTTGAATGCTGAGCCCCAAGTCTGCGACTGGCCCTGGGCTGGGATTTTAGGGTCCCAGAGGTAGAAAGATATGAAGACCGTGCTCAAGAAACTCACAGTCGGGGGAGAAGAGAGAGCTAGAATCTAAACAGGTCGTCGCAACATAATAGAAAGGCTTTGAAGGAGACGCACACAAGAAATAATAACGATGATATTAAGAACGCCAATGACGGTGATGATGTCCAACATTCATATACCAATGCACGAGTCAGGATAAACCAGGTTATGCTGCAATAGCAAACAAGTTCACAATCTCAGTGGCTTAAAACAGCCAAGGTTGATTGCCTGAGCAACGCTACTCTTCATGGCAGGTGGGCATGGAGGGCGGAGGGGGAGACCCCAGCAAGTGAAGCAGCCAGAGTCGCAAAAGTTGGCACCCCCCCCCCACCCCCGGGCCAGAGAGAGCATTCAGGGGAGTCTCACACCTGCAGTCCTTTCTGGCCCAGGAAGTGACACCCATAATTTCTGCAAATACTTCATTGGCCATGGCTAATTGCATGCACCCACCTTCAAGAAGGCAGGACACACAATTCCATTAGTCTTCTGCAAGGCAGAGGGCCAAAAATATTTACTAAACTGCATTCGCAACTGCTACAAACTCTATTCCAAATGCATTACATACATTTGCTTGTTAGTTCAGAAAACAACTGTAAGAGGTGGGAACTATTATCCCTGTTATATATATAACTGGAGAAAAGTGAGGCCCAGAGAGGTTGAATGACTTACCCAAGGTCACGGAGTAAGTGTTGGAGCTGGAGTTTGAGCCCAGGACTCTGGCTCTGGAATCTGGTCTCTTAATCACATCTCTCCACTGAATGATATCAAAGGAAGAAATCCTCTAGGGGACCTGGGGGCCAGAGGGCATTCTGGAGGGGTGACGTTTGGGCTGGTGGTCAAAAGCCTTACCTCTGTTGTCAAGACATACGTTCTGTAATCTTAAATGATGCCAGGGTGTCACCTTAAAACCTAAACATAACCAGGGGGAAACTGACATTCAAAGCCAAATGGAGGGCCACTGTCCAAAACTGCCCTGAAGGGCACCAGTGTTATAAAGGACAAAAGGGGGGCAGGGCAGGGGGCTGAGGCACTGTCCCTGATTAAAGGGAACAGGCCATGGCAATGCAGCCCTTAATTCTCAGCTCCGTACTATCTTTGTGTGCCGGGTTGAGTGGGCGGGGGCGGGGGTGCTTTAAGGGCCTTTCCTGAGGCAATTGGTTAACCTTGAACGTAGGACTATTAGATAATGGTGTTATATCAGCGTTAACTTTCCCAAATATGATTGTTATACTTCAGCATATAAGGGAAAATGCCTGTTTTGTGATCTCCCTGAAATACGCTGGTGTGAGAAGCGTCGTGATGTCTGTGTGTGTGTGTGTGTGTGTGTGTCCACCACCCGGTTGGTGACCTGAGCAGTCCTCACCTAGCAGCCACTCCTTTGAGGGCTGGCTCACTCAGTCCCAACCAGCAGGTGCACAGTGCTGTGGGTGTCGCTCTGACCTTGTCACGTGTCGCAACCTCTCCTCCCCCACCCCGTGAAACTGCTCCGGGTTTCGGCCCCACACTCTTCTCCTGCCTCCTCCTGCCTGCTTGCCACCGGCTTCTCCAAACCCATCTTTCCTCTCCTAGAATTGGGAAGGGGGGGGCATGTGGAGGCCCTCCATCAGCACCGCCGCCCCCAGAGTGCCACGCACCCTCCCGCCCCTCCCTCCCCGGGTGAACAGGAATTTCCAAACCCTCAGGCAGGAAGCCGCCCATCTCTCTCTGCCCAGACACCCCAGGCTCCAGGGCAGGCAGCAGACACTCCAGTCTCTTCCTCTTAGGAGAGCAAGCGCAGGGAGAGATCCAGCCTCCCCCTGCTCCTCCGGCCCCTTCCTCTGCTCACACCAACCACCCGGGGTCTGAGATGGTTCAGGAAGAACGAGCAAATACGTGGCCGTTTGCTCCTGTGCAAGCAATTGCCTAGTTAATTACGAGTCGTGTGTCTATTACGCATGTCACAATACCCATTTACAACAAACTACCCCAAAAGGCAGAGGCTTATCTAACAGACGTTTATTACTGTTCACGATTCTACAGGTCGAAAGGGCGGTTTTCTCCCATGGTAGCCAGGCCCGGCAGGACTCACGGACGAATCTGTGGTCCGTGTGGCCCCTCCCCCTCCAGCCTGCCGGCCCCAGTTGTTCTCCTGTGGAGACGACACCCAGGAAGGAGAGAGAGTCCCAACCGGCGCAGGTCGCTTCCACTGCATGCAACTCACAAGTTCAAAGGGTGGGGGAATGGACTCCACTCTGTCATAGGAAGGGCTGCAAACTCACATTGCCCTGGATCCAGGGAGGGGTGGAGAACCGGGCCACCTTTGCAAGTACTCTACCAAAAACTGTAGATTATTTAAAAATACATCTATATTAAAACGCGTATCCCTGGGTCTATCCATATGTGCCTGTCTGAACACATGGGCTTGTGGGAGGTACATGCAATGAGAATAAGGAAACTCCGTTTTTACCACGTAGCAGGTTTCTTTCACTCAGGGATAATTAACGCCGGGCCCTCTGTCCTCCCCAACACCTCTTAGAGCCACGGCACCATCACCGGGGCGGGGGGCGGGGGCGGGGGCAGGTTATCACCCAAAAACTCCAAGCACAGTTCCTGCACAGACCCCCCGTGCCTGGCACCCATAGAACAATTAAACTCTGGTAACTTGCCAGTGGAGTGGGCTCCCTAGTTCACGGGACCCAGTGCAAAATGAAAATGCAGGCTCCATTTTTCTAAGGTTATTAAAACTTCCAGGACAGCGACAGCAGAGCATGAGACCAGGCGTGGAGCCCGGCAGAGCCTGGGGCCCTGAACAGGCCCCAGACTCATGAAGCTAGTTTTGTCGGCCCGATCTGCCCACCTGGACTGATCCCAGCTATGCCACTGGGACAGTGGAAGCCACACACGGCCACTGCTGGGCCCCCCTTCATTCCTTCGTTCAGTATGGATATATTGTGTGTCTACTACACCTGAATGACGGGTCCAAGTGCTGGGGATGGAGCAGGGAGCAGACAAGTCCCTGATCTCACAGAACGTACATTCCAGAGCGAAAGACAAGCAATAAGCAAGATAAGTAAGCCGTACGTCAGAGAGTGAGCAGAGCTATAGAGAGAATCAGGGGTACCCCGGCGGCTCAGTTGGTTAAAACGTCCAACTCTTGGTTTCGGCTCAGGTCATGATCTCGTGGTTCGCGGGTTGGAGTCCCACGTCAGGCTCTGCACTAATGTGCAGAAACTGCTTAGGATTCTCTGTCTCTCCCTCTCTCTCTGCCCCTCCCCTACTCGTGCACTTGGTAAGAAGGCATAATAATAATTAGATTGGGCAGAGAAAGCTTCACTGAGGAGATGACATTTGATGAAGGATCTGAAGAAGTGAGGGACTGAGCCATGCCCAGAGCATGGGGATGTGGACATTCCAGGGAAGGAGGGCAGTGAGTGCAAAGGCCCTGAGGCAGGAACGTGGCTGGTGAATTCACAGAACAACAGGAAGCTGTTGTGGCTGCCCTTTGTGGGCCAGGAGGAGAGGTCAGGAGGCGGGTCACGTGGGCAAGGCCTTGTTGTTCTGGCCTTGTTGGTTCTGGCTCCCTCCAAAGAGATGGGAGGAGCCAAGGCCTGGGTTTGAGCAGAGGAATGACCTGACCTGACTTATGTGTCAAAAGGATTGGCCTGGCTGCTGAGTGGAGGGTAGATGGAGGTTGGGGAGGGAAGGGCAGAAACAGGGAGGTGGGTTAGGAGACGCTGGCCTCCCCGCACCACTCACCATTCTAGCCCAGGCCACCCGGCCCCATGGCCACAGCTGTGACTCTTGCCAGTGGGTTTCTGCAGCCAGCATTAGCAGCAGGTGACCAGTACCCAAGGAGCAGCCCTGAGCCAATGACAAACGAAGCTGAAGATGAAGTATTCCGGCTTCCTCACCTTTGGGTAGAACAATCCCAAAGTGTGCCCTACGGTACTGCCCCAGGTGCCCGGCAGGACTGAGCCACCGAGCCCATGGAGGTCCCCCACTCCATGATGTACCTGTCCGGTCTTCCGTTCCTTCTCTATCACTGCTTCCTGCGATCTCTTCCTAAAAGAAACCATTTGCCCTCAAACCCTTCTCTCAGATGTGCTTCTGGGAGAACCTTCGGGAAGGCAGAGGATGGCAGGACCCTAGTGAGAGTGGGAGATGGCCGGGAGGGGCATCCCAGATGGTAAGAAGGGGTCTGATTCTGGCTACAAGGGAGAGGGGTTTAGGACAAACAGAATGCTGGGTCTCTAAGGTCCAGGCATCGGTCTTCACTCCTGCCCACATGTCTTTGCACCCTTGCCCAAAACAGGTGCCCAGGCCTGAGGGGGTTCAGCCTCCTGGGGACTAAGAGGCGGAACTGTGGCCGGGACACAGGCCCTTGGTGACGGGCGGCAGCCCATGTCCCCGGGGGCGGAGGGGCTGAGGCTCCCGGAGTTAATGAGGTCCCAGGCTGAAGCACGCCCTGCTGAAAATGACAAACGAACAGCATTACAGTCCGTTCCCACAATTACTATCAGTTGGCTGTAATATAAATATGCAAATTCCCTGGGCTTGAACTTTAACACCCTCTGTAGAGACCATTCATCTCTTTAAAGTATTAATTTAAGTTGTAAAAGGGCCCATACATCACCGCGTGTCATTTTGAAAACAAATATTAATCAATTTTACCCTCGGAATTGCTCGGGCGGAGGCGGGCCCCCATTACTGCGGAACAGGGAGGCGGCGGTGAGAGATTTACATATTCATCTGAGCTTAAGGAAGCCCGTGATAATACAAGTACAACCCCGAAACTTGGGCCTCCAGACCTTATCTGCGCGCCCTGCCGGCCGGTGCTGCTTGGGCATTCCCACTGCACCGCCATGCAAATGAGGCCCGCAGCGCTATCTGGATAACCTTGAACGCAGGACGGTAGGCAGAGGCCGGCTCCCAACTTCTCTTCTCTCAGAAGTGACAGAGCACTGGGAAAGGTTGGGCTCGCCCTCCCCAAATGGTGGAGGGACCGCTCTCGGCTGGTGGGGTCCCGAGCTGGCCAGCATGGTGACTGAGCTAAGGTTTCTTTTCCACCGGCCTTGGGAAAAACCAGGAAACAGCAGTGGCAGGTGCTGGAGGGAAGGCTCCAGCCTTCAGGGGTGGGGAGACTGGGAGGTGGTGCTCTTCTGGGGACAGAAAAGGGGCTTTGGATCAGTTAGTCTTGGGTTTGTAAGCCGCTCTGTGTGAACATGCTACGTAAGTTTGCATGGATTCATTTAGCATCTCTGAGCCTCAGTTTCAACTTCTGAGGAATGGGCCTGGATAGTAAGGCTGTCAACCCCCAGAGTCATTGTCAGGATCAGAAATTAACTATGAAAACACTGAGAACAGACATGGGTCTATAGGAAGTGCTCAGCTTGCATTATTACTACCCTCAATGGCTCTCCGTACCGACCACTCTCCCCTTCCATTTCTCCGTCCTTGCATCTGAAGTGGGCTTAGAGGGATGGGGGAGAGTCCCCTCCATCCCCCACCCCGTCAGCTGGCATGGCCTTGCTGGCCCAGTCTCCCGCCACCTGCCTGAATATTCATCACTTCTCTACAATCGGACAAGTCCTCCACAAAGTCCATGGAATGAAATGCGAGTCCCGGTCCATTCCACAAGCCTCTGACCACCCCGGGCCTCCCACCTCCCCCAGGGAAAGAAGCCATTCCTCTCAGAGCAACAGAACGGACCCACTTCCGCAGGAGGCTGCCGCTGTTGCCTGGTCCAGCCAGCAGAGGGCACATTGCACCCGGACAGGTGCGAGAGAGGGGCCCTTCCTTCCTGAGGCATCCCATAATAGCCTGCACACATGTGTGAGCACCCACTGCAATCCGTGCACACGCACAAAGGACACTCACTGTGCATAACACCCCAGAAAGCCACCCTCCTTTGTCACCGCACCTGCAACATCAGGACAGGTCTTCCCTGATGGACTCACTGGGTGGAATGGGCACAGCCAAAAGACTCTCTGGGGAATGTTACACTGACCAGTGAACATTGTCCGTTACCTCCCGAGAATGTTGGGTATCAGCCAATGTCTCTCTGGGGCATTAGCAGATCATGACTCACGTGAGAAAGAGGAACGGATCCTCATCCTTCTCCCCGAGGCTGGGGCCCAAGAAACATATTTTGTCACTTCGAAGCCTGGGCGAGATTCAGGATCACTCGAGGATACCATGAAATTCCCACCCCGTAGGAGTATCTGGACCACACAAAGCGTGCACGCATGTGTATGTCGAGCCACATGGAAGTGTGTGCCTTTGCATATGTAAGTATATGCATTCACGTGTGTGCGCTGGGCCGCATAGAAGTGTGTGCGCAATGGTGTTGCACTAGATGTACGTGTGTGCACATGTATATGTTGGGCCACAGGAAAGCATCGCATGTGCTTAGGTACATGGTTCCACAGGTAAGTTTATGTACGTGTGGGGCACCTGGGTGGCTCAGTCGGTTAAGCATCCAACTTCGGCTCAGGTCATGATCTCACGGTTTGTGAGTTTGAAATCCGCGTCGGGCTCTGTGCTGACAGCTCAGAGCCTGGAGCCTGCTTCAGATTCTGTGTCTCCCTCTCTCTGCCCCTCCCCTGCTCATGTTCTGTCTCTCTCTGTCTCTCAAAAATAAATAGAAGTTAAAAAAAAAAGTGTATGCACGTGTATGTGTTGGTCTGTGAGAGTCTGTGCAAACAATGACAACCAGAGATAATGAGAGGAAAAAATTAAGCACATTGAAGGGAAAAGAAGGAAGGAAGGAAAGGGGGGAAGGAGGGAGGGAGGAATCCTTGTTCATAACACCCTAGTCTCAAATTTTTAATTCACCAAACATTCATTTCACAAATGTTTATTAAGGATCAAGTAAGTTTCAGGTACATGTCGAGGCTGGAGGTCTGAGAGCTAAGTTGTGGGGAGCAGAGAACAAAGCTTGAGTTTTCACACAGTTCGTGAAACCTACCACAAAGCACTAGGCTACATATCAAGCAAAGTATGTTGTGAAAAAGTCAGGAAATCCCAAGCCACGCCCTTTACCTCTGCCCTATAACTTAGACGCGAACATGGTTATTTCCTGCTACCTAAGGAAAACCCAGGATTTTGAAGGACAGTCAATACCACAGAGGCGGAAGATTCTAGAAAACAGGTATTTTTTTAAGGGCAGCATAGATTTTCTTCCGAAATGCAAGGGTGAAAGAAGTCGGCCTTTGCCGAGAAGCCTATCCTCAGACGCGAGCCGCGTTTCCCACACAGGCCCAGAGTCCCTTGTCAGTAGATCTCCAAGGTTCTAGAAGCAAATTACCGGATCAGCAGAACAGCGAGGAGGGGACCTTGGGCAAGTTACTTTTGGAGCTTCCACTTCTTTACCTGTAAAACAAGGATAACATCGCTACCTGTCGTAGAGCATCGCTGTGAGGATAAAACCTTCCCCAAACAGTGTCTGGCAGGTGACAAGCACTCAGTGTTATATCGAGCTAGATGACATTCGTCACGCTCATCATCATCATCATCATGGTGATAATTAATCAAAGCCACGAGACATGTTATCCACAGAGTGAGGTTTTACGTTGAATTCAGTGCCAACACTAAAAATTACAACAGTGGACATAAAAATTCAGAATTCCAGTTTCTCTTTGAAAAAAAAAAATCCAAACCTCTGGGTCTGCCGGGCAGGCATTCACCAAGGGGCAGCATTCGGCATGTGTGAGCTGTGGTGGTGCCTTACCGCCTCCCTGCCGAAGGCCTTGCTCGTTCCACTGGCGGCCTGGCCCCAGCGGGAAGCTGAGTGTGAAGGCCTTGACCTCCTGCCCGCTCCCCCGCTCCCCTCAGCAAGCAGATGGAAAGGGAAAGTATGTTCTAAGAGACGGGGACTCCCTCCCTCACCCAGTGCAATGGGATTTCCAAAGACGGATGGGGACACGAGGTGAGGGCGGGCCTGGGGCTGTCGCAGGAGCGTGTGGCTTGTCTGAAGCTTAATATTTTAGTCTCTTCCGCGTTCGCTTACATTTAACATATCACCAATATTAAGGTAAAGTAGATGTATTAGACGGTTGCACCAGGGAGCTCAGCTGCTACCATAAAGCCAATGAAGTTATGACAGCAGGGCCCGGGAGGAATCAAAGCTGAGTAAAACCTGTCCGGGCTGCTGACAAATGATGATAAAGTGATCGCTTGTGCCAGCGCTCGATGGAAATTGACAAGGTGAGCCTCCCCACCTAATGACCAGATGCAACCCTTGCTCCCAACGAAACGCACGGCGAGTTTAATCTCAATAAGCATCAAGATAAATTTGCTCCCACGTTTAGAAGGGGCACGGACGCATGGACAGGAGGCGCGTCCCTCATCGAAGGGACGCTGGCGTGTGGTGCGGGGGCGGCAGCAAAGGTGCTGGGCACTTCCCCAGATACAGTGTCCCCAGTGCACCTGTTCCCAGAATACCTCCATTGTCCAGCCGCCCTGTGCTCAGAACGGAAGCTGAGGTTCAGATGGCACCTACGTCACAGGGCCCCGAAGTGCTCAGAGAGTAATTGTCTCCATGACTCCTATTAAATGTACGCGGCTCTGGGTTCTTATAAAGTAACGTCAGTTATCGAACAATACCAGCCTGCCAGACAAGACACATTATAAGAACAAGGCGGGTGGCGTGGGGGTGGGGGAAGACACCCCCCAACCCTCGGAATACAATACACCAGCTGCACATTAATAAATATGTAATGTTTGATTAGAAATATGTATAGTATTTTTCCCTCCCCAAATGCCGGCTCGCCCTCAGGCGGAAGACGGGATCTGGCCCACACTGACGGGTTTCTTTCTTGCTTGCTTTGAAAATACAAACTCAAATGTTTTCCTGTCCCAGCTGTTTCCCATTGTTGCTGTTTATCAGCTTGAAGGATGAACAGTGGGATAAAAAAACACGCTTGCATTTCAAATGTGCCAGTCAGTCACTCCATTGTTCAAAGAAGAAAGCTTAATTGTCTGTGCTGGCAAACTTCTTTTTGGTGAATGTCCAGGTTTTAAGAAAAGCTATTCAGCTGTGCAATTTGTTTAATACATGCAGAGAAAAGCATATAAAATCACACGTTTTCTGAAAAAAAAAATTAAATGAGGGGGAAAGAGGAATTTGGGGAAAGAATGAGTCACACACTGAAGTTCTCCAACTTGTCCGCACTGGGTACAGGGTTCTGTCACTTCTCTGCTGAAGCCTCTGCTTTCGTGGGACGCTCCCGGGAGTCCCACCCTGGGGTCCGGCTCGGTGCAAACAGCACCAGCTCAGAGCCAGCGACAGAAGTTGCGGATTGCGCCGTCCGAACCCCTGGCTCGCCTGCCGGTTACAACCACCGCTGTTCTAACGGTGAGGTGCACACCCAGCCACAGCCTGTCAGGTGGGTGCACAGGGGCACGCCTCCACTGATGTACTGACGCCCCCACCTAGCGGGGGCCAAGTGGCCTTGGTGGTTGTCTGGTCAGCCTGTGGGAGAACCCTCCCCGCCTCGAACAGAAATGCATGATAACCTCCCACCTGTCCTATCTCACCAAGAGCACAAGAAGGCACAAACGGGAACCCAGTTCATGAACGTGAACTGCCCCTGCCCTTGACCTGGGCTGCCTGTCTAAAGTCAAGGGCCTTTACCTGCTCCTCAAGGGACCGCCCCGCATTGGTTAGCATCTCTTTCCTGCATCGTCAACTTTCTCTGCACCGTCATGAAAACGTACCTAAGGTTCTCCCAACTTCAGAAAAATGAGCACACAAAACACTTCCGGGCATTCCCATCTCCCCGTCCTCCTGCCCCCAGCCCCCTGGAAAGGGAAGCCATATTTAAAGGAGACAGAGACAGAGTGAATCTATAATCACGCTGGAGAAGGTGTCCACACTTCCTGGAAGACAGGGAAGGGACAGATGGGAAGGGGTCGGCAAGAGCAGAGGAAATCACAGCGAAAACCACCGGAGCCAGAGCTACCGAGAAAAGGAAGAGAAGACCCGAAGTAGCCTTGTGTTCAGAGGAAACAAATACGGGGTGGGGTAGGGGAGCGTCTGGCTGAGGGATCAGGAAAATGACCTTGTTCAGCATCTGTCTTCACTGGCACCTAGGGAGCCCACCTGCCCTCCATCCACCAGACAGGAGGCTGCAGTAGCATCCAAACCCAAATCGAAACCCCAAGGACGGCAGGCTGAAGAAAGCAAACCCACCTCTGTGGTCAATTTCACCTTCTGATTTATCAAGTGCAGGTACAGCCTCCCCCACTCAGGAGCTGGGAACATATCTTTTCATGCAAGCCTAAAGGAGCCTATGTGATGTAAGTACAATCCCAGAAACCCTCCAGGCTCACTCACAATGAAAACAGAAAACAAAAACAAAAACAAACAAATATATATATGTATATCTATATATGTGTATATATATATGCATATATGTGTATATATGCATATATGCATATATACACATATATATGTGTGTGTATATATATAGACATATATATGTGTGTGTATATATATATGTCTATATATATATATATATACACACACACACACAATACCTGGGAATAAACCTACCAAGAAATGCTCAGGATCTATGAGAAGAAAACTATAAAAATTTACAGTGGGGCATAAAAGAAGACCTGAATAGATGGAAAGGCACAACCATAGACCTGGATGGAAACACTCAATATTGTAAAGATGTCAAATCTCCTCAAGTTAAACTATAAATTCACTACCACCCCAATCACTGTCCCTACAGGATTTTTTATGGAAGCAGACAAGACAATGCCAAATATTATTTGAAAGAGAAAATGCAAGAGAATAGCCAAAAAAAAAAAATTGAAAAGAAAATTATTTGGGCATCTGTTCCACCAAATATTGAAACGGCCACAGAGTATTGAAAATCACGTGAAGTGTATGGGATTAGACAAAAAAAAAAACGAAGAAGCAGAATAGAAAGTCCAGAAATAGACATGTATCTGTAAGAAAAATCAGGGAAATGATGCAGTTTTCGATACATGAGGTGGTGACATTGGGCCCTCCATTTGAAAAAAAAAAAAAAAAAGAATTCAATCCCTACCTCACATCATGTATAAAAATAAATGCCCACCTGATCAAGAAGCTAAATATAAAAGGCGAGTCTAGAAGAGTATTAGATGCCAGGTGTTCTATCGGATGTGAAACTGAATGAAGTGATTTTGAAATCATGTAATACAAGAACGACAATGTCTCCACGTGACATGCAAAATTTGAAAGCCCCCTCAAGGTAAAACAACTCCTCGGGAATTGTGCAATGTCAAAGCTAGCGGCCCATGTGAGCTGAGGCTCCATTTCTGTTCCTGAGGCACGGCGGTGCCTCTTCAGCCCGTGGAAAGAAAGACCTGCCGTCCTTTGTCATTACCGAGTCACCCACGCGGCTTCCTCCATCACAGCTTCTGACAGCAAGTTTCGCGACTGATATGCATTATTGTTACCTGGTCTTATGGTTCAAAATATCTCTTAATCCTTTCACAACCTTACACAAGCATGTATTACAAGGTGGTAGTAGTGGTAGAAGCTGTGTTCACACACACACACACACACACACACACACACACACACCTACACACCAGTAACTCTGCACTAGAGAATGGAGGGGATAAAGTTATTTTGAAGAAGACCGAACAACCACCATGATGTGCATCAGGAGCACACGATGACCCTAGAAGGTTCTCTTCGGGGGAAGCCTGTAAGGGAGACTGTAACCTGAGCGGAAGCCGGTTCTGTCTGGGCCCTGGCAATGGTAGAGAGCCCTGGAGCATAAATCACATGGCGGCTGTCCCCCTTGAGGCCAGAGTCTCGTGGACCCCTGATTGGCCTGCCATTAGCTGCGGGCTGCCCTGGCTGTGTGCTGGGGTTTAACTCTCAGGGTGAAGTACCAACTTCAGGCACTGCTCCAGAGAAGGGGCCCCTGGAGGCCACTACTGGCCTACCGCACAAGAGCGGTCCAGAAAGGAACACTGGGAGGAGCCAACAGCATCCGAAAAGCCCCCCTATTAATTCAAAGCTGGCATAATTCAAGACTAAGTGTGGTGTCGTTGGAATGCACCACTCCATGTTGATCGTGAATTTTTTTGTTCCAGCAATGTTTCTGGTATTTTCCAGGACGTGCACTCCTCTGCCTCTAGGGAGCCTGAGCGAATATCGCTGGTACCAGGAGTGGTCCTAGGAAGCAGATGCAGGGGATGGGATTCTGAAGTCGCTAGCCGGCTGGAAATGAGAACCCATCACTGGTGGTAGCGGAGAAATGGAGAAACATGTGCGGTTGCTGAGACCTCTGCCTGTGGCACCCCTGCGGTGTGGGGGACAGGTGGAGGCCTTGTGCCAGAGCTCCGACATTTGAGCTGACCGCCGGGAGCAAAACTGCAGAGAAATCTGACTTCTTGGCCTGGGCAAGTTTTCTATACCCACGTCGGGCCCCCGGCAAGGAGGGCCTAGGAGTCTGAACTTTGAGACAGAGCCCGGCGAGCACATGAACTTGAGAACCCTGTATCCTCTGGGTCTGCAGATGCAGCCTTCCCCCTGCCTTGGCTTGTGAGACACTGGTGGCCCTTCCTCAGGGGCTACTGTCACCTCTCCTCCTGGCCACTGGAAAAATTTCAAATGTCAGTGGGGGTCAGCTGTGCTGGCCTGCGAAGGGGCCTGGGGGGTTATAAGCCACAGGAGCTGTAGGAACTGATGAACACAAGCCTGCAGGACTGGGAGAGTGCGCAGGGATGAATCCTGAAGGTGCTGGGCCAGGGTGGACAGAATAAAGTGCTGGAGAAGGGAACACTTGTTGACAAGGGAGCCCTCTCCTTTTTAAAAAAAAAAAAAAAAAATATTTTTTTAAGTTTATTTATTTTGAGAGAAAGAGAGAGAGAGGAAAACAACATGAATGGGGGAGGGGCAGAGAGACAGAGGGAGAGAATCCCAAGGAAGCAGGCTCCATACTGTCAGCGCAAGGAGCCCAATGAGGGACTCCGATCCCACGAACTGTGAGATCATGACCTGAGTCGAAATCAAGAGTCGGACGCTTAACCCACTGAGCCACCCAGGCACCGGGGAGTCCTCTCCCTTGACACAGGTTTGAACACCCAGGAAGTGGGTCTAATACACAGCTGGGATGGCTGCAGCCAGCTTGGAAAAAGCGATTGCTCGCTTAGAAATGGAGTAGAGACGCCAGAGCTATCACTGCACGGGGTGGAGGAAAATTCAACCAAGCAGTGGCCGAATTGCGGTCCCTGCGCCAAGTGTGGTGCGTTTACTAGAGCGGCACAGGCTCAGGCATGTGGCTTGCAATTTCTGATCTGGCAGCGGTGTCTTTTTCCGCACTGTGTTAGTTTCCTGAGGCTGCGGTGATGAATGACCACAAACCGGATGGCTTGTAACAATAGAAAGGTATTCTCTCACGGCTCTGGAGGCCAGAAGTCCGAAATCAAGGTGCCTGCGGGGCCAAGCTGCCTCTGAAGACTCTAGGGGGGAATCCTCCCTGCCTCTTCAACTTTCAGTGGCTGCTGGCCATCCTGAGCTTGTGGTCACATCCCTCCAGCTTCTGCCTCCATCTTTGCGTGCTTTTGTCCCCGTGTGTCACCTTCCCTTCCTTTCTAAGGTCACTGATCATCGGATTTAGGGCCGACCCTAACCCAAATGATCTTAGCTTGCATTCTTTAACTTAATTACATCTTCAAAGACCCTTATTCCAAGTAAGGTCACACTTATAGGTTCCAGATGGATATATCTTTGGGGCTGGGGGGACCCCACCATCCAACCCACTACACCTGCCCATCATGAATGAGGATCACAAGCTGTTTGCGTTTACATCCAATGAAAAATAGCATTCATTTACAACCATCGCTGGAACGTAGTAATATTGGTTTATATCATGATATAATCTGAAGTGACCTGGACCATGTGGACACTTTACAGAACCTGCCATCCGTTCTCCATCTCAATGACGTCATGTTAACTGGACCAAATGAGCAAAAAGAGGTGAATCCTCTAGATGCCTAGGTAAGATCCATGCTCCCCAAAGGACTGTAGTCCATGCTCCCCTAAGGGCTGTAAGTGCTTCAGAGGTATGCACAGCAAAGCTTTTAAGGATCCAGTTATCTGGAACAGTGGAACATCCCCCCCCAAATAAAGCACAAAGGACTGTACTGTGCACACCTTACCACTAAGAAGGAAGCCCAATGCTTGCTGGACCCATTTGGATTGTGGAGGCAGCACACTCCCACGTTTGGGAGGACCACTCCTGCCCATTCTTTGAGTTATGTGGAAGGTTGCTGGTCTTAAGTGAGACCTGAAGCAAGAAAGGGCTTTACTGCCAAGTCTAGGCTGTGTTATAAGCTCTGCATCAGGAACCATATGATTCGGTAGGCCCCTTGGTGCTGACATTAGAAAAGAAGCATGCCTGGGGTGCCTGGGTGGCTCAGTCGGTTAAGCCTCCGACTTCAGCTCAGGTCATGATCTCATGGCTTGTGGGTTCAAGCCCCACATCGGGGTCTGTGCCGACAGCTCGGAGCCTGGAGCCTGCTTTGGATTCTGTGTCTCCCTCTCTCTCTGCCCCTCCCTCACTCGTGTTCTGTCTCTCTCTCTCTCTCTCAAAAATAAATAAACATTAAAAAAATTAAAAAAAAAAAAGAAACGGGGCATGGTCTCTGATTAATAACCCCAACTCTACCTTAAAGAACTAGAAAAAGAAGAGAAAGTTAAACCAAAAAGAAGGAAATGAAAAAACAAAGATTAAGACAGAAACTCATGCAATAGAAAACAGAAAAACAATAAGAAAAAAATCAAGAGAACAAAAACTATGGTTCTTTGAAAAAATCCATAAAACCAGTAAATCTCTGGGCAGAATGATCAAAGAAAAAGAAAAAAAACTACAAACTGACAGGATTGGGAAAGAATGCAGGGATAGAACTACATATTCTACAGAAATTAAAATGATAAACTGATATTAAGAGTGACTTAATACCAATAAAGTTGATAACATAGATGAAATGGACAAATACCTTAAAAAAATCTATCAAAGCCTGTTTGAAATGAAACAGATAACTTTCCATAAAGAAATGTGATTCGTAGTTAAAATCCTCTCGTAAACAACAGGCCCAGATGGTTTCACTGGTAAATTCTACTGAACATTTAAGGAAGAAATAACACTCCTCCAGAAAATTGAACAAGAAATAATACTTCCTAACTCATTTTATGAAGCCAGCATTGTCCTGATACCAAAACCATACAAAGACATGGCAAGAAAAGAAAACTAGAGATAAATGTCCCTCATAAACATAGACTTGAAAATACTTTTTAAAAATGAGCAGGGGTGCCTGGGTGGCTCATTCGGTTAAGCATCCGACTTTGGCTCTGGTCACAATCTCACCATCCATGAGTTTGAGCCCCAGATGGGGCTCTGTGCTGACAGCTCAGAACCTGGAGCCTGCTTCGGATTCTGTGTCTGCCTCTCTCTCTCTGCCCCTCCCTGCTTGCACTCCATCTCTCTCTCTCTCTCTCTCTCTCTCAAAAATAAACATTTTTTTTTTAAAATGAGCAAGTATAATTCAGCAATAAGTAGACTATTCTATCATGACTAAGTGGGTTTTACCCCAGAAATGAAAAATTGATTAGCACTCAAAAATGTGTAAATTCACCACAGCAACAGACTGAGGAAAGAAAAATGAAAATGTCAATAGATCTAATAACAGAGATCCACACCACTTCTATTCAACATTGTATTGGAGGGCCTAGCCAGTGCAGTAAGGAAAGCAAAAGAAATAAAAGTCCTCTTTTTCACATTCAATACAATCATCTACATTAAAAAAAAAAACTACCATAGAGTTTTTTCTACCATAAAATCTACCAGAAAGCTGTTGGAATTATTATGTGAGTTTTGCATGGTCAAGGGATACAAAATCAATATACAAAAAATCATTTATATTTCTGTGTGCTGGAAAGGAACAATTGGAAATTGACATTTTAAAATACCATTTATGATAATTTCAAAAACTATGAAATAGTTATGGATCAACCTAATAATATATGTGCAGGATTGGTGTGCTGAAAACTATAAAGCATGACTGAAAGAAAAAACATTTAGGACCAAAATAAACACAGAGACATACCATGTTCATGGATCAGAAGACTCAACATTGTTAAAATGTTGGTTCTCTTTCAAATATGTCTAGACATCCAATTCAATCCCAATCAAAATTCCAGCAGGCTTTTGGTGGAAATTGCCAAGCTTATTCTATTTTTACATGGAAGATAAGAATACCCAAAACAACTTTGAAAAAAGATCAAATTTTTTCATCTTTGGAGGAATCATACTAATTTCAGACTCACTATAAGACTACCTGTTATTCTGAAGATGGTGCAGTATTTGCATAATGACAGATAAATCAATGGAACGAGAGTCCAGAATAGACCCGCATAAGGATCAATTTATTTTTGGCAACGTGCCAGAGGTAATGGGATGGGGAAATGATAGTATTTTTAATAAATGGTGCTAGAAAGTTGAGCATTCCTGGAGTGCCTGGGTGGTTCAGTTGGTTAGGTATGCAACTTCAGCTCAGGCCATGATCTCATGGATTATGAGTTCAAACCTCACATTGTGCTCTTTGCTGAAAGCTCTGAGCCTGAAGACTGCTTTGGATTCTGTGTCTCTCTCTTTCTGCCCCTCCCCTGCTCACACTCTGTTTCTCTCTCTCTCTCTCTCTCTCTCTCTCTCTCTCTCTCTCTCTCAAAAATAAATAAACATTTGAAAAACAGAAAGAAAATTGGGCATTCCTTTCAAAAGAAAAAAAAAAACTCAACCATTATATTGTACCACATACCAAAAGTAATTTGAAATAGATCATAAACCTAGATGTAAGGGCTAAAAATATAAAACTTCCAGAAAAAAACATAAAAGAAATGTTTGTGACCTGGGTTTAGACAAATCATTTTAGATAGAAAACAAAAAGTTCAAATCATATAAAGAAATAATTGGAGTTCATCAAAATTTAAAATTCTGCCCTTCCAAAGATGGTGTTAAGAAAATAAAAATACAAGCCACAGACTGAGAGAAAATATTTGCAAAACTTATATCTGATTAAAGCATGCATTCTCAATGGAGGTGATTGACCCCCCCGGGGGGGGGGCGGCAAAAATTACTTCTTTGGGGACTAAAAAATGCTTAAATATCACAATGGTGTGTGGCCCTCCAGATAGAAATAACGCATAAACAAATATACAATATGTCCATGGCAGTAAACTTCATGGCAGGACATTAGGAAAAAAACATTTAAGAAGGTCCTGGGGAATGAAGAGGTGGGTAATATTAAAATATACCGAGAAACACTGGGCAAAACATTTGAATCTAGAATACATAGAAAGCTCTCTTACAACTCAATAATAAGGCAAAAAATTCAAGAAAAAAATTGGGCAAAAACCAGAACAGATACAACACCAAGATAAAGATATGGATAGCAAATAAGCTCCTGAAAAGATATTCAATGTTATTACTCATTAAAGAAATGCACATTGGGACGCCTGGGTGGCTCAGTCGGTTAAGCGTCCGACTTCAGCTCAGGTCATGATCTCGCAGTCCGTGAGTTTGAGCCCCGCATCAGGCTCTGTGCTGACAGCTCAGAGCCTGGGTGGAGCCTGTTTCAATTCTGTGTCTCCCTCTCTCTCTGACCCTCCCCTGTTCATGCTCTGTCTCTCTCTGTCTCAAAAATAAATAAAGGTTTAAAAAAAAAACAATTTAAAAAAAAAAAGAAATGCACATTAAGATACTTCTACACCCCTGTTGAATAGCTAAAATTTAAGAGGCTGATAATCCCCGTGCTTGCTGGTAAAAATGTGAAGCAACCGAATTCTCTTGGAAAACCTGTTGCCCATCTTTGATAAAGTCCTAATATGTACCCTTACATTATGATCCAGCATTTTCGTGCCTGGCAGAGATGAAAACACATCCACACAAAGTCCTACATCCAAATGCTTGTGGCCGCATTACTTAAATTGGCCTAAACTAGGAACACCCCCCAAATCTATTAACCAATGAGTGGATGTGATGGAATACTGCTCAGCAATAAAAAGAATGAACCACTGACCTTGGCAATAATATGAATGAATCTCGAAAGCGTGACGGTTGGTGAAAGAAGCCAGACTCAATTTGTATGATTTTATTTACATGATTTTCAAGAAAAGGTGAACGCGTGAGAACAGAAATCAGAGCAGTGGTTGCCAGGGACTAGCGGTGGGGAGGCAAGTGACGCCAAGGGGCATGAGGGAAGCTTGGGGGCTGCAAGCAAAGTTCCGCATCCTGATGGTGGCTGATACATGACTGCATACGGTCAACACTACTCATGAGAGCGTTCGCTCTGTGAATTGGTTTCTACTGTACGTTATACCTCAATAAGCCTGACCAAAAGAAAACATTTCAGGAGCTCCAAGTACACGCTCAGCACTGAGCTGACGCTGTTCCCACGAAGCTCAGGGTCACTTGGCAATCTGTTCCGCATGGTTGCCAGACCGGAAGTGGACACGGCGGACGGGGAAAGTGTCGGAATGCAGAAACCAGCTCCATGCGGCAGTCCTGGCCGCCTCTATCAGCTGGTGCACGGAAGCTCTCCCTCTGTACCTCGGAAGGTAGTGACTGTCAAAAGGGGCAGAGATGCTCTCTCTGCTTGGCCCCCCAGGTCAGCAGGATCAGCGTGCCTGTGGGGAGGCGGGCGGAAATGCAGAATCTCAGTTTATAGAAGGAAGACAAGACCTAGGGTGTAACTGCTGTAGGCATTGCCCCTCCCAGCTGTTCCAAGCATTCACTAGTGGGATTTCAGGGTCTGTGGTTGACCCAGAGGAGCTCCTGATCCAACCGGCCTCCAAGCAACACCCTTCCCAGACCTTCTCTTGGCCCGACACCCCACCCAACAAGCATGGCAGCCTGGCTTTGGGGGGCCCCAGGTTTCAGAGTTCCAGGTATTTTTCTCTTTCTTCCCAACCACCATGCCACTGCTTCCCGCCAACTCCCCGAACTGCCCCACACCCCACAGCCTCCCACCAAAGGTGTTCTTTTGTGTTCTCTCACGAAGGTCCTCAGACTGAGGCCATGCCAGGGTCTGACAGGGTGGAGGGCAGACCCAGAGAAAGCTTGGTAGAAGGCGGGTTCTAGGTCTTCTGGGGAAGCTGTGAAGGGGCCCACAAAAAGCCACCACCCTTTACAGATGTCTTCTGTGAACCTCACATCCTGCCTCATGGGAAGTCTTCCTGTCATCATCTGCACAACTGTCGGGGCAGCAGAAACGGTTGCCAGCGTCTTTGTTTCCTAGAGCTGCAAAAATTGCCACAGACTGAGTGTCTTGGAGCAGCAGAAGTGTATTCTCTCGCCGTCCTGGAGGCCAGAAGTCCTAATGGAGGCCTCAGCAGGGCCACGCTCCTTCTGGGGCTGAAGGAGAACGTTCTCCCGTGTTTTCCAGCGTCTGCCGGCAGTCAGCGCCCCTTGGCTGCTGGACGCCTTACTCTCACCTTTGCTTCTGTCTTCACGTGGCCTCTCCTGTGTCACTCTGTGTGTCTTCCTCGTCTCTGTCTCTCCCAAGGGCCCTCCTCACCGGATTTAGGCCCCTCTCTAATCCCAGATAATCTCATCTCAAAATCCTTACCCTGACTAAATCTACAAAGACGCTTTTTCCAACTGAGGTCACACTCCGAGGGCCAGGGTGAAAAAGCTTTTTGGGGAGCCACTACTGGGCTCATGATGTCCAGCCTCTACTTTTGGTGAATGAGCTTGGAGGGCTCTGCCCCCTCCGTCCTGCTTCCCACCCCTCCTCCGCATAGCCATTCAGGACGAATCTCCATGCGATACCAAATTCTAGAGCCCAAATCATGAGCAAGCCAAAACTAAGGTCCCCAGATTTCTTCAGAGCAGGGAGCACCAGGTCTTAAAAAATACGTCTGGAGGGGTCTGCAATTCCTGCTGTTTCCCCCCAGCCCCGGGCAAGGCCCACCCTCCCCTCAGCCCACCCCCAGGAACAGGCCACACAGGCTTCCTTCAAAGGCAAAGAGGCTGGCCCGCCATTTTCTATCTGATGGAGGCTCTCATCAACTACCCTGGCAAAGAGATCATTGTCAGGACACAACAAATGAGGTAAATGAGGGGAGTAACTGAGTGCAAGCACAGGGGTGACATGGGAATGAGGGCACGTGCCCGCTCTGCAGTTTTATCCACCCCTTCCCTTACGTTGAGGTAGACCATCGAGCTTCTCTGACTCCTAGGCAAAGTTTGTACAAATACATCCCCAGGTCCCGTCCTTCCAACAAGAGCCCTTCCTACAGGGAAAATTCCAGAACTGGTGCTGTCGGGGCACGTGGAAGAAGAGACACTCTTGGCGCGGATGATCGGGAAATGCTTCACAGGGACAGAAAGCAGACCCCTGCCCCGGGCTTTGAGGGGCTGCAAACAGAGGGAACGGGACTGAGCCAAGCAGAATGAAAGTCTAGGTCAGACGTGATGAACGGAGCAGAAGTAGCCCCAGCAGAACTGTGCCTAGGATTCTGAGACCACAGCCAGGCTCCATAAAAAGTCCTCTAATCGGGCACCGGGGTGGCTCAGTCGGTTAAATGACCGACTCTTGATTTCAGCTCAGGTCATGACCTCACTGTATGTGAGTTCGAGCCCCGTGTCAGGCTCTGTGCCGACATCGTGGAGGCTGCTTGGGATCCTCTCTCCCTCTCTCTCTCTCTCTCTCTCTCTGCCCCTTGCTCTCTCTTTCTCAAAACAAATAATAACATTTTTCTTAAGAATTTCTTTGATCAGGGGTGCCTGGGTGGCTCAGTCGGTCAAGCGTCCGACTTCGGCTCAGGTCACAATCTCACAGTCCGTGAGTTCGAGCCTCGCGTTGGGCCCTGTGCTGACAGCTCAGAGCCTGGAGCCCACTTCAGATTCTGTGTCTCCCCCTCTCTCTGCCCCTCCCCTGCTCATGCTCTGTCTCTCTCTGTCTCAGAAAAAAAAAAAAAGTGTTTAAAAAGTTCCCTGATCAGCAGATCAGGGAAGGGGGTCAGTGATACAGAAGTCATCCCTGACCTAGGGTGTCAACAGAATCACGTGACACTGAGGAGAAAGCCAGGTGATGGCAACACATTTAGCCAAATGAAGTTGAGTCCTAAAGCCACCTGTTGGGAGTGGAATTGTGTCTTCCAAAAAACGATTTGGGAGAGTCGTGGCCTCCCACGAATGTTAGAATGTGACCCTATTTGGAGATGGAAACTTTCCAGAGGTCATCAGGTGAGGGTGGGCCTAATCCAGCACGACTGGCATCTTTACAAAAAGCGGACATTTGCGCACAGAGGCAGACACGCACCAAGGGAAGGCCACGGGACAAGACGTGTCCAACTGGCACACAATTCATGCGAATACTCATTCGTTTGCTCATCCTGAGAAGCGCTTCCTGAAGACCCGCCTAGGGCCACTGTGCCCCCTGTCCGGGTTAGGTACCGTCTTCACCTCTCTGAGCCTTTGTTTTCCCATCTGTAAAATGGAACTAGAACCCAATGGGGCCGTTAGGAGAATCAGTTGTATGTCTATGAAGCGCCTTGTATGGCGCCCATCCCAGAGTCAGTACCCAGGAAATGTCACTTCTCTGTGTCCTTCTTTCTTCTGCACGTGAGGTGGTGGGATTTCTTTCCACTTAAAATAAGACCAGTCTTGGGGCGCCTGGGTGGCCTAGTGGGTTAAGGGTCCAACTTCGGCCAAGGTCTTGATCTCCCAGTTCGTGGGTTCAGGCCCCGCGTCAGGCTCTCTGCTCCCAGCACAGAGCCCACTTGGGATGGAGGCGGATAGTAATTTGCCCGTGTCTGTTCATGAAAAGAAGATTCCTGGAAGGAACTAAGGAACGGGTAAAGATGTTCAACCCCAGGGAAGGGAATCTGGAACGGAGACGCATAGGCGGGAGGGAACCTTCTTGCCACTCTCATACTGTTGGACCTCTTTTTTAACCACATGGTCACATCAGTAATTTCTTAAGGAACTTTTTTTTGTTTGGGAATATTTTTAGATTCACAACAGATTTGCAGAGATAATCTAGTCACATGTACCCTTTGTCTCATCTCCCGATGTCAGCGTAACTGACATTTGTCAAAGTGAGAAACTTAACACTGGCACGGCCCTATTAAATCAGCTCGGGACTTCCTCCAGACAGCACCAGGTTTTACACAAATGCCCTCTTTCTCTTCCGGGCCATCCCCCGCCAGGATCTCCTCCTCCCCCCACCCCCCCAACCCCGTTGTGCTGGATCAGCATGTCTCCTAGGCGCGTGACAGTTTCTCAGACTCTCCTTGGTCTGCGTGACTTTAGAAGAGTAGCAGTCAGGTGTGTGAGTGTCTGATGTCCTCTCATGATTAGACGAGGCTACAGGCTTGGGGAAAGAACACAGAGGCAGCGTGCCCTTCCCATCACACCATGCGGGGAACACGCGAGCCCTGCCACCTGCCCCCCACCCCCCGTGATATTATCCCCAGGCAGGGAGTCCAGATGCTTTTCCTATCCTGGGCACCTCTGTGCGTTCAGGGCTGTCTGGTCTCTTTCACACTTCAGCAGGCTCGAAAGACCCCAGCCGGCCCACCTCCTGCACCCTGCCCCAGGGTCTCAAGCAAAAGCTGGAGGAAGTGGGAGATCCCCACCCTCAAAACTAATCCCCTCGGCCTGTGGGACCAGGTGTGGCGGAAGCAGGGCTGTGCTCCAGGCCCTTCCTCTGAGCAGTGAGTGGCTGGGGGCCCATTTCACAGCCCTGGAAATCGAGGCCAGGGTGAACCGCCCGAGTCAACACCGTGAATAAGTTTCTGCTCAGGGACTCATCCCAGGTTGAGACACCCCCTAGGAACCCCAGCCTGCCCACCGGTCCCCACAGACACCACCCCTCTGGGCTGGGCCAGCAGGCGGCTGCCAGAATGAGCCTTGAGCATCCTCCCTGCCCCTGTGGGAAACCCAAACCTTCCCTCAAGGCTCCCCACCACCCCCTCCTGCAGGCAGCCCTACTGACCGAGGCCCCAGAAAGGGCTCTGGGTTCTCTTGGACCTGAGTTCGAGTCCCGGCTGAGACAACTTGGGTGACTAACCTACTTTGTACAGTGAGGGTACCGATGCCCACCTGGTGGCAATGCCACAAAAGCCAGCTGCGTGCCTGCAAAGCCCTTGGCCTTGGTAAGTGTTCAGAGCGTGGTGGATGGCACTCTTCACCTTCCGGCCAGGACACACCGATATCACACACGTGATATCGTCCTGTGTCCTGTATTGTTCGTCCCTTCAATCATTCAGCAAGCCTTCACGGAGAACCTGCTAGCAGTCAGCAGATGGGAGCCCGGTGCTGAGTAAAGCCACACGGCAGGTCCTGTGGGGTTTGCAACCTGGTGCGGGAGCCAGACGGCCGGCGGATGGTCCCATCGTCACACGGCTGTGAGATGACAGCTGGGAACAGGCACCCATGCTGTCCTGAGAGCCCATACCTGGGGGACTTGATGGAGGCCGTGGGGTCAAGTGAGCCTTCCCCGTGGCAATGATGCTGAGGTGAACCCGGAGGGGTGAGGAGGGGAGAGAGGTGCGGTCCAGGCCAAGGGCAGCATCCCAGCTCCCGGAGGAAGACCAGAGTGCAGACTGGGAGGTAGGGCATGGAGTGGCCCCTGGGGCAGGCAACTTCTGGGGAACAGGCCATCGAGGGAGCTGGGAAGCACTGAGCTGAGGTTGGGGGACAGGAAAGCCATCAGGAGGTGAGCAGCCGCTTGTGTCCGGAACATTCTACCCCCATCCACCCCAGCTGCCAGAGGGGAGTCCCCATGCTCCCTATTCATTACCTGACATAACTAATTGCATGGTGACATTTCCCATATTATAGACAAATGTGAATTATGGGCCCAGCTGTTCCCTTTCTCGTCACCGGGAATCGGTTGATAAATATGTTTATTCGAGGTCAGCCTGGCCTCATCCATTAGAAATATTGTTTTTCTAAACATTACATTGATTTAATTTAACTCTAATCAATTTAAAATGGTTCTGACAATTAACAAAAGCTTCAAATATGACCTTAAAGTAATAGGATTCATTAGCTATGTTTAGGATTAAACTTACCCTAATAGGGCAATTTTTCTTCCGAGGGTATTTGGTAACCGACTAGTGGTCAGTCAAAATGAAATCAATTATTATAAATTATACAGTTAAAGTTGATTATGTATCCCCTGCTAATTTGTATAAATAAGGGTGTCTGACAATGGGAGTAATTTATTAATAACTATCTCTACCCCAGCCCGGTATCACACTTCATGTAACAGCTGCCAGGGCATCTGTAACCCATGAAGTATTATTTTCCAGGGCTGTTCTCGATGTATGCTAATTAAACCCATAATTAATTGGAACAGTTATAGTTAAGACACAATGCTGGTGCCCTTTGCCCATTCATGACAGTCAACTCATTCAAAAGGCAATCTGATCAAAACTTCGCACGCCAGCCCCGGTGCCCCAAAAGGAAGGTGATCCCGCCACGGAGACGATGTGATGTGACAGCTGCTGTCCCGGGGAGAGGGGAGGATGCAGTCAGAATCCAAGTCCCCCGTTTCTGGGTCGTGCAGCCTGCCCCTGCCAGCCGGTGCCCTGTAAGGGAAGAATGTGGACCCAGAGGGGCTGGGGCACAATGTCTGGGCCAGCGCTCATCAATCGGTGGCCCACGTTGTGTTTACAAAAGCAAACCAGGGACGCCTGGGTGGCTCAGTCAGTTCAGCGTCCGACTTTGGCTCGGGTCACCATCTCGCGGGTTTGTGAGTTCGAGCCCCGCGTCGGGCTCGCAGCTGTCGACGCAAAGCCCCCTTCGGAGCCTCTGCCCCCCTCTCTCTCTCCGCCCCTCCCCTGCTGGCTCACTCACTCTCAAAAGTAAATAAAACATTAAAAACCATCAAAACAACGCCCAGAAACTCAATGTTTGCCAGCATTTTACAAATTGGGAACCCTCACTTCTTTTGGAAATTCCTGACTTTGTTTGAAATATACCCTGGTCTGCTCCCCCGCGCCCCAGTCTCTATGAGGCATGAACCCACTTCTTTTCTCTCTGTTACCTGCCTGGTCCCTGAGGAGCCTTGGTCTAGGACACCTCCTCATTGTATAGGTGGGGACACTGAGGCCCAGTCTCATCGGGGAGCGGACACTGAGCCAGCTCCAAGCAGTGTGAGGGTGGCTGGTTTCACAGAGCATCTAAGCCGAGTTGGGGGCCCCCGGGGAGGTGGCCCGTCCACAAAAGAGCACTCTCCCTGCTACAGCCGGGTGAAGTCCGGCAGGAGGAGACTGTGGGCGACGAACCATGCCTCGTGAGGCCCTGAAACCCTGGGGCGATGATGGACCCACACCCCCATGTTGGGTGTTCGCAGTTGCAAACAGCAGGCTGTGTCCTGCTAACCCCAGATTTTCGGGTTGGGCTGGAGAAGGGTGGGGAAGATTCTTCCCATGGGCCTCTGAGGCGTATGGATGAAGGGGGACCAGGGAGGGACATCTGGACAAGCAGATTAGCAGCGGCACAGAAGAACCTTCAGCTGGGAAATGTCCCTGTGTGTGAATCACTCAGTCCTCCAGCCAACATGGGACACCCCCACTTGGGGCGTCCCGTGAGGGGTGCTCGGGGGATGGGGACAACGTGGCTTTTGCCTTCTGGTGGCCTCACTATCGCAGCGGGCGGATGAGTATAAAGCATTGTGGCAGCCCCCAAGGAGTCTGGGGGTGTCTGGGGATTGGAGTCTGGGGGAATTGTCACCTTGGGGGTAAAGGGAGAACACGCGAAGCCCTCAGATGAGCCTGGAGCCTCCTCTACGCTCAAGAAAGCGAGAATGATATCTTTTCCAGAAGGGTCTTGAGTCCTTCCTACCCGTGTTAGCCTGAAGCAGGAAGCAGCAACCTGGTGAGGAGGGAGGCATAGGGATGGGGCTGGTCTGACGCCCGGAAGGCCTTGTCACACGGAGGGTGCCAGAGAGCTACAGATGTCATGATCAAACCAGGAGCTTGAGACAACCTGGCCGGCTGCACAGGCAGCATCTGAGGCCCCCCGGTCACTGGGAATCCTGATGGCCCAAGAACCCCGGGGAAGGCCAGCATTTGGGATGCCACACCCGCTGCATTTAGGGAAGCCCAGCTCGAATCCAGGAGCCGGTCGCGGCCGAAAGCCTGCAGGGCTCAGGATCGAGCACCAGCCCCACTCAGGGCTGTCCCACGGCTGGGCGCAAACAACACCCCAGGCGAGTCTCTGATTCGTCACCTGAAGTAGATATCCCCGGGAACATTGCGGTTCCCCGCAGTGGTGTGGGCTGTAGTCTCCCCAACTTTAAAACGAAGGGTTGGACCCAACCTCAGCGGCTCCAAAGGCCCAGTCCCCTGATGCTAACGGCACAGCAGACAAAGCCTGCTTGCCAATTCGCCTTCTGGAGAGTTCTCTCATTCTGTGCTGGGCCTGGGTTTAAAAGAGAGGGCAGGGGAGAAACACACACACACACACACACACACACACACACCCTATGAGCTGGAAGTAACAGCACAAAGACTGAACTTGAACACAAAGAGAAAGTTCGTCAAAACTCGTGTTTCCTTAAAATACTGTATGTAAATTATAGCTCAGTGAAGTTGGCATGGGGGTCGGGGTGGGAAGGGGAGGGGAAACTGAGGCACATTACAATTTTTTTTTTTTTTTGAAGAGTTTATTTGAGCCTCCAGCAATTGGAATCAGGCAGGAAGCACCAAACCCAAAGTGGCTAGAGGCACTCCGACCTCTAGAGGAGGAGAGAGGATTCCAGAAACACGGCCGCAGAGGCAGAGCGGGGACCCGATGTGTCTGGCTGAGGGCTTCGCTGAGGCAGTTGCCTCGTTTGGGGGCCTCACTGGCTGGCTGTGATCAGTGGGTCTTAAAATCGTCTCATTTTCTCGAGGCCCAGCACATGGTCTCCGGCTCAGGCTCTGGCTCGCTCAATGAGGCTGCCAGCCCTCAGAGCCTTTCCGGTTTCACTACTTCAACGCCAGCTAAGAAAAATCAGGAAAGGAGGGCATGCAAATTGGAAAACCGCCTTGGGAAACGGTGTGGCAGGGTCCGCTGCTCGACGCACACCGGTCCCCTGTGACCAGCAGATCCACTGCGGGGCTGGCGTTCACGGGAAAGGCTTGTGCGAGTGCCGCCCCCCAAAACATGCTCGGGAAGGTTCCTGGCACCATAGCGCTCATAGCCCCAAACTGGAAACAGCCCATCTGTCCACCAGCAGGAGCCTCGGTAAACAAACTATGGGATATTTACACGACAGAGCCCTGAAATACGCCCTCTGGTGCACACGAATGAATGCAAACCACAGACCTTGCATTAACCGTGCGGGAGCCGTGTCCCCCTTTACACGAAGCCCCAAACCTGGCAAAATGAAACCATGGGGGCAGGAGACAAAACCGGGCAGAGCAGAGGGAGGCCGCCCGGTGCTGGAAGGGTGCCTGAGGTTGACAGGAAGGGCGTGCGGGCATGGGACATTCACAGAGCCCGTGCGGATGCGCCCAGCTGGCATGGCGGGCAGCGGAGTGACCCCGGGGTCCGGCACAGGTCTGGGGGCCCAGGTTCCTGCCCTCGGAGGCCACACAGAGCTGTGCCTGCACCAGGTGGCCGGGGGATCCCTAAATACCATCCCAGCTCAGCCCTGCCGTGCCCGTCCCCTGGAGGGTGGTGACAAGTCCGCACCGCGGCCCGGAAGATGGTTCCAAATGCCAGGCCACACCCACGGAGCATCAGGTTGGGCCTTCAGCTGGCAGGCAGGGGCTCCCCACTGGAGAGGACCTGGACTGAGCACAGTCCTGCAGGCATACCGCAGAAGCAGGAGGGACCCAAGTTCGAGTCCCATTGCCTCTGCCTGGGCCTCGACGGGTCCCTCATCTGGGAACCAGGGAGGAGGCTCTTGGAAGCATGAGAGAGCACACATGGGAGCACCCACCCCAGGGCCTGATGCTCACCAAGTGGGGAAACCAAGGCCCAGGGCACAGACGCGCCTCCCTCAGGGTAGAGCCGTGCTTTTGTTTCCCCATTAGGACCCACGGCTGCAGAGTTCTGTGCAACTCCCCCTGCACCCCGGCTGCTGTCCCAACTCTGCCCTCTTCCACCCCCTCCCCAGGCCACTCGGCCACCAACAGGAACGCGGGCGATGCCACATTTCCTTCCGGGCCCCTGCTCTGGGTCCCCGAGACGCACAGTCCTGCCCACTGCCGCCCTTCGTGTTAGCCCAACACGCGTCATCTTTCGCAGCCCCTGCCAGGCTTCCTGGCTCCGGGGGGCCCCCTGCCCAGAACCCCGAGCACACGAGGCGGTGAAGCAGGCAGGGCCCCGGGAGAGTCTGGCTCCCACTTCCAGAGCCCATACGGCCGGCCAGCGGGTATCACGGTGGATGTGGTTGACTGGGAACTCTGGCCAAATCGTCTAGCTCCTTCGGCCTCAGTTTCTCTGCCCATAAAATGAACCTCTCTGTTCTGGCCACTCAGAGGGGGAGGGAAGCCGTGAGGGTGTTTTCTAGGCGGCCACAGAGAGGACGGAACACCCAGCAGACAGCGGAGATGAGGCCAGAGGGGATCGCTTGAGTCTACATTACATCAGAACACAGCATACCGTTAGAACTGTTCTTTCCCTGCCATACAGCGGACGGCTGCTCAGCTGCCTCAGTCTCCCCAGAGTGATCCTGGAGGTTTATGCTGCCCCTTCAAGACCCCCACGCACAGTCTTCCTGATCTGGGAGCTTCTGTCTTGATCCAGCCATTGGCAGCACCCCCAGGGCCCCCCATCCACACCTCTGATGTGGTGAGGTCTCAGTGGCCTCACCCTCCCGTGCCAGCTGCTGTCCCCTCCCTCCCTGGGGTCCGAAAAGCCCTCTGATGCCCATGGGCCCCTCCAGCCTCCCTTCCTGTCTCCCACCCACTGCCAGGAGGTGGGCGTCATCTGTTTGCAAAACAGCACCTGGGTCGTTACCGTGCTAAATGACCTCCCAAAGGACTACTCTAAACTCCCAAAGGACGTTTGAGCTACAGCCCCATGCCTTCCCACATCCATGATCTCCGATCTGGGCCCCTGCCCGGTTACACAGCCGGCATGGCCTGCCACTCGGTCAGCCACAGGCCTCCGCTGGGCTCCTACTGACAAGGCGAAACACGAAACCGTAAAACTCATCTGCACTTGCTGCAATCTATGCAGGCAGTGGGTTTCCCACTAACGAGAATGTTTATAACCCACTTTTTCTTCAACTAATACATTATAGGCCTTTGCTCATGTCAGAAAAAAATGTTCTAGAAGCATCTCCCCACTAATAAGGATTTTTATAACCCACTTTTTCTTCAACTAATACATTATAGGCCTTTGCTCATGTCAGAAAAAAATGTTCTAGAAGCATCTCTGATGGCTGCAGAGTACTGCATACACAGTCCAGCTGGACCATGGATTGATCAAGGTCCTGCACACTTAAGTTTGCCAATTATAAATGATGTTGCCGATGGGGCCCTGGGTGGCGCAGTCAAAGTGTCCGGCTTCGGCTCAGGTCATGATTTCGCGGTTCGTGGGTTCGAGCCCCGCGTCGGGCTCTGTGCTGACAGCTCGGCTCGGATTCTGTGTCCCCTTCTCTCTCTGTCCCTCTCCCACTCGCACTCTGTCTCTCTCTCTAAAAAATAAACGTTAAACAATTAGAAAAAAATGCTATTGCCTATACGCATATGGCTAATTTGGGGCACCTCTGTGAGCGTCATGTCCTCAGGAAAATGTCCTAGCAATAGAGTTGCTGAGTGTAAGGTATACAAGATATTAAGGCTGTTTAAAAAATAAGCGTATGTCTTTTGAACACCCACGTGACTCACAGTCCGTGCGTAACTGTTTTGGGTTGGGGGCTGAGGAAGAACCTAACGGGAGAAGTCAGTAGTCTGAGGAGGGGGTTGTACACACACAAGACCAAATGCCATTAGATGTGCAACATGTTAAAGGGGCTTATAGAGCTCCAGACCCCCAGAATGTCACAGCTAGGTAGGACAGCGTAGACTACAGTCGAATCCCCTTGTATTAGGGATGGAGAAACTGAGGCTCACACAGAGAAGCCACCCAGGAAGGGGGGGACCGCCAGTTCTGGGGTATTTGCAACATGGCCCTGTGCTGAGCCTGGGTGCAGGCGTGTGGCCTGGCCTCATCCTGCCAACCAGGGCAGAGAGGGTGGGTGAGACACAGCCGGCAGTATGAGAGCACCTGGGACGGGCCGGGTGTGACCGAGGCTTGGGGTCTATTTTCAATCCGCCACACAAAATGAGTGAGGGTGGGAGCCGTGGCTTTGTAAGAGATGCCGGCTCTCAGGGCGCCTGGGCGGCTCAGTCCATGAAGCGTCCAGATCTTGATTTCGGCTCAGGTCATGATCTCATGGTTCGTGAGATCGAGCCCCACGTTGGGCTCTGCGCTGACCTGCTCGGGATTCTCTCTCTCTCTCTCTCTCTCTCTCTCAAAATAAAGAAAAAGAGAGAGAGAGAAATGCCTGCTGTCCCTAAGCACAAAAAGTAGTTTATTAAAGCCTTAATCCAAGTGTGAATTCTTTCCAGATTTTGCCAAAAGAAAAGTCTTTTCTACAAAGGGAGGGTCTGGGGCAGTGGTTCTGAAACTTTAGTGCAGGTAGGATTCACTTGGTGGGGAAGGGGGAGGTGCTCACAGTGCAGATTCCAGAGCCCGGTTTGGAGAGTTTAATTCTATGCGGGGGGGGGGGGGGGGGGGGGGGGGCAGCTCTGAAAAATCGATGAGCGTGTGACCGGTTGTCATACAGAGACCCTGACAACCGTAGCTGTACCAGCCTCAACACGGTAGTCACTGGCTCACACCGACAGTCCTGTGCCCCGTTCCCTCACCGAAGAATGTTTCTAGTGAAGAGAGAAATGTGCACCGACTTAGGGGCTTGACATCAGGATCCTATTACTGGCCTATGTTCTTCCCACGAAGCCATGGGTTTGTACTCCGTTCCAATGCAGCTCCCCTAGCGAAGACCTCACATCGGACCTTACGGTCCTCGTCCAGTAGGTGGCACTAACTCGTCTGAAGTTAGCAGAAGTACACCTGAAAGCTGGAGGTAGCTAGAGAGACAAGGACAAGGCGGAGACAGTGGGAGAGGACAGTCCCAAGCAGAAATGTCCCACACTAGCCAGCTGTCCTGAAATGACGCAGAGGGAGCCTAAACCCTCATGGATGTACTTTGTGGCCTGGTGTGTGTAGCCCTGACTCGTTGCCACATTTGCTTTCGTAAATCACCTGCTGCTTCCCAAACCGGGGACCTGGCGGCTGGCAGCTAGCTGGGAGTGAAGATTCAGGACGTTGCCATAACCCATTATGGCCACAAGATGGCGGTGCTGCGCCAAGAGGACACGTTTGCGTAGAAACCTCTCAATCTTGAAAAAGCAATCTGGAGACTTGAGTATGACCTGAAAGAAAATAAGATCCGGGAGGGAGAAGCGACCTGGAGAGCGATGTGTCGATTAGACTTGCAATCTCTCAAATGCATGATTATATTAGCCGCTTGCTGCCGCTAGAGGTGACCGTTTACCCAGGGGTCGCTGAGTACCCACCCCGCTGTGAGAAGCGCTGTACGTGCATGGGTTCATTTCAGGTTCATGAAGCCTTATGAGGGAAGTTCTGTGATGTCTCCACGTCCCCGCAGAAGCATTATGTGGAGAACCAGAGGCCAGGACCTCTTGTATTATTTCAAAAGAAATGAGGGCCGTGATCTAATTCGGGCCACATAGACGATAGTGAATGGGGCGGCTTTCATGTGTCAAAGGCTGAAATTTTCTTCTTTCTCCTCGGCAAATGTTTGAGCACCTACTTTGTGCCAGGGAACTGTTCACAGTGCTAAGGAAAGGGGACTGAAGGACCTACAGAAAGTCCCTGCTTCTAGTGCAGAGAGACCACAAGAACCCATTAGGTCTGGGCAAAAGGTGCCGTGGAGAATATGAAGAGGGCCAGGGCCACGCGGTGCCGGCAGGTGCATCTTGGGTGACGTCAGCAGTAAACTGCAGCTGGCTCTTCGGAGCCAATTGCTAAATTGTCAGGAATTTTGTGAGCCAATTCTGAAATACACCTATTATTAAAGTTAAATTATATAAACTTACAGCTAATAAGTTACATTTAAAAGTTATTACGTTTAATCACCTGTACTCGGGGAAAAAAGAAGTTTAATTAAGTAAGTTCTATTTAAAACTCATCACTTCGTAATTACTTTACATTTGACAACTATCTATGCTGGGGGGAAGCAAGCTTTTTCTGTCAAGGACGGGATAGTGAATTTTTTTGGCTGAACGGGGCATACAGGTTTCTGTTGTAAGCCCTCAGCTCCCCCGCTGGGATACAAAAGCAGCCGTAGATGTGTAATGGGAAGGGAGAGGACCGTGTTCCAGTAAAATGATATTTACAAAAACAGGCAGTGGTGAGGTGGGTTTGGTCTAACAGCCGCAGATGCCGACCCCGGTCTGTGCTCGGGTGTTCATGTCTCTCATATCTGGACAGTGGGAATGCTACGTGCTTCCACGCAATCCTGCTTGCACGTCTTCCCAAACCCACCTGTAGAGATGGCGCCACGGGTAGCACGCGATCGGCCACGGTGAGAGTATTCCCACCACAAAATCGGCAAACGCTACACATCAGGGCTTGTTCTCTCCCTGGAGAGCTGGCTGTTAAACATTTGCCAGCACGCCACGGGTTAATGTGGTCTGTGAAGGAGGCCTCTTGGAGGGGGTGACCTCTGACCTCTGAACAGAGACCTGAAACTGCGCTTCATCTTTCTCCGGAGCAGCGGCCCCTCCCACCCACAAGGGGCGACCTACAGGGCACAGTTTCGAAATACATCGGAACCAAACAGCCTAAAGTTTGCAGAGATGGCCGGAAAGAGTCGAGCGCTTGTTTCAAATATAGAGATTGCAAGATGATAACCCCACCGTGCCACGTTCCAGGGAGCAGCTCCACCTCCCCTTAGCTATTTACAATTGGACAGCTACGAAGCCACGCATCAGGGTCCAAGGCCTGACCTCACGTATTCCACAGGCTGCTGAGGCTCTCTGCCTGCCACCAGCTGGCACCCGCAGGGCTAGCCCTCCGAGGTCCCATTCAAACGCCTCACAAAGTGGGGAGGAATCAGGGGAGGCGTTCAAAAGACAGCCCAAAGTCAGCTCCCAATCCGACTCTTCAAACCCGAGTGCAACCACAAGCTCCTTTCAAAGGCAGTATTTAAAACAGACTCGGGGGTTATTTGTAAGGGAGTGGTTTGATGCATGAAATTTAAGAGCCTTCATGAGTTCTTCGGGAAGCAGAGGCGAAAGCAGCGGGCAACTTGCAAATTTCAGTTGCACGTCTGTGATGAAAGTCACCGCTGGACCAATGACTCTCTTCTCATGCTGTCCAGTCGAGGGTTCGCACGCCTAACTCTTTACTAACCCCTCAGAAGCCACCTGCCCCTCCAGTGACACTTGGCACTGCAAAACAGTCCTCCAAAGCTGGCAGTTCACACAGATGTGACCGTCCACAGTTCTGTGTGATGCCACCCCCCCCCCCCCAAAACCGCGTCTCTTCCTGAGACTTCCTCTACTGCTCACCTAAACAGCCTGGTGAGGCATCTATGTTTGCATACCCTTTGGAATGTTCTCTGAAGGGAAAAAAAGAGCATCTGCATTGTGCCCCTTTAAGGGTGTTTTTATTCAACTCCTCTTCGTAAGCAGTGAAATTCATCCTGCTTCCAAATGCTTTCTCCTACCTCCAGAACGCATCCCACACAGATTTCCGAGGCTGTTTCCCAAGAGCTTGGGCCAGAAGCTCTACATTTTTTCTACTTCCCCTTGGGAGCTCGTCCAAGTCCACGATCTTGGACTTTTACAGGACCAGAGATTGATGGACGAGTAGATTACGGGTCTCAAAAAACTCCATCGCTCCTGACAAGTGGTTCCCAATCTTGCCGCACACGGGACAGATGTAAAGAGCTTCGAGGAATCTCAAGTGCCTGGACGGCCCCGTCTGCAGATTCTAATAGCTTGGGCAGCATAGCATTACTTTGAGGTCTCCGTGCTTGAATTCGGCGTGCAGCCAGGACTGGGAAGGGCTGTTCTAGGCAGTGCATCCACCATGCGGGCCTTAATATGGAACGACATGCGGAGTCAGGAGAAGAGCGCAGAGCGGGGCCGGTGGTTTTTCCCTGCCAGCCGGTCAGCTCTCCTCTGACCGGGACTCGTTTTCTCTTGGTGGCCCCCATCTACCGATGGGCACAAGAACAGAAGCCCTCACTGTCACACTAACATACCCCAAGTCACAAAGAGTGGCATCTATGAGAAAGTATGCAAACCCCGGACTACAGGCCAAAGGATGTTAAAATGGCAAAGTGGGTGCCTGGGGGGCTCAGTCAGTTAAGGATCAGGCTTCAGCCCCGGTCATGAGCTCAAGGTTCGTGGGATCGAGCCCCGCATCCGGCTCCACGCTGACAGCATGGAGCCTGCTTGGGATTCTGTCCCTCACTGCCCCTCCCCCACTCAGGCTGTCTTTCTCTCAAAATAGATAAACTTCAAAAAAAAAAAATTGAAAGACAGGGAGGAAGGAAAAAGGAAATTCTTGAATGTACTATTATTACCAGTATCACTCAGACCATCTGGCTTTCCTACCTTGGCATAAAGTGACTAAACTCCAAGTCATTCTTGAGGAAGACTTTTTTTTTTTTTTAATGTTTATTTATTACCAAGATAGAGAGCGCACCCATGCTGAGTGGGGGACGGGCACAGAAAGGAAGACACAGAATCAGAAGCAGGCTCCAGGCTCCGAGCTGTCATCACAGAGCCCGACGCGGGGCTCAAACCCATGTACCATGAGACCATGACCTGAGCCGAAGTTGGACGCCCAGCCGACTGAGCCACCCAGGAGTCCCAAGGAAGACTTGTTTCATCAGTACCTAAGAGTGGATAAAAGGGTCCATCGTGTGGTATCATATAATCCCTTCTCTGGATTACACAGAAGAGTAAAGCATCTAACCACCTCCTTGTGGCTGTGGGGGACAGGGACCCACGATTCTTCTCGTCAACAGCCTTGTGCCCTTATTTAGAGGCGAGGAAGCACAGGACGGCAACCTCTTACTGGAGCGGTTTAGAACTGAGCTTTAATCGGGACCAGAGCTTGGAAATGCCCAGTTACTCCAAGAAACGACAGGGCGCCATGCTGCCACGAGGTAACCCAGAGACCGTCGGCCCGTCGCCCAGAGCAGGGACAGTCTGACAGGTTTTCCAAAGCAGTCGTAACGAGGCGGGAGCCTGGACAAGGGTGTGCGCTCCCAGGGAGAGCTCTTCCCCCAAAGGAACCTTCCATCCTGGCACCTGCAACAACGTTAAGAGGTTGTGCTCAACCCCAGCTGTCCCGTAACCCAAAACCCTTCCCCAAAGAAATCAAGGGAAAGGAACCATAAAAATTTAGTTTTAATGATACAGAAATAGTATATAGTACATTTCTTTCCACAGCAGAGCACTTCATTCATCTCTAAAAAGTTTAACAAAATTAAGGCTAAATCAGAGCAATCTGATCGTAAAGGGATAGTTTATGTGGTGTTATTTTTAAAGAAATGTCTTCATAAATACAGCATATTCTTCAAGCCAAAAAGAAAAAAACAATGGTTGAACAAGACACCAGATATGCGAAATGCAGTACAAATGTGCTCCTTTACTCCCATTTACGAATAACCTCGACTTCCCTGGGAAGTTCCAAACGGGCTTAAAAAAGGAAAAAAAAATGCTTGTGACAGGACACTAAGACTCTCTGGAGTTAAAACTCAACGGTACTGCAGGCCATTTTACAGAACAGAACCAGTGACGGTCAAGTCTCCAACCTCCTCTCTCCAGAAAAAGTACCAAGCAAAAGCAGACAGTACTTAAAAGTGCAAGAGAGATGGGAGGCCTGGGGTGCTTGGAAGGACAGCCCTCCTCCCTAACTGGCCCTTCCCCTGACCTAGTGACAGGGAGACTAACATACTGTGTGGTCAAACAAAGACACCCAAGACCGAAGGTCCGGAAACCGCGCGGGCTCTGGAGTGGCCTGCAAACGCCAGCCCTACTGCGGTCGGGAGGGAGCACCCCCTTCCCCACGTCCCCACTACCCTTGGGTCCGGTGCTGGTTGGCTGTTGACCACTGCTTTCTGACTCCGGAGACACCCTGCAGCTGCCCCAGCATGTAGAATAAGACGAAGGGCCCCCTTTCCTCTTTTTCCCTCCGGTGAAACTTCTGGAAGCAGAACAGACTGGTGCAGCCTCCGCTCCCCGCAGGCAGCCTCGCCCTCTACAGCCCTGGTCTCTCTGAGCGGTGACGCAACCTGTCCCGGCCCCCGCCCCCGCCCCAGGAGGCGCACAGGAGCTCTGTCTTCTGCGAGGCCCGAGGCCCGTGCACCCCCATGCGGGAAGGGGTTGACCTTCTGTCCTTCCCCCCTCCCCTCTGTGCACTGACTTCCACGTTCACACGCTCTCCTCCTCCACACGCCCCACCCGCCTCGGGGGGTCCAAGCGTTCCTCTCGCTGAAGGGGGGTCGTGGGTGCGTGGCTAACATCACTCACTGCCAGAGAAGGAGGACTTCTATTTAACGTTAAGCATCACACTCCACCTACTTTAACAAGGACATTTTTGGCTTCATGACAAGGGGCCCCATTAGCCCAGAGGAAAGTCTTCTCATACAAATGTTAAAAGTTTCATCCTAAAGTAGCAGATAGTGAGAAACGATTCTTTTCTTTACTTTCATGCCACAGTTTTGTTTTTCCCGTTTCTTTGGTACCCAGAGCGAGCCTCGGTTTCCCCCTAAAGAAATAAAATGGAAGACAAGTGTTCAGGCAAATAACATCGGATATCCTCTGAAGATCTGTGTGCTCCAAAGACCGCTAAAGCCTCTAGGAAACAGGGGGTTGAGGTATATGTACACTAAAATGCATTTCGTACGTAAATTCATATGTAAACCCAGACAAACAATGTGACAAACATCCAACTGCCCCCATTTCTGTAATTACTGTGATAACATTACATGACCGCACAATCACAAAAAGAAAAGATAATTTTGAGATCTTTTAGCTCAGTCGTTTTCAAATCTGGCCAGCGGTCAGGCTCCCCTCACGGGGTCTTTTACTAACAAATTTCCTAGGCTCCACGCATGAAGAGTGAGACCCAACGGGCATGCCCGGGACCTAGAAGTTTGTATTTTTTTCCCCATGAAATTCGATATTCCAACGCCCTTGTTATACAGAGGACACTAAGGTCTAAAGAGATCAAGAAGTCCTCTCAGGCTAACAGTACGGGCCAGAGAAAAGGGTGGAACCAGGTCTCTTGTCCCCCAGTCCGTTAGTTTTTCTGTTGCTGTTTGTGTCCCAGCGCTTTCCCCGAGACCTGTCGCCCTCACACGTCACCAACATTTGTAGGGATCCTGTTGTCAGAAGTAGGTGTTAAGCTGTTTCGAGGCAAGGACCACGTCTCCTATTCCTTCTGACACAGTCCTAAATGTCCAGTGGCTCACATCTCTGCCTACCATCACCCAAGCAGGTGCAGAATTATCTAGCTGGATATCCAGCTAGAGGAGGGGAGTGAAGCCTGAACTTATGAAGACGCCAAGTTCAAACAACGGGACTTTGAATGACAATACAAGCTGCATAAGATTAATTACTATGTCTTCCCCTTGTTCCTGAATTATGTTAGGTGAAAAAATAAATGGATCCAAGGGATAGAAAGAAACCATTTACCTATAACATTTGGCAAACGTGAATTATAAAGATCCTAAACTATTCTAAGGAGGTAATCCTTAGCAATTGTAACAACTATATGGTGCTGAATTTTGTTACTGTTTCTCTTGGTTTTCAGTGTGTTTTCTCAGTCTTACGAAATATTCTTCCCGGACCGAGTCAAACTATAACTCCTTTATAAAGCTGACTGGGAGGGACGAAATACATTTAGCCTCTACATCACAACAGGGTTCCTCTCTCTCCCTCTCTCCCCCCAAATATATATATATATAGGGGGTAATACACACACACACACACACACACACACACACACACACACACTCTTACAAGTGTGAATTTAGTTGGAGGTGGGGGACCAGGACTCGTCATATTTTCTATTTGTAGCTATGAATCACAAACCATGTTATAAATAATTCTACTATATCGCCATCTTGATTTTGGATATGATAAGGAAAATGAGATCACCAACGCATTTTAAAAGCCAACGGGAACATGTTAGAGAACATCTAGGGCTAAAATGTAAATAAATCCGCAGATGCATGAGCCACTGGTACCACACAGCCCAGCCCTGATGGCACCCACTTCCCACGCAGCTGTGCCGGGGCAGGGACAAGGAGGGGCCGCCCAGAGGGACCGTCCAGGACCAGGGGGAGAGCCCAGCCCTCCACACGGAGCACTGCGGCTGGCCCTGGCATCCCGAGTGCCTCCTGCCCCAGCAACACTAAACAGACGTACGGGTCTACCTGAAGGAAATGTCCTTAGAGATAACTGACAGATGTGGCCCTGCCCCCTGGAAAGAGCCTCCATGCGGGGTGGGGGGGTGGAGGGAGATGGGGAGCCCCGGACGGCTCTTCTTCAAGTCTTCCGCCACAAGAGGCTGGGCAGGACATACCTTCTTGAACTTGCATTTTAATTTTTACGGACAGGGAACTTTCTCTTCTTTTTTAACTCTTCAATTCATCTCATCTCATCTACGTAGAGATTCCTAGTCATTCCTCCAAATAATCTTTTCAAAAATCACATTGATACGCTCATTCATGCATTTATTCACTCAACACCTATTTACTAACGGGTGACTGGACTTACAGAAGATCAGAGCCTCAGACATCGTGCACCCCAGGCCCTTCCCTTAGTACCCGAGAGGAGTGGGGGGGGGCAGGGGCCGAGCCAGCCCCACAGTCTGGGCTCCTCACCCCCAAACCCCTGATTCAGTAGCCACCTCCCCACCCCACCCAAGCATTTAGCAAAACCGCATGCAAAATGTATGTACTTTTTCATTTCAAAAATGAAAAAACTTACAAAATGAGTTTTTGTACCTTACTACAATTTATAAAGCTAATGAATATTAGCAAAATGGAATGATAGAACCAAAGCTAAATGAGACTTAAAAAAAAAAAAAGTAATTGCAGGGTTTATAAAGATGCTTTCCACTTTGTTTTGACGTTAAATGTTTTATAAAGTCATATGCTATATACACATGACAACTTTTCTGTCTTTCTGCATGGTTAGGAAGTCTTTCCAGAAGGACAACGCCACAAAACGATACTCAAAGAAAACACAGACCATAGCACATTCCACAGCACTAACATTTATAATCTGTGGTTCTAGTCTACAACATCCACTTGGGCTCTAGACATACACTGTGGACATTAGCTGAGAAAACATCCATTTTCTACGTAATCAGAAGGAGGATAAAGCTGCTGCCAACATTTCCATAAAATATCGTAACTGCCATTATCTCCTGCGCAATCAAACTGCATTTGGTGAGCAGACTGGCTGAGCTCACTGAAGTTCTGGACGGTCTTACAACAGGAGAGGTTTACACAGACAACACATCTCTTCAGGGAGGTTTTAATGAGTAGTCTATATTCAAATTTATTTTCTGATGGACCATATATTTGTGTAGAAATATATTTATCACCCCAATCCTTTAATAAAATGCATTGTGCCCAGTTCCATAAAATAGAGTTCCTTAACACCCCCCCCAAAAAAAAAACAAAACAAAAAACCAAAAAACAAAGAACGCCAAAACCTCTTAGCTGACAGTTACAACTATGAATGAAGAGCTTCAGTTGCTGTGCAGTCTAATCCCCAGGAAAATTACATCAAAAATAGACGTTTTATGACAAGATCACTTAGATCTATCTCAAAAGCAGAACAAATAGAAAACAACACCATGAATGGAATTTAAGTATTTTTCTGACCACTACTGCAGAAACACAGAAACTCGGCAGATTGCTGACATGCAGAAACCAGCAGTATACAGGAAAGAATTAACAAATCCAACTCAGTACGATTTTAATAACTGGATTGAAAGCAGACGCTTAATAAAACCAAAATATTTCTTCCTCAAGGCAACCGTTAGCTAAAAGGAAAAATGATTTCATATCCTTGGTCCATAAAGAAGACACATTTATTTACATTCTCAATGGACTAAAAGAGGTTTTAAACTGTCACAATTAAAATTTTATGCTTCCAAAAATATCATATGATCAATGCACTTAACTTAAAGCTTCAGGGATTAATAAGTTCATTTAGACTTCTTAAAAAACCAACACAAACATACTTTCTAGAGTGCAAAAGGCTTCTTATTAAATACTTCAGTAACACAAAAGCAATTTGTTTTTTAAACACGGGAATCCTTTTCTGAAGGATCATCACCACAAAGGCATCCATTGCCGGCAACGGATGCTGAACAAGACTGCCAGCTCAGGTAAAATGCAACACTAAAGCCTCGCATTCGGTTTCCACCCCTGCCCAGATGACCCCACTTATTTGTACAGACTCATTGTTGGACTCTGGTACATGCACATGTACGCATCACAGAGAAGTCTTCGCGCACAGCCTTGGATTCTTCTGGAGTCCAAGGAGTGTAGGTCTTCCGGAGACATTTTCAAGTACTCTCCTACTTCCGGGCATGGTGTAACCTGAGGAATGTTGAAGCCATTCTGACCACCTACGGAAAAGAGGAAGAGCTCTATTTAGGGCAGTGAAGTTCTAAACCTTCTGCTGCCCTGACCTACCAAAGCGATTTTACAATTCTAAATTTAGGGAAGCTAACTTTCCAGATCAGAAGGACCTGGTTTCACTCCTGATTTTTAAATGTTAAAGCCTCTTTTTAACTCTTGACGTTTTTCTCATTTCTTGGGCTCGGAGAGGATTCTGGGGCCAACAGAATAAAGCTGGTAAAAGGAGGTAGATCCTGAGCAAAGTTCTAAACCCGCTTTGCAGGCTTGTCTGTATTCAGTTAGGGAACAGTGCCGAGTACACGTAAGCACGCATCCACCTCCTCGCATCCCGTGTCCCTTCCCAGACAGAAGCACCCCCACACGTCTCACCATGCGATCATCCAGTTTAGAGCAGATCTAGCAAAATGAATACTATTGCACTTCCAAAAATTTTAAACCTTTTGCTTCACACGTCATTAGAGTGAATGAGAACGCCGGGGGGTGTGGTGCTAGGCGCCCCCCGAAAGCCTCTCCCGGCCTACCCTCCCAACGGCCTTTCCCAACGTCTCACATCGGGATGCTTGTCAGTTACAGTAGAGCCCCTGGTACTGTACGTGGGCTCGTTAACGCATCTGTTAAATAATGCCTACACATCCCAGAGAAGTGCCTAGAAGGGGTAGCATGCTCCCCATTTGGGGAAGAAACACGTTACCTGCAGAATAGGCTGATTTTTCCAAAGAAGACATTTATTCTAGTCTTTGCTTTGTCATTTAGAAGACAACGTAAAAAACATAAGCACTGAGGTCAGAAAGACGGCGTTAAATACAAACTATGTGACCTTAGGCACCTTAGCTTCAGCCTCAACAACAGAGAAAGAGGAGTGATACCCATCTTGCAGGGATTTTGTGGGAGACTCAGTGTGCTTCCCAGAGAGCTCGGCGCATAGGCGCCCGATAAACGGTGACCATGGCTCGAACAGAAAATGGGGGGAGCGCGAAAGTAAAAGAAGACAAAGCTGAAACCTCTCAGCCCTAAAATGAGAATTCTAGGATTCTTTTTACAAAAATCACCTGTGTGTCAAAATATCACAACGATATTATTCCTTAGTTTAGTAATGCTGTCTATGCATTTCGAGACTGTCAGCCTGTGTCCCCAAGATACTTCTTGAAGGCTTTTCGCACACATCCTTCTACTACTCAGCACAGACGACCCACCGCGAACTATCCCAGCACAAAGGAGAAAAGGGCCACAGGGAGAAGAAAGGGATTTGAGGTACCATCTCGATCGGCCATGCTGTCAAAGAAGAGCCAGGCAGAGTCGTCCTTCCCGTACTTCACAAAAGCAACATAGTGGCTTGTTTCTATGCAGAGGACAGCAAACAGTTCCATCTTCTGGCAGGGGATGCAGCCATGCCTCCAGTCCCAGTCGGGTAAATCTTTGGGAAGCGACACTGGGTTGTATTTATGGTTCAGTCTCTTGGGATGAAGGTGGACCTGAAACAGAACAGGAAGGGAAAGTCGCTCACGGGCCAGACTCCGTATGGCCGGCGAAGGGGCTCCACTTACTCTAACTGAATCCATCCCTACAAACGGCAACCGAGTACTTTTAAAAAGTCCACCAAGTAAACAGAAGACACGTAAACAATCCCACTGGATTATGAATTCAAGTTAATAAGGACTCTGAAAACTTTCCAAAAACCTGAAATGTTTCCAACTTCAAATAATCTCCGATTTCAGAAGAGAACATCCATTGAGTGAAGTCACACTTACTTGGGTGTTGCAGGTTTTACAAAACTGCTTGATGTTTCCGGCCGAGATGTCGGGATCATCATAACACTCTCTACACTCGTACATGGCGAGCCCCCCGCAGATCCGGCACTGCCTGGGGGCTAAAGCGGCAGGGGCGAGAGAGGGGTCAGGGGGCCTTTAAACACGTATTCTCCCATTAAAAGGGTTAAAAGGAAAAGTTTAAGCTTTATTAAGGACTTAGATTCAAACAGGTCTGTCCTTCCCGGTCCCCATAAATGTTACTGTATTTCCTTGGACACAGGATATCTTTAAAGACATTTTCTCTGATCAAGTGACCATTTTTTATTTAAAAAAAAATTTTTTTTTATTACATTTATTTATTTTTGATAGAGACAGAGCACAAGTCGGGGAGAGACAGAGAGAGAAGGAGCCACAGAATCTGAAGCTGGCTCCAGGTTCTGAGCCATCAGCACAGAGCCTGACGCGGGGCTCGAACTCACAAACCGTGAGATCATGACCTGAGCTGAAGTCAGATGCTCAACCAACTGAGCCACCCAGGCGCCCCTCAAGTGAGTGCAGGGGCACCTAGGTGGCTCAGTTGGTTAAGTGTCCAATCCTTGGTTTCAGCTCGGGTCATGATCTCACGCTTCATGGGATTAAGCCCTGTGTCGGGCTCTGTGCTGACAGTGTGGAGCCTGCTTGGGGTTCTCTCTCTCCTCTCTCGCTGCCCCTCCCCTGCTCACACTCTCTCAAAATAAATAAATAAATGTTTTAAAAAATTAAAAATAGTATATTCCAGGGTGTTTTCACATGATTAAAAAATGCCTACTGATGAAAATTCAAAGATACAGCAAAGTACAGAGAGAACTACAAGCATCTACAATTTCAGTTAGCAAGAGGCAACCACTATCCACACTACTGTGAGTTTTCTCCAATGACTGACTTATACCTCCATATTTACATAAACCATGTGTGAGTGTGCGTGTCTCCTCTTATAGGAAGTATCAACATACTTACCTTTTCACTTAGCTTTACATCATAACCACCTTCTTACATTTTGGTCTTCACAAACACGAATTATAATGGCAGTACTCCATTGTACAGAGTCACGAAAATTCATTTAACTACTCTCCTCTCCTATTGTTTCTGATTTCTTAATCATGAGACAATAAATACATTTGCATAGAGAATATTTACTTCCATCTCTGATTATTTTCTCAGAATATCTAGGACTGAAAGTACTAGCTTAATATTTCCAGGCTCTTAAGATACTAAATTGCCTTTCAGAAGAACTATATCCTGTAAGACTCTTACTCATAATTAATGAGACTGGCCTATTTCTGAAAAACAAACAAAACTGGGGTCCCTGGATGGTTCAGTCGGTTAAGCGTCCGACTTTGGCCCAGGTCTTCATCTCGCAGTCTGTGGGTTCCAGCCCCACATCAGGCTCTGCGCGGACAGCTCAGAGCCTGGAGCCTGCTTCGGATTCTGTATCTCCCTCTCTCTCTGCCCCTCCCTCACTTGCTCATGCATGCGCGCGTGCTTTCTCTCTCTCTCAAAAATAAATAAACGTTAAAAAATTTTTTTGAAAAACAAACAAAAAATCTTATACTTACTGTCTTCAAGTAAATCAGTTATATTTAATTCCAGGGAAGGAAAAATTTTTTTAAACAGTTTAAAGTCTTTTCCAAATCGAGGCATCTGAATAATGAGACATGATGGTGCCTAAAAACAAGATATATATATTTTTAGAATCAAAGTGCTGAAAAAAAATGTTCCCTATGAAACTGAAGCAGCCATGGCTGGCACCCCAGGGTGTGGTGCCGCCATGACATCGATGGCCTGCGAACGGGATCCGAGCCTGAAAGCGGAGCGTCGGGGCAGGGCACCAATGAGCTGCAAATTTTCAGGATCCCTTCCACGGACACCCAGAGGTCAGGCAGTTCCACAACCCTAGGTCACTAAGAGTAAGATGACAATCTAACATTCTACTGTGGGTTTATATTTAAAATCAACGTTTTAGAAAACTTGTTTTGAGGGGCGCCTGGGTGTCTCAGCATCTGACTTCGGCTCAGGTCATGATCTCACAGTCCGTGAGTTTGAGCCCCGCGTCGGGCTCTATGCTGACATCTCAGGGCCTGGAGCCTGCTTTGCATTCTGTGTCTCCCTCTCTCTCTGCCCCTCCCTCACTCAGGCTCTGTCTCTCTGTCTCAAAAATAAATAAACCAAGAAAAGAAAGGAAGGAAGGAAGGAAGGAAGGAAGGAAGGAAGGAAGGAAGGAAGAGGGAGGGGGAGGGAGAAAGAAAGAAAGAAAGAAAGAAAGAAAGAAAGAAAGAAAGAAGAAAGGAAGAAAGAAAGGAAGAAAGAAAGAAAGGAAGAAAGAAAGAAAGGAAGGAAGGAAGGAAGGAAGGAAGGAAGGAAGGAAGGAAGAAAGAAAGAAAGAAAGAAAGAAAGAAAGAAAGAAAGAAAGAAAGAAAGAAAGGGAGAGGGAGGGAGGAAGAAAGAAAGAAAAGTTGTTTTGACAAGTACAATAAAGAGGCTGTTGTCACCGAAGGACACCATTCCTTATATTTCAACAGATAACTGTAACTGTTCAAAGCTTTACCAGAACATTCTTTCAGAAACAAATACAATAAAAGTGAACCACAAGCATGTACTACTAAGATCATGAAGATATTCAGTAAACAGCAGAAGAAAAATAATTTCTATCACTTGTTCATTAACAGACCAATATAAGTGAATTTGTCTCTTGTTGAAGGAAAAGTAAACATTCTTTTTTGATCTACTTGGCTGATATGTTTACGTTACATATTAAGCTGGGTAAAATGAATGACAATTTTTAAAAAATCGTAAGTCTTCCCTTTGCTTTAAACACTACTTAAAAGTTTTCAAGTTACAAATTAGTTTTATATTTTCTTTGGCACCAAAAATCCAAAAAGTTCAATCTTAATTCTAAGACGTTTTCTACAAGGACACAACTGAAACTCTGAACTTTTTTTTTTAATTTGTGTTTTGCTAACAGTTTGTGTGTTCTCAATGGGGCAAGGTTAACAGTTAGCGAATCTAGTAGTAGTCTTAAAAATACCAAGGACTGTCACATAAAATACAATCATCACTAACCTCTGCAAACTTCAGGTTACTGTTGATAAAAGACCATTCTAATAATTGCTGAATTGTAGGAACTCCAACTTTCTCATTTTTTTCCATAAAAATTTGATAGAAGTAACAATCTTGCACTTTTTGACCTGCTGACCTAAAAACACACAGGAAAAAAACATTTATTTACAAAATGCTTAAATGAGAATGTGAAGCTGTCCCAGCAGCATTTGAGGACAGAGAACGTATGAGGTTGCAGGTGTAATCCTGGGTAGGCGGAACACCAGGTGAAAGACAGTAATTTAGATTAAGTGTACTTTGCATAAAACCTTAAAAGTGAGTTCTTATTTCAGTTTTCATATTCAAAAGTTCCCGTAGTGATCAGCAGAAAAATAAGGGAATACCATCTGCAGTCAAAGAAGCACTGTATGAACAATAATAACCAGAAGCTAACTTGGTTTCAATGTATCTGTCCACATCTAAAAATCATTTTTAATCAACAATCCATTAAACTATTGACTGTTTAAAAGTTAAACTGCATTTAATGCTTGAAACAGGAAAACAAACTCTTATATATCTGAATGGGGCAGACCCTTGAAGTCCTTCTAGACCAAACTTTTCATTTCTGAAATGAAGGCCTGGAGATCTAGGGAAAAATAATCATTGCTTCCCGGCAACTTAAAGCAGCACTACGTGTGGAAACCAGGTGCCCTACCAACCACTTATTATTCCTTCCATGAAAGCATGCTGTCTCTTTAGATGGTCGCTCATTTATTCAACAAAGGCCAAGTAAGCTCCTTCCATGCGCCAATCACAGTGTTACCATTATATTAAACGTTTTGCTTTTACATATTTTACTAGAGAATGCCATTAGCCTTTAAAACTAACTCCACCAAAAGGATTAATTATCTTTAAGTGTATGATTTATCTTTTCAGCAGAATTTCTGGGTACAGAATTAGCCTACTTATAGCTAGATTTCAAGTTTTTATAGAAAATTACTAACATGGTTTTCATAATGAAACAGTTATTCAGAGACAAACCTTCAGAAACCCTCAGTTTTCCAAAGCAACTTACACCTGAAATAAACAAAACTTATTTGTTAACAAATCCAGGAGATTCATGAGAACCCACCACAAATAAACACAAATGATAATCAAAAAACCTGAAGGTTATGCTGTTATCGGTATTTTAATTGGTTGTTGATGGCTGTAGGAGACCAGCATTTTTCTGTGAAAGCCAAAAGCATAAAAAAATTTTACAGCGAACAGGAAAAATAATAAGACAGGAAACTAAGAAAGCATAAGGCAGCAGAGGTCAGTAGTCGTGAGAACTCGAAATAATAACGGTGACAAGGAAGGAGAATCGTGGTTGATGGGAACCCACATTGAGAGAAGAGAGCCAGAAGTGACTATGTAAGCCCAACAGCTTTGTGATATTGAAGCAGAAGGATTAGGAGCCTGGGTGGAGGCTGGGGAGGGGGAAAAAAAAAACCCAGCAAGCACTCAAGTCTCATTACTGTAGTTTTAGAAGGCTAAAACCCTAGAGTAATTAGCTGGTCATTAAGACACACAAATACAAGAATGACAAGAAAGCTGGTGCTATTGTACAACACTGCAAATTTAGATTGCTTGTTTTCCACTAAGAAAATCTCGAAGCAGAAGGGTACAAAGGTTACAATAGCCTTAGAATAAAACAGACATCGACGGAGAAGATAAAAACATTCGTGGAATTGTAGGATATCGGTCTGTCTACCTTCACAACACAGACCTTAATGGGCGGCCACTAAAATTCTTTACAGGTTCTGGGTTATCTTGCACTGTGGAATAGAATATATCTGTGTAATAAGAATACCCAGACCATGTTCTATAATGAGAAGTACTCGATAACACAACCTGACAATTGTCCTGTATCTTTGCTTCTTGTTGCCGATTTGATTCCATTACTTTTCTTGGCACGCTTCACCTCCGTGCCCTATCCTCTCGTTAGTGGCTATGATTTTAGTTTCACCTTCTCTTTAACACCCCACACAGAATTAGTCACCATTACCCCTACTATCATTACCATTGTTTTTTGAGTATGAAGGCTTAGTTTACCCACATTTACGACCTTGACTCGTCCTTGTTTCTTGCATACTACTCCTTTATTCTAAATTCAGCTGGGACTTACTACAGTACATCCTGTGATAAGTCACTGAGTTAGACAATTCAGTCCTGGTTCTTCTAGCTCAGGAATTCTGTGCATCTTTCTTCTTAGAACTTAAGTCTGCCCCAAATTCTGGAAAACCTTCAGTTAGTAACTATCAAACTATTTCTTCTTCCCTGTTCTCTCTAATGTCTCCTTCTAGAACTGCACTAAGAATCTGTCTTCCATGTCTTTTATCCTCTCTTGTTTGCCAACTTCTTTTCCCTTTGGGATACATTCCAGGTACTTTCTTCAGATTGATCTTCCAAATGAGCAATTCTTTCTTCAGCTGTACATACTGCGTTCAGTGACGTACCCCCCTCCCGGCCATAAAGTATATATGTGGAGATAGACATTTTTAAAGCTCTATTTCTGGGAATTCTACTTTTGTTTATTTGATTATGTTGGTTATCACATCCGCATTTATCCCCCTGGGTAGCTAAGTCCTTTGCCACTTCAGTCCTCTAAGACTACTATGCAGCCTCTCAGACTGTTTCACTATTTCGGATTTTACAGTACTCCTCCCCCTATTTGTTACATCAGCTGACTCCCCACCAGAAAGGGGTACACAGGTGAAGAATGACACTTGGGAAAGAAGGGCTAACATTTAAAGCACCTTTTTATATCTTCTTATGATCTTTAAACCAGTGATTCTCCACATGAAGAGGCTGCTGAAGGGGAAGGGGAACAGTGACCCCTTCAAGGGGTGTCAGAACTTTCCAGAGCCCTCTTCAAACTGCACAAGACCTTCAAGCACTGAGATGCACTCCTACATGTGTCTGGCCCTCCTTACCCCCTGAGAATCATAGCTGTCTTCATCCTAGGTTATTACCAGAGTCTATTACATACCTAGGGTGTGTTAGGCTACCAAAAAAAAAAAAAAAAAAAAAAAAAAAAAGATAACTGTTTTGATCATCTGAAATTTATTTCTTCAAGAAGAAAAAGTGACTTTTTTCTCCCAAATTGCCTGTTAGATTTCCTATATCATGTATCAAACACAGCTTTCTTTCCTCATTTGTGTTTGAAAGCTGACTTATACTGAAATTCTATTTTTGAGCTTTCTATTCAGGTCTGTTGATCCACATTTCTACTTTTATATAGTATCACACTGTTTAATGTCTATTGCTTTGCCTTAGAGCTTTTAATAGAACTCTTTTTTAAAAAACCTTCAAACTTCAATGTTTTCACCCATTTCATCCTGTAAAGAACTCTAAAATCACTTCACTGAGTTCAAAAAAAAAGTTAAGATCTTGCTTATGTGCAAGTGATTCTACAAAAATTAACATCTTTAAGTAATTTAATATTTTTACCTGGAATACAATCTTTTTTCCCTAATTAATCAAATCACCTTTTAGCTCTGTGATGGGTTTTAAAAAACCCATCTCAATAAAATTGATTTCTCAGCATTTTGTACTTTTATGAAGTCTGAAAGTGTCCCTTTTTCATATTTGCTAGAAGACATATAGAAGTGCTATTGATTTCTCCATGATTACTCTCTACATGGTCAAATTACAAGGTCTTTTGTCAATTCTAGCAGTTTCTGAACAATTCTCTAGGATTTTCTAGGTGTTCATATAGCTATTACCATCTTTGAATAGATAATAAATATGTATTCTTGACGTTTATGTATCATGTCTTATTTCATTAGTTAGAACTTCCAAAACAATATCAAACTGTAACTGTGGTATTGTCCTCCTTCCCTTCCTTCTTATCCATCAATTCAACACTAGCATCAAACAACATCACTTAGGACCCAAAGATAAGTAAGAGTATTTGTCTGTGATTAGCTCTTAGGGAAGTAAGTAAATAGTAAATCAGCAAGACCTTTTTTTTTTTTTTTTTTGAAATGTTTATTCATTTTTGAGAGGGAGAGCATGAGCAGAGGAAGGGCAGAGAGAGGGGCAGGACAGAGGATCAAACGGGCTCTAGGATTCGGTGAGCCCAACATGGGTCTCAAACTCACTAACAGTGAGATCATGACCTGAGCTGAAGTCGGACACTCAACCGACTGAGCCACCCAGGCGCCCCAATGAGCAAGATTTTCAACAGAGAAACCCAAGCTACACTGTAAAAGGGTCCAGCATGTAGACTGTGAACATTAAACCATCCACAAAGTTCATCCATTTAGAACATCTCACTAAGAACCTGGGTGCATCAGATTCAAGACTGTCATTCAAGACAGAGGAGAAAAAAAGGTAAGTTACAAAACAGGGAACAAGAGAGCTACTATGAGGCTAAATTAATTCTCTGAGTGACGGATAGTCAAAACCATATTCTCGTGGTATCTCATTGGGTTAGAATAAGATTCTCTCTTGTCTACGGACGTACCACCCTGAACGCGCCCGATCTCGTCTTATCTCGGAAGCTAAGCAGGGTCAGGGCTGGTTAGTACTTGGATGGGAGAATAAGATTCTCTTAGAATCTTTAATTTCCCTTAGAACCTTTCATTGATTAAATTATACGATATGTTCAGATTTATAAGAAAATGATTTGCAATGATATTTATTACTAGGGTTAAAATTAAAAGCACAAATTTACACTGGATTCATTCTTCCAGTTAAGTATGATACTATGGCGAGGACAATGATCAAATTAATTAAATAGTTAAATTAATTTGCATTGTAGGAACCTAGCATATTAAGATTCCTAAACAAATACAATATTATGTAATCACTAAAGAAATCATTTCTATGGAATGACAGCAGAGAAAATGAAGACTATTTTTTCCAATGCTTCCGTAATAATTTAAAAGTTACCTTATTTTTAATAATGGTTCTACCCTTAAAATATGATGAAACAGGATATTCAAGAACTCTTCAGGATCTAGAAGAAAATAAAAACTCAAGTCACAGACAAAATTTTTAAATTATTCTTTTATAATAGTTATATTCTTATTCTGACTTCATTTTCATAATCAATTTGTTTTAATTAAAAGCACAGTTCTCAAGTTTTCCTACCTATGAAAAATATAAAGGGTATTTAAATAATTATGATAAAGTACGACAGTCTAATTTTGTTATAACTTTACTGCATATGAAAAGGTATAATAATTCATGTATAATGAAATCACCTTAATTTCTTCTGAGGGGTAAGTAGAATAAAACTGGAAATGTAACTTTGTTTTTTTCCTGTGAGTTAACGAATTATCAAGTCTCTTAACATTACAGCTGGTGACAGTGTGCTGCTTACATGTTCACAGTCAGGAGCTGGATCTCTGAGCAAATCCATTAGCTCAGAATAGATTAAAATATGGTCTCTGACCATAAGCTTCATTCCAGTTAGCCATTTTTTGACTCCCTTTATAACAAGAAAAGCTACCTGGAAAACTGGGGACAGACCCAATGCAACCCTTCAGCACAGAAAGGGAAACAATGCCAAATATCACACTGGAAGGAAAGAAAAAAACCTATTTATTCCCTTAAGGTACCGCAACTAGACGGCTTCCCACGTATCACTCACTTTTAGAAGAGGTAAAGCATTTTACAAAAAGGGGACAAAACTGCACAGCACATAGAAACTAATATTACACTGTATGTTAACTAACTGGAATTTAGGGAAAAACTTTTTAAAAAACGCACATCACATGGAAAGGAATTTCTAGTTTAAAAATAAAACCCCCAAAGCTACAGAGACACACATTTCCACCAATAATTTAGCATATGCTTTCAAGTTATTTTGAATGCATAGCCTATAAATTAAGAGTCACCTTTTTCTTCCGAGGTAAATCCTGATGCAGCCTCAACTTTTTCAAGTATTTTCCTCAGTTTCATAATCTTTGTTGCACACACATATCCGTATCTACGTTGATAACAAACAATTAGCACTGGCATATACATTAAATTAGTATAGCACTTTTGATAATCACATTCTTCTATAATTCCAACATGTCATACATAAATTAATAGGCTAGACAATTATTTTGAAAATCACAATTACAGGCTACTTCCTGACGCTTGCAAGTTAAAAATCTAGCATGAGAATTATCCCAGACACTAACTACTACGCCTTAAAAATAGCTGTCATATACTAATATAGAAAAAGCATTTTTAAAGTACAATGATTGGTCTTTTATTGATTATTTTTTTAATTTTTTCATGTTTATTTATTTGAGAGAGAGAGAGAGAGAGAGAGAGAGAGAGCGAGCATGAGTGGGGGAGGGGTGGAGAGAGAGGGTGACACAGAACCCGAAGCAGGCTCCAGTCGCTGAGCTGTCAGCACAGAGCCCTATACGGGGCTTGAACCCATGAATTGTGAGATCATGACCTGAGCTGAAGTCAGACTGAGCCATCCAGGCGCTGCCCCCTGCCCAAGACTGGTCTTTTAATACTATTTGCTTAAGAAAGCAAAGCATTTACTTTAAAAAACAACTTAAAGAGAGAGTCCTTTCAATACCAAAGGACAAAAAAGCCACCAAAGGGAATGGCAAAGGGCACTGATAAGAAACTACTGAAGGTGTGCAATCAAGCCGGTCATCACGTGCATGAGTGCATGACGTTTTCTCTCATCTTTGTCCGAATACAGGACACATTTAACACATTCAGGTTAATCCCTGACAAAATTCTATGCTAAAAACGCCTTCAGAAGAAACCTTAGAGGCCACCATATGTTTAACGAGAAAAATGGGAACTAGCTAATCTTATATCCATTTTGTATATTGACTCTTCACTCACTCATTAACCCTTTGCAACCAACATATACTGGGCACCCACCACTTACACAGTAATCTAACCTGTCAGCCTCTGGGAATACAAAAAGAGTAAGGTGGAAAAAAAGGATCTCTGCCTTTGAGAAGCTTGAAATAGAGAAAGCAGGGGTTTCAGTTCCAAATAAAACCAGTCAGCTATAATAGAGGTACGAACACTGCAGACACAGGGAATCTCGATCACAACAAGGTCCTTGCTGTGGACAGGGCGACAGAGTCTGGTTAATCATGATTCTCAACTGGATGGACAACAGTATCCAAGTAATGTCTATTGATGGACTTAGGGTGTCTGGGACGGAAGGAAGGAAGTGGTAACATGACTCAGAGTTTTGGATTTGATCTGTCTTGTTCCATTATCAATTACTTGGGGGAAGAAACGGAGGGTATATTTAAAAATTTGCGTAAGATAAAATAACTGATGTAAAAATCAAGCCTCATAATTATCTTAAAGGGTAAAAAAAAAACAACAACAAAAAAAACAGTTATTTTCACCATTACAGAATGTAAAGAAAACAAAAGACAGAAGTAGGGAAATTTATTCCCTTATAATTTACTTTCTTCGCCATGTTACATAGTAGGCCATTCTGAATGCTCTTTATAGTTCAATATTTTGCACTTTTTCATCAAAATCTTGTATCAAACAATTTTTTAAGTTTTATTTATTTATTTTGAGAGAGAGAACAAGTGAGCACGAGAGAGGGAGAGGGAAGAGAATCATAGGCAGGCTCCATGCTGCCAGCTCAGAGACCAATGTGGGGCTCAAACCCACAAACCGTGAGATCATGACCTGAGCCAAACTCAAGGGTCAGACACTTAAGTGACTGAGCCACCCATGCACCCCTCAAACTCTTTTAAATTTCAATTGTTAAACAATAAAAATGTGCCACAAGACTTAAAAATTCATCTTAATATGGACTTTAAATTCCATAGGTGGCTCTCTATATTCCTGAGTGAACAGATGTCTTTTATAATGTATGGCCCTAACTTCATAGTTTAAATTTTATAATGTGGCATTATCATGTATCCCTGCTATCACCACTTATGAAAAGTCTTTACTTAATGTCTTATTACTTGTGCTTGTATCATTACAAATTGCTTTCAGTGACCAAAGACATATTTATAATTCACAAACTAGGAAATGACCAAAAACATCACTTTTTTAAGCGATCTGCAGGGAGGCCTAAATGGATTCCTTTAACCAAGAAATGTGTTAATAAAATACACCTCATCTGTTTCCAACACAAGAGTATTCAACACTAGCTATTCTACAAATTAAAATTTTCTATGGGGCATCTGGCCGTCACTTGAGCGTCTGACTCCTGATTTTGGCTCAGGTCATGATCAGGGTCATGGAACCAAGCCCCATGTCAGGCTCCACGCCGATTCTCTCTCTCCCTCTCTGCCCCTCTCCCCTGCTCAAGCCCTGCCTCTCTCTCTCTCTCTCTCTCTCAAATAAAATAAAAAATTAAATAAAAATTTCCCTTGCTCCTTTTTTTCCAGATAAAATTAAGTTTAAGAAGTCAGACATGCGAATTAGACCAGAGGGTGTACTGTTAGGCACACGGCTGGAATAAGCTCGAGCAGAAGACAAGTACTTCTTATCAGCTTTTCGAACCTACTGCAATTACTAAATTGTACTATACTGTACCAAAACGGTTTCATCATTTAATGGCATACACTATGTGCTACACCATGACCAGATGGGAGAAACTAAATAAGACAGTAAAGGTGAAAAAACTGTAAATGCTTTATCGAGAGAACGAATTTCCACCCATCCCTTAATAAATGAAAGCAGGTGTGAATTACTTATTGTACCAAACAACAGAGCACTGGACACCATCGAAAGACAAAACAATTCTGGGTCTTCTGCTTACATTCTCAGAGGATTCACAATTTCCGTCCTCAGTAGCTCTTGCGTTTCACTATAATATTCTACATCATTCTTTTCTTTAGGTCTAAGTAGCACAGTGTCCAGGACAGAACTAAAAGCAAACAAGCTGTAAAATAAAAGGAATAGTTTTCCTTATTCTGTACACGTTACTTTTGGGGACACAGATACTAAAAAGAATGTAACGAGAGAAAAAACAACCAAGTCTGGAGAACAAGGAACATTACAAATTCGTGCTTTTCGTTAACACAGGTACCAAAGACACCTGCTAAGGTTCCTGTGGTTCAATCAACAGGGGCTAGAGATCCTTCCAGGTTAAAAATACCAATCTTGAGAAAGCACAATATAGATGGACCGTGTTAAAGGATAAAAATAGGCCTCAAGAATATTAAGAGAACTTCTTTGCAAAAGCTGAAAAGGGGCCTACAAATCTGAGTCAAAGTCGACACCAACAGAGGAGGAAGTCGGGAACTACTGCTCAAGGCACGCACACATGCAATGACAACCTACATTAGATAGCACACTACTCTCTCCCTACAGCCCTTTGCAGAAATACAAATTCCTTTGAATGCCAAAATCACTTGCGAGTGACTAACAGCAGTGACTTGCTGGGACCAAAGAAAACGGAAATTTGGCTGATACAAAATTTGTATCACGAAATCTAAAAAGGACTGCATCAATTCCGTAAGGCTTGTTTTTGTCCACACACAAAAGAGACGGACAGTATCCTGCCCAAATAGCCCACCATGTTGATTCTTCTTCCCACTTTTAAAATGTTAACACCCCAATTAACTTCCTAATTCTTACAATGTGGCTGTATAGACCTGGCCACTTATGCTCAACTAAACTGGCAACGTACGTTGTTCAATCTCAGCATAAAAATTCTTGTCGCCTTAAGTCGTTGGACTTTGGAATCAACTATGTATGCGAGGGCATCTGTGCTTCTACTAAAAGTAACTCTTTAACATAAAGCTGCCTTATGATTGCCTTGACCTAGCGAAGGAAGCAAACACTTCCTCCTTATGCAAACACATAAGCAGCCAATGACTTACCAAGTCATGTTGTTTGATACGTGACAAAGATACTGTACTTCCTGTCTTCAGTTACATGGTTTCCCAGACACCCTCAGAATATCTGTCCCACCTATAACACTATCGTTCTTACTGATCATTCACCACATTACTTTTATATTAATTTGTTAATACAAGCACCCTGAGACGATGTTCAGTAGCTTCCAAGGGTATACAGTGAAATGTAAACCTCCCTTTTTCCCTGTTCCCCAGCCACCCAGTTTCTTTACTCAGAGGCAGTTAGCGGCTCCTCGCACGCACACGCACGTGCACACATGTCTCCGCGCTAATTTTAAACTTACCAGAATAAGGTTGAGTCTAAGTAACAAGAATTGTAATGACCCTGGATACCCTTCTTCTTTCCAATCATTATCTCTAAACCTTCTTTTTCCATTTTGGGTGGGGTATTTTCTTCCACTACTTCACTCAAGTAGCCTCCGAATGCTGCCAACATAAAAATGAAAATGAAAAGCATCCTTTTGACTACTACAACATGTACTCTGATAGACTTCTTCGTTTTAAGATACATTTTTGTATCGTGAGGCAAAATCTGTTTCCCAACTTAAAACTAAGTTAAAGGTGGGTTTGGTTTCATGGTTCTTCAGCGTGGCCAGTGAAAATGGTAGTGTTCATTTTCAATCTCACTTCTTCCACCGCTTAAATTTTTTGTTTTTTTTAATGTTTATTTATTTTTGAGAGAGAGAGAGAGAGAGAGACAGAGTGCAAGTGAGGGAGGGGCGGAGAGAGAGAGGGAGACACAGAATCCGAAGCAGGCTCTAGGCTCCGAGCTGTCAGCACAGAGCCCGAGGCGGGGCTTGAACCCACAAACCGCGAGATCACGACCTGAGCCGAAGCCGGACACTTAACCGACTGAGCCACCCAGGCGCCCCACTTCCTCCACCATTTAAAAAACACCTTAGAGTACTCAGTAGTGTATAAAAAACATGTGCCAAGTAAAATATTTTGTTCCCCAAATATTTTATTTATCTGAGATGCTCCGTCTTCAAGTCAGAAAACAAAAATTTCCAAAGTTTTGGAAAAAAATGTACTTCAACTGTAAGGAAAAATGTTCTTCATAAAGATGGCTTTCCTACTGATAGTCACTTAACCCTCAAGATGCTTCACGACTATTACCCAAAACTGGAAAGGGAGAACATCAAGAAACTGTCACCCATTACAAGTGATGAAGGGGATCTGTCCTCTATCAATCAATCTAAAACTGCTTCATATAATAATGCTGACCTTCTTAATCAGATATGGTTATTGGTATGCTTTTATGATACATCGGGAAGGTAGTCAGGGCCAAAAGAAGGCCACAATTCAATTTCTACCTCTGTGTTTTTAAAAATTAAATGCCGGCAGGGGCGCCTGAGTGGCTCTATTGGTTAAGTGTCTGACTTCGGCTCAGGTCATGATCTCGCAGAGCATAGTTCGAGCCCTGCATCCGGCTTTGTGCTGACGGCTCAGAGCCTGAACCCTGCTTCGATTCTGTGTTTCCCTCTCTCTCGACCCCTCCCCTGCTTGTACTCTTTCTCTCAAAAATAAATAAACATTAAAAAAAATTTTTTTTTTTAATTAAATGCCAGAAACCAACAGGAAGAGAAAACTGTTTTCCTGACTAATACATTTTTCAAAAGTCCCCTCTTGGGACCATTGTCACTCTCTTAGACACCAAGCAGCACTTTTAACTGATTTACAAGCCTGATGAACGTTGGCCAGAAATATATTGAAACGCTGTCACTGTGGCCTACTGCAAAATGGCCTGAGATCAGAACCAGAGTTATTGCAGATTTGTAAGGAAATGAAAGGCATCAAATACCCAGCGAGTTACAGCGTTCGATCTGATTGGAAACTGGCTGCAGGGATGCAAATCTCGAGTCGGGCCTGCAGCTCTTCAGCTTAACAAACAGCGCCTTCTTCAGGGCACAAGTGAAGTACCGTGTGCCCCTAAAGGTTCCGTCTGTACAGCCCGCACATTCATCTTCCTGAAAAAGAAATGCTTCGATATACGTTATTCTGCACCGTGCAGCACAGCATACGCAGCATTATGGTTTCTACAGTTGGTTTCTGGTTCACCTTTCTCAGAATTCCGTCATCACGGAATCCTGTCCCGAGAACTCCATCAGGAAAAAGGGGTGGGCTAAGCAGCGCTTCTGCCCACAACTGATCATTTAAGAAATTCCTGACTCCAGCATGAAGTCCTCACTGCGTTTCCTTCCAGAATGTATGCTTAGACCTTCCCTGGTTAAAAGGTGTGACTTCCCCACATCAACTCCACATGTACTGGAACTAAGGGGCAGAGGCTGTTTATTTTAACAACCTCCCCCAAAGTAGCATTCACTAGCATGCAAACATTTAAATTTTTAGTATTTTACATCTTATAAATAAAAGCTAGGGGTACTCAAAGTATCCTCTCCAGATTGTGAAATGCCAAACAATATGCTTTCCTAATCTCCAAACGGAAAACCTTTCCCTCTACTAAGATCTCAAAAAATCTCTAAAAACAGCAATTAATCTTACAATGTATGATATAAATATTAGAACTGAGTCGGGGAGGGAGACTGAGGAAGAAAAAGAAAGCTGATAACAGATTTGCTTTTCTTACTCTATGTTGCTTAATATAATGAGTCTAAACACATTAGCCTAAAAATCTATTTTCATTCCTTGAACACAGATCAACTGACATCAGGAACAAACAGACCGGATGCTTCATGGGTGCCAAAGAAGCCAGGCAACACAGTAATAAAATTTTTCTCTAGTGACGGCTTTTTTGATGAATAGAACATTTGGACACAAAAAAAGCCTAAGTGGGAAAAAACTGCACAAAAGTCCAGAGAGAGAAGAGCTGCAGTGTTTAAGTCAAATTCAATTACCAGTTCCAGTCCAGCTAGCACTTCGTTGAGTCCCGGCGGCTGACCGATCCAACGAATTACCCCATAGAAAGGAGGATTCTCTTTAACTTCAGCCAGCGAGCCCACTTCCAGACCATGGGAGTTCCCAGAAGCCATGGCCAAGGGTGGACTCTCCTGGACAGGGGCATTGTTTAGCTCTCCCATTACGGACTGAACTGACAGAGAAAGCGGGCTGTGGCCAATGCTTCCATTGGCATTGGGCATCTTGGTCAGACTGAATGGTAAAGAGTGAAATCTGTTCTCGGTAGATAATGAGTTCATGGAAGGAGGTTGCAGTGGTGGTGAAGCATGTCCAAAGTCTGGAGATATCTCTGTAAGCGACTTTGCGGGGTCTTCAGCAACTATAAAAAAAAGTGTTCTTATTTAGAGAATCATATTCGAGAGTATTAAAAATGCCCACATCTCTAAAGAAAATCAACATACACGACTAGTGTTAAGTGCCCATTTGACTCTAGTAGGATTCTTGTAAGCACTGCACACTTAATCTCTCCAAAACAGTGTTCCACATTCTCTTCCCACCTCCAAATTTTTCTACCTAGGTAAATGGCACCCAATGGCTCAAACTAAAAAAAAAAAAAAAATCCATTATTGGTTAGTATTAAATACGTTCTATTCTTTGTCTATAATATAATTTAGAAAACAGTACCAAAAAGCTACCAAAAATTTAGAAAGATGCTTTTTTTTTCAAGTTTATTTATTTATTTTGAGAGAGAGAGAGAGAGAGAGAGAGAGAGAGAGAGAGAGAGCATGCGCACACAAGAGCAGGGCAGGGGCAGAAAGAGAGGGAGAGAGAGAGAATCCCAAGCAGGCTCCACGTTGCCAGCACAGAGCTAAACACGGGACCAGATCCCACAAACTGCGAGATCATGACCTCAGTGGAGACCAATACTCTGATGCTTAACAGACTGAACCAGCCAGGCACCCCAAAAGATGCTTCTTAAATAGCTAAAGGATCAAAAAAGAAATGACTATGTAAATTTTTAAAATAAAGAAAAAAGAGAAAAAGAAAGAAGCAACAAACACTCGTGGAACACAGCTAACACAGTATTTACAAAAGAAATTTATAAACTGCATAGTTTATTTCAGGGAAAAAAAAGAATAGTAATGAACTCAGAATACAACTTAGGAAGTTAAAAGAACAGATTAACTGCCCAAAAAGTCAGTCACAAGGAAAGAATAAACACAAAACAGAAATTAATGGAAGAGAAAACAAACGTACACTAAAGAGGATCAAAGCCAGAATAAATACAAAAGCAGAAAATCATTTAAGAGAAAACAAACACATAAAAAGAGAAGCAAAACCAAAAGTTATTTTCTTAAAAGAACTATTACAGTTGCCAGCCAGGCACTGCAGATCAGTGGGGAAAGAATGAACTTTTCAATAAATAATATTGAGATCATCAATTACCCATACATTAAAAAAAAAATTAAATTGGACTTGTACTGAATATATTCTACACGAAAATCATTTCCAGGTAGCTTAAAGACAAATGTGAAAGGCAAGACCATAAACTTCTGGAAGACAATACAGAAGAATGTTCTTCCTGATTTTACAGCAGAGAGAAATTTCTTGAACAAAAGTATACAAATCATAAAGAAAAAGACTGACAAATATGATCACAATGAAACTGAGCTACTTATTAAAAGGCATTATAGCAAGAATGAAAATATCAGCCAAACAAGGAGAAAACACTTAAAATACATATATTTGACAAAGGATTCAAATTTGATAAAGGTCTATAAACCAATATAAAAAAGACCCCCCCCCCAAAAAAAAACCACAACTAAGAAGAAATGGACAAAAGGCTTAAAAAGGCAATTCAGAAGAAGATATCCAAACCACCAACGAATCAACGAAAAGATTCTTGCCCTCACAATAAAGTAGATAAAAGAAAGTCACAAGCAATGTGAGATGCCATTTCAAAAGTTAAAGTTTTTAGCATATTAACTGTTGGTAAGAATGAGGAGAAACGATACCCTCCCAAAATGCTGACGGAAGCGTCAACTGGTATAACTACTCTGGGAACAGCATGGCATGATTTAGTAAAGGAAAGATGTGCATATCACATGACCCAATAATTCCATTCCTGGTTATATAGCCTCAACATGTGTAAGAAGGTTAACGGCTAAGCTGTTAATCATAGCAGGAAAATAAACACAATTCAAATGTCCATCAATGGTCGAATGGGGACGAATGCTGTGGTATATTTATATATTTTGCAGCAATGGAATGAAATGGAGTGGAATGCTATACAGCAATGAAAACAAAAAATTATAATCACATAAACCACTGTGGTGCATCTTGGAACATAATATTGAGGGGGAAACTACATAGCATACACACAGGCTGATTCGTTTGTATAAAACTCAGAAACATGCTAAACTAACACTATACTGTCTAGATACACAAACTTAGAAAGTTATCATGAAAACCAGGAGAATAAATTAAAGATGATGGAAGCTCAGAGGAGAGCGTGAAAAGAGGGCTCTAGGAAGAGGCACCAAGGAATTTCAAGGGCAATGATCATGTTTTTCTTACAGTGAGTAGTGACTACATGGGTGTTCAATGTACTTCTTTTCTTATTGTTCTTTATACCTTATCCATTTAAGATTCTTTAGTAATGATATTAAATATAGGACTTTTAAAAGTCATTCTTTTCTTTCTCAAACCCTCAACCCCTCCAGCCCAAAAGCCAAATCCATCAAGTATTTGGGTCTGTTTCCAAAATATATTTCAAATTCATCCTCTTCCCTTCACCCCTATCATCTCCCTAATCTAAGCCACAGGGCATCATCTTTTGCCCTGTAACCAGTCTCTTTCCTGGTCTGTCCCCCTTCTTGGCCAAACTATTCACCACACAACTCTAAGAGAGATCTTTTTAAAATGTAACGATCTTACATGATCTTATATCATCCCCCTGTTTAAAAACTTTCAGTGGCTTTCCATCATTCTTATAACAGGTAACTAAATTGCTCACTGAGACCTGCAAGGTCCTGGATGACCTAGCTCCCACCCACCTATCCGAACTCACTGTACACACCTATTCTCTTTGCTTCCCATGCTGCAGCCACTCTGGCCTACTTCTTGTTCCTCGAATGCTCTTTCTCACCTCAGGCCTTTGCCTTTACTATCTCTTCTGCCTAGAATGTTCTTCCCAAGCTCTTTCTCTGACAGGTTCATTCACATCATCCAGACCTCAAACGCAAATACCCTTTCCTCAAAGAGACTTTTCCAAAACACTCCATGGTGGCTGGCTCCCCACCAGCTGCTGTCATGCCTTGTTCATTTCCTTCACTGCACATGTCACAATTGATGATTACCTTGTCTTTCTAAATGTTCACTATGTGTCATACCAACCAGAATACCAACCAGCTCCATAGAACAGGAATTTTGTTATGGTTTTTCATGTGGATTTGTGGTTGAATCCATAGCATTTGGTATAGCCACTAACACAAGAAAAGACTCGATATTTGTTTTAAGAAAAAACTGAATGCATAAATCAAATGTTGTAGAAAAAAAGCTTTCTGTTTATTTAAAAAAAAAATTTTTTTTAACATTTATTTATTTTTGAGACAGAGAGAGAGAGACAGAGCATGAATGGGAGAGGGTCAGAGAGAGGGAGACACAGAATCTGAAACAGGCTCCAGGCTCTGAGCTGTCAGCACAGAGCCCGACGCGGGGCTCGAACCCACGGACCGTGAGATCATGACCTGAGCCGAAGTTGGCCGCTTAACCGACTGAGCCACCCAGGCGCCCCTCTATTTATTTTTTTAAATGTTTGTTTTTTGACAGACAGAGAGAGCACAAGTGGGGGAGGGGCAGAGAGAGGGAGACACCAAATCCGAAGTGGGCACCAGGCTCTGAGCTGTCAGCACAGAGCCTGATGTGGGGCTCAAACCCACAAACCGCGAGATCGTGACCTGAGCCAAAGTCAGACAGTTAACCGACTGAGCCACCCAGATGCCCCCCAAAAAAAGCTTTTTAAACGTACAAGTGAAATTAATGATAGAAAAGAAATATTCTTTTCACACTGATATCACTTCTATTTTCTAATTTAAGGATGAAGGCCTACTCCATGTAGATTTCATCACTTTACATATCCCACTTAGGATCAATATTCTTATATAAACTTATTATACAATGTTAGACTAGAATCAAGAAGTTAAAAATATTCTCTCACACCACAGAAACTGTCTAAGGATACAATTATAGCATAAACCTGAAGAATCAATGTTACCTAGATTATGACAAAACCCAGCTTGTACCAGTTTCCGTTCCCTAGAAAGAAACAAGCTCGTAGGAAAAGCATTCACGAGGCTACGAGGAACAACAGCGTGAGAGAGCCGGGCTGTGCCCTAACCACTCTGGATGGGCCATGCACATGCAGAAGCCAGCAGGGCTGTGACTCACCCTAAGACGCTGCCAGTAAGACCCTTGTTGTTTGGGCACTCCCAAGGTTTTTGAGAGAGCTAACAACAGTTAACAAAAGGGCCAGACCTTAACAAAAGCAGTCTGTCAAGAGACAATCTCCTGGGGAGGCATCATTTAACGAAGATTCCTGCTCTGTGGCTAGGAAGAAGTCTTGGGGATTGATGAGGCCCTGTGACTGCCTAGCTTCACAACACCCTACTCAGGTAGAAATGAAGGCACAGAGAAGACAAAATCTAAGAGCTCACTCAAGTCATTTCCCGTGTGAGTATCTAAGCCCAAGTGATGTTGACAGTGGGCTTGGACTGTTACATTTGTGGATAATCCATATGATAGCTAAAAAGTCACTACAGAGTTCTACAGTACTCTTAAATTCTTATTTTCATTTCATTTGCACATAGTTCCTAGACGTACTGCGTGCCAAGCCCTGTGCGAGGCACTTGGAACTCCAGTCTGGCAGAGGAGACAGGCGACAAACAGTTACGATGGCACCTCACCTAACCTAGGAGAGACAGGAAAGGCTTCCAGGAGAAAATAATACCCAAGCTGAGATTGAACAGATGGACAGAAGTAAGCCAAAGCATGGAGTGGGAGGAATAGGAAGAAGGATTTCCAGGCAAGAGGAACAACAGGCGCCAAGAAAAGAGAAAGTATGGCACATTCCAAAATGGCCCCACTCCAAGCATGGCGGGAGCAGGAGTGCACGACAAATGAGAGACGACTAAGACGTTATGCCATGAAGGGTCCGGGCAGGCCAAACTAAGGAATCCGCATTTTTACCTCCCAAGGGCTAGGGAAAAATTAACAGACATGAACCAAAGGAGAGACATGAGCAGAGATATCTTCAGAAAAAGCAGTCGAAGAGCAATGTGAAGAGAAACATAGTGTAGTGATCAAAAGCGTCAGGTGTGACACAGACTTGGGTTGGAAGACTGGCGCCACTAACACTAGCTGTGTGGCCTTGGGCAAGATATTTAGCCACGGTAACAAAAGAGAAAGTAAAAACACCTACCTCATAACGTTGTTATGAGGACAAAATAATGCATACAAAGGGTGTAACACAATGCCTGGCGTAATAAGTCGTCAAGATACGTCGGCCGCAGTGGTGATGGTGGTAGTGACCACAAAGACGGTGGCGAGGATGGTTATTATTGTTCAGAATCGATTCAGAAGGAACAAGGCTGAGGTAGACAAACCAGGTGGAAGGCCGTTATATTAACTAGACAGCAAAAAAGGATTTGAACGGAGGCAGTGGCTGCAGAAATGAAGAAAACGGGAAAGAGTCTATTGATACCGAAGAGGAGGAGATCCAGAAAACTCCGTGACGGCCGGATGTGACTCATGAGAGAGCGGAATCCAGGATGAAGCCCAAACTTCACGTCTCCATTTCCTCACTCCACAGAAGCGTAACTGAGGTCATCATGGCTTCCGTTGGCTAAATGCAGCAGGTATTTGTGTGATCCTCGCCTTACTTGCCCTCTCAGGAGCATTCAAGGCTGCCAGCTCCATGACTTCTTGACCCAACAACTTCCTGATTTTCCTCACCTCCCTCTGGTGGCTTTTTCTGTCTCCTTTGAAGACTTCTCCTCCTCCCAGCCACTACATTCCTCAGGGTTCGGTCTTACCCCACACCCTCCCCTCAGGTGACACTATTCACAAAACTTTAATCACCAAATATGTGAGGGCAACCTGCAGATGTACGTCTCCAGAGAACTCGTAACTTTCTTCTCAGCCACAGACCTATATATCCAACTGTCTATTTGACAAATCACGTCTGGGAAGTTTAAGGGGCCCCTGGGGCTCAACATACTCAAAATCAAATTCATCACCTTCCTCTACAATTTGAGAAGCCTGCAAGCCGGGAAACCAAGGGTATCACTGACACCTCTTATTCCCCAGCTCTCATTCTCAGTGCATCTGTGAGTCTCCTCAAGTCACTTCCTAAATATCTCCTACACCATCCCCTCCCCACCCCCCCCCCCCGGCACCCCTTCCCCCAACAAGTCTCGCCCTAGCTGCTGGAATCTATTTCTGACCCTGCAACAACCTTCAGCGGTGCCCTTGTAGCCACATGGTCCCCGCTTCGAGCCACTGTCTACCCTGCAGCCAGAATGATTTTCAAAAGGCAAACTTGGTCATGTCACCCCTTGCTGAAAATCCTTCCGTGGCTTCCTCTTTTCCTTTAAATAGAGCACACCAGGCTCCACATGCCCTGGCCCTGTTTGCCTTTCTCATAAAATGTTCTGCCTCTCTCTTTGGTCTAGCTACTCTGGCTCTTTTTAGCCTTCAGCAAACACAGGCTCCATTTTTCCATGACGCCTTTACATATGCCATCCTCTCCGCAGAGAAGGTTCTTTGTCCCCTTTCGCTGTGTTATCTCCCACTCCTCTGGTAAACTTAAGCTCATGCTGCTTCCTCAGAGAAACATCTCTGAGTCCCTATAAGTAAAATCCACCTTCAATAGACTCTCACAGTATCAAGTACCTTCACTGCACTCATCATGATTGCAATGCTGTTTCTGTGATGGTCTGATTAATGCCTATTTCAACAACTTGATCATAAATTCCAAATGGGCAAGGACCATGTATGTCTATTCCTCCCTCACCGTTATAGCCTCTGTGCCTAGAAGAGTGTCTGGCACACAGTAGGCACTCAATAAATATTTGTTGAAGGGAAGAACTAAGTAAATAATAAACCTGAAAAAAAATGATGTCCCTGAACCAAGGGAAGGCAAAAAGGGAGTGTTTTTAAAAGAGACACAGAAAGACGAGACAGAAAAGTTTTTAAATGATTCCACTGATTCTAGAAATCCACCCTAAAGATCAGGTAAGGGAAGAGAACGAGCTACTAATACATTTTCTGAATGCTGTATTAGTCTTAACAGCAGTGCAGTTCAAATTGTGTACAATATTTTAGTTCAGCCATATTAATAAAGAATGTTCTACTCATTCTGTTTCCAAAACTATATACACTGGTGAAAAAGCCATTTTTTTCTGACGAGCTAAAAGAACACTAAAACTACAGATTACCTTCATCAATGTACCATGTGTTTTTTGATTTGGATTGTGGTTGTGAGTCAACAGAAGATCCATTTAAGGTATAAAATAATTCAGATCTGTTTCTATTTCCAGGGTCTGAGGTAGGTCCTATGGATCAAGAAAAGTTTCTTTTAAAAATAAAGTCAATATGGTGTGAAAGTTTTTCCCTAAGAGAAATTAACATACATATGATGTTAACAATTGCTTAAGAAAGCAACAGATGTACACAAACGCAATGTATTTTATTAGCGTCTTCAACTTTTAAAAATTTGGTAACCATTTTGGCAATGTCAAAAAACTCTTCCACCCAAGAATCAATATAGGAGGGGAACAGGAATAAGTTTAAAAGAAAAGCCTGCTATTTTTTTTTTTAAGACCAACTGCTTTTAAAAATTACTTCATGTACTATGGTTTATTTCCAAATGTCAACAGCACCATTCCCCAATTTCCCCTGATGAACCTGTTAGTTCCCAAATTTAACCTGTTAATTTAAGACAGTTCCTTTCGGAAGAAAGTGATCTTTAAATGTTGTAGACCTAAATCAATGCACAAATTAAGTTTAAAAAATATAAAGTTTAAACAGTTGGGAATTCTCGGTCATCAAATTCCTTGCTTCACTGCTTCACGTCTTTGAAAACAGGAAGCAGATTTATTTTTTTCTATATTAGATTTATTAACGTAAGAAAGAGTGAGTGTGGCCACATTACAGACCTTTCAAGGCATTACCCTGCCTCAGTACTAAGAAGAAATGCTGTAAGTGCGACCAGGGGGGTCTCCAGAAACCATAACAAATCTGATTTTAACTTTTCAATTTAAAGCAGATAGCTCTATACTTTATGCTTATAACTAAGATCTGCTACAACACAAGTAACGCACATGTCTTCAGAAAAATCTGTAGGCTATTTATATTTAAGTGAGAATAACACGTGTGAGCTATCCTATCTAGATCTACAGGTTGACTTAAAAGATAACTATTACGTGTGTGTCCTATTTAATCCTAAGTCGCCCCAGGTCCAGGGTCACATAAAATACTTCCTAAAATACAATTTCCTTTAAAACGGGCCAAGACAAGTTTTGTTCACCAGATAACTGAGGAAACAATATTCTTCTCCTAACCCACATCTGAGTTAACAAACATTCTCACAGCTTTTTAAATGAGCTGTTTCGCTTGTAGAACTACCATCCTTTAAAACTATAAAATATGTGGAAGCCAAAGAAAAACGCGAAGAACTCCACATGCATTGTGAGGGAGTTTCTGGAAGAGAGACAAAAATTCTTGCTTAGCAGTTTGGAATTTAACTTGTGCCACATTTTGTTAGCAAAATCCACATAATTACTCCCGATATGCTTTATCCCATCTAACATTATCCAGATATGGTTCTTCTGTACAGTTGCGACTCTAAATTCGAGGTTCAAATGTCACAGGTAGGGGCTTCCAAAAACCAGCTGACAGAAACCAACAAAAGACAACAAGGTCCTCCCGGAAAACTTTTCATCGCCTAAAAAAAGGCTGGGAACTCTTGGCTTTAGCAAGAGCGTCTATAAACAATTTTTGGTAAAATACTAAACACGTTGGGAAGAAGAGAGCCTACATGTACACTGAGTAAAACCTTTCAACCTTTTTTCAATGCTATGGCAAATCAGATAGCGTGTAAATATCTAAGAACCGTAGCCTACTGATCCATACCTGTAGCCTTTGGTTTATTATGACTGGATGAACCTTTGTCCGCAACACCTCTTGACATAAAGGCAAGTTTGGGAGGCCTCCTTTCCTGTGTCACGCTATCTGAAATGGTAAACGTGTTTTTTTTAAGGATAAAAGCAAATTCTTACAGAAGAGAAACAATTAAGCAAGCAATGACAACAGCAGCCAAAAAATACCTCTTTCCTACAAAAAGGCAGCATTTCCAACAGCAGTTTTACAAATTTTTAAAGGTCGACAAAAGTACTGAAAGAGGATACGGGGAAAAAAAATCAATGCTGTACTTCAAAACATAATTTCTACAAAATATGACCCAAATACAATTCAGCTAAGTGTTTTAATGTCTTGGAAATTTAATCAATTTAGTCACTATTGTCTGATGTGTTAAAACACTACAGGGACACACAGCTCCACTAAGTTCTTTGCAGGAGGTCCCCAGGTGTCCCCAGAACACCCAGTGTGTTAGGAAGTGTTCCACACTCAAGTATTTCTAGAAGATGCTGAGACAAACAAAGGGAGGCACATTTCTTTACCGCATAACACCAGAACCTTTAATATGCTGATGTGTACTGTGAATCTTTCAAAGAGGGATAGAATAAATGTATCTTACAATATTTTTTGTCCCAGTCTACTTAGCATCTCAGATTAATGTATTTCATGGAACACAGTTTGGAAAAAATCTGGTTAGAAATATGTATCAGTTGTAAAAATCATATATGTTAAGAATAACACTAACAAGTATACAAACATATACAACATATAAACAAGAAAAACGCAAAGAAGCCTACACAGATTAATGATGAAGAAAGCCAGAGAAAAATATCAATAATATTTTTGAAGAAAACACTTGAAACTCCTTTTTGGAATATTAGGTGTGATAAATTTGGCAAAGTTGTTTCTGATACGTAGCCGACTCTAAACCTTAAAGGCCAGTAATTTTCATGAGATATTCACAAATACTGATCAAACGAACGTAGAAAAGTCAATCTGCAGTTTTTCCCCTGGAAATTTCAACAACATATCTGTAGAGTCCAACATGACACTTAGGAGTCATACCTGATAAAGCTGTGTATCAGCAAAAGCGATAGCACCCACAGTGGATTTTTGAGAACAGAAAGAAAAAAATAGGATAATTTTTTACATTTTAAACACAAGGAAAAGGCCATTTTGTTAGAAAAAGGAAATAATACTGAATGAATTACATATAAATCATGTTTGGTAATATATATAAATCACGGTGGAGGGGGGAGATTGCAGTGTTAATCTATATCTTAAGGGTCTCAGAATATGATCAAATGAAAAATTATTTTAATTCAAAAATTATACCAAATAACCATGGTTTCAACCAGGTGATATAGTAAAAGCTATTTACTAATACTTTGATGATTAGCCATTCAAATATCTCCAAATATCACAGAAGAAAGCTACCATGGAAGGTAAAATTTCTTAGTCACTAGCAACAGTTCCCAAATTACAGCATATGAGTTGACTAAAGAAAACGAATACCCACTATTAACTGTAATTACTACACATAAGTCTGTGTTCAAAAGATATGCACGTGCATACTGTACCCTACATGCATGATACAGCTAGTGGTAATTCTAACAAAGGCAGCAAATGGTCTTAAGTGAGGCAGCCTGGCAGTAACAGGCCACATGGATGAGCCACTGGGGACTGGGACCCTCCTGCTGGTGATTAGGGGAGGGCTTCAAAGACCGGGAATACGACGAGCACTGGAGTTGGAAACAGTAGTTATCTTCCGCCGTATCACAGTGACATCTGCCTAAAATGAAATCTCCTGATTTACCTTAGGAGACAGACTTAGACTTTGTCTGAGAGAAGGTCAAATACCGATTTTGAGGAACAGATATTCCTACCGAATTCTATGCAGATGAGGGGTCGCATGCCACATCTAACCTGCCCTCCAGCAGTGACATACCAAATATCGTTTCCTTGCCACTACTATGCTCATGATCCCAAACCAAAGCCTTCTGCCTCGAATGGAGTTTAAGAGATTACCACCTCAGGGAAAGGTAAGTATGGGAAAGTAAGCAAGATAAGGAATAAATTCGGCAGTTTTGTGAGATTAAAACAATTCTGCTTGCTATTAAAAGAGACAGCATGACATGTTCACCAAATGGCATGCACAAAAATGTGCCTAGCATCCTTATTCAGAATAACCAAAAGCTGAGACAATCCATTCTACAGCAAAGTAGCTCAACAAGTTGTGACCTGTTCGTACCATACAACACTGCACAGCAATAAAAAAAAAGAAAAGAAAAGAAAAAAAGAATAAACTGATATACACAACATGGACGTTGTGTTGAGTAAAAGAAACCAGACAAAGAGTATCCATTACCTGCACACAGCAGGACGACATCCAAAATGATAAAAGTACATGTGTATCCCTACAGTAGCCAAGATATGGAAGCAACCTAAGTGTCCACCAACAGACGAATGGATAAAGAAGATGTGATACACACACGTGAATATTACTCGGCCATAGAAAAGAATGAGATCTTGCCACACACACAACATCGATGGACCTGGAGGGTATTACGCTAAGTTAAATCAGTCAGACAAAGACAAATGCTGTATGATTTCACTTATGTGTAGAATCTAAAAAAACGAAAACAAATAAAAGCAAACAGAAACAGAATCCTAGATACAACTAGCAGTTGCTGCGGGCAGGGGGAGGTGGGCAGGCAAATGGCTGAAAGGTTAGATCAAGGGGTACAAACTTCTTTGTAGTAAAAAAAAAAAAAAAAAAAAAAAAAATCACAGAGATGTAAGGTACAGCATAGGGAATACAGTCAGTAATATTGCATACAAAGTATAACTTTGTATGGTGACAGATGGTGACTAGACCTATCATGGCATTCATTTTTTTGTCCTGTATAAAAATACTGAATCACTATCTTGTATAACTGAAACTAATGTAGTATTCTCTGCCAATTATGATTCAGTAAAAAAATGATAAAAGTAGCAGTTCATCCATCACTCTTGTTAATTTAATCAGAAATACAAAAAAAATCCCTTCGAGAATGTTGGGTTGAAAATCATAACAACAAACTAGTTAACAGTAACAATCAAAGCAGGAGAGATGCCTGTGAATTTGAATGACCCATTAAATTGAGACAAATCCCTTAATTGATGTGCTGCTTAACATCATCAGCCACAAGAGCATAATTCAGACCCAAATGAGAGTTTAATATCCACGGAGAAAGCTACTAGAGAAAATATAAGTTTACTTGGGTAAAATGAGGTATTATAAAACCAGATACCGAAAATACTATATACATAGCAACTACACAAAGACCTCTATGAGGCAGGATTACTGATCCAAATAAGTGTTTTCCTCCTATTTTAGATCATTTTACATGAAAATTTTTTGAACACAAAACCGGAAGGTCCCATCAGATGACATCAGAGTTGCATACGCAGGTCTAGTGCTTCAAATTAACCTTCTTTTGGGCTCTGTCTCGTACGAGCAGGAGTGCTGTCTACATAGACGACACTTAAGGTGATTCACGCAATCTTTGTGGAAGCCCATATAGCATTATCTATCAGAATATAAAATACACCTACCCTTTGACCCAGCAACTCTACCTCCAGGAAGTTAACCTTTTCAAAAAAATATCTTATGAATATTTTATATGAATGTGAGCACCATATATCCCATTTAAATACTCAGATGAGTACCGATGGCGTGGTGTTGAGGGAGAAACAATACATGCAAAGACACACTTAGTATCCAGAACGATCTGAAAATGTTAGAAGACTGAAGGGCACTGACGACATCAAGTGTAACAGGGACAAAAGCAAGGTCCTGCTGCTGTCCTCCAAATCAACCATACAAGCATAGAATTAGAAGTAGAAGGGTGCATGAAAGAAAATTGGGGGTTTCATTCAAGAGTAAGCTCAGTATTCGTTAATTCACTGATTTATAAATGCACTCATCCATCTGTAATGCAAGGAAGGCATTACAGGGGTCGCTGGGAATACAACTCAGACGGTAACAGGGCTTTCCCCCAATTTTTTTTTTTTTTGTCAGTTTGTCGATAGCAACCATTAGCCCACATAATGGATTACAGTATTCCATTTCCCTTTAGATGCTCAAGTGTTAAGAAAAAAAAAAAAAAACCATCTTCAACAAACCACATCTCACTCAGAGTATCATACCACAGCCAAATGGCTAAAATGACACAAAGTTTTTAGGCTGGAGCACAGAAGATGAAGGTCCCAGAGACACTCAGCTTTGAATATCTGAGGGCTGCCGTAAGGAAAAGGAGCTGCCTCTGTCCTGTGTCCATCACCAGCTCAGAACTAGAATCAGTGTGTCAACTGTGGGAAAGTAGCTCTAAGCACACATCGCACAAGGAGTGACTTTTTCACAAGGATATCTGTCTAAAATGAAATTCTCCTGATTTACTTTAGGAGACACTGACTCTTCTATCTTGTCTAAGAAGATCCAGATGATAAGACAGGAAGTTATCTTTTAGCTACGCTGGAACACATGCAAACCGATGCATATACATGGAGTTATTCACTAAAGCACTGCTTGTAAGAGCAAAAGATTAAAAAGAACCGAAACGTCCATCAGCAGGGGACTGGTAAAAAAATCATGGCACATTCATAAAATGAAATACAATGCATAATTTAAACAAAAGATTAAGTATGCAATACACGTACTAATAGGAAATGATGCCCCAGATCTGCTGTTAACTTACAATAACAGAGGCAACTTCCACTCCTGGGAAAATGAGTAGACATACCTTTCCTATGCCTCATGATAAGTACAACTAAAAACTCAGGACATAACATACAAAATGAGAAGATTCTAACAAGGTGGAGAGGAGAAGGCAGACCAGCTAAGGAGTTCTGGACGTAAAGAACAACACGGCGGCGAATTCCCTGGGTTTTCTTCTTGCCTTATGTATCCCAGACTTAGCGCTGAGGAAGCCAGCAATCTGGAGCCATTAATGGGCACAGACCAAAGAAAGCCCCAACAAGTCAGCGCTCTCTCGTCAAAGGATGAGAAAAGAGGAAACCTAGTAAGACCGAAAAATGTTAGACAGTAATCACTCAACACCAGCCGAACACCAAAGGAAAAAAACACTGGCCCTACCCACTCCAAAAAGACCAAGTGGGGAGCCCAGACTTCCACTCATGTGAGGCCGTTACAAAGTGCTCCAACGCCCCAGTTGTGTGATATCAGAGAAAGCCAAGTCGGGAGCCACCACCTGATGACAAGTTCTCCCACCTCCATGGTGTCAGTGGAGACCACATGGAGAGCCCAGACTTCCATCTCTGCCTTACCTGCTGGGGTGGTTGGTATCAGAAGAGGTCTAGTGGGGAGTGAGGACTTTCACCGTAACCCACCAGCAATAAGGCCACATTCATCACAGTGTCACTGGAGACCATGCGAAGAGCCACAACATCCACCGCATCCCAGCAGGAATGAGGAGGCCGAGGGAAGAAGACTTCTATCTCCACCTGGCAATAATTAGGTGGCATCTCCCCTCCTCTTCCCCGGCCATAGCAGGGTCGAAGAAAGCTGGCTAAAAGCTGGCTCTAGGTCTAGTAACATCTAGAGTCTCAAAACCTAATACCCAACTGTCCAGGTTTCAAACAAAAATCACTCATTATACCAAGAACCAGGAAGTTCCTAAGAATGTTTAAAGACAGTCAATAAATGCCCACACCGAGATGACAGAGAGGTTAGAATTATCTGACAAAGATTTTAAACAACCCTGATAAAAACGCTTCAATAAGCAATTATAAACATACTTGGAACAAAACGACAGGACAGAAACCTCATCAAAGAAACAGAAAGTCTCAGCAAAGAAACGGAAGATATAAAGGAGTGAAAATGAAATAACAACGAAAATAAAAAGCTCAGTGGATGGGCTCAATAGCAAAATGGAGGAAACACAGGAAGTCATGGGTGAACTTAAAGACAGAATAATACAAATTATCCAGCATGAACAACACAGGGAAAATTGAATCAAAAAAAAAAAAAAACAAAACACAAAAGAACAAAAGAAAAAGAACAGAGACCCAGGGACCTGTGGGACTTCACAAAAGATCTAACATTTATTTCATCAGAATCTTAAAGGAGAGGAGAAAGACGGGGCTAGGGCTGAAAACGTACTCAAAGAAGGAAAGGCTGAAACTGACAAAATGCAGCAAGAGACCACAAATTTACCAATTCAAGAAGCTGAGCAAACACCAAACAGATGAACCCAAAGAAATTCTATGCCAAGACACATCATAATTAAAGTTTAGAAAGCTAAAGTCAAAGAGAAATTCCTGAAAGCAGCCAGAGAAAAACAAAACCTATAGGGGAAAAAAAAGCAATTCAAATGAGAGCAGATTTCTCATCAGAAACCAGGGAGGGCCAAAAGAAGTAGCACAATATTTTCCAGGTGCTGAGAGAAAAGAATTCTTGACCCAGAATCTTATAACCAGTGAAAATATCCTCCAGGAGTGATGGGGAAGGCAAGACATTCCAGATGAGGAGAAACAAAGATCATTTGTCACCAGCAGATCTAAAAGAAGTTCTCAAAAGAAAAAAATGATCAAAAAATAGTCCCATACAAATATACCCAACTGATCTTTGACAAAGGTACAAAAGCAATTCAATGGAAGAAAGAGGTCTTTTCAACAAATGGTGGTGGGACAATTTGACATTAAAACGGAAAAAAAAAACCAAAAAACAAAACCAGCTCTAAGTCTTACACCTCATAAAAAATTAACTCAAAACGAATCAAGGACTCAAATGTAAATGAAAAACTGTAAAACTTTAAAAAGAAAGAACAAGGATGTGAAGAAATCAGAATTCTCATACACTGTAGGTAGGTATGTAAAATATGTAGCCACTTTAGAAAACAACCTGGAGTTCTAGAAATGATTAAATATACAGTTACCATTTGACCCAGAAATTCCATTTCTAGGCACATGCCCAAGATAATTGAAAGTAGGTCCACACAAAAACTTATACACAAATGTTCATAGCATCCTTTTCATAAATGTCAAAAACTGGAAATACAAACGGCCACCACTGATGATGAATTGGTAAAGAAAATACAGTTGACCTTTGAACACCAGGAGGGTTTGAGGCACTGACTCCCATGCAGCTGAAAATCTGCAGATAACTTTTGACTCCCCAAAAACTTAACTATCAATAGCCTACTGTTGACCAGAAGCCTTACGCATAAGGTAGTCAATGTTAACAACATAACACGTATTTTGTATATTATATGTATTACATACTGTATTCTTACAATAAAGCAAGCTAGAGAAAGGAAACAGTTATTAAGAAAATCATAAGGGGGCGCCTGGGTGGCTTGGTCGGTTATGCGTCCGACTTCGGCTCAGGTCATGATCTCACGGTCCGTGAGTTCGAGCCCCGCATCGGGCTCTGTGCTGACAGCTCAGAGCCTGGAGCCTGTTTCAAATTCTGTGTCTCCCTCTCTCTCTGCCTCTCCCCTGTTCATGCTCTGTCTCTGTCTCAAAAATAAATAAACGTTAAAAAAAATTTTTTTAAAGAAAATCATAAGGAAGAGAAAATACATTTACACTACTGTACTATAAAAAAATCCACTGATGCACACAGTGCAAACCCATAATATTGATCAAGGGTCAACTGTGTACTATATCTATATAATAGAATATTGTTTCTCATGAGAAGGACTGAAGTACTGATTTATTCTACAACATGGGTGAACCTTAAAAAGATTATGCTTAAGTGAAAGAAGCCAGACAAAAAAAGGCCATGTTTTTTAGTTCATTTATATGAAATGTCCATATAGTGAATGGTCCATATGTCCACAGGGCAATCACAGAAACAGAGAGCAGATGTGTGTTTGCTAGGGACTGAGGGGAGTGAGTGACTGCTTAATGAACGTAGAGTTTCCGTTTGGGGTGATAAGAAAGTTCTGGAACTAGACAGCAGTGATGGTTGCACAACACTGTGAACGTTCTTAATGTTACTGAATTGTACATTTTAAAAGGAGTGAATATTCTGCCGTGTGAATTATATTTTGATTTTTAAAAACTTAGGAGGAAATCTTCACTATCTAAAGCTAGGCAAAAAAAATTGCTAGACCTAATACCAAAATCATGTTCCATTAAAAAAAAAAATTGTATCTTTGACTTAATAAAAATCAAAATCCTTTGTTTTGTGAAAGACCCTGTTAAAAGGAGGAAAAGACAAGCCACACACTGAGATAAAATATTCACAAACCACACATCCAACAAAGGACTAGTATCTAGAATATATAAAGAATCCCCAAACTCAACCGTAAAAAAGCAAGAATCCAAATAAAATATGGGCAAAAGAGATGAAGAGACATTTCAGTAAAGAAGACAGATGGCCACAGGTACATGAAAGATGTTCAACATCGTGAGCCATCAGGGAAAATCAAATTAAAACCACACTGAGGGGTGCCTGGGTGGCTCAGCTGGTTAAGCGGCTGACTCTTGATTTCAGCTTGGGTCATGACCTCAGGGTTTGTGGGCTCCAGCCCCACGTTGGGTTCTGTGCTAAGAACACGGAGCCTGCTTAGGATTCTCTCTGTCCCTCGCTCTGCCCATCCTCCACTAGCACACGTGCTCTCGCTCTCAAAAATAAATAAAACTTAAAATAAAAAAACACAATGAGATATTACTACTAAAATAAAAAAATAGTGACAACACCAAACGCTGGTGAAGATGTGGAAAAAGCGGATCACTCATATATTGCAGGTGGTAAGATAAAATGGTACAACCGCTCTGGAAAACTGTTTGGCAGTTGTTTAAAAAACTAAACATACAAATACCATACAACTGGCAATTGCAAACCTGGACATTTATGCTAGAGAAATGAAGACTTACGTTTACTTGTTCACTGTACACAAGTGTTTATGAGAGCATTATTTAGAATAGCCCACAACTGGAAACAAACCAGATGTCCTTTGATGGGTAAGTGATAGAACAGTGGTACATCCATGACATGGACTATTTATTACTCAGCATTAGAAAAGAATAAACCAGGGATACGCACACACTGACGAGTCTCCAGAGAATGAGAAAAAAAGCCAATTTCAAAAGCTTACACGCTGTACAATTCCATCTGTATAACATTCTTGAAATAACAGAATTACGTAAATGGAAAACACATTAGTGGCTGCCAGAGGTTAAGGAGGGAAGGACCATGGTGAAAAAAGGACAACAGGAAGGATCCTTGTGGCAATGGGAATGCCCTGCGTCTTGTCAACACCCTGGCTGTGACGCTGTACTCTAGTTTTACAAGATGTTACTACTGGGGAAAAGGGTACACAGGATCTCTCTGTATTCTTTCTTACAACTGCATGCAAATCTTTATAATCTCAAATATTTTCAAATCATGTATCTGTTACAGGGCTTATCAGAATTTATAAAGAATTCTCAAAATTCAATAATAAAAAAGTTTTTTTAATCTAGCAAAAGATGTGCACAGATACTCCACCAAGGAGGAAACACAAGATGACAGATGAGCACATGAAAAGGTGTCACAGGGAAATGTGAGTTAAACCAGAATTAGCTACCACCAACAGAAGAGCTAAAGTCTGTACGACTGACCACACGCAGTGTTGGCAAGGAAGGGGAAGAACTGGAATTTGCACGCACTGCTACACAGAATGTAAACACTACAACCACTTTGGAAAGATCGTTTGGCAGGTCTAGCATGTTCATTTTTGCTTCAAGGTAAACAATCGCCAGCCATGCCACATCTAAGGATCTACCCAAGAGAAACCAAGGCCTATGACCGTACAAAGACCTCACACGAGTTTTCATCGCAGCATTATTCCTAAGAGCCAAAAACTAGACACAACCCAGAGGCCATCAACAAATGAATGGCTAAATAAAATGGTAATATCCATACGTTTACAGGGAAAACAAACGGTGTATTTTCCTTTACTCTCACACAACACTTTTGACACTTCTGGTCACCCAATATGTGGGGAGTTTTCCCACACCACCTGGGTGTCTTACAATTCAATTCAATTCTGACACTGTCTGGAGTTAGAAGGAAATCCTACAAGTTAAGGGCTCAGTCCCACAAGAATGCCCTCATGTCTGACACCAGTCACAAGTTCCAGGTTGTCAGCGTTCCCGGAACCCCCTCCTGGGGTTCCATAATTTGCTAGAATGGCTCACAGAACTAAGGGGCAACGCTCAGATTTACCATTTTATTATAAAGGATATAATAAAGTATACAGATTAACAACCAGATGAAGAGATACTCGGGGCAAGGTATAAGGAAGAGGCACAAAGCCTTCTCGCCCTCTCCAGGCACAGAACTCTCCCAGCACCTCCATGTGTTCAGCAACCTGCAAGCTCTCCAAACCTTGTACTTTAGGGGTTTCTACGGAGACCATCAAGTAGGCATGATGAATTACTGACTCCATTTCCAGCCCCTCCCCCCTTTCCAGAGGATGGTGCTTGGAGCTGGAAGTTCAAGCTTGGTCTTGCCAGGGACCAGTCCCCATCCAGCAGCCCACCAGGAGTCACCTCGTTAGAACAGAAGACGCTTTCATCACCTAGGAAATTCCAAGGGATTTAGAAGCTCTGTGTCAAAGACTAAATATCAGCAAGAATCGATGATATATGTAAACTATGTTTTATAGTTGTAATATACTAATACGTATTAAGTAATACATAAATTATTTACACTAAATGTTAATATACTTATAAAATATATATAATTACAGCCTACCACAGAATGGAGTTCTCAGCAATTTAAAAAAAACATGAATGAGTCAAAAACGAATTATATTGACTGAAATAAGGCAGACAAAAAAAGAGCACGTCTTGAGTTACTCCACATATATAAAATTCCCAAAAATGAACAAATGTATACTGACACAAAGATGATCAATCAGTGGTTGCCTGGATTTTGGGGGGGACAGGGCAGACAGAAGTGGGAGGAAGTGATCACAAAGGACATCTCCTTTGTAGGTGATAGGTATGCTATCTTGATTGTGGTGAATTTAAGAAAAAAAAAAGAGCAAAAAGGAAGAAGAAAAAAAAGAAAGAGGCAAACCAGGAAACAGACTCTTCACTTCAGAGAACAAACTGATGGTTACCAGAGGGGAGGTTGGTGGGGGCATCGGGAAAACAGGGGATGGGGATTAAAGAGAGCATTTGTTGTGATGAGCACTGGGTGTGGTTGTAAGTGTTGAATCACTACATTGCACACCTGAAACTAATATTACACTGTATGTTAACTAATTGGAATTTAAATAAAAACGTTAAAAAAAGAAAGATGCAAAAGGAGAGCAGGTAGTCGGAGGTCACTGTTGGGAGGGAAAGATCTCAGAGACCCTTATAAATTCTGTGCCAATGTGCATGCAAGGCGTAATCTACAAGGCAAAATTAGCATTACATTCCCAACCTCCAACACTAAAAAAAGAAGACACAAGCTGGACCAGAAAAAGCAGAAGTGTGTAATTTAGGGGTGGCACTCAATGATATGCTCCAACACAACAGCTTTAAGAACGTGAACGTGTCAAATTAGCTATGTTAGAGCTTTTAACATTTGAAAAGCAGAAATGAAGGGGGGGAAGGAATTGAAAAGCAGACCGAGGACTCTTTTCGTCAAAGGTGTTCTTCAGAAGACCACCGTAACAAGCAATTGACAGAGATGAATTATTTCCTAACCTCACCAGCTGTTAAACTGCTTCAAAACAGTTTTAAATGCCGGGAGTATTAATTTTGTCCTACAAATGAAGGCAACTGGGCCAGAAAAAACCTCAGGAACTAAAGGAGACACCAGGACTCGTTTTCTCTCTCCAGGAAAGGGTGTTAATGATGACATGAAATAGAGACGGAGACCCATTCAAAGAAACTAATTTTCATTTAGACAACTTTACTTTTTAAATCTATTTGTGAGCTTTATTTTGTTGGCGAAAAGTACTATTTGTGGGTTACACTATAAAAAGCTGGTATCGTTCTTAATTATCTTCTGTTCACGGTGTATGAAATCAAGCTTTAAAAGGAAAAAGAAAAAGCATTATTTTCCTTTCTTGTCACTGCTCTGCGAGCCGGGAATAATGACAGTGAGAGCCACTGATCTAGAAGATCAAAGTGTGCCTGACAAGTGATTCCCAAGAGATTCATGTAACTAATTTTTATTATTTTAATCCTACATCACTATTTGAATAAAATAGAATTGTAAATGTTTTTGAAGATAAATACTATTACAGAATGCCTTTGTCAGGTTATGTATAATTCCACCACAGGAAAAACAGAAATGGTAGCTTTTCCTTTCATTTTCTTTTTAAGTGCTACTGTAGAACCCAACATCATTTACATTTCAAACCAACTGAGAGATGGAAAAAATATACAGAAGGAAATACAGCTCTAGCTAGAGTCTGGGGGGGTGGCGGGGGGAGGCATTTCAAAATCTTTATCCTACTGCAGACTAAGAAAAACAAAATCAATTATACACAAGCCAACTTTATATTTCAGATATCTTTTCTTTCCTTAAATTTTAACACTAAACTAACGATTTCCCTAGTCTCCCAACTTACTTGACATAATGAATTACATTTACTGGTAAAATGCAAAACTCGAAATTCAGTGAAGGTAGGTAAAAAGGATGGTTATACCAAAAAGGCTTGGGGCTTTCAAAAGCACCCTCTGGATTTTTTTTTTCACAGTTTCAACATTTTATTTCAATTCCAGTTAGTTAACATACAGTATAATTGAGTGATTCATCACTTACATGCAATGAACGCCCAGTGTTTATCACAAGTACCCTCCTTAATCCCCATCACCCATTCAAACCCTGCCCCACAGCATCTCTCAGTTAAGGGTCTGTTTTATGGAAACCCACAAACATATCTGATTTGGTAAGACAAGTTAAATTACATTTATCCATGTGATTCTGGAAAAACAACATTAGCACAGAACTAGCTACCCCTGTAAGAATACCTTAATAATGAAAGAAGTTTTATTTTACAAGGTATTCCCCTTAGCCATCCAGCAAGTTAACATTATAAAAGTAGCGTAAGTCACGTAATTTGCTTAGGACAGGATATCTCAACCTCAGCAATACTGCCATTTTGGACCAGATCATTTTCTGTTGCGGGGGCTGCTCTCTGCATTGTAGGATGTTTATTTAGCAGTATCTCTGTCTTTACCCACTAGATTCAAGTAGTACTCCCACCCCAGATGTGATAATCAAAAATGTCTCCAGACATTACAAAATGTTCCCTGGGCTCAGTATCACCCAAGGTTCGGAACTACCTGGCTTAGAAATGAAATGACCTTCTTATAACGGTTTTGTATTAACGCTTAAAAACAATTTCTTTTTTAAACTTGGAAATTCAATAGTAAAACAATACTGTATTTCAAACAATCAAAAACTTAAATGGTGATGGGGATTAGGGAGGGCACTTGTGATGAACACAGGGTGTTGTATGTTAAGTGATGAATCACTAACTTCTACTCCTAAAACTAATATTACACCGAATGTTCTGTATGGAATTTACATATTTACACTGTATATATGGACTTTAAATAAAAACTTGAAAATAAGGGGGGGTGAAAACTATAAAATAAAATCTCATCATAAAACCCATCATGCCTGCCCAGAGAAATCCCCCTTTTTCTTGAATAAATGCTCTCCACATTCCAAAATACGTATTAAAAATACAGCTGTTATGATGGAGTAAGCTCATATCAGACCGCTTTTCCTAAAAAAATAGATTTAAACTCTGAAAAAATATAAAAAACAACTTTTGCCAGCAGTCACTGGAGAGTGAAGGGAGGAAAAAAAAAAAAAAACAGGCAGATTAGGAAGGAGACTCAAAATTCAGTGGAAAGGAACAATACAAGGTTATAATCCAAAACTGCTCCACATACTAAAAGAGAAAAGAGGGGGGAAAAAAGGAAACTGTGACCCATTCTCAAAAGAAAAACCCACAATGCACACCAAGCCATAGACTATTTTGATGTTGGAATTGGCAGAAAAGAATTTTAAAAGAGGACTTAGAACTATCCTTAATGAGGTAAGAGAAAATATGCTCACAGTGAAGGAGAAGATAGCAATTATCTTACCAGAGAAATAAAAACTATTTAAAGAAACAAACAAAAAAGAACAAGATGGAAGTCTTAAAATACTTCTAAAACCTTAAAAAGGCAATTTCTGAAAAGAATAATTCGTTGGATGAATGAATTTAAGCCCTAAAAACACGATGCGGACGAGAGAGGGGGAAATCAGTAAATTCAAGACAGAACAGTCGGAATTATCTAAAGAACAGATACATAAAAGTATGAGGAAAAAAAAATAACAGAGTCTCAAGGACTTCAGGCACTATACCAATCTATCTGACATCACAGAGAGAGGAAAGACTGAAAGGGACAAAGAAAGCACTTGACCAAAGAAATAATGGTCAGAATGTTTCCTACTTTGTTAAAAGACACAAATTTACAAATCCAAGAAGCTCAGTGAACTCCAAGCAGGATAAACATGAAGAAAACAATGCGAGGGACATCATAGTTAAACTGTTGTAAGTCACACATAAGGAGAAATCATCAAAGTTCCCAGAGAAAAACCACATATTACATTACATACAGAGGGGCAATGATTTAAATGACTGCTGATGTTCACCAGAAAATACGGAGGTCAGGAAATAGAAGAAAACCCTTGGAAAGCAGAACAAAAAAGAAAACAAATACCAAACAGGGAATTCTATACACACCCCAAATATCCTTCAAATATGAAGGCAAAATAAATACATTTCAGATAAAAGAAAATTATGAATTAATTAAAGTTAATTAAAATTAAAAGAAATTCATTTCTAGAAGAACTGCATCCTCAGTCAACAATAAAAGTTTTTCAGGATGAAGGGAAATGTTAACAAGTGGATACTTGGATCTTTTTTTTTTTTTTTAATTTTTTAAAATATTTATTTTTGAGATGGAGGCAGAGTGAGAGTGGGGGAGGGGCAGAGAGAGAGGGAGACACTGAATCTGAAGCAGGCTCCAGGCTCTGAGCTGTCAGCACAGAGCCCGATGCAGGGCTCGAACCCACAAAGGGCGAGATCATGACTTGAGCCGAAGTCGCACACTTAACCGACTGAGCCACCCAGGCGCCCCGATACTTGGATCTTTTCATTTCTAAAATATATATGACTATCTTGGCAAGAAATACGACATATTCTTGTGAGTTTTTAATGTACGTAGATGTAACATACATGACACTTAATAGTATCAAGGAGGGGGAAGGGGTAACTAGACTTACATGGTAGCAAGGCAACTACATTTTATGTAAAGTAGTACAATACTAACCCTAACTACACTAAAATGTTAAGGATATATATTTCATCCCTGGAGAAAGCACTAAAAGCAATATAACGATGAAACGCAGCTAGAAAGTCAATAGATTGACATATACTTCTTAAAATTTTTCAAATAATCTTCAAAAAAGTAGAAAAAAGTATAAGAGGAAGGAAAAAAGGGGACAAATAAAGAATAGATAATAAAATTATAGTTCTAAACTCAAAAATAATAAAAATTATGACATTAAATGCTACCAGGTTACACAACAATGAAAAGACAAAGATCATCAGAATAGATTCTTCGAATTATATGCCATCTGAAAACAAGCAGGGGGGATAGAGTAGGAAAATGAAATGAGTAAAGGGAGGGAAAACATCTCAATCCAATAGCACAGTGGGGGTAAAGCAGAAAAGAAGGACAAATAGAAAACACATGGGGCAATAGAAATAAATCTAATTATTAGTAATGATAACTATTAACAGATTAACCCTCCAGTTAAAGTACCCAAATCGCCAAACTAGATGAAGAAAAAAAGATTTCCCACCATATACTGCTATAAAAGAGCATGCCTCAAACATAACTGACTGAAAAAGAGAAATACCTGGAAAATACTAACCGAACACAATCTATCCACACCATACAAAACAGAGTTTAAGACAAAAGAGTTACTAGCAATGAAGACAGCTACTATATAATGACAAATAGTTCAAATCACCTGGAAGATACAACAATTTCAAACTCTAAGTACTCAAAAATTCTGAACTTATATGCAGCAAGTAATTAGTTCAAAATTAAAGCAGACACAGAATTAAGAAACCCATTATTGTGTTAGAAATTTTTAATATATCTTGTTCAGTAACTGATAGATCCAGCAATTAAAAATTCAGTAATGATACATAAAATTTGTATAGCATAATAAATTAGCTTGATCTAAGGGACATGTAAAATACACATGCGATGCATGCAGCTACAATTCGGGCGAACGTATTCTTTTCAAGTATACACAGAATATCTCTGTAAACTGATCACATACGAGGCCATAAGGTTGGCCTCAACAAACGTCAAAGGATTAGTATCATATTCTTGGACCATAAAGCAAATGGATTAAAAAAAAATAAAATCATGAAGGAAATTACAAAATGTTTCAAATTTAATGATAACAAGACGCTACATAACAAATTTTGTGGAATGTAGGTAAACAGGTACATAGAGTTTATACCCTTAGATGCTTCACATTAGAAAAACTAAAAATTATTAAACTAACCATTTAAAGAGTTAGAAAGAAAAACAATAAATCCAAAAAAAGCCAAAAAGAAAATAAAAAACGGAAATTACTAAAATAGAAAACAAATACCTAGCTAAGATTAAGAAAGCCAAAAGATAAGTTTTTTTGAATAAATGAAAGCAAGAAACCTCTAGCAAAAAGCTGTTAGAAGAAAACAGACACAATTTTTTTGGATGAAAACAAGGACACATCTGCAGATGCTACTGAGATTTAACAGAAAATACAAGATCTTAAGAATAATGTTATGCTAAAAGCTTTAGAAACAAAGATTAAATGGAAAAATTCATTACAAAATAACACTTTCACAAAAGACCCCGAATAGCCAAAGCAATCCTGAGAAAGAGTAAAGGCAGAAGCATTTCACTTCCTGATTGCAAACTATACTACAAGGCTATAGTAATCAAAACAATATGGTACTAGCATAAAAAGCAACACAAAGACCAAGAGAATAAAAATGGGAGCCCAGAAATAAACGTATGTATATATGGTCAACTAATACTTGACAAGAGCCAAGAATACTCAACGGCAAAAGTAGTCTCTTCAATAAGTGGTGGTGGGGAAACTGGAAAACCACATGCAGAAGAATGAAACCGCATCCCTATCTTACACCCCCTCACATAAGTGAACTTGAAATAAATCAGACTTAAGTTTGAGACCCGAAACTGTAAAACTCCCAGAAGAAAACACAGGAAAAGTCCCTTGGCATTGGCCGTGGTAATGATTCATGAACAGGACAAGAGAAGCACAAGCTACAAAAGCAAAAATAAATAAATGAGACTACAACAAACTAAAATGCTCCTGCCCACCAAAAGAGTCAATCAATAAAAAGGCAACCGACAGAATGGGAGAAAACACTTGCAAATAATACCAAATAATACCAAGGTATACCAAATATACCAAATAATACCAAGGAGTTAATATCCAAAATACGTAAGATTTCATACAACTCGACAGCAAAGAAATTAACACATGATTTAAAAATGGGCAGAAGAACTGAACAGTTTTCAAAATACATACAAATGGCCAACAGATGATATGAAAAGGTGTTCAACATCAATAATTATCAGAGAAATGCAAACTCACACCCAAGGGACCTATGGAACACCACGGCAAATCAACATGCACACTGTGGGAGTCTCAGAAGAAGAGAGAGAGAAAGAGACAGAATGTCTGAAGAACTACGGGGTGAAACCTTCCCAAATTTGATGAAAGCAATGAACATAAATGTCCAAGATGCTCAACAAACACCAAGTAAGGTGAAGTAAAAGAGACCCCCACACCAACACATTAGAATCAAACTTTCAAAAGACAAAGAACCTTGAAAGCAGCAAGAGAGAACCAACTTGTCACATACAAGGGATCCTCAATAAAGACATAGGCAGATTTCTCATCAAAAACTTTGGAGGTCAGGAGACAGTGGGCCAATGTATTCAAAGTGCTAAAAGAAAACTAATATGAGCCAAGAATCCTATATCTGAAAAAATGTCTTTCAGAAGTAAGGGAGAAAGTAAGATAGTCCCAGATAAAGAAAAACCGAGGGAGTTTGTTTCCATTAGATCTGTCCTAAAAGAAACACCCAAGGGACCACCTGCAGGGTGAAATCAAAGGACACCAGACAGTAACCTGCAAGCACAGGAAGAAATAAAGATCTCGATAAAGGTAAATACATTGGCAATTATAAAAGCTAGTATTAGCGTAACAACAGTTTGTAATACTACTTTGTTTTTTACATGCTTTAAGAGACTAACACGTTTTTTAAAAAAACAATTAGCCTAAAAGCTAGTATTACTGTAACTCTGGTTGGTAACTCTACATTTTTGTTTTCCACATAATTTAGGAAACCAGTGCATTTAGAACACTTAACTAGTTTATGCTTTAGGGTGTACAATGTATAAAGATGTAATTTTGTAATACCAAGAACTGAAAGGGGTGGGGTAGAGCTATAAAGAAGAGGGTTTTTTTATGTTGTTGAAGTTAAGCTATTATAAATTCAAACTAGATCACTAAAATTTGTGATGTTAAATGTAATTCTTGTGGTGAACACAAAGAAAATAGCTATAATATGTGCAAAAAGAAATGAAAAAGGAACATTTCACTACAAAAATCAACTATACACAAGACAATATTAATGCAGGAAATAAGGTAAAAAAAAAAACCTATAAAAAACAAATAGCAAAATGATGGAAATAAGTTCCTCTTTATCAATAATTACTTTAAGTGTAAATTGATTAAACTCTCCAATCAAAAGACAGAAATTTGAAGAATGGATAAACACATGATCCAACTATATATTGTCTATAAGAGACTCACTTTAGCTCCAAAGGCATAGAAATTTAAAGTGAAAGGTCAGAAATAGATATCCAAAGCAAATAATAAGCAAAGGAGAGCAGTGATGGCTATACTAACATCAGACAAAAGAGACTTTAAATCAAAAAAGATTACAAGAGACAAAGAACATTTATATGTTAATGAAAGGTTCAATGCAACACGAAGATGTAACCATTTTAAACATTTACATACTAATAACACATCAGCAAAATATATGAAGCAAAAACAGAGAGTTGAAGAGAAAAAAAATAGTTCCACAAACACCAGTTGGAGACTTCAATCCCCCACTCTCAATAATGGATAGAACCAGACAGAAGTAAGCAGATGGAGGACTTAAACACAATAAAACAACTAGATACAACAACAAACACAAAACACTCTGCCCAGCACCCGTATACACGTTCTACTCAAGTTTACATGGAATATTTTCAGAATAGAGCATATGTTATGCCACAAACTCTCAATAGATTTAAAAAAACAGATACCATATGTAATATCTTCTCTGACCGAAACAGGATGAAATTATCAAAAAACAGAAGTAAAACTGGAAAACTCACCAACGTGTGGGAATTACATAATACACTTTAAACCACCAATGAATCAAAGAAGAAATCACAATAAAATTGGAAAATTCTTAGAAGCAAATGAAAACAAAAACACAGCATTTTAGAATCTAGGGGAGGCAGTGAAAGCAGTATTAAGAGGGAAATTTATAGCTATAAATGCTTACATTGAAAAACAAAAGAGATCTCAAAGCAACAACCTATCTTTACCATTTAAGGGACTAGAAAAAGGAGAACAAACTAAACCCAGAGCTAGCAGAAGGAAGAAAATAAGATTAGATCAGAGATTAACAAAATACAAAATAAACAACAGAGAAAAGCAATGAAATCAAAAGTTGGATTTTTGAAATGATCAACAAAATTGAGAAAACTTTAGCTAGATGGACTAAGAAAAAGAGAGGTGACTCAACATTACTAAAATTAGAAATGAAAGTAGGAACATCACTACTAATTCTACCAAAATAAAAAGGATTATAAGAGTACTATGAGCAAAAAGGAAACCCAAAATATGGGAGAAAATACTTGAAAATCATATATCTGACAATGCATTAATATACAGAATATATAAAGAACTCCTAAAACAACAGCAAAACACCCCAAACAACCTAATTAAAAAGTAGGCAAAGGACTTGAATAGACATATCTGCAAAGAAGATATACAAATGGCCAATAAACACATGGAAAGATACTCAACATTACTAATCATTAGGAAAATGCAAATCTAAATTACAATGAGATACCATTTCACACCCATTAAAATGGCTTCTATCAGGAAAACAGAAAATAAATGTTAGCAAAGATATGGAGAAACTGGAAATCTTGTGCATTGTTGGTGGGAATGCAAAATCATTCAGCCACTGTGGAAAACCTTATGGTGGTTCCTCAAAAAATTAAGAGCAGAATTACCATATAACCTAGCAATTCCACGTCTGGATATATCCCCAAAAGAACTGAAGGCAGGGTCTCAAAGAGATATTTTTACACCCAGGTTCATAGCAGCGATATTCTCAATACTCAATACCTAAAACACAGCAGCAACTCAAGGGTCCATCAATAGATAAACATATAAACAAATGTGGTATACACATATAATGGAATATTATGTAGTCTTAAAAATGAAGGGAATTCTGGGGCCACTGGGTGGCTCAGTTGGTTAAACATCCAACTCTTCCTTTCAGTTCAGGTCATGATCTCATGGTTCATGAGACTGAGCCCCCCACGTTGGGCTCTGCTCTGACAGTGCAGAGCCTGCTTGGGATTTTCTCTCTCCCTCTCTCTCTGTCTCTCCCCTTCTCTCTCAAAATAAAGACACTTAAAAAAATCAGTTTAAAAAAAAATACAGGGAATTCTGACACATGTTACAACATGGATCAACCTTGAGGACTTTTTGCTAAGGGAAATAAGCCAGTCATAAAAAGGCAAGCACTGCATGATTCCACTTACATGAGGTACTCAGAGGAGTTAAAAGCATAGAGGCAGAAATTAGAAGAGTGGTTGCCAGAGGCTGGGGGTGGGGTTTGGCGAGTTACTGTTTAATGGGTATAGAGTTTCAATTTTACAAGATGAAAACTGTTACAAAGATGAATGGTAGTGATGGCTCCATAAAAATGTGAATTTAGTTAATGCCACTGAACTGTATAGTTATAAATGGTTATGATGGTATATGTTATGTGCATGTTACCACTATAAAAAAAATTTTAATTTAAATACATGTAATTTTTAAAATTTGTTTCAAATATTCTAAACATGCAATTTTTTTTTTAAATTTTAAAACATGCACAGATTAGCAAACTGGACCTAGCAACGTATGAATCATGATGAAGTTGGATTTATATCAGAAATGTGAGGGCTGGGGCATCTGGGTGGCTCAATCGGTTAAGTGGCCAACTCTTGAATTTTAGCTCAGGTCATGATCTCACGGTTCGGGAGTTCAAGCCCCACATCGGGCCCTGTGCTCTCGGTGTGGAACCTGCTTGGGATTCTCTCTCCTCCTCTCTCTCTCTCTGCCCCTCCCCTGCTCTCTCTCTCTCTCTGTCAAAAAATAAAAATTAAATTAAAAAAAAATGTGAGGGCTTATTTACTATTAGGAAATTGGATTAAAAGACAAGAAATACGGGGTTATGTAAATAGACAGAAAAGTTTGATAAACTTCAACATCCATTCATGATAAAACTCTTGGCAAACCGGGAGCAGTAGATAACTTTTCAACCCTGATAAATGATGGCCGCCACAATAATATCCAATGGCAAAGATCATACTTAATAGATCAAGAGCAAGATCAAGATGGCTGATACCACCTCCACTTCTATTCAATGTGCATTTAAAAGTTCATAGAGCTAAGACAATAAGAAACCATATTTTAAAAATAAAACATACAAGGATTAGAAAGAAAAGTTAAACTATTAGTATTTGCAGATGATAATGACTAGTTACTAAAAAAGTAATCTATGGATACACTGAGAATAAAAGATTTTAAGGGCCCCTGGGTGGTTCGGTTAGTTGAGTATCCAACTTTGGCTCAGATCGTGACCTCGCGGTCAGAGGGTTTGAGTCCCGCGTCAGGCTCTGCGCTGACAGCTCAGAGCCTGGAGCCTGCTTCAGATTCTGTGTCTTCCTCTCTCTCTGCCCCTCCCCTACTCATGCTCACTTTCTCTCTCTCTCAAAAATAAATAAATATTTAAAAAATAATTTAAAACAAGATTTTAAAAACACTGTCTGCAACAAGACTCAGCCCACAAAAGTCAACTGAGATAACACTTAACACCCACTAGGCTGGCTAGAATCAAAAACTCAGATAATAATAAATGTTGGCAAGGGTGTGAAGAAATCAGAACCTTTGTACAATGCTGGTAGGAATCCAAAATGGTGCAGCCGCTTTGGAAAACAGTCTGACAGTTCCACAAATGCTTAAACCCAGTTATCAAGTGACCCAGCAGCTCCACTCCTAGGTATATACCCAGAAAAAGGAAAGCATACGTCCACACAAAAACTTGTACACAAATGTGATAGCAGCATTATGTACAGCAAAAGATGGAAGGAGCTCAAGTGTCCTTCAACAAATGAATAAACGAAATGGGGTACATCCATACTATGGCATATTATCTGGGCATAAAAAGGAATAAAATAAGGATATACGTGCTACACCATGGATGAACCTTGAGAACATCCTGCTACACGAAGGAACCAGTCACAAAAGACCACACGTTAAGTGATTCTATTTATATGAAACGTGCAGAATGGACAAACATCCAGAGACAGAGAGTGGATTAGTGGTTGGTTAGGACTAAGGAGGAGGAAGAGATAGGACAGTAATAGCTAAAAGGTACAGGGTTTCTTTGTGAGGTGATGAAAATGTTCTACAACTGGCCATAGTGATGACTGCACGTATCTGTAAATATACTAAAATACACTGAATGCAACAGCTTAAATGAGGGAGATATATGGTATGTGAATTAGGTTTCAATACAACTGTTCTCTAAGAGTCGACTGTATTTCTATAGATCACAGAAAATTGTTAGAAAACATGTTTTACTTTACAACGTATCAGAATGCATGCAAGAAATGGAGAAATGTATAAAATTTTACTAAAAAGAGATTAAATGAAAGGTAATGCAATGTTCATGTATTAGAAATTTCAGTATAATAAAAATGTCTCCTCAAATTACTCTACAGGTTGACTACAGTTCCAACCAAAATCCCAATGGAACTCTCCTGTAATGTCGGAGAAGCCGACTGTTAAATTTACAACGAAGAGGCAAAGGCCAACAACAGCCAAGAACAAACGGGGAAGTGTACTCTCCAGCTATAAAGCTTCTTGTAAAGCTATGATAATGAAGGCCTAGAGGTCTCAGTGTAAGGAAAGAGTAGAGCCCAGGAAGAGGTCCATATATACCCGTGTTGAAACTTGATTTACACGCAGCAAGCACGGTAGATCAAATTGGGTATGTGTCCCTCATCTCCTACACAAAATTAAATCTAGATGGGTTGTAGACTTAAACGTGTCTATTAACCTTTTTGAAGACAATGTGGAACGGCAGGAAAATTCAGAAGAGCAATGAGGCAAGACTAGTGCTCCTATTAAAACATACTATAAAGAATCGTTAAAAACAGTGTGGTACTGAAGCATGAGCAGGCAGAAGGGAAAGTCCAGAAATATGCCAAAGTATATATGGGAATTGAGTATGGTAAAAGTGGCATCTCAAAGGAGCAGGAAAAAGGTGAACTTTTCATCAAAGATGTCGGGACAACTGGGCAGCTATCTGGGGAGGGGGACCTAAACTAGATCCATATATCACATTATATATCACATAAAATAAAAATGGATCAAAGATATATATACAATAAAACCACAAGAGCAACGTAAGAGAACATGGGGAAATGCCTATATAACCTTGGAGTAACTCATAATTCAACTACATAAAAATTTTAAAATTCTGCACGGCTAAAAACACCTAAAGCAAAGTCAAAAGACATGACACTAAGTGAAACAAGCCATTTACAAAGGACCAAATACTAGAAGATTCCACTTGTATGAAGCATCTAGAATAGGCAAATTCATAAAGACAGAAAGTAGAGAACAGAAGTTACCAGAGGCTGAGGGAAGGGAGGAAAGGGGAGTTATTTCATAATGCATATAGAGTTTCTGTTTGAGATGATGAAAAAAGTCTGGAAATAGATAGAGGTGATGGTTTCACATCACAGTAAATGTATGTAATGTCACTGAATTGTACACTGACAAATGGTTAAAATGGTAAATATTGTTACATTTATCTTACCATAATTTTCAAAAATGAGGACAACCAGATAAAAAAGGACGAGTTACAAATGAGAGTTGGCAAGTAGGAAACATTTACACACCATATCATAAAACAGTTGGCTTTCCTAACACATAAAAAAGAAACTGGTAAGAAAAAAGGCCAATAATCCAATTAAAAAAAATAAACAAGGTATGAATATACAGGTCACAGAAAGAAATACACAAATTGCCCTTAATCATAGGAAAAGATGCTTAACCTCATTCAAAACCTCATTCAAAATGGAAATTAAAACTATACTGAAATAGATTTTTCACCTCTCAGACTGGGAGAAAATTCAACAACATACTCTCATGCAAAGTCCATAAAAAAAAGTCACTCTCATATTCTGCTGGTAACTGTTATATACACTGCTTAAGGCAATGTAGTAATATCTAGAACAATACAAGTTCATGGATCTTTTCACCAAATGACCCCACTTCTCGGAATTTATCCTATAGATTTGCTAGCGCATGTGGGATACTATTACTTTGTGATAGTAAAAAGTTAGAAACAATCCAAATATATGTTGGTAGGAATCTGGTTAAATAAATGCAGTGGAAAAGTATACCAACAGCTCCAAGATATAGATTTAAGAGAATAAGACAAGGTGCAGAATAGTATAAATTGTATGTTTTTTATTTAAAAAGGGAAGGGAGAATATGTGCTTATACTGTATAAAGAAGTTCTGGAAAGATATACAAGAAACTAATAAAAATAGTTAGCAGTGGGAGGCAAGGGATGGAATGAGGAGGTCCCGGAAGTGGAGGAGATAAGAATGGAAATGAGATGTTCTACTGCGCTTTTTTTGTTATTTTGATTTGAGATATGTAAATATTTTTCTTATTAGAAGTTATTTTAGTAACTTCATAAGGGTTTCCAATTCAAGGGTATATGCATTAGTCAAATGACACAACATGTATTTTGTTACGTGTCTGTCTTAACTCAAAAGGAAAAAAAAAAACCCTAAACTTCTCTCTGGTTAATTATATGTGTGCTGGTGTCTGCGACGTACTCTGAAATGCATACAGAAATAACATGGGTTAGTGAACAGATACAGGAATGGATACCTGAAAAAGCAAGCACAGTAAAAATGTTCCTTGTAGAGTCTAGGTAGGTGGTAGGTATAGGATTTACCCTAAAATTCAAGAAAAGCCGAGTTTGTCGGACTTTTACAAAGCAAAATCGAAACCAAGCCCTTATCTGAACCCCATACCTCCACTTAATGTACTCTTGCTATAAAGCTAAAAGCCAAAGTAGAAAGCATTTCGTAACTCAGCAAAACAAGCATTTATCACTTGCCAAGCCAACAAGGAACAGGAGAAGGGCAAACCGTGCAGGCTAGAAGGAATCCTAAGGATCATCTAGTAATAGCCCCTTCATTTTTACAAAAAAAAAAAAAAGGTACTGAGGACCTGAAATGACCTGTGGGAAACTCCAAAGCGTTCTGCATCAAAATGAGGAAGAAGGGAAAAAAAATACCGGGAGCGGAAAAATCATCTTGTTTGGTTATGATCCTTGCTTTAGTGAAATTCAGCTTTTATAGAATTAGAGACAAAACCCATTTCCATGGAAACAATATTCCCAAGTATCCATCTGAGGCTGAGAAGGATGCTTTCCTATGCAAGTCTTCACATCCAAAGTGTATACACAAAGGGTGAGGAGGGACCGAAAAGAGCAGAGCCTTTCAATCAGACAGGTCTGGATTTGAATTCTGGCTCTACCACCTACTTGATCCTAGCCAACCTCAGCACTAGCTAAGCCCCAGTTTTTATCGGCAAAACAGGCAATAATTAAGACCTTAAAATTGGGGGGACGCCTGGGTGACTCAGTCGGTGAAGCCTCCAACTTCGGCTCAGGGCATGATCTCGCGGTTCGTGAGTTCAAGCTCCGTATCGGGCTCTGTGCTGACAGCTCGGAGCCTGGAGCCTGCTTCGGATTCTGTGTCTCCCTCTCTCTCTGTCTCTCTCTCTCTCTCAAAAATAAATAAATTATTTTTTTAAGTTAAAAAAATAAAAAGACCTTATAAACTTGTCAAGAATGTGAAGAAGTATAAGTCATCTAATTCATGGATGCATACATTGGTGGCTACTGAATGTAGGCTTTCTGACATTTATTCATGGCTGCATAATGATCAATTAAAAGCACCACCTATGAATGCCTCTGTCAGTTTCATGATTAACATACTATCAGCCAACTAGCCTGTAACTGGAACTCTGCTAAGGTGGGGGGGTGGGGAGATGCTGTTGATTTTTGCCATCAATGGGAATTTATCAATTAGTTGACAGCGGCCATTAGGTGCTACTTGTTTACAGGAAATAAAAGGCGGCTTCATGTTTTTTTGTTTTGTTTTGTTTTGTTTTGTTTTGTTTTGTTTTGTTTTGTTTTCTTAAGGTGTAAAGTTGGGTGATCTGACTCGAGAGTCATGAATCCTGATCAATTACAGCAGCTCAAAACTGGAAGAAATCTCAAAGGGCACGCAGGAAGAATCCTCTCCACAGTATATTATGTCACATGACGTGACCAACTTCTGCTTACAGGCTTCTAGTTTAAACCAGGCTCTTACTCAAACAGGTAGCAGGTGATTTATTTTCTAACCCTTCCACTGATCAGAAAGGGCTTTTTCCCCCACTTAGAATCAACAGGTAATGAAAAGTTAACGATAATGTATAAATGCCACCCCCACGCTCATATGCTTTTGGAAATAAAAAGTCTGTAAGTATTATTCTCATTGGGAGATAAGATAGGATATTCTATTTGATAACAATTCCATAGGACAAGAAGTCAAGTTCCAAAAATGCATCTTGAAGCTTGTATTTACATAATAAAACACATCTTAGGAACCCTGCCTTATTAATACATAAAAACACAAAGAAAACATACCTGGGATGATATCATTGATATGCAAGAGAATTGTACTTTCAACACTTGCAAAACTACAAAGTTGCACCCCATCAAATCTTCCATCCCAGTTGCCAATAGGATTATCCTAGAAATTAAGCAATACAGTTTTAAAACCTGTCTCAATAAAACATGAATACAAAAATCTGTATTTTCCAGAAAAGGATCTTCCACAAGATTTTACGCTGGCAAACTTTAACTATTTTTCCTAAAAGAAAAAAAGAACATATCAGAAACAACTGCCACACTAATAAAGCTTTTGGTGTGTTTTTGCTTATTTGTTTTTTGGTTTTGTGTTGGTAAAAATGAGATCCAAGAATAATCAAGGTACAGTAAGCCCATAGACAAGCAAGGAATTGAAAGGATTCCTCCTACTTTACTGGACAACAAATGCTAGTCTACATAACACCCATCTGCGTAGGAAGATTCATTAATAATACATTGTTTCACCCAGAAATCGGCCCCTAATTAAGCTTACCTTGTTCTAATTACTTTTACATTCCCTGAGCACTTAAATATTCTATTTGAACCCCTGTGTGCATTTCTGTACACAGAAGATCTATTTTTTATTGTTCTTTTGACATCTTATGGATATGTAAGAGTTCCCTCCAAAATAGACTTCTATATTTAATTATTTTATATTCCAACATAGCACCAAGGAGTATAGTGCTGTTCATGGAGTCGGATTAAGAGACAAGCCAGTCAGACAACTGCCCTGAGCACCAATGTGTACGACATGTTGCCGTTGGAAATAGATGAGGAATACTGTGTTTGCCAGAACTTTCCTTTCCAGGAGCACACTAGAGGGGTTTGGAATGCACACTCGCACAGGCCAACTAAAGGACAGACAGAGGTGGGGAAAAGCCAGTGGGGCAAAACTCTAGGCAGCCTGCCAAGAGGATCCTCAGACCGCCATCCATATTAGCAAAATATTATAAAGAGAATGGGGGGGGCGGGGGGAATCTTTTCAAGATAAAGAAAAACAAGATATCATGGAACATCTCTGGATGGGGCTTTCTTTTTTCCTGTTTATTGGTCAGCTATCACAGAGCAAATTTAAGGATTGAAACATTACTCCAGTTTATTCAAACTGGAAAAAGAGTAAATGTAACTCCATATCTAGACTCCTGTCCCACGTCAATGTTCCTCTACCAAAGATAAATTAGAAGATGTTTTTTACGTTACCCTTTTAAATATTCAAAGTGCTCAATTTGTACCTAAACTGGTCATGAAACTAATAGATACACCCACAAAGATAATCTATTCCAAAAGTTTCTTACCATGTCCACACCGACAAAATATCCTAAGCTTTCTTTCCCAGGCAAGACGTCGCAGAATATAACTGTGCCGGACTCTGTGGTTTCTCCAAGCTTCAAAGAAACTCTGGAGTTTATCTCCAGGGGCGGAAGTTCCATCTGCACGGTGTCCCCTGGACCTGCATAATCACTTTCCAATCCATTGTCATCATCTTCCAGGATTTCTAGCTTGTCCAACGCAACAAACACTCCACAGTCTTCATCACACTGGAAAAGCTGTTTCCCTTGATATATCCCATCAGTAAAACCTTGGCCACGGCCTTCTTCCTAGTTTTCAAGTGAGAGGGGGGGGAAAAAAATGACTGATAAGGTAGAGAAGAAATGAAGTAAGATGATCCATAAGAAACAAAGATCCACTCCGGGGATTTCGGAGAAATCACTGGGAAAATTCCGAATGACAGAGATAAGAAATATAATTATTAGCAGTTGCTGGTGAATTTCGAGTGTCTAAAAAAAAGGAAAAAAGAAGCTGTATCTGATGCTGAAATATAATTAATTAATTAATTAATTAATCAAAAGTCATAATTCCACTGTGAGAGAGCCGGGCTAGATTCTACAATCTCAATACGAACAATAACTTTGTCATAAAAAGAAAAATTTACTTTGAAACCACGATAACGTTAGCTCCATTTACTGAGTACTTACTATGTGCCAGCCACCACACCGACTCTTGAATCAATGTATCACAAAAAAACGCTTCAAGCTGTGTGCTGGTTTCATTATTTTACAGATGAGGAAGCAGCTTTAGGAGAAGTAGCTTTGGGTAAGTAACCTGGCAGCCCAAATAGTAAATAGTATAGCTGGGATTCAGATCTCTTATTTGGTTTACAACTGGCTGCTTTAGAAACTTTTTGATCATGAAATTCTATATGCAAGAATGTAAAAAATGTAACTGACATTTAAGCTCTTGAGAACATTAACTTTGGAAATGAATCACGGAGTTGTTGGTTCTCCCTTCAGGAGAAAGAAGTTCCTGGGTCATTTTCACATATATTATCAGGGACAACTATAAGCCATTTTAAATTGCCGCACCTTATTTTTTGAAAATCTTATATCTAAGTTTCATGAACTTAATAGCACACCCTAAGAAAAACTGAAAGACCTACAGTTACTACGGTCACAAGATAATTCATAATTTTGTGAGGTGATTAATTCAATTATAATTGGCAGAGTTCACTTTTAGCACAGACAATGTTAAAATTTCTAATATTGGAAACCCTTCAACAATTACATGATCTGTGTGTATTTCCTACTACATTAGGTAGTTTTTAAAAAGTTTTCAATGCATCATCTTTACGTTATCTCAATTTATCATTAAAAAGTAAATCCTAAGAACTGTGAATATTAAAAACTATGGGAGACTTCTGGAAAAACTGTTGTATTTAATTTAAAGGGGTAAAAAAAAAAAACAAACAAACATGTGTGCATACAAATATACACAGAAAGAAACACACACACGCACAAGCTCACTAAAAAGGTTTATCAAACTTACCAGTAGTTCTACTCCAAAGAATATTCCCGATACTGTTCTCTCTGCTAATAAGGGTCCTCTGAAGCGCACAACTCCAGGAAATTTTTCTTCCCCGGATCTCAGCTGTACTTTCACAGGGCAGCCCACATCTATCTGGAGGCCTTTACTCAGTCTGTTTCTGTTTTTAAACAGGCTGAACCTCTCTTCACAATTGGTAATTGCCAAAAGCAACTCTGTGAATTTTTCATTTATTTCTACAACATCCTTTTCATCAACAAAGAGAACTGCGTGTGGTTGCTCTAGGATTTTTAATCCAATCTGATTTTTCTTGCCTTTTGCAGACGGAATCCTCGAGTGCCCCACAGAACGATCTTGGATATACTGTCCTATACTCCCCTTTGGTACTTTAAGGAGCTTTTGCGTTTGTTTGTCTGTAACACTGCATTCTTGAAGAAGCAAATAAAAAATCCGCTCTTCCCAGTAGGGTGAAGTAACTTTTTCTTGGCTCCATAAGCCTGAACTCATGGTGACATTAACTCCGAAATATTAACTCAAAAAAAAGGGAACTACTAAGTTTGTAGGAAAACCACAAAAGATAAATTCACTGGCAGTCCCAAAGCACGTTTTTAGCAATTTGGTGTCCATGCTGTAACAAGACAGCAAAGCAAAATGCCTGGAGGACAAGCAAAAAGAAACTTTACACTTTATTCTACATGAGCTAAAATCAAGGTTAAAGACTTAAGATCTCATTTGATTAGTAAAAGCACACACATAAATGAAATACTTCCAAAATTACCTAAAAAGGCTAAAACACATGCATCACTTGTACCTACTGTAACGTTGCATCTTTAATTAAGGAGATCCAATTGTAAAGTAGCTTCAAACACAATACAATAATGTTTGTTTCCATGGCAATGCAATGTATAAAATCAAATTCTAGTAAAAGATAACATTCTATACAGATTTAAACATATATATGCATTTTTAAGCTTTAAAAAGTAGCGTTTTTAATAGATCAGGCCTAACCTAAATGAGTAAGTTGCTGCATTTCAGCAAGACAGACATCAAAGAGGCTATTATTTCTGTACACGTGGTTTAAGTGAAAAGTTACCCATCATAATTATTATGCTGAACATCTTTTATCAAAAAAACATAAATCATATTCTGAAACTGTAACCACGATTCATTTATCTGTGCTCCCTATTTTGATAATGGATCATTTACTTGATCTCTGATTCAGTTTCATTCCTTTCATCGTGTACATTTTGTCCTTAGACAGGCAAATGTTAATCATATTAATCGGAGCCATCATTTAATTTCTCATAATCTCAAATATCAGGTATTGTAAATCTGATGATAGTAAAGATGTTGTAGCCATTAAAACTTGGACTACATAACAAAGAATGTAACTGTAGTACAGTAACAAACACCACAATTTTAACTATGTTATGCTGGAAAGAAAAACATAAAAAGACTATTTCCAGTTTCAAATCTTCACTGAAAATTTTTACAATACCAGTCTTGTACAATTAAAACAGCCTTCGCAACCCTACCTTAACTGGGGGTTAAACACTATGCGATTTCACTAAATCAAATGCAGAATTCATTATTTTAATTAATTATCTTACTGAAAAAAAATAGTCCTTATGTATTCTCTGGGACACGAGTGTGGCTATTTGGTTTCTAAACACAGTTACTTATTCCCTCCTTCTTTGAGGTAGAGTCATCCACCATTCTGAGTAACAGCAACAGTTGACTGGACTATCATATTTATCTAGTTTCCTCTTGGAATTTAAAAATAAATACTCCTAAAAGTAAAGAACCAAATTTTCAGTTTAATAATTTAACTTAATGATTAAATAATTGGTCAAATCTATACAAAGAATGCATCATTAGATAATGAAGTGCTCTCTAATGGTGAGGTTTTTTAAAAGTCTGTCCCACTACAACCCACAACGAGAAATGTAAATTACCCAAGACCAGATAAAGAGTTTGGCATCCCTTTAAACCAATACTCTTGAAATATCTGTGCAACATTTAGTAAAAAGCAGGGGTAGAGCTGGCTTAAAGTGGTTCTCTCTCTGTCTCTCTTTTTTTTTTTTTTTTTCTTTTTCTTATAATGTGTTTGTCTTAATTCCACTTGAGGGCACTGTCTACTTCGGCAGGAATAGAATCAATTTATATTTGCCACTTACATAAGACACCTGTGGAAACCCCTATCTTGGCACCATTATGAGCAAAAACCCCTCATGAAGGCTACTCAAACAGCAACCCAAATCCTTACTTTGGCTGCATTCCTTTAAGGTACCAAAATGAAGTATTTGTTGTTTCTGACTAAAATTCTTCTCAAAGATCAACAGGGAAATAGCCTTTTCTGAATCACTGAGTTATCAATATGAATATAAAGTTGTCACCTGACTCTCAATATACAAAAATGTTTGTTACTTTGTTGAAAGGCTTTGTGAGCTCTTGGGTCTGCTTTCTATAGATTTACAGTCCTTGATTTTCCCTTGCAATCAGCCATTTTCTGTGGTTTCCTGCAATGTGTATTTGGCTCATTTTATGGCCTTGTTGCTTTCCAACTTACTGCTTCTAATCAGTTCTGAGAAGCCAGAGGATGAAATACGTTTGTGTGTTTAAAAAAAAACAAACAACAGTAACTAAAAGAGGTATACATAAATTCTGAACAGCCTTTTAGGAGTAAAGCACAGAGGCTTTACTGCATTGACCTCATTTGGGTTACTCCCGGAAGGAGGAGAGAGTCAAAGAGCAACGTCTAAAAAAGCGTGTTGTTTTGTTCTCCTTATAAATGTATTTAAATATTTCTGGCCAAAATTGCTTTTGAAAGTATGGTAATTCTATTTAGAAAAGGAATGACTTCTTAAAATTCCTAAAAATTACACCTTCAAATATTAAAATTAAGAACGTCCTTGAATCTTAATATTGTATACCCACATTCCTACCCTGTTGGCTCTCTAGATTAATATGTCATGTCATTATTTAAAATAAAACCCACCAGTGGGTCATGAAATATTACCAAGACAAAACTAAATTGCTATACGTAATGCATTAGGACACTATGTCTTAAATGAATTTGATTACAGAAGTGTTTTATGCAAGTCATTTAAGAGACAGTCCACAGTAAAATTTAATATAACTACTTTGGTTTATAAAAAGGTGGAAGGCAATTTAACAACAGTTATTAAGAACTGTATTTTACAGTGAGCACACAAGGAGAGCTTTTCTCTAACCTGAGTTAGCACAAGTGGCAGTGAGTTTAAACTCGATAAAAGCAGGGATCACGTTAGACAACTAGAACGGACAGAACAAAAGTTCATAAAATATTGAAAAAGCATTACCCAAAAATAAAAAGGCGGTGGCCTTTCCTCTTTTGGAAAGTACACATTAAGAAAGAATAGCTTTGCAACTACATTAAACACAGATTCTCTTCATTGCAACTGACAGAGAAAGGTGAATGGGGAACTTGATGACTCTACAACGATACAAGATAGTAAATTTCATGATTGTTAATATCTCCATACACTGGCACTGCAGCAGATATAGGTTAATAAAGAGACTTTCCTCCACCGTAGAAATGAATATTATGACAACATTCTTCTTTCCCTGGGACATGCACAATAGTTAAATTAAGTCTTAAGCACCCAAGCCGTAAAAACTAAAGACTACAACGGGAAAGACATAAAAGACACCGTCGATGAGTTATCAATCAAGGTTTGCTGGTGTGTTGAGTATTTCTGTGCACTCAGCACAGTGTTAGATACTGGGAAATATGGCAGATTTAAGATATGATAACTGCCCTACTTTGTGTTCTCTTACTACCTTTCAGGTCTAATTGGTTTAAAATTGCCTCTAATCGTATACTTCACTGTGAGTGTAAATATATCACAAATGATTCATCTAAATGCCATCGTACTTATTTCAGGCTGGGAAATGGAGTGATTATGAATATCCTGATAATTACTCTAAGTGCTGAATGAAGATTACCAAAGAGGCGGAATGCAATGATGTATTTAACTCTAAACCATATCGAACAGAAGAAGGCCTTTCTTTTAACAACATTCCAGATGAGGGAATGGTTCAGGGTCACAAAGATTTGAAAATGTGTCTGGTTACCTGAGCTTGTTGAGGGTCTGGATTCTGAATAAATGAGAGTCTAATGGCACTAAAATAAAGTCACTAAATCAAGATGAGGGTTGAAAGACACAAATAACTACCAGTTTCCTATCAATGCAATGAAACGCTGGTCAAGAAATACATTTTATAGGAAAATATTAAAGGTCACAATTACCACGTTCTAAAAGACAACATGTGGTACAAATGAACATAATCAACTACATACAATGGACAACGGTTGTCTAGAAAACACAGTGTCTTTTTAATTCCCAAGCTATCAGGTTATACCGTTCAAAGAACCTCACTGAAGAAAACAGAGACAGATCTAATTCAAGAACGTTTCACATCTTCTCAAATGTCCTGACTTGTTCCAGAAACCAAAGGAGACTGTGTAAATCCGAACAAAACTTAACAATACTAAAATACTGCCCCTAATTATGAACGGCAGAGACAGGAAGGTCAGCATGAATACCAAAGTAAGAAGACACACAGGACTTCTTCCAAAAGCTTCTAGATACCTAGAATAATCACCATTTTAAGAAAGGATATCTCTCACTAAAAGAACAAGTTTGTAAGTGTTATACTACTAAACGGCTGGAAAACAGAGATTCCATGAGCAGAAAAGAGAGTCAGTTTTATTTTTCTTCACATACTAACTTGTGACCCAAGCACACAAGGATTCAGTCTGTAAAGCAGGCAGGACTTACAAAGTTAAAAAATGGCCTGTCTCCTGCATCTGTATTTATATGAACAAGGAACCCTGTGGTCGCACTAGAGTTAAACCTGGCCACGACACTTCCAAACTGTGAATTCCCCAAGTCCTGTATCTTCGGATGTCTAGCTCCCGAGCCAGTGCCTGGCATGTCATGGGCATTCCATAGATGTGAAATGAGCAGACGATTTGGTTAACTCAGGTGCAAAAGCGAAAGCCAAAATTCCATTTCCTCATCTTCACTGTTTAAGTAATTAAAAGCCTCTTCCAGGTTAAAAGGGAAACAAACAAACAAAAAGTATACTTTACTACATCTCAGAATGAATGAAGTCATGGTCAGTGTTAACCCCCCTACATTGCTACACGAGAGAAGAAACAAACAAGAAATCTTTCACAATTGCAAAAACAAGTTCTGAGGTTCATCTGAAATTGGTTTCCTAGATCGTCACACCATGTCTGATGCCTGTAAGTGCTGTGTAACCAATCAAAGTACCTTGACAAATTTAGGACCAGAGTGTGGAAATCAGGAACAAAATATTAATCGTTTGAGGAAGAGGGTAATGACTCCTTTGTCTCTTCTTGTGTTAGAGTTACAGACTTCCATAAATCAGGCAAAATTACAGTTTAGGCATGCCAGACCACAAGAAATCACTGCTGCTGCGGGCTCTTTGTGTGTAACAGTGCCTTGGTCTTACCGGCTCTTCGCAAAAGTTACCATCCAGAGGAAGGCTTCTTCAGGGCAATACTGTAACATTTTGCAGCAGAACATGAGAGAATGTTCTGGGTGATATCAACATTCGCAGTACATGAACTTCCACAAGAACCCCCAGCAAATCATTTTCTCCTAATACTGTTCTAGTTCAAATCCACCCACTACCCAGTGGGGAATTGGCAGGCTAGATCCTCAGGGCCATTCAGTCTACTTGGGGCGTGAGGGGGTGGGCAGAAAACCAGCACTTGAATGAACAACCTCCCTCAAGGCCCGGATTTTTCTCCAGCGAGCCAATGACTGCAAAAGGAACAATCTTATTAAGATCTCTATTAGCCCCAGTTCAAAAGCAAGGTAAGGAATGATCCTCAGCCCAGCCGAGGCTACAACTACACAGGGAGACTGGGGAGACGATGGGGGCAGGGATGTTGGGGGCTGAGAGACACTGCAAGGCTTGGTGGCTGGAAGATGACAACCACCCTAAAACATGCAAATGCCACAGGGTGGAATAGAAAAGATGCCAAGTACATGAATAACCGGGCAGCTGACCCAGCTGAGAACCAAATCCAGGAACACGATCTTCTGTCAAGACTTCCCGATTTCCCCCACAGATCGTTAATACGATCGTAAAGAAAAACAAAAAGAAGGAAAAGAATACCTTGTCTCGACAGAGCGCACCTTTCAACTAATGAACTCCAGGTTGTTGTACAAAACCATCCTCACCCTGGAAAGGGGGAAACTGAAAGAAAAAGCAGAACACGCCATTAACGAGGCCAGAACCCCGACTGCTGCTCTTCCTGGACAGGGGCCACCAACACCCCCAAACCGACGGAACGATACGCCCCCCTCGACTCCGAGAGGAGATAATACAGCCCAGGGCTCCCGAAGCCAACAGCGACCGTCGGGAGCCGACCAGAGGCCCGTGCCTCGGTTTCCCCGTCTGTAAATGGGGGAGACCGCAGGCGGAGACGGTTTCCTGCGCGGCTCTCACCCCAAGTCCTCGCTCCCCCGGAGGTCCCGGCGGCGGCGACCAGGCTCCCACGGCTCGGGAGCCCTCTCAGGAAGCCGGGGGGAAGGGTGGGGGAAGCCCCGGGGGTGAGGAAGCCCGGGCTGACGTCAGCGGGCTCAACACCCCGCGGGCCTGGCCGGCTCCGGGCCAGGGCAACTAACGGGCCGGCGCCTAGGGCCCGACGACCGCGGCGGCGGCGGCTGGAGGCGTCCGGAGGCCGGGCAGGGACGCCCGAGGGGACCCAGGCGCCAGCCGCTCGCCGGCTCAACCGCCCGTTCTCTCACTCACCTCGGGCGGCGGGGCGTCGCCCCTTCCCCAGCTCGGCTAGCCCGCGTCCCGGTTCGGCCCCGGCGCCCCACACCCACCGCCTTAATATTTACCTCCAACGCGCGGCCCCGGCGCAGCCGAACCTGCTACCTGGGCCCGCCCCCACCTGCCCCGCCTCCGAGCCGCCCAGGGGGGTGAGAGCGAGCGGGGGCGAGGGGGCAACCGCCGCGCTAACCAATCACAGCCCGAGATGCGTTTCTGTGCACGCGCTGATTGGGCGGCTCAGTGACAGACCTTCCTCCAATGGCTGCCGGCCCGGAGTCGGCTGAAGGGACTTTCCGCTCCGTCAAGCTCGGTCGAGCCAAAGGGAAAGCGGAGGGGAGGGGCAGAGGAGCCGGGGAGGGGGGGGACGGAGAGCTCTGGCTGATTGGGCAAAAGACTGGGTGCCGCGTTACCATTGGCTGACACCCGAGCCGGGGCGGGGCTCTTGTGCTGCTCCCTGCTCCACCTCCCAGGCCGGGGTCTTGGCTCGGGGCTTAGCTGTCAAAACTCCTGCAGGGAGTTTGGGGCCAGGGTGGAGAGCAGTCCAGACGCGAGGTGGGACTAGGATTTCAGGATCCCATGAAAAAGCAAAGCTTTAGAATCAGACCTAAGTTTGAATCCTTTGCTCTTTCAATTAGTAGCCGCGCGACTCGAGAATCTCACCACCATGCTAAGCCTCAATATCCTAATCTGTAAAATGGAGATCATCGTTATGACCTGTCCTACAGAAGCACCGTAGGTGAAGTTCCTGACACATAGCAGGAGCTCAGTCATGTTAAATTTCTTCTCCCTCAGATTGGGCCCGGGACTTCTGCCGTTTCTGAACCTCTGTTGCCACCTATCCCAGTTTGGAGGGACGTCTCCCTAGAGTGGTGAAGAAGGGATTTCCACACGCCGCCTCACTCAGCTCTGCACCCCTGGCCACCAGCCAGGACTTGGGGTGTAGTTAAGGATCTTTCAATTAGAAGGGAGGTTTCTGATTCCCCAAAGTGCTCAAAATATTTAAGGAAGTGCTTTTTATAATCAGTCCCAGAGCCTTGCAGCATACCATGCCTTGCTGCACTGGATACTCCTGTTAATTAATTCCTTCTCCTTTGACATTTTAAGTACCAATTATAGGAGAAGGTGATTAATACTAAGGAAAGGAGGGGGGGTTGTGTTTAATCATGAGAGGGAAAATTTCCCCAGTGGAAAGTGACACTTCTGAAGATCTGGGGAGTTTAAACTAGTAACTACATAAAAGAAGTCACATGAGTGGTTACTAACAGTACCGGTAAACAGGCCACCCATCTCCCTTGCCATAAGCACCCAGGACGAAATGGACATCTGTTGAAATCCTTAGTCCACTCCTGTCTCTCCTTAGTGCATCCTTAGCCTGTGGCCCAAGCCTCATGACCGCACTGCAGTAAAAAGCACTAAAATGGAAATCAACAGGTCTGGCCCATAGTGTGGCCTTAGATGACACTGTTACCTCCCAGATCTAGATTCTCCAGTAAAGTCGTGAGGACTCAGAGGTCACATTCTGGCTGTCCGGGCAAGAAATTCATCCCAAAGATTGTTCTTGTTTGATCTCTCCCTTTCCCCATTTTACCACACTCCTTACCATTCCCCATTTTACTCTCCTGGCACATTTCTCTCCTTTAACATTATCTACTGGCCCCTGAAGGTCAGCTTGCCACCACGGTGCCAGATCATCTTCAAGTCCTTTCTGATGATGGCATCATCAGATGGTGCTGCTGAGCCCTTTCCCTCGGTAGGGCTTTCTGCCCTACCCGCAGCTGTCAGAACCCTTGCTCAGTCCTCCCGTGACCCATTCCCTGAATCAGACAATGTCATAGCCTGACTTCATCCGAGAGATTGTCTTCCAAGCCAGGCCTGATACGCAGGGCTGATCTCAATTACCATCTCCTATCAATTGGTAATGACTGCCTAGAACACTGTGTCGAAAACAATTCTAAAGCTGTATTCAGGCTCTCGGGGCAAAGAGATGTCTGCCAGCAGATGAGATGGGGGAATAGTGTCATGATGCTATTATCTGCAGTCCCTGATAAGCCAGCCTCTCATTTTACAGACAGGAGACTAGGGTCCAGAGGGGGCAAATAACCCTTCCCAGGTCACCCAGGAGTTGAGCTGAGACCCTGATTCTCCTGATTTCAGGTCAGGGCTCTTCCCAGGTCTGTTTAGACAGATTCCCTGACTGAAACGGCCTGTCCTCTCTGCTGTCCAATCCTCCCTTTGTTTAAGGCCCAGCCAAAGTCCTCCCTCTTCCAAGGGTCTTTGCAGACGGCTCCGGGCCCTGCTTGACCTCCTCTATTCACCACCTCCGCCTGTTCCACTCAGCCTGGCCTGGATACACACGACTGCTGGTTGCGGTACTGAGCAGGTAGCAAGCAACATGTCAGCGTCCGAGAGAGATGTCACCCTCGCCATCCGGCGGGGAAGGGCGGACTTAAACTAGGTACGAGATCACTTACTTACTTACTGAGGTTGGAGTAAGCCCCGGAAGGAGAACCGTTCTGAGCACACATACAAGGTGGCCGGGCACTCAGGGAAGGCCCGTTTGAGGAAGTCACCTGTAAGATAAGGCAGTAAATATGGCTAGTGGATGAGGGTGAAGGCAGCCCTTCAGGCAACGGGAACAGGACCGTGCGTGACATGTGGAAGGAACCGAAAGAGACAGAGCACAGTAAATGTGGGCACGACAGAGCCGTTCAGGCAGGACCTTGCGAGCCAGGGCCAAGTTCTGGTCTTTAGCTTAAGAGCAGTGGGATCCCGCTGAAAGGTTTTAACAGAGTAGTTAATGATGATTCTGAACTGTCCCGCTTAGCTCTCTCATTGTACACAGCAGAAAACCAGCAAAAGGCCGGTGGATTAAATGGATCTCTCTCCCCCAGGGGCTGGAAACCTGGTCACCTGGTAGGGGCCTGTGCCTTAGAGTGACACCTACTAGTCGTGGTCGTTTCTCAGCCCCTACCCCGTGCTCCCCAAATGGCTATCACAGACCCCGCTCCTACGTCCCGCCTCACCAGATTCGGTATTTTATAGCCTCCTGCCTACTCAGCGTCTCCACCGCACCCAGCCAAAGGTGAGCTCCTGACCCTCCTCCACTCCTACCGCAGTCCGCCCGTGCCCCCATCTCAGGAAATGGCAACCTGCGGTGGTTCACCCAGCCTCCCAAGCGTCCAGCCATTCCGCCACCACTCCTGTGAGTCGGGGGCGTTCAGAATAAGCTCTAAACCATGGGGCTAAGTGCCCCTACGGGCAAGGGTATTGTGTGGGCGCTTTCTCCATGATAGCCCAGCGTGGTGTTCCCATCAATGGATGAGTGGAGAGACGACCACACCGGGGATGTGCTTATCTCTTAGCGAGGGGACATTCCAGATGCCACTGGAACATTCTGTCTGAGGGCTTTTACCCTGGTCACCCAAAAGCTCTTTTTGATCAAATAAAAGGGATTACATTAATCATCTTTACCCTAATCCTGCTGAACTATAAGCCCATGCTCTCCTGTTTGAGCTATTTGCTGTTATCAATGACAAATGATTTCTGTGTGATTTGAAAAACACACCCACAGAGAGAGGGGGTCTCATGCTCTTCATTGGGGCCTTTGCGCTACATCTGGAATCCTATTTGGGGCAGTAAATACATTAGAAATGATCCCATGATGGGGCGCCTGGGTAGGTTCCGTCGGTGAAGCGTCCGGCTTCAGCTCAGGTCATGATCTTGCCGTCCATGAGTTCAGGTCCCTCATCGGGCTCTGTGCTGACAGCTCGGAACCTGGAGCCTGTTTTGGATTCCGTGTCTCCCTCGCTCTCTGCCTCTCCCCCGCTCACGCTCTGTCTTTCTGTCTCTGAAAAATGAATAAACCTTAAAAAAATTGTTTTTTTTTTTTTCAAGAAATGATCCCATGATGCAGGAAACCTTCCTCCCTTAGGGAGGAGACACTAATGGTGAGAGGAAAAAGGTGATTCGCTTTGATAATCTTCCGCAACTTTTATATTCTGCCTCCTTTAGGCAGGTAGATTCTCCACTCATTTAACAAGTATTTGAACATCTGCTATGCGCTAGGTACCATTCTAGACTCCGTGGACTCTGCAGCGAGCACGGCTCTTGTTCTCATGGAGCTGGCATTCTAGGGAAGGGAAGAAACACACGTACATCAGGCGGTATGTGCTGAGAAGCGAATATTAAGCACGGCAGCGGAGAAGAGAGTGGTTGGGGACTGCTATTTTGGGTGGATTGTTCAGGAAGGACGCCCTTGATGAGCTGACACCTGAACAAAGACCTGCAACAAATGAGGAAGCCAGCCATGCCACTGCCTAGGGAAGAGTGTTCCTGGAGGAGGAAATAGGCATTTCCTCCTGGAAGCGGTTAGCATTGTCAAGGAACGGCCAAGAAGCAGTGTGGCTGGAGGGCAGCGAATGGGAGTATGAGTGGCAAAGGGGAGGCCAGTGAAAACACAGGGGTGGGCCGGGCCAGGAGGAGACCTTGACTTTCACTCTGCATTAGATTGAGAAGTTCTGGAGAACTTCAATCAGAGCACAGCTCACCTGACTTCCCTTTTAACGGGCTCACACCATGAGTCAAGGGCAGAAGCAGGGGGGCCGGCTATCCCCCTGGTGAGGTAATCCGGGCAAGGGTGGGCCCCTAAGGGGGCCCTTGTTTCCCAGAAGGCACAGGGGAGAGCAGGGGAGGGGGAGGAGGATGTGGAACAGAAGATGTCAAGAAAGAAATTGTTCCAAGTGAAAAAGGGAGACCAGGGATTTTCAGGGTGATTGATACGGGAAGGGTGATACTTAGGAGATTGGGTTTGTGGACTATTCCAGAAGCAATGATACATGAGATTAAATTTAAAGCAAAAAGGGGCGCCTGGGTGGCTCAGTCAGTTAAACGTCTGACTCTTGATCTCATGGTTCGTGAGTTCGAGCCTGCCATCAAGCTCTGCACTGACAGCATGGAACCTGCTTGGGATTCTCTCTCTCTCTCTCTCTCTCTCTCTCTCTCTCTCTCAAATTAAATAAGCTTAAAAAAATATTTAAAAAATTTAGAGCAAGAAAAAGGAATCTTGGGGACTCCAAAAATCTTGGATTGTCAGCCTGTACAGCTGCAGTCTCTCCCGATGTCATTCTCCAAGGGGAATGGCTCAGGATGGTCCCGATGTCGTTCGTGACCTTGCTCTTCACCTGAAACCGCCCCCCAGGGCCCGAGCCTGTGTTCCCTGGCGTGTGGGCCTTGCCAGAGTGTGCACCCCCACTGCCGTGTGCGTCACCCCTGGGCTGCACCGGTCTCCTGGGTGGGATGGAAGCGTGAAGGTGTGTTGGCACAATAACGAAATGATGCTGTATGTAGTCTCAACTCAGCCTGCTTAGAATGTGATTCCACCTCCCACACTTCTGCGAGGTGTATTCATTCCAGTATCTGGTTTGGGTGCAATCGTGGGGCGGCGGCCGGGGGTGGGAGGGGGGCCGGCGGCGGCGGGAGGGTGGGGGTGGGGGGAACACTCAGATTGACATTTTTTTTTCCCTTCTAGGATGATGCTGAATATAATTAAAGACTACAGCTCTTTAAAAAAAATTCTCTTGCTCTGGTACCCCCCTTTTTTTTTCTTTCTGCATATAAGAATTAGGTATTCTTGGCCACAAATCTGGGATCTTGTCTGCTCCTATTCTAGAAGCGACTTCTGAAATCTGCAAAGTGATTTCTGGAAGCCTGCGGACTTGTTCGCAAGTTACCTGCCCCGGCTTAGAATGTTTTTGGTGGATCTGCTAGACTTTGGAAATTTAGACTCACGGCATAACTTGACGTCTCCCCTTGACTTCACTTAGGTGTCCCAAACGTGACAATCCAAAACAAGGTCCCTCCTGCTTCCAAACTTGTTTCCCACCTGTCTTCCCACCTGAGCTCCAGGATGGTGTGTCCCAGCCAAAATTCAAGGAGCCAGCCTTGAGTCTTCCTTCCCCCTCTTCTCTCATCCATTCCATTTTAAACCTTCGGGAATCGACTCCTAGAATGTTTCTGGAAAAAATGTTTCTGGCTTGCTATTATTCCAAGATCAAACCCAAACCCTTGACCACAGTCCACTAGGTCCTTCGTGACCTGACCCTACCTACCTCCATAAACCCACGTGGTGATGCTCTCCTCTTAGCTTGCCCTCAACATACCATATTTGTTTTCTGTGGCTGCTGTGACAAATCACCACAGTCTTCGTAGCTTAAAACGACACCAATTAATTCTCCTACGGTCCTGGAGGCCAGGAGGCCAGATTCCAAAATGGGCTACAACCAAAGCGGGAGCAGACCTGTGCTCCTTCCAGAGGTTCTCGGGGAAAATCTGTGCCCTGGCTTTTTCCAGCTTCCAGAGCCACACGCCTGGACCCATGGGGCCCTTTCCTCCACCTCCAAAGCCAGGAATCTAGCATCTTACTTCAGTGGTCACACCTTCTTCTGTGTCTAGCCTCCCTCAGCCTCGCTCCTACAAAGACACTCATGGTTGCGATTAGGGCCTAGCTAGCTAATCTAGGACAATCTCCCCAACCCAAGATCCTCATCATAATCGCTTAAATTCAGTCCCTTTTGTCACATAAGGCAATATTCACAGGCTCAAGGAATTAGGAGCTAAGTATTCGGGGCCATTATTCAGCCCACTACGCGTACCAAGCCCTTTCCCATGACAGCGTCTTCAGATAACTTGTTCTCTGTGAATAAGCCCCCTCTCATTCATGAGGTCCCAGCTTCTCCGTCTCTGACCAATCTGAAGGACCCCCCCATCCTGAACCTTTACTTCCTTCCTAGCGCTTACTACAGTGGGCTCTATTTTTATATAACTTCCAGTTCACTAGTTTTCTGCCCACCTCTCCTGCCCCCTCAACCCAACTGCCCTGACGACAAGGATCGTGTGTGTTTTGTTCATCCACCGATTATCCTAACGTATCTGGCTGGTAAATAATCACCGAATGGGCTTAAGGAAAATGAAATTTTCCGATTTTTCCAATCCAAGACGCCGCCACACAAATGCAATGCCATGTTTACGCCTCAGAGAAAGCAGGCCCATCGGTGTCCACTCCCCTCCTGATCTTCTGTATCAGAACAGTGGTCTGGACAGAACCTAACGCCACCAAAGGAGAGCCCACGAGCACGCTCACAGACAGGAGCCCACGGAGAGGCCACAGCATTTAGCGAGCCAGGCCCACACAAAACATTTCAAGGAGGCGGATGTCACTTCAGTGAGGAAGCACCTGAGCCCTTGTTCATTAAATGCCGCTGAGGAGGATTTCAACAAGGAGGCTGCTTGCTGAGGACAGCTGTTCCCGAACCTTCTCCATCCTTTTCCTGGTAAAGACTCCTGGAGCCACTGGGAGAGAATCAAGGGAGGCCCAGGGGCCTCCTCACATTTGCCTTTCAGCCACGAGGGGCACCAGGAGGCGCCAACACAGCTTAAAACTTCACACTGGGTGGGGAGCCTGGGTGGCTCAGTCGGTTAAGCGTCTGACTTCAGCTCAGGTCATGACCTCGCGGTTTGTGAGTTTGAGCCCCACGTTAGGCTCTGTGCTGACAGCTCAGAGCCTGGGGCCTGCTTCGGACTCTGGGTCTCCCTCTGCCCCTCCCCTGCTTGTGCTCTGTCTCTCTCTCTGTTTCTCAAAAATGAATAAATGTAAAAAAAAATAAAAGTAAATTAAAAAAAAAAACCTTCACACTGGGTTAGACCTTCGTAAACCAAAGCCCAAAGGGCTTTGATTGCAAGCCTATTTCTATGAATTGCTTTTGCCCTAAACAATAAATTATCTAGTCAAAACATCATTTTTGCCCCTCCAAGTAGAAAATTGTGCTTTAATATTTGACAACATTCACGAATATCTCTTAAACATTTTGGTCACCATCTATTGAGACCCCACAGCTTTGAGGACTCAATAGTTCTCCTCCCCCGTGACTATTTACAGCATAAAATTCATGGTCGTGTTTTTTACAAAAACAAACTTGAGAGAATCAAACCAAGTGGTTCATAAATAGTAACCAGTTTGCACAAAAAGTAAGGTTTAAGTAATAACACTTGGACCGCACCTGACGGTTTACGGAGGCTTCAACAGTGCATCATTTTGAAAAATCCAGAAAAACGTCTGCCTTATAAGGAAAAGTCTTTGATTTCGCTCCTGTAAACTTTTGATCCATAACTCTGTTTCACGTTAACACTGAGCCATTTCAGGGGTCTGCTGTCACAACTCACAGGCATCAACCAGAGACCTGGTGGGACTATTCAAAATTCTGATTCTAAAAAGCTGCATTTGGGTGGGGCGTTGTTTCCAAAGGCTTAACTGAAGAGTAATTGACTTCGCTGAAAAAAAAAAAAAAAAAAAAATTGTGCGTGTGATATTTGCCGTAGTGTCGTCTTATTTTTTGGAAAATCTAGCCCATCTTAGGGAACGAACAGCTGTCATGTTCCCCTTTCGATCATGTGTTAAGTATCAGGAAGGAGAGCAGGTGAATTGCAGCCCTTCCCACCCTGGGCTTGGGGGGGGGGGGGGGAGGCTAGAAATACCAAAGCTGAGAACACCTATATTCTGAAACTTTACCCTCAGAGGAAGTGCCACGTGCAGGGATCCAGGATGGGGGGAGGGACCAGATGTGGGAAACTTCTGGATGGGCGACAACCCGTGAGTTAAAACATGGCAGAAAGCTGCTCCCTGAATCCCCCTCCTCACTGTGAGGCAGGTGGGAAGGGGGGCCGCTCCTGTGGGTCCAGGTCTCTACAGCACCAGGCAAGCAGTAACCTCCATGGGCCCCACTGACCCACGTCGGATCAGCCAGAGGCGGCAGGGAGCTGCTCCTCCTCTACGTTCCACAGATCGACTCTTGGGAAGAACGGGACGCAAAACAGGCTGCAGAAGAGTTACTCTAAAGGGCACGGTTGCTCCTTCTTCTGCCAGAACAAAGGTGACCTATTGTGCTCGTCCCGGGCAGGACTCAGCTCTGGGTGAATGGACTGCTGCCAGACGGAATCCAGCTTCTGGGATCCAAACCCACGGCCTGTTCACAAACAAACTGAGATGAACGTTGGCCTCCGGGCTTCAGAGCAAGAGTCTGGTGTCCCTCTGGCTGAGCCTCTCGGTCTCCTCCGGAGAGAAAGTGTTGCCTCGGAGCCTAAAGGGGATAAAGCAAAGAGAGGTCTGGGTGAACGCTGAGCCAGAGCGGTGCTTTTAACTGGAGGCTGCTCCTTTCCAAACCTGTGCCTGAACGGCCTGGCCCCAAGGCCCCGCTGCAGCCCTCCTGTGCTGGTGTTAGCCTCTGTCCACCAGGGCAGCTCATGAGTCACTGTGTGCGACAAAGCAAGCCTCCGTGACTCTGCAGAGAGAATCCACACCGGACCCAGCCAGCCCTGACTCCCCAAGGCAGGCAATTCTTTTTAAGGCAACAGCAGAATCTGTCAAGAATGCAATGAGCAAGCCCTGATACCCTCCCAAGTTCTGCCAACGGGCGGCAAATAACATCAGAACCCTTAAAATATCAACCTGATGCTGGCCTCCTCCTCCCAGACACAGAATGTGACATTTCCTCTGACCGTGTAAGGGTTTAAAACAAAAACTCACACTCTGCCAGGGGCCTGAGGATCTCACTGCCTGTAGGGATTACACAACCATACAGAAAGGAAAAGCGCTTTATCACAGGACAGATTCCTAGACATCTGTATTTGAAACCTCATCACTGGATATGTATTGGTGCTGCTGCCTTGGTATGATTTTTGAGGGTGTAACCAGTCAGTCTGCGTATGTAAAGCAGGGGCCACAAGGTTGCAGGGGTGAGACAGGGGGCCTGGTCCAAAACAGCAGGCTTGGGGCGGGGGGGCGGGGGGTGCAGTCAGCCTGAGCCCATCTGCCCAGCTGACAGAGAGTGCGATCAGCCCTTCTCTACTCGGCTTACTTCCTGGCATTTTGTGTGGGGGCCCAGAGAGGGAAGCTTTGGGTAGAAAACTTGGAGATATAGATTTTCAGGGGGGGATCCGCTAGTTTTAAAAGATTGGCTTCAGGGCACCTGGATTGGCTTCAGGGCACCAACTCTTGATTTTGGCTCAAGTTATGATCTCATGGTTCATGAGATCGAGACCTGCATGGGACTGTGCACTGACACAGCAGAGCCTGCTTGAGATTCTTTCTCTCCCTCTTACTCTGCCCCTCCCCTGCTTGTGCAATAGATAGATAGATAGATAGATAGATAGATAAAGATTGGCTTCTAGACCAGTGCCTGAAACACATATAGTGACATTCACTCATGACGTGTAAAGTCAGGGGAAGCTTTTGTACTTATTATATGAGTTATAAATATGTCCCTGGAAAGAAGGAGGATAAATCTCTGTAGTTGTGACTTGATGCTTTTTACAAAACATGAAGGAATGTGGCTTTTAATTATAAAGGTCTGGAAACACTAGGCAACAGTACCCACCCACCCCACCGCCAATGTAGCCTCCACCCAGAGGCTCTGATATAACATCCTCGACCTGGGAAGGCAGGTGTAAGGCCCCTGAGTTCTTGTGTCTATTTCATTCTTCATCCTCCTACACTATCACCTGTAACTAAGACCTTTCTGAATACCCGGGATTTAAAAATGAATGACTTGGTGCATGCTTGGAGACGTGAAAACATCTTTCCCAGAGAGAAATCAGATCTACTGTAGACAGAATGCCACTGAATGTCAGAGCCAGGAGGAAAAATTACCCAGTTCCCCTCCCTCTGGGCCCCATTTTACAGATTGGACAAGTGAGGCTCAGAGACATAACGAGGCCCACCGAGGGGGCCTTACCAGACTTCCAGGATGGTATCATTCCTTTCCAGGGCCTGCAGAAGGACTTCAGCTCCAAGGTAGGTGATGTGGTTGTTGGACAGCCTGGAGAGGAAGACAGAAAGGTGAGCTTCAAGAATGTTGGTTTTCCTCTCGGGCCTGTCCAATGAAAAGAGGCTTTGGGAGTTGGCCCCCTTGACATGTCCCTCTCTTGTCTGCGATTCCCAGTGAGCCTCAGTGCCTAAAGAGAAAGGCACCCCTCTCTCCTCTGTTCACCAGATGTGTTTATCTAAGGAAGCAGCTACTCCCTTCCGAAGGCGATACCGCATGGTGGTTAAGTATGTGCATTTTAGGGGCGCCTGGGTGGCTCAGTTGGTTAGGCGTCCGACTTCAACTCAGGCCACGATCTCACGGTTCGGGAGTTCAAGGCTCGCATCGGGCTCTGTGCTGACAGCTCAGAGCCTGGAGCCTGCTTTGGATTCTGTGCCTCCCTCTCTCTCTGCCCACCCCCGCCCCCTTCTCTCTCAAGAATAAATAAGCATTTAAAAAAATTTTTTTTAAGTATGTACATTTTACTTCCTGGGTTCCAATCCAGCTTACACCACTTCCTTTTTAATGTCGGGCAAATCAGTCCCAATTTCCTCATCTGTAAGGCAGACCTAAAAGAGCACCTGCCTCATGAAACATAAGAATGAAAAGAATGGCATATTCTGCGGGGCAGTTGGCACCATACCCAACAGATAGGAAATAATCAACGAACAGTAATATTTTCGTATGGCGGTGGGCAGGGGAGGGGCGTGGAATCGAGAAAATACAAGGTTGGGAATTGAGAGGGGAGAACTCACACCGTCAGGGACAGCAGGGAAAGAGCCACTGCCCCATGCTGCTCTTTTGCTCACAGCTTGGCCTTCGAGGCATCACCACCTGTCTGCCACCTCCACGGAGTAAGGAACATCCAGGAAGCTGACCCTAAGGCAGTGCCAGTGATAACAACGGCCAGTATCTGCTGGGCTCTTACCATGAGCCTGCTCAACACCTCCATCACGCCAGTAATGCTCATGACCCTGAGAGGGGGTCCGCCTAGTACCCCGTTTACACCCAAGGCTACAGGAGCCCAAAGCCAAGGAGAAACGGCGGGTAACGGTGGAACTGGGGTCCAAACCTAGGCTGTCAGGTGCCTGAGCCCACACACTGAACCAGCATTTGGCAGTCACTATGCCCAGAAAAAGAAGGATGCTAGCTTTTTTTAAAAAGATACATAAGAAGCTCGCTTTTTATGGGGAAACAGTGAGGGATGATGTAGATCGGTGGCACTTAACTATAAGACTCGCCGAGGCAGCGTGGGACAAGCCCCTGCAGCCCCTGGGGTTGGCTGGGGTAAATGCATGACAACGAGGGGGGACAAATGTGCCACAGCCACACCTGGTTAATGCGAAACCAGGTACCGCGCAAAGCCTGGCGTCCCAGCTTAGACAACCCAGGCGTCACCGGGGCCTCCCAGCCCGGTTTCACCCAAGTGACGAGTGGAAGTGTTTCCCCCAAACATTTGGCAACTTGCTCGCCCCTGCAAAGCAACACAAACAAGTGTTGCCAGAGTGGATGGCGGGCTGGCAGCGAAGCACACACTCTCCCGGAGGCAGCCGTCTGCCTGCCTCTGAAGGCGAGCGTTTTCCACGGGCCACATTTGCCAGGGCGGATGCCACCCCGTCCTGTAGCACAAGGAGCCATCTGATGATGCCCGGACGTCCCTCTCCAGTGAGACCTCTGGCACCCCCTGGCAGCGCGGCACCAGCCTTGGAGAGCACTGGCACAAGGTCGTGATGATCGCGAGCTGGGCTCCTGCTCGCATCCACTCTCCCTGTCCATGCAGAGTGGGAGCCTGCCCGCTGAGCCCGCCACCAGTGGTCCCCACCGCCTCCAGCCACCCACCACTGCCACTGTCTGGCCCTCCAGGTCCTGGATGCTCCGCAGGACCTCCACCACTGCCTGCTCGCTTTCACCCGCCTTCTCCACTGCCATCGGCCAGATCCAAGCCCCCTCCATCTCCCACCTGGAAGACAGCAGGACCTTAATTCCCCCTGACCCGTCTTCCATCTGTTCCACACAGAGCAGCCGGCACGATCTTGTTATGATGTAAATCAGATGTTAGTGTCCTAATTAAACTCCTCCAAAGGTTTCTCATTGCCCCTAGAATAAAGCCCTAAATCCTCCCCATGGCTCTGAGACCTACGTGGCCCCCTCACCCTGCCTCTTCCCCCCTGTACCTTCCCCTACAGTCCAACCACACTGGCCCTGCCCTCTGTTCTCAAAACAACCGAGCTTGTTTCTGCCACAGGGCCTTTGCACTTGCTGTTTGGTCTTCTTGGAATGCGCATTCCTGAGACCTCAGCACTGCAAGAACAATAACCTTCCTCATTATCCAGGTTTCAGCTCCAATGCCACCTTCTCAGAGAGGCTCTCCCCAGGCAGCTGCGACCCTGCCCTCTCCAGCCACTCCCTGGCACATCTCCTCTTGAATACTCCTTAGAGCCTTTATTATATATAATCTTGTGTATTGGCCTGCTTGTTCATTATATGCCTCTCCCATTAGAATCCAAGAGCTAAGGGGGCTGAGGCCTGCTCTGTTCTTTCCACCGCTCTATCCTCTAGCCTCCAACAGCACTTGGCACAGCAGGTGCTCCAGAAATATTTCTTGCATCGATACATAAGTGGGTGAATGTATGCATGAATGCACAACAACGAAATGAATGAATGCACACATGAATAAATGCAAGCACGCCTGCCTGCATAACCCAAGAGAAACCACTAGCGATGACCGTTAGAACAGGTCTCCCGCCTGAGCCAAAGATGGCCCCGCGAGAGGGATGCTGTCGGCAACCCACCCAAACGCCCTCAGCTTTCACCTCTAACTCTGAGGGCTGCCTGCTGGGAAGACCTCCCCTCTCTGCCTGAGGCCTTTCTCCTGACCCCAGGAGCGTCCTGGCGCAGGGCAAGCCGGAAGTGCCGGAAAATTAATATCCCCACAAGCACGCAAATGAAGGATAGGCAGTTGGCAGATAAATACCCCTGCTGCCTCGCTTCTCTGTTGGGTAGGGGCTCCTGGAGCCCCACAGCAAGTCTGAGGCAGTTGCCCTCGGGGATAACCAGGGCCAAAACAGGCTTGGTGCCCACTTGCCGTGGGTTCCCTTCCCCCCCTGCTTCATTTCCCTGACCCCTCACCAGGGTTTGCTGGAACCACCTCCCAAGCAAACAACTTGCCCTGGGATCCCTGTCTGTGTTTGGGGGAACCCTGACTCTACCAGCCGTTTTCTGCTAGGCCACCTTTGCATGAGTGAGAGAGGCGGGAAGCTGCCCATATCCACCCCTTGTCCCCCCTCTGCCCCGCCGCTGCCCCCTATAAGGCCTGTCATTACCATCCCGGCTCCTTACAGGTTCCTTACTTTAGGACTTTCAAACTTGAATTCCTCTGAAGTCCTTTAGCAAGAGAACACACACCTTCATCCTGGAGATGGTTCTCCTCCAGGCTGGCAAGAAAAAGAGAGAAAATCCCATTCATATGGTAACATTTGTTGCGGAAGACGATGTCGATGAGGATTAGCCTGCTTGCCCCCCAGTTAGAAAATCCAACATCTGAAAATCTATATTTAGCAGATGAAGTAAGAAGAGATATAGTAGGAGTATGAGGGTTTTCAACTCCAGGGACGTCTCTGGGAGAGAATTCACCCCAGGGCTCCTCTATATAAAAGGTACCCTCACGTCCCAGTGATCTAATATCCTTTTCCCTTTCTTATTAATGGAAGCCTCCTTCGGTTTGGGCAACTATGTGCATGCACTTGGTGAAAAAAACTACCTTTTGACTCTCCACTACAGCCAGTGACATCCACACGGCCATGAACACATAAGGGGAGGTTGACACATGGGGCTCCGGGAAATTCTCTTTAAAATGGAGAGCTTGGGGCACCTGGGTGACTCAGTCAGTGAAGCATCCGACTCTTGGTTTCAGCTCGGGTCATGATCTCACGGTTCTCGGGTTTGAGCCCTGCGTCGGGCTGTGTGCTGACAGTGCGGAGCCTGCTTGGGATTCTCTCTCTCCCACTCTCCCCGCCCCTCCCCTGCTTGTGTTCTCTCTCTCTCAAAATAAACTTTAAAAATAAAGACAACAACAAAAGTAAAAATAAAATAAAAGGGAGAGCTGGCCTGGGCCTCCTGTCCTTCCTGGATACACAGACTGAATCTGGGGACACGGAAGCAGTGTCGCAGGTATAGCAGCCATCTGCTGACCGTGAGGCAACCAACCATGGCTTCAGGCGAAGCCACCGACTGGGGACCCCTGCTGGCCGCATGGAGCCATTACACCAGCCCTACCTCCAGACGGGTTGGTCACGAAATAAAGAAATCCTTCACTGGTTTGAGCCACTGTACCTAGAGTTCTTCCCTCACTTGCAGCCTAGTGTAGTCATAACTGATACACTCAACGGCGAGGCATGCCTCTAACAAGAATTTCCAAGTGGCAAAGTCCAATCAGGATATAATCAATGGGACACCGGCAGAGCTATCCCACCACAATATCCACTTTGTGACGGTGATCATGGGTTTCAAAGGCCTTCCGCTTCCTGGAGAAATCAGCATATTTATCTCCCTGATAGAATTGGGAACTGCCCAGAACACGTCATAAGAAGTCCAAGCTAGTGGCATCTAAAGGACGGGAGGCTTAGAATCAGCTTCAGGTCAACAGTGTGAGCACAGTTTATGGCTCACCTTTTAACTTGCCCCAAACCCCACTCCACCTTCCAGGGAGACCTTCACTCTACTTCTCCCGCGTTCTTAGGCACTCAGCCTCCTAGAATCCACAAAACGTGGGGTGCCTCGGTGGCTCATTTGGTTAAGCTTCTGACTTTGGCTCAAGGCACGATCTCAAGGTTTGTGAGTTCACGCCCCACATCGGGCTCTGCACTGTGCACGGCCCGCTTCCGAGCCTCTGTCTCCCTCCCTCTGCCCCTCTCCTGCACACGCTCTCTCTCTCTCAAAAATAAACATTTTTTAAAAATAAAATAAAACCTGGGAAAGGAACACCTGTGTTTAAAAAAGACTTTATGCATGTAACAATATACGCTTCACAGTTGGAAGCAGTCAGCCCCTCATTTTCCAGGTAAGAAACCTGGGATTCAGAGCTTATTTAACTTGCCTGAGATCACAGCAGGCCTTGAAGCTCAGCCTGCTTGACTCCAGAGTCTCGGGCCTCAACCATTAGGCCACACGGAGGCAGTATACAAGCCGACAAACCAGGAAATATAATTCCATTAAAAGAATTAGCACCTACGTGCCAGGCTCTATCAGCTTCATGCACCCAGCACATAGAAGGACAAACCCAACAGCCCAACCACTCGGTTATCCACCTCTGTTTTACCTGCTTCCATGGAGGAGGCCAAGGAATGAATGAGGCCTCCTCAAAGCAGGGAATCCCTCAACTCACCAGAGTTCTTCCAGTGTCACGTTCTTTTCCAACATTAAGGCTAAGGCTTGAGCCCCCACACTGCCGATGTTGTTTCCCACCAGGCTGGACGGAATCAAGGAACAAAAACACATCAGAGCAGGGAGGGACCTCAGAGGTAAGGTAACCCGGGAAGGGCAAAATGCACGAAGCACATAGCCCCACATCCTGGTCTGCTTCGTTCAGACATTACCAACTGACTACAGTGCTCATTTTCATTAAGCTAAGAAGCAGCCTTAGAACTCTTTCCAACGTGATGTCCTGGGTAGCCATTATTCATGGACTGCAGTTGGTCCTTGAGATAAAATATATCTGATCCAGGGGCGCCTGGGTGGCTCAGTCATTGGGACATCGGACTTGATTTCGGCTCAGGTCACAATCTCACAGTTCGTGGGTTCAAGCCCTGTGATGGGGGGCTCTGCGCTGTGTAAGCGTGCAGCCTGCTCGGAATTCTCCCTCCCTCCCTCTCTCCCCTTCCCCTGCTCATGCGCACGTGTATGCACACACACTCTCTCTCTCTCTCAAAATAAACCTAAAAAAATTTTTTTAAATATATCTGATTCAGCCCCAAACCTTCAATTAACAGATAGGGAATCAAGACCCTTAAGGGGAGAAGGAACACCTCCAAAGTCACCCAGAAAGACTCAAGTGTCCTGACTCCAAACCCAAGGGTCTCTTCTTCGCATCCCACTGCCTAACACAGGGGGCTAAGAACAAAGTTCAATCAAATGAAGGACCCTCAAAACTGGCCCAGGCCCCTCCCTTCCTCATCCTGGCTCCCTGTGACCATGCAGACCCCAAAGCTTACCTGAGCCACTTCAAGCTCTGGTGATCACCCAAGGCTTCAGCCAAGGCCTGGGCCCCTTCGTCACCCACCTTGTTGCCCCAGAACCTAAAAAGGCCAACAGATTGCATCATTTGGTCAGGGAGTAACTGCTATGTGTTCTAGACATGCGTGAACGGTGTCCTTCCTCTCCATGGTTCTGCCCCTCTGGGACCTTCCAGAAAGATCTCAGGGGGGCTCCTAGGCCCCAGCAAAGTGGATCTGCCTCCACCTTTTGGGAGGGATGGTGAAACTGAATTCATTTTTCAGTCAGACTTACAGAATAGTAGAGGCCCACCCAGCACACGTCCTCAGGGACAAGGAACTCAGTCACTCACTCTCAAAGTCAATTCACAGCGTGGTGACATTTTCCCTGATATTTAGGTCAGATCTGCTTCCTGGTGCCTGCTACCCACAGGTCCTCAACTACCCTCTGGGAGCACCCAAAACAAGTCTCACTCTTCTCCCGCAAGCCAGCTCTCTCTCTTGTTCTTCCCTAATGTCCCCCATTTCCTCACGGTGTCATACTCCTTCACCTCCTGGGTCATCCCCCTCAGACCCACAGAAATTGAGAAACTTCCCTTTTCAAAGGTGGAGCCCAACTCGTTCCTTATGACCTGGCTGTTTTACATATGGGAAGCTAGCCCAGACCTGTCTGTGCACATGTGAGCAAAGCTAGCCGAGCTAGGATGTTCACCACGCTTTCATTCATCCGGTTAATATTTATTGAGCTCTGGCTGTGTGCCAGCACTGCTCTGCGCCCCTGGGGAGAGAGCAAAAAACTACGTCATAGCGAAAAACCTGGAATAACGTGAGGGCGCACCGACATGGGGCCAGTTACATAGATTACAGACATCCAGCCAGTGGAATACCAACCAGCTAGTGTTTTAAAAATGAAGTCGTTGTGGTACAAAAGATATATTGTTAAGCAGGCAAAAAAAAAACACACACAAAAAAAAACAAAAACCAATATTCAGAACGGTTTGTGTCATATGGTTGTATCTGGTGGGAGGGGGGTGGGGGGTTAGCACAGTGCTTGGTGGGTGCAGACAGGTGCCTTAATAAAGAGGTGTTGAAAGAGAACAGCCGGCATACGCTGGTTGTGACCTCGAGCAGGAGAGAGCTTGGTGGGGCTGGGGCCACCCTTGTACTGGACTCTGTGCTCCTGGTAATGCAGCGTGGAAACGGTGCTGATCTCTCAAGCAACCCGGTTCCGCCCTTAGCTCCGGCTGAGCTTGTGGGCAGCTTAACTGCCGAGGAAATGGGTTGGGCACTAAGGTTAGTGTCTCTTCCTACAGTCTTGGGTTCTCAGACTCCCACTTCTCGTCAAATGAATGCCAGCTCACACCAGGTAAGGCAGGACAGCAGCGGGGCTACAGAGGACTGCCCGGTTGCAACCCTGGGGGTGGGGGAGGGGGGTAGTCACTCAGCCGCCAGAGGAAGCCCCTCCCCCCCACACACATACTCTGGGGACCTGTGGTCTGTGGGACTGCCCTCCCAGCCTGTGCCTGACTCCTCTCCCCTCACTGGAAGGCTCCGCACGACCCTGCAGCCGCAAATGCTCAGAAGGACCCGGCGAAGCCCCCTCCTGTCCTGGGTCCCGTCTCCAGTCTGGTCCACTTACTTCTCTTCCCTTGATTCTCACCCCTTGGGTGGGGCCCAGGCAATGGCACTCTTCAGAAGCTCCCAAAGGTGAGAGGCACAGCCCTAGCACCAGTGAGGACCAGAGGGCTTCCTGCCACCCACTCACGGGCACTGCCCACCCCCCACATCCTGAACTTCCTGTTTATTGAGTGAAAGGCAAGTACTGAGGCAGCCAGGGGCCACCCGCTCTCTCCCACTGCCTCTGGGGCCTTCCAGCTGAAAAATTGCACCTGCTAAGTCCCCCAACCCGCCTCCTCGGGGGCCCCTCTGCCCCAGAATCCAACCTACCCCAAGAACTGCAAGGAGGCGTTGGCTCTGAGCCCCTCAGCCAGCACCTGGGCTCCCGAGGCAGTGATGTGGTTATTGCCCAGCCTGGAAAAGAAGGCAGGGAGGCTGAAGGAGTGCAGGACGGACGTGGGGGTGTTAGTGCCCAGAAGCACCCGGGGCTGGTGGAGGAAGTGTGTCCCAGACACAGAAACGTGGAGAAAAGCTTTGAGGACCTCTCTGCTGGATACGGCAGCCCGACTTCTTCCTGCCTGTCGAGCAGACTCCCCGGGTGCTAGTCTATTCCTGCTTGGCCAACCTTACTCAACCGTGACTCCCGCTAGTTCATTCTCCAGCTGCAAAGGGGAAAAAGTGGGGGGAAACCTGTTTTGCAAAGCAGTGTGACAGGTATGGGCAGGAGGCACTATTGTCAGCTGTCCTAGGAGGTGGTTTCCCCAAGGGAGGGAGGGTGACTCACTGTCACACCTTTTCCTCCTGTCTCAGCCACCAGCTGGTGCCAGACTCCATGCCCCCTGCAGCTTTCCTGGGTCCCTTGTTGCTGCAGGTGGCTTTCACCTGTTCCGCCCAAGCTGCTGGGAAAGGGCAAGGGATTCTGCTGGGGGGTTAGGGGATTGGAGGAGGGAGGGTTCAGCCGTATCCAGATACCTCAGAGAACTTTGGAGAGGTCCCCAGAACTCTTACTCACGACCCCAGGCTTCCTGGAATTAATAACACACTTTTCCTCTTTTTAGAGAACTTTCACGCCCTTGAAGCCACTCTGGCTGACAACTACCCTGCAGAGCAGGCATTATTATCCTCTTTGAGAAGGGGCAGGGTGCCCTCCCACACCTCTGACCACAGGCTGCTGTGCCGGGAAATTCAAGGTCGCTTCCCACAGGCTGCTGCCAGCCAGTGACTGGGAAACACAAGACTCTGCTGGGCAAATCTGGCTGGAGGACTCCCCCACAGCCTTCTGTGCTCTCAGAACTGCCCCAAGGTCTAGAGGCTTCCTCCCAGCCTTCCTTCCTTCCCTCTCCCCGTCTCTCAGGGTCAGACTTGCGCTGTAGTGAGCTGACTCTCCCAGCCTCCCCCAGCCCCCTTCCCTGTTTCCCCTCGGAGGCATTTTTCCCAACAAATAGTTCCGCATCTAATCCCTTCTGGGAGGGCTGAACTACCGTAGGATAAACACGCTGAGAATTTACATGATTACCCACCACCTTTTAGCCACTAAGCTCCCTCCATAAAGCACTGACCATATCACGCCAGCTTTCTATGTATCCTAACTCATTTAACCGTTACAACAACCTAGGAGGAAGCTGTAATTATTATCTACATTTCACAGAAAGGGAAACAGAGTCACAGAGACATTGGGCTGACCCAAGGTCACATAGCAAATGAGGATTCAAATCTCAGGGATCCTAGATCCAAACCTCAGTTGGTCTGGCCCCAGAACCCCATGCTCTCTCAACTATTCTGCTATACCAGCCCAAAACCCAGGCTTCAAATTCTGAGCATAGTACCTTCCCACTACCCCACAGCCTTCCCTGGGGGATAGGCCAGCCTCCCACTCTGGCCACAGCCGCTCTCAGCATCCTGAGTCTGGGGGAGCAGGTGGTAGCAACAGAAGAGAGTCCTTTGTGGGGAGCCCGGGCGACCAAATCTTGACTTGGGCTCAGGCCATGATCTCGCAGTTCGTGAGTTCAAGCCCCATATCAGGCTCTGTGCTGACAGCGCGTAACCTGCTTGGGATTCTGTCTCCCTCTCTCTCTGCCCCTCCCCTGCTCGCTCTCTTTCTCTCAAAAGGAATTAAATTTTAAAAAGTTAAAACAAAAAGAAGAAGAGAGTCCTTTGTACAGAACAGCGCCACTGGGGCTGGCTTCAACAGCCCTGCCTGAGACTGGGCCACATGGTTAGTAATTTCAACATGGAGGCTTCGAACCCCAAACCCAGCCCAGCAGGTACGAAGAATGGACAAAAGCGATGGTTTACTTTGTCTTCTTTTACTGCCACATAAATCCAGGAAGCAAGAGGACCCCAGGGAGAAAGAGAAGCCAGGCTGACCCGGGGACCAGCAGGAGAGGTGACTGAATGGTGTCAGATGGGAGAGAGATCCCCACTGAGCCAGGAAGGTCAGGAGCAGCAGAAAGGCAGACATCAAAGACTGAAGCGCAAAGCCGGCACCCACCGAGCTGGGCAAGGACCTTCTGAGAGCTTTTCAGCAACTGGCTGTCACAGCTGTGGTGGCAGGTGACTCCACGTGCCTCCCCCCGCAACACGTGCTCAATGAACACCAGGGAACCCGGTAACCCCAGACAGTTTGTGACACTCTTAGACACAGGGAAGGAAAGGGTCCCAGAAACCGTCTTCAGCCCTGGGGGGCCAAAGGTCAAAGGGCAGGCAGCCCTCAGCAGAGCCAATCCTGGGTTTGCTGGGGAGGTCACAGCATTAGCGAAACCCTGTTCAAAGGAGACACTGCCCCTGATTCAGTCAGCAGATCACGAGCCCAGTAGGGGCCGAACCAGGGCCAGGACCAGACCGAACTGACTCAGCTCTGAAGAAGAAAAGCAATTTCCACAGAATAGGAAAGCCCTGGGCTCACCTCAAAGCCAAGAAGTTCTGCCTGCACGCAAGGAGCCTTGCCACGGAGTGTGCACAGCCATCGGTCAGTTTGTTGTTGAAGAGACTGGAACGTTCCAAAGGAGAGGAGACATGGAGACCTAGCACAGCAGTCAGGGACCACCCCAAGCCCAGGGTAGCCCGTTCCCGTGACCCAGGAGTCACCTGCACCCTCCAAATATGCCAACACCCTCACCGCAGCTCACGGCTGCTGCCCAAACGGCACGACCCGGAGCGTGGCCAGGGACACGATGTCCACCACTCGAGCCCGACTTACGCTAACTTCTGCAGCTGCTCACAGTGAAGAGCATGTTCGACGAGCTTGCAGATGCCTCGGTCTGAGATATTGTTATCTCGCAAGCTAAGAAAAAAAGACAAATAGATTTGGAAAATGGAGCTGATAAAAGAGAAATAAACAAGACCCCAAAAGAGACTTCTGCTCATGCCCAAAGTGCCAGCATCTGTGTTTCTGGGAAACACCGCAAGGGCTGAGCACCCCAAGAAAGAGGAGACGCCCCCGTCCCTGGTCAGGGTGCTGACGTCATGCACCATGTGGGGGACTGCTCAGGAGGTGGGGCCCCAGAGCTCCTGCTAAAGAACGCTGGAGTCCCAGCGGGTCACTGGAGTCCTAGGCTGAGGCACTGTTTCTATGCTTGTAAAACAGAAATGATCACCATAGCAGCCTCACAGAAGGTTCCTAGGTGGGAGGGTGTGTTGGGAACTAGCCAGGCCACCCTGGGGGTGACGGTGGGTACCAGACGGCAGACCAGTCAGACAAGAGTGGCCAAGACTCTGGAAAACCAGCAAGTGAGCCGTGGTTAGGGAGGCCCTGCCGTCCAGCACTTCACCCCAGTGACATCACTCCTGTCGTCAGACCCTGCCCAGAAAGCCCCCTCTGACACTCCTCTCGGGGTGGCACCCCCAAACTCACCTGATCACAAGATCTTCAGAAAGCATCCCTAAAATACAGACTCTGGGGCCCCTCCCCTGGAGCTGGCAATTCTGGGAGTGGAGGTGGGGTGGGGGGTTGGGGCCCAGGGATCTGTGTATATTAACAACCGTGCCTAGGATTCTTCATCCTCGGGCAGATCTGGGAGACCCTGACTTAAAGGCTAACAGCTTGGGGATCTGGAATCTTCCCTCCGTGGAAACTCTCATCCTCAGCAGCCACTTACTAGCTATTTGCTGTAAAAAAAAAAAGGGGGGCGGGGGGAGATGGTATTCCCAGCCTCACCTGGCTGAGAGAGGATTTAAAGAGACAGCACACACAAAGCCCTGTGAGTGCCTGGCACAGGCAGAAGGTAGCTGTAATCATGGCTGCTCGCACGCATGGGGCATCTGATGTGCCAGCACCGACCCAAGCGCTTCCCAATAGTAAAGGTGTTTAATCCTCACAAAAGCCCACGACGTAGGTACCATTATGATGTCCGTTAGAGGGAAGGCAGTTGAGGCACAGACACGTGAAGTGACTTTGCCAAGGTTGCACAGCACCTAAAGGATCTGGGCCCCAGGCGGTCTGGCTCTAAAGCCCACCGTTAAGCAGGACCTTGTACGCCTCTGTCCCAAGGCCCCCTGTGGGCTCCTAGAGCCGTGATTTCCAGGCTGCAGTTTGTGACCCGTTGGTGGGCACGAAACCAACTTCAAAGGTCCTGAGCGGCGTTTTGAAAAGAGGAAAAGAATGAAAGACTGCAGCGTGCATCAGAGTTCACACGGGAAAGTCATTCTGTGAAGTTTTTGTTTCAGGTTTGGACGCCTGTGCATCTAAAGGTGCATTCGCACCTTCTCTCTCACTGTAGGTCACAGCCAAAACATTTTGAAAGCCAGAACCCTAGAGTCAGATCCAGGGCCTAAAGAAAGCTATATGGGGGCACTTTGTAGACAGGCTTCCTGGAGGCTGAGGGTTTGTTTCTGTTGGCATGGAAACATTTCAAGTGGGAGAGATACAGTATGGCTCTGGGGGAGAGGAGCACCTCCTCGCCAGCCTCTGTCTCTGTCTCTGTCTGTCTCTCTGTCTCTCTGTCTCTCTGTCTCTCTGTCTCTCTGTCTCTCTCTCTCTCTCACACACACACACACACACACACATAGGAAATACCTGGCCTCCAGATCATTTCCCCTCCCACATAATGCTGGCAATTTCTGTGTGGAGAGTAAAGAGCAGTAGAACTTAGTCAAGGTCTTTTATTGCTCATGGAAAATCAAGCTGGTTCCCACAGACCAGCTGTTTTCACAGGGTGGCTCTGGACTCCTTGGAGCAGTATCACCAGGGATGTCAGTTAGAAAACATAGATCCCTGGCCGCAACCCCCCCCCCCCCCCGACCAAGGGAGCGAGAATCGCTGGGGGTAGGCTTCCGAATCTGCATTTCTACATGCTTCTCTGCACCTCTAGGCTGAGCATGGTTACCAGACCATCCTCATTTTCCTCCGAAAATGGAGAGAGACCTCTAGCGCCCCCTCAGCCCTTGGACACATCCTGGGAGTGGCATGGCTTTCCTGAGGAGAGAGGATCCATTCATTCTAGGAATGGACTGGTCTAGAAGGATCATCCCAGCCAGCGGTTCCTGACCTCCCGGGGCTCGAGGACCCCTTTGAGAACTATGGGCTCATTATCCACAAGAATGGACTCGTAATTCTATCAGGTAAATGACTCCCACAGATGGGTCTCGGACTTCTTGAGTGAAAATATGGCGGTTCCTCCTTCCTGGGGAGATCGAGTATTGTGCTGGCCATCTTTCCATTTCCCTAGCCAGATCCGCTTTCCTCTTTCTATCTGGCTCTCGGTCCTGAGGGGCTGATGCCCATGGACTACAGCAGCAGGCACCCTGTGTTGGCCTCCCGTCTGGGGGTCAAGGCAAGAACAAGAAGGGGAGGAAGAGCCAGGGTTTATTCCCCCAGACCCCACCCTTCCAGCTTTCTGTAGCCTCAGTTTCTATCAGGCAGCCTTCTCCACACCTCTCCCCCAGTCCCCACCCCCACCGCCACAGTCACTGGCCCCAGGACCCTGCACTTTCCCTTCCTAACTGCTGCCCAGTCCCTTCTAAACAGTCCGCAAACCACCCAATTTCAATGTGTCATCTGTTTCCTCCTGATATATTCACAACATACATTACCTATAATGCACACGTGAGCTGCATAAAATATGCTAACATTATATTATTATTACATTATGCGAACAAACTTATGACCGTGGTCCCTATGGAAAGGATAACACAGGCCACCCTACAATTTCTAAGAGATATCCATATGTTTGCTCCAAAGAGAAAAAAAAAAGTCTTAATGCCGTAGCCCAGAGAAAGTAGGCCATCGTAATATATTCAAGGAGAGGCTTGTCCCTTGCTTCGGGGCAAATAAAGTCACCTGGGATAGACCAAAAGCCCTGGAAGGCTGTGAGTCGATTTTAACTTGAAGCTACCTTCTGCTTTTTCAGCGGGTTTAAACAGGGCGCAGGACATCCCCTTTCAAGGACGGAAGGGAAGTGGGGGAGTCTGCAGAACGCTGGCCACGAGACCCGGGCATGCCCTCTGCTCTCACCTGGCCCACGGGTGCTGGAACAGACATTCCCAAGGGGGAAAGCTCACGCCCTCAGAGGGGGCAGGGGGAGGGTGCTGGGAGCAGTATGGGTGGTGGCGAAAATCTCATCTGGGCCCTGCACAGCATGCGGGCTACGAGGGCAGGTGGCAGTCCGTGGCCACTTTCCAGCTCTCGGATCCTGAAATCCTCATCTCATTGGGATTTTAAAATCTCTCGTGGGGCACAAGTCACCTCTAAATTTCGGCTCGTTCCTAGTACAGACACTTAGCACACAAAACTTTGCACATCACTTCAAGGTTCTCATGGAGCCCCTGAACGCTGTCCATAGATAGGCTGCTTGTGGGGAGCACAGACCTGTCCCCGGAAAGGTGTGATCTGTGAACCCCAGCTCTACCATTTCCTGGGTCACTCGAGACCAGTCACTTTGCTTCTCTGAGCCTCGATTTGAGGATAATGGGGAGCGTCTGGGTGGCTCAGGGGGTTGAGCATCCAACTTCAGGTTAGGTCACGATCTCACAGTTCGTGAGCTTGCGTCTTGGATCACACAGCCTGCTTCAGACCCTCTATCCGTCCCCCGCTCACGCTCTCTCTCTCTCTCTCAAAAATTAGTAAACATTAAAAAATTTTGAGGATAAGGGGGATAATAACGTCCCTGCCTACAGCCCAGGGTGGTCACGGAGATTAAAGGAATTAATTCCAGGAAGCGTGTAACACAGTGCCTGACACCCAGGACATTCAATAAGCACGGCTGTCGTTCTCCTACGTTGTAAGGAAGGCTCGGACCGGGGAAGGGGCTGGGCTGGGGGTTGCACAGAAGGGGTGGCGAGACTGGCGCTGGGCCCCGACTCCTGGGTCCCAGCCCGGTGCTCCCACACCGGCATCTCCAGGGTGGCATCCCTTCCCCCCCCCTCCCCCCGCCAACCCGTGCACAGCGGGCAGCGCCCAGCAACACTCACTAAAGAGCCTTGCACACGTGGAGACAAGGCAGCAGCTGCTCCACACCAACGTCACCTACAGAGTTGTGGTCCAGCTGCAGGGCCACGGGCCGCCGCAGGTGTCGCAGCACAAACGCCAGGGCGGCACATTCCGCGGGGCCCACGCCGCAAAAAGTCAGCTTGAGGTGCCCGACCTTCAGGCCTCGCACGGCCTCCCGCGCCAGTCGCTCCTCCTGCATCTCGTACAGGCTGCGGCTGAGCCAGACGAACCCGGGCATGGCGTGCATGCTCTTGGCCTCCCCGGGCACGGCCGGGGGGATGGCATGAAAGTGCTTGTGGAGGCTGCGCGACAGACACCACCGGGCGCAGACCCGGCGCCGGAGCAGGGCCTTCTCAGACGCCTGGCCCTCGGCCAGCAGGCCCCTGTGCTCCCGGGACAGCAGCCCCGCCAGGAAGGCCGCCGTGATCTGGAGGTTGTGCGGCTCGGCCTCCTGGAGCAACGCCGCCATGCCGCCCTCCTCGCGCCCCGGGCGCCGCACGCACGCCACGGGCAGCAGCCTGGCCAGGAGCGAGCCGCCCGGCGTGTGACAGCGGAAGAGGCGTCTGAGCGAGGACGGTGGCACGTCGGCGCTGAGCACGAGGTAGAAGGCGGCGAAGAAGCACTGGAAGGTGATGTGCAGGAATTCCAGGGGGGCGACGCTCCCGGGCGCGACGCTCTTGGCACGCACCAGGAAGCCGAGAGAGACGTCGTCGCCGTCGACGTGTGCCGCCTGGAGCTGCCTGGAGGAGAACACGTAGCAGCACGTGCCCAGGCCCCAGAGGGCCAGCCAGCCGAGGTGCAGAAGGGCGGGGAGCCTGCCTCGAAGCAGCCCGGGCCCCGGGCTGCGGGGCGCCGCGTCGGGCGGGGAGGCGCGCAGCAGAAAATGCTGCACGATCAGCAGGTACATACCCGTGGTGGTCCTTGGGGACCCCCCGCCCGGCAGCAACAGTTCCTGGTGGCATTTGGACACCATCCACGTGATGACGGGAAGGTGGCACAAGCCGTGCAGGGCTGAGGTCGCTCTGAGCATGCGGATGAGGCGGTCGGCCACCCCAGGCTCGCGGTGGCGCTTCCTCAGGTACAGTTCGATGCCCTCTTCCGAGAAGCCCTTCAGGTTGAGTTCCACGCGCAGGTACTTCCTGAGGAGAGCCGACACCGCGTCCGGACGGCTGGTCAACACCTTGCGGGCGTTCTTCAGCAGGTTGCCCTGCAGTAGGTTGAACAGCAGATTCTGGACCGACGTGGGGTCGGTCGGAGAGCAGTGGCGCTCGCCGCGATCTGTGAACCTGAACCTGAACTCGTCGAAGCCGTCGAAGGTTAAGAGGACGTGGTTGGGGTGGTCAAGGAGGAACTGGAAGACGTCCTGGCGGCCGACGTCTGGCCAACAGCAGTGTTCAAAGAGCAGCGTCTGCACGGACAGCGGCTTTGCCACGCGCTGCAGCTGCCGGCAGCTGAATGGGAAGACGAAGAGGAATTCCCGGAAGTGGCGCCCCGTGGCCCACAGCAAGTGCACCCGCTGCAGCAAAGTGCTCTTGCCACTGCCCGCCTCGCCCACCACCAGCACGGTGTCAGCGTCCTCGTTGAGGTGGCCACAGGTGCTGAAGAGTTCCTCCAGGCCCAGGGTGGCGGCGCTTTTCGGTGGGGGGCCGGCCACGCCCAGCTCTGTCCGGATTTCCAGAACATTCTCTGTGTATACTTCCTCCAGGCAAAGATTGTCTGCCCCATCATAGGTGCTCAGGAAACGAGACTGAGCAGATAGCGTGGTCCTCAGCTTGGCCATGTACTTCTCACACGCGGCATCTGGAAGAAGAGGCAAATGAGGCAGGCTGGTGGGGAAGACGCCATCTGACAGAGCAGGTGCATGGGGGAATGTGATGTTCTGCGTGGAGACACTAGCCGGCGCGGGCCAGTCCTGGCTGTCCCCTTGCAAGCTACGGGCTTTGATAATAGTCACATAACCTTCCTTAACCTGGGTCTCCCCCCCTGTGAAGGAGGAAAATGGTGGTCCCTACCTTATAGGGTTTACATGGACCAATTAAGATAATTCAAGCCAAGTGCTTCCATTCAGTGTCCAACACAAAATGCTCAAAGGATATTAGCAAGTGGTATTATTATTACTGACATCGGGAAGATCTGTAGATTAGAAGGAGCATTGGGCTGGGATCAGAAGACAGGCATTCCAATGCCTATCCCGCCATACTGGTCAGATAGCCTTCACCACTCAACCTCGGTTGTGTCTTTCTAAAGACAAACGGTGTAAGAGCCTAGGAGCACAGTTTCTAAAGTCAGATACACCTGACTTTGAAAGCTGGGTCCACCATTAGCTTGCACAAGCCACTCAACCTTTCTGGCCTCAGTATACTTATCCCCCGAATTAGGGACAATCCACACCTTGAAGGATTGTTACAGGAGGAAATGAGATAAAATAGTTTGGAAGAATGTCTGACGTATGACAAATTCTCAATAGATGGTACTTATTATCATTATTACTAAAGGATTTGGTAGGCACACCAGCAGCACCCATGTCCTAATCCGTATGATCTATGAGCACGTTACTGGACTTGCTAAAAAGGGACTAGCCAGAGAGGCACCTGGGTGGCTCAGTCTGTTGGGCGTCCGACTTCAGCTTGGGTCACGGTCTCACGGTTCGTGGGTTTGAGCCCCACATCGGGCTCTGTGCTGACAGCTCAGAGCCTGGAGCTTTCTTCAGATTCTGGGTCTCCCTCTTTCTCTGCTCACCCCCCCCCCCCATCATGCTCTGTATCTCTCTCTCTCTCTCAAAAATAAATAAACATTAATTTTTTTAATTTTTTTTTTAACATTTATTTGTTGTTGAGACAGAGAGAGAGAGTATGAACAGGGGAGGGTCAGAGAAAGAGGGAGACACAGAATCTGAAATAGGCTCCAGGCTCTGAGCTGTCAGCACAGAGCCCGACGCGGGGCTCGAACCCACGGACCGCGAGATCATGACCTGAGCTGAAGTCAGACGCTTAACCGACTGAGCCACCCAGGTGCCCCTAATTTTTTTTTTAATAATAAAAAAAAGGGACTAGCCGGGGGCGCCTGGGTAGCTCAGTTGGTTGAGCGTCCAACTCTTGATTTCAGCTCGGCTCATGATCCCAGAGTCATGGGATGGGGCCCTGCTAAGCATGGAGCCTGCCTGAGATATTCTCTCTCTCCCCCACTCTCTCTCTCTCTCTCAAATAAAAACATAAATTAAAACAAATCAAATTAAATTTAAGAAGGACTCGATAAATGTGACTGAACCAAAGACACCGAGATGGGGAGATTATCCTGGATGATCCAAGTGGACCTGACACTGAATGGTCTCGGCGTCACTAGGGTGCCCGGGTCAAGCATGTGGACGAGATTCTTTAATCAAGACTCACTTCCCCATCTTCTTCGCGGGCCCTCTACAACACAGGGTGTGCCCACAGGACTGCTGCTTTATTATCCCAGTAGCCAATGCGAACAAACCACTTCCTGTGTCAGGGGGTAGTTCCCTTTCAGGGAATGAGGAAGTGCTGGTCCAGAGGCCCCAGGGTGGGGGGACCTTAGAGCATCATGGCCTCACTGCTCCCAACCAAATACTGGCCCATTTGTTCTCAACTCAGAAGGGAACAAGAAATTCTCACAGAGCACCCTTGGAATACCAAAGCTGTATTTATGCATCCGAAGGAGATGCCCTGTGTTTGTGTCTCCTCTTCTGCTCCCAGAGCTGATGATTATCACCGCTCTTAATGTCCTCTGGATATACCAGGAGCCCCGAACGGATACCAGAAGATATACACCTTTTTCTCTAATATCCTGATTTCTTTTTTTTTTTTTTTTAATGTTTATTTTTGGAAGAGAGAGAGACAGAGCGCAAACAGGGGAGGGTCAGAGGAAGAGGGAGATCCAGAACCTAAAGCAGGCTCCAGGCTCTGAGCTGTCAGCACAGAGCCCAACACGGGGCTCGAACCCAAGAACTGTGAGATCGTGACCTGAGCCGAAGTCGGATGCTCAACTGACTGAGCCACCCTCTAATACCCTGATTTCTAAGGCAGGTTTTCCAGCCACCAACAATATAAAATTCTCCAGGGGGAGAAAGGAAAAAAAAAAAAAAAGGTATCTCTCATTTGAAACCCAAATACATGTCCATCATCAACTTCGGAATTGTCACCCTGGGGGATCTTGCACCATGTCATAGTGGTAAAACGCATGAAAGCCAGCTGTGCTTGATGATGTCAATGGCACTCATTAACCAAGGGCCAGTCGGGGCACTGTGCTCCCCAGCCCGTCACTCGCCCGGGAGGACGCCTGAGCTGTTGCAGCTGAGTTATCTGAGCCCCTCCCGTTCCAGAGATGGGTCGGTGAACCGTGTGCAATGAGAGATACCACATTATCTAAATCCACTCGGTCCTGGGGTTTCTGATAGTGACTGCAGAAATCAAGAGATAACAGCCCTATCTCAAAAGTGTCTCCTTTTCAGTGCAGATAATAAGTTTGGCCAGTATGGGACACCTGTTTTTAGCTTCAACGCGTGGTAGCTCCAGTTTTCACGGTGCAGCTCATGAATAAAAGCTAACCCTAGTATTACACATGGGAACCCTTTCGATCTTCCCACTAGCCCGGTGAGTCGGTGGTGGTGTTATCCTTGAAATCAGGAAACTGAGCCTGAGGGAGGCCTGCACAGCCAGTGAGTAGAAATCTAACGGATGTCTCGCTCTGGAGTTTTGCTCTTAACCTTCAATCTGTACAGCCTTTCTTTCCCTTTCTGATGAACTGAGAAGAACATATACATACCACCGAAAGGCAGGGCCACCGGGACTGGCAATTCCTGAACATGTCGTAGAAGGAAGGCGGCCAACCCATTCGCCTTCACGGTCGCAAGATCCAGCAGCCTTCTTGCCTGTGGGGAAAGCAAAAGTCGGTGTCTTTCCAGAAAGCCTACGGACGGGTGTGTGAAGGTTTCCGCAGATTACTCCAATTTCATAGATGTCTCTCCCCCCACCACAATAAAAGGCCAGTAAAACAGCCACAACAGTGAGACACGGTATTACGTGGCAGAGTGAACACACAGCCAATCTGGCCCCGAATAAGAGTGAATAACATAAAAAAAGGAAAGGAAAAAAAAAAAAGACATAAATCTATAAACCTGCAAGGATAGGAAAAACAGTTCTGGAAGCTGCAAATCATTTGGAAGAGAGGCGATTTCATGGAGCCCTGAGGCTTGAAATCCCATCTCTGAGTACGACCTCCCACATTTTCATCGCCAACCTGAACTGCTCCCCTGAACCTTCGCTGGGCACATCTCAAACTACCTACCTGCTGTCTCCACTTACATGTTCCATAAACACCTCCGGCTTAACATACCCAAAACAAAACCCCTAATCTACACCCACCCCCACACCTACAGGTGCAACTCTGTAACTCTGAACCCTCGGACACATTCTACTTCTCTTCCACAGCCCATATCACCTCCCAGGATGTTCTGCCATTTCCTCCTTTTGCTTATTGCCCGTCTCCCTGCACTGGAATGTGAGTATTTCCAGGACAAGGGTTTTTGTCTGTTTTGTTCACCGATGTATCCTCAACACCTAGAACAGTGCTGGCACAGAGCACGCACTTAAGGACTTGCCAAATGAATAAATAGTAATAGACTTAGAAGAGCCTGGAAGGCCAAATCCTCATCCAACAACGGACAGGTTGAAAAGCACACAATGTACATCTCAGAATCTATAAAGGTCTCTGGAATTAAAAGCATCAGGTACAGGGGACACCTGGGTGGCTCAGTCGGTTAAGCATCTGACTTTTGATTTTGGATCAGGTCGTGATCTCGCAGTTTGCGAGTTCCAGCCCCGCGTAAGGCTCTGCACTGGCAGGGTGGAGCTTGCTTGGGATTTTTTCTCCCTCTCTTTCTGCCCCTTCCCTGCTTGCTATCTCTCTGTCAAAAAATAAAAAATAAAAAGAAATAAATGACGAACTTTAAAAAATCTTTTCATGTAAAAAAAAAAAAGCATCAGTTACCTTGAGAACCAAAGGAAATGGTCAAATTAAGGAGGGCTAAGTCAAAGTGGTTTATAAAACAGATCTCCAATTTCCTTTACCCACTCCAAGTCAACAGCAACCGTCCCTGCCCTGCCATGGCAAAGTGCGGAGATTTACATTCTGGAAAGGCTCAAACAGGGTCCTTGGACTGGGAGGCACCAGGTACAATAATGGAAGTGGGTGTCATACCCTAAATGAAGGTTTAAATGACCACGTGCAAAATGAGTATTGAATGTTGATACCTCTCCCCAACACTATAACCACCCAGCCCTCAGCCCTCTTACTCACTGGGTTCCCACAACTCTGGTGGTCAGACCTTAACTTCCAGGCAGGAGGTCTGTGACGTCTACACTGGTAACTTGACCAACCTAGGGGGAAAGGTCTCAAGATACAAATAGAACCACTTCCCAAAATGTCTACAGTGAAACTCAAGGTAGACAAGTATCACCTGCAGGCTCTGAGTTTCCAGTAAGTTTTAGAGAGTCTATTCCAGTCATGAGAAGACAACTAAGGATCATCATATGCCCAAAGAAAGCATCTAATATGGGAGACTGAGCCCAAATAAGTGGAGAAGGGAAAAGCAACTTGTAGGATAAAAAGGTTATGCAGGGTGAAAAAATAAAATCTGCCCCCCCCAAAACAAACAAACAATGACAATAACAACAACACCAAAAAAACCACACCGTATCATTATGATCCTTAAGTAAGACAAGAAATTGCATCCATAAAACAAAAACAGGATGCTATAATAAGAAACATTTTTAAATAGCTCTTGGAAATTAAAAGTGATAGCAAAAATGAAAAATGCAAGGTTTTAAAGATAAGTTGAAGATATCATAGGGGAAGTAGTACAAAAGGACACAGAGATGGAAAACAGAAAAGAAGGAGAAGAAAATTAGGGGATCAGTCCAGGAGTCCTAAAATTCAAATAGTAGTTCCATAAAGAGAGAAGAGAGAAAACAGAAAGAAATCACCAATGAAGTAACCAAGAAAATTTTCCAGACAATAAAGATATGAGTTTTCGGTTCAAAGTGCCCCTTGAGTGTCCAGCACAATGGAAAAACACTAAGGCCCATCATTGTGAAATTTCAGAATGTTAAGGGCCAAAAGAAAATTTTACGTGCTTCCAGAACGAGTTATAAAATAGTTTTGGAATTCTAGCAATTCTTCTCTGGAAGACAGCAGATAAGGGAGTAATCATCTCCAAATTCTGAAGAAAAATGATGACCAACCCAGAATTCTATACCCAGCCAAATTACTGACCAAATATGAGGAAAGTCAGCGATATAGAAGAGCTTAAAATTTAACTCCTATATACTCATTTTAAAGCAGAGGTGAGACCTGATCTCCCAGAATAGAACAAACCATGAAAAGGAAGACATAGTAATCAGGATTTAGGAAAACCCACACAAGAGGACCATAAAGGGAGATCTTGGGATGACAGCTCTGCACCGTAAGCAGAAGACCACTAGTCGAGGAAGATTGGAGCAGTGTGACTTAAAACTCAGACGTGTTGAGGGTAATTATATCCTAAATGTCCAGGCAGGCCTGGCTCTAATCCTTATCTATATTTGGCGTGTCTGCGTCACAGGCTAATATCATTCTTTCTCTCGCCCCCTGTTGCCTGGGTCAGCTGAGGACACCCATATCACCCCACAGAAGTGTTTGGCCTGGCCCTATTCCTGGGAGCTGGAAGAGCCTTTGACAAGCTTACAACTGAACACACAGAGAGCCCACTTCCTCTGACCATATTCCAGCTGGACATCCGGCCCCTGGCTCATATCCGCCCTACCAGATCCTCCAGCTGTAGTGAATCTGTATTTCTCAGGACTCACCCATGACCTTGCCCACTGACTTCTCAGCAGGAGCCCATACAAACTTGAGAAGGTGAAGCCAGACCATGTCCCTGAGACCCTGTTCGGCATCCCTGCTCCTGGGAGCCTGCATCCAAGAAAGCGAGGCAGCACTACCCTTTCCAGACACCACTATGCTTGTGCTTGCTACATGTTTTTCAAAACGAAACACATTGGTTGGAGAATCATTGCATAAGGTGTTAAAACTATAAAGAAAAGCAAAGAATTGATTTAACACAGAAGTCAGGCTGGCAGTTGCGATTGAGGAAAGTACTAGTAACATTCTATGCCTTCGCATGGGTGAATGGGAACATGTTTATACCACCATATAGGGCATTATACGTTTCTCTGCTGGCATGCTACATTTCCCAAGTTAAAGGTGTTGGAATTAATATTGTAAAAGAGTCAAGTGATTCAGTCTGACACCCTGGCCCTAGCCACCTTAGCAGGTGCACGAGTCAGATGGACAGCTGGTATTACAGCCTCAGGTTTGCTAACAACTGTTATGCTCACCTGTGCGAGTTCACCCCACGAAGCCCCATATTTCATGTCAGAGAGTAAAGATCATAAGCTCTGGAGACAGTCAGGCCTGGATTTGAACTCTAGCTGGGCCACTTCTCAAATGGGTAGTTTGGGTAGTAGTGTTCACTGTTAAGAAACAGTATAGCCAACACTACACCCTTGGAAGGTAGCAGTGTGGCTTAGAGACAATAAATATAGAGGCTAAGGACAGTGCCCGGCACATGGTAGGCACTCAGTGAATAGTAGCATTGGGTATTTAAGGATATGGTTCTTTACCTTACATTTTGATTTGTTCCATAGCATTTTTCAGCCCCCAACCTGCAATCTATGACAACCACCTCTTTACAGGAAATTATAAGGTCAGTATATGAGAGTATACAAGGCAGTCCTGGATTGGGGAGATAAGGTTAGTGGGACACACCACAAGAGCCACCCACACTTGTCAGAAATGCAGCCACTGAAGGAAAGCCACCAAGTTCGAGAACAATAGCATTCCAGAGCTCAAAACAGGCTCAGAGAGAACTGGATTCTAAAAACTTCAACCTCAGGCAGCCCAGTCCCTTTGTAAACTCCTACCACCTGCAGATCTCTTGTCAGCTACTCAGCTCCGTCCCAGCCCTCCCTGCTTCTGCTGCCCACAGAGCCCTTTCTTCAGATGGATTCTTGGCTTGTTAAAATGCAGCTTTCTTCTTTCCTAATATCAGTATTTAAGGTTACAAATTTCCTTCTATGTTCTGCTTTCACTGTCCCCCATACATTTTTATAAACCAGGTTCTCATTATTGTTTAGTTCCAAATATTTTCTGATTTCCATTATGATTTCTTCTTTGGCCCATGAGTTCTCCTATTTTCTTTTTTCATCAATCCAATTACCTCCTCTCTTAGTGCCCTGTTTTCTCTAGACCTGAGGCTACCTTCTCTAAACCCCTCAGAGCATCCAGACCAGACCACATTGTTGAACACGCCATCAAAAATGACAAGACACAATTCTTTAACTTCCCGTGTGGGCTGATTTGATCCCCTCAATAGATCACAAAAGACACCAAGGTAGGTGCAACAACTAACATGTCTTCTGTAATCCCCACAGGGCCAGGATCAAGGAGCTAGTACTCAGGGGACAATTGTAGGTTTCATGTGAACTAAAGAGTAACGAGAGGGGACCACATCACATCTGCTCTGTAAATACTCAGCCACCTTGAGCTAGCTTTAAAACAGTCTTGAGGACAGACTGGCTTATCCTGTCAGTCTCAACCACTTACCTAAATGCCAAATACACTTTTTTTAATAGTCAAATAAAAACTAGAAAGTCCCCTAATTCAGCCCATCCTAATGCTGCAATTTAGCTGTAATTCATTCAATAACCCATGTGCTTCGTCAACAAGTATTTATTGAGTGCCTGCTTATCGAGCCCAATAAGATTCAAGAATCTGGCACATAGTAGGCATCTACCTATATTCTGGCCAAATAAATGAATGAATAAATTAACAATGAACAAACGAGTCAAGGTACTCGGTCCAACATGGCACTCGCATGCCACCAAACCCCTTTTCTGGGCATCAATTTTCCAATATATAAAATGGGATGTCAGCTACTGTTCCATCTGTACCACAAGAGCCCTGAGGGTCACTATCTGGGGAAAAGTGTTAAAGAGTTTCCAAGACACTTTTCTGGTCTCGTGGAATGGCATCCTCGGAGGGAGTTGCACCCCAGCTCTGAAGGTCCACGAGCCAATGCAAGTCCGTATCAGAAATCCAACGTGGACATTTAGGCTACATTAGTCCATAGCAGGCTCTTACTAATAATTAACAATTAACTATGAAGTTAAATGGTGTACTAAGTGCAACGTAAAAATTATTAAATACAGATACAATCCAACGAATTTTCATGATCTGTTGAGCTGTTAACTCAAGAGAGCCAAAAAGCATACAAGTACAGAATAGCATTGAGAACAGAGCTGAGAGTAGCCAATGGAAACGAGCAGTGAATCCTCTAGAAACCATTCTAAGCATCATGCAGATGAACTCAGTGACTTCTCCCGAGAGCTTTACTGATGCTTTACAGATGAGGAAAGGAGACAGGGGAGATTAAGGATGGAGAGTCCCCAGAGAGAAGCCCACAGTCACACAAAGCAGGCCCTGAACAACTTTTACCTGCCTGGCTGCCTTGTTAGGGAGCATCCCATCACCTTTCTCCCCAGAGGGCTGACTCCACAAAGGCAACTTAGTCTCGGTGACTAAACACCCTTTTCCTATGAATTCTGATCGCCCAAAACGGAAGTGCCTTACCCGCTGGGATGACGTGAAAACAGGCAGCCTGATTTCATCACATTCATACCGGCTGATGAAACCCCGCTCCTGTGCCAGGTCCAGCACGCCCTCCACGTGGCTGTAGAGTCTCCTGACAATGGCGGGCCGGTGACTCTGCAGGTCATGCGCTGGGTGGGGTGAGTGGGGATCCCAGCGGCAGGAAAGCTCCGGAGCCTGACAGCCGGTCTGGGCCTCCCGGACAGCTGCAATGAGCTGTTCACAGCCCCAAGCACCCTTCTTCCAGACAGTGTCCAGGAGGCGCCTGGCCAACTGGGAGAGGGGCTGGCCCAGGAGGCTGAGGCCCTCGTAGTCTTCCCAGGAGAGGACTTCCCAGGAAAGCAGCCAGTCCAGGATGCTCTCGAAGCCCTCCAGGGACCCCGAGACCAGCAGCCCCACCAGCTGGCTTCTCTGCGCCTGGAGAGCCTCCTGTGTGCACATCTCATAACCTGGGAAGGAGAGTGAGATCAGCACAGGACTCCTCTGGAGGCAGGCAGGGGGCAGTGGAGGGGGCAAGTCGGTCCCACCCCAAGTCCGGAGAGGCCACAGATCTACTCGGATATCACCCAGTCCACACTCTCCATTATACAGATGTACAGACTGGGGCCCAGAGAAGGCAAGAAATTGGTCCAAGGTCCCACAGAGAGTTCGAAGCAGCCAGGAGTTAAATCAAGACCCCTGGTTTCCACATCTGCACTTCCTCCCTGCCTTAAGAAGTTTAGTAAGGCTTGTGCTGATATTATGAGCAATGTTCTCAAGGGACCTGGAAATGAACACTCTTTGAGATCTTAGGAGGGGGCTATGCCCTGCTGGCTGGATTCAGGCGGACAGCAGCACTCTCTCCAATGACAGCTAATAGCTACTAAGCACAGGCAAAATGCTGGCACCATACTAAATGCTTTCACATGTGAATTCGTCAGCACTCTGAAGTAGATGCTATGTCGGCCCCATTTTACAGACGAAGAAATTGAGGCACGGGAAGGCCAAGTGACTTAGACAAGAATTCACAGACAGATGAGGTGGGGCTGGGGTTTGAACGTAAGCAGTGCAATTCCAGAAAGCATGCCCTCAATCCCCTCCATATTTGGGTTCCACACAGGGGCCCGAGCCCATGCCTGGTAGGTAACCCACTGCGATTCCAAGGGACAGAACAGAATACTGCTATCAAGATCCCAACCCAGGGACACCTGGGTGGCTCAGTCGGTTAAATGTCCTACTCGATTTTGGCTCAGGTCATGATCTCATGGGTTCTTGAGTTCAAGCCTGGCATCGAGCTCTGTGCTGACAGAGTGGAGCCTGCTCGGGACTCCCTCTCTCTCTGCCCCTCCCCTGCTCACACATGCATGCCTGCTCTGTCTGTCTGTCTGTCTCTTTCAAAATAAATAAGCTTAAAAAAAAATCTCAGGGGCACCTGGGTGGCTCAGTTGCTTAAGTGTCCAACTTCAGCTCAGGTCATTATCTCACACCATTTATGGTAAGTTCGAGCCCCGCGTCGGGCTCTGTGCCGACAGCTCGGAGCCTGGAGCCTGCTTCAGATTCTGTGTCCCCCTCTCTCTCTGCCCCTCCCCCACTAGCACTCTGTCTCTCTTTCTCTCTAAAAAATAAATAAACATTAAAAAAAAAAATCTTAGCCCCAGGTGAAGCAAAAATCATAGCGCAAACTAAGTCGTTTCAAAGCCTAGGAGAGCACGGACCCCACTTCCCACCGCCTCCTTCCCAGCTGCCCCCAGGCCCTCCCTTCCCTTTCACTGCCGCCACCGCACCACACATTACATGCTGTCCTGCCTCTGTCAGTGGCTTGCTCTGGGCTCCGCCTTCAGACTCTGGGTTCTGGGAATCTGAGGGGAAGAGATTTCTCTGAGCGCCAAGCCCTGGGAGGGTCCCCAAGCAGCAGAGAAAATCTCTCAGCGGGCTCCATTGTGCGACTGCCACAGGGACCAGGGACGCGGACTGGTACAGTGCCCAGAGAAAGGGAAAGGGAAAGGGAAAGGGAAAAGGAAGGGCAACACCTCCTTGTTTTTACAAAACAGAGACATTCTGAGATACTCAAGGGAGCAGATGCCAAGGTGCCTAGAGACTTTGCAACTTTCCTCGTTACTGTTTATGTGTCTCCCGTCCTTCTTGGCCCAAGCAGAAGCCTGGGTCTTACTCATTCTGGCATCCATAAGCTTGGCACAGGGCTGAGCCCCGGGGAGGCGTGGGGGACGGTGGGGGGAATGCTTATGAATCAAAACTCCCCCGAGGAAGGGGAGGGGCTGGAACATTCTACGCCGGTCCACATATGCCAGCCAAAGGAAGGGACAGGAGACGTCTCCAACCCAGACTGCTGCCAACACTTAGGATGGAAATCCTTGGGCTGGCCACATGAGGAAACTGAGGCAGCAAGGTTACCTGCAGGTCTGGCAGCTTGCGAGGGCATCCCCAGTGCAGCGGCTGCTGTAAGTCAGGAACTGAAATAGATCTCTCTGGACAAGCAGGCCTCCGCCCTGTGTCCACTGCCAAGCAGAGGAGTCAGGAGGGTAGAGAGGGGACTTGGGGAAAGGAGAGAACAGGACAGGTAGGAAGAGGTCTGGGCTTGGCCCTGGCATGGCTCTCGGCTGTGGAAACGCCAGGCCCGCCGCCACACCTGTCCAGGACCTGGGGCAAAGAACCACCTCCCTCTGGGAACAGCCCAGAAATGGGGTGGGCGCTCTCCCTCTGACCCAATGCCTGGCGGGTACGTGTGAGGCCAGGAATCAAAAACAGGAGACCTGACATTCCTTGCTGACATCCTCTTACCCAGAGGATGCGTGGGAATGAACAGCAGCCCACTCTTCTGCATCGGGAGAGCCTAGGCCACCCTCTCCCCCTGCAGACATCATTAGGCTTGGTGGGCATGGCCAAGTCCCCTGGGGGCAGGCCTTGGGCACGAAGGCAAAGGCTGAGTGACACAGGACCGGTGGGTCTAGATTTCCCCACAGACCCCAGCTCCCGGGGAAATCCTGAAAGGATGGTCTGGAGGCCAGAGCTGGCCAAGCCACTGTGCAGAAGTAGGTAATTTTCATCCGCTCTGGTGGAAAGCCCTGTGCGTCCACCATGACCTGCACTGACAGACCCCCCCCCCCAGACCGGAGACACACCCACAACTGTGCTCACCCAGAAGGGGACAAGCAGGGGCCCTTCCCAAACATACCAAGAATGCTTGAGCCACACACACCCAACTGGTGATATCAAGGATTTGTGGACACCTGCAGGGAGAGACAGGCCCCAGCCCTAAGGGTTAGGGCTCTGGTCCCCCACCAGCAGCTGGAAAGTCCCAACTCTTCCCTGGCCTCCTTCCAGAAACCTCAGAGCAGGTGGAATCCCCAAGGACCAATTTGGTCAGACCCCTGCCTCTGAGCAGGCATTGTTCTCCTAACATCCTTGTAAACATCTGGGGGGAAAACCTGGCCTTGCTGCCAGCTCAGGAATTTCTTCATCATGTCCAACTTAAGTTTCTCTTGCTTTAGCTTAAATTGGGAGCAAGAGAAAACAGATGGCCAGTCAACCCTTATTTCATAAAAACCGTCCCGAAAATCCCGCTTCTTGCCTCCTTATCACCTGTTCAGACTTCCCCTTCAGACGAACTAAATCTATCTCTACTGTCTTTTCTTCTCTACTCCAGTTACTGCAAGTTTGGAGTCCTTCACAGTCTTCCCTTGAGGAAGGTGAGGCCCATGAAAAGAAAGAGGCATGAAACAGAGTCAAGTAAAAGGGGCAACCCACGTGGGCCTCCCCTGACCCTCCGGCCCGGGGCCCAGGCCCAGGACCTGACACCTCCTTCCTTCCTGAGACCGCAGCCAGCCGACTTTCTCCAGAGCTCTGAGCCCGCTGATTTGCTTAAGAGTTGAAATTTCGGCCCCCTGGGCCCGTGCAGGCCAGAGGAGGGAGGCCCAGGGAACCTTGGCTCCTCTATCTCAGCGGGGCCCAGGCCTTCCCTGCGGCCTTGGACCCAGCCCTGCCCCTCCTGCAACCCTCTTGTATTCCACCCCCTTCCCCGAGCTTCTCTCTGGGAGACCATTTCCCTCCTGCACACAGACTGCAGTCTCTCCATCAGGAGAATAAGAGCCCTTTCTTCCTCTGCCGGCTCCCACCCCAATTCTGTGACTCCCTGCAAAGCAGGAGCCCTTGTCTCTTGCCCATACTGCTCTCCTCCAGTCCTCCCTTCCCATGCCCTCCAGGCACGTCCTCCTGGGCCCCCCAGATGGCCACCAGTGTCGTGCACATTGTTGGGCTCTCAGCTCTGGACTGGCTAGCTCTGCAAAGGCATCTATCAGAATACTCTCTCTCTCTCTCTCTCTCTCTCCTTGAAACACTCCCCCAACGCTGACTTCTCCTCCCATCCTATGCGCTGCTCCTTCTGTCTCCTTGGCTAGTTCCTGATGCTGGGAGCCCCAGAGTTGTGTCTCCCTCCCTAAATGAGCTCACCTGCTCTTCTGGCTTGAAATGCCAGCCCCCAACTTTCCTTCTGGCTCCAACCTCCCCACTAAACTTATCTGACTGCCTAATGGGCATCTCACACTTAAAAAGCGTAACACTCCAGATCCCCTAGACAGCCCCCATCTCGGGTGACCGCAGGGCCAAATTTCCAGACTCACCAGCAAAAACCTCCGACACATCCTGGACTCTACCTTTCTCTCCCATCCCGATCTCCCTGACTCTACCTTCAAACTATACCTCAAATTGGAAAATCTGGTATTTTCCCACGGCCTCTATATCATGGGTACAAGCCCCCAGGGCCTCTTCCCAGAATGACAACAGTGGTCCCCTCGCTGTCCCCCCACTCCATGCTTTCTGCCCTCACCTCTCTACAGTCTGACTTAGTCTGCTAACTCCTGAGTCAGAGTAGGTGACTCCTGCCTTCAAAGTCCTCCAGTGGATCCCAATGCACTCAGAGTAAAAACCAAAGTCCTCACAGTGGCCTTCAAGGCGCCATGCAACAGACACCCACCTCCTCACCCCTTACCTCTCTGTACTCATGTCCTACTAATCCCCCACGGGCACCTCACCCACCCTGCTCCAGCCACACAGACTTCTTCCTTGTTTCCAGAACAAGCTGGACCTGCTCCCACCAGGCATGCCTCTACCTGAGGGCTCTGTGCTCTTCCCTCTACAGGTGAACTGTCCTTCCCGTCAGATATTCACATAGCTCACCCTTCACCTCCTTCAAGGCTTTGCTCAATTGTCACCACCTCAGGGAGGCCCTCCCTGATTATGCTATATAAAATTGCAATACCCAACCCCAGCCCTCATCCCCCATGCCTGCTTTGTTTTTCTCCACAGCACCGCTCACAGCCTGATATATCACGTATGTTCTTATTTGATTGCTGTCCTCCTCCTTTCTAGAATACCAACTCCATGAGGGCAGGGAGTTTTGTCTGATTTTTTTTTTTTTTTTTACCACTGTAGCCCCACTGTCTTACCCAGTGTATCAATAAAGATCATTTGAATGAATAAAAGAATGAATTTACTCTGGGGCGCCTGGGTGGCTTAGTTGGTTAAGCCTCCAACTCTTGATTTCGGCTCAGGTCATGATCTCGTGGTTCATGGGTTCAAGCCCCGCACAGGGCTCTGTGCTGACAGGGCAGAGTCTGCTTGGGATTCTCTCTTTCCCTCGCTCTCTGCCCCTCCCCAACTCACGCTGTCTCTCTCTCTCTCTCTCTCTCTCTCTCTTTCAAAATAAAAAAGAATGCATCTACTCTGCATGGTTCCAGGAGGCAGAAGTGGAACCAAGCGGGGGAAATCTGCAAGTCATAGATTTTAGCTAATTGTAACAAGAGCTGTAGGACACTGAACGGGCACCTCGTAAGTCACTATCACTGGGCATACCCAGCAGAGGGATCTTGCACTCGGTGGGAGGTGGCTGGGCCAGATAGGGGTCCCTCCCAGCCTCAGATCCCAAATTGGCAAAGAGAATCTGAGAGCAGAGGCAATGGAAATGTCACTCTGGTGTTTAGCAAGGGGACAGGACCAGGCAGACAAGACCAGCCCATGGGGAGATGGAGGCCACAAGAGGGACAAGCCTAAGGGCTCAGAAAGAGGGGAAGAAGCCAAGCGCAGACACACAGCCTGGGGTCCAGATGGGGGAGGCCCTCCCAGAGAAGATTTGGGGAGGCTTTTTAGTTTGCTCAAAAGCAAGTAGGACCAGATGGCTGCTCCCCAACATGAGGACTAAAGGAGAAGGCGGAGGCACACAGGATGCAAGGCTGGGCAGGCCCTGGTGTGGGCCTGGGTGGGAAGGGCTGGGGATGAGCAGGGGTCTCCACACCCACCAAGGGAGGGGAGGAGGCAGAAGGCTTCCCTAAGAGTTTCAAGTCCCCAAGCAGGGTTAGAGATCACCCCGGCCCTCTCTCACCTACACCCACCCCCTCACAGGCATGCTGAAGAGGGGGAAACTGAGGCCCGGAGAGAGGGTAGCCTCCTTTAAGACCCGAAATCTGGCCTCCTAATTCCCAGGCCAGCCCTGCGCCTCAGGACTTCTCATCCTGCAAGTTCTCCCTCCACACCCACCAGGAAGGCCAGACACAACTTCTCTCCAGACAGCAAAAGCTCCTGGGCCCGGGGCCGGAAGTTCTGCTCACGCCCCCCAAACCTCCCTATCCTCTGTAGACACTGCCCGCCAGGGGGCTCCCCTACCTCCAGAAGCCCCCTTTCCTTCTACCTGCTATTTAGAGGCCGGGACACCAGAACGGAAAACCAGGGCAAGGCCTCCCCAAGCCCGGCTGGGAAGCCAGATGTCCGAGTCCGAGGGACCGGACTCTGGGCGCCCAGCCCCTCCCCGCGCTCAGGTGCCGGATCGGGGAACACTCACCGCGCAGTCACCTGCGCCCCAAGTCCTCCCCGCGGTCTGGCCCAAAACTCCAAGCTCTGACTCTAACACCCGTTCCGCTGGCCCCGCCCCTCCGGTCCGGGTGCCCCACCCCCCGCACTCTCCCTAGCCACCCTACCCGGCGGGCCCCGCCCCTCCAGTCCGGACGCCCCGCCCCTGCGCCCTGCCCACCCACCCTGCCTGGTGGGCTCCGCCCCTCCGGTCCAGGCTCTCGCCTCCCCACCCCCCTCCCGCTGGCTCCCACCTCTGAGCGCTCAGAGCTCTACCGGGACTGGGCAGGTGGGCGGGCAGGAACGGGACCCCCGCCAAGTGTCTCCTACTGAGTGAGCCGTCTTTCTTTTTTTTCCTTTTTTAAAATTTTTTAATTTAAATCCAAGTTAGTTAACATACAGTGTAATAATGGTTTCAGGAGTAGAATTTAGTGATTCATCACTTATGTGTCACACCCAGTGCTCATCCCCGCAAGTGCCCAGTTTTTTACAACAGGGAACCAGAGAGTCTCTCAGGACAAGGCCCCCTCCAGACACACACGCCCCCAGATATCCTGTGGCAGGAAAAGCTAAGAAAGCTGTCCCAGCCGGTATGCGCCCTTTGTGTCCACAGTCATCTAAGGCCTTAATATTGTGAAGTCCCAGAAGAGTTTTCCAGAGTGTGATGGGTTACCTGTCAGGTGAGCGTGGACAGGGCATTTAAATTCCTCTTTTTTCCTTTGTCTTGCCAGCCTTCCGTTTCAGTTGAGGCAAGCCGGCTCTGTTTGGTACTAATGGGGCTTGAGCCTCTCGAACACTGCCCCTTCTACTTGGTTCTGCCACCATACCTAACCAGAATTTAACGGTACTGTTGTTGTTTCCAATGTAGTAAATTTATTTTATTGTATGGTTTCCTATTCGTCTGAGCAGGTGACACGGGTTTTCCATTGAAGGTATTAATATAAACGTTCCTTTTAAAACACTGGTATTTGGACATTTTTTTAACGTAAAAGAAAATAACGGACATTCACATGGTGCTTACTGTGTGCCAGGCTTACACACATTAACCCAAGTCATCCCAGCTATTGGGTATTGGTTATGATTTCCAATTTATAGGGGGAGAAACTGAGGCACAGAAAAGTTAACTAACAAGAAGAACCAAGATTTGCCCCCCAGGCGTCTGGCACCAAAGTTGTGGCTCTACCCACTGGACCACACTGCCTCCAGGTAAATACCTGCGATGCTGAGTTATTAGACAGACTGCCTCTACCCCAGAATGACTGGAAATCATTCCAGATGGGGCACAGATCTATCTAGAGGAAGGTTCGCCACCATTTTCTCTGTAAGAGTGAAAAGCTGGAAGCTTCCTAATGCCCCGTAATAGCAGATTACTTAAGAAAACTGACAGAGCAACTGAACTTGAAAAACTGAACGGACTCATCTTCTCTCATACCCCATATCCAACCTGGGAGCAAACTTTCCAGCTTGACCTTCAAAATATATTCAGAATGCAGCCACTTCTTACCATATCCACCATGACCACCCAGGTCCAAATCACCATCGTGTCTCACCTGGGTTATGGCAACAGCTCCCAGCCTTTCTCCATGATTTTCCAGCTACGGTCTTCAACACGGCAACAGCAGCGAGTCTGTTAAAATAAATAAATAAATTAAATAAAATTTTTTTTAAAGAATCCAATTATATCACTTCTCTGCTAAAACCCCCGCAATGAGGCCCATTTCAGAGTAAGAGCCAGGAGGCCCTTACAAATGCTGTTTGCACCCAGTGCCCTCTCCGAGCTATCCCCTCATTCATGCTGCACTGACCACACTGGTCTCCTGGCTGTTCCTGGAATATGCAAGGCCTGCGGCCTTTGCATTTGCTATTCCTTCCACCTGGAATGCTTTTCCTCTAGAAATCTACATGGCTCCCTCCTTCACCTCTTTCAGGCCTTTGCTTATTTTTTTATTTTTATTTCTATTTTTAATTTTTTTTTAATATGAAATTTATTGTCAAATTGGTTTCCATACCACACCCAGTGCTCATCCCAACAGGTGCCCTCCTCAATACCCATCAACCACCCTCCTCTCCCTCCCACCCCCCATCAACCCTCAGTTTGTTCGCAGTTTTTAGGAGTCTCTTATGTTTTGGCTCCCTCCCTCTCCAACCTCTTTTTTTTTTCCCCTTCCCCTCCCCCATGGTCTTCTGTTAAGTTTCTCAGGATCCACATAAGAGTGAAAACATATGGTATCTGTCTTTCTCTGTATGACTTATTTCACTTAGCATAACCCTCTCCAGTTCCATCCACGTTGCTACAAAAGGCCATATTTCATTCTTTCTCATTGCCATGTAGTATTCCATAGTGTATATAAACCACAAGTTCTTTATCCATTGGCCTTTGCTTAAATGAAACTTCCTGGGGCACCTGGGTGGTTCAGTCAGTTGAGCGTCCGACTTCGGCTCAGGTCATGATCTCACGGTCAGTGAATTGGGGCCCTGGGTCGGGCTCTATGCTGACAGCTCAGAGCGTGGGGCCTGCTTCAGATTCTACGTCTCTGTCTCTGTCTTCCCCTCCCCCATTCGCACTCTGTCTCTCTGAACAGTAAATAAACGTTAAAAAGAATGTTCAGAGGGGGCGCCTGGGTGGTTCAGTCAGTTAAGCGACTGACTTCGACACGGGTCATGATCTCAACTGCTTGTGAGTTCGAGCCCCTTGTCAGGCTCTGTGCTGACAGCTCAGAGCCTGGAGCCTGCTTCGGATTCTGGGTATCCCTCTCTCTCTGCCCCTCCCTCGCCCACGTTCAGTCTCTGTCTCTCAGAAATAAATAAAACATTTAAAGAAAAATTTTTTAATTTAAATGGGACTTTCTCAGTGAGGCCTTCCCTGACCATCCTATGTACAACTGTGCCCCTCCCCCGGCATCCTTTTCCCTGTTTTATTTTGTGTTTTTCTAGAGTGCACTTATCTGTATACCACGTACTGTATATATTTCCTTATTTATTGTCTTTGATGTCAGTCTCTCACCGCAAAGAACTCAAGCTCCAAGGCAGCAGAAACCTGTCTGTCTTGGCTCCTGTCTTATCCCAGGGTCTAGAACGGGACCCGAAATGCAATAAATATTTGTCAAGTGAGTGTACCAAAAATGACACCATAATTCTTATAAGCAAGGAAAATGAATGAACTACCATAGTCCACAAGAATCACAGTCTCATAAACATCGTGTTGGGTGAAAGAATCCGGATACAAAAGCTTAATATTGTCTGATGTCATTTGTATAAAGTTCAAAAGCAGGAAAAACTAAGTGCCAGTGATAGGAGCCAGGATAGAGGTTACAACTGGGAAAGAGGTTGGAGGTTGTGACCAGGACAGGGGACAAAGGGGATTTCTAGGGTGCTAGTAATGTTCTATTTTTTTATCTGAGTGGTGGTTACATGGGTGTGAATACTTTGTGAAAACTGATCAAGCTAAACACCTATGATATTTGCATTTTCCTTTACGCTTGTTATATTATCAATAGAAATTTATTTTTTTTTTAACGTTTATTTATTTTTGAGACAGAGAGAGACAGAGCATGAACAGGGGAGGGGCAGAGAGAGAGGGAGATACAGAATCTGAAATGGGTTCCAGGCTCTGAGCTGTTGGCACAGAGCCCGACGCGGGGCTCGAACTCACGGACCGTGAGATCATGACCTGAGCCGAAGTCGGACGCTTAACCCACCGAGCCACCCAGGCGTCCCTAGAAATTTATTTTTAAAAGATGCTCCAGAGGTATGCTTTTTAGCCTGGTAAGACCCCGTAATATATGGCTAAATTTCAAAAGTAGGTTGCCTTTCAACAAGAATGCCAAGACAAGTTAAGGGGGAAATGTCTTTTCACCAAATGGCACTGGGAAAATTGGATAGCCACGTGCAAAAGAATAAATTTGGTACCCTCCTTCATATATACAAAAATTAATTCAAAATGGATCAAAGACCTAAAAATAAGACCTAAAATATAAATCTCTTGGAAGCATAGGCGTGAATCTTCATGATCTGTTATATGTCTGTACAACCACAGCAGTGCCCTCAGCACATTCTGTCTGTGGCCCCAGTTTTAAAATCCCACAGTGGCGCCTGGGTGGCTTAGTCGGTTAAGCGTCCGACTTCAGCTCAGGTCACGATCTCGTGGCCCGTGAGTTTGAGCCCCACGTCGGGCTCTGGGCTGATGGCTCAGAGCCTGGAGCCTGCTTCCGATTCTGTGTCTCTCTCGCTCTCTGCTCCTCCCCCGTTCATGCTCTGTCTCTCTCTGTCTCAAAAAATAAATAAATAAACATTAAAAAAAAATTTTTTTTTAAATCCCACAGTATTGGGGTGCCTGGCGGGCTCAGTCAGAGGAGCATGTGACTTCTGATCTCCTAGTCATGAGTTCGAGCCCCACAGTGGGTGTAGAGATTACTAAAAAAATAAATAAAGTTTAAAATCCCATTAAGAAACTTCGAGAATTTTTTTTTAATTTTTTATATCAAGATTAGTTTCAGGTGTGCAACATAATGATTCAATGCTTGTATATATTATGAAATAATATAATATTTATCACAGAACACAAAGACTTGTTTTTCTTGTGATGAGAAACTTTTAAGATCCACTCTCTTAGCAACTTTCAAATATACACTACAGTATTATTACCTGCAGTCGCCACGCTGTACGTTACAACCTCATGATTTATTTGTGTTATAACCGGAAGTTTGTACCTTCCGACCCCCTTCACTCATTTCACCCACCCTCCCAACCCCCGGCTCTGGTAACCACCAATCCATTGTCTGTATCCAGGAGCTTTTTTTTTTTTTTTCCCTTGTTAATTCCACATATAAGCGAGCTCGCGCAGTGTCTGTCTGGCTTATTTCACGCGGCATGTGAAAGGTCCACCCGTATTGTCGCAAATGGCAAGATGTCATTCTTTTTTTGTGGCTGAGTAGTAGTCCATCCTACCTAGACATCACATTTCCTTTACATTCATCCATCGTGGGTACCTAGGCTGTTTCCATGTCTCGGGCGTTGTAGTTAATGCTGCGGTGAACATGGGCGTTCAAATATTTTTTCAAGCCCGTGTTTGCACTGTCTTCAGATAAATACCCAGGAGTGGGCTTTCTGGATCATACCGTAGCAGGACCTTTGAGAGTTTTAAAAGGTTTACGTGTATACACCCAGCTGTGGAAAAACAAGATCGACAACGACCACGTTTTGCATCACCTATGAACAAACACACCTCGCCAGTTTGGGTTTTCTTTGCCACCCTTGTGGGGACATACCTGTGAGTGATCAGTTCTTGAATGTATCACAGGAAGTGTGTCAGCGTTGGAGTCTCAGGCTTGAAAGACACCCAGAGTGGCGGTGAGCGGTCGTTTGCAGCGTTCAGCTATTTGCCTGGGGGTGCTCAGAGGATCTTTGACTTATGTTGCAATTGGGGAACCCAAGATTCAGAGAGGGGCGGCGGCCTGCCCAGGTCACACAGTGAGTCGTGGGCCCAATCGGCACTTCTGCGTTCACCCCCTCACTAGCGCACCACACGATTGCCGAGCACCCGCTCTGGGGCAGGTACGGTGGTAGGCAACGGGGACAGAATGCTGACCCAGGCAAGGTCCCTGTCGTGGCGGCATTTGAGACTGGCAGCGAACAAGTAAACAAGTAAGCAAAACCATGATAGGTGTCAACAGAGGGGCCAGGGAGGGCCACACAGAGGACAGACAGCCAAGCTGCAGGATGAGAGAGAGCCAGTTGTGGAAAGAACCAAGGTAAAAGCGTTGCCGGTTGAAGAGACTATGAGCACAGGCCATGAGGCAGGCGGAGGCATAGAAAGCAGCCCAGGCTGGTGGGCGAGTCCAAGAGTGAGGTGAGGGAGGCAGCTGGCGGCTGGACAGGAGGCCTTCCGAGGGAGTCTGGACTTACTCTGACTGTGCTGGGGGCAGGAGGAGAAGGAGGAAGTCACTGAAAGGTCCAAGCCATTTGAATTCTAGAACAGACACCCAGACTCAAAGATGCCAACATTTCCCTTTCTGACTCTCCGAGGCCTCTTGGTGCCCGCCGCTCACCCTGTGGTTTCAGCCCGGCAGCGTAGGGACACCCAGCCTGTGCCTCCCATGTCAGTGGGGCCTTGCCTGTCCTTGCCTGTTCTCTCCTACCATACACAGCTCTGTGCTGCAAAGAAGAGCCAAGTCCTGGCAGGTGGCCATCCATAGCCACTCTGTCCATCTAGGTCCTTCCCGCACCAGCTAGACACCCCTGCATGTTCGGGGGTTTCCAAAGATCACCTCCTACCCCCAGAAGAGGAAGCAGTAGCTTCCACGTACCCATCCCCCCATGCGCTGGCTGCTGGGTGAGAGGCATAGAGTCTACACCGGTGTCTCAAAGACTCCAGGCCTAGATAGAGACAGGGAGAAAACTGGAAAGCTGCAGAAGGGACCTAGGGAAAGGATGGGAGGGGGACTTCCAGCCTCGCTCAACATAGAGCCAGCATCTCCAGCCATGCCAGGCCCTCTGCAGGGCAGTGTGGGTGGAGGTGAATGGGTTATGGGTTCTCACCGGCCGGCAGGCCAGAAGCACACTGTTTGGGGTGTTCCCCTCAAGGTCCCAAGACCCTGACATTCTCTTCTAACAATGACAGCATGACTGTGTCGTGGCATTGGATGACCACTTCAATAAATAAGGCCAGTAGGCAGACACTTAGGGAGAAAACACTGGGTCCCCTACCTCACACCATACGTGAAAATCGACTGTAAGGGCATTAGAGAATCCCAGAGAAGAATGGCAAACTGGAAAGATGTTGAGAACAGCGGGGACTGCCAGCACTTGTGCAGTGCTTATGAGGGACCAGCGCTGTTCTACGTGTTTTGCACATGTTAACTCAGTTTCAGCCTCACAGCGGCCGGCAAAGTTGTTGCAGAAGCAGCGAGAAAGAACAATAACAGAGAAATCTCTGTGGTCTTAAGGTACGACATGGGCTGTGAAAGCCAAGATTGATAGGGTTGACTACTTTAAGCTTGGCAACTTCTATTCATCCAAACACCCTATTTTTTATTTTAATTTTTTTAAAGTTTATTTACTTTTCAGAGAGACAGAGCATGAGCAGAGGAGGGGCAGAGAGACAGAGGGAGACATAGAATCTCAAGCAGGCTCCAGGTTCTCAGCCATCAGCACAGAGCCCGATGCGGGGCTTGAACTCACGGACTGCAAGATCATGTCCTAAGCTGAAGTCGGGCTCTTAACCGACTGAGCGACCCCAGCGCCCCCCGAACACCCTATTTTTAGAGAGTACAATGCAAACCACAGGGTGGGAAAGAATATTGGAAAGCACAAAGACCCAAACGAACTCATGAAGAACCCCTACAAACCACTCAGAAAATAAGCCAATCAAAAAAATAAACAAAAAAACAAACAAACAAAAAAACAAGCGATGGACTTGAACGGAGGCTATACGGGTAGAAAAGTCATCCCGTGAAAAGATGCTCCACATCATTTCTCCTTAGGAAATGCAATGTAAAACCATGAGAGCCCGCTCCCCACCAGCTGGAATGATGGCAATAAAAATATACCAACCGCATCAATGTGGAGCACCTAGGACTCACGCGCCCTGCGGGTGGCGGGTGGGGGCACAAAGAGACACAGCCACTTGGGGGCATGTTTGCTATAATCCAGCCCAGATGAAGCTCTTCGGCTGTTCGTTCTCTAAAACCTGGGGATTTCATCTCACGTGCGCGTGTGCACTTGGATGAATGTGCAAGAATATGCCCAGCCGCACGGGCCACGGTGGCCCAAACTAGAAACAACCTCAATGTGTGTTGACAGATAAAAAAAGAGAGAGAGAGAGAGAGAGAGACACACAATGAGGTATTCAAATAATGTAGCGACACAACAACAAAAAATGAAAAGGCTGCAGCCACACACACACAAATTGATGACTGCGATACACAGAAATGTTGAATAAAGGAAGCAAAACACCAAAGCAGACAAACCGCGCGCGCATGGCTCGATTTACATAAAATTCCAAAGTAGGTAAAATGAAGCTCTATTGTTTTGGGGCCTGTTCATAGGTGCTAAATTTGCAAAGAAAAGCAAAGAAGTGACCCTCCTCAGAATTAGGAGTGTGACGATTTCTAATGGGGAAGGAGGGGATCATAGCTGGGAAGAGACACGTGGTGGCCTCCTTGGGGACTGGTGAGGCTCTATTCTCTTGGTTTTGTCCCCGTCTCTTGCCCTTGAGGCCACAAGTGCTAGTGGCCGTGAATCACATCACAGCCACAGGTCTGCCTTCCCCCGTACTTTCTGTCGGGAGTGTCGGATGCAGCTTTGCCCAGAGGAAGGCCCCAGTCGGAACTGTGAGTTTACCCCATTTCCCTTCCATGTCAGGCATTGGCCCTGCATCCCACCAGCTCTGTGCTCCAAGCCTCACTTTCCCCATCTGTTAATGGGGCACAGTGGCCCCCACCAGGCCTGGCTCATAGGCTAGAATAAGGAATGTTAATTGGGAAGTGCTGCCTGAATGCCAGAGATTAGCTGGGGCTCTGAGGGACAGCCCAGCCCACTGCAAGGCTGCGTGAGGCCCAGCTAGATCCCTCAGAAGTAGATCCCTCAGGGCTGGCCCTGCCTCGCCCTGTCCTGCTCGCCCCTTCCCTGCGGGGCTGCCTGTCAGCAGGGTTCCATATACTATCTGTCATCAGCCAATGGGCTGGGGCAACCAGGAGTAGGTCACACAGCCTATTTCCTGTTTTCTAAGGGGGAACTCAGATGCGGCGGCCTTGCTAGAGCCTAGAACAGAGGAGAGCTGAAGGGGACCATGTGACACTCCTCCTGGCCTCCCCTGGACCCACACAGGAACCAGAGGCCTCAGGTCAGTGCTTGATCCCCACCTCGGTGGGGCTCTGCCCTCCTGTGGCCTGAGCCCCCTCCTCCTACGGGCCTCCCCCAGTACCTGCTGGGGGCAGTGTGGGGCAGAGCCTCTACGTGTGGGGCTCCCCTTAGCTCATTGGGGTAGAACAGGAAGCAGATCCCCAACCCTCCACCACCCCCATTCTTTTGAGGTACCTCTACAGCCCGTCTTGAGCCTGGAGAATAAGTCACCACACAGAAAGTGGTGCCAGGCAACCTTGGGCACTGGGGCAAAATGCAGAAGCCAGGGCCCACCCCCGAGCCTGCCGGAAGGGACTCTCTGATGGGAAGAACCAGGAAACCTGCTGTTACAGGCTCCCCGGACCCCCACCCGTCCCCCTGGGAGATTGCCAAATGTGAGTGTGCCCACCCAACGTCCAGGACCCTCTGTCCCCTGGGTCGGGCTTTACCCTGCTGTATTGGAGCCTCAGTCCGATGGAAAGTCCTCTGCAGCTCCTCAGGGAGGCAGCACGGGCTCCGAAGGTGGCTCACTGTAGCCAGCAGAAGAAGGCCTGGATAGGACGGGGCGGCCCTTGGAGGCAGGAGTGGTGCTCAGGGCCTGGGAGGGATGCAGGAGAATGCCTGCACACACAGCTGGACGGGGCGGGGGCTTGGAAGCTGTCCTGTACCCCGTCAGCCAAGCACAAGACCCCAAGCCACCGGGGTCTTATAAAATCGACAAATCTTTGCTAGACAGGGGATGGGGACGGGAGAGAAGCCCCCAGAGAACCCCATGCATGGTTGTCCCCACAGAGCTTTGGGAGCGACAGGCTGCTTTCCCCATTTCACAGATGAGGAAACTGAGGCCTGGAGAGGACCGGGAAGCTGTCCAAGACTCCTTGCACATGCACCAATGCCTGACCTTCTCCTTCTCACTCCTCTCATAGTGACTCCCAGCCAACCCTATAAGAGAAAACATAAGGGAACTGGCTTTGCCTGCTGAATTTGATTTTTATTCAAAGCCCTGGGTTCATGCTCAGCTTTCCCGGGTCTTCATTGACGTGTTCGGCCAAGGCCATTATTTCTGGGCTCTCACAGGGTCTCTGGGCAAATCGTGTCCTGCTTTTGACCTGGTGCCAGCTGCCTGATCAGGACAGCAGGGCTGGAAGGGCTGGAGCCATTGAGGCTCGCCATCACCCGCTTTACAGAGGAGCTAACTGAGGCAGGTACATAGGAGCGCCCACAGGAAACACTGGGCTTCCCAGGGTGGACCCAGAGTCCACTAAGAAAACATGGAGACCACTCACCACCTTGCCCCGGCACCTGCCAGAATATAGAGAGTCTGTCCTTCACCATCGGTGTTCTTGTCAGCAGGACAGGGCTTGTGGCCACACTTTTGAGGTGGGGAAACTGAGGCCCAGAGATAGTAAACAATTTGCATTCAGACCCACAATTGGTCATGATAGAAGGCCTGTCTCCTGAAGGGGAGAAGAGGCAAATGAGGTGTGCAGGCTCTGGCAGGCTCAAGCCATGCCCTTGCTCTGTGCCTCAGTTTCCCACCATATAAGGTAAGGTTGGACAGAGGGTCCTGGAGAGACATTCACTGGGCAACTGCACAGAGCCACCTGGAGAATGGACCAGAATTCCTTCCATCTAACTGGAAAAGAGCTGCCCCCCCAAGGAGGGCCTCCCACCCTGGCCCCAGATGACCTCAGGTCTTCCCAGGCCAGGCCTTTCCAGAAGGCCTTCAGCCCTGGAGTCAGGATGGGCTCTGGCCACTTGCGGGGAAAAAGCTGTAACCCCACCCCTCTCTAGGCCATAATCGGCGTGAGGATTCAGACACGGGGCCCAGAACGCAGACCAGAGTCTCGTCCCCATGTGCCCCTTACAGCTCCCTCAGATCTTGGGAAGAAGGAGGTAAGGTTACTCGCACCCTTCTGATTTTGGATCTCTATGCCAAAGTGGTGGCCCAGCTCCTCGCCCCATCTGAGCTAATGTTTTAGTCATCTTTTTTCTAATTTGTCTCAGACATGTTAAATTCTATTCCAACTTACATTTCAATTTAGAGTCATTGACTTTCCAAATATTTTTCAAAGTATTATCATGTGTCAGATATTCATAACAGGGACTTGGGTGCCTGGCTGGCTCTGTCGGTAGAGCGTGCGTCTCTTGATCTCAGGGTCATGAGTTCGAGCCCCATGTTGGATGTAGAGATTACTTAAAAATAAAATCTTTAGGGGCACCTGGGTGGCTCAGTTAAGCATCTGACTTCGGCTCACAGTTCGTGAGTTCAGGCCCCCTGTCTGTGCTGACAGCTCAGAGCCTGGAGCCTGCTTCAGATTGTGGTTCCCTCTCTCTCTGCCCCTCCTCCACTCATGCTCTGTCTCTGTCTCTCAAAAATAAATAAATGTTAAAAAAAATTTTTTTTAAATCTTTAAAAAAATAGGGGCACCTGGATGGCTCAGGTGGTTGAGCGTCTGACTTTTGGTTTTGGCTCAGGTCACGATCTCACAGTTTGTGAGCTGGAGCCCCACATCTGCACGGACCGTGGGGAGCCTGCTTAGGATTCCCTCTCTCCCTCTCTCTGCCCCTCCCCTGCTCACATGTGTGCTCTCTCTCATCTCTCTCTCTCAAATAAATCAACTCTAAAATGATGATAATAATAAATAACAGGGACTATTATACAGGGCCAGGTATGTGGGGAGCCCTGAGCTGTTGACTTAACCCTCACACCAGCATCGTGAAGCCAAGCTCCGTTCTTATACCTGATTTATAGGAAACTGAGGCACAGAGAAGTCCAGGCACGAGGTCATCTTGTTCACTGATCTGAGTCACAGATCTTACTGCATAAACTAGCCCCCAGCACTCCCACTGTCTGCCCGCCCCCACGCCCTGAAGAAGGTGGAGAGGCATCTGGGTCCTGCCCACCACATACTAGCCTTGATCGTAGGCAACTCTCTCAGTTCCTTTATCAGAAAATGCAGCTTAAACTCCTTCTGCACACACAGAATCAGTTAAGTGAGAGAGTGGGTGTTGAGCACAGAGCACTCGACCTGGCACGTCACAAAACATTCAGCTTTGCTCGTTGGGTACGCTCACCAGCCGCAGAACCTTGGGCTAAACCTCAGTTTCCTCTTCTGTTACTGGGAGTCACGACAGATTTTTGTGGGCGTTAAATAAGTGGATGTGAAGAAGTTAGGAGCATACGAAGAGTGTTCCGTAAGTCCTAAGTGTCTGTCTAGAGACGGAGGGAGAGAGAGATGGGAGGGATACATACCAGTATCCCTGCTTTGGACGCTGCAATTCTATTTACAAATGAACAGAAAATGGAGTATGGGGATGTGCTTCCGGACAAGACAGCATCTTGCTCCCAAGTAATCCTGACTTTGCTTGAAATCAGATTCAGAGCAACTCGATAATGGAAGCATCGTGACAACAAGAGAGGGCTTGGACGGATCAGTTCAGCAAAGGGGCAGACCCAGGCCTCTCATGTGGCAGCTGGGTAGATAGCTGTGTGGGCAGTGGGGACTGTGCCACAGATCGTAGCACCCCAGGGCCCACTAGGAACCCCAACACGAGTGGGAACTCACTGCCCTCTTTGTCCCCCTAGCAGCCTTGGAGTCATGGCCAGTCCTGAGCACCCTGGAAGCCCTGGATGGATGGGACCCATTGCCCAGTGCGCGACAGGGACCGAGCAGGAAGCAGCAGCCACTGGCCCAGACCTCCCATGTCCAGGACCCGATGAACACTTAGGTGAGCTTGAGGCTTGGGGCTTGATCAGAGATAGAGGTCTAAAGACATCTGAAATACAAATGTGGGCCCTTCAACAGATGCCGCGGGAGAGGGGGCAGCTTTCCTAAGTTGACACAAGAATTTGGTGCCAGTCATCTTTCTGGGAGATGGTTCCAGGAGTCATAGCAGGGGAGCGGTAAATTGAGGAAAGGAAGGGCAGGAAGCCAGGACAGGATGTTGATGGAGAGATTACTGCTGGAGGCAACTGGGCTCAGTCCCAGAGGGGGTCCTCTGCAAGACATATGGAACACATCTCAGAGTCATCCCATCCAAGAGGTGAGGGGACCAGTCCCATCCTTCATCAGCCAAGGAAAGTTCCAGAACATACCGCTTTAGCTGAAGGAAGCCCTCAGTGTGAGAGTCCTAGGTGCTTCCAGTAGAAGCCAGTGGGACATTCTGGACCAGTGAGTGCCCAGCACCGCTATAGTGTCATGTCCTGGAGCAAATTTATTTACTCATTCGTGCATTCCTTCAGTATGCGCCTATGGACCGTCTGCTCTGTCCTTGGCCCTGTGCGGGGCCCTGGGGAAAACAAGAGCGAATCAAGCACCGCAGGCCCTCCAGTGTGGTAGGGAAACAGATCTGTGAAAAATAATTTGAGATGTCACCAAAATAGGCTGTAGGGACGAGGTGGGAGGCTCTTACTCTGATGCAAGGGGACAGTTGAAGTGACATCTGGGCTGGGTCTTGAAGGGCACCGGAGCCCCATATCCCTTGAAATAAAATGCACAGCGATCTGTGCATCTCGGCGGGGAAGGATTCTCATCGTTCCCGAGATCCTCAGAAGGGCTCATCGCCCCAGGGAGGTCGAAGACACACTGTTCGGTTTGCAGGTAGGCAAACAGGAGGGTTCTTGTCAGGCGGAAGGAGTGGCAGGTGCAAGCAAAGGCGGGGAATGTGGGAAGCCAGAGAGGGAAGAGTCTGGAGGGGCCCACCGTGCTGAGCCTGGAGCCCGGCATCCTCAATCGCTCCCTCCGCTGGTCGCCCAGTGTGAGCTCAGGGGCCGGGGCAACCGCACGGGCGTCAGCGCTGGAGGGAGTGCAGAAGCCAACAAGCCACCGTCCCTGCTTGTCAGGAGCATGGGCCTCGGGCGCCCGTGGCCAACCTGCAGGCCGGAAGTGGATGGTGCAACGGGAACGTGCCGCGTTTCACAACGGAGACACCAGCTGGCGGTGCGGGTGGGGGGAGGAGGAGGGGTGCCGCGTCAGGCTGTCAGGGGCGGGGGGCGGGCTGGACGCAGCCGGGGTGGGCCCGGCGTCTGGGCAGGGGGGGGCCGGGGAGGGGGATGCGCAGGGCTCTTCCGGATTCGGACATCCCACCCCAGACAGACCCAGCCATCTCCCCACAGTGCACCGAGCCGGTGCAAGTGCTTAAGGGTGCCGTCCCTCCAGACACCCCCGGCGGCCCCAGCCCCAACTCCAGCATGACCACCGGGGAGCTGCAGGAGTACTGGCGGAAGGAGAAGCGCGGCTGGAGGCGCGTCAAGCTGCTCTTTGAGGTCGCGTCGGCCCGCATCGAGGAGAGAAAGGTCTCCAAGTTCGTGGTAAGTGGACCTCCGAGATCCGGCAGCGACGGCCCGCCTTTCACCACCTCCTTCCTGGCCCCCGCGCAAGTCGGTGGGGCCTCCACTCTCCCGAGGATGAAATGGATGAAATGGGCCCTCGCACTTTGACTCACAGGGTTCTAAGGCGGGGGGGGGGCCAAAAGCCAGATCTTGAGCTCCGCATTGTGCTCAGAACTGTGAGAACTGTAGATGTGTGAGTCACGGTTCCTGATCCTGAGGAGGAACTGGCCCACATTAAGGCCGTGCCGCCCACAACTAACCACCTGCGTCTCTTCGCCAGTCTTTGTTCCCCACCCCCGTCATTTATGTTATTATTAATAACTAAGAATATTATTAATAATTATATATCCTATAAAATAATGATATATCATCATCATAATTACTCTATTTTCTTTAAATTAGATTACTTTTTAAAAACACTAAACAAGGGGCGCCTGGGTGGCCCAGCTCTTGATTTCAGCTCAGATCATGATCCAGAGTTCTGGGATCAAGCCCCCCCATAGGGCTCTGCACTGAGTGTGGAACCTGCTTGGGATTCTCTCCCTCCGTCTCTCTCTGCCGTTCTCTGCTTGCGCTTGCTCTCTCTCTCTCTCTAAAATAAATTTAATTTTTTTTAAACCACTAAATAGCTTTCAAAGGGGAACCAATATCACATAGCATAAAGAAAAGATAATTATAAAAGTAACTACAAGGAGAGCTAAGTGCTATTATTAGATTCTAGCTGGTCATGCCATGGCTGGCGGGAGGCTCTGGGGTTAGGGGTTGTTGCTCGTTTTGTTAAAATGGAATTTTAGGGGTGCCCGGGTGGCTCAGCTGGTTAAGGGTCCGACTTTAGCTCGGGTCACGATCTCGAGGTTGGTGAGTTCGACTCCCACATCAGGCTCACTGCTGTCAGTACAGAGCCTGCTTGGGATCCTCTGCCCCCCTCTTTCTGCCCCTCCCCCACTTGCACCTACACACACACACACACACACACTCTCTGTCTCTCTCAAAAATAAAATAAAACATGAAACTAGATGAATAAGGGGCGCCTGGGTGGCTCAGTTGGTTAAGCGTCCGACTTTGGCTCAGGTCATGATCTCACGGTTCACGAGTTTGAGATCCGCATCAGGCTCTGTGCTGATGGCTCAGAGCCTGGAGCCTGCTTCAGCTTCTGTGTCTCCCTCTCTCTCTCTCTGCCCCTCCCCCACTCTTGCTCTGTCTCTCTCTGTCTGTCAAAAAATGAATAAACATTAAGAAAAAACAAATTTTAATAGATAAATAAATAAATAAAATGGAGTTTTTGCCCGTGTTGGGGGCTACGTTAGTGTCCAAGTAGGAGCCATATTCAACCCTTCTCCCTGCCTTGCCCCCTTAATTGGGACTGGGATAATAACAACGGGGACACTGAGCACTGGCCGCGTGTTGAGCACAGTCCCCCGTCCCTGCAGTGCATTAACTCATTTCGTCCTCACCCAGTGAGGGAGGCGCTACCACTATCCTCGTTTCATGCATGGGAAAACTGAGGCTTGGAGAGAGAGGGTCAAGTACCCACCTAAGACCACACAGCTAGAGCGCGGTGGAGCTGGATTTGCAGCCCAGGCAGCCTGTGCCCTTAATCAGTATGGTCTAGCTGAACGAGAATCGAGAGGCAGTAATTTTCTTACCGTATAACATCACCGCCAGCATACCGCCTAAAACCACCTCTCAAGTGGATCTAATCCAGGCTCCCCAGTTTAGGAACCTGGGGCCGGGTTTTGACGATATGGGTGGGGAGCACCCCCAGGCTCCCTGTCCCCTCCCCTCCCCCCCCCCCCCCCGTTTCCTGTGCTCTTTGTCCCGCGAGACGCCTCCATGCTGCCGTGTTTGGTATTCTCGGGTTGACTCTTGTCATGATTCGCTTTTATAGCTCAGCAGATGCTGATGGCAATTCAAAACAGAATTGCGTATAACGATAACCCATTTTCAGGGTATGCTTGAAACTGTGATCATCATTGTTTTTTATTTGCCGGGGCTCACTCTGTCAGTTAAAACCTCCTGTCGGAGGTAGTCAAACGCTCTCTCTCTTTGCGCCGTAGATGTACCAAATCGTCGTCATCCAGACAGGGAGTTTTGACAGCAACAAAGCCGTGCTGGAGCGGCGCTATTCAGACTTTGAGACGCTCCAGAAAAACCTCCTCAAGACGTTCAGGGAAGAGATCGAGGATGTCGTCTTCCCCAAGAAGCACCTGATGGGCAACTTCACGGAGGAGATGATCTCCGAGCGCAAGTTGGCCTTCAAGGAGTACCTGAGCCTGCTCTACGCCATCCGCTGTGTGCGGCGGTCCCGCGAGTTCATCGATTTCCTAACCCGGCCGGAGCTCAGGGAGGCCTTTGGCTGCCTGCGAGGCGGCCAGTACACCAGGGCCCTGGACATCCTGGTGCGCGTGGTGCCCCTGCAGGAGAAGCTGACGGCCCACTGCCCCGTAATGGTGGTCCCCGCCCTCTGTGCCATGCTGGTGTGCCACCGTGACCTTGAACACCCTGCTGAAGCCTTTGCGGTGGGTGAGAGGGCCCTCCAGTGCCTGCAAGCCCGGGAGGGCCATCGCTACTACGCCCCCCTGCTGGACGCCATGATCCGCCTGGCCTACACGCTGGGCAGAGACTTCATTTCGCTGCAGAAAAGGCTGCAGGACAGCCAGCTCCGGAAGCCCACCCCCTGGGGCCTCACCCTGAAGGAACTCACCGTGCGGGAATATCTGTACTGAGCCCCTCTGGCAGGCGGGCTGGAGACTTGGGGTCACCGCTGCTCAGTGGGCGGTTTGGGGTTCACGTTTTAGTGGGCAGAGCCACGTTGGACCCTAGGTTGCTGGGCGACCTTGGACAAGTCCTTCCTCTGGCCCTCCGTTTCCCCATCTCTGTTGAACAGAGGTCCCTCGGGGCATCCTTGGAAGCCTCCGCTCGAGTCCTGTGTCCCTTCGATGCCAGGTTCACCTCATCTCAAAACCACGAACCCAGCTGCCCAAATGCCAGAGAGTGAGATCCATCTTTCTGGTGCTTTTGCAGGTAGCTGGAGGGGAGGTTGACATTGCACACCACGGACGAAGCTTAACCCATCTCGTACAGACCGCTCTCTCCAGCTGTCCTCTCTTTCCTCTCTGCTCCTTCTCCCTGACCTTTCCTGCAGATATCCCCACCGTTATCCTAAATATTCCAGCTCTTCCCTCTTAGCATGTAAACCTGACTCGGCAAAACAAAAGCTCATCCACTGCTCCTCAAGGCCAACTTTGTCCCTAAGATGGGGTGCATGGGACCCTTTGAAGGGCGGAGGGACACTGGGCTGGAACATAATCATGTCATAAGATTCTGTGAAACGAGGCATTTTTAGGAAGGGAAGTTGCCCACGATTCTCTGGTTAGGATTATGCAACTCATTGCCGGGTTGGGTTTTCATTTATGGGCAACTGGCCCCCAAATAGGCTCCTTGAGTTATGGAGACACAGCCCTGAAGGGAGGTGGGGTGATACACAGTGGGACCTCTGGGTAGGACACTGATTGAATGCTTAACACCTCCCCATTGAGGAACAATGTTCTTGGAACCTCTGTGCCGGATGGGGATGCCCTTGGCCGAAGTCTGCTTTCAGGAAAGGACACCGAGAGCCCAGAGTGGAGGGGAGTCTGGACCCATAACCCAGGCTCGACACTGGTCCTGAAGCTGATGGTACAGGCTGGTTTGGGCCAATGTGTGTTTGAGGCTAGAAGTCCCTGGAGACCTAAACCATCTGCTTGAACTTATCAGAGCAAAATAAAGAGGCTGTAACTTGGACCCATAATGTGGGGCACCAGCCTGGCCTGTGCGAGGATCTGGCTCAGCACGGGGATCACAGTGGGTGTGGACGGGCATCCGCCAAGCTGCACCGGGATGTGTTCAACCGCGACACCGTGTGGCGGCAGCTGTAGCAGCCCGATCAGGCTCTGGCCTCGAGGCTAGAAACATCTGATGATACCTTGGGACAGAGAAAGCTTCAAGTCCCCCAATTTATGCGGGGAGGACACTTTGAATGGGAGATGATGGGCTTCTTGAAAATCTGGACATGTGGGAAATTACAGTGTTAAGTGGAAATACAAAGGGCCGTGACTCTACTTGTCATGGTGAAGAAGACCGTACTGATGTCGTGAGTCATTTCGTCCAATGGGAAATGCCATCAACTATAAGGTCCACCAGATATTCACTCAGAAGGAAAATATGGCCAACACGGGGAGTGTGATAGGAGTTTCCAGCAAGAAGCTGGGAGAGCAAAGACTTAGCTCCCAATGTAAGAAACCTGCTTGGGAGAAAGGACGATCAGGAAATGCGAGAATCAAATTTGGCACCAGGTGGGGGGTGGCAGTCTTCCTCCTAGAACTTGAACTGTGAGTGTTAGGGTCTGAACACATACAGTGTGGTCCAAAATACTTCATGCAGAGAGGTCACCGTAAAGTGGCCTCAGAGGCAGGTGCTCTAGGTCCCTGACACCCCAGAAAGCAGGTTCTCTCTGAGGGAAGTCAACATCAACTCAGGCCAACAGAGAGTGTAAGGTGCCATTGACCAGAGGTGCTGAAATGTGGGATGGGGGGCAGAATGTGTCTCAAAATCACATATATATGTGTGTAGTGTAGATGGAGAAATTTTAAAAAAAATTTTTTTAACGTTTTATTTATATTTGAGAGACAGAGAGAGAGAGTGCGCGCAATGGGGGAGGGGCAGAGAGAGAGGGAGATGCAGAATCCGAAGCAGGCTCCAGGCTCTGAGCTGTCAGCACAGAGCCTGACGTGGGGCTTGAACCCACGAACCGTGTGACCGGAGCTGAAGTCGGACCCTTCACTGACTGAGCCACCCAGGTGCCCTGCAAATTTTTCTAAAGCCTATATGGGGTGGAAGGAACTTACAAGACCATGAACCCCACCTGTCTTCCCCCTGGACACAGTCCCAGGACTCAGGGAGCTCCCAGTGGGAGCATCATGCCAGTCTCACCCACACCCAGGAACCCATTCTGGGCACTCGGCCCCTAAGCCTGAGTGGGCTGGGGGCTCATTCCTACAGAAGCCTGCTCCAGCAGCCCCTCCCTCCCATCCGCAGGGGTCAGGCTGCTTGGGAAGGCAGCAGGTGTCTTACCCTGCCCCAAGGCAGGCTGGGAAGATGGCATCTCTAATGGCTGCCCATGGGCTAAAAACCAGAGCATTTTTGGAGCCCAACTGTGTGTCTGGGGCTTTCCTCAGCACTGCCGGTCCAGCTCTGCCCAGGAGATATTCTTATCCCATTTCACACATGAGCACACAGACACATAGCTTAAGTGACTTGCCCAAGGTCCCACCACTAATGACAGGTACAGCAGGAAATTAAACTCAGGCCTGTGTGACCCCAGGCCTGTGCCTTCCCCACTGAGCCCTACTTCAGAGGGGAGCGGTGAGAAGAGACAGTAGGGATATGTCCCTGGTCCTCTTATCCTTAAGGACCCTTAAAGGTCATTTCACTCACCTCTGTTTCTAGGTGGGACACAACCTGGAGAAGAAACTCACTCAAGGTCACACAGTGAGACAGGGATAGCTCCGGGACCAGACCTGGGGTGTCCACATCAAAGTCATACAGTCTGGCAGGCAGGACAGAGAGAACGATCCCTTCAAAGAGGCCCTTGGGGGTCACCCAGCTGAACCTGGGGGCGCAGGGCCAGTCTTGAGGCTTGGGCCGGGGGCCGGCCGGCCGGGAGGCTCAGGTCACAGTAGGCTCTGGTCCACGTGGCCTTGGCTCTGGATGTCCCCTTGGCTGCAACTCTGTCCTGGAGCTGCAAGGCCAGTTCCCATGCCACCTGCTGGTGGGGGAGGGGCACCTGCTCAGGGGCTCTCCAGATGCTTCCTGTCCCTCCTGCAGCAACTGCAAAGAGCTGCCTTCCCAGAATCCTCCTGCTCGGCCCCACACACCCCCCTTTTTGGGGCCCCACAATGCCACCACCTGTTCTAACATTCACTTACCATTTTTCTTTTAGCAGTCCCCTTTTACTTATGTAAATTTGCCTGAAAAAGAAACTTCTTATTACTGTTATAAATGGAAAATCAGAATCGCTTGCTATAATTAGAAAGGTAGCGTAAAAATAAACACAGTGAAACCTATTGCTGTGAATACACTTCACAGGCCTTTGTCTGAGACAGGCCTTGAATGTGAGGCCGCCAGAGGCTCTTTGTGAAAAGAGACAGAGACACCAAGTTGAGACTTCTCTTCGATTTACTCAGAAGGACTGAAAAATCCTGCCAACGGAAATAAGTTTCCGACCACGTAGGCTGGATCGTTCGATGTTGTCTGTGCATGGTCCCCTACCATCTGGGGTCCTACTCCCCGCTGCCTGGTCCATGGCCTTGGTCCCCCACCCTCAGCCCTGTATTCAGCCCTGCTGGCTCCCCAGCAACTCAGTCGTGGGCCTGGTTTTGACTTTGGTTGACATCCTTGGCTTTCAACACCCCACTTGGGAGGTGGTACCTAGGCTCCAGGTCCTGGCTTCATACCTGATTTCAGGTAAGACCCTCAATTGGAAGGAAAATTCTAGCTCAGTCAAAATTCAGATCTGCAACACATCCTCTGGTTCGTGTCGCTGTGCCCTGCCCCCCAGTATGAGCAAGAAAATGCTGCTCTCCCAAAGAGGCCCTGCACAGAGCCCTGGCCTCATAGTCTGCTCCCAGAATAGGTTCCCACCAGCCTTATCCATCTATCTGTGCACATTCTCATTTTCTCAGTAAACAGCGATTGACAATGCTCCCACTATTTGCCAGACCCTGCCAAGACCTGGGGACACAGCAGTGAAGGGCACAGCCCCAGTCTCTAACCACACTGAGGTTAGAAGGGAGTCACTCACAGAGCAAATGGAGCCTGAGACCAAATAGTCTCCCTCAGCCAGATAGTCAGGGAAGGCTTCTCAGAGGAAGAGGTATTTAAGGGAGCCACAGGAGAAGCTGAGGAGGCACTACAGGGTGGGGAGGGGAGAATTTTAGGCAGAAGAAAAGCAGAAGCACCCTCGAGGCAGGAAACTCCATCCCTGGGGACCCTTGGTTGAGGCCTGGGCCCAGAAGGGGATCGAGATGCCCTTTCCCCGATGCACCACCCTGGTGGTACCCACTTCGAGGAAGGGCTCCAAGTGCTGACAAATATGCCTGGCAAGCCACATCTGTGCCATTATCCACCTCCAGTTACTGGCTCATTGCAAAGTGGACAAGCTGGGAGCTTGTGTTTAGGACGCACAGACCCTTTTGGTTACAAGCAACAGAAACCCTGGGTAATTTAGCAGGGGAGGAATTTATTATCCAAAAAATCCAGGAATAGACTAGCTTCAAGCCAAGTTGGATCCCAACAATCAAACCTCGTCATCTGGTCTCTCTCTAACTTTCACTTTCTGTCTCTCTTCCTTCTGCTTCCCCTGCTTTGCCTCTCCCTCGGGCTCTCCTCCTGGTGACAGGATGGCTGGAGCGACACCAGGCTCATATGCTTCCCTCTGGGCAATCCCGGTGGATCCCCCTCCAGGGCCTTGTGAAGTCCCTGGCCGGTAGGATATGGACGAAACACCCACATGTCCTTTCCTGAGGAGCCCGGCAGGGCAGATCCTGTCCCCAAGTGCTGCGACCACAATTAGCTTGCCCAGCCTTCAACAGAAATAAGTCTTAACATATTGTTTTGTAATCTGTTTTCCAAATTTTAAAATAGACTTTGTTTTTTTTTTAGATCAGTTTTCTTTTCACGGCAAAACTGAGTGGCAGATACAGAGATTTTCCATAGAGCCCCTGTCCCCACACACGCAGAGCCTCCCCCGTGGTCACATCCTTCACCAGAGTGGTACATGTGTGACAACTGATGAACCTGCATGAACACATCATGATCACCCAGAGCCCACAGTTTTCATCAGGGCTCACTCTTGGTGTTGCGCTTTCCAGGGGGTGAGACAAATGTAACCACCATGGACATGTATCTTAAAATTAAAGCATGGTTGCAGTATGATTAAATTTTGTCGATCTATCATGAGCATTTTCCTGGAATATATCATATTCTTCCATGTTATTTTTAACTTATTTTAACCATCTTGTAATGTTCCAAATTTTCCTCACTAAAGGCAATACTGCAGCATGTGCCCGGGTCCAATGTCTTTTCGTATTTGTACGCTCCTAAGGCAATTTCTGACTGTGGCGTTTCTGAATCATAAGCACTTTTAATGGTTTTGATAATATTACATTCCCTCCAGAGAGTCTGTGCTAACGCACTCCGCACAGCATCGGGACGTTAGCAGTTTTAAACTATTTCCGGTGTGAAAGATGAGAAGTGGTATCCGTGGCTTAATTGTTCTTAGTAAGTATGAACACTTTTCATGGGCTTATTGGTCACCCGTATTGTACTGGAAGTTATTGAAATGTTCTTTCCCCCCCCCCCCCCGCTTTGCATCACACCCTTCCGGAGGGAGGCGGGACCGAATCCCGCAATTTACAAAGCGGCCGGCAGATGGCGCTGCCACCCTGACGGCTCCGAGAGCTTCCGCGCGGTGCTGGAGAAGAGGAATGAAACCAAAGAGAAATTGAGCATTTCTCCAAAAAGAAAAAAAAAACAACTTTGAAAAACTGTTCAAAAGGGCTTGAAATAATGCTAAGCAAGTGGTGTGCTGGGAAGGCGCCGACGTTTCGCTGCCTCCTTTACTGCCCCCCCCCCCCCCGCCCCGCTCCGCGGATGTTTGTTGGGGGGGGGTCCCCGGGGGGCTCCCACTTGGAGTTCAGGACTTCACTTTTCGTTTCTGTTCCCGCATCCTCTCCCCGCAGCACCGAGACGCATAGGGGAGGAAGGAGGTCTACTTGTAGCCGCATCCCGCCACCCCCCACCTCCAGGGGCTATCAGAAGGAAGCAGGCAAACACAATAATTGCAAACAAAATAAGGCGCACAAAATAAAGGGCGGGCATGAAGAAGCTCCAGGAACTGGCGGGCCCAGGGTCCCGCCTCCTGTGGTCAGACCTTTAACCTGCTGGCTTCTGAGGGAGGGGGCTGGAGTCAGTCTCCCTCGGTACGGGGGCAGGGCCCTTTCACAAGTATCGAGGGAGGGGGCGCAGGTACCCCCAGGGGCCGAGCCACATGACTTTCCAGGAGCGAGAGTCTAACCCTAACCTTCTGAGGCCCCAGGTGGTGCTGTGGGCTTCTCATCCATCTGCCTACAGAATTGGGGGAGGGGATGCGCCACGCACTTTGACTTCTTTTCGCCATTAACTGCCCACCCAGGGCCTGGTGGGGGGGCTGTTGATAAAGCATAGGTCAGATGAATAAGGACAATGGAAGGAAGGAAGAGGGAGACAGAGTGGCAAGAAAAAGAAAAGAGAACTCGACCTGGCTTGTTAGAGTGTCAGTTGGTACAACCACTAAGGAAAACATATAGGTATATATTAAAACATATATATGTAATATATTATATATATTATATATTATATACATATAATATTTATACATTATATATTATATACATATAATATTTGTATCTATAATAGTTATATCTATAAAACATATATATTCATATATATGTGTATATTATATATATATATATATATATATTTGTAAATTAGAATACTATACGGCCATGAAAAAGACTACACTGACACACAATAAAGCGGCTGAATCTCACAAGCAGGGCCGAGTGTGAGCAGTCAGACACAAAAGAACACAGCCTGTGTGACTCCAGTGAAGGAAGCTCAAGAAGAGGAGAAAACTGAACGATAGTGGTTAAGGATGCTTACTTACATGGCAAAAACCCTAAAAGGAAAGAAAATAAAAAGCAGAAGGGGTTAATACGCAAGTCGAGATACTGGCTATTACTTGGGAGGGGGTGGTGGTGAGGATCTCAGTCTGTGGGTAGTGCTCAGTTCTTAGTCTCGTGCAATGGTTACAAGGGTATTTGCTTTGTGATAATTGGTTACGCTGTGCACTTATATCTCTGGGCTTTGCGTTATATTTCACAATAAAAGGATTTCAATAAAAGAATGGTTAGATGCAGCAAATAGGAATTCAGGGTTTATTATGCACCACGTGTGGTGGCACTCAGGGCTGGAATTTGAACGCAAGGCTCCGGCCCCCAGCCTGTGCTAAACCACTGGGCACGGAGTAGGGGGTGGGGTGATTCCTTGAACTTCAGGGCTCCGACTAGTGAACAGTGCAGACTAAGACACTTTACACCCACCCAGCTAGCGTGGCACTCTGACCTTAGGTCCACACTTGCCCGAAACCACAGGAAGGAGTCGTGAAAGGTGGATACTCAGGAATAACAATCAGCCAGGGGGGCAGAGAGGTCCCTACGGGTGCCTCGTTAAAATAACCGTGCTTGATACATTGAGATGGTGCCAGTTCTTCCCCTCTCCCTGTCTCCATGCCATTACCATGTGACATTGCAGCTGTCCTCACTGCAGATGCAGGGTCTATTTCCCCAGCCCTCAAGCCTGGGCTGTCTCAGACACTTGCTCTGGCCAATATGATGTGGCACAAGGGACAGTGTGCCAGTTCCAAGCCTTGGCCTCAAGAGACCTTGGGTGTTTCACTTGTGCTTTTGAGCTTCTGCCATTGTCATTAGAAGAATATGCTTAGGGTATCTTACTGGAGGCTGCGAGATTCAAGATGCAGAGCCAAGGGCAGCCGAGACCAAATGGCAGCCAGCTGCTCCCAGACAGGTGGGCAAACTCAGTCGAGATCAGCCAACCCTCAGACATGTGATTTGTGGACTTGAATAACAAATCGTTGTTTTAAACCACTGAATTTGGGTGCCGTTTGTTACGTAGAAGTAGCTAGCTGATACACTGCCTGTAGATAGCTGGCAGGGGGCAGGGGGGTGGGGGGTTCTGGGGACTTGCTGGAAGAATTTCCTGAAAGGAGAGGCCCCGGGCTGGGAAGTGAGCAACGCCAGTCTGCCCCACACCCTGGCCTTTGCTGGATTCCTTTTCAGGTTCCAAGCAGTCTCCATGTCACCATTGCTGCTGAGGCTACTGATGCATAGTATGCAGACAGCGCTCATGCCAGGCCCTCGGTGTAGCACCTTACACACCTATCCCCTTACACACCTACCCCTTACAACAGCCTTATGAGGTAGGTGCTATTATCACCCTCGCTTTAGCCCTCTGCTTCCCTCCTCCTCTCCCTCAGGGCCACCCAGTTCCCCAGCCTGAAGACCACGCTCAGTAGCAAGCATGTCCCAGAAGCACATGGTTCCTATGGACGAACGAGATGCCAGACGACAGGAAGCAGTCAGCAGAAGGGATGCTTTGCAATAACTCCTAAACAGAACGAAGTGCATTGGAATAGAGTTTGTCATTTTGACAGAGACTCTTGGAATATTTGGGGTGGAAGGGACTCCAGAGCGAATCCAGTTCAGGTTTCAGAGTCTTTTAAAGCCGCTGAGTCTTTTTCAGATGAAATTTGATACAGAAACCCAATGCACAGGAAAGACCAGAGCCAAGTTTTCAGGCCGGGAGGCCAGGGGGCTCTGCCTCAGCTACCTCTTCCGCTAAGGTACCCCTGGGGCTCCAAGGAGCACTATTTGAGAACTGCTTTGCTGAGCCGGTCAGGTCATTTTGCTGATGGGATATAATCTCCAGGTCACAGAGCCGTCACGTAGAAGAGCCAAGCCTTGAACCCAGATCTCCTGCCTCCCATCCCTGGGCTTGCTCAGGGAGTGAAAAAAATGAGTAAAAAACTCAGATGAGTAAAAAAACACTCATTCCAAAAAGAAGGCAGAAACCTGATGTTTTTTAACATCCATTTTTCAAAATGGTGCTCTTGGCTTCTCACCTAGCCACTAGGATAGGATTGTTCAGTCATTAGATTTCCAGACCGTGTTTATCAATTTGCTGTGTTTAGCTGGGGGTCCACTGGGACCCTGGACTCTTTTCCCTGGGATCATCTCCCTTGACTCTTGCCCTCTCACCTCACTGCACAGTCCTCGTGTAGCTAGCTTCCTGCAGAGCTGCTACCCCCTCCTCCCCTCCCCCCCGGAAGTTTTCCCTGGCGTCTTCACAGCCTCCTCTACCTCCTAGGGTGACAGATGGGATGCAGGGGTCTGCAGATGTGACACGATGCTCCAGAGGGAGCCAGAGAGGTCCAGGCGTGGGAGTCAGGCATTGGGTGTTTCTGGGTTTCGCCTCCTGGCTCCTTCTGGAAACAGCAGCTGGTTCTTCTCCTCTGGGGAGCGGCCCCTCCCGGATTCCAGCCCATGTCGTTGGGACGGGCTGGAGCACCGGCTGCCCTGAGCCCCCTCCTCCATTTATTGGGGTTCAGTTTCTCCGCTTGTAAGTTGTATTCACTTCCTAAGGATGCTATAACAAATCACCACAAACTAGAGGGTAAAAACAACAGAAATTGATTCTCTTGTAGTTCTGGAGGCCAGAAGTCTGAAATCGACGCGTCAGCGGGGCCACACTCCCTCTGAGGCTGTAGGGAGGGACCCGCACAATGCCTGTCTCCTGGCTTCCCGTGGCAATCTTTGGGGTTCCTTGGTTTATAGATACACCACTCCAATCTGTGTCTCCATCCTTCCATGGCCCTGTCCCTTCCGTGTGTGTCTGTGTCCCAATGCCCCCTCTTCTTAGAAGGACACCAGTCATCGGATTCTGGCGCATCCCATCCAGGATATACTCATCTCAACTTGGTCACATCTGCAAAGACCCAGTTTCTGAACAAGGGCGTGTTCCCAGGTACTGGGGCTTAGGACTTGAACAGATCTTTACAGGGGACACAGTTCAACCCCCAGCATGAGTGGGTTGTGTGCACACTGGGTGGTGGCAGCCGGGATGTTGTGAAAGAATGTGTCCAGGACTGAACCAAATGATAGTTTATCACCGTCATCCCCTCTGGTCCTATCGTGGAACCCCACAGCACCCTGCATGGGCCCCCCTAAAAGCAGGTTTCTAGTCCTTTACACTGTTCTATTCGGTGGTGGGGATGGTTCTGTCTCCTCCTTGTCTCACCCTGGGCACCCGCGGCCACTCCTGGGGGGTGAGTGAGCGGACGGCGGGCCTTGAATCTATCTGGGATCCTTTTGGTTGGCCCTCCAAACATGCCCTGGACCCCACCCCTGCTCTGCCCCCACAATTCCTGCCTGGCCCCAGCAGCCCCCCGACACCTCTGGCACCTTCTGGATTTCTGACTTGCCTCCCCCCACCCACCCCTGCCCCTGCGCTCTCTGCACCCAGCCATCGGAGAGAACTTTCCAAACGGAAGCGGATCATCTCACCTCCCAGCTCAAAGTCTACCTCTTTGTCTTGAGACCCCACTGATCTACCACTTACTTCTTTAGGGGCCCATATCCCCTTGGGAAATCATCTTGGAGTCTGCTCACTGTCTCTCTCTCCGTTGTGACACCCTCTGGCACACAGCTCACCAGGCATTTGCCCTTGGTACCTAGAGGACCTGTGTCATAGGTGGTTGACCTCTGCAATCCCATATGCCCCCTACCTAGAAGGGCCCCCGCCTCGGTTCAAGGCTCTGTTCCCACTGTCAGAATTCTCACTAAATTCTCACTAATAGTCTCTCTCTCAAAAAAAAATTATATATATATATATATATATATATAATATATATAATATATATATATTATATATATTATACATATACATATAATTTATTTTGAGAGAGAGAGAGAGAGAGAGAGAGAGAGAGAGAGAATCCCAGGCAGGCTTCATGCTCAACACAGAGCCCCACGTAGGGCCTGACCTCACGACCTTGAGGTCATGACCTGAGTGGAAATCAGGACTTAGAGGCTTAACTGAGCCATGCAGGCACCCCAGAATTCTCAGTACTTTTTGAACAAGGGTCCCATATTTTCATTTTGCACCAGGCCTTACAAATTACATAGCCTCTCCCAGTGTATGGTAGATAGAAGGTGCTCAATAGATAATTATTGAATGGTGTCACAGGCATCCCTTGGTGAAGGGGGGGGGGGGGGGTTGAGAGCAGACTTTGTGCCCTGTCCACCCCCCATCTCCTTCTGAGAGGCTGGGCCTAGACCCTACCCGAGCTCAAGCAGAGAAACAGAAAGGGAGAGGATGGAGTAGGGAACAGAGAAGGAGACAAAGCCAACCCTTTGAATCACTGCCTCTGTCCCTGGGTCCCCGAAGACACCTGAGAAACAGCAGTAGCAGAGCCCTGCAAGCAGGAGGGGGCTGTGGGGCCAGGGGAGGAGGCGACAGGCTGCGGGAACCTCCCTGATGTTCCCCCTGGCCCCTGAGGAACCGTCAGGACGAACTCACTCGTTCTGCAGGGCACGCCTGGATGGCCAGGCGCCCGCCTGCACAACCAGCGCTGGGAGGGGCCTCCAGCTCTTCGGGTCCAGTTTAGCCCAGAGTGGGGTGCAGCCCACCCAGTGACTTCATTCCTTAGACCACCTGAACCCCAGAGTGAGATGTCGGCCCCTTTCTCTCCTAAGCGTGGCCAGGAGAAATCCTCCCCGGAAAGCCACCTCCCTCTTGCCGATCTCTGATTTTTACAGAGGGAGCTCTCCTCTTGTCACTCCCGGAATCGTCAAAACATGATCTAGCTGGAATTTAATGCCATGCTGCTCTCCATCGTGTTTATTTTCATGGTTATCTTTCTTATTATGGACCTGATGTTGTTTCCTTGGTTCCCCATTTATGCTGGTGACATAAATGTTCCTGATTAAATTAAGTTGGGAAAAGGGAATCTTTGTAAATTACGGCAAGGCGATGGTAGATAGGACGGCAAGGGTAGGGGATCCCGAGAGAAAGGGGGGAATTCTGAACTAGGTCCCGGCCCTCATACAGAAAGGACACTGAGGCTCCGAGCAGGGAGGGGACGTGTCCGGAGTCCCACACAGAGCCAGTGGTGACGCCAGTTCTCCAGGTCCCCAGGCCAGTGCTCTCCCCCAGCTGACCATTCAGCCTTAACGTCTGTGATTCATGATGAATCAAAGTCTGGCCTCCTACTTTCCTCCCAGAAACCCCCTTCACCAAGTCCCTCGGGGACCCCCGCCCCCGACATCAGGGCTCCTTGGCCCATTTAAAGACCCAGGCTGCGGGCGAATCCTCCTTAGCAATCCTCAGACAAGCAAGTCTGGAGGCTGGAAATCATGTTTCTGCTTTGAAAACTGCCACTGACTGCCTTTCCCACCTTCTGCTCAGCAAATCTTCACAGGCCGTGTTTTAAATACTCTTTCTCCTTTTGCTGTGATCAAAGGACTTGCTTGTTCCCCTGATAGGTGACAAAAGATGTCAGAAAGACTAATGAGAGAATGTGGTTGCCGCCCCCTTCCTTCCTCCGGGAAGAAGGAGGATCACAGGGCAGAGCGTCTTGGGCTGGGTGGCTTTAGGATTTAAGCAGGGGAGAGATAAGGGTAGTGGCTGGGGCAGGGGTGAAGGAGGGGGTCTCAGGCAGGCTGATAATTTGGCGCCTGTGGTTGACATCAGTTGAGTGGGCCTCCCAGCATGCATTTCCCCTTCTGCTGGGCAGAGCATCCCAATTTTGCTTTCGAATAATCACCTTTTCCTCCACCATCATCTGGTTTACTAGGTGTAGCTCTGGGCCCAGCTATGGGCTGTGCATGTGACTCAGACCTGGCCCGGTGGAATCTTATATTCTTTTGGCCATGGTGATTGGTTTTGAGATCGGTACGTGAGCCAATCAGAACCACAGAGAAGGAATCTTGGGGGCCTCCAAATGGACCCAGTGCTAGAAGAGAGGACAGCACTTCTGACTAATCCAGGCTCATTGCACACCAGAATGGAAGAGTCCCTGTTGGAGGGCACAGGTTCAGATGGGGAAACGGAGGCTCACTCCAATGGGGTACCACACAGAGAGTTCCTAGGATAAGTCGCACCTCTGGGGTTGTCTCTGCCTGGGTATCTTCCCACCCAAGAGACAGCCTAGAAATGGATCAAAAGCCCTCATAGCCCTGTGACTCCTGCAACCGATATCACTCTCCCTGAACTTAACAGTCCCATTTTATAGGCTCAGGGACTGAGGCAGAAGGGACAAGGAACACGTGATATTCCTACTCCCATCTCCTTATTTTGACACACTTCACCTTGCAGCCAGGAGAGAGGGAGACTGAGCACTGACAACATTGATTGTGCTCCTGGATCCAGCCATGCCTGGCCCTAGAGCTAGCTCTTGGATCTTTCGAGAGCCAATATCTTCCTTCAAGATTTCTTTCAGGATTTTTCACTTGAAACCAAAAGAATGCTGATTATATAGCTGCATTCGAGTTTCTGAGGGGCCACGTGTCATGGGACAAAGCAAACAACCATACCCAGTCATCCCCCAGAGGTCAGGAAGATCCGTCATAGAAAGCGCAAGCATTCCATGGACCTCCTCAGTTATCTAGGTGGGTGAGAGCTCCTGGAAGCCATGGGAGTGAAGGTTGGCAATGTGGAAACAGGGTAGAAACCAGCATGCATAGAACGGACACAAATGCCAGGGCAAAATGCCCCTGGGAGAGGGCCTGGTCTTCCAGGAACAGGGCCATAGATGCCCCAGACCAATGGTTCTCAAAGTGTGGTCTCTGGACCAGCAGCTTCAGGGGCACGTGGGAACTTGTCAGAAATGCATATTCTCAGGCTCTGCCTCAGACTTACTGCATCAGAACCTGGATGGAGGGCCAGCGATCTGTGATTTCACAAGCCTTCCAGGTGATTCTGATGCTGAATAAAATTTGAACACCACTGGTTTAGACATTTAAGTAAGTTAAGTATACTCGGTGAGGAGAGTACAGTATTTACTCTTAAGCGATGTGAGGAGCCCAGAGCCTGGATAGATATCAATCATTATCTATTGATATTTTCTGTTCACAAGTGTCTCGGGGACTTCAGGAGCTACAGAGGCTGGTACAGTGATCTCCATGCCTCTTCCATGGGCCCACACCAGGCAAGAGAGCCAGGCAAGAGGCGGGCAGAGGTTGACCAGGTGACCTTTACCCTGACAAGCGAGGTTCCCATGCCGGCCAGATCCCTGACTGCAGCCCTGCCCTGGACTCAAGTTCAGTAACTCTGCCCCAAGGTAGTCAGTATAAGGCTGTGTTATGCGGCAGTAATAAACTTATCTGACATCTCCGTGGCTTCCCGGCTGTCACGAAGTCCAGAGCAAGTCGGGTGACTTTCCAGGACAACACGATGTCTCAGCAGACCAGGCCGCTTTGCTCTTGTGGCTCTGCTGTCTCAGTACAAGCCTTCAGGGGCAGAAAGAACTGGAAAGACAAGCAAAGGCTCTTAACACTTCCACCCAAGTCGCTCCCATGTGTAGTCCATTGGCCAAAACTAATCTTGTGGCCCCAAGAAACTTCGAGGGGGCTGGGACCCAGGGGAAGCACGTAGAGTGTTGGTGATCGATGGAAGTCTCTCCTGCCTACCTGCCAAATACCCATGGCAGATGTCCACTCTGCCCCCTCCAGTGGGATCCCTTGTTTCCTCCAAACACCGACTAAGGATTGACAGAGGTAGACACTGTGCCTGGAGTGGGCAGACATGAGCAGGACAGACATGGTCCCAGTCCTTCGGGGGCTCATGGACGGAGGGTGGCATGGTGGAAGAACAGGCAGATCCTCCTGAATGTTCTCCAGAACCCCCTCCTTCCTGACTCACCAACTAAGTTTTGTCAGCTTTCAACCCTTGATTGAGGCTCAGTTTTGCCATCTATGCAATGGGGATAATAAGAAACAGAAATCATCCAACAGCAGTGAGAAGAGTGAGTCTGAGATTGGTGGGTGCTCACAGCTCTGGGCAGGGGGGCCAGGATTCGGATGCCATCCATCTGATTCTCGTCTTCGAGTCCCCTAAGTGGTTCTTCCTCTTCCTCCCGGGGTCAGCAGCCCCTACAGTTTCTCTCAACGTTTTAAGCTTTCTATAAGAATGAGGGGATCTGACAGCCCACCTCCCTGCCACAGCCAAGGGTAATCGGGCCCGGCCTCCAGCCAACCCGGTCCCCTGAAGACAGCTTGAGCCAGCCCAGCCTGATCTCTGAGGCATCCGTGGAACTGGCTCCCAGCTCAGGTCATTCCAGGAGGGCCCAAGCGACTGTCCTGCCACCCAGGACGAGGACAGGGCCAGCTCCACGCCCCCCCCCCCCACCCCTCCACCGCCCTTTCTCCAGACGTAGATGTAGTTGAAAAGCGTACCACGGGACCAGCAAGGCCACCACGGCCACCATTAGAAACCTGAACCCGAGTCGCTGATTAAAACCAGGAGGGGGTTTTAATCAGCTGGGGCCATATGCTATTTAACTGAAGATGAAAGTACCAATGATAAGCATCATCTCGGAAAGGATGTCGTTAAAGGAAGAGCAGAACAGCGAGTGGCATCTTTTATCATTATAGCAGCCCCTCGCAAAGCTCTCGTTAGGGGCTTTGAGGACCATCTGGGCCCTGTCTTTATTATGCAGCACCTACGGCGTCATTGTGTTTGACGATGGCTCCCCAAGCCCACGCCACGTTAAACTTCTAAATATACAATTAATGCCTATTAATTATAGTTTTCAAACCAGCAAAATGATCCTTCATTAACTTAATCGCCTCTTCTATTTTATCAGGAAATTGTATTCTCGCTTTCCATAATCCTTGCATCTGAAGCGCGCCCCCCACCCCCCCAACGTTGGCGGGTTGGCACAGGATACTTGGCCGTTTATGGGAAGGCCTGCCTGTCTTCTGGCCGTCTGGACAGCCCCCACCCCCTCCCCACCACCCACCCCACCTTCCGCCATGATATAGGAAGCCACTGCGGGCTTCCAGAGAATTCCACTGGGTTGTCTGAGGACACCAAGAACAGTGGTGGAAGTGAGCCCGGGACGGCTGGTCAAGCTGGACCCAGGGTCTGGACTGGATTTAAATCAGTGGGGGCTGGGGGGAGGGGGCGGAGGCGGGGGAGAGAGAGCTTCGGCTTCCTCATCTGTAAAATGGACATGATAGAACATCTGCCCCCCAAAGTTGTCATGAGGATTAAATGAGCAGCGCTTGGCCTCCAGGGGGATTTTGGCACCGCGGCATCTCAGAAGGCCCAGAGCAAGGAGCAGGCTGCTTTCTCACCCCAGCTCCGTGGCCTCCCAAGCTCATCTAGACTCTGCTGAAACCCTATCCCAGCTTTCTATAAATTTGAAGCGTCTTTACACTTGTCCCTCTCTGCTCAGCTTTATTTCCACAGCATTATTTTGAGCTCTGGCGCCTCCTCTCACTTGTGCCTTGAAGTAGTTTGCAGCCAAGCAGGGAGGACAAGTAGCTGTGATATGATGTGCGGGGAGCCTAGGAGGGGCATCTGTTCCAGCCTTGGGGAGGTCTTCCTGGAGGAGCTGGTCTTCTTGAAGGGCAGAGGCAGCGCAGAGCCACGGCCACCTGCTATTTCAGCCCGGCTGCCAGCACGGACCCACCTGGCCCCAGCACAATTGCATCCCATGCTGTGCTTTGTCGTCCTGCAAGTTCCCCGGGGCCTTCTCCAGGCCCACAGGGGCCTGCCTGTGAGCACACAGCCTGCAAGGGGGGGAGGCGTCAGCACCCCCCCGAGAAGCAGCCCCAAGACGCGGGCCTGGGGGCTGGGAGTGGTGAACCCGTGCTCCGACCTTTCATCCTGTAGGTGGATGCTCTGGGCGTGCTCTCGACGCATCCTCATGTCGGCTTGTCACCTCCCAGCTCATTCTCCTGCCTCCTCACGCCTCTTGCTGCCATCATTCTGCCCAAACAGCAATTTGCCCTCAAGCCTGTGTCTCGGGTTCCTCGGGGAACGCAGGCTAAGAACCAGGGCGAGTACAGGCTCAACAGGGTGAGTAGCAGCCGCTTCGGGGAGCGGAGGGGTCGGTCGTTCGAGGACCACCATGCAGTGGGGCATGGTGGAGAGGGGAGTCAGGGTGTGAGGGAAAGTGAGGCAGGAAGTGGGCAGGGGCACCTCGCTGAGGCCTGGTCTGCTGGGCCGGGAGTTAGTTGGACCCTTGTCCAACCTTCACCTGGGTGGGTGAAGCTGGAAGTGGCCTGGTCAGACTCCACTGGAAGAAGCACTTTCCGTCCGCATTTTGGGGACGAACAGGAGAAGGCTGTAAGAGGAGCTGACCAGGCCAGGGGACAGCTGACAGGGCTCTCCGTCCGGCTCAGTGGCTCCGGGATGGAGGCACTTGGGTAGAGGTGACCTCTCTTTAGGATGCAGAACCGGGTTAGGGGTGAGGGAGAAGGAGTTGAGCAGGCCCAGGCTGCTGGCTTGGGTCACTTGATGGATTGCATTGCCCTTTACTAAGCTTGAAACTCAAGTTTTGGGGTAGGATGGTGAGTTCGTTTGGGGGCGTGTAGTCGGAGGCCCTTCTTAACAGTCTAGAGATGGTCAATCAAGGCCATGGCAGTGGATGAGATCGCAGGAAGTGAGGCCATGCAGAAGAAGTGGGACGAGGACCAAGTCCAGCTCAATGCCGTCTTTTAAAAAAACTTTTTATTTTGGGAGTGGTGGGAATCCAGGCCAGGGGCTACTGTAGAGCAAGCAGGAAGTGGAGACAGAACACTGGTGTGTTGGGAACAACCAAACGGGGCTGTGGGAAGGACAGGCGTAGGACAGAAGGAGGTGGCAGTTTTTGTGGCTTCTGAGGCCGAACCCTTCTGGGTCCACAACGAGGCCCGGGGAAAGCAGAGAGAAAAACGAGGTCTTTGGGAAGACGGTGGGGGGGTTACAAAATGTTGGGAGGGGTCCGGGAGAGTGCTGAACCCGCCCCCCCCCCCCCCCCCAGGATGCTGGTAGAGTCAGACATCTCTTGGAGCAAACCCAGGTGCCTCCGAAACCACCCCAACTCTTTCACATTCTCGCGGCCATTGTGACACCTGTCCCAAACTTCCAACGTTTGCCCATGGGTCCCCAGGAGAGTGTCCAACCCCCTTCTTTCTTCCTTGGAGACCCTCTGCGATCACCTGGCGTGGATTAGGGAACCCCAAGGAACAGACGATGCCAGCGCTGGCCCTGAGTCCCCCGTGGGAAGCATTTCTGTGGCTGCCAGTCCATTTCCCAACTGCAGGCACCAGGGAGTCTCTGAGGAGGGTCTCCCTGGACGCCAGAGCTTGCTGGGCCTGTGGGCGGGAGCAGCTGGCTAATGGCTGACAGCAACGGGGGCATAAATGCCCCGGCTCCCTTGCCGTGCGGGTGCATCACCCTGAGGGTGTTCTACGTGGGCTCCTGGGCTTCCAGGCAGGAGTAAGCCCCGACCCGCCATGCTGCATGACTTCCCCAGTCTCACTTCCGCACTGCCCTACTGGCATTTCCCAGGATTCCCTCAGAATAAACGACTTGATCTCAGGATTTTCTTCTGCGAAAAGCCAAGCAACTGGAGTGCCCATGCTGAGCAGCTGCCAGGTACTGTATGGCTGGTACTCGGTGACATCCTCCGGGACCCAGGCCTGCCTCTCTAGGTGCTCTGCGGTCCTCCCGTGCCAAACAAGATGGCTGCCGCCATGACGTCTCACAAGCCCGTCCACAGACTTCTTTTCAGGTCCCATTGGCCAGCACAGGGTCACATGACGTTTCCTGACCAATCCCTGGCACAGGGGACGGCTTTGCCAAGATGGCCTAGACAAATGATAAAATTAACACAGAAAGCCCGCCACTTCTATGAAAATGCAGAAAAAGAAGGAGAAAGAAAGAAGAGGCAGCAAGAGGGAGAAGAAAAGAAGAAGAAAAGAACAAAAAGAAGCAAAATTTGTAATGCCCAAAGAACAATTGTATAAGCTCAGATCTTCGTATTTGGTTATGTTATAAATATTAAAATATGGAAGAGTGAAAAGACGGAGTGGATTCTTCTTTTGGTTGATCCTGCCTGTCATTCATTCATTGATTCATTCAATCATTCACTCCTACAACAAGCGTGTATTGAGTGTTTACTCTGCCCCTACCCTCACGGAGCTCACGGGCTACTTGCTGGGCGTGGAGGTGGGAAGACAGGAGACGCACAGAGGACGGACTGTGTCAAGGACTGGGTGGCAGAGGCATGACCTGGGATCCCCTGATTCAGCTGTTTCCTCACCTAGTGTGCACCTGCTCCCATCCCAGCCGCCCAGGATCATGCCTGCCCTACACAGCCACTCTCCTCCAGGAAGCCTTTCCGGATAGTCCCAGGCCTCCAGGATCTACCCTGTCCCTGAGCCCCCTTGGACCTTGGATGGACCAGGCGCTGGGCTGACACTGCCTTGGCCGTCTCTGAAGGGTCCTTATGTCCGTTTGTCCTGTCCTCCCCATTAAGGGTGAGGGCTCCAAGAGGGAGGGGGCCGTGCCCCCAGAGCTGACCCACAGCCTAGGGTAACTCGCCCTGCCCAGGCCTAGCCCCCACACCTGCTTCTGGGCTCCGCCTCTCCCTGTCTCTCCCATCAATTTCTTATTTCATAAAAATCAATTTCTGTCCCGTTTTTGCCATGTACGTAAAAGACTGTGGCATCAATTAGCCTTCGTTCTCTCTCTCTTTCCCCCTCTCTTTTTCTTCCCCGTCTTTTTTGGAAACCTCTTTGTAGGGAAAATCTCATATTTCAGCAATTTGCATTATCCACACACTCAGCTTTGAAGTTCTAAGTTATGGTAAGAAAAGGACCCACTTATCTGCCCATAAAAAATGTTCAAAGCTTATAAATTCCCTGAAACAGATGTACATTATCATTGGATTTGCCTTTCTTTTTGCTAGAGCATGCCTAATAGAGTTTCGGCCGCCCCCTGGCCCCCTTCCCCCGCCCCCGTTAGCATCTTGTCTCCACAGAAGCCCGCTCCCCACTGGGCCAGACTGACTTCAAAGGTCCCAGGCTGTCTGTTAGAAGCAAAGCACAAAGTGGGAACATAGGGGCTTTTTAAATCCCCCGCGTTTAAGTCAATATCATGCCTCCGTTCTTCCCCCTCTTCTGGCGGAGGGACATGAGTCAGTCGTTCCTTTTCTGCCTTCAGGAGCGCCAATTCAGCAATTACCAGAGAGAGGAAACGGAGGCCTCTTTCTCTCTCGGCCCCTGTCTTTGCCCTCTTGTTCTTTCCAACTTCACTTTCTGTTCCTTCCCCTACTTAAGAAGATGTTCAACAGCAGAGAAGGTACCACTGACCCCCGGTGTGGGCAAACAAGTGGAGCCTTAGCACTTTTGTGGGTAAGAGCGACACAAGCGACGTCTATCTGGCAGGCTGCCGTTGTGTCCTATGAGGAAAGCCTCCTCTCCTGCCTACTGTTCACAGTCTCCACCAAGTGGCCAGAGGGTCACACACCCTAACCGCCTTTCCCACCTCCGACCTTCTAACTTCTTAATGTGTCCTCATAGTAATGAGGAAGCTCTCCACCAGGACTCCCAGGTCATGCCCATCCTGGGCCTCCTCTTTACAATCTGTGTTCAGCCTCCCTGGCTTCCATCAGTTCATCCAATGGCCCACCCTCTCTCCTGCCCCAGGGCCTTTGCACAAGCTTTCCTCGAACTTTTCACCTGGCTATATCCTTCCTATCTTTGAGGTCTCCACCTGAATGTGGCTTCCTGGAGAGGCCCTCTCCAACCCTGGTCTCAATCGTGTCCCCTCTGTTATTTCTTCACACGTCCCCCCAGAAATTATCACAGTTGATAACAGTGTCATTTTTATGACTGTTATTCCCTTTCTAAAATGAAAGCTCTGTGAAGGTAGGGAGAGGGGATGTCTATTTTATTTGGTGCTGAGCAAAGCTCCTGGCACATAGTAGTTGATCAGTAAATATTTGAGAGTACAGATGGAGAGGAATTTGGGACAGGTGTGGTCCAGGCCAGGTGGGTCTGAGAGAAACCTCTCGGAACAGTGAGTACCCAGTGTGGATCACCCTTTCCTCTGACCAGGCTCGATTCGAGCAGCTCCCTGTCATCAGGGAGTAGTCAGCCCTCAGAGACAGACTGGCAGCAAGTAAACCACACAGCACGACCGACCGACCGAGGGAGGTACTTGAATGCCAAATTCTCCACAATGAAGGAAGGAAGGAAAGAAGGATGGAGGGAGGGAAAAAAAGGTCACAGGGACCACATTGGAATGTTCCAGCTAGGAATTTCTGAACAAATAACAATCAGATGCTGCTTTTAGAGGATACAGTCAGAGGAAATGAAATCAGGTGACGGTGGCCACCTGGGGAGGATCTGGCCAGGGGACAGAGCCACTCAAAGTCACCCGGGTGCCGCATGCCTGGGCTATACTGGGAGCCCACAGGCCAAGCCCAGTGGTGTTACCTCTCTCTTCCCAGTCACCCAGAGCATCCTCAGTACATTCCAGGTTTTCAGCCTGTCCAAACGCTGCTACCCCTCCCTGAGGGCAGGACCAACAAGTTAAAGAACCCAAGCACAACTTTGTGGGAGGGGAGGCTCCTTGCCCACCAGTCTTTATAAATGAATGGATCCACAGAGACCCGTGGGACACCAGAGCAGGCCCTGTGCTATCGCCCAGGCTGGGTGGGGAGGCCAGGAAGGCACTGTCTTCCAGTTGCTCGGCAGAGATTTAACAAGCACCTATCTTTGCGGGGCCTTGGGATTACAAAACAATCTTCGGGGAGCAAGAGAGCGCTTTGGTGAAAACATGTTAGCTGAATAATCGGAGGCACAAACAAGCCTCATACAGCCAATTCTGATGATTCCGAGTCTTTACTTATGAATTTGCCTACCCTCTAAACTTACTTGTAACCTCCAAATCAATACTCACGGTGCTTTCACAGTCAATCAGAGTCATGTGCCAAGCGGTAAAAAATTTCAGCTGCTTAGATGTGCATGTTTCCAGCTGACGTCAAACAAGGCCATGCTCTGCCTTCGCGTTTCCCGCTCTTATACTACCAACAAGCGTCCTTTTTGCAGTCGATTTAGTGTCACACTTTTGTACTCTTGCGCCTTGTATTGGTGACTTAGCCGTTTAAAATGATCCTCAATCATGATCTCAATGGTTCATGCGTTCGAACCCCGCATCAGGCTCCATGCTGACAGTGCAGAGCCTGCTTGGGATTCCCTCTCTCTCCCTCTATTTCAGAGTAAATAACAAATAAAGTTTTAAAAAATAATTAAAAAAACAAAAATAAAATACCACATGTGGTACTGACGTGCTGTCCCGTGTGTCCGGGCACCAGAAGGCTCTTATGTGCCTTATAGAGAAAATGCACGTTAGATTACCTTCGTTCAGGCATGAGTTACACTGCCATTGGCCTTGAGTTCAAATGATAATGACCCAACATTATATAGAGAATCAGGTGTCTTTCAACGGACACACACACAAAACAAGGTTATGTATTGATTGCTGGACAAACGTATTGCAAGCCCGGGCTCACAGGAACCTAACCCTGTATTTCACCTAGGAGCAATGGTTTGGTATCTGCTGATTCGGGGTCAGCGATGACTTTCCAGAACATAACAAGACTCAAGTGGGCGGTCAGGGCGCCGTCTTGCCGCAGCTGGGGCCTCAGGCTTGTCCCACCTGCTAAAGCTTGCCTTCACTCACATTCGCCCAGACTTGGCTGAGGATGACGGTAGAGGAGAGGGTAGGACTGGTCTTTGCTCATCTTTGCCAGAGTCCGAAGGCTCCTGGAAAGGGAGAGTCAAGTGACTAACAGCTGGCCCCCCGCTCAGGTGTCACTCTGTGTTTAACCCTGCCACACATCAACTGTGACCTTGGTAAGTCATTTCACTCAACACACAGTTGCCTTGTTAGTTTCCTCACAAGGCTGGCCTAAGGATGCCAGCAAATGCAGACTGAGCATACAGCAGGTGCTCCATAAATGACCGAGATGGTGATTTAGACTCCCCAGTGATCCTGCAGCTCAGGGCCTGAGTCCAGGGGCTGAACGAGATGTCCCTCAGGACTACACCCCCTTTCCCATAAGCCCTGCAGGACCAGATCTCATAACAGCAGCTGTCATTTCTTAAAGGCCTACTCTGTGCCGGGCTCTGAGCTGAGCCCTTCACATCCACTGGATCATTTACTCTGATCCTTACAATGCCCCCAGTGAAGCAGGTCCTCTGATTGGCCCCATTTTACAGAGAAGGAAACTGAGGCCCGGATAAGTTGGACCGCTGGTCCCACAATGGTCTCGCTGGTCACACAGCTCAGAAGTAGCAGACCCAGGTCTCAGTTAGGGTTTGCCTGACCTCAAAGTCCCTACCAGCTGAGCTGAGCCCCCACGCCCTCATTTGGGGGCCTGGCTACTGGACCTCCTCACCACTTCAAACTTCACCCACCAAACCAGATGTCATACACAGAGGCTCTGGAGCCACATCCTCCCAGATCTGCAGATGGGAGAGGGCCAGACTCCCAACCTGAACAGTGAGAAGCAGCCCAGGGAGGCGGGAGTCACGGCCGATGCCAGGCCTGGACAGGGCCGGGCTGGGCTTCCCTATGTGTCCACCCTGAGAACCCTTCCTCCTCGGCAGCCTTTCTGCTGTCCTTCCAAGAAAGCTGGGGCGTGTGGGGATTTGTTCACGGAATTTAAGGTGTAAGAATCTCCTCTTGTATTTCTCAGCTTGCTTACATCTCCGAAGACCTTGGAGCTAAAGTAAAGCAGATCTCATCAGGCCCCCTCGGCAGAAAGGCAAACTGAGCCTCTGAGAGGTGAAGTCACTGACCCATGGTCAGCTCAAAGGAGCCCAGCTAGATGGAATCAACCAGAGTCTTTTGAGTTGGGGCTCTTTCCACCCACTTTGCCTCTTTAAGCAGTGACGGGCAGGGTCTCACATGGGCTGGCACCGTCTGCTAAGGGCCCCCAGCCAACCCTGCCTCACTTAAAGAAGGAATGGGGCCATGTGCTGAGGGAGGACTTCTAGAACTGGCCCCAAAGATCTCCCCCGTGAAAATCCTCCCATGCCTGAAATACCCCCATTAGCATCTGAAACGCTGCCTGAGCAGACCCAGGTTTTACTGGCATAGCTGACTCCCCCCAAAGGAGCTTGAGCATCTTCGGGGTCATGGACTGGGATTCCACGGCGGCAAGCCGAGGAAGGCACACGTGCCCCAGGTTGACAGGGCACCAGGACGACCAGAGAGCATGCGTGCCAGACGTCCCCATCTGAAGGGGCGTCCCCATAGTTCCTGGGGATTGCTGCCCCGTTGGGAATGTGGGCCTGGTGGAATCCCATTTTTTGATCTTTACGAGAAAAGCTAAAAATCCAGATATTCAGGTGAAACCTTCGGATTTGGGAAATTAATTCAAAATCTGTGAAAGCCCAGGTGGGTCAAACATGACATCCTGGTGGGCCACCGTGGGTATAGCCTGAGGGATCAGACGGTAGAGGAGGAGGACCCAGGAGGCTCCGAGGAGGCAGGGTATGGGAAGGGTGGGAGAGGCCCTCACCACCCCTCCAACATACACCCGGAGGCACAGCGGATGGCTGACTGCTGGACAGGCAGTGACAGGCCTCAAACAGTCTGGCTGTGGCTGAGCTGGGCCAGCCCAAGCAGGATCACCACAACGGCCCCTGCAGAGTCACTGGCCCGCGACTGAGGCCTTGGAAACCCTCTCCCCAGATATCACAGATGCCAGCCTAGCCCCATGCCCCCCAGCAGGCAGTGCAGGCCGAAGACCGGAAAGGGGGCCTCGGAGCCGGTCTGGACTCAGCTTTGGGAACAAGTGGCAATTTGGCCTGCACACGCCTCCTCCGGACTCAGTTCTCTTACCTTTAAACTGGGGGCAGTCTCCCACCCAACAACAGCTGGTTGTTCACGAACCCCACGAACCTTCAGCCAAATCTGCACCGGTTTCCGATGGGGAGGGGGGGATACCAATGCAGTGAGGGGGTTTTCGTTTCAAATAAGGCTAAATTTTGTCCTTTCTTTTTAAAAACTGTTTCTTTGAACAGTAAAAGACCGCGGCTTTCTTTTCTGTTTGGTTTGGTTTTGTTTTACGGTCGTATTTAGCGAAATGAGAAGTTGGTGACGCTGTGTTGCTTTCCCAGACTTTTATTCGAACTGTTACGGCTTTGTAAAACTCCACAGTCGAGCACTCACCGGCAGGAGAATGCCGTGAACCCTCCGGTCAATAAAGGCCGTGAAATCCCCAGTCCCCTCCTTCCGCCTTCCGTTTCCTTTTCCTGCTATCTTTTCCTTTTAGTGACCACCTACTTTGTGCCTGCTCCAGGAACCGGCAGTACAGAGGTCCCCGCCTGGAGAGATGTCCCAGCCTAGGAGGATGCCAGTAAACCCAGCAAAATGCTGACACACACTGCTGCCCGCCCCTTTGTCTGGGCACCAGCTAAGCTGGCGACAAGAAGCGAGGCCTTGCTGTTGTAGAAAAAAAAGTCAGCTTCGACGGACTCATCCAGAATTTTGCGATGAGAAATATCTAGAAAAGTGTTACTTCAGTGGAGCAGGAAGTCAAAGCTCCGGATGAGGGCAGGGAGTTGGCGATGGTAATCCTTTTGTAGCGCCCACAGTCCCCAAAGGCCTTCATCTGGCTCAGCCTGTCCCTCTGAGATCTGAGCGGTGGCCCAGGGGGTCCGGGACTGCTCTCCTCCTCCAGTGCATCCTCAGACATTGGCAGTTACTTCGTGGCTGGATAAGCCTCCCTGGTCCTTCTTCTAGATCTCTGATGCCCCTCTGTGCATGCCTCTTCCGTCCAGACTTGGGGGATCAGGAAGGGTCCGAGGGGCCAGCGCGCAGTGGCCCCCAGTGTAGACCCGAGTAGGGGCGGGGCGGGGCACCATAAGCTTGCCGGTAACCAAGCCTGGGTCTATAGTACTGCAAAGACCGTCAGCCGGGGGTTGCACCACGCCTCTATTCCCCAAGGCTGGCTTTGACCAAGGACACGAGTGCCTCCCCCAGGGAGCAAGGGCCCCCAAACAAAGTGGGAGGATTGAGAAAAGGCCATTTGCATCTCTATATAAAGAGCCAAGAGAGGAAGGAGAACGTGTGGTCCACACGCCAGGGGGCTCTGTGGACCCATCCTGGTTGAAAGACACACCTGGGAATCTCACTACATCTGGCTGCTTTGGGTGCCTGTGGTTTAACCGAGGGAGGGGCGGTGGGTTACTGAGGGCCCAGGCGGCTGGGCAGCTGGGAAAAGAACTCGGTCTGCATCCAGAGGGCCGTGACTGAATTATCCGGTTTTGTCCTCTGGTGCGGTCATGGCCACCTGCTCCAACATCATGAGGCTTTCTGGAGGCTCTTCATGGTAAAGGCGTCTGGGGAGCTGTCTCTGCCTCATTTACACCTTAGCGCACAAACTCCTTAAGGTAGGCCCACCACGGTTCCACCCCGCTTGTGCCAAGGCACAGGCCGCTGGGCTTCTCACACTGTGGCCTGTGGGCCCACCTGTAACACCACTCCCTGGGGTAGGAGCTCGTTAACAGCACCGATGATGTCTGCCACCCCCGACCCACATAATCTCACTCTCCAGGGGTATCTGCGTTTAACATGCTCCCTGGGAGATTCTTATGACCCCTGACGTTAGGTATTTCCTTCGAAGGGGCCTTCTGAGGTCATCTGGGGAAAATGCAAGGCTCAGAGCCCTCGCCCTGGCTGCACTGGAAGTCACCTGAGAGCTCCAAACACCTTGATGCCTGGCCACACCCCCATCCGGGCGAATCAGCACCATCAGAGGTGGGCCCAGGAAGTGGCATTTTAAAAAAATCTCCCCGGGTGATTCTGAAGCACTCGGGGTGAGACTTACAGGTTGCGAACATTCGACCCTGCCTTCCCCACCCCCACCCCAGCAAGCTAGGCTATGCCAGAGTCACATCTGGAGCATCTCAGGTCAAGATAGAGATCCTCTTGTTTCCACCAGGCTCACGGGCTGAATGCGCCAGGATTCCTCCCCTTTGTGGGGAGAAGGTGGAGGGAAAGGAAGCCCGCGGGACGGTCAGCGGGAGATGGAAAATCTAGGCCAGGCTCTGTGTGTCATTTCCTCCGCAGGGTCACCTTCTTCTTCTTCTTCTTCTTTTTTTTTTTTTTTTTAAGTTTATCCATCTGTTTTTGAGAGAGAGCTTGTGCACGTGTAGGGGAAGGGCCGAGAGAGGAGAGAATCCCAAGCCGGCTCTGCACTGTCAGCCCGGAGCCCGATGCAAGGCTCGAACCCATGGACCATGAGACCAGGACCTGAGCGCAACCCGCCCCCCAGGGTCGCTAGAAAATGGGTCTCACACTCATCCGCCTTCTCATGCTAAAGAAAGAAAGATGCTGAGCATGGAAAGCCTTTTGCAGAGACATACAATAATCAGTAAAATCATTCAAGGCCACAAGCCCCTGAGAAGAGGGGTCGGGTTCACAGGTCTGCTGGTTTGGGAGAAGAGGACAAGACCAAAAACCAGATCAGAGCCCCCCACAAGGGTGTAATGACACTTTAATGATAGGGAAAGGGTGCCCTCCCCACGGCTTTTCAGGAGCACTTGACTGTGGGTGCCACCGTACTGACTCTGCAAAACACAGCCATGTGCGCACCGAGAAGGGGTGGAGCCGGGCTGCGCCCACGGGACTTGGGGGGCAAAGGTGGGGCTGGGAAGGTGGAGGCTGAGGCTGGGGCTGGACCGGACAAGGGCAAGGATGCTGTGGGGGTCTTTTGGAGCGTGCCTCCCCCAGGTACTTCTGCTGGCTGAAGCCCCGCCTTCGATGAGGAGGTGAAGGCGAGGGGGGCTGGGGGGGGGGTCACAGTCTGCTTAGGCGGATCACATCTCAGGGGTCCCCTTTCATTCCCGAGAGTGCTGACGTGCCTCACAGAAGCTGGGGTCATTAGCGGCGGCGGCTGACAGGAACCGTACTTGAGGTGCAGGCAGCCTGGCCCTCCTCCTGCCGCCTCCAAGGCTGCCTTCCCTCCGGCTCTGTAATGATTTGACATCTAAACGCTGAGAACAACGAGGGGGAAGCAAAAGAAACCGCTCCCGGCTGTTTCCTTTGCCAAAAAGTGTAATTGGCACTGCTGGGCGGGAAATGCACAAGCCCCCCCAGGCTCCCCAACCCCCCCCCCGCCCCGTGCTCCCCAGGAGATGAGAGGGGGGCCCCGGCAGCTGCGAGCCTCACCCCGGCTGCCTGCCCGACACACCAGACTGTCCTCAGGGCCCAGGGACAGACGAGCAGAAACGCGGCAGCCTAGCCACTGGCCAGTGCTTTTGCGCACGCGCGCAAGAGTCCTGCGCAAAGAGTCCCCCCGCAAAGCCGAGTCCTGTCCTCGCCCCGCCCCCCCCCCCCCCAACTTCTCCAGGTGCCAGGGGAGCTCAGAGCTCAGGAACCTGGGGAAGCACAACAGCTCCTCTGCAAAGGATGTCAGGAGACTTGCAAACAAGACAAAACTCACCCACACCAGCCTGCAGGAACATGTGCTCAGAGCCTCACCAAGAAGTACGTTGACCCCTTGCAGTTTCCTAGTTGTTTTTCCCTCCCTCCTTTCTCCCTTCCTCCCTCCCTCCTCTTCCTCTATCTTCTTCCTCCACTTCTAATTATTTGGTACACCTTCTCTCAGAGGTCATTTATAATCCACCCACATCGAAATCACACATGCTCCTGAACTCGGCACTTCTGTGTTGGTCCTGTGGCCCTTGCTTCTGCTGGCGGGCACCGGGTCGAGCTGGGCACAAGAACCCTGAGTGCCGGGATGAGAGATCCACAGGCACGGTAGGGGGGATGGGACAAGTCCCTGTCAGGGCCTCTGAGAACAGAAGGCTGAGCAGCTGTCAGAGCGAAGGGGTCCGAGCTCTATAAACGCTGGGGGGAAGCTCTCCAAATACATTAGGTCACAGAGAAAAGTGCCTGAGTATGAATACTATGTTACTCCTTGGGTAAAAATAAAAGAGTGGGGGCGGGAAGGGGATTAAGCAGCAATGGCAGTGTTTTCTTTCTTAAAAATAGATCTGAAATAAATATTGTAATCTGTCAGCATTTGTAAGATCTGGGTGGTAAGTTTGCAGTTACTGTTACACAGTTTTCTGTTTCAAATCTTGTTTGAAATATTGAATAAAATAACAAAACGGGGCAGGGGAGAGAGGAATGGGAGGAACACAGAGGATTTTTAGGGCCGTGAAAATACTCTGTATGACATTAGAATGATGGATATGTGATTACACATTTGTCCGAATGCACAGAATGTCCAACACCAAAGAGTGACCCCCCCACCCCCGCAAGGCAAACTATGGACTTTGGGGTCATTACAGTGTGTCCCCGTAGGTCCATCCTTGGTAAAAAAAAAAAAAATGTTACCCTTCCAGTGACAGATGTCGATTATGGGGGAGGCCGTGCATGCATGAGGTAAGCAGTATATGGGAAATCTCTGAACCTTCCCGTCAATTTTGTTGTAAGCCTCAAAGTCCTCCGAAACAAGTAAAGTCTTTTCAAAAAAAAAAAAAAAAAAAAAAACAAAACTTAAGTGGAGAGATATCTTCTATAAATGCATTTATTCTTGTAAATAATGGCAGCTAACATTTTCATAGTGCTCCCATGGGCCGGGCATATGTTAACTCACTGAATTCTCCCAACAACCCTGTGGGGTAGGTCTCTTATAATCCCCCTGTATAAAGAGGAAACTGAGGCTTGAGAAGTAAGGTGTACGACTTGGAACACAACGCTAAGGAACTCAGAACTTGAACCCAGGCAGTCTGGCCCCAACGTCTATGCTCTCAACCACCAGGCTTCACTCAACAGCCCGGGAAGGTAGACTCAGGGATGCTGAAGGGAAGTGTACTTTTTACCGAACAGCATTTTGAACTATTCGAATCTTTAACATGTGCACCTGTCACGATTTTTCAAAATGGTATTTTAAATAAATCCCAGTCACTAAGAAATAGAATCCTGACAGGCGTGGGGCTCGGAGAGATGGAATGGGACGTCTTCTCAGAGGCTGAGGAAATGCTCTAAAGCCACCGCAGAGATACTCCCTGTGTGGACACAATTCCTGCTTCTCTTCCATGTTGCAGCAGTTCTGGTCCTGGGGCCCCATCAGTGTCTGCCTGCTTAGCACCCTTCCTCTCCTTCCTTCTGGCACAGACCCCGCCCCCTTGCTGCAGGTTGGACATGTGACCCCAGGTGGGCCACGGGGATCGGCCCAGGAATCAGTTCCGGCTCTAAGCCCGGCCAATCAGCAGCCTGCCCTGGGCTTCCCGGGGCAGAAGATGCTTTTCCACGTGGTAATGGGGCTCAGAGGGCCAGCAGCCCCCTCCCGGTGACCCAGTGGTGGAAGTATGAACCCAGAGAGGGAGGGCTTCATTCAAACCCTAGCTCCTCTCCTCTCCAAGCCAGCTGCTTCCCTGCCTTCCCTGCTTTGGTTACATTCCCGCTGAGTTGGATGCTAATAGAAACCCACAACTCAAAACAAGGGAAGCCCTGACCCAGTGGTTAAGCACTCCAGTGGTTAAAGGGATCACGGGGGGGGGGGGGGGGGGGGGGCGGGGGGGGGGGACGGGGAGACTGGAATCCCAGCTCTGCCACCTGCTGTGTGATCTCAAGCAAGTTAGTTAACCTCTCTGAGCCTGATGTGCTCCCCCAGCTCACTATCAAAACCAACTCCTTACCAGCCACATTAAACCAAAACCAGAGGCCCTGGAAGAGGGGGTGCCAGCTGGCAACCAAGCAGCAGAAAGGCAGGCAGCTGGCCACTCCTTTTTTTGTGTCCCTCCACTCACTGTCTGCCCTGAATGTCCATGTAACCCTCAGTAACACCTCTCTGGCCCCACGGCTCCCAGTGGCTTCAGTCAATGGGGTCTCGATAGGATGCAGGGCAGGAAGGAGTGAAGCCAGGATATCCATCATATTTCTCTGTAGGGTCCCCACAGGCTGGCTGCATCCCAGAGTGAGGGTCCCTCACGGCTCCTTCAGGGGGCCCCCCCAGCCCCACCCCTCTGCTGCTGAGGATGACGCCCCCCCTCTCTGCTCCACTGCAGGGGCAGGAGCCACCCCACACATTGCTAGCCCCCAATCCTGCACTCTTTCGAAACGGAGGCTCTGCCCACAGTTCATAAATATTCCCTCAAATTACCCAACGTGAGTGTGTGTCATCTGTTTTTCATGGGACCCCGACTAGTTGCCAGTGGTCCTTTTCCTAGTCTCTCCGGGCCCTTATCAGATAAAATCCTGCTCTGTGGAGGACACTACTCCAGGGTCCCAGCTCCGGCCACTGTCCTCATTTCCCTCCAAGCTTCTAGACTCCAGCAAGCCTCTCCCAATCTGCCAGACCCCAAACCCCAAAAAAGGACCCGCCAATGAGAAGCAAGTGACCATTCGCAGCTGATGGAGAGTGGTCCGAACAGGAGGCACACAGGGTCACATCTGGGGTCAGGAAATGTCTAGAGAAGTAAGCCACTGATCTCTGCACACCAGAACAGGTACCTGAGAGTGTATATTTATCGAAAGATACATAGAAATGGACAGATGGCACCTGGGTGTAGATACAGGAGCTCTGATGGAGAACCGTGTAGGAACGTGTGTATTTGCCAGCGGCAGAACACGAGGTCTCTACATCTTCGGCCACAACCAACAACACACAAGCGCCTGATCTTGGAAAACCACAGTTGTTTCTGTGGTTGGGTTCCCTCTCCAGAGGTTTCCAAAATGAGAAGGCTGGTTTTGGGGGCAGTCTTTAAATATGTGTGTGTATCTTTCTAAAGAAGAGAGAAAAGCGGAAGGGAGGACCAGAAGCGTATTTTCCTGTTGTGCATGGCAGAGAAGAGGGGACCGGTTCTGGGCAAGGACGTGATCCCACTGGAAAGGCGTGAAAGAGAACGCCAGAAAGGACAGCTAGGGTTCCTAGGTTGGGACGTAAAAAACCACGACAGCCAGGAAGGTCACGCGTCTGCAGTCCGCTGAAATCCCTTGTAGCACGTTACAATCAGTTAAGGGCAAAACAAAATCAGAATGATACTAAGAGGTAGCAGCTGTTTATCTTCTCGGAGATTTCGAGGGTCTCTGGAAGCGGGCCAGGTAAGGGCGTTCTCCTGGAAGAGACTGGGGTAGGGCACCGTTCTGGCCGGGGGCTCCCCCAGAGCTGGGACGGGCGTGGGCCAGCCTGCGTGGAAACCGCCGCACGGGAGCCCGCGCGAGCCTCCGCCGGTCGACAGGCCAATTCCAAACCCAGAGTCATTTCTCGGGTAAAGTTATGCAGTCCTCACAACATATAAATAAAAGTTTAGTTCTGTGTTTCCATAGATCTTCTACATGGAGGCTAGCTGAATATTAGTGGAGTAACAATAATTATTAATAACAATAATCATCATCATAACAATAATTAATAGAATAATAATGCCTGGGCGGGCAGGGGGAGGGGGGTCCTTCATATGGCAGGGCGGGGCTTCCTGGGGAGGGGTCTATGTCTGGTAAAAGTGGTGGTAATGGTGGTGGTGTTCGTGGTGGTGGTGATGTTCGTGTCTCTGCACCGCCTGGCCGGCCGGGCTCTCGTACACCACCACAGCGGGCAGGTCCCTCACGCGGTCCCGCCCCACGACACTGCCGCCCACGGCCAGCGGCACCTGCGGCCCCCGGCACCCCTGCTGGCTCTCCTTGGCTCGGTGCTTGTGCTTCTTGTGCCCGAGGGGTGCCAGAGTGGGGAGGAGGGCCGGGCTGGCGGCCAGCTGGGCGGCCGGGGACACCGCGGGGACGGCGGGGCCCAGAGGGGGCTTGCTTCTTGCCCCTCTGGCCACATGGCCCGCACCCACGCTCTTGCCCTGGGCCTTGGGGGACCTCACAAAGTGCTTGCTCCCATCTTGGGTGCCCCGGAGCCGCTGCTGGACCTCCGAGACCTTGGCGAATGGGGCGTCAAGGAAGTGGAAGGAGCCCGGGTCCGCGCCTTGGGGCTTTCGGTGTGGGACGTGGATGGCTTCTGGCTCATGGGAGCGAGACCGAGTGGGGTTGGAGGTGCGGGGGGGCAGCTCTGACTTCTGGGCCACTGACGGGGAGCCTAGGAACCAATTTAACAGATATTTCATGAGCACCTACTGTGTGCGGGTGCCGCACTGTGCCCCCAAAACCACGCCCACGCCCAGTGCTCCCGGAACACTAACTGTTCTGACAGCTCCTCTCGCCCCGCCCCCCCCCCCCCCCCCCCAGCCCCGACTGCTCCTCGCTGCCTTGGAGGAACCTCTCTGGAACGGAACTTTGCCATCTGCTAAACGGAAAAAACTGCTTCTTCGTCGGGTCCTTAAAAAGAATTCATTCCCCTTCCAGGAGACGGACGAGAAAGAGAGACAGAGACCCTGCTACGAGTCCGAGGTCATGGGAACACGAAGGAAATTCAGGCATCTTCCTTCACTTACAGAGGTGATCGACACGGGAATTACACGTGGGAGGAAGGGGAGAAGGGGTGGGGGCGTGAAATGAAGTGGGCCGCCTCTTCATTTGTTTCAGCAAGGCGTCAACACATGTCAACGGCTGAGGAAGACAGAGCAATGGCAAAGGGCCTGGGGTAGGGGCACAGAACTACTGTGTTCATTGCATTGTAGGCCCCAAGATGCTCTTTGATTTTGTTCAGCTTTGTGCACGTGTTAGTCTTTTAAGTGTTTTTAATGTCATCTCCTCCCAGAGGACTCTGTAACCCGTCCAATCAAAGCTGTACCTGCCCCCAGCCCAGGGGCATGATGAATGCCCCCCACCCCACCCCACCCTGCAGGTGTAGGAGCTCCCTTACCAGGCCCGAACTGGGATGTGTAGTTCTCTATCCCGGCGAGATCTAAGTAGTGGTTTCTCCTCTCAATGTTCTCGTCCACGCAATGGTGGTCGCAACCAGACTGCTCCAGACGGCTGTCCCCCTGGAACCTATGACAAAGAAGCAAGTGAGTGGGTGGGCAGCAGCCCCGCCCCCCCCCCTACCTGGGGAGCCACCAGGAGGAATCCTTCTGAACTTTCCATGCATTTCCGTCTGGGTCTTGGGAAGGGGGGTGAGGGGAAGGGAGTGGTCATCTCGGCAATCTGTGTCTCTATTTCCTTCCCTGACGGCGGAGATAAGACCTCTTCTGGCCTCCCTGGGCCTTCTGGGAGGACCAGATAGGTATCTGCTTTGAACAGATCCAAAGTAAAGGTGAGAGGTTACTGGTCAAAGCTTCAGGATGCCCCAAAGTCAGGCTTCAAACCATGTGTGCCCATTGCAGACAAGAGGCCTAACGCCTCTTAGGGCTGGAGCCCCAGAGGGTGTGGACGGAAGCTCCCAAGCCATTGCCGCAGAGGGTGGCAGGCTCTGTACCCTGCCCCAAAGCCCAGAATGGGCCTTACCAGTGTGTGCGTGTGTAAGAAAGGGGGTGGGGACAGAGGTGCCCCCAGAGGCCACATTTCTCCCACTGCGGGAGCCTGGGTTCCCTGCCTCTCCCCTCCAAGGCTCTCTGATCTGCCAGCCCCACCTCCCTCACCCTCCCCACTCCCCAGCACAGCTAGCCTGCATGCCCAGATGCCTGGATTCCCAGCCCCCTCCCCACAACAAGCCTCGGCCCCTGCTTGGACTGCCTTCTCTCTCTTCCCTCTGGGCTCCTGCTTCTCACATTCCGGCCACTTCCTTTCCATTTCACAACAGGTACAGACACCCCGCCCCTGCCTTTCTGGGCCACTGAGGCCTCCTCTCGCCTCCTATACTGCCTGCCGTTCCTCTCTTCTCTTCCCTTACCTCCCTGCAGTTAACAAAATAACAACAGGCGGAAGAGAACTGTGGCCTTACGGTTTCTTAGCCATGATTCTGAAACCCAAAAAGCCTGAAGACCGACACTGCTCATGACCTGTCAGGCGGCCACGCTGCTCTAAACGGATGTGACGGTGGCCGTAGCCTTTGCATCACTTCATGCGGACAGTCCCGCGGCTCCGTGCGGAAATGTCAGTGCGCTAAATCCCAAGGTGCTGCCCAGACACCACACAGAATACGTAACTACGCCGAGAACACCTTGTCTCAAAGCTGGCGAATGCCGAATGCCAAAACATCTCGAGCCCAAAGCGTTTGGGACAAAGGAATGCGGACCTATATTTAGTTATTTTTAAAACCTCAGCTTGATTTGTGAGCCTGTCCTCTGAAGTCGCCGCCCCCCCCCCCCGCCCTGAAGAGAACACAGTCGGGAGCCCCCCCCCCCGCCCCCCGCCGCTCAGGCGGCACCCAGCTGGCACTCCACGTGTGCTCAGGTGCGCTGGGCTGCCGTCCGCCCTCCCGCAACCGGTGTACCTGAGCGGGGCTCGCTGCTGCTTCTCCCAGCTGCGCAGCTCCTCGGCGGGCTTGGTCTCCGCTCTGGGCCTCGTGCTCTGCAGGTCTGAGCCCCGCCCGAGAAAGAGCCGGGTGAGCGGTTCGCTCTTGCGTCCGCCAGCTTCCTGGCTCTGCTGGGGTTTTCTAAGCTCCCTGGCATGCAGCCCTTGACAAGTGGCCCACGGCAGCTCGCCGTGGCTCTGTGGAAGGGGTTCGCCAAGCCAGGACCAGACAGGGGGGTCTCGCGGCTACTTGTCCCCTTACCGTCTCCCCGGCTAGACTCCCCTCCTCCCCAGGCTCCTCAGCTGACATTCAAGGCCATGCCCTGCCCAGGCTCATCACAACACAAGCCCTCACTGTAGCTGCAGCTATGCCCACGCGCCCCTCCAGGGCTTTGCCTCCACAGGGCCCCCCACCTGTGATCCCTTCCCTATCCAGATCCTGCTCTTTCAAGGACCCGCTCAAATCCCGCCTGTCCACAGAGTCGCTCCCAGTGGAAACCCCCAGGACTCGCTCCCGCTCCTCCCAGGCAGGGGTGTGATCCTTCCAAGAGCTTGCAGTGGACTGGCCCCTGTGGCCCGGGCGGCCCTCCAACCCCTCACCAGGGTGATTGAGAAGGATGCCCTTCTTGCCCTGGCTTCCATCGGGGGCCACGGTGAGTTTCACCCGCAGGGTCTTGCTCGACGTCGGGGAGTGGTTGACGGAGGAATCAACCACCTCGTAGATGGTGTGCAGCAGGCTGGTGATGTCCTGCAGGGGAGCGAAGCAGAAAGGCACCCGGGGCTTCAGTCTCAGTGTCTCGACAACCCAGGAATCAGAGGGCCCGGTGAAGCCCCCCCCGGCTCCCCCAAAGTCAAGACGAAGGCACAAACTTGCACGTGAGAGGTTCATTTGAGAAGGGGTCCTAGGACACAGAAGCAAGGGGGCAGCAAACAGTGGACGCCCCGAACGAGCAGGTATGGCCGTGGCCAACCAGGCTCAGTCCACTTGGGCCCTCGGAAAGACTGTGTGGAACCCACCTCGGCAAACTCCCGTCCCTCGGTGGTTGAGAGTTGCCCCCCCCACCACCACCCCCACCCCAGGGATGCTCTAGCCCCTGGGCTTCCGGGCTGTCTTGCAAAGACTGAGCCGGCTCCCGGGCACCAGAGAAAGGTCTTATGGCGGGCACTGTCCACCACAGCAGCAGGTCAACCTAGAAGCAGGTCAGCGATCTTGCTGGGAACAAAGGCACCCACAGCACCTGCTTCAGGTCTGGTGAGCTCCTTCTGAATGCAAATGGAAAAGCAGATGTGTCCCTAAAGATGAAATACCCTGGGAGAACTTGAGCAAATCTCATCTTGTCTCTGGGCCTCAAGCTGTCCCCTCAGCCAGAACACTGGTGTCCAACCCATGCTCCGAGAAACATCTCAGACGCTTCTGACCGGCGAATGCAGGGATAAACGGGGCCTCCCTTTGTTCTGGGCATCCGCTAAGGTCGTTTGTCTGAGGTGGGGCTTCCGGCTTTACATGATGTAGGAAACCTCTGGAAGAGATGTCCGCTCTCTATAGGTCAGGCCCACAGAAGGCCGGTTATCTGCCCTGCGGCTCTTCGTAAACACAGACGGGCTCAGCCGTCGCTTCATTCCGTACCCATCAACGGTGCCTCCCACTCACCACAGCTGACTTGCCCTGTGGCCATGCGAGCTGAGTGAGGGTCACCCCGGAGGTCCAGAATCTCCTGCTAAATCTTCGGACTCTTTGATACTGGATAATTCTCATTTAGTTTTTCTCAGCTCCCCACCTCCCCACCTCCCCAGCCCCTGGCGACCACCATTCTACCCTCCGTCTCTAAGACAAGCCATTCCGGGTGATCGCACGGTATTTGCCTTTTTGTGACTGGCCTTGTCATTTTAGCGGAAAGTCCTGGAGGTGCGCCCACGTTGCAGCACGTGTTAGAACGTCCTTCCTTCTTAAGGCTGAATAATGCTGCGTTGTGTGGATGCGTCTATCCGTTCATCTGTGGACGGACCCTTGGGTGGCTTCTGCCTTTTGGCTGTTGTGAAGAACGCTGCTGTGAACACGGTGCGCAAGGATCTCCTCGAGACCCTGCTTTTGGGTGTGTACTCACAAGTAGAATGGCCGGGTCCCGTGGCGATTCTGCGTGTCGTTGTTCGAGGAGCCCCCATGCTGTTTCCCAACTCCAAGCAGTTACATCGTCTCACACCCCCACCGACAGCACACGGGGTTGATCGTGCCCCTTCCTCAGCGACACTTGCTCTTTTCAGTTTGGGGTTTGTTTTCAAACTTTTTTAATGGTTTTTTTTAATGTTTATTTATTTTTGAGAGAGAGGGAGAGAGAGAAGAGAGAGAGGCAGAGGAGCCGAAGCAGGCTCTGTGCTGACAGCAGAGAGCCCGACGCGGGGCTCCGACCCACGAACCGTGAGATCACGACCTGAACCGAAGTTGGACGCTCAACCGACTGAGCCACCCAGGCACCCCGTTTTTGATGTAATCAACGTATCTATTTTTACTTTCATTGCCTGCAATAACTTAATTTTTTTTTTATGTTTCTTTTTGAGAGAGAGAGTGTGTGTGTGTGAGCAGGGGAGGGGCAGAGACAAGTGTGGGACAGAGGATCTGAAGCCAGCTCTCCGTTGACAGCAGCGAGCCCAACACGGAGCTCGAACAAATGAACCGTGAGACCATGACCTGAGCCGAAGTCGGACGCTCAACCGACGGAGCCATCCAGGCTGATAACTTAATTTTTAACAAAACCTGGGGGGCTGGGCTGGAACATCTGTGGAAGCGGCCAATTTGAGACCCAGTCTTGCTGGCCTGCTCAGCAATCCCACCTCCTCTGGTGAGGCCCACAGGGGACTCCTCCTTTCTTCCCTAGGGCTGCTCTGCACAGCCACGTTTGCCCCCTCCCTCTTACCATCTTAGGAAGCCCAAGAAGGAGGCGTCAAATCCCCATTTTACAGAGGAGGAAAGTGACGCCCTCCAACATCATCCCCCCCGAGCGTCATCCCAAGCCAGGGGGCCCAGGGATTCGGGCTCTAGGAACCGGCACGCTCTGGCAATCCCCGCTGAAAAATCAACTCTTGCCTGCATGGGGCCCAGCACACAGAAATAGGTGCCTGCGAATATTTATTGCCCAAACGAACAGGCGCTTTCTTCCGAGTTGGGAAGCTGGCCCAGACGCCGGCTCCGGGCTGCAGCCGCGGTGAGGAAGGAGCCCCTCTGCCCTCGCACACAGAAGCACGCACGCAGACAGCCGGAGAGTATGGAGGGGACCGGTATTTATAGCCAGGTTTGAGAAGTGGCCTTGGGGCTAAAAATAGACCAAGGGAAACACTAGGCTGGTTTCTCCCTGGACCGGAAGCCAACCTCCTCGCTCCTCAGCAGAAGGAAGACACGATCCGGCGATGCCTTCTCCAGGCCGGGCGGGAGCACCTTCCTTGGAAACCCTCGCTTCCCTGCTCTTCCTCTGGTTGCCAAGGGTAAAGGAAGGCAAGACGCACAATCAGACAGCAGTGTCTGCGAGCAGGTTCCTGTGAGGCCTCCAAGGTTGGGGGGCCGGGGCGGGGGGAGGCGACCCTTTTACGGTCAGCACGTGAGGCCCCTCGGCATTTCCGAACCGGAAAGGAATGAAGAAGGCAGCGACCAGAGGCAGCATGGCCTTCACCACTGCACATGTCAGAAGAGAGGGCAATGCTGCCACACCCCTGAGAAGCCCGGCCTGGCTGCCTGCGTGGCCTTAACAAACAGCTCGGGGCCTCCGCAACTCAGCTCGCCTGACCAGGTTTCCAGATTGCAGTGTGTCCCCCTGTGAAGATAATTACACCACGGCTGCCATATTCCCAAACAGGATGGGGAAGAACGGTGGCTCTGACTCTGGAAAAACCATAACCCCTCACACAAAGAACCACAGCTGGAGGGGACGGGGGTTCACCTGGACCTTCCCCAGCCTCCACGAGCAAGGTGTCCAGCCAGGAAGGGTTTTCGCTGCTTCCCAAGTACCCAGGCCCCTCTCGGGGGCCTTGCCTGCCCACGATCCCCTAATAACAGCCCCTTGATTTTATTTCATGAGCCAAACGCACGTTCACCTTCAGTCTGTGTGGCTCATGTATCACATAACTTCCCCTGGGCTCCAGAAGGAGCACCTGACCCAGAATAGGCCATCTGAAACATCACAAACCCATGGCAAAAACGACCGGGTCAGGGCCACTCGTGCGAGGCAATCGGAGCCTGTGAAATTCAGTTCTGGAACTTCCACATGGTGGGGTGGGGGGGTCGCTGAGAGTCTCAGATAGAGAGTAAAATGTCAGCCACCACCTTGCTACTGGCCAGGGGAAAGGCTGCCAGACATTGAAGGAACACAGAGGAAACAGAGCCGCGAGGACAGCTAGTCCTGACAACACTGAGCCTCTGGATCCAGCCGTGCCTGAAGTCCGTGCCCTGGACCACATTGCAGTTACATGAACCAATATATTCCTTTATTATTATTTTTTTTAACCTATAGCAGTTTGCTGGGATTCTGTCACGTATGTCCCAAGGAGTCCTGAATTATTAAAAGTCACTCATGGCTTCTTCCCCCTGTTCTAACGTTCCTTAAGCCCCGGCTGAGGAAGAGACGCCCTTTTTTCCAGCCAGGCCTCCCCTCTGGCAGCTTCTCCTGCACCACCCACAGAAAAGAAAACCCCTAGCCCTGCACCAGGTAGGGACACAAGACAGCAAAGCTTCTCTGGGCACACCCCTGATGCCCTGGCGAGCCAGAGGCGGCCAGCCATGCTAATCTCGGACCCCTCTGCAGACCTGTCTGAAAACCAGAGCTTCCTGAGGAGGGAGACGATGTCACAGAGGAACAGTAGGAAAAGAAATAAGGAGGCAAAAGGGGGGATGCCAAGGTCCAGGGTAAAAGGGGGGCAGGGACTGCAAGAATTCAGACCAGGTCATGCTCTTGCTTAAACTAACCCACCAGTGGCCTCCCTCAGCACCAGGGCTCAAAGCCAGGGCCTGCCCTGCCAGCTCCGGCCGCAGCCATGTCTCCTGGTGAACCCACCGGTCTCCGCCGGTTCCTTAAACACCCGGAGCACTCCTGCTGGGTCCAAGCCCGGGACTCTGTCCCCACGGGGAGGCCTCCCTAGACACACTGGTCCCTCTCTGTCACACTGTTTACTTCCTTCACTGAACACGTCACAGCCTACGGTTACCCTGTGATTGCTTGGGATCTGCCTCCTGAAGCAGCTGCCAGAGCCACAGGCTAGGAACTCTGTCTGCACTGCCCCCCTGACCTTGTCCTCACACCTAGGGCACAGTGGATGCACACAGTGGGTGCTCAATATTCAGACGGAGGCGTGGGAGAAGGGTGAGAGGCACACAGGGAGGAGAGAGGCGTGGCAGGAAGGCTGAGGGGAGAGACACAGGTGTTCGGAGGGAGTCGGGTGGGACACGGCCGTGCACAGAGCCGCTGACACAGCCCTCGGGGCTGGGGGTGCTCGTTCCTGTGTGGGCGCAGGGAGGCCCCACCTGGCCTCTGTGTGCCCCCCCTGGCCCCAGCTCCCAGGCAGACCGGCTGAGGTGGGAGGTGGCCTGGGGTGGTCCCAGCTCTGGGACTACAGACGGGAGGAGGCAGGACCTCAGGCACCTGCCTCCTGACCTTCCCCTTCTCTAGTGGGGGCAGTGCCTGGCCTGAGTCCCAGGGAGCCGGCCGCCCCTTCCTGTCACCTCTGCCCACTCACCAGGCAGCTCTGGGACATTCCTCCAGGTCTCCCTGGAGCTCCAGCGGCCCTGCTCCCCTCCCCACGTCCCACCACTGCCCGTCAGGCTGCCCGTGGGGGCAGGACCGGCCTTAGGAGAAGGAGAAGGGGCAGGAGTGTTCAAGGGCATGGCCAGTGGCCCCCTGCCTGCCACGTGCACTCACCTCGCGCGTGACCTTGCCATTATTGTCAAAGTCGTACAGGGTAAAGGTCCACTCCTGCCGGCTGTCCTCTTCCACAGACACGTCACATTGTAGCTCCTGGGCATGAACAGACAACACACGGGCGTGGCCGGAGCGCCCAGGGGCCAGGTTCTGGGGCTGCCACCTCCCTGCTGCTCTCCCCAGACCTTGTGTGAAGGAAGAGCAAAATGACCGAGACGTGAGGGGTCAGAGGGGAGGCCAGGCTGGGCACCGGAGGTCTGGCCCAGGGAGGCATGCCCACAGGGGTGCCAGACCGCATCTGGGCCTTTGGAGGCAAAGGAAACACCAGGGGTGTGAGTCAGGGGTGTGAGACGAGGCTTCTTTGTGGCCTCAGGGAAACTAAACCTGGACCAAGGGACAGAAGTTACTGGAAGACACAGGGCCCAGTAATGAGAGGCTATGGCAGGACTCCCAGGGTGGACACCTGACCCGGAAGGCAGGAGAGGGTGAGCATTAAAAGGTAAAGCTCCAGGTCAGCCCCAGATGCCAGCCAGTGCTTAGCCCTCCACAACGGTGTGACCCAGGGCATGGCTTCTCTGTGCCTCAGTTTCCCCTCATATAAATCATGGAAAAGGACAGTACTGTTCTCCTAAGGCTGTTGGGAGCATGAAGTGCCCCGCCCCACATCCCTCAGCTTTCCCCTGCAGCCATGGTGGACAGTTCCCCGACCTCCCACCCCAAGCATCCAGCTTCTGTGTCTGAGTCCCGGCTGCCCCGGCGGGGATCCACCCATCAACCCACTGGCATTGGCTTCCCTCCATTCCTGCTCCCTGGGATCACCTCCCAAGTCCTTGCCTCAGGGTCCACCGTGATGGAACTGGAAAAGCGTGGAACTGCTTGGCACATAGAGAAGTCCAATTAGTGGTAGTAGCTGCTGTGATCTTTGCTGCAGTGCTAACATGGGATTTACGTAATGTTAACAATGACTTCATTATCATCGCTCACATAGCCCAGCGTGTCTCACCACAGGGACCTGAGCTGGGAGGTGGTAAGCTTGGTCACTGGCAGCACATATACAGGGGCCAGTGGAACACCACATAGAAAGTTCTAGAAAGGTGGGCTATTTTGGAAAAGAGAGTCACGACGTTCCATAAAAACAAGCGACGATGCTCCCAGACCACTCTGTGCCACGTCTTGCCTCCGCTCCCCTCTCCTTTTGCAGGAAGACAGGCTCGGCACCCCCAGAGAGGGGTGGCACCTGGCCTCTGAATGCAGGCAGGAATGTGCCCACACATGGCGTCCCTGCCCCCAGCCTCTGCAGCTCGAAGCCAGTTCCCTCCAGCAGTCCTCGGGCGGCCCACGCTGAGTTCAAAGTCGGCCTTCCCTCAGTTGTGACATGCCCGTCTGATACCTGCCAAGTGGCCACTCTGCTCTGCAAGGCACCGTTTCATGTAGCACAGCACTTGCCCTGCACACACACACACACACACACACACACACACACACACACACGCGCGCGCGCGCACACGCACACACACACACAGCGGTTACCCGATTCCTTCTCCCTGGCCCTTGTGCTCAGCCCCGAAGACAGCTCAGGGCTGAGTAACTATCCCTACCCCCCCCTCCCTCAAGCTCTGTCATGTGCATTTTTTTGTCCTCGTGCCCCCACTACTGGGACTTCTCAGGTGAATCCTCCTCATGGGCCCTGGCTGAGTCCCAGGCAGTCGACCCGGCCCTTTCCAGAAACAGGCCTCCAGGGAAGCGAGACATCAGAAGCCTGCCCTCTGAGCTGCCGACCACCCCAGAAGACACTAGGGACGCCGGTGGGCCCCAGGGCGGAAGCTGGCAACCTCAGCTCCCCGACCAGGTTGTGCTCACCCGCCTCAGCTCCTGCGTTCGGGGCCCGCTGTGACCTGTCTTTCACCTTCTCTCGTGTCATCCCCCCGAGTCCCCACCGTCACCGCTCAGCACAATGCAGCTTGTTATTCCCACACAACGTGTGGCACCGGCAGGCCTCTGGGCCTTTGGTCCTGCTATTCCCTCGGCCTCAAGTGCTCTCCTTACCCCAAAGGCTCCGTGTCATGACCTCTCGCAACTCCTACTCCTGCACTCAGAGGCTCCACTCAGACGCCTGTCCTCTCCGACCCGTGCTTGCAGCCACCGCTGCGCAAAAAGTCTGTCACACCGCATCCCTCCAGCCTGACTCAGGTGACCACCCCCTCCGCGTGCTCCTAGGTCCCCATCACATCGCCGGCTGTGCAGTTCCTGGGTCTGTCCCCTGTGAGGGCAGGAGCCCTGTCCAGTTCACTGCTGGGTCCCCTGGTAACCAGCAGCTGTCAATCAAGCTTGGCCGGAAGGAAGAAGGAAAGTGCTTCTGTGAGACTGGGACACCCTTTTAAGCACGTTAGATGCATTAACTCACCATACTTACTAATACCCCGATAAGGTGGATACTGCTCCTACCCCCATTTCATAGGTGAGGCCAGTGAGGCAGTGGCAGAGCTAGGAAGGGAACCCTAGCCTCCTGGTTCCAGAGCTATATGTGGTCTCGTGGAGGAAAGTAGAGAAGGAAGAAGGGAGGGGGAAAGGAGGGCAGAGAGAAGCTTCCGGAAAGCGCCGTGCCGATAAGCCTGGGTTTTGCTCTCCAAGCACCTGGCCCTGCTCGGTGCAAAGAAGGAGCTTAATACCCTGTTTGGGATGGGGCAGGACAGACAGACTGCAAGCTCTGGGAGGGCGTGTTCCTTGTGCTGTTCACCACACAGGGAAACTGAGTCCCAGATAGGGTCAGGGACCTGCCTAAGCCCTCCTGCCCCCTGGGCACCAGCCCATGATGAGAACAGGCCCCAGGAGTTGGACAGGAATTGTTTCTCTCACTGGTGAGGAAATCTGAGGCCCAGAGAGGGAGGCGGTCACCTCGTACAGTAATGGCTGCACCCCCGTCTGTGCTCGCGTCCTTCCCGCGGACCACCGGGCCACAGCCCAGCGGGGGCCTCTGGCCACCACCCCACGCTGCACGGCTAGGGGCCAGGGCCGAGTGGGGTGGCAGCGGGGAGTCCTCAGGGCCTGTGCTGAGCTGGGGCGGCCCCAGACGTGGCAGGACAAACCTCCCACAGAGGACCGCTGTTCACACAGGAGGTGAAGGGCCTTCACATCTGGAAGGGCCGCAGCCTCCCTCCTTGAAAAGTACCACTGAGAGGAGAAAACCCTTCCCTCCAGAGTCCGCGCCAGGAAAGGAAACTTACTTCAAATTTCAGCTGCTTCTTGGGACCCGGGCAAGATTCACTCGCCTTCTCCCTCCTCTTCTCGTCTCCACTGGCCAGCCCGTCTGTCTTCTCGGGAGGAAGGGCCACTGCGGGGACGGCAGGGGAAAAAGTATGAGGACAGTCCCCAGCAGGGCCGTGGGGCCCCCGTACCCACCGCGGCTTTGTTCTGGGGACCGTGTGCAGGACCGCCAGGGTGCCGGGCCCCTCCTGTCCCGCCGGTGTGGAGGCCAAATGACTTTGTGCTCTCTGGGCTCTGATAACATCCAGGGCTGCCCGAGGGCAGACCGCTCCCAGGATGCATCTGTGCCAGCCTCTCAGATCACCCAGTGGGCCTCTCAGACCTCCATCCCCTGCCCCAACGTTACAGCTCAGAGAAGCAGCCTGCAGCCGGCCAGGGCAGTGCCAGACCACAGAGGGGGGTCGCAGACCAGGGCCGCTTTCCACACAGTCCTGCTGCCTTCCCTGCTGACATCCGGGCCTCCTCAAAGACGCCGCCTGCCTGTGCCCAGCACACCGGTGCGTGGTCAGGAGGAGTGAGGGAAACGGGGAGCGCGGTGCCTCTCTCAGCCAGTCCGGGGAGGTTAGTCTCTGCTTGGGCCCGGATCCTTCCGACACTATGTGTGACCCAGGGCGGGTCACAGAACTTGTCCAGACGTCTCAACTAGTCTCCCCTGCTGTAACACGGGGATCATAACAGTCCCCTCCCCAGAGGATCCCTGTGTGGACTGAATGAGCTATGACTGTGAAAGGCCAAGGGCCTAGGGCCAGCACACAGGGTCCTAGTGATTAGTAGTGATGGAGGAATGATGTCCCCCCTGCCCCCCCGCCCCGACTCAATCTCTTGGGAATCAGCACAGCTGTTAGCTAAGTTTTCTCAAAACTGAGGCTTCTGGAATACAAAAGGACACAGAAGCATCCTATCAAACACAGGCAGCCTGGGATGGGGAGCAGGACAGGGAGGGAGGAGCTGACGATAAGGACGCTCGGGTCACCAGTCCAGACAGGCGGGGACAGGAAGGCCGTGGCGGCAACCGACTGACCTGGCCCCATCCATAGCTCCCCTCCCGCCTGGGCCTGAGCGCCCCCTTCTTTCTGTTCACTCCGGGCACACCCAGAGAGACGCGGGGAGCCCCCCGGCCCGCGATGCCCCCACAGCAAGGCAACCATTCTCTAGGGCTGTCAGGGCAACCATTCCCCAGTTGCAGTCGCAGACCCCAGCTCCCTTCTGGTGCTTTCACAGAATGCAGCCAAGGAGGACATAGGGAGCACTTGATGGGGGGAAGGCGACCAACGCTGGCTGCTTCTGATATACTGGGTAAGACCAGGCCCTGCCCTCCCTGCTCCTCCAAAAGCAGAGACCGCAATGGCCAGGAGGTGTGCCACTCCAGTGTGACCCGAGCCCCGGGACAGTCAAGTGGGCAACCAGCCAGTGACCCGAGGACAGCCAAGCACACAGCCTAGGCCACCCTGACTCCCCCGTACTGGCGACCCGCTGGGCCAGAGCAGCCGCCACCATGGAACCAGACAGGGTACAAGGCAGAGTCGCGTCTACGAGGCGACAAATAAGTAGGCACTGCTGTCACCTCTATTTAAAAGAAGGCAAAGAGGTCGAGAGGCTTGTCTGAGCGAGTCGGGGGGCTGGGTCTCTCTCCATGCCCAGCCGTCTGCTCTAGGAGCCCCCCAGCACCTCTAGGGGGTGCCAGTGAGCTCGGCGGGAGTGTCCTGGTTGTGAGGACCGATGTCCTGGGTCCATATCCTGACCCTGCAGCTGACTGGCCTGGGCAACTTTGGGGTAAGGCGCTGGACTTTTCCGGATCTCAGTCTCCTCGTATGTTAAATGGGGATGAGATGGTTTCTTCCCCACAGAGTTATGGGGAGGAGGGGGACACGGTGAGAAAAGTGCCTACTTAGCACGGCAGCTTACGGGCGATAGGTGCTCAGTAAACACCGGCTTTTGCAAATGATGGAGATGACCCATGAGCCCTGCGGATAGCCCGGATCCCAGTGCCCCCCCTCAGCCCAAAACCGCCCCACTGGAGAAACCATGGTGCTCTCCTGACCTGCAACATCTTCTTTTCAGCCCCCCTGCAGGGCGGGGAGAAGAAAGAGAAACAAAGGCCAGCCCCATCTTCAAAGCTGCAGCTCCCTCCACAGAGGTCCCGGCTGGAGATGTAAGCCAGCCAAGCTTATCGAAGCCAAACTTCAAGTTCAAAGAGAAGTTATCAGAAAACCACCTTCAGGTTCAACATTGCCTTTCAAGTTCCACTTGATAAAACCCAAAGAAAAGAAACCTCTGTCCCTGCTCTCTCCTTTTCTGGAGCACCCCCCACCCCCACATACAGGCCCTCCTCCCTTCCCCTCCCCTCCTCTCTCCTCACCCGGGGCGGGGGAGGGGGGGGTGTGTGGGAAAAAACGTCCCCTCCACCGCTCACCCTCTTTATGTGTCTTCTCTAAGGACAAACGTGGTCTGGATTGCCTTCTCTTCACCAGGGGGTCCCTCATCCCATCCCAGCTCAGAAAACCACCCGGACACCCATGGGGCTGGCCACTGACAGGCGGGGGGAGACTGGGAGCCACCCTGCCCCAGAGCCCTGGGGGCCGGGAACAAGGACAGTAAGCACCCTTTGTCCCCACCAAAGGCCCTTCACCTGGTCACTGTCCCCTGCCCAATGGCCACAGGCGGTACCAGAGAGCTGGTCAGAAAGCCTGGCGGACCCCAGTGTCAGAAGGAGGGACTAGAACTCCTGTGAGTTCTACACCCACATGTGAACCCTCTCGAACCAAACAGCATCAACTAGCCCCCGGCCCCACCTGCCGTGTGCAGAACAAACCGCCCTCTATCCATCAACCCCGAGGCTCACGGGCAGGCACAGCAAGGGTAAAGGGTGCTCACCTCGGGCTGCCCAGGTCCCAGCAACCAGCAAAGAGAATGGCATTTTTGTCAAGATGGACTTTGGCTCCAGATTTCGAGCCCTTTCTCTGTCTCTTACTCCTGTTCAGCCCAGCGGATTCCCCCCCCCAGAGATGATCTTTTGGGGGGCACAATTTCAGAGGCACTCGGATCACTCTTTAATCATTCACAGTAACAGCTAATTTCAAAGAAGAAAGGAGGGCTGGAGGAGAGGTAGGAGAAGGAAGGAAAGGGATAGACTAAGGAGGAAAGCAAAGCCTTCAAGTTCAAAGACTCGTATTCCGGGTTTATATTCTGGGCTCACAGTGTCTGTGAAGTACCTTTGGATGAGAGAGCAGGACGCCCTGGGAGCCAAACCCACCCAACGCCTATTTTTGTAAATAAAGTTTGAGTGGCGCACAGACACGCTCATGTGCACCGTGTGTGGGTGCTTCACTCTACAACGCAAAGTTCAGGAGTCACGACAGAGACCGTACGGCCCATAAAGCCCAAAAGATGTACTCTCCCGGCCCTTTATAGGAAAGACTGCGGGGGCACCTGGGCGGCTCAATCGGTTAAGTGTCTGACTCTTGACTTCAGCTCAGGTCACAATCCCACAGTTCGTGAGACCAAGCCCTGTGTCAGGCTCTGTGCTGACAACGAGAAGCCTGCTTGAGATTCTCTCTCTCCCTCTCTCTCTCTGCCTCCCCCTCAACAATCAATCAATAATCTTTTTTTAAAAAAAGAAAAGATGGTGAACTGTACTTAGGTAAATGCAGCCCTCCCTCCCCGTTAGGGTACCCTGATAAGCAGGGTGCAGGCTGGATTTCACCTGCTGGTCACCTGCTTAACTGGAAACTCTTGTGCAGTACACAACCTGCCCAACCATACACAGCAGGCATGGAAGAGAGAAAATGTCAACTCTGCTTTCTTAAAACCAACTCTCAGCTCAGATGAGTCTGGGGGGCAGTGTGTAAGCTCCTTCTCCTCGGAAACTACTCCCTGTCCTTCCTCACACCATGGCTGCGAGGAGCCTGCTGGCTGTGTTTACCAGATGATGGCTCTCTCCCACATTAGCTCCCAACCTGGCATCTCTCCACCCCCAGCAACTGCCAGATTAAATGCATTACTTGACCATCTTCACCCGGCTCCCTTTGATGTTCCCTTCTCAAGCTTCAAAATACCTTTTGGAGGGAGATCAGACAGCATTAAACAGAATTACTAATTAATTAAGCAAAGTTAAATTTTAAACACTGTTTGTTGTGTTAGCCAAAAGCCTGAACAGAACAGACTTTTTTCCTCCACTGAGATCAAAGACAGTCTCTTCCCTGTCCCTCCCCCAGTTTAAAAAGAAGAGGGGGCTGGGGAGGAAGAGAGGGAAAGAAGAGAGTGCAGGGGAGCGTCAGTAAGCAAGGAAAGACCCAAGTGGGGGCGATCTTTGGGGGTGGCCGTGGGGTCTAGACTCCCAGCCCTCACCCTGCGCCCCCAGTCCCAATGGGAGGCATCAACAGCTCATTTGGGACTGCATGCTGGGAGAGCCACGGTCACTTTCTCAAGACTGTTTAGCCTGGCAAATAGCAGTGACCCAGGGAGCCGGATGGCACAGCCCACCCAGCCAGAGCTGCTGACAGCCGGCGCCACCCAAACAGTGTGAGACTCAGGCTGTGAAATAAAACAGACCCGCCCTCCCACAGCCCCACCCTCCCTGGCACCCAGGTGGGACCAGCACCTCAGCGTTCTTCCCCAAGGGGCCTGGGCTCATCTGAGAAGCAGGTTGTGTACTGCACAACTCTAGGGGACTCCATTCACAGGCTGGACCCCAGATGCCTGTGTAGTGCTGGTGACAGTTTTCAGACAGACGGCAGAAAGGTGTCTTGAGGGGGGCTCCTTTCTCCAATTTGCACAAATGCATTTGTTACGCACAGAGCACAGTCTGTCCCCACCTGGACTAGCCCTTCATTCTGCACAATCTGATCTGGGGTCTCTTGACAGCTTCACAGGAGCCTGCCACATGCTGGCAGGCAGACTGCAGGTCTCGTGGGAGCCAGGGTCCTGCTGGCTAGTGCCCCTGGGATGCCCAGAGCACACAACACGTACCACCCATGCACAGGGCAACCATCCCACCCCAGTGTGCTCAACTGCACCAAATCCCATAGGCAGACACAAGGAAGCCTGCCTAACAAACACGCCATAAATTCTGGCCTGATTGAGACTAGGAACCGGAGTGAGGAAGGGGGTGGTTGAAAGAGGTAGGTTCTGATCCTGAATCCCATACTTAGGCTAAAATCCCAACCCTGGATGATATCAGCAAATGCCAGCTTGCTTTAACACAATCCAGAAAGGCCTGGTTGATAATAAACTTTGGAAGTAGGGGACAAGTCTGAAACACAGTTATGACTACATCAACCCCACCAAAGACCAGAAATCACTAACACTCAAAGGCATGGCTCTCTTAGCCCGGTTACCTGCCACGTTCTTCCCAGTTGATACGATGTAAAGATTTAACGCAAGCCAGCGCTTCCTTGCCGGAGGTTGGACCCCCGCCCTGATGTCCCCACAGGCCTTTCCCAATTGTCCATGTACAGATTATCTGCTGCAAATATTTTAGTCTCAGGGTGGCTCGCCAGGATGTTTCTGACTCTCCAGCCCTCCGCCAGCAGCTGCGAGAGGGAATGCAGAGGAATTTTAATATTAGCCTATGCCAAATATAATTAGGCGCGTAAATCTGTTGCCAGTAAAAAGAGAAAGGTATCATATGTACATTCCAGGCCAAATGGTTTCTTGTGTTATCTGCACGAGGCTCTCCTCAGGGAGCAAGGATCCCAGAGACACACAAATCTGTCTGTCAACGAGCGCAGCCGCGGGCTGGTGGAGTTAGTGGGTGTGCGCGTTACTCCATCAGGGCCTCTAAGTAACACCAGGCAGGATAGGTTACTGTTTGCATCTTACCAAAGAGGAAACTAAACTCAAAAAGCAAAGTGGATCAAGCCATTTCCCTGCCGAGATCGATCTGCCCGCCGCTGTCTCTCAGCCCTGTCTCCCCACGGAATCGCTTTCCAGTTTTTGACCCAGCCGTGCTCTCACACTGTTATCCCTGCCAAGAACGCCTGTCCTGGCTCTCCAGCTCCTGCTCACCCTTCAGGTCCTCAGCTTAGGCCTTCCAACCTGGGAGATGGTGCCTGCATACCCCCCGGGGGCTAGGTTAGGGTTCCTTGCTCAGTGACACTCTCTCACACCGCCGTTATCATTACTCAGTTCATCCTAGCTTCTCGCTGTGGCCCCAGAATACGGTACAGTGCCTGTCGCACCACATCAGGTCCGCCAACACCATCATCACCATCAAAACGACGGTAAGTGGCAGCACCAGGATTTGAACCCAGAAGGGATAGAAACAGAAGAACTAAAAGCCTGGTTTCCTGACTCCCCAACCACTGGTCTCTCCACTCTGTCACACAATCGTTGACACCTGTTCCTGCCTGTCTCACAACCATGCTCCTCCTTCTGAGCATCTGGGTTTCCTCCGGTGGCCGCCCCCCTCCCATCCCAATCCACTTGGTTTACAGAGGGCTGATTCGACTCCAGCTTCAGGGGTGCACCCAGCACCCAGACCCGACATGGTATATTTCATCCCGGTGGCCACTGTGGCCGCTCTTTGGTCAGTATAACGGGAGAGTTCGTCCTGAAGCCAATGGAGTGAAAGCTTGTGGGCCCCTCACTTGCGTGGGACAGGCCCTAAGCAATGTGTTCACATGCTCACTTGGTTTTCTGACACTTTCCAATTAGGCATTTTAACCCCAGTCAGCTACGACCCCTGTCTCTTCCCATTCTGACTTCTGTACATCCTCTTGTGTCACACAGTTGGGGTGAACACAGGCATTTCTGGAATCGAGCTAAGGGAGGGCTGAGTTGGAGATACAGGTATTTAGGTTTAACAGGACACATATATAATCTGGTTCAAAGTTATAAAAGGATCATACAAAAAAATAAATCCATAAAAGAATCATGTGTTTCTTTTCTTAAAGAAGGCCCGCAAGCCGGATTAAGTTCGGGTCCCACAAAACCTGGATCCACCTGTGCCAGCAAAGTGAGAATCACACTTTTGCAAGACGTAGTGAGACTTGGGGGCTCTCTTTCACCTGTGATGGCTGAGTTCATAGAATGTGAGCACCTAGAGCTGGGTAGCCATCCTTCCCACCTTAGCAGGACAGACCGACAAAGGGGCGGAGGGCACCGGTGACGGAGAGGGAGGGAGAGAGGACGGGAGGAAGGCAGCGAGAGTATGTGCGTGTTGGATGACACGGTTTGAGCTCCCAGATCCAGCTGGCCCTTTTTGGGCAAGAGCCACCCTAGAATTTTTCAATATCGTGAGCCAAAGCTTCAGCAAATTTGGGCTGAATGTCGAAAGAAGCCAAAGAATCCTGACTTAACTATCCATCACTCTGAGCCCCTGCTTGTCAGGAAAAACCACCACCAAAACAGGAATTGACATGATGAGTATTCTCCAAGGTGGCTTCTGGCACTTTCCACCAGCGGGTGTCTACCCCTTCCTGAGACCAGAAATGCCAGCCAGGGTGTTTTTCTTCACAATCCTGCCTCCCCAGGGTGCGCTTTACCGTAGGGAGAATTTCTTTAAGGACCGGTTGTGACTAAGGGGAAAGAGGAGAGGAAACAAGAAAACAAAGGGAACAACCCTTCCCAACAAATAGCATTCTGGCCTTTTCCCTCATCAGAGCATAAGGTTGATGGCCACTCTGCTCTGAGGTTTGTATAGGCTTGAGACGAAACATCTGTTCAGGGAGGGAGGGGGGGAAGCCGGGAGAGGGAGCAGGAAAGAGAAAAAAGCCTTTTGGGGCTAAAAATACCATGTCCCTTCCACTCTCCCTCGGTCCCCGCCCAAGTTAAAACATGTGATGAAATCCAACTTTTAGAATCTAACCCCGAGCTACTTGAAACTACTAAAGCCTCTTCGGTATCTGACACAAGTCAGAATTTCCACTGTTCCAGCTGAGCTTTTATGAAGAACAGACTTGAGAGAAGCTGCTGTCACCGCCGACACCGGGCTTCTGGGGGGACTGCCGCGGAGTGGAGTCGGGCCTCGCTGACACTCGCAGGAGCACAGGCTCTGAACTGAGACACGGCAGCCAGCGGGGTGTGGCCCGCCTGCCCTCCGTCGCGGGGGGGCCCCCGCTGCTCACCAGTCGTGTCTTCTTCGTCTTGGGCTTCCAGGGAACCACCGGCCAGCCCCGCCAATTGACCGGCCCTGCCAGGGAGTGGTGCGGAGCCGCCTGTGGTGACGTCCTTAGAAGTCCCCTCCCTCCCTCCCTCTCTTTCTCCCCCCAGCTGCTCCCTGACCTCCAGACTCAGTGTCCAACTGCCTACTTGGCCTCTCTACCTGGATGTCCAACAGCCATCTTGAACCCAATGTGCCCCCAACAAAAAGCCTCCACTGTCACCCGCCTAAGCCCCCACGTCAGAAGCGGCACCACCACTGCCTTCCGTCATTAAGCCGGACGTCGAGGGCGAACCCGGGATCCCTTCTTTCCTTCACCGACCTCCCCTCTCTCACCTCTACCCCCAGGGCCACCCACTGCCCTCCAGCCCCCCAGCCCCGATGCGGGGTGACGTCATCACCTCTCACCCGCACTACTGTGACCGTGCCCCATCTCCATGGCCTCCTTCCTCCCCACACGCGGCCCATCACGCTTTCCAGAAGGATCTTGTTAAAACGGATGCCAGGAGCTGGCACTCGCCTATGCCTTCTCTTCAAAGGCAGCGTAAAACCCAAGCGTGTGGTCCCACCCCTGCCCGCTGGCCCACCCTTGTGGCTCCTCCTACCACATAGGCCTCCCTTTTGTTCTTCCCTAAACCACAAGTTCCTTCCACCTTGGGGTTCTGCTTGCTCCTCCTGGCTGCTCTCCCTTCACATCCTCCCAAGGCTGGTCCTTCCTCAGCTGAGATGTCACTTCCTCCGAGAGGCCTTGCCACAATCTACCCCTCACGGCGTTTTACCACTACCAGAAATTTGCACGGCCGTTCTCTGGATTATTCAGTCACTACCTGCCTCCCTCAGGCGAGCACCCTGCCAGTAAGGCCCACCTACCTGGTTCATGGTCGAGCACCCAGGACTCAGCAGGGCCCCACGCCTGCAGGCGATGCTCAGCTAAATACTCCCTGAATGAGCAAGAGTCAGAGGCCTGAGCTCCATTCCCAGTCTGCTGTGTTACCTTAGACGGCTCACGTCCCCTCTCTGGGCCTCAGCTCGCCAACTACAAATGAAGGGGGCTAGAGGCCTTCCCAGGGCTCCTCGGGTCTGTGAGTGGTTGACACATCACACCTAGGGGCCGAGACAGCCGGACCTGGGCCGCAAGAGGGAGTACAGAGGACCTCCCTGGGTGGCCCGAGGGAGGGGACTGTCTGACTTCATGCTGTTGACTTCATTCTTCCAGTGAGTATTTATTGAGCACTTATAGCATGCCAGACTCTATGTCAGGCGCTGGGAGAAGAAGGAGACATTCAGAGATGCTAATAGGATTAAAGAAACTTTCAAAATAGGTCTTCTTTGATCTGGACTGGTAAATAATTATAAACACCAGTTGGCTCCCCTTCAAGAAAAGACCCATAAAACAATAAGACTCATGACAGCTCACAGACACCGGGCACTCACTCCGCACCAGGGCCGTTCTCTGGGATTACATAAATGACTTCACGGTCTTCACGGGAGCCCTGAGGAGGAAGTGCTAATGATTACCCACCCCGACAAGGAAAATGCAGAACAGAGAAGTGAAGGGATTCACCCCAGGTCACCCAGTGAGTTGTGGTTTAAAGCCCGGCTGCTCTGGGGCCCGACTTGCAAATTCCCAAAAGGTCCAAATAAAGATAGGAAGGTACTTCCCCTGGGTTCCGAGGGGGTGGGGGTGAGACAAACTTCGGGGCCCATCCAGAGACAGGCAGGTCCTAAGCTCACAGTGGGGCCACTCAGACCCCAGGGCCTCAATCCCAACACCACGGCCGTGCTGGGCAGGACTAGCTACTCTACCACAGCCTCAGGCTGGGGAAGTGGGGATCCCATAGACCCCGTCAGGCCAGACCCAGGCTGCGCAGAGGGAGGCCGCCCCCCCCTCCCCCCCCCCGCAGCCCTGGGTCCTGGAGGGAGGACCTGGGCCCCCAAAGGGAGGGGCCTCCTGACTTCACTCATCCTGAGGGTTCCTTGATGGGCGTTCTGTGAAGTCAGCTCTCCACAGATGCCAGGCAGGTTGTTCTTTGCCTGCTTTCATCCCCAAGTGGAGGTCAGAAGACAGGAAACAGACTTGGTGTTAGGGTCAGTGGGCAGATACTAGAGGGGGAGGGGCAGAAGTGAGTCAAGGCACGGGGAGGGAGGGGGACAGCCCCAGGTGGAAGGGAGAGAGGGGACCTAGAGAGGAAGCTGCATCCTATGCCGAGTGGAGAGGACACCCCCAAACACAGCTCTTCCGGGGGCCATTCAGGGTGACACAGGTCAGCCAAACAAGGGTGGCACCCGTTTGCACCTCAGGCCACAAGCCACAGGCTGCCACCGCCTGTCCTACGGCCCAGCCGGGGAGGTGGGGAAGCCAGGTGGGTACTGGAGTGACGAGTGGGGCTGGCCGCCCATGCTCAGACCCCAGCCGGGCCAGCAGAGGGAGGGTCCCCCTCTCCCCTTCTCCCCTGGAAAGCCAGCCTCGTGTCGCCCCTGCCACGCCCAGCCAGCTCTCCTGGCTTGGGACTTTTGATGTTTACTTTGTTCTCTCCACAGTTCAAAAGGAGCTCGGAAGCCTCGCACCAAGCCCAGACTTAATCTGCCGTCCCCGCGAGCTCCCAGCTGGCCAGTTAAGGCGGTTAAGATGCTGGATTAGGGCCGGCTTTACATAACAACGCAGGAGCTAAAGCTGTCCTCTCCTGGGATGGCTAAAAGACTTCTTTTTATCTTCACGCCTCAGATGGCCTTTTTTCTCCCTTAAACAGCCCTCCAGCCCGCCAAGAGGCAATGAACTTGGCCAACAGGAAGACAAAGGAGAGAGTCAGGATTCCGCGCGCTCTCCCTTGGCCGGGTAGCACAGAGGGACGCCCCCAGGCCAGGTGGATGCTTCTGGGGGCTCAGCAGCACCTGCTCTTACTGTGGCCACGTCCCCCCATTCTGGGGGGTGCGGCCTCAGGCCTCTGCACCGAGGGCGACTGTGGCACCACAGGCAGTCACGGGCCCAGCATCCTCCCAAGGAGTCCCAGGGCCACGCGGGCAGCCCAGGCGCACACCAGAGTAGTCTCGTTCTTAACTGCTTCATCTACGCAGTGCTCTCGCTTTTTAATGCTGTGGTTCATCTCTCAATTCATCCTCCTTGTGAAAGTTTGAACATTCATCACTATCGTCCTCTTTGTGCACACTTTCTGATTTTAGTATCCTTCTCCCACGCCCAAGAGGAGCTACTGTCTTTGTGTGTTGAGGCCTCCAGCCACCCCGTGATATGCACGCGGTACACACGCATATGTGCAAGGAAATATGGAGTGCTGTGTCGTGCCCTTTTTTACATAAAACATACTGTGACATGCTGCATCTTTCTGCAACCTGATGTGTTTTGTATTTTCTGCTTCTGCGTCAGCTTTGGCTTGAAGAAAGAGGCCGAAAAGCTTGACCGCCAACAACTTAGTCCGACCCCTAGTTGGGAAACTGAGGCAGGAGAGTGGCCTGAGCCCCCTCCCTCATCAGTGGTGGCACCAATGTGCCTAGACATCATCAGTAATGGGCAAGGTGCCCAGGCTGCCCTTCAAGGCCAGGAATGCAGCTGGGGCAGGGGGTGGGGGGGGGGCATGGGGTCAGACTGAATGATGCCAACCTCACACCCTTTCCCCCAACGGGAGCTGGGACCCCCTGGCACCTCATATTCATCCCCCATCCATCAACCAATGTTTGTAAGTGTCGCCCTCCCCGTGTCTCAGGGGTTCGTTCTCCCTGCAAGGAGCCCACAGCCTCCGTGCACCCACAGAGTCCGGTTCCACATCCTCACTCATCATGTTACAGAGGGCAAGGGGGGCCCAGAGCTGGAGGGACCTGGCCACAATCCACAGCAGGTCGCTACCAGAGCTGAGAGGGGAGCCAGGGCCAACGTTCCTTCTACTTCATTATAACAGCACGCATGCTCTGAATGCAGACATCAGAGGGAAGTGGATTCCATAGGCGGGCCATTTCATGTCTGATTGAAGGCAAAGACACCTCACTTGAAATCAGTTACATGATTTCAAACTGAGCCTCAATGGACAGAGAACTGCCTTGTTTTGAGCAGTAACTAGAGGCTCAACAAATGATGGATAGAAAGACAGAGAGCTGATGATTGGAGGATGATGGTTCCGTGGATGAAGGGATGATTGAATCCATCCATGGGTGGAGGATGGATTATGGGTGGCTGAGTGATAACAAAGAGCTGGCTGGCTGGTGGGTGGGTGACAGGAGAGTAGAGAGGAGAATGAAAAGGCGATGGATGGATGGATGGATGGATGGATGGATGGATGGGGCGTGACCAGTGGGTGGGTGAGTGACAGGGGAACGAAGGGACAGACAGATGAGTGGTGGTTGGATGGGTAGTGAATGGGCGATGGATGGAACAGGTGGAGGGATAGATGAACAAGAGAATGAACTTGCTAATGAGTTATGGTGCGAATGAGCAAATGAACACCTAACAGGAATGAGGGCTGATGCCCATGTAATCAATGTCCGGGATCAGCTCAGTCCCTAAGGGCTTACACGCTGCACACCCTTATCTGACTCCCCAGATCTCTCGGCACCAACTCCTGACATCTCTCTCCATGGAGCCAAAGATGACAGCTGAGGCTTGAGGGGAGCCAGGGCATGACAGAATCAGAGCTGCAGAGCCCCTGCGTGCAGCCACCAGGTCTTCAAGCAAGCACGCTCAAGGGAAACACCCCCAAGCCTTCACAAAGCCTTCCATCCATGGGACTCCCCACCTTTGGTTCAGGACCCGCTCATATTTGAGTCTGATAGATACCTGGGTCCCAGCCTGCCTCCAGCTCCTGGGCAACTGAGTGGATCTCTTAAAACAGTGCTTCTCAAAGTGCACAAATCACCTGGGGAGTCTCTTACAGTATAGATTGGATGCAGCAGGCCTGGGGCTGAGCAGGGGGACCCTATGCTTATGACAACTGTCAAGCTGGATGTGGCCACAGTCCTCAGGCCTGGCCCAGGCTCCCCTTGAGAAACGCTTGGCACTGTCTGCTCTCCTCTCAAGGCTCTACAGGGGCCCAAGGCCTAGATCCCCCTAAGACCCTCAGCTCTCGTACCAGTTGCCTGTCCTCACCTCAACAGCGAGGCCCCTACCATCCTAAGGCTTCCCCAGTGCAGTGATTCTCTTCTCGGATTCTGAGCGTAAAACGGAAATGCTATCCCGCTTCGCAAATGCTTTCCAATCAATGCCACCTATGCTCGCATCAACTCAGGGAGTCCAGCAGGGAGAAGGCTCTCATTCCTGTTCTGTAAGCGTGGAAACTAAGGCTCAGAAAGGTGGCGTGCCTTGCCCAAAGTCAAGTCGGTGCTCCAGTGTCCGCCTCCTTTCCACAACAGGTGCTTCCCCTTGAACAAAGACAGGAGTGAGCAGAGAGCGGCCAGTGGGGCGCCATTTGTATGTGCTCCAGCTGAGCGATGTGAATGACAAATGGGGAAATAGATCAGCTACGTGCCGAACACAGTTTGAGGGGCCAATGAGCTGCTACTGTGATCACCCCCCAATGGGAAAGCTGAGCTCCAACAACCTGTCCAAGGCCCCACAGCCAATACAGAGCAGAGCCAGGATGTGAGCCTCGGGAGCCTGGCTCCACTCTGGGCTCGGACCTGTGAAGGGCGATATTCCCTTCTTGCCTCTCACCCCCACTCACCCCCACTGACAGGGTCCAGTCCTCCGCCTGGTCTGCAGATTTCCAGGGCACACAGGGCACACGGTAGACTAGATGGCCCCTTCCCCATCTCACTGCACCCTGGGAAGAAGAGAGCAATGGATTCCAGTACCTTCTAGCCGAAAGCCTTCCTCTTCCTCCTCACTGAGCGTTTCTCTGAAAATTTCACCCACGAGCTCCTAGAGGAAGACAAAGCAGGGACATTAAGCAAGAATTGGACAGAGTCAGGTAGGAGCCCGGTGTTGGGACGTCATGAACGTGTGCCCAGCTGGTCACAAGGAAGCGGGGATCCTGCTCTAATTCTTCCAATGGGAATTTAGGTCAACTGAGGTGGATCCTATCACACTTGAAAAGTGAATTATCACCATGCTTTTCAGGAAGTAACTTTTTCTCAGCTCACTATAAAATACCAAACCCGACCACACTTCTCCCTCAGAAAGGAAGTTCCACCCTCCACCCTGGAAAAAGACAGAGACAAGATGAGAAAATGTCTCTCATCTACCCCTTGGAGCCAACTCGACTCCAGCAAGCCGCCCCGGTGGGTCCCGAGAAGGGATCTCAGTTTGAACGATTCTCCAGCAGAGGGTCCCGAGCGGGCCGTCTCCATGGGTTTACAAAGAGGGCCTGGAGTGCCCAAGGGGAGGTCTCTACTACCCTTAACACAAACCCCAACTCTTCAGCATCACATTCAGAAACCTTCATGCTTTGGCTCGGGCTGATCTCCAGACAGGCCTGCCACATCTCCCCCGTGCACACACCTGCCAGAAACCAGCCTGATCCTGGCACATGCCTTGCCTGGTGGCATCCTTGAGGATGCCTGGCGGCTTATCCCATATGGCAGAGTTGGTACCAACCAGCCTGCTCAGGCTGTCATTCAGATGTGGTCAGGTTGGCCAGGGGACTTTGGTTGGTCCACAGGCTGGGAAACTTCTGGGATGTCGACAAAGGTACGACCTATCTCACCCCACCCCTGCAGGATGACTCTAGATACGGAAGAAGCAGGGCCGGCATTTGCCAGACTGTCTTCTGCATTTTTTGGTATTCTGCCCGTAAGAGTTCTGTGCTCTAAAAAGATTGTTCTGAAGTTTCGCGAGATCCCGTACTGAAGAATTTACGACGGTAATGGACACTGTGAGTATCCAAGTAGTGACTGAGGCTACGTTCCCCAATTCTCCTCCTATTTAGACCATGGAGATTTGTTTTACACAAGCATCACATGGGATTCGTGTTCCGAGGAACCCACTTTGGGAAATGCTCCTCTTCTGGGGGAGAGACAAGGTTTGAGAAGTTATACCGCCTTATCTCTTTAGATGCCACAACAATGCTACGGCAGCATTTCTCGAACCACAAAATGACAAGCAATAAAAAAGCCCAAACTCAGCAGCTGTCACCAACTTCTCTTTTTGAAAAAAAAAATGGGGGGGGCAAAGAGAAAAAAAAATGAGAACGTACCCTTCTTGTTGAAAACTCAGAAGGAAAAAAAAAATCCTGCACCTCAGATCCTTAACAGAAAAATCAGGGCTTGCTTTGATTAACCAAACAAAAATAATGCTTTGTATATCTGATCTTATCAACTGGACACAGCTGGAGCTAAGTCTCTTCTTTTCTTTTCTTTTCTTTTCTTTTTTTTTTAAAGGATCAACAGCTGACATTTTATGGATCAGGGCCGGTGTTCTCTCGCTCTCCTTTCAGATCGTTCGGGGGCGTCACACACTTTCCTACGGGTTGTGAAAATGTGGCCACTCAGACTCCCGGGGTCCCACTGACTTCAAAACCAGGCTGCTTGATTCCTGGAGAGAGGATGGCTTCTCCCTCCTCCTCCGCCAATTATCATAATCACCGAACACTTCCCGGGCTTGTAAACTGGCTGTTTGTGTTAACGGCGCTGGAGTTGACAGGGAAGCAGGGAGCTGGTGACAGGGAAGGGACGCACTCAGGTGGCATCATTAGACGGCTGGGACGCTCCGGCAGCCAATTAGAGCCCATCTTTCATGCCAGAGGAAGACGGATGCCATCTCCCCATAAAGGAGCACTTCCTCACAGGAGCAGCTGACGGTCTTCAAGGGAGTCAACAGCCCGCTTCACGCTCGGCTCTTCTGGAAAGCGGGGGGCTCAGTGCTGACCTTGGCCCACCACCCTGACCGCTGCAGGCAAGGCAGACAGGACCTGCCAGACCCATACTTTTGAGCGCACGTGTCTTCTTATTGGCAGACTTGGAGGAGTTTAAAGACTCCGTCACTCCCAACAAAGCAGCCGTCTGGAACCCCGATAACGATGCCTCACAGTGTGTATCATGCACTCTGAGAACTGTCTGCTGTGAGGACGAAGCTCTCTGACACAGTAAAGACACATCTCTGCATATTAAAGCAGGCTTCTGGCAAGCTCCGGGGTCGGCCTCTTCCTGCTAAACCTTACCCTGCTCTGTATAACCCTGTGAGAGCTCCTTTGCACCACGGTCCACTGACATACTGTGCAGTTACAGATGCTCGACATTGGCAAACGTTCATTTCATCCGCTGAGCCAGGCGGCCCGGGGCCAGTGCCATGCAGTGTCTGTGGTCTTCAAGCTTTGAATCGCTAAGCTAGAGGCAATGCAGTGTGGGGCCAGACACAGGATCACGTCCTGGCTCCCTTGCCTCGCTCGCCCTTGGACCGGGCTGGCATTGCCCAGCCACTGCCTTCTTGGGACCTCAGTCTATTTCCCTGTAAAATGGGCACAATGATGAACCACAGCAACGATAGGACAGCTGACCTTCTCGCACGTCTCCTAAGTGCCAGGCACCGTGCGAGGCACCTTATGAGTATATCATCTCCCTCAATCTTTGCCACGGCTCCGCGCTTTCTATCTCTCAAGGAATAAACGCTCATAAAAATGATCTGCAATTTGTAAACTCAGAGTTATAACTGTTATTATTATTTTTTCTACGAAGAAAGCACCCTCAACCCTCCAGGGACATAGGAGACAGGACATAATGGTAATGACAGCCACTTGCATCATTTACCAAGTGCTCCTGGTGTACGAGGCACTGACTGACAGACTCCTCACAAGAACCTCCAGAGAATGGGGTTCCCAACAGCCCTGGATTTAAGTGAGGAGGCCCCAAGGGGCCAGGCGAGTGGCTCTGGATCATCAGCTAAGATTGGAGCCATGCCTGGCTTGGGCTTGTGCAGTGGAATCAGGGCTCCTGTGGGCATGGGGACGGAGGCAGCCAAGAGTCTGGGCACTTGCCAGGGACCACGGATCACACTTAAAGAAGTGTAAGAAAAACAGGCTGGCTAGTGGCTCCGTGGGTGGTGGACAAGTACTCCTGTTTGTCCTGTGCGACTAGAAGGGCCCACGGCTCCTCCCCGCCAGGTCTGGGACTTGGCAGGGCCCTGGCCGGGAGGCCCGCCTGCGAGGTTTGGGGCCAGGCCCTCAGGACCACCCTTCAGGAAGGCGCTCAGACCCCTCGACGGCCACGAGCCCCGCTGGGAGCCCCAGTGCAGCAGGTGCAAGGCACAGTACTGGAATGGGTCAGACCCTGGTTCAAATCCCAGCTCTGCTTCACACAAGATGCATCATTTGGGTGAGGGAAATTTCTCGGCCTCCCCACGTGTACACAGGGATGATAGCACTCATGATGCCTCAGGGCGGGTTGTGAGGGTTAAGTAAGCCACGGCAGGTAAAGTGTTTAACGTTACACCTGATACGATTGAGGCTCATGAGACCGGTAGTTATTGTTTCCTACTTCTTCTTCTACTCTGATTGTCAAATGGCTACCAGAACTTTGCTCAGAGAAGCTCAAAGTCTCACCAGACCCAACGTGCCCTCAAAGACACTGGGAAACACCCTCCTACCCGGCATACTGTTTTTAACGCTTCGCATTTAATCCTCAGGGCAATCCTTTGAGCTAGTACCATTATTGTCCCCACTTCGCAGATGAGAAAACTGAGGCACAGAGAGGTTAAGTGACTTGCCTAAGGTCACACAGCTAGTCAGTGTCAGAGCCAGGATGGAAGGCAGGCTGCCTGGCTCCAGAGCCCACACCCTTCACTGCCCCCCCTGTAAGAAGCCCCATCCCAAGTATGGGGCTTGGGATGCAGTGACTTCCCTTCACTGCTGCTTTGTCTACTCGGCCATCATTCTGGCCCCTGGTCCCAGGCCCTTTCTCCCCTGATCCTCAGGACAGTCGGCCTCAGACGAGGCTCTAAGTTCTGATCAAAGGCCTCTCTGGACCCCCAGGCCTCCTGTCGCACCCAGCCTGATGCCAGGCTGCCCCCTGCTCAGCGGTCAGGCTTGGTGGCCTTTCAGGCCACAGGACCCAGAGCCCCCTCCCTCCCACGTCCCAGCACCGCTGTTCCTCTGCCCCACGCTGGGCCCCAGGAAGAGAGGCCAGCTCCTCCGGGTGCTAAGTGCAGCCAACACCAACCCAGAGTCCAGAATTGCAGGCATGAGGCCTTATAAGGCCTCCGGGGACGGGAAACCACATCAAAGCAGGGCTTGGGAGCGGGCTGGAGTTCGGTTAGGGTTTTTCCTCTTTGTCTTTGAGACTCATACTCCTGAGCTTAATATCTTCCCCCACCGCCTGCCCCGGCAGTCCTTTGCCAATCTTTCTGTTCTCTAAGAGCTAACAGATGTTGGTGCCACGGGTTTCAAAGAAAACTCCTGGTGCCCACAGAACACGGCACAACTTATAGATTCCAAGAATGCACAGGGTTGGGACATGCCGGGGGAAGAGAAGGGTGGGGGGCACGACCCAGCCACCCAGTAACCCTTAGATCCAAGTAGTCCGCCCTGGAGCTGCCCCAGGAAATTTCTGGCAAGCTCCCTCTTCCCAGCACACCGTACAGACGCAGCCCGGCCAGGCGTGCCTGGGGAACCAGCACCGCCGCGGGCAGGCAGGCCGTCCAGGGCAGGGATGCTCCGTCCCCGGAACCCGGCCGAACCTGGGAGCCCGGGCCCCTGCCGGCCCACCCTCAGCAGCTGAGTGGCCGCAGAAGCCTTGCTTAACCACTCCGGCTCCCACTTTGCTCTTCTGTAAAATGGGGATTTAGATGTAAAGAAAGTCAACGAGAAAAGGGAGACAAAATGCACGTAGCGGGATACACTACACATGAGCTTTTCTTCTCCTTCTGTAGTGCCCTTCTTTTGCCACGTGCTTGGAACATCCTCACATCTTATTCCTGCAAAAACCTAACGTCCAGTGGTTCAACGCCCCAGGGTCCACCCCCGGATGACATTCTCATGAGAGCAGCAAGGAGGCACGTTTAAGTTCAGTAGTGTTAAGGGTATAATGCTACCTGTACATCTAAGAAAATACCAGACCCAACGTCCACGTATCCCCATGGTTACCCCCAGGAGGGAGGGACAAGAGAGATGGAGAGTGAGAAACTTCAACTTTCTCAGGAGCAGTCTAATTTCTGAGACGAGTATATTAATGTATCACTTGCACCACTAAAATCTAATTTAATAAAACCCCACACGATAACCCACTTTACAAGAAGGACCTGGGGCTCAGCCAGGAAATTAAGGAACTGGTCCAAGGTCACTTAAGGAGAGAAAGTGGCAGAGCTGGGGTTAGAACCCTCCCGGCCCCGGGCCCCTTGTCTCTAGAATGGGGTGGGGGTGGGGGTGCAGGATGATGCTCATGGTCCCCTTGAGAAGAGATCTTCTGGGGCTCCAGTCCCCCTACCCAGCAGGAATCAGGAGTGGAAGGAAAGCCACGGCCATCCACTTTCGGGGCCTCAATGTCCCCATCTCCAACGTGCACTTTAACCTGTGGACCTTTGTTACTTCTGTCCCTGAGAGTCACTCTACCCACCAGAATGGCAGGTCAAAACTTCGGGAATTCCCCACTCCACCCCAACCTAGGCACCATGCAACCCAGGGCTGAAAGGTAGGCAACGTGCAAACCAGGGCTGAAAGGTAACCACTGGTGAAGAGCCAGGGGTGGGAAGGTTCCTGGGGCCCCGGCTCCAGTGACAGGCCAGGAGGGACTGGGGGTTCCCTCCTCCCCGACGATGGGAGGGAAACAGACTTATTCCTCCTGGACATCAGCAGAACCTAGACCTGACAGCTGCTTCCAGAAAGACACAGCACCTCTTCTCAAACAAATGACATGTGGGGCAGAGCCCTCCGACATTCCCCTGAGGACAATGCAGCCCCCCCATGGCCATGTAGCCCCCATTGGGGGCTCCGGGCTCCACCTGCCCAGCACCTGTCCCCCAGCTAAGCAAATTCAGAGTCCTCCCCCTGGGGATGCTTCTCACAGCGGCTGGCGGGAAAGAAGTCTTCTCCGGTGCCAAGGCTGTGTATAATCTCATCTCCAGCTGCTTGCGACAGCGTACCCCAGAAGCGAACTCACAAAGGGACAGAGAGAGAGACCAGTGCCCAGGGGAGGGCACTTGGTCCAAGGCCCTAGGCCAAGTCGTTTCTAGAAGTCAGCTCCCCAAGGGCAGGCAGCTGGGTCTAGAACAGTGCCTGATATATAGTAAACAGCAAGTATCCGTGGGATGAACCTTGGGGCCAGATACACCCTCGCCTGTGCTTCCTGGGGACAGTTACAGAAGCCACTGAGCTGCCCTCGTCGCTTACGGCAATTCACGGTGGGCTTCTGCTGCTTTGCCATTGAAAGCTGTGACCCCCAGAGCCTTCAGAACCACATTACAGCCCCCCTAAAATCAGAGCCCAAGATCCCGGCCAAGCTTGGAGGCCAGAGGGAGGAAGCTGCTGCCACCTGCTAAGCAGGGGGGCACCTCCACGGGTACCCCCAGCTGGAGAAGGGCAGGGAGGCTGAGCAGAAGTGGCCTGCCTCAATTCCCAGAGCTGGCCTGCATGTCTGGCCTACAAGGACCAGGCCTTCAAGACTCTGAAGATGTGCAGCGGTAATTAAAATTCCTTGGATTTCTCCCCGACTGTTTTTATCTGCTCAAGATATAATCCCTCTGTTCCCATTGGCACATCCCAGCCTCTGCCCCCCACATCCCAGGGACTCCAGCCTGAGCCGGCTTTCTGGACTTGAGGGAACACTTATCAGGAAGGTGGATGGTGGTGGGCAGGGGCTGGGATGGCAGAGCCGAGCAGGAAGGACTTCCCACCCGGGGCCTGGCCCTGGGGCCACCACATCCCTTCTTCCACTGAGCCTCAGGCCCTAGACCCTACAGGGTGCAAATAACCTCCGAAGATGGCTTTGCCCAGTCCCATGTCCTGGAGACACAGCTGGCCATAGGCGGCAACGGGCCAGCAAGGTCCACTTCCTGGGCTGTCACCCCAGCAAGCTGCCGGCCTCCACCTGCCGTCATCCCAAATGCCCCCAGAACTGGGTCCCACCTGGGCGACCAAGAGTACTTCAAGTTTTTCTTTAAATTGGCCCTCTCTCTCTCTCTCTCTCCCTCTCTCTCTCTCTCTTTAAAACCTAGTCTTACCAATAAGATCCGTGAAATCGTGGGTGTGATGTCCGAGTTATGGTCGGGGTCGTCAAAAATAGAATCCACGTGAAACAAATGCAGAACCATGAAAATACAAGCCGTCCGCCGACCTGTCTCAAGCCCCATCCCCCCAGCAGAACGCAGATCACACCTGGGGAACTACAAGGTTTCAAGAGCCCAGAGCTGAAGTCCTCTGCCCCCTCCCCCACCCCCAGTGATCAGGCTGGTTTCCTGGACAGGTGGGAGGGGGTGGGGTGGGGGGGGAAGAGACACCACATGAGACAAGCACCAGACGAGGACAGAAGCAGGAATGCTCTCACGGCCCAGCGGCTGCTCCTCCCGCCCGGGACAGGCCCTCCTCTAGAGCGGGTGTCCGGGGACCATGAATCCTAGGCACAGATTAAAATAACTGATGCCAAGAGAAGACAGCAGAGCTTGGCATCACCCAGGACCTGCCTTGATCTCCAGTCTTTGGGACTTCAGAGCTCTCAGGAGGAGGTGGCCCAACGCGAGGCAGACTGTCCGGGGCTGGGCGGGACGTGGGGCCTCAAGGGTCTGCTGACGGGATGGGAATTTTCCTACTAGATGGCAGTTCAAAGGAGTTTCTACAGTGGAAACCAGGATCCGATGGGCCTGTCAGGGCGTGGGAGTAACTGAGGTCACGAACATAAAGGACTCAATGATAATAATTACCAGCATTTCTTTCGCAAGCGCCTGACGTGTGCCAAGAGGTCTGTTCTGCCAGCACATCAGGGGCCTCGCTAACCGCGCCCAACAGCCCTGAGAGCCGGGTGCCATTGTTACCCCCTGCGGCCAGGAGGTTGGAGAAGTCAAGTGACTCACAGGAGGGTCCGACTTGAGCCCTGGCCCCTCTGTTTTATACCGTGTGACCTCATACAAACGATTTCCCCGTCGGTGCCTCGGTTTCTCCATCTGAACAGGGAAGTGACAGCAGCCGCCCAGCAGGACCACTTACAAGGGGAGAGGAGACTGCGTGTGTAAAGGGCCCGGCACACCCACCGGGTGGCCAGCGTGCCATCACGCAGCTGTTCCCTCTCTGCTCTCAGGGGCCCCTGTCCTTCACTCCCCACCCTCCCATCCTCTTGTCTACCCCCCACCGCCTTCAGGGAGGCCCCACAGCTGATCAAAGCCGGACCCGGGAGCACCTCAGCCACCCACGGGCCTCCAGCTCCAGCCGGCGACTGACACTCAGCGCTTCTCAGTCTCTGCCCCCCTCCACCCCCCGCCCGGCCCACGGCCAGCCACGCTGCTGACCCTGCTACGCCACGGAGCTGCCCGCCACTGGCCTGCCACACCACGCAGCCGAGCGCTGATAACAGGAGAGGCCGAGGGGGCTGTGGGGCGCCTCGGATCGCTGAGCAGCTGGGGCAATCTCTGCCAGCGGCTCCTGGCCCTGGGACAGGGCCCGGGTCTGCTGCCAGGGGCCAGCGGGTGCGCCCTGCTGAGCAGGGTGGCCGCGAGCCAGGCTGCTGGTGACTGACAGCGCTGTCATCTGTCGCCCGGGAAAGCGGCGCCCCCATAGACGGGGGTCACCTTGTTGCGGGAAAGGATGTGCACCCCGCCCGGGGCAGAGGTCGGCCCGGCCAGGAGCCCTGTGTGGCCTGGGGACCTGGGGAAGCGTGTTTCTCTCAGCCTCAGGAGTGAGGGGCTTTGGCTTCTCGTTTCTCCTCTCTTGGACACGTGCACATGCATGGACACACTCAGGCCACCCCGTCTGCCCTAAAGCTCTTGCAGAAGCTGTCGTTCTGCCCCTCCGATGTCTGCCCCTGCCAGGCCTCCCTCTCCTGCCACACCCCTGCTCCCAGGGCCTCTCCCCAGGCCCCTCACAGGCTGGACGCCACCTTGGGGTCTCCCGACCCCTGCCTGGGCTGTTTCTGCGGTCTGGGGAGCCCTCTACCCTCAACTGCTGACTGCCCGCTCGTGAAGTCCTGTGCCCGGGGCCCCAACCAGCATGACTGCTGACCCCCAACCTCCCCGCCATGTCACTCTTGGGCAGAATCAAGGGTCACACGTCTGGTCTCCCCGAGGACTCAGTTCATTTGGAATCTTAACTGTTTATGTGCCACCAGATCTGTGCCTGTCAGTCTCCAAGTCCGTACCTATAAAATGGGCCTGTGACACAGACGTGCCTAGAATGTCCCATAAGAAGGCGGACATGGAAGAACGGAAGGGTTAGCGGCACTGCTCGGGAACCCAGGCTCCCAGGGTCCCAGGCGCCGGCCGGTGGGAGAGCAGGTGAGGACCGCCGAGGGGTCAATCCTGTTGTGCTCTGAAACAAAAGAGGCATATTCTCCAGAACACTTCTGGAAGGGCACGCTATGCTTTGCATGTAACAGTGGCTACCCTTGGGGAGCAGGCATGGGCAGCCGGGGAGCCGTCCCCTTCAGTTGCCCAGCTTTCTGGACTCTCTGGGTTTGTCCTGTCTCTCCCCCGCTCCCATCCCCTCCCCTCCTCTTTCTCTCTTTTTTAACCAAGAACGCGCAATAGTCTTATACTCAAAAGACACTGAGCTTTCCAAAGCTGTTGCACTAAAGGGAACGATGTGGCTTCACCGCCCGCTCCACACTCACCAAGCTGTTCCACAGGCATCTCCGACTTCCCGCGTCCAAACGGACTCCCGCCGGCCTCCCTGATTTCCTCCCTGTACCCAACCAGGGCAGCACCCTCCTTCCTGTTCTTCAGGCCAGCAGCGCAGGGGTCAGCCTGCCGCTGCCCTTTCAACCCTTCCGCCAAGTCCCTACAACATCCTGCCGGCTCTGCCTCCAAAATGTACCTCGAACCCAACGCGCCCTCACCTCCTCCACACCCAAGGCGCACGCCAAGCCAGGGAGAAGGTCACCCTCTCTCACTGGGACGATGGCCACCATTTCTTAGTCTCTGCCCTTCCCCCTCCATTCTCCAAAGTCCTCCCAATGCCCTACAAAGCCCCACCCAGCCTGTCTGCCCCATCATCTACCTGACCTGCTGTTACTCCCTTTCATGCATTCTGCCCCAGCCACCCTCACCTCCTTGCTGCAGACCTGTCGGGCACACTCCCACCTCAGGACCTTTGTACATGCCGTTCCCACCGCCTGAAACTCTTTTCCCACATATCCTCTCCTCCTCCCCTCCTTCAGGTTTTGGCTCACCTCATCACCTGGGTGAGGTCTCCCAAACCCCTCTGTTTAAATGGCAGCCCCCACCCCACCCGCCGCCGCCTTCCCTCACCCCTTCTCTGCCTTAGTTTCCTCTGGGGCACTTGTCACCATCTGGCGTACCAAGTACTGCCCGACAGAGGAGGCGCTCCACGAATATGTGTCAAACAACTAAATGCGGTTCTGAGTTTACGGACCCAGAAAAACATTCCCTGCATTTTCCTGAGAGAGACAAGCAGTCGCCACAGAGTGGAGAGAATACGATCGCATCCACGAAGATTATCCGCATGCGTTTTCCAGGCACCGCGGTCACACAGGCGCATTTGGAAAGAGCGGCAGCAAAACGGTCCCAGAGGTTGGGCCTGGGCGCTGGATGCAACATTGTCCAATTGCTTGCTGTGAACGTGCACGACTACTTCTACAATCAGAAATGACGGGAAGCGTTTTGAAGAAGACACACGCAAGCAAACAGAACTGGGGGCCCACGGCGGTTCGAGAAGGATTCGCAAACAGAAGTCTGCCGCCAGGTGGTGTGGTCTGAAACTTTCTAGTGAAACGGGTGGTTTCCAGATCCCATCTGGGAGGGAAGCAGGAGTACCAGGCCTCTCTGCACCCCAGATCCCACAGCCCCGTCCCACGGCCCCACCACGTGCACAGCCCACGAAGAGAACCCTCCAGGAACCCGACTGTTTCCCAGTGCTCTTGGCTGTGGGTGCGTAGGAAGCCGGGGGCGCTGGCAAGACCCTTCTTTGTGGTCATGTAATGCAGACAGGCTTTGATTCCAGAAATGGCAAGAGGCCAGCTGAGCATATAAAACTGGGCTGTCGCTGGGAGCGGGGGAGGGCAGCTCTCTCTCTCCCAACCCCAACGGCTGCACATCAAATTCTACTATTTCCATTCTCAGGCAAGCCAAAATCTTTTTTTTTTTTTTAAGGGGGGGAGGGGTTGTAGGAATCCGAAAGGTGGCTGCCTGCTCCTATGGGTCATACCAGGGACCCCTGCCGCCACAGTGGTCCCACCAGAAGCCCAGGGAAGCCTAGGAGGTGCTAAGCCTTGGCTGGCATCCAAGTTCTAAGGATGCACTTCGACCTGGGGACAAGAGGGCATTCACAGCAGTGACTGTGTCCATCGCACCTTGTCCCACTGCGGTCCCGGGTCGTCTGACTCACCCTGTACCCTAAGAGGTCAAGAGGGAGCACTCACCCCCTTATAGACGAGAAGGCTTTTAGGCTGTGAAAGGGGAGGCAGGAACACGCAGTACAGTCGGGAGGAACCAAGACCCCCGAGAGGAAGGCCAGGGCTCCTGACACACGACATCTGGCGTGTTCCTGGACGCAGAGGAAGAGTGGCCTGCAGACGTGTACAGGCAGCCCCTCAGACCGCAGGCATCCGGGCCACACCCGAGCCCTCGTGCAGGGGTTCTGACCTGAGGGAAGGTCCACACCCCCTGAAGACTGGCCCCCCCAGGAAAATGCCACACAAACAAAACTGCACGCTGAACCTTTCTGCGAACATTTCAGGTTAAGAACCTCTCAGAGGACACATGGGGAAACTCGGGCCTCAAAAGGAGATAGCGCTTGCCCCCAGTCGCAAAGCGTGGCACAGCCACAATCAGGATCCAGAACACTCAAAGCGGGCCGCAAGAGCCAACAAAAGTCAGTCCCCCCCACAGGGGCCAGAAATAAAAAGCAGAGCCCCTCCACTCCACCAGAAGGCAGGGAGCGGGTGCCCCGGGTCAGCAAGTGCAGACTCAGACCGGTGTCCCCACAGGCAGGGTTCTATGGCTCATGCAGTTTGGGGAGGATCCCAGGTTCCTCACTGTGGGATTTCTCAAACGTTGCAGCCGATTCGCATCGGGAGCCCCTTGAAGTGCTCGCAGTGCACAGGTTTCTCCAACTTCCCGAGACCCTTTGACTATGGCCCCTATTTCGATCCCTTGCCATTTCCGCATGCTACCCACACCCACCTTCAGGAGGCTTTCCCCACCGGCGGCCCACCCCTGGGAGGCGTCTTCAGAGGACTTCAGAGAACTGCCCCCCCTCCCCCCGCCGCAATCCCGCCCTCCGCCAGGTGGCCCTGAGCCCCGCTTCCTCACCTCCAGTGCGGGCCAACTCTGAGCCAGAAGTTACCTTCCAGAGCTCCTTGCAGGATAAGGCTCAGACCAAGATTTTTCCTGAAATTGCACATAGCTTGCCTTCCCTTTGCCGTGCTTTCTCCCCTTCCTTCCTGATCTGCCCTGGGAGAACATCCTCCGTGAATCACTTGCACATGATCCTTGTCTCAGGCTCTGCTTCTGTGGTACCTGATGGCTCTTCACTGAACTACCAGTTGATTGGAGGAATCTGGACACGTTTGGTGAATTCACAGGGAGCAGACAGGCCGACCAGCAGGCTGGTTAGTCTCAGACAAAGGGATCACCCCACAGCCAGTCCAGCAACATGAGGAGCCAGGCGTCCCATGCCGGGACTCAGGTCTCACTGGCAGACAGAAACAGACATTTTCTCCCACCCACCACTCACCCCACCCCCATGTCAATATACACCTCTCTCCATCTCTGGGGCCTAACTCAAGTACAGGGAGCCCTTCCTGAGCACTTCATCCTCCAGGGACCTTCTCTCACTGAATGTCCATAGCTCTTGGGGCTGGATTCACAGATGTACCTTCAGGAGAAATCCAAGGCTGAAGGAAAGCTTTTTATCCCTCTCTTTGTCTCCGTAGTGAGCACCTGTGATTTGGACAAACAACTCCCCACCCCATCCCCCCAACATCCATTTCTCCTTCTTCTGGTAACACCTTGATTTTCCCTGGAGAGCCACCCCTCCACAGGCTTGCCAGACTTCACAAATAAAAACACAGGACACTCAAATCTGAATCTCAGATGCACTCATGCAGCATTTGGGATATACTTATGGAAAAAAATGTTGTTTATCTGAAATTCATAAAACTAGCTGTTCTATATATTACCTAGAAATCCTAGCCCTCCACCACTTTCACTCATGAGGTATGGACAGGGTTGATTTGTCCCCCTAACCAGAAGGGTGGGCACATGTTCCAGGCCCGATCAGTGAGAACTCTGCACATCCCTGGTCATAGCGATTGGTCAAGGCCAGACACATGACCCGAGCTTGGGTCAAAGCGATGCTTCTCTTCGACAGCTTCTCTTTTTCTGCTGACATTAATGAGATGTGAGGGTGGGAATCTGACCCTGAAGAAAACATTTTACCTCTTTACAGAGAGATTCTGTCTAAGAAAGAAGCCAACACAAAAGAAAACAGAACCAGGAGGTGAAATCATGGAAAATGGGTCCTGACAACACTGTCTGAGTGCCTGGATCAAACTATGCCTGAAGCTAGTCCTCTCCCTCGACTTTTCAATTACATGAACCACTAAATCACCCCTTTTTACTTAGACCAGTTTGAGCTTGTTTTCTGTCACAGGCCCCTGAATGAGTGCTGCTCAATCCGGCCTCCTCTGACGCCATCCACCAACCCTGGCACGATGCTGTGTGGAGTCACGCTCAGCAAATATTTCAGTTGCTTGTGTCTCTAACTTTACACTTTACTGTGGCAGGTGGCATGGGATTATGGGAAAGCCTGGGCTTTCAAGTCAGACAGGCCCTGATCCCATCCCAGCTCCGTCCCATTCCAGGGCCTTGCCCTACTTCCTCGAGCCTCTGGGACCCTCAGTTTCCTCGTCTGTGAAACGAGGATACTACTAACTCTGTGTCTATAGCCATACAATTTTCTGCCCAAACCAGGTCACTTTTGAGAGTGAATGGGGGAGCTATTAATAACCAGGCCAGGACAACAGGAGTGACTAGGAGTGTCATGGGTAAATGGGTCGGCAGTAGCCCTACCTACAACTGACCTTGCCCACCTGCACCCACCCCCGTGGTCAATGCCTTCCACCCTGTCTCCCCATCACTGCCCTCTGCCCAGGCCACTCCCACTATTCTCTCCACCTAGGTGCCACCTCGTTCCTTCTCTTCCAGCTCAGCTTTAATGTTCCCTCCTGGAGAAGCCAGCCCAGGACCCCCCAGACTCGGCATGGCCCCGCACTCTGTGTCCCCCCCCCCCCACCACCTGGGATGCCCTCATTGCAGCCCTCGGCGCTCTGTACAACTACTTGTGGATCGCCAGTCTCCCCACAAGGCTAGACAAGCGCATGGAGGACAGGGACCCCACATTTCCTCACTCCTGAAGGCCCTACCGACCTGGCACAGTGCCTGGAAGGCGTAAAACATAAGCCAAAAAAGTAAACAGCTAACTCTCCTTTTGCCTCCTGTCTGCAGGTCTCGTGTTTCTTCCGTGTGTCGACGGGACCATCGTGGGTGAGATGGCCAGCAGGGACGAACGGGGCTGTGAATCACGGAGCAGGGAGGGCAGGGGGCAGGGGGCAGGGGTGCGACCCGCCCCCTGGCAGGCCAGGACACGCTGATAATGTTCTCAGAGCCGAGGGCTCTGGGGACCACAGCCCTGGGAGGCCCCGCCCAGCCCAGCGGCCCGCAGGCGGTGACGGCGGCAATGTGCTGGCCCTACGACAGTTTTCATTGATCAGGGGCCAGTGTGGACTGGACCTGGGCCGGCTGCCTGTTCCAGAATCCAGCCCTGGCTCCTGCTCAAAACACAGGCCCGGCGTCTCCCTGCAGCCTCAGCCAGCTGTCCTCAGCGGCGGCCAAGTCGCTGCCCAGAATGCAAATTGGGCAGGTGCAAAGGGCCTCTCCAACCCGAAACTGAGGCCATGACATCCCACACACAGCCCGGGTTGTTCTACTCGTGAGCAGACAGCGTCCCCTTGGGTTGCCGGGCCCCCGCCCACACAGCTCTCCCGGCCTACCCCGGGGCGGCCTCGCCCGCCTCATTTCTTGGTTCGGCCGGGCTCCTAGGCTGAGGTCAGCTACCTGGAAAATGTTTTGCCGACTAGCTCCTTGGCTCACACCCTAATCCGGATGGCACACTACTTCTTTATTTCCACGGGATCCCTCCCCTGCTCTGCAGCCTTCAGTGGCTCCCTCTTTCCAACCAACTCAGGTCCCTGTTGTTTTGCCCTACTTTCCCAGTCCTGCTCACCGGGACACAAACGGTTATGGCAGGAAAAAAAACGCTGGCCTGGGAACATCATATTCTGCCTCAGTTTCCCCACTTGCATAAAGAGAGGAGTCAAGAGGGTGTCTCCAAAGGCTTTCCTGCTACAGCAGGCCATGATTCCATGGCCTCATGGTAGGGTCAATTCAGCGAGGCCCGGACCTCCATCCTTCCTCTGCTCTTTTTAGGCCGCTTCATAGGACCGTCACCACTCACAAAGCCACCAGGCAGGTCAGTCTCTCAGGACTGTCTGTCTCAGGAGCAAAGGAAAGATTTATGAGATTTGAACATGTCCGTCAATCAGATTCTGGATCAGTCTCACAGGTCGGTCTCTCAGCCCCAACACCCTGCTCCAGGAGTGCTGCGGTGACCCCAGACAGAAAGTGATGTGTGGCTCGAAGACTGAGAAACAGCAGACACAAACCTGCATTAAACACCCCAGGAGGGACCCCAGCAGCCTCAGCTTGACAATGTGCATCTCCAAAAATAATGACTAGCGGGCTAATTTTACAATAGGTTGAGTCCTAATGGCCGTGAGCTCATAACTGCACCACAAGGAGCCTGAAGCATCGCTGAGTGGGGTGGGGCCCAGCTTCTGCCCCAGACCACCTGGTTCTGTCACCTTCCAGCTGGTAACTCCTCTGTGCCTCAGTTTCCTCCTTTGTATTGCAGGGAAATGATATTATCAACCTCCTGGAGTTGCTGTGATGATTAAAGCAATATTTGCAAAGCACTTAGTGCCTGGCTTATCAGAAGCCCCACATAAATGTTTGCTTCATAAATAAAAATAAACACAGAAGGATTCATATGGGAGACGAGAAGTTGAGCCCAAGAGTCCTGGAAAGGACTGGGCCTCTTCCGAGGCTGCACTGGACCTCTCATGCCAAAGGCGGATATTCTACTGGGCCAGTGGAATGAGCTGGGAGTGCTGGCCACCCAGGACTTCCGTACGGAGCATGCTGGACCTCAGAAACACAAACCCAAACAAAAACAAAACCCCCTGAGTTTCTTGTAGGCAGCACATAATCCGGTTATTTTCTTAAATCCATTTAGCCACTCTGGGTCTTTTGATTGGGGAATTTAATCCATTTGCCTTTAATTCTTGACAGGGAAGGATTCACTAGTGCCATTTTTTTCATTGTCGTCTGTTAATTCTTATAGCTCTTCTGTCCATCTTTCCCCTTCTTGCTGTCTTCCTCTGTGTTTTGTGATTTTTTTTGGACTGACGTGCTTTGATTTCTTTCTGTTTCTCTTTTGTACCATTTTAAAATTTTCTCTGTGATTGCCATGGGGCTTACATAAAGTATCTCATAGTCCCAACAGTGTAGTTTGAGCTGCTAACAGCTTGAGTTCAATTTCATGAAGAAATTCAACACCTACTTCTCCCTCCCAGCCAAACTTTAGGTGACTGTTGTCACAATTTACATCTATTTACACAAATTACACCTATTTACATCTATTGTCTATCTATTAACACATTTTTATAGCTATTTTTCATATTTTTGTGTTATAACTTTCATAGAACTCAAAATGATTTACCCACTGCCATTACAGTATTCTGTATTTGTACATTTTTACTAAGGAGTTTTATACTTTCTTATGCTATTGCATTGCTATTGAATGCAACTTGAAGAACTCCTCTTCCGTGTTCCTATAAGGCAGGTCTGGTGTCCCCCCGATCCCAGCTATTGTTTGTTTGGGAAAGACTTTATCTCTCTTTCATTTCTAAAGGACAATTTTGCTGGGTATAGTAATCTTGGTTGGCAGTTTTCTTTTCTGAGCACTTTATTTTATTTTATTTTTTTCTTCTTTTTTTAGAGAGAGAGCATGTGTGAGTAGGGGAAATGGGCAGAAGAAAAGAGAGAGAGAATCTTAAGCAAGCTCTATGCTCAGCGCAGAGCCCAACGTGGGGCTAGATCCCAGGATCATGACCTGAAGAGTCCGACGCTCAACTAACTGAGCCACCCAGGCACGCCATCTTCTTTGAGCATTTTAAATATATGAGGATACCGAAGATATATTAGCACTCCCATTTTCACTGCAACACTATGCACAATAGCCAACATATAGAAACAACCTAAATTTCCATCAATAAATGAATGGATAAAGAAAACATAGTATACACATACAATAGAATATTATTCAGCCTTAAAAAGGAAGGAAATTCTGCAATATCCAGCAACATGGATGAATCTCGAGGACATGATGCTATGTGAAATAAGCCAGTCACAGAAGGACAAATACTGCATGATTCCCCTTACGTGAGGTATCTAAAATGGGCAAATTCATGGACTCGAAGAGCAGAATGGTGGTTGCCAGGGGCTGGGGGAAGAAGTTATAGGAAGTTGCCATTCAACTGGCATAAAGTGTCAGTTAAGTCAGTGAATTAGCCTACAGATCTGTTGTACAACATTGGATCAATAGTCAACAATATTGTACTGTACGCTTGAAATTTTGTTAAGGCGGGGGGCAGTGGGGGAAGGCGCCTGGGTGGCCCAGTCAGGTAAGCGTCTGACTTCAGCTCAGGTCATGATCTCACGGTTCGTGGGTTTGAGCCCCATGTCGGGCTCTGTGCTGACAGCTCAGAGCTGGAGCCTGCTTCGGATCCTGTGTCTCCCTCTCTCTCTGCCCCTACCATAAGTGGGGCATAAGTGCTCTGTCTCTCTCTCTCTCTAAACTAAATAAACGTTAAAAAAATTTTTTTTAATTTGTTAAGAAAGTATACCTTATATTAACTGTTCTTACCACAATAAAATAAAAATAAAAAGATTTTTTTTAAGTTTAAATAAGTAAGAAAACCTAGGAGGACGACATAGTCTTAAAAAGCTCTATGATGCCACAAGTGAAGTTTAACACTTAAAAAAGATGTCAAGAGGGGCGCCTGCGTGGTTCAGTTGGTTGAGCATCCAACTCTCGATTTGGGCTCAGGCAATGACCTCAGGGTTGCAGGATCAAGACCCGCGTCGAGCTCCACGCTGAGCAGAGATTCCCCCCCCCTTTCCGTCTCTGCCCCTCTCCCCACTTGTGCTCACTCTCTCGCTCTCTCTCTCTCTTTCTCTAATTAAAAAAAAGTCAAGAAAGTTGATTAGTTGTTCTGTCTGGCTAATTGTTTCAAGGGAATTCATTTCCATATTCTCTATACTTTTGTATATGATGGAAATTTTCTGCAGTAAATACTTTTCTAAGTAGTGGGGGGAGGGGGGAAGGCAGCTTAGCTGGAAGAACAAGAGCTTGACTTTGAATCATCTTGGCAAAAGCCGCCAGACCCAAGACTCACCAGGAATAAGCTAGTCAACAATCAAGATCCTGTGATGTCAGGTTCTGGGAAATGCTAGATTTCACCACAATGAGATCACAACATAACAGGAGGACACCAAACATTGTGCGGCACCATGGGCCAGACACTCTCCGAAGCACTTTGCGTTTATGAGCTCATTTCATGGTGACAACCACTACGAGGTAGACGTTGGTATTTTCCCCGTTCTACAGATGAGGAAACTGAGGCACAAAGCAGTTAAGAAATGTGACCAAGTGGCTAAGAAATGGCAGCGCTGGGATTCAAACCCAAGCCACCTGGTGCCCCAGGCTGTGCTAGATCTAACCACCAGGCTGGACTGCCACTTCCTTTCGGCCCAGAGCAGATCAAAGTCCAGAAGAGTCAGATAAGGCACCAAGAAACACAGGTTAAAGTTACAGTACCACCACAGCTTTGGAAGGAGTTGAATGGTATGTGCACTGATAAGTTGATAACCAATGTATCTGCTGTTAGGGGATCTGGTCTGCCATCCTAAAGTTGTATTCTCTGTCCCACTTGTTTATGGGAATTCAACTTGAAATCAGCATTTAAAGCTTAAAGAAAAATCGGTTTCTCTATTATGGAAGTTGAATGAACTGAGCAGTGAAACTGCAAAGAGGTGTAGGTGGTCCTCTCCGTGTGCGGAAGTTACCAGGACGTTCTGGAATCCCATTAGCATCAGGGCACCGACCCATCACCCACACCAGGCTGCTTCACTCATGACCCGCCTGAGCCGGCCACCCCTGTCATGAGGAGCTCCGCTCTACGGGACCCTGAGAAACTCCCTTCACTGACTAGCTTTGGCTAGTCAGACGATACGTCCCAGGTTCAGGAGCAGAGAGAATTCCAGAGGCGAGGAACGTCCCTCAAAGATCCTCAGGTTCCTTCAGATCCATGAAGGATAAATGCAAACCACAGGACAATTTTTCCATAAATCACTGGTTCAGACTGGAAGCCAGAGGACAAAGGTTACCTTGTTATCCAACATGGTACTTTCCCCCCCTCTAAGTAATACAACGTTAGGTTGCATTACTGCAAGTATTGCATCTATATCACAGGAGGTGATGATTCCGGCATCACTGGAAGAGGGTATCTAGTTTTCCTACCTGGAAAACGAAGTTGCATTCATAAAGAAGACGTGACTACACTAGCCTTGCTATTCAAAGAGTGGGCTGAGGGCCAGCAGTCTCCACACAGTCTGGGAAGTTGTCAGGCAGAGTCTCGGGCCTCGCCTGACCTACTAAATCAGAATCTGCACACTTACATGAAATCCACATAATTCATATACGCATTCAAGTTTGAGAAGGCTTGGTCTGGGGACGACCAGAAAGATGACTGCATAATTAGAGCCGATATTTATTTACTCAGCAAGCCCTGTATAAGTACTTTATATGCACAAACTCATTTACCACGGCCAAGAAGTCTAAGGTAAGGACTCTGACTATTTTATATTAAGACAAAATCTCGCAGACTGTAAGACGTAGACTCAGACTCAGAGACGCTAAGTAACTTACTCCAGGGCACACAGCTTCAGAGCAGTAGAACTGATAACACAATGGGAGAGGTTAAGAACTCAAGGAGCAGCTGAGGGCTCTAGATGACCTGTGAGAGATGGTGGGAGAGGCCAGCTTCCTGCCTTCACACCCTTCAGCAGACGAAGAAGGCCAATTCTGGGTGTCTCCTGAAGGCAGAGCAGGACTCACAGCCGGGAGGGCCGAGAGTCTCCATCCTTCCGGGAGCTGAAGCCTTCCAACAAAGAAAGAGGCGACTCAGGATAATGTGCTCCCTGTCACAGGAGGTAGTCAAGTGGAGGCTGGGTGGCCTTCTGTATGGGATGTACTGGAGAGGATTCCTACTTTATGAAGGAGTCAGGCTTGACAGGTGGGAACTTCCTCTTTAATCCCAGGGTTCAAGGCAGACCAGAATGTCCCCCTTTCCCACCAAGGGCTGGGTGTAGATAACAGTGGCCCCTGGGAGACTGAGAAGTCTCTGGCTTTAAGAGTCTGAACAGAGGATACGGCCTATTTTTAACCCTCCGGCCCAAAGATCTCCATCCTGGATCCGACGTGTGGCATGGGTGGTCCTCAGAGAGTAAGTAGAACTAACTGACCCCTGGCTGGGGATGGGTGGGGAGGCGGGCAGACACCCCTCACTCCCTCTGAAGCAAGGAGATACCTCTGTGGCTCCGTGACCCGAGCTTTGGCAAACAGGAAAAAACCCTTGAAGAAGATCCTTATTTGTTCACCCATGGCCCAACGCCTTGGCTAACCAGACTACTCACAAGCGTCTTCAAGTAACTGCAATTTGTACCCAGCTTGTCACGGAACAGAGTGAAAATGGAAAACTCTGATGGGGACCTGTCTCCTAAAATGTCAGGCCATGGAAATCTTTTCTGAGGCACACAGCATGGCCGAGGGTCAGAGCCTGCCCACTGGAGTTGAAATCCCAGGTCCACCCATGAACTGACCACACCGTGCCTCGGATCCTTGTCTGGAACATGCAGAGAGTAACAGCACCTAACTCCGGACACATACCTAGAACTGCACCAGGCACACAGCGAGCACATCCGATGAATAAACACAAGAAGCGGACAGAAACGTCCTTGTAACTCCAAAGAAGGGCCAGCTTTACTGGCTACGTTCATTAAGTAGCACAAAGACTCAATGCAATAACGAGCCTAGCGCCCCTGGCATGTCCGTGGCAGACGGAAGTCTCTCGAGAAATGGTAGTTGTTATCACTGGTGATCCTGCTGCTATCATTTTTATTACTTTAACCAGATTCTAGCTGGAGAGAAGAGAAGAAAATCAGCACGGGCCACACTGTGCAGCCCTGGGAGGGGGGGAGGGGCGGTGCTGAGGCACGGAGCAAGGCTGAAGAGGGCAGCGCTGGGGAGGAGGGGAAGGCACCGCCTGGGCAGAAGCTTGGCGGCTGGATCTTGGAGGCAGCTAGGCCTCTGGAGAGCCAGCTCCACAAGCCTCAGAAGTCAGGCCAGCTTTCGGTTCCTGGCATTCCGGCCCCAAGTCCCCAGTCGGGCCTGCTGCCCAGGGCGCTCGGATTCTTCCAGGGCCCGGGATGTGCTTCCAAGGCAGCCTCATCCCCGACTCAGACCCAGCATTCCTTGGCTGGCGGGGACCACGTCTCCACGAGGCTGACAGAGCCCAGCTGCTGGGACACTTTCTCCTACACTCCCACCAAGGCCCCGTCCAGCCCCTGAGTGGACCGAACTGGAATTGCCAGTGTCCCCAGGCCCTGTGCCAGCCACATGTGTGGTACAGTGAGGGGCTGTGGCCGCCCCTCTTGGTCCCCCTGGTGCCTGAGTGGTGGCAGGCACTGCGTGGTCAAAATCTGAATCTAATGACAGGTTTCCCCTGGAACAAAATGCCAGAACAGGCCAAGTTTTGAGGAAAAAGAAACAAAGGAAAGCAGCATATCCTGAATCTGGGAGCCTCCTCGATTCTTATGCGGGGGGGGGGGGGGGGGGGGGAAGGTGGCTGGGGAAAATGCCACGGCCTGGGCCCCCCAGCAGATCACTTCATCAGGAGGCTCTGTGCAGTCAGCCTGGGCACCCTTGTTCCTGATGTCTGGGACTTGCTACCATCTACAGACGACAGCCTGGAGCCTTCAGGGACACAGGTGCTACAGGAGAGGCTCTGGGGTGTCACAAGGCCCTCCTGCCCAGAGTTAGGGAAAGATGGGCTCAGCAGGCACCATCCTAGATAGAACCGACCCCTAGTTTATCCTCAGAGGCCAAAGAAGAGAAACCAATCAGCCCCAGTAGCTACCAATTGCCATGTGCCTGTGACACAGGGTCACTTATAAGTTGGCAGATAATTGTAATCATTGCTGGCATTTACCCTGTGCCAGACATTGTGCCACAGGCTTTACATGTATCTTCTTTTTAAACCCTCGCAACATTCCTTTTATTATTATGCCCATTCTACAGATGAGAAAACCAAGACACAGGCTGAGTAATGACTAAATCACCTATTTGGAGAGTAGCAGCTCTGGGACCTGTGGGCAGGAAAAAAGATCCCTCAGCCCAGGTGCATCGAGCCGATGTACTAACGGTCCCGATTTGTCCACCCTTCCCTTCAACCCACAACCCTTCGGTGGTGTCCTCCCACACCGAATCCGGGCTTAGCCGTGTGACTTGCTTTGGCCAATGGGACTGCAGCAACGTGACGCAAGCAGAGACTTGATAAGGCACTTGGGAACTCCACTTCCTGCCTTAGACCTCTGTCCCTACGACGCGATGTGCCCGGGCTCACTTGCTGGAGGAATGCGAAATACTCGGGAAGGAGAGTCACCTTGTCCCAGTCCATTCTTTTCCAGACCAGGCAGCTGCCAGTTGACCTGTCAACTGTCCTCAGAAGCATGAGCAAGCCCTACCCAGCTCAGCCCAGCCTAGCCCAGACCAATGAAACTGCTACAACCAAAGCATACTTGCATGAGGAGTAACTCACGGTTAAGTCACTAAGTCATAGGGTGGTTTGTTACACGGCAAGAGCTAACCATATACATACAGTTATTTATATACATGCTTACGTGTATACTTATACATAGCACATAGTTATGCGTTAAAACACACACACACATACACATATATATATACACTACCTCACTGCCCAATCTCTCTCTTTTTCTTAATGTTTATTTATTTTGAGAGAGAAAGAAAAAGAGAGAGAGCACGAGCAGGGGAGGGGCAGAGAGAGAGGGAGAAGGAGAGAGAGAAGCCCAAGCAGGTTCCGCACCACCAGTGCAAAACCTGATGCAGGGCTCGATCCCACGAACCATGAGCTTACGACCTGAGTCGGAAATCAAGACGCTTAACCGACTGAGCCACCCAGGCTCCCCTGCCCATTCTCTTTTGACATAGGAAATAAACCTCAGGAGAGGCACAGGGTGAACAGTGATACTATTTTGAGTGAGAAACACATTAAATCAAGGGGTTTCCTTTAAATGAGGGATTCTCAAAGGGTTTCTGTATTTAGAGGCGGCTTTGAATCCTACAACTCTTGACAAGACCCGTGAAGGGATCGAGCCACGTCTGCCATCATGACCCTGGTCACTGCGCCATACCTGTGTGCTGTGTCCCCCAAGCAAAACCACTTACTGTCCTGCCCTTCTCTCTCCCACACTTACGAGGCAGTGCTCTACCAGGATACCAGGAGACACATCATCTTTCTTCCATGCAAGCCGACACGAAGCTACCCGTCCGTTTTGATTTTCTGCTGTTGTGGAGCAAACCACCCCCAAACTTGGTGGCTTAAAACCACCGCCATCTAATGTCTCACGATGCTGTGGATTGACTGGGCTCAGCCGGGCAGCTCTGCTCGTTGGCCCCGAATGTCTCGTGTGGCTGCCAGAGGCCGGAGCTTCCACGGAGCTGCCAGTGCGGTCATTGAGGGCACGTCTGGGCTGGAAACCCCAAAAGTTGTGCCCCAGACGTGGCTCTGGGATAAACAGCAAGGTGAAAGCAGCGGCCTTGGGACCGCAGAATCCCTGCTGGGTCACCAGGAGGCCCAGAGGCCCCTTCCAGACTGAACGTGTGACATGACTAGCGAGGGCCACTGTTCCTGTTTCCTGCACATACCCAGGGATGTCCGGGAGGTGTGAGGCCACCATACTGTTTGCAAAGACCTCGGTCTGGAATTGAGCCCCTGCAAGAGCCAGTCTCCCTTGGGCCCTGGGTGGGGAGGTTCTCTCCCAGGACAAAAAAGAATTGCATCTTGGCAAGGGCTCTAGGTAGAGGCCTGAGGGACTGCTATAGGGAGGGCAGCCCGGGGGGAGCCCTTAACCGTTTAACTAAAATCACATTCAAGGCATAATTAGCAGACAGCTCCAAATTCATGATCTGAGGCCCATCGGCTCTAATGGACTAATTAGTTAAGACATCCTTGGGCAGGCAACACACTCTGGCCTTCTCACAAACAGCCCAGGGAGCTCCACAGATCAAGGCTGGCATCTGGTCCCGGAGCTGCCTTACTATGGCCGGGCAAAGAGACAAATGCGTCATCGGGCAAGAAATACACCTTACAGCACACGCGGCTCAGTGAGATCAACCGGGTGATCTCCCCACACCCGACTCCACCCTCCCCAGATCCCACTCGTCGAGCCCTCGTGGACTCACGGTGACTAAGAGCTGTTGCAAAATAGCCCGACGTCATCCTGGAGCAGAAAACAACCACCAGCTCTGTGGAAGCCCACAAAAGACCCAGAGCTACAAACCGACCACAGGGACTGGGCAGTAGCCATTCAGACAGCTCTTCACTCCAAGTTGCCTCTAAGCAAGTGGCAGGGGCCCCACACAGCAAGGAGGACTCAAAATCTCGGTAGGGAGTTGGCAGAAGACCAAAAGCAAAGCTTGTATCCTTGGGAGGCCCTCCGTGCGTCCAGCGTAAGAGCAGGTACATGCGGGGGATACGCAGTACGCAAGGCTGGGTGAACGTAAGAGACCTCACTTAACAGTGTGAGAGCACTCAAACCCGACCACTCTGCTTCCCAAAGGGCTCCTGGCCAGAGGAGATGGGGAAGCGGGCCACCAACCTGAAAGGACACCAGGTTATATTAAAACCCCATTTTGAGATCCGTCATGTGCCTCGGCACAATAAAGGCACTGAGAATTCCCGCAGCAAAGAAACTTATTAATTGGTTATTAGATCTACTGTTTCCCAAACCTATTTGAGCATAGCATCTTTTACCCCCACAGAATTCCCAGCGGGATACTGCAGTGAGGAAATACTGTCCTATTGGAAGCAGTACTGGGGCTAGGTTATTTAAATGAATGAAGTGGGCCATGTTTAATATTCACATAGGAAACATATAGAACCTTTCATCACCAGGAAGCAATACGTTGTCATTTTTCTGAGAACCATCTTGGTTCATCTTCCCCCCTCCATCTTTGATAGCAACTTTTTTTCTTTGCAAGCACTAGAAAAACTGATTAAAGAGAAACCTATGTGTATGAGAAAACACGGGCAAGAGCCATGATGAGGGGCCACAGAGAGAGAAACAGGGTTGGCGGGTGCCACGGGGCTCTGGGAGGCGTATACCATGTCCAAAGGCACAGCCACACTCAGCTCCAGCTCAACGGTACCAGGTTAAGAAGCTGATGCTAGTATTACCAGCTTTTCCAATTTTCAAGAACTCCGAAATCTGGGCTTGTAAATGAAAACCTCCATTTGTAAGCCATTGATCCATTTGTTTTCTAATTGAGCCGGTCAAGCAAAATATTCCCAGGGACAAGATTCAGGCCACCCAGTTGCAATCTCTGCCAAAAGGAAGGGAGTCAAACATTAACCAAACTGGTGTCGGCAGGCAGAACTGTGGGATGAGAGCACTCTTGCTATCTCGGGTGCTGTGTCTTACATTCACCCAGCACGGGTACTATGTTTCCTGTGTGGACCTGTGCTTACATCAGACGTACCGAGGGCCTCCCGAAATTGCAGGCTTTGCCTTTGCAAAGGCTCCACCCCAAGCAAGAGGCCCCGTCCTCTGCGTGGGCTCGCCCTGGTTACACACAGGAAGGGGTGAGCTGTGAGCTGGCACACAATGAGAGGCCAAGGCCACCAAGAGAGACCTGGGGATGCCTGGGTGGCTCAGTCAGTTGAGTGTCCAACTCTTGATTTCAGCTCAGGTCATGATCCCAGGGTTGTGGGATCAAGCCCCATGTCAGGCTCCATGAGTGTGGAGCCTGCTTGAGATACTCTTTTTCTCTCTCTCTCTCTCTCCTCCCCTTCCCTGCCTGTGTGTGTGCTCTCTCTCTGTCTCTGTGAAAGAAAGAAAGAAAGAAAGAAAGAAAGGAAGGAAGGAAGGAAGGAAGGAAGGAAGGAAGGAAGGAAGGAAGGAAGGAAGACCCATCGTGGTGCCATAACACTCAGGTCTGTTTTTAAAAATACGCTATGTTCTCAAGCCAAAAGTAAAAACAGAAAACCAACTTGGAGAGACCAACAAAGGAGTGGCCCATGGGACAGATTGAAGGCACGTGTGTGTAGCAGGTTCGACTACATGGCGAGGGACTCAGTAGACCCTCGGAGTGGCCCGTGTCATGGGCAGCCAGGGTTTTATTTGAGTACGTGTTGACTTCATTCTCACAGATGAGGCCCATGGACAGACTTTAACGTCTCCAGGGTGACCTAGTAACACATGCATCCCCAGAGACACTTGATCAGATGAGGCATCATGAAAACCATGACCCAGTCACAGCCTAGTCCTGTACCCCAACAGGATCCCCGGCTGCCCAGGACCACAGGCCTGCAGAAAGGCCTCCTGGGCATCCTCAGAACCATGAGGAATGGTTCTCAGAATCCGACCACCAGCCACAGCAGTGCAAGAAGTGCATGCAGGGTGGCCATCCAATCGGAACCTGGGTGTGACCCTCCTAGCAACGCACCAGCAGCCCTCCAGGGGACATGCCACTCCACGTGGACACAGGGGCAGAAGCTCCCGGAACATGGAGCTAGACGTGGCCAGCAGAGGAAATCCACAGAAAAGGAGGCCCAGGCACCGAGAGACCCTGCAAAGGATACAAGGGTGCGAGCGGGGGCTGGAGAGACAGACACCTGCCCCCAAAGTGTCATGCTCCCCTTCCACGGTGTGGGCTTGTCACTGGGAGGTGGCTGGCCGGACAGAACTATATTTCCCAGCACCCACTGTATTGGGGCAGGGCCATGTGATTTCATGCCATGGGCCATCTCACAGTCAGGGATCTTAAGGAGTGGGTAGTTTTTTTTTCGTTCTTTCATGAATGAAAGAATTCACGCCAGAATTTTGCCAGCTAGAAGCGAAGGATTTGGAGAGCCTGAGCTATGAGACGGAAAGAGCCTGGGCCACTAAATCACTGCCCGGGCAAGAGTCACCTTCCAAACAAGATACCTGGCACATGCACGATAAATAAAATCCTAGCACAATGAGCCACCCCAACGTCAGAGTCTATTTGCTACAACAACTAGGGTCACCCCATCTAAAATGGGAGAGGAAAGAAAAAAATGCCATGGGTCAAGAAAACAGGTCCTCACCAGAGTGAGCAGCTCAAGGCAACGACCAAAGCAGAAAAAATTCGCCTTAAGTCAGATCAGCTACCACCTCCTACATGCAGCCCACCTGAATGCCCCCAGATAGAGGTGAACTTTGAGACCGTTGGGTGCTCAGTTATGCCTACCACCTTGATCAAGAGTGACTTGGGGCGCCTGGGTGGCTCAGTCAGTTGAGCATCCGACTTCAGCTCAGGTCATGATCTCGCGGTCTGTGAGTTCAAGCCCCGCTTCGGGCTCTGTGCTGACAGCTCAGAGTCTGGATCCTGCTTCAGATTCTGTGTGTGTCTCTCTCTCTCTGCCGCTCCCCTGCTCAGGCTCTGTCTCTCTCACTCTCAAAAATAAATAAACGTTTAAAAAATTTTTTTCAATGACTTATGAGAACTTATTTTGAAAAAAAAAAAGTTACCTACCGAGTGTATTCTGCCTACTCAACAACCTGCCAGAAAGGCATTCCCTATGTCCACTGACAAGCGAGGGCCACAGGATGAAGAGATTCAGGGACTGGTCCAGGGTCACACAGCAGGGAGAGGCGGACTGGGTGTTGATTTAAGCTCCTGTTTTTTCCACCACCCCCTCCTGCTCTGGAATAGTTCACACCTTTTCCCACGAATCCCTCTCTGCACCTCCCACTACACTGGGCTCTTCCTGAAGCGGGTGCTGACGCTGTCCCTCCCACAGCTCAGGGTGCCCCTCTGGGGACCCCTTAACACGAATTGCAGGGAGTCACACGCCAACCAGCAGCCTCTCTCAGGCCGACTTCCAGTGTCTCAAACTGAGCTCTCCAATCCAGCCCTGTCCACAAAAGACACCCAGAAGCATGATGACGGACGGACAGGCACCGCTTCCGCTCCAGACCACCACTTGATCGCAGGAATTTAGCTGTGGATCGATGAGCATATTAATCACTAGTTACTGGCATTGAAACCAGGAATCGCTACCACTGAGGGGTCTGCATCTTCGCTGCCTGAGGAAGAAGGGGGGAAGGAGGGGCCGAACACCTTCAGGGGTAGCTGCTCCTGTACATTCTGTTCTGAGGCTTGCCTAGTGGTCATTCCACACGCCAAGCACCCATCTGTCTGGGGACCCAGGCAGGGCCCCGGGAGGAGGGAGGCACACCAGCATCCAGTCCCAACTCTGAACAAAAGATCAAAAGATGGGAATAAGCTGTGAAGCCAGCAACCAATCTCAGGAACTCAGAACCTTCTAGAAGCCAGGAGTGGAGTTGGCGGGCTTTGCAGATGCTGCCCCATAGCAGGGTTTGTCAGCCTTGGTGCTGCGGGGGCCAGATAATTTTGTCGTGCGGCTGTCCCGTGCACTGTTCGATATCTACCAGCACCCCTGGCCTCTACTCACCAGATGCCCCCCGCCCTCCCCCCACCCCCCGCCCGGTCTGACAACCAAGAATGTCCGCAGACCTTGCCAAACGCCTCTGCCCCCACTGGATGCCCCGCTCTAACTGGTGTAACACGTGGTGACCACACCAAAATTCAGTCCTCTCATATCTGGACTTTTAAGTGAGATGTCCTGATTTTTAGATTTTGGCAACTAATTAAAATAATTGTTTTATGCTATGAGAGCCAAAAAAAACATGTGTGCGGGGCTCCAGCCGAGCTTCTGCTAAGTCCAGATGGAAGATGAGAAAGGACACAACCCCCTTCCCAACACCAGAGCCCCGGGGCTCCCTAAAAGCCAAACTCGGACCCCGCAGCCCTCAGGAAGGAGCCCTCAGACGTGAGACCCATACCACTGAGGCAGAGGTGGATCCAGAATCTGACTTCTTTCTCGGGGAACACTGTCACGACACCACTGGCTTGTCAAATGCCCCCTCCCAGCAATGCAGGCCGGCAAACCCATCCGTCCCCAGAAACCCAGAGCGGATTCCCTTTGCAGGAGAGCTGACTTTCCTCACCAACATCCCACCCACCCCCACACTTCACCCCTTCTCCCCAAAATACAATTACCCTCCTGCTGATGCTCTTACAGCTGGGGCCCTGAGCAGTTCTGGTCTGTGAAGCAAATACCTGTGAACCGCCTGCCTATAAAAACAGCCGGCCTCTGGGCACTGGTGAATGTTTCAGTGCCAACGTTTCCCCCAGAGGACTGGTCGCACATCTTCTAGCCCCTAGTTAAAGAACTTGTTCTGAGCAAGGTTCCTTTACTTCTAGCAAAAATCTGGGTTACTAGGGGGAGGGCAGTGGAGAATCTAATAAATCTTAGAATATACTTCTTGGCTAAAGGAGAAAAAAAAAAAAAGCCTACTTACTGGTGTCATGAAACACCTTTCCTGCTCTCTGAAGAGAGCAGGGTTCAGAAGTTACTATTGTATTCAAGCTGTATTAAATCAAGCTGTGAGCGGCACCAGGGTTATGCTTTTAAAGAATGCCCTGAGCCAATTCTGATGTTTAAAGGGAAAGGGAAAAGTTTCCAAGGCTTCCATAAATTCCGAAGAGAGGAAGTTTCAAACTTGGGTGTTCACAGTCCATGGCCCCCACATGGAAACAGCTTGGTTTCATGTATTTGGTTTTACTGTTCAAACTTGAGGGTCTTTTAACTTGTTATTTTTACAGGGCTCAGAAGAAAAGGGAGAGGGAGGCATCTGCTCACCAAGTGCCAAAGAAAAGCCCAGAGCCTCCCTCAGAGGGCCTCTGCCTGAGGCAGCGGTGAGTAGGGGTGTGGGGAGGGGACCCCCTGGCTCCTGGCACACCCTTAGCACAGCCCCTCCTGCCCGCTGGAGGCCAGGCCTGCAAGGCCAGCCGCTAATTAACTCCGACAAGATCAATTCAGGCCAGAGCGTGAGTGGAGAGCAGGCAGGACAGTCATTTGGCCGTGGCTGGGCTTCGGCCGCCCGCAGGCAGCAGGAGGAACAAAATGGAGACTTTCCAAAAACAAGAGGAGGCCCAGCCAAGAGCCGAGGAATCCTAAATTTAGTCCCTGGGGGGAGACGGCTGTGTCTGCTCAGCCAGGGCACCAGTGAGGCCCAGCATCTCTCGGAAATGTCAATGAAACCAAACAGGCCCTCCCAGGCCACCTCAGCCCCAAGCCCTGACTCCAAGGAGCTCCCCCTCAGTCAGGAGGGGTGACTCACACACACCTGGTTCCCCACGGCCGGTCCCGCTCTCCAAGTGCTGTCTACCCAGGAGGTGGTCAAGGCAAGTGGAGTGTTCCCATTTGACAGGCAGGAACACTGAGTCCTAAGAGAGGCAGTGACGAGGCACAACAGCCCGGAGTTTGGATCCGATACCGAGCTTCATTTTGGATACTGACCTGGAAGAAGGCCCCTTGTCACTCCGAACCTCAGTTTTACCATCTAGAACATGAAAGTGAGAGTGCCTACGTCAAGTAAAATTTAGACATCCGTTATGTACCGATATGCACGTATCATACATACGCACACGTGTGTGTGTGTGTTTTAAAAAGAGACTCCTGGGCTGCACCCCAGACATATATAGTCAACAGCTGTCGCTCGTGCGGCCAGGCACCCCTCCCCCAGCTGTGCCAACAACACCCTGATATTCCTTGGGCCGCTGCCCCTCCCCCTTTCAGACCCTGTGGCTGATCAGAGCCTGACCTGTTTCCACAGGGGTCCTCAAACACCTACTGAGTAAGACTTGCCGGGGGTTGAACCCAGAAGTTATTTACTTGTTGAATTTCCCCAGGTTAGTCTGATGCACACAGGGCCAGCTGCCAGAAAAACCCCAGAGGGCTCAGAGGCGACGTTCAGAGAGGGTGTTATTTCCCCCCCCCCCCCCCCCCCCAGGAAACTGCACATCTGCAAGGGGTCTCGGATTCCAAAGGGCCGTCAGGACAGGACCCTCTCCTAGACCTGAGCCAAGATGAGCTTCCATAGGGCAGAGAGCAGACAGAATGCCGATCTGACCCCAGAAACACCTGCTGGCCCTTCCCCCAACAGCATCCGCCTTCGAGCTGCACGGCAAGGATGGATGCCCAGAGTCTCCAAACTGGGCCTCCCCTTGTCCCCTTGGGCATCACCCTTCCGCCCTAGGCCAGGATGTCCACCCAGCCACAGGGCAATTTCGGCATTAGGAAGTCTCCATAGCAACCCTCCAGCTGGAGTAACTAATGAGTCACCTGGTGACCAGACCGGGTGCTGGGGGACCATGGAGGGACGGGGACAGGGTGATGCTGAGTGTGTAGGGGTGAGGGTTTTCCCGCTAGGACGAAAATACCAAAGACCTTTCCATGGGTGAAAGAAATTTCTAGAAAGACGTTTCCTTCTGCTGTTTCCTTCTCCCTCGCAAAAAGCGATCTTTAAAGGAATATTTATTAGTCATAACAAAAGGAGCTTTTACTGAGCACCTTGCCTATGCCAGGCACAGACACATCTGTGTCCCTCAACTGTGATTTCACGTGCAAGATCTTCACTGAACTCATACACCCTGGTGAGCAGACACAACTGGTAGTCCCATTTTACAGACAGGGAGACTGAGGCCCCAGAAGGATCAGGAAAGCTGCCTCAGGCCACATAACTGGTAGGAAGCAGACCCAGGATTCAAATTCCTCTGAACCCCAGAGCCCATTCTTTGTACCCTCTTCCACACAGCCCATCGGCACCCCTTCTAACCTCGGTGTTCACTGGGCGGGCCAGAGACCGGCTCTGGATCCGCTTCTGCCTGACTCAGGGTTCGCTCAAGCCCCAACACCACGCTGCCTCTAAGCTGTGAAGCAGCAGCATGATGGTGGTAGTGAGCGCCCATTTTTATGGATGCACTCGTTGGCACAGAGGATGTCTCTTTTTCCCGGGGTGCCGCGGTCGACCCCCCGAGCCCCAGCCTGGCTACAGCACAAAGGAAGGGGGTGGGGCACGTGACCTGTAACAGCCAGCCTTCCAGCCAGCCCAAAGTAACATATGGGGTCAAAGAAGAAGCACCAGTTACTTCCAAAAAATATCCAAGATGGGAACAAGTTAGAAGTGACTGAGTCCAGCTACCCCTCTCCACTACTTACAGACGGGGTAGTTAAAGCCCAGCAGGGAAGGACTGTGTCCAAAGTACACAGCAAAGCAATTCCATTCTGCAAGTATTAATGGGTGCCTACGATGTGTCAGGCGCTGTGCTGGGCCTAGAGCTGCAGGGATTGGGAGTAACTGCCCTGGACACCACACAGCTGATGTTCCTGCAGGAGGTGAGCAGAAACTCAATCATCACGTGAATAGATCGCTAATGACCAATGGTGATAAGCACCCCAAGAAGTGGAAGGAGCTGGGTGCCATGAGAAGGAGCAGCCGTGAGGAAGGAAACTCATTTCGAGTGGGGCCTCAGGGGAGGCTGCTCTGCGGCAGTGATGTGAAAATTGAGTCCTAAATGGTAAGGAAGGAAGAAGACCCAGGCAAACTGTATCGGGAAGAACATCTCAAGTAGAGGGGCCAGCATGGGCAAAGGCCCTGAGGTCAGAGTGTGATGGGTGTGTTCCAAAAGGACCAGAGTGGCTGAGACCGAGGGAGTGAGGGGAAGGCAGTAGGAGGCAAGGAGGGGGAAAGGGGCAAATGGTACTTAGTCTTGTCCACTATGGGAAGGATGTGACATTCTTCTAAAGGCTTCAGGCAGGCGTGGTAGGGATTTAAGGAGGGGCATGATTCTGTAAAATCCCAATGTGTACTGGCTGAAATACAGAAGGTAACATCACGGGCTGTTGGAACCTTCCAGGTGAGATCTGAGTGTGGCCTCGACCAGACCGGGATAGTAGCGAGCAGCAAATCTGAGATGCATTTAAGTCACAGAATTGACAAAAGTGACCATCTGTCAGCTATGCAGTGTGGAGCTGAGAGAAAGAGTTGGGAATGACCTCCAGCTTCCAAATGGAGCAGCAGGTGAATGGAGGGCCAGTGGTGGGTTTCCCAGGAAGATGAAGGGAGCCAGTTTGGACAGGTTATGTTCGGTGTGTGAGTGGCATGGGGTGGGGGGGGGGGGGTCAAGCAGTGGGTACCCAAGATCTCCAGACCACCTGAGACTCCCAAGGCCCCCACTCACCCCCCAAGGCCATCATGTGCGGGAAGCCCGGGGCATCTAGCAGGGAGAGCGGCCAATAGGTCTCCCCCACCCCCACCGTGCTGCTGACCGGTCCCTCTCACCACCTCCTCGCACAGAAGGCAGAGCCTTGGCATCTGTGTCTCTCAACTGTGATTTCAGAAGACGGAATTTGGTTTTACTATGGAAAGGCAGCGGTCCCCAGGCCAGGGTCCATGTCACTAACAATTTCCAAGGCCTTGAAAGGGAATTTTAATCCAATTGTCGGTGTCAGTGGTCAGCCCCTCTTACCCCTCCACATTCCTCCCGGCTCTCCCTTTGCAGGTGGCCCCAGGGAGAAGATGTCCAGCACTGCCCCGGCCTGGCCCTGACAGCTGGACACCCGCCTGCCCAGGAGAGGCGGCCATGAGCCTCTGCCACAAGCCCGGCAAAGGTCACTGATGAACAGCCCCCAGTGTGAATCCCCCAGTGCCCGGCACGGTGTTGATATGGCTGGGGGTGGGAGTGACCAGCGCTCAAATACCCCCCAAGCCACATGCTGCGCTCAGTGCAAAGCGCTGTGCATATGTTAAGGTCTGCCCAGCAACACATTTCCAGATGGAAAAACAGGAGAACAGACATTATGGTCACTCTGTAAGTTCTAGAAGGAGAAATCCCGCCGCACCCCACGCCCCTGCCCTCGGTTCGGCCTCCAGAAGCCTCGCTTATCACATATGAGTAAGAATTAATAATAACTTCCCTATTTATTGGGTACTGAGCAAAGGGCTTCACATTTAATCTACACAACAGCTCTGTGGGGTAAGTACCATCTCTCCTCCCATTTTACAGATGAGGAAACAGAGGCACAGAGAGGTTAAGGAACTCACCCTAGGTCACACAGCTAATAAGAGGCAGAGCCAGCATGTGACTCAGGTCTGGCTGTCCCTGTAGCAAGGTTTCTCAGGCTTCATTATCTGCCCCCTGCCCCATACAGAGCCTACTTAAGACTTTTTTTCCTAATCACTTGAAATTTTAATACCATAAATATACTGTGTAACTATTTATGTAGATCTATATGTATATTTGTGCTTCATACCTATAAAGAGTATCAAGTTTTTGCCCCCACCCCAAGAACCAAGTTTTGCCTACTTGGAGGCAATATCATCAAGAATGGTCTAGAATCTAGACCAATGCTGCTTGATAGGAATCAAACGCAAGCCATATATATAATATATATGTATATATATTATATATATAATATATATGTATATATATTATATATATATATATACACACACATACATATATGTATATATATAGTTTTAAATTTTTCTAGTAGCCACATTAAAGAAAAAGAAACCGATGAAATTAATTTTAATGATGAAATTTCATCAGGGCGCCTGGGTGGCTCAGTTGGTTGGGTGTCCAACTTCGGCTCAGGTCATGATCTCGCAGTTCGTGGGTTCGAGTCCTGCGTCGGGCTCTGTGCTGACATCTCAGAGTCTGGAGCCTGCTTCGGATTCTGTGTCTCCCTGTCTCTCTGCCCTTCCCCCACTCATGCTCTGTCTCTCTCTCTCCCTCAAAAATAAACATTAAAAAATATTTTTTAAATAATGAAATTTCATCAATGTAGCTAAAATATTGTCATTTCAAAGTATTATCATTATATGTAATCAATGTAAAAATTGTTGACAAATTCTACATCCTTTGTTATTATACTAAGCCTTTGAAATCTGCTAAGCATTCGCAATCCAGCCCAGCCATATCTCACATTCTCAATAACCGTGTGGAGCTTGCGGTTACCACAGTGGACAGAGTTCTAATCACCCTGCTAAAGCAATATTGTTTCCCTTGAGAGGCAGGGATTCTGGGCGCTCAGATGCCTCAGCGCGTAGCCCGTGCGCGGGGCATTGTATAAAAAGGGTCCGGGTCCAATCATCCGGCCGTGGAAAAGCACCCGCTGCCCAACCCACGGGCCATAATGCCAGCGGAATCCAGCTTCCCAAAATATTTACCAGAAGGCACTGGGCACCAGGCTCCATTCTGTAAACTTGGATGCCATTCCAAAGCTGAAGCGATACATCTCCTGGAGAACAAGATAAACTCTCCCTCACATTCTAAATACTGAAAGGGAGGTGAGGAAGAGAACGAAATAAATCAACCGTCGCCAACCGCCCAACTTAAAAGGGATTTTGGTCAGAAGCAAGAAGGGGGCAAGGATGCTGTCTCCTTATCAGGCACATGGCAGCTCCAGGCACAAACACAACTTCTGACAGGCATTCTTCTTCTATACCAAGGGGGGAAGGGGAGAACCAAGTCTTAGTCCGCGGAGGTCGAACCCATCCTCCTCGGGTCCAACCAAGCCAGTATCTTTTCCCCTGATTTCCGGGAGAGAACAGTCCCTTCCGTGAACTGAAATCCTGACCAGCTCCAGGAATGAGGCCCGTAAGTCTCCAACCGGCTGGGGTGGCCCAGATTTCAGACGCCTCACTGCGGGCGTTATCAGACCAGAAGTCTTCGGGACTCAGGAAACACGCCCGCTGTACTGGACAGCACCAGTCAAAGAAGCGGCAGGGTGAGATGGTTCTGGAATGTGGGTGGAAGGCCAGTCTCCCTGCCTCCAGTAATCACTGCGGACGCTACGGATTGAGTAAATGAGTAAATGCCGGACGTGGGTCCTCTCGCTTTATCCTCCCGGGCCCGAGTGCTGGATAACTGGGGAGGCCCCACGTTACGCCTGGAAAAAGGACACTCCGATCGCTGTGGACCCAGAGTCACACACCTGATAAATGGCAGACGGCTCTGACCCGGGCGTGCGTTCTTGCCAGCCGGGGGTCTCACACACTGGCGCGCCACCCCGCCTTCTTCCCCTCTCTGCCTCGCGCCCCCAGGCCAAAGCCCACCTCTGCCACATCCCTTCCCTGCTCTGTGACCTTAGGCTTCCTTCCATCTGTGTAACAAAGCCCCCAAACACCAGGGGAGGGGTGAGAGAAGGTGGGTGCTTGCCCAGCAGCACCCCTCCCCGCCCCGGACCCCCATCTGGTGTCACCCACTCCCGATTCCAGAAATGCAGCCCAGCCTCTCCAAGGGCCCATCCAAGAAGCGGGCCTCCTAGCACAATATTTTCCTCCCACGGAACGTGAGAATAAAGGGCTCTTTGCTTGTCTCCTGAAATAACCAGCTCTCACCATAAAGCAATCTTCTGCCCAGTAAAAATATTTCTGTAAAACTTGGTAACTCTATCTGCGGTTCCTTTTCTGAAAGTCAAAAATCTTGGAGAGTGAAACATGGCAGCGGCAGACTTTACGACAGGCTCGTGAAGTCATGTCTACCCAGACCTTCCCTCCTTAATACTGTGATTAATTTGCTGTTAACCACAGGGACTTTGTGTCTTAATACTCTCAAAGCAAAGCACCAGTTCGCATTTCTGCAGAACAATACCCGCCAGCCCAGACCTGGTGTTCAGCCAGGCAGGCGGTGGAGCCACGGTCCGGGGCGCTGCTGAGATCAGAGAACTCCTTCAAGTCCCGTAATGCACAGCTAAGCCGTCACCTGCGGCCTGACCTTGGCGGGCAGGAGACACAGTTTTTGAAATAAGCGAGGGGTGTCCTGAGATTAGAATGTAACGGCACTCACAGCGAACCCAAACCAGCCGCAAGACACCTGGATGAGTCACGAGGCCTCCTAGGCCTTAGTTTTCCCAAACAGAAACAGAGGTGATCGGCCCCCAGCGACTCCTCAGCAGAGATGTTCTCTCTGAACCTCTTCATCCACCAAACAGCAACCAAGCCCCTTCCAGCTCTTGTGCTGGACCCCCGAGAGACGGAGTGGGGCTTCCCGGGAATCTTCCAGAACCTACCAGCAGCTCTGGCAGCCTTACTGGGTTGGAGAGCATGGTTACAGAGGGCTTACTGCAAGCCAAGCCTTAAGTTGCTACGTGCATTATTTCATTTCATCCTCAAAACGACTCCAAGAGGTGGGCGCTTTTATCCCCCTCTCATTTTACAGGTGAGAAAATTAAGACCCAACATCAATATGGTCACCACAGCTGCCTATGAACCCAGATCCAAAACCCAGATCCAAAGCTCTGTGGTCCCTGGAATTAGGAGAAGACCCACGTAAGATAAAAAGTACATAAGTAATGAGGTTAAAAACAAAAAAGCCATACAAACTTAGGCAGAGAGTCTTAACTGGGAGGTTATGGGTGCCCTGAAATTGGAATTAAAGGTGTAGAAGAGCATTTCTGTGAAGCGAATGACACCATCAGATTTAGTAGACTCTCAAAAGGGTCTCTCGAAAGAGAAGCTAGGGGTTTGAAAGAAAGGCCCGTGTGGGCTGCATGGAGGAGGTGGCAAACTACCAGGGCCCAGGAGCAGCTCTCCCCAGATAGGCAGCTAATTGTCGTCTGCTCTGTCCCCACCCACGCTCGCCAGCTGCTGACAGGAGCAGCAATCAGTGAGTTTTACTCCCGGGACCAGGCGGTGCACAGATGTTGTTGGTTTCGCCCATCCAGTGTGCTTTTTCCTTACAGGTGCACCAGTGAGGCGCCCACCACCGCCCCCCCCCCCCCGCCCTTGAGGTTTGGGGCTGATCCCAGCCCCCACTCCAGGATGACCTCGTGACCCAGGACCATCAGAGGCAGAGGCATGGTTCTGTGATAGGCTTGTGAGCCAAGTCAAAACAATGGGAGCCCAGCTTGGGCTTTAGCCGAAACATTCTCTTCCAGCCTGGAACAGCAGCCCGGAGCACTGGATGCCAAACTGCCACCACCTGGGGAGAGTCTGCCTGAGAACAAAGCCGAGCCCAAGAAAAGCAGAGCAAGGCACAGACCACAGACCCGGGACAGAGTTGGAGCTCTCTGGAGTTGGAGTTGGAGTTAACACAGGCCAATAACACGCCTGTGTACGAAACAGTGGAGTGGGTTTAAAACCCAAGGGATCCTGACTAAGCCACCCCAAGAAAGGTTATACTGACTTAACCACAACAACCCCCTGCCCCACCCCTGAAGCTGCTGTCCCCCTGAATTTTGAAAATATTAGCCCAGGGGAGAAACTCTGGCTTTGCCAGAAAAATGGTAGTCACACCTGGAAATCACATCGGGTGTGTATGTCGAGGCAGAGGTGTGTGTACAGAAGCGAAGCTGCAGAAATGCACAAAGCCCATAAGCAACCTAGCTGCCCAACGATAGAGAATCAGTGCAACAAATTATGGTCCATCCTTAGAATGGAAGGCTTGAGAGCCATGAGGAGCAGTAAGATTAAATGTACTGATAAGGACTGATTTCAAGATACACTGTTAACAAAGCAAGATTACCGACAGGCAACTGAAGTTAAAACAAAGTCTCCTCTAACACTTTTTCATGATTTCCCACCTTAACTCCATTTTCCAATCAACCTACAAACACCAGTGCTTCCCAGTCCTGTTGGCCAAGAGGGCTTGTGCTATCTGCAAGGGAAAAGGGTGCATCCACACAGAGTGAGGCGAGAAGCTCCTCGAGGAACCGGAACCAGATGCCTGGAGAGAGGGCGCTGGCAGGACAGTGGTGGAGATGGCAAGGAGGCTTCCTTTTTATTACATAACTTTCACTACTACTTTGAATTTCTTTCTTTCTTTTCTTTTCGTTTTACACTGCTTCATTTACGAAAAGGAAAAAGATAAGGACCCTCTCTGAGGGGCAGGGGAGACGTGAGCAGAGGCTCTCTTCAAGGGCTCAGAGCAGCACGGCTCTGTGCAAGGAGGTGTGGACCGGACCCTAACTCCTGGCCCTCTGGGGCCGTGCACTCCCTGACCAAGCCGTGAGCCCGTCTGAGCCTCATCCACCTGGCAGACGCTTCTGGAGCAAAAGGCCCTGAGACACGGTGCCGGGCCACGCAAAACCTGCCCCGTAGACTCTGCAGTCTGGCTTTAGTTTCCTCCGTTCTGGAAACATTAAATGCCTGACAAATGACTGCGAGGAAGGCTTTGCAGACCATAAGGCTCTGGCCCTGCCTCCTGGAGAAAAAATGGCCCCTCTTGGCACCTGCCCCAGGAGTGGGTTTTGCCTCCCAGCTCCGCACACCAGAGCCAAGCAGGCAAGTCCTTGCCTAAGAGCCCCGGAAGCAAGATGTCAAGAAGGCCCTTGCAGATTAAGAAGGCCAGGAAGCCCTGATCTGTGACACCAGGAGAAGATGCTCCAACCCACCCACCTGGAAGGACCCCACGATCTCTCCCATCCCCCACGCAGCAGTGGCCAAGCAGTGGCCCTCCGATGCAGAAGGAAGCCATGCCTCCAAGGAGCAGGGTCTGGAAAGACCCCAAGAAGGGTTTCCGCAGAGCAGCGCTTTCTGGGGGCAGAGCTCTTTCCACCACCACCTGCTGCAAATAACCCCTTTGACCCTCCCCCCTTAGGATGGGGTCAGCCTGATGTGCTGGAGCACAGGATTTTCTCCATTGGTCCAGAGCTGCGCTGTCCATGAGGAAGCTGCTAGCCTTATGTGGCTATTTACATTTACATTTAAATTAATTCCAATACGATATAGTTAAAATTCCGTTCCTTAGTCACAGAAGCCACATCCCCAGTGCTCAACGGCCACAGGTGGCTAATGATTCCTCTGTGCAGACACAGAGTATCACCATCATCACAGAAAGTTCTACCGGACGGCATTAGTCTTGAGGTCCTTTTAACATCTCCTTCCTTCCAGTTATAAATCGAGGGTCCTGGCAGGTCTTGAAAGGCCAGGTATCATAACTGCCAGTAAAGCTCTAAGCCCACGTATAGGTTTACAGAGCCACAGCCGTGCGGAAATGCACAGAGAGAAACAGAACCATTGACTGAGCTCGTCAGGAGTCAGGGACTGTGCCCCCTTCTCCACCCCTCCAGCCCTCCAGATGGGCAGTGCCCTCCCCGCCTCAGCCCTCCCCCTTCAGCCCTTCCCCAGCTGCCCTTCCTACAGGGTCCAGCCAGGACAGGTGTCGGCCAATATAGAGAGGCTTGGATTCAGAGAGCATCCAGGGGGAGGGAGACCCAAGTTCTCCGCATCTCAGACCGCACACGGGAGGTTCTGATGCAGATGGTCCTCGACTGTGCCCTGCGCCCTTCCCAACCCCACATCCCCCCCTCCCCCCACCATCTTCCCTCTCCACCCTCTCCAGCAAAGCTTCTCCACAGAGTTCCCGCACATGTGATCCGTTTCTCATCTCTCATTCTCTTCTAAAATGTATTGGCTTTTTGAAAAATACAAAAGTAGCCCATGCTCATTGGACCAAAAAAAAAAAAAAAAATCAAACAAAGTAGAAACGTATAACGTGAAAAGTGAAATTCCTTCTCTCCTCACCACCCCCCACCACCCCAATCCTTAGGGAAGCAGCCTTTGGCAGTGTATCCCTCCAGATCCTTCTCTGTGCACCTGTAAACAGACAGACACAGGCCTGAATAGATTTTTGCATCCCGCAAAAACGGGACCCCGTTATACTTATGTTTTGCTCTTGCTTTGCTCATTCAGGAGCCTTTCAGGGCCTCCTTCCCGTCAGCCCACTGCCCACCCTAACTCACCCTGGTTTTACCAGTTGCAGAGAAATCCGTGACCCAGCTACCCCATGGTCTGTTGTTAGCCTGTCTCCTGGTGATGGATATCTGAGTCATTACACATTTTTCACTCTTGCAAATAACGCAACCCAGGATGTTCTCACGAGTATGTGCTCGGCTCACGTTCAAGGCTTCCCCAGTCCCCTCATGACCCAGGCCTGTCCTGCCTCTGCTGTCATTCTGCCAAGACAAACTCCCGCCACACCCGGCTGTGAGCAGCAGGTTCCTAAGTCCAATGGACACCTTGAAGTCCTTTTTCCTACTCAGCCACTGGGCAGTTTCTCTCCAGAAGACACATCCTCTCTGCAAGACTACCTTCGTGGCCCCCAAGAAATCCCACCTCCCAGTATTTTTGCCCCTTCCCCTAAACCTGGGCTAAACCTGTGACCTGCTTTAACAAGGAGAACGTGGGGTCACTAGTTCCGGGCCCAAACCTTCAGAAGGCCTGGCAGTTCCCACTTCTGTACTCCCGGGAAGGCCGCCACCATGTAGGGAGGCAGATTACCCTGGGACCGCCATGCTCTGAGGGAGCCCAAGCTAACCACGTGGTGAGGCCACGTGGAAGGGAGCTAAGGCCCCGGACATAGGACCCAAGTGGAATTCTTGGCCCCTTGCTGCTTGAGCCACCCCAACTATGCCACGTGGAGCCACAGACAAGCTGCCCTTGCCTGGTCCATCCCAAAGTGCATAATGTTAAGCAAATCGTACAACACAGTACTCTGTCCAGACCCTAAAGATTCAGCCACGTGTTCCTGCAGGATGCAGCTGCTGCTCAGAGGTTGGTTTCTCAGGAGGAGGACGTGGGGGCCCGCAAAGGATGCCTCGTTCTCTTCATGCCCTAAGCAAAGGGAGTAGGTGGGCAAGAGAGCACCCCTGGCAATCCTGGGAGAATCTGTTGTGACCAGAAAGTCAGCAAACCGAAAGACCCTGAAGCTGAGACAGAAAACTTTGGTGCAGAGAGGTTGGGGAACTTGCCCAAGGTCACACATTTAGTAAGAAGCTGGCCTAGGGTATCCAGGCTCAGAATCTGTACCAGTGACCAAACATCAGTGTCTCCTAACACCTCAACCCACAGTAAGAATTACATTTTAGAATGGGCCTCCCTATATATGGATTTGAGTATAGATGTGTATGTAGATATACAGAGACCTAGATTGATCTAGCTATCCATCTATTATCAATAGACATGAATATCCATGCCTACAAACTAAACACAAAGTTACACAAAGCAGTATTTCCTCTCACTTTGGTCATTGTTCTCTCTGGTTTTTATTCTATTTTTTTTTTTTAATGCTGGTCACTAAATTGATTTCATGAACCACGAAGGGGATTATCACATACAGCTTAAGGGGGAAAAAAAAATCTCCTCTATAACGATTTAAGGCAGTTCTAAAACCAGACTAACCTGAATTTGAATCTTGCTGGAGCAAGATTCCACTTCCACACCGAGTGACTTTGGGCAAGGAGGGAGACTCCTTTCGAGCCTCAGTTTTTCCAGCAGTAAAATGGGGACGATCCCAGTACCTGCCTTACAATGGCGCTGTGAGAACTGAGTGGTAAGAACAGCGCCTGGCTCAGGGCCTGATCTACAGCAGATGGTTCAGCATGGGGTGCAGAATATGCTGAGCACTTAGGAGCCCCACTGAGGCTACAGCCACAGAACACTGAAAACGGAGGCATGTGCCAAGACCAACCGAGGCACCAGGCTCTTTGGAATTTCCAGGGCAAAGGAACAAGAAGGGAGTCCCCAGTGCCCACTGAAAGGGCAACTTCATTCCTGGTCTGTAGTTTTCTTACATCCTCTTTTTGCTTTTGAAGTCGCTCTAGATCACTGCGGGGGGAGAAGGGTAAAATAACAGAGTTTAGGTCAAAAACTGCCCTGTAACCGGGCTCCCTCGAGAAGCCAGGTGTAGACTGGCCGTGGCATCCCTCAGCAGCACCCCCAGACCCACTCAGGGGAGCTGCTGGAAGCCAAAGCCTCTGTGTGAGGGGCCTGCCAGCATGCGTAGCCTTCTGGAATTAGAAAAACATCCTTGGGCCTGAGTCCACTTGGGAGGCTCCGGTCTTCCCCAGCCCTTACCTGTGGCCTGAAGGCAACAGGGGCCCTTTATGCTCTGCCCTAGCCTCTCCAGGGCCCCAGAGCAGTACTCGAGGCCGGGGGCCCCGGGCAGCACACAGCAGGCCAGCCAATCAGCTCCAGAGGCTTCTCCCCTACCTCCCATCCAGCCAGAAAGGCGAGATCAACAAAAAAATAAAATCAGGGCGCCTGGGTGGCTCAGTCAGTTAAGCGTCCGACTCTTGGTTTCGGCTCAGGTCACGATCTCACGGTTGGTGAGTTCGAGCCCCACACTGGGCTCCGTGCTGACAGTGCAGAGCCTGCTTGAGAGTCTCTCTCTCTCTCCCTCTCACGCTATACCCCTCCCCCACTTATTGGCCCACCACGGCCTGCTCTTTTCCGCATCACGTGCAGTGCACACGCGGGCGATCATCAGCAAGTGACACCGGAAAGCTGTAAGAGAAGAGACACCTGCTTTCCTCTCCCTGATTTGCCAAGAGGAACCAACTCATCTCGCTCTTAGAACAACTCCATGAGCTAGGAGCCAGGACTCTCCCCATCCCACGGATGTAAAAACTGAGGACCAGAGACGAGCCACCCGGCTGGGGAGACACGCAGCTAGGACTCGGACCCAGAGAGTCTGATTCCGAAAGTCATACCTCCGACACCTATTCTGCGCACACGCCGGGCCTCAGCACAAAGGGGCCCGAACCGGACGGCGGGTCTAACGGAGGTCAGGAAAACCAAGGCAAGCTTGAAATATGGACTAGAGCTGTCCACCAAGCGGCCCAAACCACATCTCTCTGTGCTCACCCCCACCTGCTCCTCCCAGAGCGTTCGGCCAAACTGAAACCTACTGTCCCCGACTCCCCAGCACCCAGCCTTCGCTTGGGCTGCGCTCTCTGATCAGACGCAGCCCGAATCCAGCTCTGCAAGGCTGGACCCAGGACTTCCATTTGCTGAGCCCACCTCTCACCTGCACCATACGGGGGAACAACACGTGCAAAAGCTGCATGTAAAGCCTAAGACCTGTGCGTATATGCTATCACCAGGAACACACTTGTACCCCACGGACGTCTCATCTCACAGGCCAGGGCGCAACAGGCCAAGTCTAGCTGCCCGGGCCCGCCCAAAGAAACTATTTTCTAAAAACGGTATTCGGTTGATGATAATCTCTTTAAATCAGAATGATTTCACATAAAAAGCCGGACAGCTGGAGGGCACCTGGGTGGCTCGGTCGGTTAAGCACCCGACTCTTGACCTCAGCTCAGGTCGCGATCTCACGGTTCCTGAGTCTGAGCCCCACATCAGGCTCTGTGCTGACAGCGCGGCGCCTGTTTGGGATTCTCTGCCCCCCTCTCTCTCTGCCTCTCCCCTGCTTACGCTTGCTCTCCCTCCCTCTCTCTCTCTCTCTCTCTCAAAATAGATAAATAAACTTAAAAAAAAAGCCCAGATGGCTGGATTCTCTTCATGATCAGAAGGCAGGGCCAGGGCCACATTCCCACACCTTGGTCAGCAGGCTGGAGCTGAGGGGTGCTGCCCCCTTGAGACAGGACGGGTGCCCCTCAGGGGCCACCAGCCCCCACCCCTCCCGCTGGTCTCCACCCAGCCTGCTGCGCTCATTAATATGACTTCTCTTCCCTTTTCAACTCTGACCCCTGCCCTCAGCCTCAAAATCCTTCAGAGCCCTCCTCACATGCCACCTCCTTCAAAAAGTCCTCCCCAAATCTCCAAAGCCCGGTGCCTCTTGATGGCCTTATAACTTGTACTGAGCACTTACTTACGTGCCAGGCAGTTAGAACCATTTTGCAGTTTGAGTCCCCACAAAAGCACCCTGTGGAGCAGGTACCTTCACCATCCCCGCTTTACAGATGAGGGAACTGAGGCCTGGAGTTGATTCTTCTATTGCTATCCCCAGCCCCGTCCATTCCCTGCCCTCCTCGACGCTGCTCTGTGCCCCCAGGAAGCCGACCCCCTTCGACCAGTTTGCTGAAGCGTCCTGCTCTCCTACTCCTGGTCCTCCAGCTGCTGGTGGCCTCCTCAAGGGCCCCCTGGATATCCTCTGAGAACCAAGTGTCATGCCTGAACCAATGCAGACATTCCAGAATCTCTCACTGAGCCCAGAAGATACAGTCACTTGACTCCTCTTTACCCTCCACGGTATTTTTACAACCGAGAACCGGTCTCCACATTCCTTCTTCCCCTGCATGAGCACTCCCCCACTTCTGTCCCGCTGGCCCCTCACTTAGGGCCCGCCACTTGCCTCCCCTCTAGACAAGCACTGAGGTCCATAACGTGTTTGAGAAGGCCCCCGGGCCCAGAAGGTGATCCCTCCTCAGCCAAATGAACCGCGATCAGCATCTCAAATGAACCGCCCTCTAGACTCCAAGGCTTTCTCACTCGCTGCTGGCCCATCTAGCAGACATTCTTACAACTATTACACGGCCCTTCCCCTTGCCTTGCTCTCCACCACCCCTTCCGCGATTCACCTCTGGGCCTAAATCACAGCTCCTCCAAGGCCACCTCTTACCCAAGGCCAGTTGGCGCTCCCTGCTCCAGACTCTCAGAGCCCCCAGAGTGTCCTCCAACACTCCGCTAACATTGTCTCCATTGTGCAGTATCCACCTTCCCAAACTATGAACCCATCTTACATGGGTACCGATGCAAAATCCAGAGGAAAATATCAGCAGGTCCAATGCAGCAACATTTTAAAACAGCAGTGTCTCATGACGAAGAAAGATGGAGTTTAGGGATGCAAAGGAAGTTGAACACGAGGAAGTCTAGTGATGTAAATCACGCATCTGAATCATCTATCACATTAGCAAAGGATGAGAACGCCCCAAGAGCACTTGACAAAGTTCAATCATTATTCCCGGTTTCAAAAATATTAGCAAGCCAGGAGTTAAAAAAAGCTTTCTGAACTCGATACGCAGCAAACAGTTATTAAACAGTAAAGGGGATTCTAACCAATGCAATAAGATAAGAAAAACGGACGGGAGGCAAAGACGAACGTTTAGTTCCGCTAAACTCGAGGTTAGGTGAGGCGGGAACCGAGCCTTATGCTTCCTAGTTTCCACGACACCGTAAGCACACTCGAACACCTAGGGAATGAACGGCCACCCAGATTCACTCTGATCCCGAATCCATGTTCTCAAAGCACCCAGTACTCCTCCTGTGAGGTACGAATCACAACTTCAATTGTGTCATTTGTTTTTAAAACTATTTTCCTTTTCCTACTGGAGTATATACAGTCCGTGAACCAAGTACCAGCTCTACTGGCAGAGCAAATGTATACCTGGCCTAAAATAGGTACTCAACATCTAAGGCATAGATGCAGGACCGACTTGAATAAAATGCATTCATAGTATGCATGCTAAATAATAATAAATAATTTTATCCTACTTCTCAGCTGGAAAACCTGAGGCCTGGAGGAGGGAGGGGAGGCCACACCACTGCGAAGCCCCCTCCCACCACCCCCCAGGACCCCTGGGTCCTCTGAAAGGCAGCAGCCACACACAAGGCCACGCACACAGGGCGCCACCCACGTGGCTCCACACGTATGGAAAGTGAAGCCCAGACCAATTCCTTGGAGCCCTCTAAACAAACTCACACCCGGGGCACACCCGGGTAGGCAGAGCCGCCTTTCTGGGGCCAGGGATGACCCACGGAGGGACCTGAGCTTTTCCTCGCAAAGCCCTGTGACTGCTGCCCACATGGATAAAGGGCCCCCTCTGCTTCCCCGCGAAGTTATCAAAGAATTACTTATGTCTCTGGAAGTGCTTGTTTGGAAAAGGTTCTCCACCCCACCTGGGCTTGGCAGGAGGGGGCAGCATCGTCAGGCCTGCCCTTCGGGGAGTGATCAGGCTTTTCCTCCAGACCCTGAAGGCTCTAGGCCATTCTTCATGCGGAGAGTCTGAAGCCAGCCCTAAAGAGGCAGGCAGCCTCCCAGGATAAACGGAGCCCGGTGACATCAAAGATTCCAGATTAAACAACTGAGGCCTTCAGCTCTCTCTGGCGTTTCTTCCAGGATATTCTGGGCTCCTGCCTCAGTTCTCCCTCAGATGGAATGGCAGATATTTTGTTTGTGAGAGTCTGAATTTTTTCCTACCTCGGGGAGAGGAGGAGAGGGCGGAGGAGAGGGGAGGGGAGGGGGAGAGAGAGAGCGAGAGCAAGAGAAAGAATGTCTGTGAGAGACAAGAGCCACAAAAAGAACATGTGTGAGTGAAAAAGAAAAGGGAAGTCAGGGAGGCAGCCGGAAGCGCCTGCTTTGGAATCCAACAAGCGACCTAAAAATTCCAAAAGTTTCTAAATCGAAGCACACTGGGAACTCACAGCCAGCAAGTGAGACTATAAGCACCCCCCAAGCTAGTACTTGCGGGGGGGGGGGGGGGGGGCGGGGGGCGGTGCCTGGCTCACCAGAGGTAGCAGATCTCTTCTTGGCCAGGGCACTGGCCCCTTGACCACAGGGTTCCTCGGCACTCCCTTTCCTCAGACACATCTGGTAAACCAAGGCAAGGGACCCTCTACCCTCAGGCACAGGCTCACAACCGTTCTCTGGGATTGGCTTGTCCCTGGCTCTTGTCCCCTAGCCCGTGGGGTGCCTCTCTCTGCCTTGAGCAGCCAATCCAATCCCACCCCTCAGGTCCCCTCTATCCCCCCACAACTGGGCTTCTGGCCCTACAGGCGCCCCTCCTCTCCCCTCAGGGTAGCAGGGGCAATGAATCCATCCAAACAGGCAGAGTAAAGCCCCCAAGTCCCCACGTCCATGACGATCCACATTAATCACATCTAAGGGGCAAGCTAATGGCTGGCGGGGGGCACACTGACTACCCACCCGGTTCCACCCCACATACCTGTCCAGGGGGGCAGGTGGCTCAAACATGCCAAGAGCCATTCACGCACAGGGCTCTTCAGAAAGACTGAGCACCAGGAGAGATCTGTAGTCCCCACAGGCTGCGAGCCCCTTGGGGTCCACCATCCCAACCCAAACACCACCCAGTTCTCAGGGACAGTAGCAAGCCCGGGGCCTCGGTCGGCTACTCCTCGCGCAAAAACCAACCTGCCGCTCCCACACCCTCTTCCTCACGGCCTTTCCGGTCTCTGCTCGAATGTCACTCACACAGCTTCTCCCAAGGCCTGCTGCCTGTTAATTTGGCTGTTTATGTGTGGATTCTTTTTGTCTCCTCTCTTAGACTAGAAGCCACAGGAGGACAGGTGCCACATCTCTTTTCTGTGCCACTATGTCCTCGATGCCTGGTACAGCTAGGGAGTTAATAATAACAATTCATTATTAATCATAATTAATAGCTGACGTCCTGAAAGAGGGGCTCTTCCTGAATTCAAGGAAACAGAACACGCACCGGCCTGGCCCAGGGGAACTTTCTTCTCAAAGAAGAAGAGTTTTGAAGGCAGGATGAGACGCTTCTCGAAGTCTCCCAGAGACCACATCACAGAGATTCGTTTAAGCCTTCAGAGTATGACACCCTCGCCCACCCCCGGCACCACCCTGAGGGACCCAAGCCCTACTGGAAACCAGAAGCCCCCCCCCAGCATCCTGCCCAGTTCAGACTTCCCCACTCTCTCCTCCCTGCTCCCCAGGGGTAAAGAAAGCTGCCAGGTGGGGCTCTGAAGTCCCGGGTGCCACGGACAGAGGAGACCCTCCATCGAGAACCCAAAGATGCCAGCAAGTGGAGGCCCAGAGGCCTCCACCAGCCTCAAAGCAAATCATCTTTTAATTCTGAAACACCAAATATTTAATTTATGCTTTACCTCAAATGTCAAGTGTACCTCCCGGCACATAGCTTTGAAACCACGTAAGGAGGCCTAACGCTTTCCATATGGTGAAGACATGGGGCCTTTTAATTGTGCCAACTGGTATCATTCAAGGGTAATTCCCCTGGAATCCGGCAACTCGGGCAGCAGCTGGGCCAGGAGCCAGCCTCCAACCCCATCACCCATCCGCACACGTCCCCGCGGGCTCCAGCCCGGCCTGCACCCTCCCAGTCGTCCCCCAATATCAAAATGCGCTAGGTGCCCCCTAATCAAATTACCAGCCCTCCTGGCAGCCACCTTCGATCCAGAGGCAGGCCGACCGGCACCACGGCTCTCAGCCGGTTTCTTCAGGCAGTTTTGCCATAAAAGAACAAAAGGGCCAAATGGGGGGCGGGTGGGGAGGGGACCGCCTTAAATCTGGTCATCCACACTCACGTATGCTCTCGCATGTACACGCCGCGGGAGCAGATTCTGCTTCTCCAGGTGTTTTCCTATCAGGCTCTCTGGGTCCATTAAGCTGTTCCTTCCACCTACCGAGCTTTTTTACTTCGCTCATTATATTATATTACATTTTCCAGACCCAGTAGTTCCAATTGGTTCTCTTTTGTAACCGCCTGTTGTAGCTTCATGTTTCACTATCCTTCTTTATCTCTTTGAGGTTATGCTTATGTAAATTTCTAATTGGTTAGCACATTGTTGTCTGGCATATAAACTGTTCGCTTTGTTGTTCTTCACTCGTAACGTGGACACCTCCTATTTCTCATCGCTTTTCTCCTCTGAGCTCCAGTTTCCTTGAAGTTTGTCATGTACCCACAGGAAGAGCAGAAGCCCTGGCCTTAGCCTGTGTCCCTCCACGTGCTTCTATACGGTATGGCCGGGCAGGGGAGGTGGGAAACCTCTGGATTTGTTATCTGGGCTCCCGTCCCCACCCCCACCGGTGCCTCCGCAAACCTCCCGGTGCCTTTCTCCCTTTTGAGCTCTTTGAGGAGTCATCTGCCATAACCCTGCCAGGGATGGGAATGTTATTATACCCATTTTGCAGATGAGCTTAGGTAAAATGGCTTATACAAGGTGACCAGCTCTGGTGGCAGAGCTTGACCTCATTTATTTTTGTATTCAGGAGGTCAGGCTTAGGTTGGTGCCAGCGAGGTCACCCTCTCATATCCCAGGACCTTGCATGCAACCGGGACCCACCCTGAACATTTACTAAGCTACTCAGACCCGGTCAGGGAGGAAGACGGCAAGCAGGGGCCCCTTCCGCCTGCCCCACAGCCTGCCTCTTCCCAAAGTACTCAGCAGCGGGTCAGCATGCCATCTCTCTGGACATGAAGCGTGGCGCCCTCGGGGCAGATGGTCCAGCACAGGGCTTTACCACACGTGGCCTCTGTGGTCTAGACAGTGCTCCAGAAAGGGAGAAAGACAGAGTTCACACAAGCTGGCTGGCAACTTTATAGGGTTATAAGGAGGAGTAAGATAATGTAAGCAAAGTACTTGACATACACGTGGTACTTAATAATTAGTTCTCATCGCAATAATAATAATGCTACTTGGATGAACCACTAATATGTTTCCAGCCACTCTGGTGAAAGGCCATGTGAAGGAGTGAAGACAGAGGCCACCACCAAGCCGGGCCTGGAGCTGGCGGGGGGACCTCTGACAGCCCCTGGAATCCGGCAGACTCTGGAGCCCACACCCTACCTCCCGCTGCGCTAACGGAAGAACCCTTTCTGTGCCACTGGGAATCATGGGAATTAAACTGGACAGAAGGTTGCTCACTGCTGTCTGACTTACCATTTCTCGGTGTTTCCCAAACTCTGAGCATCCTGTTTCCACAGTCACGACTTTGACCGCTTGTACTTAATATTTTTCCCGGAATCAACTTTCACCGCTCTCTTTCAATTTAGCTTCATCCTAAGCGATGATATCCGTGAAATCGGGGGTTTGATGTCCTAGTTACTACCTTTCCTGGGAAAAGCAGCGCTTCACTATTAAGATAACAAACATTCCTCGAGGCACCACCTGAAATCATTGCACAGGCCCCCACCATGCAGGCCTACACGTTTGGGCTTACCCTGACCTCTCCCAGGGTGGGCTCCCCAGCCCCCACTCTGCAGATGCGGTGGCTGGGCCAGGGACTGGTAGGAACGCAGGTGTCCGGACCCTAGTCACCAAGCATAACTCCCAAAGAAGCAGAGGCTTCCTCCCCTTAATATCCTGGATGGCGGGGCCCACCCTCCGCCACCACTAACACATGTCACGCTGATGGCTCTGTGTCTCACATCTTCAAAAGTGCTTTGAACAAACATTAATGACCCCTCAGTGTTTCTGCGAGAGAGGGGGGCGAGGAAGGGAGGGGGCAAGCACCACCCCCACGCTGTCCTCAGCTGGGGGAAGAAACCAGGCAACAAAATTCCGTGACTTCACCAAAGCCACAGACTTAAGCTGGGGCCCCCTCCCCACCCTCCCTCATTTCCCCCAATGGCAACTTTTACTGGCTCACATTCCTCTTGCTGGGAACACTACTATTTAATTAAAAACGACAGACTTTTGTTTTCCTCTCCTTCCTTCCTCCTCCCTCCCATCCTCCAGGACTGGATGCCAAGGAGACCCACCAAAAACATGCGGGTAACATTTGTTATGGCTTTGAAGATAAAAGTCAATTGAAGTAAGCCCTCGCTGTATTTCAAGTTTCCCCTAAAGCATGGAGCAAGCTGCCTGGCAGTTGAGGAAAGGAAAAAAAAAAAAGGTGGGGGGGGGGGGGACTGCAAATAAATGTCATTCTGCAGGAATACTTTGTAAAAATAAACAGGCTGAAAAAACCCAAAACTTGATTAATGGAAATCCTCTCAGTTGGCCTCTGTCTCGAGCTACAAATGCATTTGTTCATAGGGCTAAATCGGATCATTTTCACTGGGCTTTAAATAAGTAAGTAGATCAAAAACTATAAACGCTGGGGGAAGAAAGGGAAGTTTGTGGCTCTGTTTCTCAAGGGCCCCAACCGCAGTGCCCCCCACCCACCAAGTTTTGACCTTTCCTAGGGGAGAGCAGCTCCAATTCCAGCCCAGCCAACAGATGAAGGAAAATGGTGAAGAGAAAGCCCCCAGCTAAAGCGAGCCACCAGAGGAGGAGGCGGGGGCTTCTCCCAGACCCAGAGGTTACTTCATACAAGAAGTATGACAAGAGTCGACTTTATCCACAGGCTCACCTCCCAACACCGGCCCCCTGCGACGGGGCTGCTGCAAAGAGCCCAGGTGCCACCGCCCGGAAACACACGCACACCTCCAAAGACTCCCCAGGCCCCTCCCTAGCCCATGGATGAGACCAAAGAACTAACCAGACCTGAGACTCAGTCTGTTCCCCCTCTAAGTTAAAAAAAAAAAAAAAAAAAAAATTAAATGTCACATCAAAAAGTTGATTGATCCTTTGATCCTTGGCTTGTTCGAGTTCCACGCAGACCATCTGAAAGCCCCGTGCAGAGTTCCAGAGCTCACAGGACATCTGTGAACACCAGTCCCAGGCCAGGAGCTGGGGCCTGACTCACTCGCTCCCCTGTCACGACTACTGCTCCCCCAGGAACAACTCCAGCCTCGGGGACCTACTGGGGCAAGGCCCGGGCTGCAGTGGAATGAGACCCTCTCTCTCCCTGTGGGCCAAATGACGGGGTCTCAGTGCCCCCCAAACCTACCTACCAGGTCTCAGTGCCCCCCAAACTCTGCTACCCAGATCACAGCCCTTTCTACTGGGGGTTCCTGGGCAGATGGTACTGATGAACGCCACAGACACTTGGAACACATTTGGAGGCCACCACAGTCCTGCCCTCCACCCAGACACCCCTCCTTCATGCCTTCCCTGTCTTATTAGCCACCCCCCTCCAGATCCACCTTTGAATGCTGGCGCAGAAACAAGGCAAGAAGTCAGAGCAGGCCCCCAAATCCCTCCAGCGCAGACAAGATTCCCCACAGACTGGACCTGTACCACCTCATCACCTAGGACCTTCCTCCCAAACAGCCCTCTTTCCCCAGCTGGGCAGGAGACTGCATCACCTGTGCCACCTCTAAGGTTCCCCAAGACATGGGGGTACAGGGTCATGTTAGGGGGGCAGGGGCAGCTGAGAAGGGGCTTCTGGACTTAAGCTGTGCCAAGAGGGTGCTAAAAGTTGGGGTGGGTGGGTAAGGAGGCCCGTCTCTGAGGCTGAAAGGAGGGTAGGAGGGGATCGTACCCGGGTTCCTCTGCCAACGGTGCCCGCCGCCCGCAGCTGTCTGGGCCCAGAACTGCCGCCGGGGCAGCGCTGCCTCCCGATCCACTCCTCGATGCCTTTCCGAGCCCAGGCGGCGCTCACGGCGAAGCTGTCACCTGGGGCGGGGAAGACACGAAGCCCCCTGAGTCTGGCCCCTGGGCGAAAAGTTACCCGAGAGACCAGGGTGAGCGGGCGCGGCAGAGGCAGCGGGGGCCAGGAGGGAGTTGAGAGCCGGGACACAATCCGAGAAAGGGACGCAGGTAATCAGGAGAAAAGGGGTCCAGCGAAGCCCCAGGAGCAGGGACCTAACGGGGTGCGCGAAGGGGGAGCAGCACCCCGGAGGAAGGGTCTGAGGGTCAGAAGAGCGAGCGCCGGAGGCCGCGACTGCGGAGGAGAGGGGTGAGGATCAGAAGATGGGTGCAATGAACACGGGATGAGGGGAAGAGGGAAACGGAGGGTGAGGAGAGGGAAGCAGCGCGCGCAAGAGCCCAGATCTCGGGGGAAGGGGTTGAGGGCCGGAAAGAGAGGGGGCAGAATCTTGGGGGAAGGGGCTTAGGAGTCTGAAGAGGGGGCGCAGTGAGCGCGGAGGGCGGGGACGGCGAGAGGAGGGCTTGGGGGTCAGAAGAGAGAGCACAGGACGGAGAGGAGCGGGTGGATGGAACAGAAAAGGGGGGGGGGGCAAGAAGGCTGCTCCCGGAGCGGGTCTGTGGAACTGGTGGCCGGAGTAGGGGGTGGGGGTGGCCCTGGTAATAAGATCCCGCGAGCTAGGCCATTCCGCCGCCGTCCGCGGTGCTTCCCCGTCCATCCCCCCGGTCGGTGCCCCGCGCGCCCCTACCTTCCGGGCTCTCCCTGCGCTTGCACACGGCGGCTGCAGGCACATCGCGCGCGGCGGCGGTGGCGGCGGGAGCCGGAAAGAAAGGAGAGGCAGAGAGTTAGCAATCGCGGGGGCGAGGACGGCCGGGGCCAGGGGGCCGGCGCGCGGGCGGGGACACTGACCCGGCTTGGAGTGAAGTTTCCCCATGCTGGGGGCGCGGCGGGCGGGGGCGTCCCTAAGCCATGCGCCCGGTCCGCGGGGCCGGCGGCTCGCCGCGCCTCGCCTCGCCTCGCTCTCCTCCTGGAGAAACCCTGAGCCGAGCGGAGCCCGAGGCGGCGCCGGGACGCGCTCTTGCCGCCGTCGCCGCGGCCCGACTGACGCCCGGGCGCGCCGAGCCCCCAGCCCGCCGCCGCGGCCCGCACCTCCCCGCGCGCCCATTGGCCGGGCGCGGCGCATCAAAGGCGAGGCGGGCCGCGGAGGGGGCGGGCGGGGGACGGGCGGGGGGCGGGGCTGCGGGACAGGGCGGGGCCAGGCGCCGCCGGGCGGACACAGCGCCCCCCTCCAGGCTGCGGTCTTCAGCCCCGCGCGGGGAGCTGGAGGGCCGTGGGGGCCGGGGGGCCAGGGGGCGAGGGGGCGAGGAGGTCGGGACCCGGGACCGGAGAAGCGAGGACTCGGGACCGGAGTAGGGGGCGGGCCTCTGGCCAGCAGGCGTATTGGGACAGACACCCTCTTGGGTCCTGCCTTCTCCAGAACCACCGCTCCACTAACGGTGCTGCGCCTTCCCTCCGCTCTATTTTTCCTGGAGGAGGGCAGGGCAGGACTCGGCGGCTCCAATTTACGGGTGATGAAACTGAGGTCGGAAAAGGAGACGCTGCTGGGGCGCTAAGGGTCTGCTGCGAGCCTGCTTCGCGGCCCCTTCCCAGTCTTCCCACGACCTGACTTTTGCAGAAAGGATTCGCTTATTACCCATGTCTCCCCCTCCCTCCGCCCCTCTGTAAGTTTTGATTTGGGAGTCCAAGAGGAGCCCCACCGCGCCTGAGCCTACTGTGAGCCCGGCCCACTCCTGGCGGCTACAAGTGTCCGAAAGCCACGAGTTGCCAGCCAGTCACTCGGATGTCTCATACCGGTGCCCGTGGGTGCCCTCCTGGCTGGGGTCGAGGCGCGCTGCCAGCTGCGCGGCCCGGAAGGGGGTAACCGCTGGGCCTTTGATCTTCCTTGGTTTCCGCTCCCCGCTGCAGTTCGCCAGACCCATGGGCTTGTTTGTTTTGTCTGGGGAAGTTTCTGCGGAGGGGAGGGAGACATCAAGGGGTTCCACCCCACCTTTGTGGCTGTCAGGGAGAATGCCTGCTCCACTGGGGACACGGTGGGCCTGTCAAGTTGGGCCTGGTACCCGTCAGCCTGGGCATGGGGAAAGAAAACCCTGTGAGAAGAGTGAGAAGACCGGCTCTGGCCCCGGGACTGAGTTCTCTGCGTGAGCCTCAGTTTTCAGGTCTGTAAAATGGAGGCTCAAGTCTGCCCTTTTTGCCAACTCCTTAAAGCGGCATTGCCAAGAAAGCTAATGTGAGCAACATGTGTAAAGCTAAATTTTCTAGTAGCCGCATGTTTTTTAAGTAAAAAGAAACAGGGATTAAGAGTAGCGCATTATCGTGAAGAGCACTGAGTTACGTGTAGAATTGTTGACTCCTATATACACCTGAAACTAATATAGCACTGTATGTTAATTATACTAGAAGAAAAAATTAAAATAAAAGTAGTTTTTTTTAATTCTTTTAATGTTTATTTATTTTTGGCAGAGAGAGAGAGACAGAGCATGAGCAGAGGAGGGGCAGAGAGAGAGGGAGACACAGAATCCAAAGCAGGCTCCAGGCTCCGAGCGGTCAGCACAGAGCCCGACCCGGGGCTCCAACTCACAGACCGTGAGATCATGACCTGAGCCGAAGTCGGGCGCTCAACCGACTGAGCCACCCAGGCGCCCCTAAATTTTTATTTTTGATAGCGAGAGACAGAATGCAAGCAGGGGAGGGGCAGAGAGAGAGGGAGACACAGAATCTAAAGTGGGCTCCAGGCTCTGAGCTATCAGCACAGAGCCCTACACGGGCCTTGAACTCAGCAACCCTGAGATCATGACCTGGGCCGAAGTTGGCCCCTTAACCAACTAAGCCACCCAGGCGCCCCTAAAAAAATTTTTTTATGTTTATTTTTGAGAGAGAGAGAGAGAGAGAGAGTATGAGAGAGCATGAGCAGGGGGAGGCGGAAAGAGAGGGAAACACAGAATCTGAAGCAGGCTCCAGGCTCCCAGCTGTCAGCACAGAGCCCCATCGCAGGGGTTTGAACTCACAAACCTGGAGATCATGACTTGAGCTGAAGTGTGGTGCTTAACTGACTTAGCCACCCAAGTGACCCAAAAGTAAAATTTTTTAGAAGCTTGCAAGAACACTAAAAGAAAAAATATATAGGCCATATTACTCATCAACACAGAAGAAAGCAAAAAGAAACATGAGATTACTAATATATTTTATTTAACCCAATATACCAAAAATACTATAATTTCAACATATAATGAGATATTTTACATTCCTTCTTTTGCGCTAATTGCTTGAAATCTGGTGTGTATTTTACACTTAGAGCACATCTCCTCCCAGACTAGCCACATTGCAAGAGATCAATGGCCACGTGTGGCTGGTGGCTACTGCATTGGGCGTCATAGCCCCAGAGCATCTACATGTCACAAAAGGACATTGGGAACGGCACGGGCCTCCAGAGTCATAAATTTCTTCACCCAGAGTCAGGCATAGCCCTCAGAACCACAACTGTCTGATGCAGGCTTGTACTTGGCTTTAAAAAGAAAGGAAACCATTAGGCTCAGAGAGGTGAAGTCACTTGTCCAAGGTCACACAGCTAGCCGGTGGCCTGGTGAGGACTGAACCGAAGCCTGTAGATTCCATTGGCCGGGCTGTTTTCTCTATACGAGCCTGCCCCAACACAGTCTAAGCCTCACATTCATTAGAGAGAGTCCCCCATCTGGAGACCCATTCTGATGATGTAGCAGCTCTGTGACAAACAAACCCTGTTTTAGGCACTTACGATCCATCGCGGAACAAAACAATCCCCAGCTCCCACTCTACCGAGAGGAAGTGAGACAAGAAACAATAAACTCAACAAACGGGAACATAGTGCATGCACTAAGTCAGAAGGTGACATGCCAGCTATGCAGTGGCTCTCCACTGAGGGCAATTTGCCCCCCACGGGACATTTGCTAGGACACCTAGCAAACAGAGAGTCGCCACTAAACATCCAAAGATGCACAGGACAGCCCCCACAACAAAAAATTATCCAGCCCCAAATGTCAATATTGCCCAAGTGAGGACTCCCCCGACCCACCCAGCAACAGGAAAGTGAAAAAGCAGAGCAGGAGAAGGGGAGTCAGGAGCAGAAGGGAGGTGGGGGTTTTGAGGGTCTGATTCAGAGCAGGAGGCCTCCTGTGAACCCCCTCCAGAGGAAACGGAATTCTACTGGGGTCGCTCTTGGTCTCTCTCATCGCCACCCCCCACCGGTGCCAGGGTGCGTCTAAATCAAAGCAAAAGTCTGCGCGTTCTTTCTCACAGTGCTCAAAAAGTTGGTTACTTCCTTAAACCGGTCATGGCTTTCTTCTTTCATGAGAAAAAAGTATCCCCTGTTCCCCTTGGGAATTTCTTTTTACAGTTCAAAAAGAGATAAAAGCAAGAACTAAAACTCCACAGTTAACCAGTTTGAGTCTTGGGGGAAGTAAATCCCAAATGTCCAGCCCAGACACAAAGGGCCCCCTCCACCTTCAGCCTGGCCCTTCCCAGCCGGGCAGGCGCCGGGGACCTGGCTGCCATTGGAATCGTGACACCACCACCCCCACCAACCTGGCCCCGGGGCGAGAAACCAGAGAGGTGGGCCATGCGCTGAAATCTTAGCCTGTCCAGGACTCCCAGGAGGGGCTCCCCGGGGGGCCACGGACCCACCGTCCACCTGGGGTGGCTATTTGGCCTCTGCTGGCTCCCCGCCCCACGACTCACTGTCTTTTTATGTGTTTTAATAATTTATCTGGCCCACTTCTTGGGCTGAATACTTACAGTGACACATCTTTTTCTTTGAAGATTTCCCATCCTTTGGGGGAGGAGAATGAGAAAGGATGGGAAGGAAGAGATAAGAGAGAGAGATTATAACAGAAACGGGTTTCATGGGGCTTGAGATTTAGCAAGGCTGGTTTAGGTGAAATCTGTTAGATGTTGAGCTGGGAGGTTTTTTTTTTTTTTCCTTTTAAAAACCACATCACCCTGGTGGGTCACCCCCACGCTTGTCCCAGGTTAAAGCACTGGCTCCCTTCAAATGCCACCTCCTAGAAGTGGCCCTCCTTGACTTCCCAACCTGAAGAGCTCTGAATAGCCAAGGTCCCCTCCCTTGCCTCTCGGTTTGGCACTCCTTATTTTTTTAATGATGGCACTAAATTCTCCTCCCAGAGTCTAGGCTCTTTAAAGGAGGGGGTTTGCCCGACTGCCGTCTCTAGATGCAGTACCCATCACTGCCCATAGGAGGCGCTCTAGATGGAATGAGAAGAGCCCACTGAGCCCCACCTCCACCCTCCCCCTTCCAGGGTACGCTGTCAATGAGAAGGTAGGACACTGCCAAGAATATGCCCTGGGATACACTCAAGAGAAAATGAATGCCCAACTCCGCCGGCTCCCCCCCACGCCCGGTCCCTGGGCTGCTTCATCCCGCCCTCCTGCAGTGCGATTGGGCATTGCTAAGTGGCCTGCAAACCCCGTTTGCGTAAGGAAGGGAGAGGTGAACCGGTCTGCACGAGAAAGTCGCAAGAATTTTGGAGATGGCCACGAGGAAAAGGAAGGAAAGCATGTCAGGGGAACCAAGGAGCACGAGAGAAGGGCAATAAATAGGGGCCAAAGGAGGGGCAGTCCGGTGAGGAGGGGCCGGCCAGTTAATGTTCAGGACAGTGAGGTATAACGTGAGATCGGCAGGCGTCACCTGCCCACCTCTATGGTGGGATGGCCCTCGGTCCCTCCCAACCTGGGCAAAACCCTAATCACGTCTCTGGGTTAGTGGCACAGGACAGAATGAAGGAACGGGCCCAACATCGGTCGTCATAGGGCAACGGGTCACACAGGTCGTCAGCAGAGTGGAAGTGTTCATCCGGGGGAAGGATGGGAGCCGGGCGCAGCCAGGAGGAACGCGGCCCCGGCGTCAGTCCTTGGAGATGAGGTGAAGGAGGCTGGGCTTCCCCCAGAACGAGGGGTGAGGTCCCCAAGCCACTCGATTCAAGTCGTACAGGAAAGAGGCTCCAAAGACAGCTACTCAAGCCTAAATATTAGCTGAACTGAACTGGATTTTTGTGCCACCAGCCTCTCCCGGGTCCGGGGTGTTTCAGCAAGTTCAGAGCACGGGCTTCCCAGAAGGGAAGGAGAGAGGGAGGAGCGTGCCTGGCCTCAGCATGATGCTCCTTGGTGAGGTCCTGCCCTCCTCCAATCCCTGCCTCTCAGCCCTTCTTCCGCATCTCTGTGAAGCCCTCCCAGTTGCCTTACCTGTGTGTCTACTTCCAGACTTCTTTCCACAAAAGGGAGAAAGAGGGGCGCCTGGGTGGCTCAGTCGGTTGAGCGTCTGACTTCAGCTCAGGTCATGATCTCACGGTGTGTGAGTTCAAGCCCCGGGTCGGGCTCTGTGCTGACCGCTCGGAGCCTGGAGCCTGCTTCCGATTCTGTGTCTCCCTCTCTCTCTGCCCCTCCCCCGCTCATGCTCTGTCTCTCTCTGTCAAAAATAAATAAACATTTAAAAAAAAAAAAAGGGAGAAAGAAACTTCCACCTTCCCAAGCCTTTGTTTTTCAGTCACATGCTGTCAGTCTGGGGCCTACTCACCACACTCAGTCTGTATGTCTATAAAATAGAAGAAAGGATCCGGCCAATCAGCATTTCCCAAAGCAGGTCCCATGGAGAACACCAGAATTGTGAGATGCTATCCTTATGTGAAAGAAAGGGCTCCATCTGAAACTTTGGGCAGCCCTGGCCTAGCCACGGGGAGATAAGTTCCTTTTCTGCAGGACCTGTCAGAACCTTCAGTAAGCAACGGAGTTATGTCATTCTTCAAGAGGACGACATCACAAGCAGTGTTTTTCAAACTCACTTAACTGGGGAACCCTTTATTGGAAGCTTGATTGCAAACAAATGTTCGTGGAACACACGTTGGAAAATGCCAGACTAGACGGCTTCTAAGAATCTTTCCAATCTGAGATCCCAAGTCCTAATCCAGGGGCCTAGCCTACGAGGGTGGCAGGAAGGAAACTCAGTGAGGACAGAGCCGGCGTGGGAAGGCCCCCTGAAGGTATGCACCCGCGTGTGTCTACGGCGGGCACTTAGCGTGTCTCAGGACGTGTTTGCCCGCCTCCAGGCCTCTGGGCAGTTGGACACCCCTGTGCACGAGGCTCCACGGCCACAGTGTGAGGCAAGAAGGAAGAGGGTCACTACAGGGAAGTTCATGGCCAGCTGGCCTCACCGGCCCTCTCTCCCTCCTCCTCTTTTCCCTTCCCCTCCCCTTCCTCCCCCTCCTCCTCCATGGCCTCCACCACCAGAATCTTCTCCATCCATCCCACAGAGTGCAGCTTCAGGGGGGCCCTGCTGCCATGTTGGTACCCCGTGGCCCCTTCACTCCTTGGCCACAGCTGGTTGGACGCCTGACTCATGAGCCAGGATCTCTTTGCAGAATTTGAAGTGAGAGGCCCAGGGCCTGTGGTCGGCATGCTGGCGGTCTCCAAAACCGAAGGGCTCCATAGCCCCGGGGCCTGCAGCGGCTCCTTGGGGCCCACGTGAGCCAAGGAACAAGCAAAAAGAAGCAGGAGCAGGAGCAGAGAGAAGCAGAGACAGCAAACCAGGTGGAGAGAGCCACACGACAGACTGTCTCAGTCCCCGAGACCGCCTATCCCCAGCTCTTAACCTTGTTACTTCTGCCTGCGTGTTCTGACCTTGGGTCCCTGACAGGCCCTTGGCCCCCCTTTCTCAGGGGGCTAGAGAGGAGGCTTCCTTGGAATTTAACATGCAGACGAATCCCCTGAGATGCTGTTAAAATGCAGTCTGGGGTGGGACCTGAGAATCTGCATTTCTAACAATCTCCCAGATCCGACTGCTGCCGCTGGTCTGTAGACCGCCTTTGAAGCCCAGGAAAGCCATGCCTTCGCAGCAGCTGCGAGGGTTTATAACTTGCTTCTTCTCTGAGGAAGTAGCAGGACTTGGAGAAGGAGGGACAGAAGTCAGGGAGGGGGGACCCGAGAAATAAACGTGTTTCTCTTTTACTAATTAAGTCATTCCACAAAGATGTGAAGCAGGCCTAATTTATACCAGGCTCTTATGTTAAGAAAACAGACAAAAATAAGTCAGTGAAATAAATGGTGTGTCTATGGGGGAAAAAATCAAGTGGGAAAGAGGGAGAAGAAATACCAAGGAAGGGTTTGCAATCTTAGGTGGGGGGGGGGGGGGGTCAGAGAGTAGTCTTTGAGTGCAGACTTGGAAATGAAGAAGGGAGCTATAAGGATGCATAAGGATACTGGAGGGAAAGCAGATCCAGGCAGGGAACAGCTAGTGCAAAGGTCCTGAGGCAGGGACATAATGTGAATGTTTTGGGTACAAGGTGGGCTGTGGCTCCGAAGCATGGGGGTGTGGGGATGGGATGTTCAAGGGGGAGGGGAAGCTGAGCTTGCCAGGTGGGAAGGCTCATCCTGAGAACTCTGTGGGCCTTGCCAAGGGCTTCAGCTTTACTCGAGGGAGAGGGGGTCGACAGAGAATTGTGACCTGGAGTGCCCGGGCTACCGTGCTTCAAGCAGAATGTGGATTAGGGGGTGGCAGCATGAGGCCTGGCAGAAGCAAGGAGACCAGTGACAAGGTGACTGCAGCAACGCTGTTGTGACATGATGGTGGCTTACACCTAAGTGATAGCAGCCAAGGAGGTGAGACGTAGGATATGACTGTATTTGGAAGTCAGAGGCAATGAGGTTAGCTAATACAGTGGACACGGGGGTGGGGGAGAGAAAGAGGAGTTGTGTGAGATGCCAGAGCTCCTGTCCTGATCCCTGGGAAGGAGGGAGCCTGCAGATGGAGCTGTGCGCAGGGCAGGGAACCCCGGGGGCTCCGTCTGAGCAGCTACTTGGAAGAGGCCTGTTGCATAGCCAAGCAGCAAGGTCAAGTAGGCAGGTGGATCCAAGAGCCTAGGGTTCAGAAGCAAGCTGCCGGCCAGAGAGATACACCTGGGCATCACGAGCATCTAGAAGCAATTTAAAGCCTGACATTGGACATGATCCCCTGGGGAGGGAGTGGAGACAGAGAACAGAATAGAACCCTGGGACCCTGCCAAGTCTAAGGGTCAGCAAGTGTCTTCTTAGAATCTCAGCACCCCCGCGACCTCTTGGACTCCATTCGGTCCTCGTGGGTTCCCCTCCTAGAGAAACCCCCTCTCTTCTCGGTAATCCTTCTCGTACCTGCTCACCACCGCCTGCTCCGCCCCCCAGGCTGGCAGATTCCTGGCTCAGCAGCTGAACTCTCAAAGTACTTCTTTGTTCCAACCAGCCCTAGAGATAAACGAGACAATGTGTGTGAAACGCTTAGGGCCTCCAGCGCAGGACCCTGGCGGATGCCAGCTCTCCCTGATGCCCTGGTCACAGCAGAGAAGCCGGCTCTCTGCGTGGGGGCCTGAGCCTGAGTTCGTCGGGTCTGTGCCGGCCTCACCTCTCCATGCCTGGCCCACAGTACGGGCTTTAGAAATGTTGGGGCGCCTGGGTGGCTCAGGCGTTTAAGCGTCCAGCGTGGGCTCAGGTCATGATCTCCCAGTTCGTGGGTTCGAGCCCCACTTCAGGTTCGGTGCTGACAGCTCGGAGCCTGGAGCCTGCTTCGGATTTTGTGTCTCCCTCTCTCTCTTCCCCTCCCTGACTTGTGCTCTCTCTCTCTCTCTCTCTCTCTCTCTCTCTCTCAGAAATAAGCAAACATAGGGGAGCCGGGGTGGCTCAGTCAGGTAAGCATCTAACTTAGGCTGGAGTCATGATCTCGCGGTTCATGAGTTCAAGCCCTGCATCGGACTTTGTGCTGACAGCTCAGAGCCTGGGGCCACTTCAGATTCTGTGTCCCCTTCTCTCTCTGCCCCTCCCCTGTTCATGCTCTGTCTCTCTCTCTCTCTCTCTCTCTCTCTCTCTCTCTCTCTCTGTCTCAAAAATAGATAAAACGTTAAAAACAATAGTAAGTTGGGGCACCTGGGTGGCTCAGTCGGTTAAGCACCTGACTTTGTCTCTGGTCATGATCTCACAGTTCATGAGTTCAGGCCCCACATCAGGCTCTGGGCTGACAGCTCAGAGCCCGGAGCCTGCTTCAGATTCTGTGTCTCCCTCCCTCTCTGCCCCTTCCCCACTTGCACTCTGTCTCTCTCTCTTTCTCTCTCAAAAGTGAATAAACATTAAAAAAATAATAATAATAAGTAAACATGAAAACAAGTTTATTTTTCTATAATTTATTTACTTTTTAAAATTTATATCCAAGTTAGTTAGCATATAGTGGAACAATGATTTATTTTTTTTTAAAATGTCTGCTGTAGGCAGGAATGACAGCACATGAACCCATCTGACTGGAGGGGACACTGTCCCCCATGGCCTCTTCGGGTCCTCTCCAGGCCCCTCCCACATCATTTTTGTTTCTTCTGACTCTGTGCCCAACGGGTCACTGCCACCCAATCGCTCCAAGCAGCTTCCGCTCCCAGCCAGGGCAGGGGGACAGATGGGGGCCATGCACTGGGCCACGGGCCGCGGCTGTCTTCCCCTCTGAAACCGCAGGGATGGGTGTTTTGTCCTCTGTTTGCATCTTCCCACAGCTACTGGGGGTGCATCCTCCACCTGGCGCCCCTTTTAGCTTCATGATCTGCGGACTTCTCTGGGTGACAAATATCTTTGTACTGAGCGCCCCCCTCCCCAACCCCTCCCTCTGTCCCTGGGTTCTGACTTTGTGCAGGCTTCTGTCTGCACAAAGGGACCATTGAGAGGCAGGCTGTGGGATGCCGCCTTTGATCTGGGGTTCTAATAACGTGTGTATGTTTGCGTCCCAAAACAATGCAGCAGCCTGGCTGACTGGAGGGAGGCAGGGAGGGCGGCGGTGGGGGGGAGAGAAGGTCCACAGGATGGTTACAATGCAGGCTGGGTTGTGAGCGTTGACCAGCTCATTTGGAGAGCACCTCCACATTCTCGCTAGTAAGGTACACGCATCACACGGAGGAAGGCCCCGGCACAGTTTGGTATGCCAAACCAAGGTCTGAGAGGTCACTGGGACTGCACAGGAGCTCCATAAGGCCGGGGGGGGGGGGGGGGGGGGGGGGGGAGGGCGCTGGTCACAGGTTCACCAGGGAAAGCGCAGGAAACATAAGGGAAGGGCAGGGGCCAGGGAGGTCTGGTGGCACATACCCAGCCTTAAGAGACAGCCGCAGCTCAACACCAGCTACCACCCGAGGGCCCAGAGCTGCTAGATCTTTGGATTTTTCAAAAGGAGCTGTGAATCCGGGTTTCTAAATGAAATCTTCGAAATTTTTTAAGTTGGCCATGAATTGTTAAAAAAAAAAAAAATTAAGTGTATTTATTTATTTTCGAGAGAGACAGAGACAGCACGAGTGGGGAGGGAGGCAGAGAGAGAAGGGGAGAGAGAGAATCCCAAGCAGGCTCCACACCATCAGCGTGGAGCACGACATGGGGCTCAAACTCACGAAACTGTGAGACCATGATCTGAGCCGAAACCAAGAGTCGGAGGCCTAACTGATTCAGCCACCCAGGTGCCCCACGAGTTGTAAAGATTTTAAGTGCGGCGCAGGCCATAGGGAGCATGCATCCCTACGGGAACCCAGCCTGTGGTCACTAGTTTCACCCTCTGCTTAGGTAAACTCATCCAGAGACAATGAACACTGGAGAGGGAAGGTAATAATTCAGACCCGGTCCCAGGCTCTCTCCAAAAGGGAAAACCAGGAGTGGCAATGCCAGCCCGTGCCTGATGCTCCAGTGTCCCCCCAATTAATGTTATTCCTTCAGTTCCTTGGCAAAGGGGTACCCAGTTTCTCCAATGTGCCGGGACCAGGCTGGGCAGGAAGGATGCAGGAATTAATCAGGTGGGGCTCCTGCCTGCCCTCGACCAGGCAAGGAGACAAGTGTGAGAAGCTAAATTGTACTGAAAGCCCACTGTTGCCAGGCCCTGTGTGAAGGGCTACGGGCATTTTGTCATCCCACATGGTCCTTACAACCCCCTGGAAATGAAGGGACTCTGATTATCATTTCCACTTTGTAGATGAGGATACAGGTTCAAGGAGAGGAATGGAGCTTCTCAACACAGTTGCAGAGACTGGATTTCCCACTGCTTGCCAGCCAAGCCCTTGCGTACTGCAAGATGGGTTGTCCAGGTTTATGCCCACATAACGCTTCAAGTTGGGCAGTGTGTACATTGTGCAACTGTACATGCCAACCCGTGGTAGAAAAAATTATGACAAATTAAGTGTTTATCAATGGAAAAGCCTGGGGCTCAGCCAAGGAATGTTGAGTCTGAGGCCTCCCCTGAGACCCTTCTTCCCGGCACAAATCTTGCTTCTGGTGAAGAAATGAGTCCCTCCTTTACCCAGACCTTCTGCCTTCCGTGGGTACCCGAGGGTAACCAAGACCACACAGAGCATCAGTGCTTCCTGTCTCCCATATCTGCCCTCAGTTTTCTCATCTGTGTATGGGGATTACAGCTAAGAAAGGAACATGCTGAAACGATTGGAGAGGGATTCTAGGCTATTCGAGATGGCTCTGCCTTCCTCACCTGCCAGCTGAGCGGCCTTGGCTGGATACTTGGCCTCACTTCCTCCGTCTGTAAAATGGTCTGCAGTTCCCCCGCTGAAGGTGGGCTCTCCACAGACGTTATCCATCATTCATGCTGCCTTGTCGTCAAGAACATCACCTCTGTGACCTCCTACCATGGGAAACATGCTCAGGATGGGCCAGGCCTCCCTCCTGCATAGACACTCGCATGGCTCTCAGTTTTGTTGGGCATCAGACCATCTTTCAAGAATTCACCAGGCTGCACATCACTGTCGACCTTTGGTGTTTACGACGTAGGAGGAAGGTGACCGAGGTCCCACACTGTGTGAGGTGAGGTGGGGCCCATACTACCTGCTGTCCTCTGTCGTCACATGCTGAGTCTTGGATGTCTGGGGGGGGCGGGTATGGGGAAGGAGGAAGGAGGGACTGAGAATGGGGCCTGGGAGCCCCGCCCCATCTTCTTCCTTCTCGTCCCCTAAACATTAACCTGTCTGCATAAGAGCATGCAGGGGGCCTAGATGGTCCAGGGGGGCAGACAGAGGACTAGCAAACCGCTGAAAAGCTCTTGGGCCTCACCAAAAACCCAGACAATGGGCACAAGATCACAATAAATAAGGTTTTAAACAGAGGAAAGCTGTGGTCCCTCTGGAAAGTCAAGGTAACCTTGGCTCTCCATTCAAGTTAGCAGGTTTTTCTGTCTTTTAAGTTTACCTATTTATCTGGAGGAGGGGGGCAGAGAGAGCGGGAGAGAGAGAGAGTCCCAAGCAGGCTCCTGAGGCCATGCCCTCTCTCTGCTGTTCTGCCCCCTACTCTCTCCACTCCGGGCCCCTGCTCATCCTTCAGGGCCGGTGTAGATGTCACCTCTTCCTCCACGTGCCAACTGTCCAGCCTCCATGTGAACCCCCATCTGGAGCCCTGGGGAGGTCTCGCCTCCAGCCCAAGTGACTTAGTAGAAATGGACAGTTCCTCACGGTTCCTCACCATCCCCAGAAGGAATTCTGGAGCCAGCTGTCAACATACTAATAGGGAAGGAGGAACTGAGGCTTGGGTTTGCAGGAGGCGCTGGAGGGGGGGGGGTCCTTTCCACTTTTAGATAGCCACCTCCCGAAGATCAGGCCCCACACAACTTCTGGCCAGAGGACCAAACCCAGGTGGCCTGTGGAATCTGTGCGGTAACAGAACGTCTGCACTGACCACCCCGTTCACGTCACACCGAACGCTAAGTCGGAGGTGACCCACAGAGGGGCTGTCATCAGGCTGCCCTACACCTCGTGCAGGACAGGCACCAAGCTGGGTGCCCTACACAGTGTTGGGACAAACCCAATCTCGAAGAGAGGAGATTAGGTACGTGGGAAGTGTCACCGTGCATGCAAATAACCACAGACCAAGGTGAATCACCAGCCAATGTGTGCAAGCACTTGGCACAGAGCCTGCAAATAACAGACCTGTGATAAAAGGGACCATCGTATCGTCATCGCCGTCATCATTGTCATTCATGAAAACACCAAAAAATAATGTTTTCTTTAGCACTTTTTGGTTGTAAACGGCAGTGACAAAACCCAACTGAAAGTAGCCCAAGCAGAAAGAAAATGTATGGGCTTGGGGCGCCTGGGTGGCTCAGTCGGTTAAACGACCGACTCTCGGTTTTGGCTCAGGTAAATATCTCACGGTCCATGAGTTCGAGCCTGGCGTCAGGCTCCACAGCAGTCCAGAGCCTGCTTGGGATTCTCTCTCTCTCTCCCTCTCTCTCTGCCCCTCCCCTGCTCATGCTGTCTGTCTCAAGATAAATAAATAGAAAGAAAGAAAGAAAGAAAGAAAGAAAGAAAGAAAGAAAGAAAGAAAGAAAGAAAAAAGTTAGTTTATGAGGTCACATAACCCAGGTACTGGGAAGACAAATCATGAGCAGCTTCAGACTTATAACCAAACAACCTTGTGTTCAGCGTGAAAACAGAATTATTCTTCCCCAGCTCAGGAGAGAAAAATCCTGGGGAAGGACTCTGATTGGTCCAGGGTGGGTCATGTGCACATTTCTGAACCAATCACTACAGGCGTTTGGTTGGTCCAACTTGAGTCAGGTGCCCAACCAACCCTGTGGCCTGATGGAGTTGAGTGGTGGCTCCACCCCCAACCACAGCATTGGATGGGAAGGAACAAGGCCCCCAAAGGAAGCAGGGAACAGGAGTCACTATCTTACCTGAGGAAGGCAGAATATCCTCCTAACTCCACCCTCCAATGCACAAATGGGTAGACTTGACCCCATGAAATTGGCCCCAGGGAAAGGGAAATAGAAAACAGTAGAGACACAGGAATGAGAGACTGAACAATCTGAGTGGCCAGAGAGCAACCGTCCTTGGTGACACGGGTGAACATGGAGACCAGAAGCCACAGATCTGAAGGAAAGCTGTGAGGGAGCCAGAGGTTGAGAAAAGAAAAAGAAAAGTCTGTATCATACTCTGATCCGGGGCTGCCCTCCGAGGCCTGGTCTCAGTGTTCAGGAAGATGATTTTTGGATTGTCTCCTGGTGACTAGAACCAGAAGACCCCCTTCTCCAGATGGTCCTGGGCCTCCAAGGATAAAGGAAAACCGTTGCCATCCCTCCCGGGGAACATAATACATGACAGAGGGGCCACTCCACATGAGATCCCCATAGCCACCCTGACAAACCCCCAGGGCCAGGCTTTCTGGGCATCTCCATTCTTCCTTCCATGACCCATGAGGTGCCACGTTACGTCCATTCTCTTAGATCTGCAGCCCCTCCCTCCACACTGCCGCCGCCCAGGTGTGACTGATTGACGATGGCCACTCTTATGTGTCACTGTCCCTACTTGTCACTGTCCCTGTTAAGCAGAGCTGCTTATTTCCCCCTGAGTCTGGGCTGGCCTGTGACCATTGAACCAACATAGTATATGGTGGCAGTGGTGAGCCGCTCTTGTTTTCTCCCACTTGGAATGTTTGCTTCTGGAACATTCCCTCTCAGAACCTAGCCGCGATGCCAGAAGCCCAAGCCACATGGAGAGGTCATGTTTGCGTGCCAGCAGACAGCCCCGGCTGAGGGTCCAGCCGGCAGCCAGCAACAACGGCCATTGTGGGTGTCTAACATAAGAGAGTCCCCAGATGACTGGGGTCCCTGTCGACATCACGTCCAGCAAGACTGTCCCCGCTGAGCCCGGCGAACCCCTCAAATCACCAGAGACAATGAAACGGTGGCTGCGTTGAGCCACTGAGTTTTATGGTGCCTTGTGACACAGTGGACGTACCTGAACTCCAGGCCCAAGACTTCATCGTCTCCTCTGGCTCAGAGGCAACCACACGCTCACCAACTGATGTCCCAGCCTCCACATCCGTCTATTGCCCAAAGCCGTTTCCCACGCGCAGGACTGATGATGTCCTGCTTCTGCTCAAAGCCTTCAATGGCTTCTCATTGTCCACAGAAGGAGGACATACCCCACGGGAGTGCACATCAGAATGACGGGGATGGCTTTTTCAAAATACAGATATTCCACTCGAGGGCTTGGAATCAGGGTATCAGATTGTGGAAACACCGCTGGTGTGGTAGATGAAACGATTTGTCCACGGCTCTTCCTTGTCTACTTCTGAACGATTCACGGTGAGCAGAGGAGGCTCTCCCATACCCAGGAGGCAGGACTTGGCCGTGGGATTTATCTTGCCCCGTCGAATAGGGGCAGAGGTGACACGGTGCCAGTTCCAAGCCAAGGCCGTAAGAGGCATTTCGTGTTTCCACCCCTCCCTCTCACACTTCTACTATTCACCGTGAAGGATTTGCCCCAAATAGCCTTTCAGCCTGGGTCCCCAAATGAGAGATACGCAGAGCAGATATGAACCCAACCCCTAGTCTGGCTCAGCCAATTCTACTCAGATTCATCAGTCACCCCAGTTGGTTTTCAGACCTGTAGTGAGAAAAAGAAATCTTTGCTGTCATATGCCTCATGGACTCACTTGTTATGCAGCATTATTGCAGCCATATCTAACTAATGCATCAGGTGATTCTGAAGCATATCCCCGATTAAGAACCACGGGCCTACGGGCACCTGCCTGGCTCAGTCGGTAGAGTACGTGATTCTCAATCTCAAGGCCGTGAGTTTAATTTAAGCCTCACGTCGAGCATGGAGCCTACTTAAAAAAAAAAAGAACGACTGGCCAAAAGGATGCTTAGCCTGGCATTCAAGGCCTTCATCAGTCAGTCTCCCATTTCTCTCTCCGGCCTTATCATCTCACTTTCTCTTCTGGACCTGTCAGGACTCTGCGTGCCAAAGCAGAATCTAACCTTGATTAATCCTAACACAGAAGGGACTCACAGGTAGCTGTAAAATCAGACTGAGAAAATAGACAGGAAGCAAGAAGCGTCAGGCAGCTGGGACCCGGGTCAGAAGACACATAGGTGAGAAACAGACCACCACTGGCTACCTGGACTCTGGGTGCTGGATCCTTAGGCCGCTGCTGGCAGGGTGGGCATCTCTGGCTCCCCCTGCTTCTCTGAAGGGGGAAGCATCCCATTGGCCCAGTCATGCCTTAGCCATTAGAAGAGAAAGAACAGATATATGACTCCTGAAGAGGATAGGGTCAGATGCTAGGGAGCCCAAATCCCCAACATCCCTTGGACCTTCATACTTTTTACAAATATAAAAACTCCTGAACTTGTCCTAGAACATACAAGTGCCCTGTTAATGTTTCTCAATAAATAGTAAAATATTCTAGAATATTCTAGAATATTCTAAAACATTGCTCTAGGCCGTGAGTGAACTCAGGCCCTTTTGATTTCCCTTTCCCAATTCAGTGAGTTCAGATCCTTTCTTAGGGTGGCTCAAAATCTATCCCTTCCCTGAGGCCTCCCCCCCTCTGCAGGTGGGAAGTGGCATCCTCTCCTTGGCACTCCAACACACGTGGTCTGCCTGTCTTTTCTGAGCCGCAACTGGAGTCACTGATGAATTTGTGAGGCCTGAGGTCTTCCCAGGGCTGACGCCAGTGCCTGGTGCCTGGTAGGTGCTTAGGAGACACTGGGAGGACACCTGAGCAGGGAGGCCTTTTGCCAATTGAGAAATTCCAGCATCTCTCTATACCCTCAAAATTCGAGCAGCGGGAATACGAGTTGAGCTTGGGCTGATATATATGTATATATATATGCCTGGCCCAGCTTAGCGCCTGCTGGTGCAAGGCCACAGTGCGAAGGGCCTCTGGGGTCGAAATCCCTCATTCCTCAGGTCGGTATTTCAAATAACCACCTCCAGCTTTTGAGCTGAGCACGTTGATTCTCCTGTTTGGAAGTGCTTTGCAATTTGGCAGCTCCAAGGGGTGCACCCTGGAGCCAGAGTGGGTGAGCTCTGATCCAGAGAACGGAGGCTGCTGGGCCTGCCCCTGGGCCTTCTTTAACTCTGGCCTCACCATGAAAATCATTCCCGGCTTCAGGTTTCCTGGGCGAGTATGAAAGAGCTGCTGAGGCCGGTAGGTCCACCCACGTCTCCTCGGACCCCTCTGCCTGACCCCGATGTGCGCCCTGAGTCCCGATAGCCAGAACCTGTGTCTCGTTGTTGGCAAGCTCCCTTCAGGCGACTGGAGAACTCAGCCAACACCCAGCAGAGTGAGGGCATCGCTACCCCTGTTCCCTTACTCCTCTGCAACTCTGAGGCATGACGCATACATCTCCAGGGCACCCAGGTGGAAGGGAGCCCCCGTGACCCTCCGGCAGGTCTTTGCATGACAGCCCATCCTTGCTTTGCTTGATGCCCTATCCTTGCTTGATATCACATCACATCCTTGATATCAACTCCATCCTTGCTTGACCCGCCACCCTTTCTTGATATGACATCCTTGCTCAATACCCCAGGCTTGCCTGAGATCACTTCCCTGCTTTGCTGGCTATCACGGCCTCGATATCACATGCTTGCTTGGGTATCTGTGCCCTAACTGATACTTTCCCTTCCTGGCCCCACTTCCCTCCTCTTGGGAGCTGCTCCCGGGAACCCAACCTAAGAGAGCAGAGAGGGAGGGAGACCGCAGTGATAAATGTCGCCACTGTTGATTGACTGCCTCTCCACTTCAAGATCCTTCGGTGCCTTCTGTCTTTCGTTATCTCGACAGCAGGGAGTTTTCACCCCCGTTTTACAGAGGAAGAAATGGAATCTCAGAGAAGTTGAATAACCTGCCCAAGGTTATATGGTTACTGAATGTTGGGTCAAGATTTTCTCACTACTATATATATGTACTGCCTCCTGTTCGACAGAGGCTGTGTGTGTATCTGTAAGTTAAAACTTGAGAATAAAAGCCATAACCGTATGGCATGACCCCATAAACGCAGGGAATGACAGTGTCCCCCCACAGGGAGATGGGAGGTTGTGATCACCATGTTTTTGTCTATGGGGCATGTCTCCCCCTCTTTGCCGCACCGTTTTGTGACCTCAGACAGGGGTCGGCATGCCATCAGAATTTCTTTCCCCAGACCTGGCCCTTGATCTCAGGGGTGGAAGTTGGCTGGGATCAAAGCATAAGTTGACAGATCCCCTGTTCTGACATCCTCTGAGATACAGCCTCCAGATCAAATTGTCCAGTCCTTTCTCCAGCCCTCTGTGGGGGGTTCCAATGGAAGGCCCAAATGGCTCAGGTGAGTCAGCGCCTGGGGCTACCACTGGTCAACAAGACACCTCACGTGATCTAGAAATTGGTACCGGAAGTGGCGTGTGGAAAACGACCCAGCCCAAAAATACGGAATTGTTGGGTACGTAAGCCAATAAATTCCCCCTTAATTGTGTAAGCAGGGTTGAGTGGGATTTTTGCTCCTACTGCCAAAAGGATCTCGAGGGATCTACACGTGAGAAGGGATGGAAAACCCCTCCTCAGGATGTAGCTTCCGTCAGCTACATCCTTCTGTTTGTTCTTCTCTTCGTGTGCTTAACTCCTTTCCCGGTGCTTTTCAAGGTCACACAGGAGAAGGAATTGGGTGGTCAGCTCGAGCACGGAATCACGTGGAGCACCCAGGGGCAAGCAGGCGGGGTGCAACATGGCAGAGGGGTGCACAGTGCGGCAGGAAGGCCATGGGCCAGGGGAAGGAGAGTTGGTTCTGGTAGCACCCCTGGTGCCACTGGGCAAGAGTCTCCCCCCTCTCTGGGGCTCAGTTCCCCTTTTATAGAATGAGGGTGCATCTCTAAGGCCCCTTCTAGGTCTAACAAGGTCAGATGCTTGGGGTACTCGTGAGGGCACGTGGCCCACATCACCTGCACAGACTGACAAGGTGGGAAGAGGCATCAGTGCCAGGGTGGTGAGTCCTTGTGAGCCTCTCTTTGAAGTGGGAGCCTAGAGATGCCACGTCCTGCTCTCTCCACATTCTCCTCTCCCGTCCTGCACCAGGCCCATCACGGCAGAAACAGCTAACCCCGCCCCAGCATCTCTGTCCGTATTTGTTTTAGAAATAGAAAGGCCACACAGCGAGAGCCTCCACTTTCCGGCCTCCCTTGCAGCTAAGTGTGGCCTGCTTGCCGGGGATGCGTGCACCTGCCCTCTGTTGGCGGGTTAGAGCACACACAGGGGGCCAAGATCCAGCTTCAGCCATACGGGGTGGGCAGAGAGCCAGATGGAAGTGGCCTGGGCCCCTGACCCACTTGACGGAGTCCACTTGCCCTCCACTTCCAGACTACTCCCCATCTTGGTGTTTTTTATGTAGGCAGAGGAGCCTTCTGTCTTATCTAAGTCGCTGTACTTGGAGACACTATTCTTCCGGCAATTTACCCTGTGCCCTAACTGACACCTCCTCTCCCTGATCACACTAAATTCTCAGAGGCCTCGCCATCCAGGGCCGAGGAGCTAATCTCCACCATGAAGAGAGGGAAGGGAGGAAGGAAGCAAGGAAGGAAAGAAGGAAGGAAGGAAGGAAGCAAGGAAGGAAGGAAAGAAAAAAGGAAGGAAGGAAAGAAGGAAGGAAGGAAGGAAAGAAGCAAGGAAGGAAGGGAGGAAGGAAGGAAGGAAAGAAGGAAGGAAGGAAGGAAGGAAGCAAGGAAGGAAGGAAGGAAGGAAAGAAAAAAAGGAAGGAAGGAAAGAAGGAAGGAAGGAAGGAAGGAAAGAAGCAAGGAAGGAAGGGAGGAAGGAAGGAAGGAAAGAAGCAGGGGAGGGAGGGAGAGGGACAGAAGCATTTATCAGACACTCATTCCGTTCCAGGTATTTGAAAGCTTGAATTTTATCATTGGCAGCAAATACTCTCCATTATTTTCCTTGAAGTGACACGCGTTTCATTTACTGGCTGCCAGGACTCAAGTCGGAATAACCATAATTTCTCCGTTAGTTTTTTTTTTTTTCCTCAAAGTAAAAGCGGTGTTCAGTTACGTCAGCTCACAACTCAGCCTACCACGCAAAGACTTCTCCTTAAGACAATTACCGTATTTCAATCTGTGGGAGGAATGTTTTATGCATTTGGTGACCGACAATATTAAAATGGCTGTCTCAAGGGTCAAGAAATTAACACATATTAATCCATGTCCCCACCTCAAGGGCCTTCCTCAGTGATACCATCTCTTTCTGTGTTGTTGCCATTGTTAATGGTTGCTTATGTATTTATTTATTTTGAGAGAGAGAGAGAGAGAGAGCACTCGAGCCGGGGAGGGGGAACGAGAAAGGGAGAGAAAAATCCCAAGCAGGCTCTCTACTGACAGCCCCATTTCGGAGCTGGAATTCACAAACCGTGAGATCAGGACCTGAGCCGAGATAAGAGCGGACGCTTAACCACCCACCCCCCAGGCACCCCTCGGTGTTTTGTGTTAACTGTGAGGGCATCATGCTCCAGCATCAGTGGGTCTACCCACCATTGCTCCTGCACCATTGGCGTGGAAAGGGAAAACGACAGCTCAGAATCATTAGGAATATAGTCCTGACCTTGCAGACCCCTGAAAGGGTCCTAGGGAGATCTCCGGGCGTTCTCAGACTGTGCTTCGATAACGCTCTGCCTTTTGCCATTCTGCTTTTATATGTATGTGTATATATATATATATATATATATATATATATGCATGTAAACACACGTGCACGTGCACACGTGCCCACACACACCCGGCGTCTATTGTTTGATTTTTAAAAGGGCATTTAAATCTCAAAAAAGAAGGGCGTCCTCTCAGAAGAAAGGCAAGTCCGTTAAACGGAATGCATTTAGATGTACGAACAACCCACTGCATTGTCCTCCCTTTTCTGGTTTTGCCAGGGCCAGGGGGCAGATGCTGGCAGAGAAAACTGAGGTTTGGAAACCGCCTCCAGCCGGACACACCCCTTCCTGTCCAGATGACAGAAATTAGGCCCTGAGGGCCGCGTGCGTGCGAGCGGGCGGGGGCACACGGCAAGAAATGGTTCAAGAGAGCCGGACCCTGGCTTTGCCTTCAGACAGGGCACTGACTGGCAGGAGGACCCTGGGTGAGCTGTCACAGCCACCTGCTCCCCCCCCTCCCCCACCCAGGAGAGCTAGGAGCAGAGCGGCCCCGGTTCAAGCCCCCTCCGGGCCTCCACCAACCTCCCCGGTAACATATGCGTGGAAGTGGGATGTCTGGAGTGGGCGGAGCTCTCGTTCCCTTAATGAAGATCCTGGAGAAACGATTTTATTCTTTAGCTAGCTCACCCTGCTTGGCCCCTGCCCAGCTCCTTTGCCCCCCACCCCACGCAATCCGGCATCCGCTGCCTGGGGGTCCTTCTCTAGAAGGCACACGTGCTCACATACCTCCCTATGGGCGCAGCACACCCCTATGTGTCACCCCCCCCAACAACTCACTCTCACTCTGGGGGTCTGTGACAAAGGAGAGCACCCACCCGGCGGGATGGGGAGGCGGGAGCTGCCCAGGTGTCAGCCTTGAGGTAGAGGTAGCCGGGACCCAGGACCGGATGTGCCGCTGGAGGAGCAAACCTGGAGGGGACGGGGCCTGAGCGGTGTGTGTGAATGTGCAGTTTAGGGGGTACCAGGCGCTCATCGCCGGGAGGGCAAGACCCGAATACAGTCAGATTTACCCTGGAAGACACCTGCCGTGGCCCACGGAGTGGCCTATGTCGTTCTACGCGCTCAAACCTTCCCCCCAGGATGCCAAGCCAGTGGGCGTAAGGAGCAGATCTGTGGCCGGTGGCGATTGTGAAATTTGAACCTAACTCAAAAGCTTCTAAAGTCTGGAGGATTTTAAGTCTGCAGCCGGCCAGGAGGAAACTCCACATGTGTGGCTCTAGAGCTGACTCCAGAGGGGCGTTCTGGATTTGCTTGTCCTTGCTCGGAGGGGGACCCGCCCGACCTTGCAGGCTCAGTGACCTCCTCTGTTTTAAGGGCTAAATCCAAGTCCTGGTTCCAGAGCCACCTGCCTTGTCCCTCTCCCTTGGAACCACCAGGAGGGTGGGAGCCTGCTGCGCCCTGGGAGTCCTCCCGTCTTCTTCAAAAGGCGTGTCTCGTGTCCTTGAACACACAGGAACGAGGCTAATGTCCCCCCATGATGTCTACTCACTGCTAGTTGGGAGGCAACCCATGTCAAGTCATACCAGGTTAGTTGAAACTACTAATAAGAAACAGAAAAAAATAAAATAAAAGCTAAAAGGACTTCCATGTCGAGGCAAGAGCTGCCCTCCGGGGGGCACCTGGGTGGCTCAGTCGGTTGAGTGTCTGACTTCGGCTCAGGTCGCGATCTCACGGTTCGTGGGCTCGAGCCCCGCATCCGGCTCTGTGCTGACAGCGTGGGGCCTGGAACCTGCTTTGGATTCCGTGTCTGCTTCTCTCTCTGTCCCTCCCCTGCTCACACTCTGTCTCTCAAAAATAAATAAATGTAAAAAAAAAAAAAAAAAAAAAAAGAGCTGCCTTCTGCTTCATACATGGTCGATAAATCCGGGTGTACTCAGGCAGTTTCCCCAGAAGCAGGACCCCCTTGAGGGAGGAGGAGAGAACGGGACTGATGTCTGCTGCCTCCGGATAGAGCAGGGAGAGGGGTGCTGGATGATGTAGTCAAGAAGGAGCAAGACCCCATCGCCCCCAGAAATTTCTGTTCAGGGATCCCTGCCGTTGTGGAGGGGGACAAGTGTGGTCAGGGATGGAATTCATATTCTACCCCCAGGCTTTCTCAGACAAATGGAATCACCAGTTTGGAAGGGGATAGAAACCACGTCGGACCAAGGAGCCGGAAATAGGGTCACGATGATGGCAAGATAGTACAGTGGGTAACATCACGGGCTTTGAGCACCCAGCCCATTGCCTTCAAGTACCCACAGCTCTGCTTACTAAATGTCCTCGGGCAAGCTACCTCCAGCCCAGCCTCTGCCCTGGCTTCCTCATTTGGAAAACAGAGATGACAATCACTTACCACCTCACCAGGATGTGGAAGGATTCAAGGAATTAATAAAGATACAGCCCGAGAAGCGTGCCTTCTAAATTCCTATCCTGGGCCATCACCTTCAGTGTCGTATCCTGATGTGGTAACACAAGGGCTTCATTGGCCAGCAGGACCCACATTCCTAGCTTACTTGTCTTGCCTAGAGAATATCATGCAACCCCTCCGAGCCTCAATTTCCTTATCTGGGAACCAAAACGACTGCCTTGAGCCTTATCATGAAGAGAAATGGAATTATGGAAATAGTTACTCGCTAAACTATAAATGGCATCCTCTAGGATTGTGCAGTGCACGATCCGGGCAACCATACATAGCAGCCCCGATGACGAACATAAAGCAGTTGATGTGTTGTGCCTCTGTCTGTGTAAGCTTACATATCAAACCATCGACTTCAGCTCAGTCTTTTCCATGCGCCTTCCTCCATCCTTACAGTGGATGTCAGCACGAGAGGAAGAACTGCCATCCCCAATCTGCAAGTGCCTCTGCCCTCAACAAAAGTTTCCAGCAAGAAATAGCCCAAGCCCTGCTATACTGCAGGACCAAACCCCATGGATCAGCTTCCAGAGTGTGAAGCAACTCACAGCAGGATAAGGAGAAGAAAGGCCGAGACAGCAGGGACGTCTTCCCGGTAGGAAGGTCCCTGGGGAAGGTCTTGACTCGCATGTCTCGAAGGAAGGAGGGTGGTCACCCCTGGGTGATAGTGGCAATGTCCGCAAAGGTGAGGAGGGGCGTGCTTCCGCAACCACGGCCATGCTGTCTCTCCCGGTGGCCCTTTTACGTGCACCCAGAGCGGGAGTGAGGGCGAAGGCAGGGAGAGACTGGCAGACTGGCCCTTTGTCCCGTCTCCTGCACCAGTCGGTTCATCCACTTTAAATGGGACAGCTCAGGGGGAATCCTGAGTGACACCATTTTTCTATTACCCTTCATTACCGTCACTTAGATCTTTTATTTTATTACAAACATTCTTTAGCCCAGGCACGGGCTGATCTCCTAATTGGAGCTGCCGCTTCCACCCCCACCCAGATCAAAGCCTCCCTGTTTGTTTGCGGAGGACGGAGGATGAACCGTCTTGCCGGCCTTTGAACATGAAGGCCCCTTTGTCTTCCAGCTGAAGTCACCCCTGGCCCCAGGCAGGGAGGAGGCTGGGGGAAGGCCGCCTCTGTAGCCCGGCCAGAGGCTTGGACCAGAGCTTGAGTGGGGGGACAGCTTTCGCAGCGAGGCCCCGAACCCCCTGCCTGCCTTGATGTGGGAGGGGGTGGGGGGAGGGGACTCAAACTGGTGGCCCCGGGGAGTGTCTTATTTGACCCCCATGATGATTTTTGATATGAATACTAATTCAAATATTAAATGACTTTTAAAATAGACCAGATACTCAAGTATTCCTTAAATCAAGTATTTTCCTTCTAATTTCTCCTTAAAAATCAGATGATCTGGCAATACTGGGGGTCTATAACTGAAATGAGATAACCAGTTTTCTGAAGGTTTTTCCTGATCCTTTGGGGCATAGGGGTTTTCAAGTCTCTTCAGGTACCTTAAAAAATATTAATAACCTGTTGCTGTAAAGTATCGATCCCCCTGAAGTGCCTTCTTGTGCATCCCTGGGCCTGCAGGAACGTCTGCGTTGCTGTTGGAGATGGTAGGGGGTGGTGAGGAAATAATTGTGCCCATTTTACAGACAAGAAAACTGAGGCCCTGTGCCATTCAAATAGCCAGCCTGAGGTCCCCCCAGAGGTTAATGATAGACGCAAAGAATCAAGAAGTACAAGACACAGGGAATTAGCACTTATCTGTCCTCTTCTATTTGGATATTTTGACACTATAGCTATTTTGGAAAAGAAACAGCCCCAAAGGTGCCTTCCTATACGTAGGGATGTGTGATGTTAACACTAAAGGTCTATTACGTGCAAGGAGCAAGACATTACCCACTCTTCACAAAGATCCTATGAGATGGTTACGGTTTCTACATTTTACAGTTGAGAAAACCAAGGCTTTAGGGGCTCCAGAACTTGTCCGAATTTACACAGTGGGGCCAAGGGATCCACCCCCGTCTGCCTGGCTCAAAACCCAGTAAGCAGCCTTCATTCCCAGTGCATCGTGAGCTGGGTGATTAGTCTCACAGCCTTGGGTTTTCCTATACAACACGGGGGTCACCTGCTCAGAGGACAGCTGTTTCACCCAGGGCTAGACTTCCTTCCCCTGACCACCACGTCCTCCCTTGAAACAGCCAGTTGGACCAGTGGGAGACACCTGACCCCAGCTGGACCCATCAGCTCCTTCCTCCTGGGGAGTAGGGACTGGGATCCAGTCTGTTAAACCATGCTGGGGCTGACCAAGACTGGACCACAGGCAAGCCGGATGATGCAGTGTCCAAAGGAAAGAAGGATGAAATTGATGTGCGGGGAGAAATAGACACAGAGGCCAGATGGCCCCAGAGAGCCAGGGAGAAACCTGCTGAGGTCCAGTCCACCCCCAGCCCTTGCCCTTTGCCGTCACCCCGTACCCTTCCTGTGGAGCGCCATTTTATGTTTAAGGTGATTTGAGAGATTATCCGATCCCACAGCGTATAATCCACAACGTAAATCGTAAGACAGATCTGGGTTCTAATCCCACCTTTGCCCCTGGCTGTGTGCTTTCAGACACAGTGCTTTTTATTGACTTCAGTTTCTCCTTTATAAAGTGGGAGCAATAGATCCCTACCTCACAGGGCTGTGGGGCGACTCAAAATGTGTAATGTACTTGGAAATTCTTGCCCATAGTGCCCGATACAGCAGACCCTCGGCACCTGGCTCGTGCTTTGATCACCTCTGCACCTTCGATCACTACGATATTACACAGATTCCGAGGTAGGGAGAACGAGCAGTAGTTTCAACCACCTCTTGACGGTTCTACTTTGCAGGCTATTTACAAACTGATTTTCATCATCTGTTGACTTCTTTCCACCATGGGTTTCTGCAGGCTTAAGAAAGAATTGTTTTATCTTTCCTTTAATTTATTTTTAATGTTTATTCATTTTTGAGAGAGAGCGAGAGAGAGAGCGGGGGAGGGGCAGAGAGAGAGGGAGACACAGAATCTGAAGCAGGCTCCATCCAGGCTCCCAGCTGTCAGCACAGAGCCGGACGCAGGGCCCAAACCCAAAAACTGAGATCATGACCTTGAGCCAAAGCTGGACGCCCAGGCACCCCGGAATTATTTTATCCTTGGCTAAAACCCCTGCAGTTGTGAAGGCAGAGGCGCTCACAGTGAAATCATGGACGGCAGCCATGAATTTTACTCCATGATCTCGATGTGTAAAATAAAGTCCTTATTTTGGTTTTCTAAAATCAAATTGAATAAGATTCCAAGCACTCTCCCAGCAGCCTGACTAGACACGGGGTCCTGATCACTTCTGACAGGTCTCGAGCCCAAGGCAGAGCCTGACAGCCCTGCAGGGCCCACCCACCCCCTCCTCCCCCTACCCCCTCCTCCCTCTACCCCTCCTCCCTCCACCCCCTCCTCCCCCCTTCCTCCCCCCCTCCTCCCCCTACCCCCTCCTCCCCCCACCCCTCCTCCCTCCACCCCCTCCTCCCCCCACCCCCTCTTTCCCCCACTCCCCCAAGGCTGCACCTCTGCCGCCTTGAGCCTCACCTGGGTGCAGCACCTTTGCGAAGGCTCGGGGCTGCAATCCAGCCAGCCCAGGTGTAGCCATGTCACTCAGAGGGACTGCCACAGCCTTCTCCCCTGGTTCTGTCCTTTAGGGACCTGAGAATCCCATACATCCCTTTCCTCTCTCAGGGCATTTCGTTTTCTTCTCATGACCTCCTCTCCCTAAATTAACCTCTCCCACTCAGAATCACTCTTCTCTCTCTCCTTCCCTCTGGAATGATCTAGAATAGTGGTTCCCAAAGCATGGTTCTGGACCAGGAGCATCTACATCACCTGAGAATTTGTTAGAAATGCAATTTCTTGGAGCTTAGCAAAGCATGTTTTGTTGTTGTTTGTTGTTTATTTTGAGAGAGAGAGAATAGGAGAGAGGCAGAGAGAAAAGGGAGAGAGAGAATCCCAAGCAGGTTCCGAGCTGTCAGCACAGAGCCCAATGCGGGGCTTGAACTCATGAACCATGAGATCATGACCTGAACTGAAATCAGAAGTCAGGTGCTCAACCCACTGAGTCACCCAGGAACCCTGGCAATCCGCGTTTTAGCCAGGCTTCCAAGAGATTCTAGCAAATGCTAAAGTTTAAGAACCACTCATCCTGTATAATCCTCTTTGTGAATTTATAAGTTTAAAACCAAAGGCCGAGAAGGTAGGGTGTCTTGAGACAACTTCAGGTTCCAGTACATGCTACATAGCATCCTCCCGTCTGGTGAGCAAACAATAAACACCTGAGGCCTGGGCTAGGGTGCGACAAAGGCCTCGGCTGGCATGTATGGTAATGTGGGTTGTGCACTGCACAACTCCAGGGGGCACCAGCCACATAAGCTACCATGTGAATGAACCACATGGTGGCCAGGTGGGGAACATCAAGGGTCCAAGGAGCATCAGCCTTGTGTTCTTTTGAAAAAGTAGGTTTTGGGGATTCAATCTCAGACAAGGGGTCATTGGGGAGATGGGAAGAAAAACGGTGCAAAGCCTGAACTCAGCCCTAGGGGGCGCTGTCTATGTGGCCAACCCCCAGGACAAGCCTTAAACACACCATTCAGAGGGTCTGGAACGCCAATGCCTGCAGGAGCCAGGCTGGCGTGTAAACAGGCAGGAGGCTGGGAAAGGGAGCCAATATGAAGATGCAGGCACCACCCTGCCTCAGCCACTGCTGTCACATGGGATGCTGGCCTCAACCTTGTCAGATCTTCCCATTTTTTTTTTAAACCAGAAAGCCAACTTTGACGTGAAATCTCCTGGAATCTCTTTGAATATTACAAACAGATTCCGATTTTTAAAAACCCCTTTATATTGTATCCAGAATATATAAATTACCCTCAAAGCCTAATTAAAAACAAACTGAACGAAAGATGTGGACACATCACCAAAGACAATACACAGATGGCAAACAAGCACATGAAAAGATGTTCGACACCGTTAGTCATCACGGAAATGCAAATTAAAGCCACACGAAGATAACACTAGGCACCTATTAGCATAGCTAAATTCTTAAAAAACAAAAACAAAAAACAAAAAAACTGACAATACCAAGTGCTGGCAAGTAGATAGAGCAACCAGAACAGTCTGGCATTGCTAGAGGGAATGCAAAACAGTACTGCTATATGGCACGCAGTTTGACAATTTCTTATAAAGTTAAACATACACTCAGCTGTGCGGCACAGCAACCCAACTCCTTGGGGTTACTCAAGAGAGAGAAATATTTATGATAGGCGCCTCAGTCGGGTAAGTGGCCAACTCTTGGCTTCAGCTCAGGGCACGATCTCACCTCGAAACAGGTGGTTTCGAGCCCCTGGTCAGGCTCAGTGCTGTCAGCATGGAACCTGCTTGGGATTCTCTCTCTCTCCCTCTGTCTTGCCCCGCCTCCGCTCTCTCTCTCTCTCTCTCTCAAAAATACATAAATAAACTTAAAAAAAATCTACGTCCACACAAAAATCTGGAAGGATATGTTTATGACAGCTTTATTTGTAATCACCAAAAACTGGAAATAACCCACGCGTCCCTCGACCAGGTGATGGATAAATAGTGGTACATTCAATGAAATGGAACACCAATCAGCAATAAGAGGAATAAACCACCTACTCGTGCAGCAAAATTACTGAATCTCATATGCATTCTGCTAAGTTATACAGCACTGAATCAAAAGACCCTTCCGTGTAAGTTTCCATTTCTATGACATTCTGGAAAAGGCAAAAACCATAGGGACAGAAAACAGATCGGTGATTGCCGGGGGCTGGGGATGCGGGCAGGGATAGATCGAGAAGGGCATTCTGGGTATTTTGGGGAGCAATGGAGATTATCTATATGTCGCTGTGGTGACAGTTGGTCAAAACTCACAGCACCGAATACCGAAAAGGGTGAATTTTCCTACAGAGAAGTTATACAATAAAATTACACCTCAGGAAAAAGCATACCTTAATAAAACATGAAAAATAAAATAAAAATCACCCCGTGGGCCAAACAAAGCAGCACTATGAGTGGCACCTGTGGAATCCCACCGGTGGCCGGAACTGCCCGGGCATCACTGGGGATACAAGGAAGTTTGGAAGACCCAGCCCCTGTCCTCAGGGGACAGAGCTGCAGGGGACAGACCTTACACCCAGCTCCTCAGGGACAGGTCTTTCTCCTGCTCTCTACTTGGGGTTATATGTAAGATGTCAAAAGAAACTTCCTTACCTAAAATGTTTTCGAAGCTCTTGGCGTCCTGGAAACAGAGACGAACCTAAGTATAAAGACCCCAGTGTGAGCTCACCTCTGCCTCTTATCCGCTGCACGTCCTGGGGTCCTTCCTGGGCCTTGATGTCCATTTCTCCACAGTGGGAAACGGGTCCCACCTTACTGTCTGTTCTCCGAGGCCTCCAGGAGACCCAGTGAGACAGGGTAATGAAAGGGCCCCGGCTCTGTGAGGGACAGAGACGGGCAGGAGTGCGGGGAAAGAATCCTGGGGTAGGGAGCACCAATGAGTAACGAACATCCCCAAAGATACCCATCCTCCAGAGTAACCAGGGAAATGCCGATGAGAACAGCAGCGAGGGACTGTTTCCCGTTTCTCAGACGGGCGAAAATGAAGCTAATACTGAGCGTTGGCCGGGATAGCAGGGGGTTGGAAACGGGCTCAGGGAACTTTTTGTTCAGTCTTCAACCCGAGCTGCCTGTTGGAATCTCCTGGGCAACTGCCAGCAATCCTGAAGCCCAGGTGAGACCCGACCAACTAAACGCAATCTCAGCGGTGGCACCAGCATCAGAATTCAATAATATTAAAATAGGTGCTTTAAAGATGAAACAGACGTCAGTGTACGTATATATGCACACAAACGCGTATTTACACAGAGATTTAAGGGAAACGTGTTTGAATGCCTGTTGCCAGAATTCCGTCCTCCACCTCATTAACATTTTGCTCAGGTCCAAAGTAATGGGTTTTGGAGGGAGTCTAGACTCCGTCCCCGGGATGAATCCTGACTGGTCAAAACTCCTCACGGCAATGGTGTCCTCTGGCCAGTGAGAGGTAAGGGGTGAGCTGGGGGTGCTTCCCGCAGGGGGTCTATTGTCCTCGAAGAGAGACACATGAGAGAAAGCTGGCCGTCTCCTCCCCACTGGATAGTGCCCATGGGCATGCAATCCTGCAGCCATCTTGAGGCCATGAGGATGGCCGAGCCAAGAGGTCACGCTCACGCTAGGAACAGTGGAGGGAACAGAGGGACAGAAGCGAGTGCGCGAGAGACTGTGGAACCACCATGGAGCTACCCTGTCCCTGGGCTTCTCTTGTGTGAGATAATAAATGACCTGGTGGTAGAAATCTCTAGTTGTTGGGATCTCTGTGCCTTAAAACTGGCAGCAATTCCGTGGCCTCCGAAGCAGAGGTCCAAGAAAGCTGAGCAGCCAGCTGCTGATGACAGCGCCTGATGACAGGCGGCTGTGGGTGCCTGGCTGAGCGGGACTTGCAAGCCCTTTGTGGACCTGGCCTGGCCTGACCACTTCCCAGGACTCAAGACCTCTGGCTCCACGAAGCTGCCTATGTCCAACTCATTCGGATCCTATACCTTTAGGGGGATGGGTGGGTGTGTCGAGTCACGGTCTTCCGGGAGCTCGCAGGTGACAGAAGGCCCAGAGTTCTCTGAGGCCTCACCTTCCTGGGGGTGAGGCAAGACCAGTTTGAGTTTCCTCTGGCCTCACAGACCCGGCAGGGAGGTACAAGAGAGCAGGAGGGTGATTTCAAGGCCCAGGCTCCATAAGGAAACTGAGGGCCACCCAGCTGGAGGGCAAAGCTGCTAGGAAAACAGCAGTAAAAGGCCTCAGCCACAGAGTTGCCTTCATTCCCCTGGGCCGCAGGCCTCCTGCGCCGAGAAGGCTAGGATGTGCACCCAGGAAATGCCCTGGCTTCCCCGTCGCCTCCTAACTGGGAACCCACAGAGTTGCTGCCAGCCAAAAGCCTGCCCAGCTCCCATGCCAGAGGGCACCCAGCCCTGCCCCTGAGGTGCCCGGTCACGGCGAGGAGCAGGACAGAGCTCGAGCTCCTGGCCTGGAGGATTTAGGCCACACGGAGGCAGAACGTCCAAAGCAAAGTGATTCTGGCCCACTGGACCTCAGTTTCCTCATCTGCAAAACGGTAACAAATACCATGAACATCACAGGCCTTTTGTGAGGCTTAAATGATTATCACACATCAGGCACATACGTGGTTGGTGCACAGAGACGCCAGTCGCCTTGCGGAGGCCACCCCCGTTCTCGGCAGCCAGTAACCCAGGGGACACGTTAGACGGGTTCCTGGGAAGCTGTGCTCCCTATCTCCTTTGCCGATCGGCCGTGCCCGGAACTGGGAGATAGGCCTTTGTCCCAGCCATCTGTTCTTAAAGGATAACCGCAAGGCACACAGGAGAGAACGGGGACCTGGGCTCATCCTCGTCTGGGCACCGGGGGACCAAACACGGAGAACAGAGCAAGAACAGGTGTCCTCAAGTAGCTGAACAGAGGAGCCAGGAGCAGGGAAGTGGCTGTAAGGGGCCTTGAGGATCCAGTAGGAGCCCGGAGGCTAGATTTAAGAGTCGGTTATAAATAGCAGCTAAAAACTGTCCGTGACACGTTAGCCAGGCTCCTGCACGAGCTCCGTGGGGAACTGTATTTATCTCCATTTTTCAGACGGAGAAGCTGAGGCCCCAGGGCTCACACATGACCAACCTGGGTCTCACACCCCAGTCCCCAGAGTCCTCTGGATTAAGGTCCCGGCTCTGCCGCTAACTCACTAAGGGAGCTCAGGAGAGTCCCTGCTCCTCTCTGGGCCTTGGTTTCCCCAAACTGTGGATGACGGGAAGGCCTTCCCTGTCCTAAAGCCCCAGATCCCAGGACTGCATGGTGGGCCAGCACCAGCTCTCCCTCCCCTTTGGGACTAGCCACTCCCACGGGGAACCCTCCAGCCATGCTTTGGCACTGATCCCCAGACCGTCCTGCCCTGGGCAAACAGCAGCCAGGACCCCCTGCCCCTGGGAGTTACCCCAGCTCTGAGCGCTCAGCTTTCTGGAAGAATGACCCCATTCTTCTCACTCATTGCTGTCCCCAGCGATGCCCCCAGGCCACTTCCTCTCCCTGCCCCTGGAGACAATGCCCCAGGCCCAAGCGAGACCCCTGCTCCCCTCCCAGCCCCCCGCTCCACACACCCCGGCACACACACGCTCACTCTCCCCAGGCTTTCGGCATCAGGCATCTGCTGCCCTTCTGGAATCTGTGTCAGGCAGAGCAGGGGCAGGCAGGCCTCCAGCCTCAGAGGCCCAGGGCCCCTGCATGCCCTCTGGACCCCCCAGGGTCTACCCAGGTTGCTTGGGAAACCATTTCAGGTCATTTGAGATGATTAGGAGTCTTAACTCCGTTCTGAGCTAACCAACATGAAGAAACAAACCCCTGCCTGTCAAAGTCTGGCCGAAAGAGCTCTCCGGGGGGCCTGGGAGTGGAGGCCCACCTCTCAGGGGCTGGCTCTTCTCCGCTGCCTTTTCATTCAGCTCCACAAACATTTATCAGGGGAGCTCCTACTGGGCTGGCATCAGCGTCTGGGGAGGTTAGAGGGAACGGGTGGGTCGTGTGGAAGAGAGAGGAACCCCAAGACAGAACAGCCAATTGTGTCCTCTGTTTCTACGTGGTCCTAGGATGGAAAGGAAGGACCCAAAATGTTGGCCATCGCTCTCTCGTGGGAGGCAGACATTCTCATTGTCCTTCCCTGGGTGTTCCAATTTAGTGCCATGAGCAATTAGGACTTTAAAATTGGACGACAAGGGTGCCTGGGTAGCCCAGTCGGTTAAGCGTCCAACTCTTGATCTTGACTCAGGTCATGATCTCATGGTTCATGAGTTTGAGCCCCGAGTCCGGCTCTGTGCTGAGCGGAGCCTGCTTGAGATTCCCTCTCCCTCTCTCTCTCTGCCCTTCCCTCACGCATGCTTGCTTGCTCACTCTCTCTCAAAATAAATAAATAAACTTTAAGAAAATGGAGTACAGGGGCGCCTGGGTGGCTCAGTCGGTTAAGCGTCCGACTTCACCTCAGGTCATGATCTCACGGTCTGTGAGTTCGAGCCCTGCGTCGGACTCTGGGCTGACAGCTCTGAGCCTGGAGCCTGCTTCAGATTCTGTGTCTCCCCCTCTCTCTGCCCCTCCCCTGCTCATGCTCTGTCTCTGTCTCAAAAATAAATAAAAACATTACAAAAAATTTAAAAAAAAAAAAGAAAGAAAATGGAGGACAAAGGTTTGCGGGCTTGTATTTCTCCAATGTAGAGAGGATTTATTGGAGGTGGCTATAAAAGTTATTCTGCTGCCTGTAAAAATTCAGACAAAAGTAAAAACAGTAAAGAAAGTGAAACATCGCCCATAATCACTGATTGGGCAGGAGAAATCTTGTCCTGCTTTTTCTGGCCCACGGCAACATAAGGCCTCAGGAACCAATGTGGCAGGGGCCTGAATGTGACCTCCCTCCCACCGTGGGGCTCAGACCCGGGCCAGTGGGGTGCTGTGAGCCTTGGCTTCCCTAAGTCTGTGCTCCTCAGAACCACCTCCCAGGGGAGGTAGGGAGCTCCCCACCAGGAGAGGAGTTTAACAAACGCTGGCCTGTGCCTTCTCCTGATGCTGGGAGGCACACATTCCCAGACATTGGCCACCATGCAACAGTCAAATTTCACCCAAATCTGGCTTATCAATTTGATATTGCCGATTTTTAAAATTTGTGTCTTATGCCAAGCAAGGATTTTTTTAATATTTATTTATGTATTTTGAGAGAGAGAGAGAGATGACCGTGCATAAGCAGGGGAGGGGCAGAGAGAGAGAGAGGGAGAGAGGGAATCCCAAGCAGGCTCTGCTCTGTGAGCCCAGAGCCCGACACGGCAATCAATCCCACGAACCGTGAGATCATGACCTGAGCCAAAATCAAGAGTCAGATGCTTAACTGACTGAGCCACCCAGGTGCCCCCACGCAAAAGGATATTTAAAAAGAAAATCAGCAACTATGCGTTATCACCACAATGTCATAAAAGAGTGGCTATTTAAACAGCAAAAGTAGGAAGGACTAACTCTCAGAAGAAAAAGCTTTATGAAAAACTCAGGGGCGCCCGGGTGTCTCAGTCGATTAAGTGTCCAACTCTTGATCTCAGCTCAGGCCTTGATCTCAGGGTCACGAGTTCAAGCCCTGCACTGGGCTCCGCACTGGGAGTGAACCCTACTTCAAAAAGAAAAAACCCAAAACAAAACTCAGTAAACTGCCTCGGCTTGCTTTATCTTGCCGTGGGGGACGCAAGCCTTAGAGGAAGCACTACATTGTGGAGCCACCCCTTTCTTTGGGCCTCAGTTTTCCCATTTGTCTAGCATTCTTTTTGCCTAAAGTTTCTGAGTCCCTTCACCCCGCTATGATTTCTCTCTCTTCTTTTTTTTCTCTTTTCGGTGACAAACTGTGTTGTCCCAGTGAACACCTTCCAACATACTGTACCTACCAGGTTGTTTGAAAGTGCCAGCACCTGGACAGACCAATAGAGTGACAACCTGGCAGGAACAGACGGTGACACGTTCACGCACAGGAGGGGGCAGAGAGCTGGAAGGGAGGGAGAGGGAAGGTGATAGGTAGAGGGAAAGGCAGAACCCACTGGGGGTGAGAGCCTCTGTGATGTTCTAGAAAGAGGTGTAAGGTGTAGAAGAGGCCGTGAGAACATTTCCAGAGGTAGAGTCATTTTCTAGATGGTCTTTCTGAGCATAGAAGCCAGATGATGTCTGCCAGCGAGGTTGGTTCACAGGAGGGGCCCCACTAGGAACCCCACATGGAGGATGGAAGGAGGGAGAAGATTCTCCAGCTTGCCTAAGTTGCCCAGCACCATTGCTCCCCCAGGAAGCCCATGGGACACGCTCTGAATGCCCCCAGCCGAGGCCTATCCTCCTGGGGCTGAGGTCTCATTAGGAACTCATGACGGGAGCCAAGAAGCTTCCAGTCCCTACTTGTGCCTTCAGCACCCTCTTCTCCTTCAGCACCCATGCACGCTCTTCCCAGGGTCTCCCCATCCGAAAAATCTGGCCACCCAAATCGGGGGAAGCACCGGGTGGTGGAAGTCAGGGCCAAAGGGGGTCTGGATCCTCTCATTCATCCCTCACAGGGGGAACTGAGGCCGGAGGAGTAAAGCCAACCCCATGCCAACAAGTTAGCGGCTGAACCAAAACAATAATATTTCTATCCCTAACAATGATGATGATGATACATGTGTGTTGAATCCCAGTCCCCCGTGTCTCACTCCAGGGTGTAAGCTGCAGGAATGGATATTGGAGCTGGTGGACTTTCAGATCCTGTGGCCTGAGGTGAGGAAGAACCTGGGAAGAGAGGAGCTTCGGGCGCCTCTCGGATCGTCCCACGTGGGCGCCCTCACCGACGGGCGAAGCCTGCCGCGTGCAGACAGCTGAGTGCCTCCCGACGTGGACATTTCTAAGCGGTTAGATTTTCTCTTCTTCCCAACCCTCCGCCCCACCCCCACCCCTCCCCGCAAATGGATAACAGGAAACAGCCAAAGCTTCTTAACTTTTCTTTAATCTTCCCCTCTCTGGCAAACGGAAAAATCAAACGGTAATTGTCTGGGTGATCTCATTATTGTCAACAAAATCCCCGCCTTGAAGTCAGAATCCGCTGAAACGCTGACACATTAGACACAAAAGGAACCCGTGCTTGCATCTTGTTCAATAAATAAATAAGGCTGGCGGGAGCTCGGCGCGGGCCTGGCACGCGGAGGGGCCGGGCTGTCGGAAATGCCGGGACCGCCAGGCAGAGCAGTAGGACCTGGGAACCGCGGCCTCCGGGCAAGACGGGGGCCGCGGGGGTGGACGTCCTACCGGCGGCAAACAGATGGCATCTTCCAGAGGGACGGCGAGGGGACTTTGTGACGGGGCCACGCACGCGGGAAGGGGAACAGACGTGGGCCGCGAGGCACCCTGAGAGGACCGAGCACCAGTGGTGAGCGGGTTACCCCAGCGAGGCCCGAAAGCACTAGGATTCGGAGCAGGTACCAGAACCCAGAAGGGGTGAGCTCTGGAGAGGCCGCCAGGTAGGAGCTGAGGCCTGGCAGGGAGAGAAGCAGGGAATGAATGGCTTGACTGATCCCTGGGTGCCACGTCCTGTTAGCCAAACACAAGCCAAAGGGGGGGGGGGAGGGGGGAGCCCCCCCTTCCCCCCTGGGACACCACCCACAGCATGCCACACCGGGGCCAACCTCAGCCCCTGCGCGCCCAGAGATGGGAAGCCCACCCTGGCCTCCCCCTGCAGGCAGCCCATCCAAGTTTGAAACATTCCACACTCCAGTTCCCGGCAAAACCAAGTTCAGGGGGTGGGGAGCAAGGCACACACATACTAGGGCGTGAGCTGTAGTTTAAGGTCAGGAGGGGGAGTCTGGGAAGGCCGGGGCAGAGCTGGCTAGGAGGCCTGCTTCCCTGGTCAAGGCAGAAAAAAATAACGGTATCTCCCGTTTGATCCCCTTTTGATGCCTCCTGGTCTTGATTTTTCTGCCCTCGTATCAGAATCCTAAAAAAAAATAAATAAATAACAATGTCACGGCAACAGATTGCTGATCACCCTTATGGAAAACGAGATACTTTAGGGGACTGAGGTATGATGGGGGTGTCACCTCCCTGCTCCCTTCCTCTCTGGGACGTTGCAGGTTTGCGGGGATAGACCAGGCCTCAGGAGAGGTTCCACGTCCTGCCTGCACACAGGGCTCGGTGTTGACTTTGTGCCCTCTGACCTCCATTTCGCTCTGCCCCGCGAGGCAGCCGTGGAGGGGATGGCGGGAGGGACAGGCATCCGGAGACCCAAGTTCCCACCTGCCTCTGCCACTTCCTGGTTGTGTGACCCTGAACAAACCTTTCCCTGCTCTCAGCCTCAGTGTCCCCATCTTACAAGGGAAGGACACTTTGATTCGGATCTCCACCAGCTTAAGGCCCCAACGTGGAGAAGAGTGCCCTCCCTCCCTCTGCAGAATCCCCCTCCCTCCCCCAACTCCCTTCTATCCAAAAAGGAGCCGCTGGCTGCTTCTATACTGAAAAGTCTCATCTTATTTTTTGTGAAAAAATACCTGCGAGCGCTTTGGATTTTTGCAAAGAGCCTCTTGCGTGTTTCACATTTGGCAATTTGCAGACAACGCCCCCTGTCTTGCCTGCTCAGCCGGAGCCCATGCAGAAGGAACGAGGGAGGACCCAGGCATCCCTGACCCACTCCTCAGCCCAGAGACTTTCCGGATCCCCCCCCCCCATCCCTCCTCCCTTGTGCCATCGCTGCATGTCTTTGGCAAGATGGTTCACCTCTCTGAGCCTCAGTTTCCTCATCTGTAAAACTGGGGTACTCATAGTAACTATATGACTGACAATACGTACAGCACTGGCTTGATGCCTGGCTCACGGTCTGTCCTTCTGTCTGTCCACAGACAGCTACTGAGTTACCAGCCTCAAGTTCTGCCCTCCTGGGAGGCTTGGTGCACTTGGATTTCCTCTGCAAAACCAGATGGTTCTGACGCTTGCCCGTCCAGTCCCTACGTGGGCCTCCCACACGCCATTCCCCGTCTTACTTCTCATACACCAGCAGGAAAAATCCTCCCTGGGTGACTATGGAAATGAGGCTGAAAAGCCTTCTACAAAATGCAAAGGACCTCATGCTTCTAAGGAACTAAGAAAATATGTTTATCTTTTCATCTATCTATGCCTTGTCACCTTGAACAGGTTCTAAACTCTTTGAGGGTAGAAAATAAAGGCAGGAAACTAATGTTTATTGAACACTGTGGGAGACACTGAGTTCTCCCCGGTACCTGGTTCACTTTTCCTCCCCAAACACACAGAAAACTGTATATCCCAATGTCCTTGTTGTTAGATGAAGCCATGTAAGTAGTTCTGTGCAATTAATTGAGGGCAAAAGGGCTCTTCCTAATTCTTTAGCTAAACTTTCCCCTGCCACAGTGAACATGGGGGCTTCTTGTTGAAATGGGGGAACCAGAATTTGATCTTCTGGATCACGTATCACATGCATGGGGGAAAGCTGCCCTGGGGAGTGGCCTAGGTCTACAGCAAACCTTATAAGAGTGAAAAATAAACTCAGTCTGTTGCGCATCCAACTTTGGCTCAGGTCATGATCTCACAGTTTGTGAGTTTGAGCCCCGAATTGGGCTGTTGTCAGTGCAGAGCCCACTTCAGATCATCTGTCCCCCTCGGCTCTGTCCCTCCCCCACTCATATTCTCTCTTTCAAAAATAAATAAGCATTAAAAAGAAAAAAAAAACTTCTGTTGTGTTAAGCTACTGAGCTTTGGGGGATGTTTGTTACTGCAGCATAATTTCACCTGGACTGACTGATACAAACACTATTAGGTGCAAGTATGTTCATATACATTATTACCTCACTTAATTCTCACCACTCTTAAAGTAGGTATCTTATTATTATTATTATCATCATCATCATCATCATCTCTGTTTTCCAGATGAGGAAACAGACACTCAGACATGTTAGGTCACTGGCCCAAAGTCAATAAGAGGTAGGTAGACCCAGGGGTAGAACCAGGTTTGTTTGCCTCCTGAGCTCTGGGTCTTAACAAGTAGGCTCCAACACCCAGAATGGGGAAACTGGGGAGGCAGGCATGTAAATGGCTAGCTTGATATAGAAATGCCCCTGGTCAGTTTGGGGTCTTTGGTGAGTAAATCATCATCCTTCAAGTGTGGCCTTCAAGAGTCTGGGAAAAAATGTTCCCAGCTAAAAGTAGCTACAGCAGAGGGTCCCAGCCAAAGTCCAGCCAGAGGCTGGCAGACTTCTCCGATGGCTTGAAATTCCTGCTGGCCAGGGTTCCACTGGCATGGAAGTGTTTATGCTTGCCTCAAATTAGTTCTCCCACGCCTTCCAGGGCCCTAGCCCGTATTTGGGATGGAAAAGGGAAAATGAGTCCCGGTGGGGATTCAAAGGCATCAGAAAAATTCCACAGGGGCCGCAGCATCTCCACACGGGGACCAGGGCTCCAAGCAGTAGCATCTCTGGGGCTTCATACCTGGACCCTTTGCACAGCAGGGCAGCTGGCCCGCAGGACAGGAATGCCCTCACACACTAGTTCAGAAGAAAGGCACTTTTGGAAGGACCCTTATGAGGGCGAGCACACTTCCACGGCCAAATTAAGTGCAGGAATCGAGAAAGAAGAGAAGATCTAACTGTTGTTTCTTGTCTGTTGAAAGTGGGCCTTTCTTTCTCCCTTCAAGAAGGTGCTATGGGATTGGATTCCTTTGGCTGTGAGAAGCAGACACCCCAAATAAAAGCATCTCCGTGGAAAGAAAAATTCCCAGAAGACCATGCCACATGTACCCTTTTATGATGCCTAAAAGCAGGCAAAACAAAGTAACGTACTGTTTGGCCGTACATTTATATCGGACAAAACCACACACACACACACACACACACACACACACACAGGAATAATAAATATAAAATTCAGGGCACTACTCAACAGGGGGGCTCTGGGGTGGGGTGATCAGGGGGCTAGTTCGAGAGAGAAACATGTACCAGGGAGTAACTACAATGGGCAATATTCGAGTTCTTGAGTTTTGAGTTGAGCGACGGGTTCCTGGATGTTCGTTATATTAATAAATATACCAGTGGCATGTCATAAACCAAGGCTTGTGATTAATCCAATTCTGTCTACCTGTCAACTTAGGTCTGTCCTTAAAGGGGGCCTAAATAACAACACTAATATACCACTTCCTGGGTGCTAGATGCTATAATAATCGCTTCACACATGCAAACCCATTTACACCTCCCAGCAGCCTTACAAGGTGGATCTTATTCTACACTCATTTTACAGACGAGGAGACTGAGGCAAGAGAGGTTAAGCGTCTCGCCCAGGGTCACACACCTAATGAGTGGTAGGTAGCTAGGCTTCAGAGGTGTCACTCTTGGTCGCTACACCGATAAGGATGTTGACACCTCGTATAACCACAAGCCCAGAGTGGAGCCATTTGCAGGGCGGGCCAGTTCTGTGGCTCGGTGACATCATCAAAGATGCCGCCGTCACCGCATCCCGCACGGCCACGATGTCCTTGCGTTTTCAGGCAGTCACGTGCAGTTTGGTAAAAAGAGTAATTTCCTCCTGTGTGCAGCGTTTCATTGGGGAGGATATCCTTTTCCAGATCTACCTTTTGAGACTGAGCTGAGTCCCATGCCCAGATTCAAACCGATCATGGGCCACATTAATGGGGTTAGGACATTCACAGTTCACCCCCTGAGACCGCGAGGGTAGGAGGGAACGGCTGATGGGGGAGGGCAGTCAAGAGTGTTGGCCTCCGCCTCTGCTTGGGGTCGTCCCCAAGGGCTCTGAGAGGAAAAGCTGGGTGACCCCACTTGGACTGTGAGCCACCTGGACAGAATCCTTGTCTGTTGCCCTGCACTGCCTGTCTCCTGCCCAGTCAAGGCCCATTAAATAGCAGACACGCAGGTGTAGTGGATGCATCAGTCCTGGAGACCATCCCCCTCATGGTCCCCTGCTGAGGGAAGAGGGGACACACCGTCCCGGAGCACAGGTAGCTGATGTCTGTCTCACCCTGCCTCTGACCAGAGACGATTGGTCGAGGGTCGATCACCTGACCTAAGGAAGGCTATCCCACAGACTAGCAAATAGCCTGTGGTACATCGCAACACAAAGATCTCCCAAAAAGGTGGACTAGTGGGTGACTAGCCCAGATTCCCCAGAAAGCTGATCCTGCGTCAAAGCTTACCTGCTAACGTGTGACTGACAGACACAATCCCCGGGAAGCAAGAATGACGGGCAAGGGTAAGTGAAGCCGGGAAGGGGGGTGAGTGGATCCCCCTTCAGAAGTGGAGAACTTACTCCCCAGCTCTGGGAGTGTGGGGGGCAGGTGGCCCCCAACTGCCCGCCCTCTTAGGAATTGCTCTCCTGAAGTCCCCTGTCCCCTGGTTACACCCCCTTCCGGGAGCAGCCCCATCGCTGGCTGATCAGCAGAGGGGCAGAGAGGCCCTGTCCCTCACTCACCCCGACTCAGGACAACTCCGAAGGGTGCCACCAGCCTCGGGTCTCCCACTGAGACTGCATCACCCCCCACTTCTCCTTGAGTCCGACCTGCTGGTCCACAGGCCGGGACCCCAAGTGCATGCCCAGTAAACTTCCCGCAGAGGGAAGGGAACCCAGAGGGGCAGAAGGAAAGCAAACTTCAAACGTGAGCGTGACCTAGCTGGTCCCGGCTTCCCGAAAAATCCAGCGGAGTGACATCTTCACAGACGACCCGTGGAAGAAGACTCATCTCAGAAAAGTCTGTGGAAGCGAGGACGGTGGGAAACTTCTGCCTCCTGACTCTCACTCGTCCAGGTTTGCCTCTTCCGTGTGCCACTCGGCCCCTCCAGGCAGCTGCCAGCGCCTCCGTGTGCACCGTTGGATCCGCGCGGGAGCTGCTCCCTTCCCCACCTGGGCAAGTACAGAGGAGGTCATGCCACAGCCCGAGCTTTGCCCCCAGGGTCGCCGAGACAGCTAGTGGTGCCAAGAGATGCGATGACAAGAGATGGTGGCCGGGGCTTCCCACGCGCCAGAGCGGCTGGGGCCACTCTGGCTGGGGACGGAGCAAGGGACCCAGGGCCAAGAGCAGACGGGGTCATATGGATCTGGTCGAGGCCTGGTACATGGAGCCAATCTGAGACTGGGGGGCATGAGGGGAAAGTCCGTGAAGAGCAGGAGAGTCGCCTTCAGGGTATTTCTTCTGGGCTGAGGAGCCTGGGCCCCATGCTGAGGGGACAGACAGACAGCCCTATGGGACAGCCACCTGGCACCCTGAACGCCCTTCCCGTCCCAAGGCACTCAGTGGAGCAGCGACCGTTCCTATTCTTAGAGCGTCACGAGATTTTATTGAGGTCACTTGAGGGGCTCTATCTCTTGTGGCCACAGCAGCCTCGTGCAGAAAGCAGGGGGACCTGAGTCTCCACCTCCCGCTTCTAGAGGAGTCCAGCGAGAGCCAGGCCCCGGATTTAAGTTGGACGGTTGGGGAAAGAGACTCGCTCTGCAGAGTGTGCCGCGAAGTTTTTCCTCCAAGCGCGGCTCCGTCTATCTTGGCGACCCCTGAGGCGGCCCTGAAGCCACTGGGGTTGGGTGGGAGAGGAGACCACTGGAAAGCCAGGGAGGAAGCCACCATCGCGGCAGCCACAGTGAAGAGAGCACTGGAGAAAGAACCCAGATGAAGAGGGAAACCAGACTCAGTACAAGAGTCGCCCCGTATCCACGGGGAAGATATTCCAAGACCCCCCGTGGACTCCTGGAACCGTGGAGATACCGAACCCTACATACTCGGTTGGGTGTCTGACTTCGGCTCAGGTCATGATCTCACAGCTTGTGAGTTCGAGCCCCACGTCGGGCTCTGTGCTGCCAGCTCGAAGCCTGGAGCCTGCTTCCGATTCTGTGTCTCCCTCTCTCTCTGCCCCTCATGCTCTCTCTCTCTCTCTCTCTCTCCTTCAAAAATAAATAAACATTAAAAAAAATAGAAGTTAGGCACAGTAAGAGATTAGCAACCATAACTAATGATCAAATAGAACAATTATAACAGTTTACTGTAATAAAAGTTATGTGAAGGTGCTCTCTCTCTCTCTCTCTCTCTCTCTCTCTCTCAAAATATCTATTGTGCTGGGTTCTCACCCTTCCTGTGATGATGTGAGATGATAAAATGCCTACTGATGAGAAGAAGTGAGGGGACTGATGTAGGCATTGTGAGCTAGTGTTAGGCTAACTATCGACCTTCCTGTGACATGTCAGGAGGAGGACCATTTGCTTGCAGAACGTGGTTGACCGTGAGTAATTGATACCACAGAAAGCAAAACTGACCATAAGGGGTGGGGGGTGGGGGAATGCGTTTCAGCCTTGAGCCTTTTTATCTACATTCCTTCTTCCGTCAAAAATTACCCTTCCGAACGCTTGTGCACTGTGGGTGGGAATATGAATGGCGCAGCCGCTCTGGAAAACAGTACGGAGGTTCCTCAAGCAATGAAAAATAGAACTACCCTATAATCCAGCAATCCCACTTCTGTGTACCTACCCAAAGGAAACGAAATCACTATCTGGAAGGGATATCTGCACTCCCATGTTCACTAAAGCGTGATTCACAGTAGCCAAGACATGGAGGTAACATAGGCATCAGTCAACAGGTAAATGGATAGAGAAAACATGAATGTTAGTGAGAAGGCATAAACTTTTGGTTGTTAAGATGAGTAAGTTCCGAGGATCTAATGTATAGCATGGTGGTTCTAGTTGATCAAACTGTGTAATATATCTGAAATTTGCTAAGAAAGGAGATCTTAACCATTCTCATACACACACGCACAGACACACACATGCACAGGTGACCATGTGAGGTGATGGACCTATGAATTAACCTGATGGTGGGGATCTTTTCACAGTACACACATATCAAATCATCATGTTGTACACTTTAAATATCTTACATTTGTTGTCAATTATACCTCAGTAAGGCTGGAAAAAAAATTACCCTTCCTCAGCACCTGTCCTTTGGGGCCCTCATAGGAGATTAAAACCAAGCTAGAAATAAACAATCCAATTTATTTCTTTAAAACAATCCACTTTGGGGACACCTGGGTGGCTCAGTTAGTTAAGCATCAGACTTCGGCTCAGGTCATGATCTCGCGGTCCGTGGGTTCGAGCCCCGTGTCGGGCCCTGTGCTGACAGCTCGGAGCCTGGAGCCTGCTTCGGATTCTGTGTCTCCCTCACGTCTCTGCCCCTCCCCGCCTCGCACTCTGTCTCTATCTCTCAAAAATGAATAGACGTTAAAAAAAGTTTTTAAACAATCGACTTTAAAAATGAGTTAAGGGCTTGAGTAGTTATTTCTCGAAAGAATATGTGCAAATAGCCAATAAGCACACAAAGAGATGCTCAACATCACCAATCATTAGGGAACTGCATATCAAGACCACAACGACATGCTACTTGATATTATTAGGATGGCTGTTATCAAAAATATTAAAAAAAAACAGAAGTAAAACAAGTGTGGTAGGGATGGGGTAAAACAGGACGCCGTGCGCATTGCTGTTGGCAATGTAAAAACAGTGCAGCTGCTTTGCAAGACGGTATGAAAATCCTCAAAAATTAAACATAGAATGACCATATGATCCAGCAATTCTACTTCCGGGTATTTCCCCAAGAGAAGCGAACACAGAGACTCAAACAGACGTTGGGACACCCATGTTCATAGCAGCAATATTTACCATAGCAAAATGCAGAAGCGACCCCAGTGTCCCTCAGCAGACAAATGGATAAGCAAAATGGGAAGCAAAATGGGGAATAATATGGAATATTATTCAGCCTTAGAAAAGAAATTCTGACACCTGCTACAACATGGGTGAATCTTGAAGACACAGGCACTATGGTAAGTGAAACTAGCGAGTCACAACAGGACAAATGCTCTAGGTTTCTACTCATATGAGGTACTTAGAGTAGTCAGATTCATAGAGACAGAAAGAATGATGGTTTCCAGGAGATGAGGAGGGGAAGGTGAGAAAGGGGAGTTAGTGTTCCATCGGGACAGAGTTTCGGTTAGGTAAGATGAAAAAGTTTTGGAGACCGATGGTGGGGATGGTGGTGTGTGTATTGAATACCACAGAACTGTGCACTTAAAAATGGCTGTCATGGGCGCCCCTGAGTGGCTCTATCGGTTGAGAGTCTGACTTCGGCTCAGGTCATGATCTCTCGGTCCAAGAGTTCGAGCCCTGCGTCAGGCTCTGTGCTGACAGCTCAGAGCCTGGAGCCTGCTTAGGATTCTGTCTCTGTCTCTGTCTCTGTCTCTCTCTCTCTGGCCTTCCTCCACTGATACTCTGTCTCTCTTTCTCAAAAATAAATAAACATAAAACAATTTTTTTAATGGTTGTCATGGTACATTTTACGTTATGTGCCTTTTACCACACACACCAAAAAAGGAGACTATTTGGTCAAGTGCGAGGCCACTGTGCCCTCATTCATTGTGTAGATGAGGCTGAGCAGAGAAAGAACAGCTGTGACAGCAGAGGCAAGAGGAGAACTTAGGTGTCCTGACACTCCAACCTTCAGCCTTGGCCCTTCAATTCAAGATTCTGAACTCCGTGACCAGCATCCCGACGCACGTCTCTACACAAGACCCTGCCCTTCCAAGGCTCTGGAGATCCACCACCTGGATCACTGACCCATATACCCATAAAGAAAGGGACAGGCGTAGGAGATTCACAGCTCCAGGCGGTAGGTAGGTATGCCGAGACATAGCCCAAGCTTTACCAGAATGTTCCTTAACGTGAAAAACCTTGGAAGTTCCCCTGTTGCAATTCTGACCACAAATCCCTCATGGCACCCTGTTGGCAATTCATCGAGGAGTTGCGTGGATTTCTCGCCCATCTCAGCAAATGTGGTCTGACTCTCGGCTTCTCTAGCCAGCCAAAACCCTGCAAGACTGCCTGCTTTCAGAACCTATCTCAGAGCATCTCTCTGACATCTACACTGGGATGGCAAAAAGTTGGCACATGGACCACTATACACCCTCCGCTGCCCATGGTAGGCATCACTAATCAATCAAGAGTCTATTCCCCACAGAGCAAGGTAAATGCCCCTGAATCGTATCGTCATAGCCTCCAGCTGTCCAATCACTCAGCAGTGGTACCTGAGGTAAGATCCAGTTGCCAGTCACCATCTATGCCAATCGAACACATTCTAGGCTTTTGGGAAGATCCCTTCTATCCTGACCTCAATTTCTTCACCTCTAATGTGAAATGATTTTTATGTCCCTGCCAGTCCTGCCATCCAATGAATTCTATTAATGATGGACTGAACAATTCTATATTGTGGATGGCAGAGAGAAATTCCATGGCTTTCAAATGAAATTCTATGGTGTTTTTACTTTTTGGGGGGCGGGGGGGGGGGGGCAATAGATCTGGCCTCCCCGTTTTATTTGCATCAGGGTAGGTCGTGAAGCCAGACATCGGGACCTGATTGTGCTCCTAGCCAGCGAGGTCACCAGTGCTTTCTGGGAGCCATTTCCCAATTCCTGGAAGGCCCCAGAGCTAAGTTGGTTCCTAACACTTCTCTTCGAAAACCTCCCAGAAGGAGAGAGTTAGGATTAACATTTCTGTCCCTCACATTGCCTCCCACATGGCACCCGACTTGTCCTCTGTCCTGGAAGGGCGGCTATGTCCCTGCAATGGCGCACACATAGTGTTTCTCATTTGCCTGCCGGCCAGCCAGCCAGCCAGCCGGGCGGCCCTCTCCACCCAGCCCCTGGCCAGCCAGCCAGTCTGCATCAGAGGGAGGGGAGAGGACAGGGCCGCCACTTGCCACCGCGCACTATAAAAGAGAGAGTATTAAATCTTGGCCCCCATCAGAGAACTGCCTTAATTAGGGTGGCGCCGAGCTGGACGCTGTAATTAACTGTGTGTCTGCGTTTCCATTTGAAACATCCATTTCCAGATCTTTGTGATCCAGTCTTCCAAGGGAAGCTCAGCCAGAAGCTCGGCACCCGCGGCCTCAGAGGGGAGGGATGGCCGCTTTCCCTGCTCTTTCCCCTCCTTGCCCCCCTCAGGGTGAGTCTCTGGAGGTGGGAGCCGAGGGTCCTTCTGATAAGGGTGTTTATTGTGGGCTCAGAGCTACCGGCTCCCAAAGCGAGGGAACGGTGTCAGCGCAGGTAAGATGTCCGTTAGTTTTGTTTGGCCAGCAACCATCATTCCAGTAACTTTTATTTTCTTTGCAACAACAGCTCTAGGGACGGGCCATCTGTAGCGCTAGGTCCATGATCTAGGCCGGCCAATCAAAGTGTACATCCCCTGGCCAATCAGAGTGTACCTCCCCTGGCCACAGTGATTGGTTCAGAATTGGTCATGTGACCGATGCTGAGCCAATAAGTGTCTGTGGCAGGACTCCGGCTGGAATAATTGAGGAAATGGGTATTTGGTGCTGGGGCCATGTTTGCTGCCTCGATGGGAGAGTCTGCCTGAAGATAAGGCCAAATTGGAAAAGGTATTTTTAAAAGATGAAGGGTGACAGAGAGAGAGAGAGAACTGATGACATCCTTTTAAATAACTGAATTCAGCCATACCTGAAGCAAAATACTTGGCAGAATTTTAATTATGTGAGAGGCAATACATTCCCCATTTTTGTTCATGGCGACTAGAACAGAACGTCACCTGCAAGGTAAAGAGATCTGGTTCAAACAGGTCACTGCATGGGCTCCATGAAATGCGGTCAACACGGATGTAGTACACATCCGTGGTATGCCAGGCAGCGTGGAGCATACACCAGTAGACAAGAGTGGGCACCCAACCTTAGGGAGCTTCTGGCCTCATGGGGATGAGGAGACGTTAAGGGTAAAACCAGACTCACTGTTCTAGTGCCCCCCACGCATTGACGGCTTATCTTCCTTCTGGGTAACTTGAAGCACCGCCTGTAGAGGAGAGTGTCGTCTCTTTATTAGACAGCTGCTCTTGGGTCTACCCAGAAAGCAGTCCCTCTTAATCTGACCACAGTTCCTTGTGCCCGAGTGACTGGTGTGGAGTCACTTGTATGAATCAGCCCCTGGTTCCTAGAGTGGCCACATAACCAGATCTGAATCCTTAAGACGCTATGCCCCCAGCCACAGTGACTAATGTAGGAATGAGCACAGGAATCAAAGTAGACTCATCATCATCATCAATCCTGGAGCTTTTTCTGGAATTGGTGGGGAAAAGATATTATTTTCCCTGGAGGTGCTAAGTAGGATATGGGCCTGATGCTACGGTTAGGGAGCACTCTCTGAGAATGAAGACAACAGAGAGCAAATTAGAGCCAAGAGAAAGACAATCAGAGAGTCTCTGTCCTGATAGCAAATATAGTTTGAGCACCTAGAACCAGCTGTGCCTGAAATCCAAACTTTTGGATAGTTTGAATGGGACTTCTGTAAGTACAAACCTAAATAATGTTGACTAATGCCCTAGGACTGAAGCTCCTGTCTATCAAGCCTCAGCCAAGCTTTTCATTCTTATCTCTAATAATGAGCTTCATACCCCAACTGACTGAACTGCTCCTCATGCTGCAATACACCCATCACTTTGTAGCACTTTTTGCTCTGCAGAGAAACTCTTTTCTCTAACTGCCCATGAGAATCCTGCCCATCATTCAAGACTCATCTCATGGCTTCCTCCTCTGAGAAGCCCTCTGGGGGGCCCTCTTCTGCACCATATAGCAGCTCTGGTCCCTTGGACCTATAGATACACACCCCTGGCTCTCACCTTTCTTGTTGGCCAACGAACTCCAAGAGGGCTGAGAAATGGGTGGGACAATTTCCCCATGACCTCTTTCGAGCTTGGTTCCAAGCCTGAAACCAAATCCATTGCCAAAATTTTCAGCCACAGGCCAATGAATTACATTTTTTTTTCTTTCCATAAGACTGAGGTGGATTTTTGACTCTTAGAACAAAGAGTCCTAACGGTGAAGGTGTTTTTCCCTTGTTACAAAAGTAATACATACCATTGAAGACAAGCAGAAAATTTGATACACACACAAAAGAAACTAAAAATTACTCCTAGTCCCCCCAACCCAGAAACGACTTTGAGTACAATAGAGTAAATGTCCCTTTAAACTTGTTTCTGTACATATACATGTAGTATTTATTTAGATGAGATCCCACTTTAGTGCTGGTGGGTGCTTTTTATGTGTTTTACTCTTTTTTTTTTAAGGTTTTATTTATTTATTTTGAGAGAGACAGGGACAGCGTGAGTGGGGGAAGGGCAGAGAGAGAGAGAGGGAGAGTGAGAATCCCAAGCAGACTCCACACTGTCAGCACAGAGCGCGACGCGGGGCTCGAACTCATGAAACCATGAGATGGTGACCTGAGCAGAAACCAAGAGTGGGACGCTTAAAGAATGAGCCACCCAGACGCCCCTATGTTTTTTTTACTCTTCATTGAAATAGAACATGTATACAGAAAAGAGCCCAAATCACAAGGATGCAACTTCATAAACTTCACAAAGTGAACACATCTGTGACCAGTGTCAGCCAAGGACCTTCAGCTCTTTTCCAGTTCAGCCTGCAATTGCAGAAGGCATGGCTCTCCTGGAAATCGCCTCCTTGCCTCTCTTGAGGAACAATCCATTTGTTTCCAGTGTTTCGCTGTTGCAAACAATGCTGCAGGGAACATCCGCTGTACTCACGTCATTTTGCACATGGGAGCTTATATCCCAGGATACATTGCTAATAATAGCTAACATTTCTTAAGCCCTTTCTGCCAGGCACTGTGTTAAATGCTTTTAATGGCTTAGCTCACTTGAGCCTTTTAACAATTAACTGAAATAGGGAGTCTCATTGTCCCCATTTTACAGAAGTGGGACCGCAGGGTCAAAGGGCAGGCACAGTTTGCATCTTGACTCACATTTTCTAGCTGCCCTCCATACGACTGTACCAATTAATTCTCCCTCCAGCGGCGCAAAGGGTCAATTTTCCTTCCACGCTTGCCAGAGCTGGATACTATCAATTATTTTAATTGCCAGTCGTGGCCAAACAGATAGGTGAAAAATTATAGCCCATTATAGACATTTGGTCATTTCTTTCATTTTTTTTTTTTTTTTTTTTTAGCGAGACTGTTTATTTATTTTTGAGAGAGAAGAAGTGGGAGAGGGGCAGAGAGAGAGGGAGACACAGAATCCAAAGCAGGCTCCAGGCTCTGAGCTGTCAGCACAGAGCCCGATGAGGGGCTCAAACTCACAGACCATGAGATCATGACCTGAGCGGAAGTCTGACACTTAACCGATGAGCCATCCAGGTACCCCAAGGTGGTTTTTTTTTTTCCATTCTTAAGGTGATTTTTTGTGACCTAAAAGCCTGCGGGGGTTTTGTGGAGGGTGTTTGTTTTGTTTTGTTTTGTTTTGTTTTACATTGGTATGACGTGACAATCATCAGCCATTCTCTTTATGATTTTCCATTTGTAAAGTGAGGAGGGAGGGATTAATCTGTTTTAAATGTGATCCACTTGCCTTAGGGGTTCTGGGACTCCTCATGGGCCGCTTGGGGAGGTGGCACCTGCAAAAGGGTCTCGCCCATCTCTTTCCTGGGCTCCTGGTCCCACTCAACCCTATCACTTGGATATTGGTTAAGGGTGCCCGTCCTTTGAGCTGCGAAGCTCATCCACTTTTGCCGACCAACCAGCGAGGCTACTCTCTCACACAGACTTGAAGATGGGAACGCCTCTCTCTCACAATCTCGGGGGCGTCTCTTAGATTTTCTCCAGCACCCCTGCCCTCTGAGTTCTTATCTGACCTGGTCAGTGTGGGGTCATGTCACCATCCTGCCTGCCACGTCCTGTCTTGTAACTGCCTCAGACAGGAGCCCCAGCCGCTGCTTCCCTGGACTGTCCCTCTCTCCACCAGCATCAGCATCATTCACGCAGAGCTCTTGGTGAATATCAGCCTAGATCAGTTTTCAGGCGCGGGGGGGGGGGGGGGGGGTGGTGGGGGGGGGGGGGTCATAGCATGGTACCACACAGGAACAACCCCGAACTAGGCATTCCTGTACTTAGAAGCCCTTGGCCTGCCATCTTCCTCCCCAATCTGTGGTCTTCCACTGGCCCTGGTCCTCTCTCACACACTGGACACCTCTCATTCCCCTTTGCTGGAATCTTCCCTCTAGGACTCTATCTAGAAATTTTATTTTCATTGGATTATTAGGCTACGTGTATCTGGCCCTCCTTCCACCATCTGCCTACTTATATATGTGTGGAAGTCACAGATCCAAAGTCTGACCCCAGGGGTCCCCACAACTCTTTCAGGGGTTCCACAGGCTGAATTATTTTTGTAATAATACTGTAGTGGGTTGAATGGTGGTCCCCAAAATGATAGGCCCATGTCCTAATCCCCAGAAACTGAATACAAACTTCTTTGCAAAAAAAAAAAAAAAAAAAGTCTTTGCAGATACAATTAAGGATTTTGAGTTGAGGAGATAAGCCCAGATGATCTGTGTGGGCCCTGAATCCAATGACAAATGTCATAAGATAAACACAGTGCTATGAAAATGGAGGCAGAGAATGAAGTGACACAGCCACAAGCCTACGGACATGGACAGCCACCAGAAGCCAGCAGAGGGAAGGGCCAGGTTCTCCCCTAGAGTTTCTGGGAACAGCACAGCTCTGGTAACTCCTGGACGTCAGGCTCGCGGCCTCCAGAACTGTGAGAATACATTTCTGCTGTCAGTCACCAAGGTTACAGTCATTTGTTACAGCAGCCACAGAAAACTAATACAAATCCCGCGATGGCCGGTGCTTTTCTCACTCGCGTTCTCCCAGGATTTGCACAGCGGAGTTTTCCAGGGGCTTCATGACATGGGATATTGGAACAAATTGAACGCAGAAGCCAATATGAGAACCCAGCTGTCTTCTATTAAGCCAGACATTAGGAGACCTGCAAAAACAGAAACAGTGCCACTCTTCTTACCAAATCTCTTTTGTTTTGGAAAATCGAGTTCTTTTTCATTTAAAAAAAAAAAGTTACTTATGTTAACCTAAGGTGGAACTTTTTAAGATGTAATACATAAATCTTTTTCAGCATTCTCAGTTTGAATTTCAAATATAGTAAATACTGATAGCTCCATGCCACAAAAAAACAAGTTCTTTGGAGTCCTCGATAAATTTAAGAGTGCAAAGCCGTCCTGAGATGAAAGCACTTGATTATGATCTTAAGTAGATCGTATCTCCCTCACTCTCTGGCCCTACCCCTGCAAAATGTGCAAAGACAGCCTGCATTTGACTGCAAAGGACAGAACACCCAACTCGAAGTGACTTACACAGCAAGAAAAATGTGTCATCTCACAGGCCAATGAGTCCAAAGGGTGGGCCTTCTGGGTTTGGTCAGTTCATTGGTTCAAGTGCATCACCACTTCCAACCACCATGTTTCTGCTGGTTCTGCTCTGCCACCCTTAGAGACCTGTCACCTCATGGTTACAGAATGGCTGCAGCTGCGCCAAGTATCATGACCTCACACAGTAATAGCCAAAGCAGGAAAAAGGAGATATCCTGTTAACCTTAAAGTAAAACTGCCAGTTATTTTACAAGTAAAAATGGGTTTATTTTTAGGGAATAAATGGGAAGAGCGGAGAATTGCAATTTGGGACAAGAAAGCTAGAGCAAAGCCATAAACAAGTCCAGAGAACAAAGGAAAGGTACCCTCAAAGGAAAACAAAGGGGGAAGTAGGGAGGGCTATTACAAATAAGAAGTCTATGGGAGTACACTGGGAGTTCAAAGTCTAGTGGCTTTTCATTGGCTGAGTTGTGACAGTCTCCCATTGGCTGGGCTGTTGTCAAGATAAGAGGAAACCTTCCTCCTGCTGCAACAGCGAAAACAGTATTGACCTGCAGGGTCCTTCTCAGGCCTGCTGTGTCTACAATTGGCCCAAGTGGCAGGGCACAAGAGCTCCCCCTACTGGCGTCCCAATTCCATTGTTTTAAGTTTATTTATTTTGAGAGACAAAGAGAGCCAGGGAGGGGCAGAGAGAGAGAGAGGGAGAGAGAGAATCCTAAGCAGGATGTGGGGCTTGATCTCACAAACCATGAGATCATGACCTGAGCCAAAACCAAGAGTCGGATGCTTAACCGACTGAGCCACCCAGGTGCCCCCTCCAAATTCCACTTTAAATAAGGTTTCCTTTATTCAGTTTCATAATCCTTACCTTGAGCCTCATTTTAAGCCAAGGAGGGCCCCTTCCCTGATTTTTTCTCATGCTTCACTGGCCAGAATCACAACACAGGCCCATCTCTGCCAGGAGAAAGGCATTATTGTGATTGGCTTAGTCTGGTCAAGACCGACCTCTTCAGAAAGATAGTCTCCCACGAAGACTGGAGTTTTATTAACAAAGAAAGGGGAGTCAGGCTGTAGGAGATGGTCATGACACCCACCATCGTGACACAGGGATTTAGAGTCTGTGGAAACAGGCAGCCACATTCATATCAACCTGGTCCTCCACTCATCAGGTATTTAGGCCACAGCCAGACATGAGCCCCGCTAAGGCCCTGCCCTCACTCCCATCCCCCACAGCAACACCAGCCCATGAGCCCCAGACCCACGGTACCTTAGTGCCTCTCACAGCGAATTAGTTCTCCGTGCCCTCAGCCAGTGACCAGCCCTCCGGTCCTGCTCCCTTCCTCTGGGGACAACTATATCAGAGGCCTCATGCACCCTTCCTGGCCCCAGTCTTGCTTGGAGGCCACTCTTGTCTGTTTTGACAGGTTTTAAGAACTTTGAATGTCAGGAAGGTGGTCCTCCCAGGAAACACCCAGTGTGTTTTAGAAAATTTCCCATGTTTTTCACATTAACCTTAAGCTCTGCAGTCTTTATATTTTTTTAGCTCTGCAGTCTTTAAAATACTGTAAAGTTCTCCTTACCAGCCTATCACACACACAAACAGGTGCACACACACACAGACACACACACCCACACCCACACACACACACACACACACACACCAGGGTTAGGAATGACTGAGATTCTGGAATCTTTGTAATTTATCTGCTCGGCATCTTGGGCAGGTAACTTACCCAGTCAGAGTCTATGTTTCTTTATTTCTAAAAAGAGGGCTATGATACCTATGTTTTAGGATTACTGAGGATTAAATGAGATGATGTATGTAAAGTCACTCATTGTCAAGACTCAAGAAACTGTCAGTTGTCACACTGTCATTGCAACTCAACATCTGTACAGTGTTTCTAAGCCCAGAGAGTGCTCAACCCCATCTTATCATCTGAGATTCACCGCACCCTAGGAAGCCACCAGGGCAAGGGTTATGCCCCCATGTTACAGGTGGGGCGGTTGAGGGCCGGAGGGGCCAAGTGATTCCGCCAAAGTCACACAGGCAACTCAAAACCAGTTCTAGTAGCCAGGCTCTCAGATTCCAAGCCTAGGGCCCCTCCCTGACCTCCAGCTGTGTGACCCAGATTGCTCAGCTCCCAAGTGCCTGAAAAGTTGTGCAGGAATCAAGTCTGGGCCTTGGTGTCCACGTGGCCAGGAGTAGCAAGAGTGGCTGCAAATACCCGGGAGAGGGGAAGAGGGAAGTCGCTTCCAGTTCACAGCCCATGACCGGAGAGCAGTTTCTTAAAGGATCCAAGTAAGGAGAGACCTTCCAAGAATGCAAACCCAGAATACAGAAATTAAAAAGATGGGCACATTTGACAACATAAAAATATTGATCTCTTGTGAGGCAAAAGATACTATAAGCCAAGTTAATAGACAAACAATAAATTCAGAAAAATATTCGTGATGCAGAGGACAAAGGGTTACCAGCTATAATATACAAAGAGCTCTTACAAATTGAAGAGAAAAGGGCAAACAACCCAAAAGAAATTATGGCAAAGGACATGAATAGGCAATTCACAAAAGAATGAAGCCAACTGGCCACAAACAAATGAAAAGATGCTCACACTCATTAGTGGTCAGGGAAATGCAAATTAAGCTGACAATGAGATATCACACAGGCAAATTTAAAAGAACAGTAACCAGTAATGCAATTGCTGGCAGGGATTTGGAGAAAGCTACATTCATCTGTTGTTACTGAACAGGCAAATTATTGTAATCTTTTTAAGAAGAAAGCTGGCTACAGGAATTAAAACTTCAGGAGTTGTATTAAAATTTTGCATTAAAAAATATATATATCTAGGGGCGCCTGGGTGGCTCAGTCAGTTGAGCTTCTCTTTTTTTTTTTTTTTTTTAATGTTTACTTATTTTTGAGAGAGAGAGACACACACAGAATGCAACCAGGGAGGGGGTGAGAGAGAGGGAGACACAGAATCTGAAGCGGGCTCCAGGTTCTGAGCTGTCAGCACAGAGCTGGACGCAGGACTCGAACATGAACCATGAGATCATGACCTTAGCTGAAGTCAGACGCTTAACCGACTGAGCCACCCAGGCACCTGGAGTGTCTGACTCTTGATTTCAGCTCAGGTCATGATCCCAGGGTCATGAGGTCGAGCCCCACATTGAGCCCTGCACTGAGCGTGGAGCCTACTTATGATTCTTATATTCTCTCTCTCTCTCTCTCTCTCTCTCTCTCTCTCTCTCTCTCAGTGTGCCTGGGTGGCTCAGTCAGTTAAGGTCCAACTTCTGCTCAGGTCATGATCTCCTGGTTTGTAAGTTCAAGCCCTGCATGGGGCTCTGTGCTGACAGCTCAGAGCCTGGAGCCTGCTTCAGATTCCATGTCTCTCTCTCTCTCTGTCCTACCCGCCCCCCCCCCCCGCCCCGCTCACTCTCTCTCTCTCTCTCAAAAATAAATAAACATTAAAAAATATTTTTTTAATTCTCTTTCTTTTCCCCCCTGCCCCTCTGCCCCACTTGTGCTCTCTCTTAAGTATATGTGTGTGTATTTGACCCAGCAATCCATACCCTAGAAATCTGATAGAAATGAAACTACCATATTCTAAGGACACATGACACATTATTATTCATAATAGCAAAAAAAAAAAAAAAACCCACCTCAAAACAAAGCATGGCAGAGACTGGCACACAAGGAAGACCTTGTTTTCCAGCCTCCCTGGCATTTTGGTTGGGACCACATGACTGAGTCTTGGCTAATGGATTGAGGGGGAAAGAGATCTCCTCTGCCTCCCTGCTCCTGCCGTTAACTGAGGAGACCCCATGATTGGCCACGGAAGGAGCGGGAGCCCCGAGTGCCTGTCTGGAGAACACCACCCCAGGGCTGCCCGACCACGCTGCCCTGGGACAGGACAAGAAATAAACTCTGGTGGTGATAAGGCGCTGCAGTTTCTGGACGTCCACGTGGCAAAGCCTGGCACGCTTCAATGCGCAGGCTGGGTGTCCGTCAGTAGGAAGTGACGGACCAAATGACGGCATAGGACACCCTAGACTCAGCCTGCACGAAGAATACATTTGAGCTTGACCCAGGGAAGGCCACAGCAGAGGAGGAGAAAAGCGACATGCAGGGAAGCGTCTGCGGTGCCTCCTTTTGGCAATCTACACAACAATCGAGGAAACCCTCTAACCGCGCATGCGTCCCGTGCACCTGCGCGCGTGTGTTCTGCGTACGTGTGGCCCCCTGAGAACGGACAGGAACACGGAAGGATCCTTCTGGCTTGCGGGGGAGGCCAGACAATAAAATGGAAAAAGCGCATTACCAGTTTGCACGACTACATTTTTGCATTTATGAATGGCAGACGTAAACAACAACAACGTTTCCGTATTAGAGAACAAAACCAATCTTCTCTAGTTCAAGGGGAAAAAAGGTGCTCAGGTAGCTGGTGCATGTAGAAGAGAAAGGGCTATATAAGCACCAGGAGCGGGATTCAGGAAATCTAATCCCGGCCTCAAATCCAATCATGCCTCTCTGTCTGAAGGAGTCTGGTCCGGACATCTCCCGGTTTGAGAGGTGGCTAAAAACAAGGAGAGAGGAAGGTAACCAAACTCTAGGAACCATGCTGGTGTGGGAGCTGGAGCCAGAGGGTGGGGGCTGCCTCCCAGTCTTCTGAGAAAATAGGCAGCCTTCAGGTCAGCAGCACAAGAGTTTAGCCAGCATGTTGGGGAGAATCTTCTGGGACACAAAAGACCTTAGAAGTTACTAGAGTCCAAAGTCACAAACCAGGAGCCCAGAAGCCAAATCCAATCCATAGTCAGATTTTGTTTGATTTGCACAGTGATGTCCAAAGAATGCAAATTGATTGCCAATACATTTGAATTGGCAGATTTCTCTCTCTCTCTCTCTCTCTCTCTCTCTCCTCTCTCTCACGCACACACACACTCCAAATTTAGTATCTCCAGCTTATAGTGAAAAAAGTCAGATTGTCTGGCCACATTCCTAAATGGCAGCACTGGCCCAGGAGCTGGGGAGTGGCTCCCCACTGCAGACAGAGTGTGAGCTCTTCGGTTGCTACAGTCCCCACAGTGCCCTGCTGCTGCACCCACTTATATATTAACCAGCCAGCCCGAAGTCACATTTGTGGGTGTGACTCCACACCTCCATCAGGTGTGACCCCTCCTACCCACCCGCTCTGGCTAAACAAAGTGAAACTCACATTCTGTGGGCTTCGGCATGAGACAGACGGGTCCAGACTCTGGCTCTGATGCCCCTTAGTATCTGCAATGCCTGGGCACCCTGTCAGCTTGGCTAAGCTGGAACCACATAGTCCCCGTATTTCCAAATGGCTCTGAGTTAGCATTGGCCGAAACAGACCTGTGGATGAGCTGCAGAAGGTGGAAGTCTAGCACAGCCATGTTCTTCCTGCTCCCGAGGCCAGTGTAGGGCTCCGGGCCCTGTGGCCACTTAGCCGTGCTACCCCTGAGCCACTGCCCCACCCTGGCTTCTCCAGCAACTTCCAGACCTCTTCCAGCCTCTCCCAGTACTGGCCAGGCTGTGGTGCAATTTTCTGGCGAAGGGCACCAGCTTCTCCTGTGGGTCATCCACGGCACCCAGGTTGGAGAGGATGAGAGACAGACCCTGCATCCAGTCTGTTCTTGCAGCCATCCGCACCCAGCTTTCCTTCCCGGGAGGCTCGCGGAGAGGGACTCTGGGCTCAGCCCCAGACGCAGACGCCTGCGTGATGCTTATGGTCCAACGCCCATAATAAATCCATTTTCTGTATCGCTCGTAGAGGTTCTGCTTCCCTGATCCAACCCTGACATATCTGGGTGATCTTCGACAAGTTACTTAACCTCTCTGAGCCTCACTGCCCTTGTGCTGAAATGCCAATGATAACACTACACCTTCATATGATTATAGCGAGGATGAAACGGGCAAATGTATGCGAAGTGCTTTGCTGGCAGGTAGCAAGTGCTCAATAAATGCATGTACTTTAAAACGACAGTGTGTGTGTGTGTGTGTGTGTGTGTATGTATGTATGTACTTTATTGTTTTTTAAAGTAGGCTCCAGGCCCGGTGCAGAGCCCAACCCAGGGCTTGAACTCAACAACTCTGAGGTCAAGACCGGAGCCAAGATCAAGAGTCAGACACTTAACCGATAGGTGCCCCCCACCTGAGTGTTTTTAAATGGGAGCTGTGCGTTTACCTGTATGACCTTGAGAAAGAAAGAAACTGAAGACACCTAGTCTGGTCTCTCATCATCTAAAGTAACAATACCTCTGGGGTGCCTGGATGGCTCAGTCGGATAAGCAACTGACTTCGGCTCAGGTCATGATCTCACGGTTGGTGGGTTCGAGCCCCGCCTCGAGCTCTGGGCTGACAGCTCAGCGCCTGGAGCCTGCTTCGGATTCTGTCTCCCTCTCTCCCTGCCCCTCCCCCACCCATGCACGGGCGTGCACGTTCTCTCTCTCTCTCTCTCTCTCTCTCTCTTTCAAAAAGAAATAAACATTTTAAAAAATTACAAAATAGTTCTTTCACTTACATTTAGTACAGTCTCTCTTAGATAGGGTCCCCGGGGACCAGACAATGAAATGGAGATCTGTACAGGGGTCAGGAATCATCCCAGAACCCCCATCCTGAGGCTAGTGAGGTCAGGGTTGGGCAGAGGGAAGGCTGGGCTGCCATGCCTGGAACAGAGGCTTCTGCCGACCCCCAAGGGAGCTTTGGCGTCCCAAAGGCCTTCAGAGCTGTCACAGACATAGGCAGGCCCTGGAGGCCTCATGGTACACTTGGATCACCCCCAGAGAGTGGGCAGAAGCAGGGGCAAGGGTGCTCCCCACGGTCAAGGGGAGGGACTCACCGGAGCCGGCGGCACCAGCGCTCTGAAGCCGAGGGCGTGAACCGCCATCCTGCAGGTGCTCTGGGCAGCACATCACAGCATCTTACTAGACCCGATGTCTTTTAATCTACTGACCATCAAACAAGATTAAGGGACGGCTGTTTATAAAGTCAGACTCACTGTCTTGCTTACTCTGCGTCTCACTGCCTGGCAAGGAGACACCTTGAAAACTTTGTGCCCTGAGTGGGAGATTCTGGTCCGTGGGGGGAACGGCTGAGAGGCAGATCCTCTTTGCAAGAAGAATGTGGCACTGATCACTGGGGTCCGGAGTCACCCAGCTGAGGGTAATAAATAATCAGCATGGGAAACAGACATGGCCTGACCATCTGAGCCGGCCAGACTGTGATACGTGCCACAGCAGAAGGCCGAGCCCGTGATCTTTTCCTCTCACCGGCGTGCCACGAGGGCACGGGCTTTGCTTTCCTTGTTGCTGGGTGGCCTGTGCATGGCACAAGACCGGCATAGAGTAGGTCCTCAAAATGCATCTGTGGAATTAATGACAGAATCACTGGATTCAGTCTTGAGCTGCATTTAAAAGCCCGTTCCTGGGAGGCCTGGGGGGCTCAGTCAGAGGAGCGACTGACTCTTGATTTTGGCCCAGGTCATGATGTCACAGTTCGCAAGGACGAGCCCTACATCGGGCTCTGTGCTGACAGCGTGAGCCCGCTTGGGATTCTCTCTCTCCCTCTCTCTCTCTGTCCCTCTCCCGCTCGCATGCACTCTTAATCTCTCTCAAAGTAAATAAACATTTTTCAAAAATTAAAAAAAAATAATAAATAGAAAATAAAATAAAAGCCCATTCCTCTTTTCCTCCTTATCTTTGTATCCTTGTACAGATAAAAGACACAACAGGTGCAACCAGCATTTTCTCTGCAGGATGTGAAAATGCCTCTGCTCATTCTGATCGCACCCTTTGCCCACATTTCCCCCAAGTCCAGAAATGTGCTGCTTCTCTTCCTCCTGTAATGCTGAGTTCCCCTTCCTACAGGAAGTTTTCCACCACTATGTGACCCACCCCCCAACACACACACACACACACATACCTCCCTAAAGAGCAACTGTGGTTTCTGAAGGTCAGGACAGAACAACCAGAAGGAAAGGCTCAGAGTCTCAGCTCCTCTCTTCCCACCTCTGTCTCCACAGGTGTCCGCCCCCCCGTGTCGCCACAAACCCACACAAGGTGTTCTCCTCAGATCTGTTAGAGTCGTCCAACCAGCTGTAGTGACGGATTTCAGGATCTGCATGTGACACGATTCTGGCCAACGAGACCTGAGGAAAGGAGGCTGGGCCTTTTGTGAAAAGTTTCCTCACTGATGAAATGAGATGTACAGGAAGAGACAGCCCCTTTCAGGGGCCAGATATTGTTACATTTGGAAGGGACCCAGGACCTGTGGCTGCCATCTCGTGCAGATGAGAGCAGCCAGCCTGAGCAAGCAGATACAGACGAGGATTCTGAATAACTCGACCCGACTGTAGGGACAGCGTGGCTACCCTCCTAGACCCCCTGGGTGCCTTCCCGTGCAGCTGTGCCCCACTCCCAGCTTCTCTGCTTTGCTCCTAATGGTTTGCACCTGCAACTTCCTTCGGGGGCCTGCCTTTGCACCACTGGAATCACTTGCTTGCAAAGGAAGGGAGCCATAGTCCGTGCCTGGGGCGGGGCCGCTTTGCTCTGTCCTGCTGGACATGGCCAAAGAAGCCCGTGGTCCCCCTGTCACCGGCAGTCTTCTTACAGTCATCTGGCTTTGTAGGTAGGAGGCAGCAGTAGTAGAAAGACAGAAAGAATGATATTGTTGAGCTGCTGATTATCATGGGCACAGCCCACCCTATTTCTAGACTTCTGGGTGGGTGAAAGAATAAAGCTCCTGGCTCTTGAAGCCAGCTTGCGGGGGGGGGGGGGGGGGGGGGGGGGGAAGGGGGCGGGGGGGCGGGCGGGGGGTTCTGGGGCATGCAGCCAGAGAATTCTAAGTTACTAAAAGTCATACTCTTGTTAGCGTGACTGCTACACACACACACACACACACACACACACACACACACACAATGCATGCACATACTCAACGATATGCACAAAACTGCAATTTCAATTTTCCAAAATCCAACCACTTGCCTGCACACCAACCAAACCGATTTGAAGTAGAATAGCACAACCACTGTGGAAACCAGTAGGTTCAAAAAATTAAACATGAGAATTATCATTTGATCCAGTAATTCCACTTCTGGGTATATACCCAAAAGAATTGAGAGCAGGGACTCAAATGCCTATTTGTCCACCAATGTTTACAGCAACATGACTCACAACAGCCAAGAGGTGAAAATAACCCAAATGCCCAACAACGGATGAATGGATAAACAAAATGTGGTACATCCATACAGTAAAATTATTCAGCCTTAAAAAGGAATGAGATTCTCACACACCTGTTACAATATGAATCGACCTTGAAGACATTATGCTAATTGAAATAAGTCTGTCACAAAAGAACCAATATTGTCTGACTTCATTTATATGAGATACATACAATAGGCAAACTTATAGAGATAGAAAAGAGAGTAGTGGTTTCCAGGGACTGGAGGGAGAGGGGAACGGCGATCATGTTTAGAGGGCCAATTTGGGCAGAGGTAAACATCCGGGACATGAATGTGGTGATGTGGCAATGTGAATGCACTTTAACGCCACTGAGCTGTATACTTTAAAATGATCACAATGGTAAATTTTTATGTATTTTACCCCAATTTTTTCTAAAGATTTGAAAACCCATGAGAGAAAAAATATTCTCTTCACAATAACAGCAACACACAAGCCACCTTGGAATAAACCCAAAGCAGAAATTCACAGGACTCTGGAGAAAGCCATAAAACTTCACTGAGGAGATGTAAAAATTGATCTGAATAAGTGGGGATATACCATGTTCATGGAGGAAAAGACCCAATGTCATAAAGAGGACAAATCTTCCCAAATTAACCTATGATACAATGCAATTCCAACCCAACAGTATTTTTCATTGAACTCACTAAGCTGTTCTAAAAATTCCTATGGAGGATCATAACCCAAGAATAGCATACACCCAAACAAGTACACAAATTAGAAGTGAACAACTCAATGAAGTTTTACAAAGTGAACACACTCAGGTCACCCAGACCCAGATCACGAAACAGAATACTGCCCCAGAAACTGCCCTTTTACCTCCCTGCAGTCACTACCATCTTTTTTTATTTACTCATTTTTAAGAGAGCAGGGAGGGGCAGAGACAGAGAGCGACAGAGGATCCAAAGCGGGCTCCGTGCTGACAGCAGAGAGCCCAATGCAGGGCTCGAACTCACAAACCACGAGATCATGACCTGAGCTGAAGCTGGATGTTTAACCAAGTGAGCCGCCCAGGCGCCCCAGTACCATCTTTAAGGGTACTCCACTCTCCTGGCCTCTATCCTAATCAACAAGCTTTGCCTGGTTTTCAACTTTCTATACCTAGAATCATACCACATGTACTTTTTATATCTGGTTTCCTTCACTCAACATATGACTGTGCAATTCATCCATATTGTTGCCTGAGTTGTTGATCGTTTATTCTCACTTCTGTGTAATATCCCAATGTACGACTATCTCACCACATATTTATCCATTCTACTCTTCACAGGCATTTGGGGAGTCTCCTGCTTGGAGATTTCACAAAAAGCATTCTGATACTTGTCTTTTGATCCACATTTATGCACAAATTTGTTGAGCATATTCCTGAGATTGGAACTACTGGGTTAAAATTTTTTTTAATGTTTGTTTATTTTTGAGAGAGAGGCAGAGAGACAGAGTGCAAGTCGGGGAGCGGCAGAGAGAGAGGGAGACAGAATCCAAGGCAGGCTCTGGGCTCTGAGCTGTCAGCTCAGAGCCTGATGCGGGGCTCAAACCCACAAACCGCAAGATCATGACTTGAGCCGAAGCTGGAAGCTTAACCGATTGAGCCACCCAGGCACCCCAAGAACAATTTTTAAAAGAGCAGAGGGTGTTTGTGGTGGCCAGGGTGGGGGGGTGGGTAGTAGGAATGGGATGGTCTTGCCCTACTGGAGATCAAAGTAAATTATAAAGCTATAGTAATTAAAAGGCACACATACTAGCACATGCTCAGATCTACACACACACACACACACACACACACACACACACACACACGAGCACACGCAGGCATGCCTGAGGTACTCATGTACAGGCATACATCCATACACAGGCAGGCACTCCCACCCCACATACTCCACGAGTCAGCAAAGACAACTCACGGCCGGACTTCCCAGACCAGATAACTGACTGTTGCGGTCCCTTTCAAGTGGTATCAGAGCACAGGCCTGCAAGTATCCAGGAGACGGCTGATGGAGAAGGGGAAGAAGAGAGAGCGCCCCCCCCCCCAACCCGCCCACCGGCTTTAAAGGGAGAACAAAGTGAGCGGGATCAGAGGGTGCAAGGTGATGGCAGCGATGCTGAAGCCATTTATCACTGCCAGATGTGTGAAGGGTCAGGCTGCGGGGCCCACTGGGAGTGCCAGCGGGGGTGCACGGACCCCAGACACAGCGAGAAATAACCTGTCCAGTTGGCGAGGGACCAGAGAAGGGCTGCCAGGACTCTCTTCGTAACAAAATGACAATGTGGTTTCTTTTTCATCCAGGCCAAAAGGGGCCGGGGGCCAGGGCAGAGGCAGCGACAGCTTAATAAAGGGCCGTCAGTCAAAACTCTAAAAATACCCTCCCGCTGCCAGTAGGCTTACTCCTGCACCCGCCTGCGGGCTTCCTGCCGCCTGAGTGGTCCTTTGGGGACACATAAGGACAAATGTTTGCCCAGAGAGACCTGGTGTCCAGCAGCACACATGGTCCCACTGTGGCATCTGCCCTCTCCCCTGCCCCCACCCCTCCAGAACCCTCTAGCAGGCACACCCCCGGCCAGAAAGGGGCTCACGAGGGTCCCGGAGAGAAGGCACACCTCCGCTCTGGCTTCTCCATCCTCTTGGAAAATGCGAACAGATACCTCTCCTTGCAGGTGGCTCTCGACCCCAAAGCCAGCCAAGTTTCACAGGGGATCCTGGGGACTGCCAGTCAGACGGGGGTGGCACCACAAGCTTCAGGCGAGCTTCCGGCCTGCGACCAAGAACGACCTCTGCTTCTGCCAGATTCCCAGTTTGATTGGGGAGGATCAATCCCTGTCCTCGGGAAGATCCCAGAAGCACAGCCTCTGCTCTGGAAGCATAGCTGGTCTGATGGAGAAGGCTCAGCTCTTGCCAATCCGATGAAGGAGGTGCAGCTTCCCAAAGACAGGTTCCCACACAGTGGCAATAGCAGACTTTTAACCAGATGTTAGCGTCCTCAAACTTTATTGCGTGTCCAATTCACCAGGGATCTTTTAAAATACAGATTTCACTCTGCAGGTCTGGGGAGGGGCCTGAGATTCTATATTTCTAATAAGATTCTGATGATGCCAGGGCTCCTGGTGGTACCTGAGTAACGAGATAAGAGATGAGATGTACCCAGGGTGTAGACAGCTAACTTCTATCGGCTGTTCTGCTGACAGAAAGAGCCCTGACCTGGGGCTACCGGGGAGGGCTCCTTGGAGGGAGTAGGGCAGAATCTGATGGATAGAGGGAGAACTCTGGAGCCAACTGGCCTTAGGTTCAAATCTTGCTTCTGGCATTTATTAGCTGTGTGGCTCTGGGCAAATTTCTTGACCTCTCTGAAGTGAGGGAAACGGCCACGCCCACCTCACAGAGTGGTGTGGGCAGACGAAGCACTAGCACACGCCTGGCACACGCCTGGCACATGGGAGGGGCTCGAGACACGCCAGCCACTGCTTCTATAATAAACTATAACCATTGTGCCCACAACGGGGAGGGCCGAGCTTCAGAAAGAGCTGGAAGAAGGCTGCTCCTAAAGGCAGGGATGCAGAGAGGCCCTGGGAGTCAGATGGCCATAGACGTGCCGGACCAGCCCTTGATCTTTGTGAGCCTCAGTTTCCTCCCCCTGTAAAATGGGGATCCTAGCATCGCCCGTCTCTAGACGCAATGAGAGGTCAGGAAATCACACACTGACAGCAGAGCACACAGTAGGCGCTCCATAAAGCGCTCTCCGGGGTGGGGGGCGGGGGTGGGGGACCGCGGTGCGAGAGGCCGCCCGCCCCGGGCCTGGGGCCGGCAGAGTGCAGGAAGCCCGCGCGGCCGCCCCGCCCCCACCCCCACCCCCACCCCGAGGCCGCCTTTGAGCCCGGCGCCGCGCGCTTTGAAGTCCCAGATGGGCCGGGAGGAAAGAGGATCCCCACGCCCATCCCCCAGCCCGCACCTGGATAAACACGCGCCGCCGGCCCCGCCGCCAGCCCCGGACCGACGGCCTGGCGGCAGGGACGGCCAGGCGGCCGGAGCGGCCCGGCAGCGGCTCACTTCAAAGCGCCCGCGGCCGCCAGCGGGAGGGGCCCTAATCAGGCCCGGCTGCTGCCGCGCGGGCGCTCCGGCCCGCCCACCCCGCCCCGCCCGCGCGGCCCGCGCGGCCCGCGCCGCCCGCCATCTGCTCCGCGTTAGCGCGCACGCCGGTGGGGGCGGGGACGCCGCGGCGCGGTCGCGGGCCGGCAGACCCGCGAGGCTGAGGCGGTCGGCGTCCCCTGCGAGTTCCTGACATCGCCACTGCATTCATTCGGTCGCGGATTCAGCAAGTACTCAGGGCGTGCCTGGTGCGGGTGGGGGGCAAAGGAAATACACTTCGTTCGTTCATTCGTTCATTCATTCATTCATTCAACGAATATTTATTGAACTCCTACTTCTAACAGAGCCTAGGGATACAATGCATTCATGCATGCACATGCATTCATTCATCCGATAAACAATTTTTGAGTGTCTACTATGTGCTGAATGCTGGCCTCAGGTTCATGTCCCTCCAGCCCCGCTCCCTGGCGGCACCGAGCTCTCTCTCACCTTCATGTGCTAGCACTCGTTCTCTTTGCCTCGAATGCCCTCCTCTGACCTGAACAAACTCCTACTCATCCTGCAAGAGCCCAATTTTTAAAAGTTTCCTCCCCATCTCTCCCAGTGCCCATCCTACACCCACAGCATGCCTCCCTCCTACTAGAGAACATATAGCCTTGACTGACAGCGATTTATTCCTTTGCAGGATCTTTGCAGCCTTTCAGACTGACAGCTCCAACCTTGGCCCCACCTATCACCAACTGTGTGGCTCTGTAACCTCTCTTTGCCTCAGTTTTCTCATCTAGAATCAACAAAGGACAAGATCCCCTTCGCAGGGTTATGGGAAATGAGACAGGTCAAACACAAGGCCAGGCCTGGGCAACAGCCTGGGAAAAGGCAGGAATGGTGATCTGATTCTCTCTACAGTCCTGTGGCTCCAGGAATCAAAGCTCAGTTCATGCCCCCTCCTCCAGGAAGCCCTCCTGACCTCCTGAGAACAGGTTTCCTTCTACTGAGATCCCTGCCAGTCTGACTCAGCCTGCTGGCTCTTCTGGCTGCTTGGGACCTGCCAGGCCAGTAGGCTGAGCTCCATGCTCCAGAGAGCAGGGAGCTCACATTGTGCATCTTTTCTCCCCCTTCAGTGGCTAACACATTATGTAGCATGTTGCACACACTAGATCCAGTAAATCAGGGTCCCCCTCAGGCTCCTGCTCTGCCCGGTAGGGAGCTCAGTCTAGTAGATAGGCACTCAGGTACTGGGTTATAGCCCCTAGGAGCGCAAGGAGGTGCCTGAAGCAGGAGCTTCACCCATCACAAGCAGGAGGTGGGGAGTCACAGGCTGCCTGCCCGTGCCAGTCTGTGGGCTGCTAAGTGCCCAGGAGCTGAGAGTAACCAGACCTTTGGCCGTGAGAGCCACTGAGGACTTCTTGGAACCCTGGGGAATTCTAAAGAGGCAGCCTCAGAGATTGAGGGCGGGACGCCTGTCCAAGAGGCCAGCAAGCCAGAGCCACCAGAGTTCCCAAGGAGTCTGAATGAAAGGGACTGGTTACCCAGAGACACTGGCAGGCATACAGACAGTCAGAAAAAGCACTGACAGCCTTGGGTCATGACCCATCTCGGGCTCTCAGGCCCTCTGCTTCCTGCCAGCTCACAGTCTCTGTCCCTGATGTGGCCTCTGTGTCTCTCTCGGCCTATTGCTCACCTGTAGGGCAGTGGGAAGGAAGTTGGTAGATGAGGTACTGGGAAAAGTCCCAGCACAGGGCCTGCAGGCAATGAATGTGCTGTGGGTGTTTGTGGGGGAAGGGGTGGTATTTGTTTTTAAGTCCTAGACTTAATGGTGAAACGCCTGGGTTCAAGTCCTGACTCAGCCACTCTCTAGCTGGAGGTGAAGTGGGGCTTCCCTGAGAGCATCAAAGAAGACAGGACAGCGAGTCCTCCGGAGGCCCCAGAAGCAGAGTGCACGGCCTTGGGCCACTTGTCCAGGCGCCCCAGATTGTCCTGTTGGATTCTGTCAGGGGAACGCCTCACTTTGGTAAGCTGGTTCCCATGCAAGATGGAGCAAAGCTGCATATTCTGGACTTTCTGTGGGTACAGGCTTCTTAAAGGGGTCAGCACCTTGGGGAGCAGATCCCAAGGTGAGCATTCTAGCCCATGCAATGCATTCAGGAAGTGAATCAGGGAAGCAGGGTGGGGGAGGGCAGGACCAAGCAAGGTAATTTTTCAGGCCAGCCCCACAGAGGGCAGCTTCTACCTGATCCCACAGGGAACTCTGAAGGGCCCAGGCAAGGCGAGTGAGCTTTCACACACCTGCTCTAGCGGAGGACAAGCTCCCAGGCACTTCAGACTCTCCACGGTGTAGACAGAGAGCTGCCGCCCCTAGGAGTCCTCCAAAGGAGAGCCAGCACAGAAATGGGGCTCGGTGCCCAAAAATGATAAAAGGGACCCAGATGACTCTCCACTAACCCAAGATCTTCTTTGATTCTGCCCCCCTTTGAATACTTTCTGGAAAAAAAAAAAAAGCCTCTGGGGGCAAACCCAGGGCATGGCAAGCATGAAGAATTCTCCGGATGTTCAGGGCAGGTCCAAAAGGTCTGATGGACCTGGGGCTCGAGGTCAGGGCACCTGATACTGTTGAGCAGGGGGCCTTGGCGCATGTGGCCTGAGGGGATGATTCGCAGAGCCATGATTTGACCCCGTTACTGCCCAGTTGAAAGAGGCATCCTCTCAAAGTCAGGAGAGGCCAGGGCTGGAGGGCCCAAGAGTACCACATCTAGCACTGCCATCTGCCAGCTGTGTGTGCTTGGGCAAGTTAATTCCCCTCTCTGAGCCTCCGCTTCCTCAGCAGGGAATAGGGATAATTATAACAATTACTGAGCACTCACGATGAGCTAGACACTGTGCCGAGCCAGTGTTAGACTCCTGGGCTTCCCAGGACTTACATCTCATTTTTCACAGGGAGGGGGGCCTATCCAAGCTTACCAACCAACCAGCTATTTCAAATTCCATTCTCATCACCAATAAAAAAAACTGCTTCTAACAGTCCTCACGCTAATACACAAATTCTTGATGTTGATTTTGATAACGATACTGGAAGTGTGGATTCCTGATGAGGACCCTTCATATATCACTTAACCATCCCTGGCAGGGGCACCATGTGCAGATGTACAAGTTGTACACTGTACAACTCCAGCAGGTACCGTGACAAAACCATAGGATGAATGGCGCCCTCTGGAACTTTGCACCTACGCCCCCACAGCCCGGAACCCAACAGGTTGGACTCGTGATTTCGGCAGCTCCTTTTTCTTTAATGTTTCTTCATGTACTTTTGAGAGGGGAGGGAGGAAGAGGACCCCAACCATGCTCTGCGCTTGATGGAACCGTGAGATCATGATCTGAGCTGAAATCAAGGGCTGGACACTCAACCGACTGAGCCACCCAGGCACCCCCTGATTTAGGTAATTCTGATGCTGACCTCCACCCCCTAGGAAGTAGACTTATCTTGTGTTCGCACATTAATCACATGGATAAGAACAAAGCATTTTTAAGGTAATCACACAGGCAAGAAAGCAAGTACTTAACCCCAGGCTTGGCACAGGCCAAAGTCAGTAAACAGTACGGTTCTTATAGTTTGCCTCCAGCCTTTTTCTGCCCAAGCGCCGGCACTGGAGTGGGCTTTCCGGGTCCCGGCTCCAGTTTGGGGAACTTGTAGGAGACCCCAGCAAGCTAGGACTCGCCAGCCCGGCCCCCAGCTCCCATTGAGAGTGACCCCCAGAAGTCAGACACTTCCCCGGAGGGGAGATAGGGTTGGGTCACGACGTCCCTTCTCTTCTCAGGGTTCAAAGCTGCCGCCAGCCCCCACGTGGCCAGCTTGATTTGTTTCTTATCTTTAATTTTTTTTTTTTTAATCGAGCAGATCCCCTCTGGTTACTTTTGGTCAGCATCTTACAGCATCTTTGGAGCGGGCAACAAAAGCATTCTTTTTGGAGCCTGCGGGGGGGCCCAGGGCAGAGCCACTTCAAAGGGAATGCAAAGCGGCAGGCAGCGATGTCCCTGTCATTGTCCGCCCCTGCGTGTCTGCCCCCCATTGTCCTGAGGCCGCCCTGAATAGGCAGGCACAAAGGCCACCGTTCAAAGTGGGCACCCCATGCTCCATCAGAAGGCCAGCCTTTGCCTCTGCTCTGTTCCCTGCACACACACAGGTTTCCAGCCAGGGGAGGGGAACCGGCCTTGAAGTGGGCTTTCTTCTCCTCTCTCTCTCTCTCTCTCTCTCTCTCTAACCTCTCTCTCTTCCTCGCCACACACACCCCCACCTCAATCTCTCCTCCTAAGCCAAAACTTATGATTACATTTTCAAGTAGCTTCTGTTTGGCAACCTTTCCATCTTTTTCTACAGAACAAGGAGGATTCGCCCCAGGCTGCCAGGCCTTTCTTGCAGGGCAGGAGCCCAGGTGCGACTGTGTTGCCTTTTGATGGGGGCTCAAAGAGAGGGGCAAATCCCACTCCTGGTACCAGGGGGTCTGAGACCTGGTAAGCTAAACGGGAATTTAGAAATAGACCATCCAGCCTCACTTTTATGGAAGAGGAAACTGAGGCCCAGGAAGGAGAAGCAACGTGTTTATGATTATCCACATTTGAAGGCAGCTAAGGCTCAGAGAGTTTAAGTAACTTGCCTGGAGTCACACGGCCAGTAAGTGACAGACCTGGTTGTCCCCGCTCTGCCAGACTCCGTGGGATTGGACCTCCACTTAAGGTTGGCTTGGGACACGGGGAAGGCGGCTTTAAAAAACCAAGCCTGAGCAAGTGGCACAGACTTGATGGAGCACGAACTCATCGTGCATTAACTGAGGGCCAGATTTTGATGAAAATTAATAAGAGCCATTCCCTGCCCTCAAGGAGCTTACAGTCTGGTGACATGAGGGGACAAATACAGAGAGAAACTTGCAGGAAAATGGAGTGGCAGAGGCTGACTGGGGGCTGGGAAGGGCGGGGCCGGGGGCTCACGCTTGAGGGCACCTCAGGGTGTGTTGAGCTGACCTGTCTCCCTCTCTCGTTTTCTCTCTCTCTCTCTCTCTCTCTCTCTCTCTCTCTCTCTCTCTCTCTCTCCCAATCACACACACACACACACACACACACACACACACACACACAGAGAAAAGGCCTGAAGCAATCCCTGAAACACCCCGGTGGCCCCAGAACCCACTCATACCCACCTGCCTGCCTGTGGTCAGAACCCACAGAATGAGCTTCTTCCAGAAGCGAAGGTGGAAAAATCCATACTTGGCACACACCAGGGTCATTTGTCTGGAACTCTGACCAAATTGTACCAAGAAGCCAATAAAAATGTTAAATGTCAAAACCCGCTCATATTGACGGAGCACTTCCTGGGTGCCCAGCGCCGCCCTGTTCACCTTCCATCTGCCGTGTCACTCTCGTATCAACCCTGTGAGACAAGGACAGATATGAGGAAACAGATGAAAACAGTCGCCCTGGGCCTCAGGGAGTCCCCTCCAGGGCATCTTGTTCACAGGCTGGGCTCTAACCACTGCGCTGTGCCACTTGGGCCAGGCCGGCTTCCTCAGGACAGGGCTAATTAATTTGCTAAGACGTGTGCAGAAAGCAATCAGCACTTGGAATGGGCTCCCCTTACCTTTGCCTCGTGGCCTCTTGACAGGTTCAGCTCCTGCTGGGAATCCCACCTCTGTGTGAGGCGCACACAGGCTCTGCTTAATCTCATTCCCCGCGACAAATCAGCCTAATGAAATCTTCTCTTTCTGTAAATTAATGTGTAGAGGAAACAGCTGAGTGTAAACAGAGTTGTAGCTCGTCGCCTGTTTAGACACCATTGACTTTCAAATCAGCCTGCTTCTCCAGCCCACACGGCAGAAATAGAGTCAAAATGCAAATGTAGCGTAAGCGACTCTATAATAAATGCTCATTCAACATTTATTCTTTTTCAAATCATCTCTTAAAGCCCTTTCATGCTAATGTCTAAGAGATGTGACATTAGAAAAATTGCTTTGACATGCTAAGGGGCTCCAAGATTAACAAAAAAAGAAAGGACAAGATAAAGCTTTCGGAAGACCTATTTCAGAGGAATTATTCCTGCCTTTGAAAGTGTTCCAAGGTTGCTGCACATTTCAGCTTGTTGGCATACATGTAAATGAAGTGCTACAAAAGTCCTCGGCTCAATTCCACTTGAATGAAAGCTCCCAGCCGCTGGCAGGGAGGGCGGCCAGCCTTCAGGATGAACACGGAAGGAGGCTGGAGGGGGTTTTCTTACCCTGAAGGCAGAAGAGGGCAGGCTCCAGCCCAAGCCACCGATGGAAATGGCAGGGGCCGCACGGTTGGTATGGCCTTCACCCGGTGGCCATGTCAAAGAAGCCACGTCTGCGTCGTTCATCAAATGATCCGGCCAACCCACAGCCGCTGGCCCAACCCACCATCCTTGCTTCTCCCCTGCTGTGTGAACTTGAGCAAGCTGTCTACACTCTGGGCCTCTCTTCAAAGGGAGATAACCAGAGAACCCACTTAGAGAGCACTCAGTGACATAACGCACAGGGTGTGCTTAGCCAGGTGTCGAACACTTAGTAAGTGCTCAAGAAATTGTGCTCGATGTCATTATTATGGCTTGGTCTCTTAAAGCCCTGCCGAAGTACAGATGAAGTCAAGTCCACAGGGTCAAGGCCGAGAGCACTGCATGGTCCATCTTGCTGCCCTGCCCCCCGCCAAGCCCAGCTTGGGCAACCCACTTCCCCAGTGGCCTCGCACTTGTCACATTTTATGTCATAGAGTCACAGTGTCTCCGATGTACTTCCATCAAACCATTAGACTTTGAACAAAGGGCCAGTGCGATATTCCTGGACACCACAGTTCAGAGCGAGTTGGACATGCTGTGGACATCATTCTTAGTTACCGGTGTGTCTTAGAATTTCCTGGAGAGGAAGGGAAGGAACACTTCCTGAGCTTCTGCTATGGGCCAGATTGTGCCCCCACCCCCCCAAATTCATAGTTTGAAGTCTTAAACCCCAGGACCTCGGAAGGTGACTGTATTTGGAGACAGGGTCTTTAAAGAGGTGATTCGGCTAAAACGAGGTCATTGGGGTGGGCCCATATCCACATGACAGTGTCCTTATAAGAGGAGGGAATTTGAACGCAGGCACCCGGGGGCAAGACGAGGTGAAGATTCAGGGCGAAGGCAGACATCCACAAGCCCAGGAGAAAGGCCTCAGAAGAAACCAATCCTGCCAGCAACTTGATCTGGGACTTCCAGCCCCTAGAACTAAAAGAGGATGAATTTCTGTGGCTGAAGCCACCCCACCCCGAGGTCCTTTGTTATGGCTGCCCTAGGAAACTAATGTGGCATCTTCTGAGCAGGTCATATCATCAATGTTGGTGACAGCCCATTCATGTCGATATTATTCTCATTTTTAAATATTTCCACATTAGGGACGTCTGGGAGGTTCAGTCAATTAAGCATCCGACTCTTGATTTCAGCTCACGTCATCATCCCAGGGTCGTGGGATCGAGCCCCGCGCCGGGCTCCGTGCTGAGCGTGGAGCCTGCTCGGGATTCTCTCTCTTCCCTCTCTCTCTGCTCCTCCCCCGCTCACACTCACTCTCTCTCAAAATAAGTAAATATTAGACAAGCAAATAAATATTTTCACATTAATCACAGTTAGATGGACGGCTACAGTTAACCTTACACTTGAGGGGCTTGCCACAGTAATACCCACACGGGAGCCCCACGGGGGTGTCCGTCTTCCCTGGTGCCAGTGGCCGGGCTCCTTCCACGTTTAGTGCAAGATGGAGAAGAGGCAGCGAAGGATGTGCCTCGGAGGGTTTACAAGACAAACCCCTGAGGTGGAGGCGTCACTTCTGCCACATTCCATCACTCGGTCACACGGCTGATCCCAACCACCAAGGATGCAGGAGAGTGTAGGTTCCCCGCGTTGCCAGGAGGAAAAGGGAACCATTTAAAACAACCAGCTAAAGGGTCTGTTACAAGAAAAGAGATTCAGGGAGATGATGTGAGCTGTCAGGAGAAACAGAGCAAGGGGTGCCTGGATGGCTCCGTCGGTGAGGCATCGGGCTCTTGGGCTCAGGTCACGATCTCACGGTTTGTGAGTTTGAGCCCTACATTGGGCTCTGTGCTGACAGTGCAGAACCTGCTTGGGATTCTGTGTCTCTGCCCCTCTCTTGCTCGCACACACGTGTGTTCTCTCTCTCTCTCTCTCTCTCTCACTCAAAATAAACTTTAAAAAAAAGAAGAAACAGAGCAAGTAGCTACAGAGTGAGACCCGTGACCTGCTCGTTGGCGACCTCGTCACCTTCACCACCACCATCCCCATGCCATCAACAAAAACAATAAGCACTTACTGAGCACCTACTATGTGTCCGATGCTGTTCCAGGCATTGCGACCCAGAGCTGCATAAGACACAAGGGTGCTGCCTCTTCGAGGACACAAGCTACCCCAGCCAACCCAACCCGGGAAAGAGAACACCACCCTGGCCCGGCCTGTGTTAGGACAAAGTGAGCGCCACGGACGGGCAGGGCTCCCAGAAGCCTCCGAGGCACTAGCGCTGAGGTGCTGGCTGAAGGAGGAGGGGTTGGGGCTGCTGACCGTGCAGGAGAAGAAGTCAGGAGGAGGGACAGGAAAGGTGACGGGTGAGAGCAGAAACAACCGGGGCCCACTCTGAACAGGGCCGTGGGGTGAAGCGAGCCTGGCAAGGCGGCCGGGGCTGAGTTGTGTCCGAGCGGTGGCGAGGTTTGGGGCCGCAGTGTAGTAGAGGCTGGTGCTGCCCTGCCCGTAGCCTGTGCGTCTTTCCTACTGAGGGTTTCTCTGACGGCCAGAGTCCCACATGTCCACTCGGGCCACAGGACAGCACGGCTGCAAAACCAGCAGTGCCCCAGGGCAGCCGCCCACCTGTGTCAGAGGGGCGGTGGTGTGGAAATACTCCGGGGGCGGGATAGCCCAGAGTGCATGTTCTACACCGGCTCCCAGGGCTCCCCTACCTCGCTTGAGGACATGTCCTTCCCTTTGTCACATTGCCACCCTCCCCTCCCAATCTTGCTATCCTGCTCTTTTGCTGGGGTTTCCCGGGATCATCTTCCAGATAAGCCACTGGCAATCACAGTGTCACATGATTCTGTCCTCATCATGAGAGTTTGCCAGCAGATACCCAGCAGGTGACAGCCTTCTAAACTCACTCCTCATCACAGGAGCCCAATGGGCCCACAGATGCATGGTTGGGGGGAGGTGAGCTCAGTCCCCCAGAAGGGACCCGGGGACCTTTCCAGCCCCCTTGCCTGCCCATCTTTTCAGAGCCCCCACCAGCTGTCCTGAGAAAGTCAGCATGACTTAGCCCTCTGGACGGTGACCACTCAGTCTCTCCAGCCTGGCACCTTGCACATCTGTCCCATAACTCTTGAGGTCAAATATGGACATAGCCCCCTCCTCTCCTCCCATTCTGGACCCCCATGGAGCATCTCAAGACTTGTCCCAACTCTCTCCCATGAGATCTCCACTCAGTTGTTTGCCAGCCTACAATTCATGTGCAAAGTCCTAGACTTGCCGACGGTCCATCTGGGAAGGATCTCCAGGCCAACCCCTCAAGGTCTCCCTGGGGCTCTCATCACCCCTGACTCTATAAGTCACCTTGTGCTGGCCCAACTTGAGACAGTCACTTTCTGCAGATGAGGCCAGCCCTCCTTCGGGCCTGGGATGGGAAGAGGCGACAGGGGGCTCCCTCTTGGGACAGCTTGATATAGCCTGGGGCAAGAGCGTGGGCAAACATAGCTTCAGGGGAACGTACCCCTTCCCGATGTAGATACTGCAGACAGTTAAAACACACCAGAACTGTCAAACGCGTGCTGAAGCAGCTGGCAAAACTGTGAAACCCCAGACACGATTCAATGTTTTTATGGTGTGAAAATCACAAGTGGTTTATCAACAGGGGAAATGTAATTAAAAAAAAAAACAACTATGCGCCCAGGAGAGGAGGGCTGGATTCACTAGTGTCCCAGGGTTGGGCAATACAGTGAGGCTCTCTTGCTTTGGGGGTCATCTGTGAATAGCTTCTGCGGATTACACCCCCAAACCCATAATTTTTTAGTTCTGTTACAACTATTGTCTTAAGCGTGGCTTCCCAGAAGCAGACTCTGAAACCAGGATTTGAAACAGGGAGTGCATTCAGGGGGTGATCCTAGAAAGCACCTGCAAGGGAGTGGGGGGGGGCACAGATGCTGGTCGGGGGGTGCGTTAGTGAGCAGGTCCCCTGTGGGCAGCCCAGGCTCACTCCTACTGGGGATTGCATAGAGCCCACCTCAGGTATCCCACCAGCGGGGTAAGAGTGCTGTCAGACATTGACTCCCCTGCACTTCCATTGCATAAGTCCCAGCAGCCAGAGGAAGCATCCAGAAAGAGCCACAGATGGTACAGAGTGGGGGGATTTGGAAGTAGTGAACAGGTGCAGGGTGGGGGGATTTGGAAGGAGCACGGGCTGCACCTGTTACATCTGTGGGAAGAAGGACAGAGCTTTGCGCCCCTACAAGTTCACCCAGCCCCGTGACTGCTGCCTGTGCCCCCTAAAGCAAAGGCCAAGGGTATTTTTCCGTGCAGGTGGCAGCTTCATCTTGCTCCCGAGGCCCTCACACAGTGCAGGGTGGGGCTCTCTCCCCTCTGCTCAACACCGGGACTGATGTCCAGCCTCATGCATCTTGAAGTGCTGAAATGAGCCCTTCTCCCAGGCATGGCACCCCCTAAGCACTTTGGGCTTCCTCTAAACAGCACGAGACAGAGGGATCCATCCCCCTCCCAAGGTCACTGCAGGGAAGAAGTAGTCTAGGAGGAAGCTCCTGCCTGTCCTGCCTAAGACCCTGGATGATGTCAGATGGCATGTCTCATCCATCCCTGTTGTGATGACTGTACCAAATCAGATCAGAGAGGCAGGTGACCAGACCTCCGGTTTGCTGTGACTTCCCACAACCTGCTCCCAGAACGGGGAAAGATGGGGAGAGGGCACCTCCTCTTCTGATCTTGAGTAAGAAGGGAGGGCCCCATTTTAGGGAATCTTCAGGGAACAGATTCTCAGAACCTGAAGACCAACTCACACCTTCCGGCCTCGAATCCTGAGAAAAACCTCACCCGGCGAGCTGAATGTTCCCTGGGGAATTCGGGTTGCGGGGGGAGCCTGGGAGGGAAGCCAGGCCTGAGGGGAGGGCCAAGGAGGGCCTGTCAGAGCTCTACCACACTGTTCCTGGGCCATGCATTCCCTGGATCACGAGTGGACGGAGGGTCGTCTGATGCCTTGACTGCATGCTGGTCCCCAGGCAGGCTGCACCTGTTCAGATGCCCACGCCTAAGTATTTTGAGTCTTGCCCTGCTTCATCGGCCCTGTGAGTCACCTCCCTTGGGAATTGCCCATTCCTACCCTTTGCCTACTTTGTATTGGGTTGTTTGCCTTCTTTCTTATATTTGGTAGGCTGTTTGGATGGTGCAGGTAGGAACATATTTCTATTACGTGCTTACAAATATTTACTCCCAGTTTTATTTTTTTTAATTTAAAATGCTTGTATTTTTTTCAGTTTATTTATCTTTGAGAGAGAGGGAGCAAGGGAAGGGGCGGGGGGGGGGGGACAGAGAATCCCAAGCGGGCTCTGTGCTGATAGCAGAGAGCCAGATGTGGGGCTCGAACCCACAAACCATGAGATCGTGACCGGAGCCAAAGTCGGGCTTATAACCGACTGAGCCACCCAGGCGCCCCACTCCCCGTTTTAGCTACGATGTCTTTTGTCTCATGCATGGCCACTTGTTGTGACTCAAAGTCTGAGTGGTTCCTCAGCTGTCCTGTGGGGGCTGCATGGACTCTTGGGCTCTGAGCTAGGAGACCCATCACTGATCCAGAGGCTCACAGGCTGGTCTCCAGGTTCATCCACATGGTGCTAGAAACCACAGGTAAGGCAGCATGGGGTGCTCAGAGGAGCACCAGTCATAAGTGAGTCCTCGCTGACAAACACACTTGGGAGTGTCCTCTAAATCCGAGACATGAGAGCCTCGGTGACCCCAGGCAGATGTCCCGTGAGATTCGCCAGCCCAGACCTGTAACTTGACAAGGAACCTGCCAATGAGAGGCTGGGAAGGCCCAGTATGGGGAAATCAATCGATTACCGTCGTCTGCCGAGCCCCCTGCAGCCAGGTCTGGGCTCTGCCTCATGGGGGGCCAGTGGAACCAAAACCCTCCCCTGAGAAGCTTCAGTACAATTGGAAGCGAGGAGATAGTCCCATGGAGCTATTGCACAGTGGTGGAAGCCTTGGCCTCTGCATCTGACGTACCGCTGTGTTACCTTGGACTAGTTCCTTGACTTCTCTGAGCCCCAGCCTTCTCATTTGTAAAATGGGCCAATCGTAGCATTTACACGATAGGATTGTTCTGGGGGCGAGATGAGATGGTACTTGTAACACAATGCCTAGCCCATGGGGTGGGTTGTACAAATTTCTTACTCTTGCCACGTGCAATCCAAGGGGGTAACAGGAGGCCACCTTTCGTGGTAAAATCTAAATTTGGCGGAGTTCGGCTCGGGGAAGGGCTTGGGGGGGGGGGGGGCGGGGATAGAAATGGGCCAAAGAAAGCTGAGGCGGCTGAGGCAGAAGTAAACCAGGGGACCAGCCCTGGTCCTAGACACCCAGGCTGACAGAGTGTAAACATGTGTGCACGCTTGCCTTCCGGGGCGGGCCGAACAGTGCTGGCCGTGCGCAGCCTCTCCTCCTGCCACTGCTCCAAGCCGTCCAGCTCAAACTTGCACTCCTACTGAGCCATACCGAACCCCAACGTTAACAGCACCGTCCACTCCAGAGGGCAGCTTAGGGACCATCCCTTGCTACTCAAGCGGGGTCCTGAGGGGTCTTACCCCCCACCTCCAACTGGCTTATCGGAGAATTCCTTCAAGCTGTGCATGGTACCCTCCTGAGGCCTAGCAAATTTGACTTTGCCATCTTGCTTCGTTTCCAGAAAAAACCCTACCCACTCCCTTAATAGGGCCACTTAAGCCCTATTAAGAAGCCTTTACTTTTCATGCTAGAGTAGAAGAAACAAAGACTCAGAGACTTAAGTGACTTGGCTGAGGCCACACAGCAGGTTAGAGGCAGGGCCGGGCCTCCCAACTCTTCCCTCCCAAGAACCCATCGGGTCCCCTGCGGCTGCCCATTGTATGGCCAGTGCGAATCCCACGTAGGAGCGTTCACCCTCCAGGGCCCTGGAGCCGGCCATTGGGAGCTCCGATGAGGGAGCCCAAGGGTGGGCACCAGATTCTGAGGCTGGGGCCTGCACACCCAACCCCAAACACCCCCGCCCACCCCACCACTATCCCCACTAATACATATTTTATGGGGCTGGTCTCCCTTCCTCGCAAACGGTGTCATTAATCTGCTCCCTGGCTGTGCAGAATAACATCCCTCAAGAACAGACCGCTTTCTGAATATTTTATCATTCCTCATTCCTTCTCCCCAAACTAATATATATTTACACAGTCTACCTCCTGCAGGAGAACTATATTGTTTTCTCTCAGTGCCCGAGAACTTAGACACAGAATCGCGCATAAGTAAAAAAAAATATATGCCTCGCTATTGATGTTGAAAGCAAGAACCAATCACTTATCAAGCTGTGAGGAAAGCCGAGAGGAAGATTTGCATATGGTAAAAAATAAAAAAAGAAAATAAAAAAAGAAGAGGGGAGAGAATAAAACCGACCCTCTCCCCACAGAGGGACCAAATGAGAGGAGACAGACATCTTTTCTCCTCTCTAACAGGTAACCTCAGAGTTTCTGACCATCCTTCCAGCATTTGGAAAATCTCAGCGGTGGGGAGAGCAAAGTGCTATTTTGTCAGCAAGGTCAAAAACTTCCTACGTGGGGATCCAAACTGGAGAGACCAAAGTTCTTCCCAAGTTTTATAGAGCCATTTTCATCGTCATGGAATATTTATTCCAAGGAGGATTCAACCATTTGTGTGGCCCTTTTGTTTCCTTGTGCATCAGTCTGTCTTGATCCAACACGACAGGGTCGTGGGATGGAAAGGTAGATACGGTGATCACCACAGACAAGGATACAGCCTCCAGAAGCCCAGAGCAGTGGCCATGCCCTCACCCGCCTCTCTCACGCCTCTTCCCTGGTGGAAGAGAAGCAGGCTGGTCTGCCTCAGCCTCTCCCTTCTCCGTCTAGGATCAGTCCTTGCCCTTGAAGGCCTTTTGCATCTAAAGGGCATGAAATAGGTCAGGACGCCTGCATTCCAAGCCTCTCAGCAACCCATGAGACTTCCGCCCCTGTCTGTCTCCAAGTGCCTCTTCTGACCGGTGAACCTCTCTCCTGTGGCCCTTATCAGTCTGTGGCTTGAGTCAGTTACAGCTGCTCACAAGAGCACCTGCCCATGCCCCCCCATCTTCCTCAGAGCCGCTGTGGATCTCTGTCCCACTCCCTTGGGTGTCTCCCCCAGCCCTGGCCTAAGCAACGTGGCAGGGGCCACGCAATTTGTGTCCAGGGTCCGTGGGGATGGACAGACAGCAGCCGCAGACCCACCACCGAATGGGTGAGTGGGGGCTGCTGCACAGTTGGAAGCTGAGTTCTTACAGAGGACCCCAAAGGTCATCACGACCAGCGCCCTTTCTGAAGTACTTAGTCTGCACCAGGCTGCAGGTGTCCTCACTGGATACTCGCAGTGAGGATTCAGTTAATGATGGTGGTACCGTCATTATCCCCATTTTATGAATAGAGAAACGGAGGCTCAGAGAGGTGAAGCGGTTGCCCAAGGTCACGTAACTGGCCGGAGCTGGGATTTACATGGCAACTGTCTGACTACAAATCTTCCATGCTCTTCAATGCATTGAATTATAAACACTCCCTGGGGGTTTTCTCCTGCAAAGGAACCATAAATCTGGATCGGGCTCACTTGGCCTGAAACCTTGTCCCTTTCCTACGGACAGGGTTTCTGTCACCTCCCCAGGGTCAGTACCAGGCAGGAGGGCTCCAGATGGAAGAGCAGATTTGTGTATAAAATGAAAGGGGGCGGGGGGAGCAAGGGAGGGAGCAGGTTCTCGGCAGTTTGGCAAGGTCACTGGCTGGATTGGCTTCCTGGGTTTTCCAAGCCCCAGGTTGGCATCAGGAGGGCAGTGCAGGGGGAGGAGGAGGGGGGAGAGGAGGAGGAGGAAGAGGGAGAGGGTGGGAGGAGGAGGAGAAGGAGGAGAAGGGGGAGAAAGAAAAAGAAGTAGGCAGAGCCAGTGGGGAGAGCCTGCCGCCCCAAATAACGTGTGTGCACCAGGGCACCAGCTCCCCCTTCACACACCATCTGAGTTATCCTGGCGAGGAGGCAGGGGCCCAGGAGGTCTGTGATGCTTGGGGGGTTCATGCCGCTTAGATGGACCAAAAGAGAAAAGAATTTTGTTCCGCCCACTTATCTCCTAACCTTATAAACTCAGGATTAGTAGATCAAAGGTGGATTTGGCACAGCTGAGGGACGATAGTCGCTTCGGAGAACAGTTTGGGCTCCATCCTTCATGATCAAATGAACTTAAGTCATTGATAAATAAATGACGTTTTGAATTCCTCTAATTGGGCGTGCGGGTCAGGCCTGAGCCACGCCAGCCCGGCCATCCGGGCAGAGTTAATGAGCTAGAGAGGGCTACGGGGGATCCCAACAGTGGCCATTAGAAGGGATTTCGGGGAGCACCTTGGACAGGGGCAGGGGTCTCTCGCTCTCTGAAGGACCTGTGCTCTGAAACCAGAAGAGATGGGTGGAAACTCCCAGCACTGCCACCAATGAGCTAGGTGACCCAGAGGGTTCTTGTAACCTGTCTGCATTTCCTCAGCTGTAAGATCATGTTAACAACTAGCTTGTATTGAGGGCTTGTCACTCAACCCAAAGCGCACGCTCCCAAGCACGGCTGGAGCCCAGCCCAGGGTGGGGTGGGGGGTGCCTGCAGCAAGGAGGAGGGCAGAGTCTGAGCACAAGGCCAGCCTTTAAGCCAGTTCCCCCACTTCCTGGCTGAGCTACTTCATTATGTTGTGCCTCAGCGTCCTCATCCGTGAAAGGGTTACCATGGGAAAAAAACAGTTACCGCAGGTAGAGCCCCTGGGGAGCACTTAACCAATGCTCGCTGTTACAGCCGTAATGCCGGGTCAAGCTTGTGCTGGTCACTGCCTGCAGATCCCAGATCCTATCTCGGCTCTTCTGCTCGGCCCCGTCTTACAGGAACTACATTTCCCAGACTCCTTTGCCACCTGGCTTCGGGGTTGGTTTGGCCAATGCAAGGCATGGCAGAAAGTAGGAGGAGGGAAAAGCCGAGGAATTTCTCCCCTCTCCCACCATCTCTGTGTTTCCTGTAGTGTTTCCAACAAAACCACCATCGGGTCTACGATCCTGCTCCCCCCAGATTGCCCCCACCTAGATTCTAGCCCCTGCCCCAGCTCCTGGGCTCTGATAACACCACCTCTGTCCCAGGCCCTGGGGTAGGAGCAGCTTCCGGCTCTTGCTAAGCTCCTGGCCGGCTTAACTTTCTCTGTTGGGCCCCTCAGCTCTCACATGTCTTACCTAGTCAATGCCCTCCATGGAATTCTCTCTCACTGACATACCTAGAGACTGGACCTCGGTCATGTATCATTTATCAGTGCCGTGATGATCCAGCAACCTCTCCTGGCCATTTCAAATCGGTGGGCCACACCACGCCCCCCACCCCCCCCCCCGCCCCGTTGGATGGATGCCTACATGAGGGGTTACTAGCCTGTGACCAATCTGCCAAACGCAGGGAGGGCTCACAGGTCCGGCACCGGGGAATCAGGCCATCTCTTCGCCAAACACCTTCACATCCATGACAGCTTGTAAGTCGCGTTTGGATGGCTGGCCCTATTGACAGGCAGACAGAGGCCCAGGATGATGAGGTACTAGAAAGTCTTGGGCTGGAGGAGGCCCGGAATAAGGTCAGCACACGGGGCAGTGCCCTTGGGCCAAGTGACCTCGAGGAAGTGCCCTCCTCCCTCTGGGCCTCCGCTTCTCCATCTGAGAAATGAACAGCTTAGCTTGAAAGGAGTGCTCTCCACTGCTCCTTCCACGTCCACATTTTGTTGCTTCTGATTATTCAGTGAAAGGAAAAAAAGAGAAAAGATGAAACACCCATGAGTTGTGGGTTTGGGCTCTTAGCCTAAAGAAGTCACCAGGTCAGGCCTCAAGGTGTGCAGAGAATACTCCTTTGGGGCAGACAGGCTTGGGTCTGGATCCTGGCTCTGCCGTAACTCCCTGTGTGGCCTCCAGCTAATCACTCTCTTCTGTGAGTTTCAGTTTCCCCATAAAAATGAGGCCCAAAGGTTGTGAGGACTAAGCAGTGATGGGCCACAAAGCTCTAAGCGCAGACTAGATGCTCCACGCACGTGAGCCACAGTGCCGCCAAAACTCATTTGGAAGCAAGGCGGGAGGGGGAGGGAACACTGGTGGGCACCTGACAGATAAAGATGGTCATTACCTAGGCTCCGCTGCCGATCCCCCTGCAATGGACATCCTACCAGGCAGAGACACTGCCCCGGAGGAGGCTGGGAAGGATTGAAGCTGGCACCCCCAGCAGCCAGATTACGTTTTGCAGCAGCAGAGGGATTTCGAAAGGCTGACAAAAGTTCCATCCTCTCACAGAGTGTCAGGAACGTGCTCCCTCCCCTCCCCTCCCCAGGACTTAGCCTTACTCAGAGCCAATACCTGGACAGGGAGGGAGCTCCCCGTGGGAGGTGGCCACACAGGTGTCTGAGACGGCCAGCTGCTTTATTTGGCCGCACAACAGACAGCCTGGAATGATGAGACCCACACACGCACCCCGCACCCCCAGCGGATGCGTGGCTCAGGCCGCTGCCCCCGGTGCTGGGCACAGAACGTGTTAACATTGCCTCCGGCCACCCAGCAAGGCAAGGAGTCGCTAGGTGAGGCGGCTGGACAGGTGGGTGACCAGCCTGCTTCTTTCAAGCTCCCAACTCCCTCGCATGCTCTGGCTAAAAATAATACCTCCCAAGAGACCTGCCGCTGTTGGCACGGGCGGACCATGCATAAAACATATAAAACATCAGCCGCTCAGGTTTCCTCCTCTGAATGGCTCCATTCAGAGCATGCAGGGGTGAAAGGTTTACAGGAGGGATCACTTGGCTTCCTGGAAGGACTGGAGCAGACTGGCCTCTGCCTGGGCCCCAGCCTCCCTAGCACCTTGGCCCCAGTGGCAGCCTGCCCGGAAGGTTCCCAGGCAGGGGCTGGCTGGGGGCAGCTTTCTTCTCCCAATTGTCTTTTCCTGGACCCCCTTAATGAAGAAAGAGAACTGCCCTGGCAGGTGTCAGACAAGCCTGAATTTGAATCCTGCTTCTTCCCCATTCCAGCTGTGTCCAAGCACACTCCACGTAGCAGGTGAGGAAATGCGCTCAGAGAGGTTGAGTGAGTTGCACAAAGACACACAGCCAATTGTCTGACTCTGAGCCATTTACTGCTGCACACTTCAGTCATGGTCCAAGAATAGAGTAATTTAAGGGAATGGGCCATGGAGGGAAGAAATGTCCAGAGGAAACTCATATGGGCTCCATGATTCCTGAGAGACGTGGAGTCAGGACCTTCCCACAAAAACGGTTCTCTGCTTCCTTTCTCCCTGCCTCTTTCTCTCTTCCCTTTTCTTTAATCCATGTTGTTTCCTTTCTTGACTTTCTCTTTTATTCACTCAACAAAAAAATCCTTATATGTTCTTAATAATAAAAATACATGCTCACCAATAAAAAAACTTCAGGTTTCCAGAAAAGTAGAGTTAAAAGGATAAAAATTTCCCATAATCCCCCTGTCCCGGTTACCTGTCACCATATAACAAACCACCTCAGATTTACTGGCAGAGAACGACCGTGTAATCATGCTCACAGACTCTCTGAGTCAGGAACTTGGACAGGGCACAGCAGGGATGGCTTGTCTCTGCTCCTTGATGTCTGAAGCCTCGGCTAGAAAGACTCAAACAGCTGGGGATGGGAACCATCTAGAATCTTCATTCACATGTCTGGCTCCTGGGCTGGGATGATTCAGCTGAAACTGTTGACCTAAGTGCCCATTCATGGCCTCTTTATGTGGCTTAGGCTTCCCCACAATATAGTGGCCTCCAAGGAGTTGTACTTGTTACCGAGAGGCTCAGGGCTCCAAAAGAGTAGGTTCTAGCAAATGAGGGAAACTCCATAGCCCTTTATGACCTAGTCTTAAAAGCTGTACAGTAAAGGGGCACCTGGCTAGCTGTTGGCAGAGCATGTGACTCTTGATCTCAACGTTCTGAGTTGGAGCCCCCTGTGGGGTATAGACATTCCTTTAAATAAAGAAACAAGTTACATGGTGTCACTTCTGCCATATTCTAGCAGTTACAGCAGTCATGAGCCCTCCCGGATTCAAGGGAGAGAGGCCATAGGTTCTGATTCTCAGTAGGAGGAAGGTCAAAGGATATGAGGTCTCGTTTTAAAATCACCACACCCCCAGGGTGCCTGGGTGGCTCAGTCAGGTAAGCATCCGACTCTTGGTTTTGGCTCAGGTCATGATCTCACCGTTCGTGGAATCGAGCCCCACGTCGAGCCCCGCGTCGGGCTCCATACTGAGTATGGAGCCTGCTTGGAATTTTCTCTCTCTGCCCCTCCCCTGCTCACACACTCTCTCTCTCTCTCAAAATAAATAAATAACATTTTTTTAAATAAAATAAAAACCACCACACCCTCGCTCCAAGATAACAAACAATGAGGTCATGGCATATTTATTTCCTTCTGGATACTTCATTTTGTGTAGGTGAGCCAAAACTGCATAAACTATTTATGACCTAATTTCTTTTTTTAACTTCACTTTGGATTACAAGCATGTTCCCTTGTCATCGAAAAGTCTTTATAAACATCCTACATAATAGTTTTTCAGACTCTAAAGTAAATACATGTTCATAATTGAAAATTTCTTAATATTTTCTTTTAGAAATTTTTTTTAACATTTATTCATTTAGAGAGACAGAACCTGAGCAGGGGAGGGGCAGAGAGAGAGGGAGACACAGGATTGGAAGCAGGCTCCAGGCTCTGAGCTGTCAGCACAGAGCCTGACACGGGGCCCGAACCCACAAACCGTGAGATCGTGACCCGAGCCGAAGTCAGACGCTCAACTGACTGAGCCACCCAGGTGCCCCATAATTGAAATTTTTGTTAATTATGAGAAGCCTAAACAAGAAATAAAATCACCACTCTCTCACCTACCACCCGAACAGTTTTGTGTCAGCCCGTTTGAGCTGCTGTAACAAAATACCACTTACAAACACCGGGATTGGAAACAACAGAAATCTGCTTCTCACAGCTCTGGAGGCTGAGAAGTCCAAGATCGGGGAGCCGGCCCGGGTGTGTTTTGGTGAGGACCTGCTTCCCGGTTCATAGCCAGCACCTCCTCTTAGTGCGGATCTCTCTAGGGTGGGGCCCACCCTCTAGACTCAAGTACCCTCCGAAGGCCCCGCCTCCTAACGCCATCACCTTTGGGGGTTAGGATTTCAACATACGATCTTTACAGGGATACGTTCGGACCATAGCAAGTTTTAATCCCAACTTCTTTTCCCTTAACATGATAGGACAAGGAAGCTCCCGCTTCATTCTCCTACAGCGTCCTTTCGAATAGCTCCCTCTCGTTCCGTGGTACGAGTATCCAGAACTGACTGCAAAGATCGCAATGGCAGAGGCTGAAGTTGCTTTTTTTTTTTTTTTTAAGTTTATTTTGAGAGAGAGAAAGAGTGCACAAGCAGGGGAGGGGCAGAGAGAGAGAGAGGGAGAGAGAGAATCCCCAGTGGGCTCCGTGCTCTCGGGGCACAGCCTGACGTGGGGCCCGACGCCATGAAACACAAGACCTGAGCGGAAATCAAGGGTCAGACGCTTCGCTGAGTGAGCGCCCCCCACCCCCCCACCCCCCCCACCCCGGGCGCCCCGAAGCTGCTTCCGATTTAGCGCTGTTGTAAGAGTCGGCAACATCGGACTCCTTGAGCACTGACCAGGTGCCAGGCGCTGCAAAGAGCACTGTCTTCTCAACAGCCCTGTGATCACTGTCCCCACTTGACAGCTGTAATAATAATATTTACTGGGCACCTGCTATGGGCCCAGGCTTTTTCTGAGTGCTGTATGTGGATAACTCACTTAAATCCTCACTACCACCCATGAGTCAGGTGCCCCTACGTGCCACAGACAAAGGAACAGTTCCAGTAACGGTGGAAACTGCACCCTCACCTGGGTCTCTCTGACTCCAAAACCGGGTCTAAACCCACTGCACCAAGCACGCCGGGACTGGCTTCTACCGGGAGAGGCTGGCCCTCAGTGCGGAGGAGAGCGGGTCAGCTCCCCGCAGTGCCCGGGAGGGAACAGAGGCAGGTCCGTCCTCGGGAGGCTTGACATGACCCCACCTGGGCATCTGTAGAGAGGCTGGGAGGTGTGGACACAAGAGCGGCTGTGTCCAGCACAGGGCTTTCTTGGCCTTTGGTGGCTTTTAGGGACAAAGAGGTGCAGAGAAGTGAGTATGGCTTGAACAGACCCAGCTTGTTCTCTGTCCCCTCTATAGGAATTTGGGGCCAGTGATAGTTTCCATCGCGGCAAGACCTTTCAGACGCACCCGCTCGGCCTCCAAAGCGCTGTAAGGCCTGGTCCCTGCCCACCTCTCCAGCCCCATCTTTCAGTTCCCTGTCGCTCTGCACTCCAGCCTCACCCGCTCAGGTCCTTGGGGTCACGAGGCTTCCTCCTGCCACCAGGCCTTTGCAAGTGCTGTTCCCTCTGCCTGGAAAGCTTGTCCCTCCCTTGTACACCCTCATAACTTCCTCCTTGTTCAGGTCTCAGCTCAGGCACCCCCCCAAATCTCCCAGAGTGCCTTTCTCTGACTCCCCACGCAGTGAAATCCTATCATGGAGCAAGTTCGAGTGTCACAGGGGATCGTGTCACCCGACACCCCGCTGGACTGTAAGCTTCATAAGGGCAGGGACCACATCTGCCCTCCTCCTCGGTGTGCACCTGGCAAGGCCTAGCAGGTGCCCCCAGAGATCTGTCTGGCTTGGGGGTAAGGGCTGACAGCTACAGAGCCCAAGGGTGTGCCACACTCAGCTCTCTGCATTTGTATCAGCCTGTTTTAATCCTCACAAGCGCACCAGGGATCGTTATTATTGCCTTCCCCGGTGAGGCTCAGCAAGGTTGTCGCTTCCTCAAAGTTCACAAGTCGCTGAGGTTGAGGGACAACGGCAGGCTTGGCAGAGTACGGCTTTAAAGCTGACGCGTGGAAGGGGCGCGTGGGTGGCTCAGTGGGTTAAGGGTCCGACTTCAGCTCAGGTCGTGATCTCACAGCCCGTAAATTCAAGCCCCGCATCAGGCTTTCTGCTGCCAGCACAGAGCCTGCTTCGGATCCTCTGTCTGCCTCTCTCTCTGCCCCTCCCCCCCACCTCCCTCAAAAGTAAGTAAACATTTAAAAACCTTTGTAGAGCTGGTGGGTGGAGCCATTGTCCTCAGTGGCCATCCCAGCTGGGCCCATGAGTGCCTGGAAATCCCAGCACCACCTGCCGCCAGCCGGCCACCGGAGTCAGGTGGCCGATGGCTTTGACGACGTGACTGTGGGGCCAGGGCGGCCCACACGTGGACAAGCCCTTCTTGTTTGCTTTGTCTCCGGTTCCCGCTCGGCAGCGCCTGCCAGGGCCTGCCAGGACTGCGCGTTTTCTATCTAATGGTTAAAATTCTTAGAAGTATTATTCTCTGCTTTGCTTGGCACGGCCACAGAACATACCTCTGATGCGGCAGGTAACTGGATAGGGTCTCGGTCACAGCAATTTGCTGAACACGAGGTTTTGTGCACAAAAACACATTACGGCACTCGGGGGTGTCACTCAGGAACACCGCCAGTCGTGGTCGGAATCTTGTGCATCAGAGAGGAGGGAGCAGGGCCAGGGGGCCCAGAAGAGGGAGGCTTGCACGGAGGATGTAGGAGTCCCAAAGATCTCAGCAAGGTGGGCCACAGGACCCACCCCAATATTAATATTCAGCCTAAGCCAGTCAGATGGGCTTGGGATGAGAACCCAGCCCTGACGTCAGATGGGCCAGGGCTTGGGTCTAGCCTGACTGCCCCAGCTGTGTGACCTCTGAAAGACAATTAACCGCCCTGAACCTCAATTTCCTCAAATGTAAAATGAATAAAATCAGAGGCCTTACCTCCTAGGGCTTCTGCAAAATACACACAGGGTAAGAATTGGTTTTTTTCAGTTTACTTATTTATTTTGAGAGAGAGAGTGGGAGTCGAGGAGGAGCGGAGAGTGACAGGGGTGGAGAGAGAGAAGCACAGTGCAGAGCCTGATCCCACAAACTTCAAGATCATGACCTCAGCCAAAGTCAACGCTGAACCAACTGAGCCACCTAGGTGCCCCAGCATAAGATTTTTGACTTTTGGGTCACCGCTGTATCCTCCAGGCCCAGAGTAGTGCCTGACATGTAGTAGAGATCCACTCAATAGATATGAGTTTACAGACTCGAATTGCTCAAAGCTGCATTCCCAGTACCTAGACCAGTATGCAGCACGTGGTGGGTGCTAAAAACATATTTGTCCAATTGACTTAATTATTCCCAGCTGTCCCCGAATACCAAGCGGAGCACAGGGCAGGTAGTCCTTACTCAAAAGTGTTTTCCAGGGCGCCTGGGTGGCTCAGTCGGTTAAGCGACTGACTTCAGCTCAGGTCACGATCTCACGGTCCGTGAGTTCGAGCCCCGCGTCGGGCTCTGGGCGGACGGCTCAGAGCCTGGAGCCTGCTTCGGATTCTGTGTCTCCCTCTCTCTCTGTCCCTCACGTTCTGTCTCTCTCTGTCGCTCGATAACAAATAAACTTAAAAAAAAAAAAAAAAAAAAAGGCATTTTCCTGAATGACTGAATGGAAAGCATTCAGGAAAGGACGAAGGATATAGCGCTTAAATTACGTGAGCTGTTATTCATTGTCCATTCAGCAACTTTTCATTGAGGGCTTGTATGCGGTTGCTTTCTGACGCCAACTGGGTGTGCAACGATTCCATGTAACTCTGACCCTGAGTGCCCAGAGTTGGCACCAGACTCCACAGGTTAAGGGCTCAGCCCCACGAGACCGCCCTCACTTCCGATGCCAGCCACCACTGGGGTCCCCCAGGGACCCACACTTCCATCCCAGCCACTAGAATTCAGCACAACCCCCTCCTCGGACTCTATAATTCACAGAAGTCAGGAAAGGGGGTTACTTCTGATCGCTGGTTTATTTTAAAGGACACAGCTCAGGAACAGTCAAATACAAGAGAGGCACAGGGCAAGGTGGGGGTGGGGGCAGGCACAGAGCTTCCAGGCCCCCTCTGGGCACACCACGGCCCCCCCTCCAAGCAGCTCAAGGTGTCTCCCAGCCCCGAAGCCCTCCGGAAGTTCTAGTTCAAGAGTTCTTATAAACCAGCCTCCAGTTCCCTCCCCAGCAGTCCGGGGGAGGGCTGAAAGTTCCCACTTCTAATCACTATTGGGTCTCTCTGGTGACCAGCCCCCCCCTCCTGAAGCCTCCTAGGGACCTCACCCTGCATCACCTCATTAGCAGAAACTCAGGTGTGGTCAAAAGGGCCCATTAGGAAAAGACACTCCTGTCACTCAGGAAATAACAAGTTTCAGGAGCTCTGTGCCAGGAGCCAGGGACAAAAACCAAATCTACCACAGCCTTTATTATACCACAGCCTGCCACACGCTGTCACCATCCTGGGCACTGGACGAACAAGCCGGAGCGGTGCAGGTGGGGGCAGCGGTGGGCAGGGGCGGGGGGGTGGTCCAGCCTCCTATAGGTTACAGGCCATCAGACTCGATCCCCAGCTCCCACTCATCACAAAGCTTCTTGTCAGGGGCAAGTCTCTGCATTGCTGGCATTGAGAGAAAGACAAGAGAGGGACATTGTCCCTGCCCTCTCCGAGCTCATACCCCTTGGCTGGAGAGAAAAGACTGGCACAAAGGAAATCATCAGGAGAGGGGAGAAGAAAACCGAAAAGGAAGAGCAAAGACAGAGGAGATGCAGAGTCTCTCTGAGAGCCAGGAGATGACCATGGGTCAACCCCAGGGTCTGCCAGTTGGTGACTGAGGCTGTGGATCTGGAATGGGCTGCGGGTCCAACCGAGCCGGTCGGTCTCTGGAAAGCTCTATGGAAAGAAAACATATCTTGTTATAGGGCGGTTGCCATGGCGTGGTATCCAGCTGACATTTTTGTGCTTCTAATTGAAAGAATTGCAAACACTCTGGGCATCACCAGTGTGTTCCAGAAACTGTGGGCAAAAAGAAGGGCGTGACGACAGACAAAGAGACAGAGAGGAACCGAGGAAGAGAGAGACATCGGCCCCTCCTTGACGCCCCACCCAATGTGCTCTCCATCTGTCCTGTTGCCAGCTGGGTTCTCTGGAAAGCAGGGCTGAGAGGTGAGAAACACAAAGTCATTATTCGGGCCAATAAACCCAGGAAAAGATGTTCAACCTCATTAGCCTGCAGGGAAATGCAAATCCAAGCACAGCGAGAGATCACTTGACACCCACAAGGATGGCCAGCATGAAAAAGACGAATAAGAACAAGTCGGGGAGGAGGAGTGCGCAGAAATCCGAACCCTCCGGCATTGCTGGTGGGAACGTCAAAGGTTGCAGATGGAAAACAGTCTGGCAGTTTCTCGAAAGGTTAAGAGCTACCGTACCACCCCGTCATCCTACTCCTCGAGAAACAAAACTTGGACATGAATGTCAGAGCCACCTTCTTCATAACTGAAGAAAAAGCGGACAGGGCACAAAGGCCCGTGGACTGGCAAATGGGTAAAAGCATGGCCGAGGCAGATGATGGAATATTATGCAGCCAGTAAAAGGGGTGAAGGACTGGTACAGGCTGCGGCGTGGATGAAAACGTTAGGAGAAGGAAGCTGTGAAATGCCCAGAATAGGCAAATCTATAGACAAAGTACCGTCGCGGTTTCCAGGGGCTGGGAGGCTAGGGAGGGGAGGCGGGAGGGGTGTGTGACTGGTCACGAGTCCTAGATCTTTTTTGGAGGTGATGAAAACGTTCTAAAATTGACTGTAGTGACCACCGCACCCCGGTTTGAACATACTACAAACCACTGAGGCGTTCCCCCGCCTGCAGAAGGAAAGGCAGGGCAGAGAAGCAGGACTGGGGGCCGTCACTCCACAGTCCCGCCTGAGGAAGGCCCGCCAGCCCCCAGGGAGCTCCAGAGCAAAGACTGCCGGGTGTGACCAGGTTCCGGTACCACCCCCCTGCTCAGTCACTGGCAGGGTAGGGAGGGGGATCCCCAGAAAGGTGCGAGGTGGGCTGGAAAGCAGAGGCGGCGGCTGCGGGAGCTCACAGCTGGGGGCCCGTGATTCAACCCTGCTCCTTGCCGCTGGGCCGGATGCCCCTTCCCCGCAGCCCATCATGAGCAGCGGCCCCGAGTCTGCCACACCACTGTGACGCCACACCCCGCGGAAAGGGGCACAAGGACCCCTCCCACGGGCATGGTGCCCCACAGCTCCCAAAGGACATTCCCAGGAGGTATTCAAGCCACGTGGCCGAGCCCCCCCGAGGCAGTCTGCAAGCATTCAGTGAGCCTCTGCTGCGTGCCAGGGTCCAGTCCTGACACTGGGATACAGATGCGGTCCCCGCCCACACAGGGTTCACGTCTGTGGTGGTGCAGCAGCACCCACAAAATGTGTGGCCCCCACGTCTGTGGCCACAGACGTGGCCCACACGTGTGTGGCCACCACGTCTGTGGTGGTGCAGCAGCACCCACGGGCTGTGTGGCCCCTGCCCTGCCCTTGCGCCCCAGCTCTGGCTCCCACCTGCCCACAAAGCCGCTGGAACTGCTGAGTCCTGTACGCAGCCAAAGATGCCCCCCTTATGTTCCTCCAAGGTCCCGCGATGGGGCTGGGCTCTGCGCAGGGGTGGGGGAGCCCTTTCTCCCCAGCCCAGTGACACCCTGAGTCCCATGGGCCCGAAGCCTCAGCCGGGCACCCAGTCTCACAAACTCTCCCTTGGCGGCCTCGTCAGCTTGCACCTCCAACTTCTAGCTCCCCGCAAAACCCAGAACTCAGGACAGCCCAGAGGAGCAGACGGTGGGCAGCCCATCTTTCCCTCTTTCCTGGCTCCTGTTTCCTTCCAAATACCCCACACCCAGGCCAAACAGAAGTTTCCCTGTATATGTTAATGGAAACCTAGAAACCTGTGAGTGTGTGCGTGTGTGTGTGCGTGCGTGTGTGTGTGTGTGTGTGTGGTGTATATGTGCACCACGGGTATGTCTCCAGTCAAAAATGTCCCATTCTTCCCAAGGCCAAGACTACACTGTATACGCTGTATGTTAGCTAACTAGACAAGAAATTATTTTTTTTAAATGCCCCATTCTTGGGGCGCCTGAGTGGCTCAGTCGGTGAAGCGTCCCATGAACTTCGGCTCAGGTCACGATCTCACAGTTCATGGGTTTGAGCCCCGCGTCGGGCTCCACACTGCCAGCACAGAGCCTGCTTGGGATTCTCTCTCTCTCCCTCTCTCTCTCTCTCTCTCTCTGCCCTTCCCCTACTCTTTCTCTCTCTCAAAATAGACAAAGTTTAAAAAAAAAAAATGCCCCATCCTCACCCATCAGACTGAGGGGGAACTAGAGCTCAGGAATCTGACTCTAATCCAGCATCTGCCCCAGAATTATCAGGTGGGGAGGCACTGCTCACCCCACTGCTTATCTGGCCGGCCACAGAGGTCACTCTTGGAGCACAGTGCTGGGGTGGAGGAGGGGTGTTGCCGACATGGGGGAGTCTCTGTACGAGGAGCTGGGTGGCCGCAGCCCTCAATGGGGCCTTCTTGCCCCCAGACACAACCTGGCTTGTCCCCCTCCCCTGGCTCACCCATCTACTTTATGAGCTAAGATCTGGTCCTTGGGCCCCAAGGACAGTGGCAGTCACTGGGGGGCAACTGGATGGCCTGGGAGGCTCCTTCCTGCCTTTACCCAGGATGGATGTGAGGGCCACCCAGGCCTGTGCAAGGCTCAAACCCCCTGTTTCTGTGGTTCTGGACCGTATGTCCAATAGGGTCAAGAACATCACCTAGGGCAACCAGGAAGGGCTGTACTGAAAAGAGTCCAGCCCTTGGACTCTGACGTGGCCCCCCGAGTGCTGGGCCCCCACCCCAGGCCAGGGCCTCTGGATGCTGCCTGTGCAGCCCGGCTCTAACCCTGGTTAGAAGGAGTCCTCGCAGAAGACCATCTGGAACCAGGGTAGAGAGGGACCCAAGTGCCACACACTGCTGAGAAGGTAGGCTGGGGTCTGGCTGGGGTCAGGAGATCTGGGTTCAAGTCTCCAGCTTGCCCCAGGGCCCCCTCTCCCTCGCTAGGCCTCAGTTTTTCCCACCTGAACTATGAGACAGCTTGAAGTTCCCTGCAGCCCTTTGCAGCAGCGATGGTCTAGGATGATAAGTAGACCCACAGGACATCCTGGCAGTGACCAGTCCCCAGGGATAGGCCAGCCCAGTGAGCTCTCCAGGCTGGTGGTCTGCCTCTCAGCCTAGCAGGATCTCCCCCCGCCCCCCACCAACACACCCGATGCATCAATCACTCCTGAGTCTCCAGGCTCTGAGAACCCCCACACTGCTCAAGCTCACAGAGGACAGGACACATGTACATCCGGGAATACTGACCAACAGTAACCTTGGGCTAACAGAGGGCTCCGTGCACCTCAACTGTTGCCACCCTCAGGGGCAGAGTAGGGTTCTGCCCAAGGGCACAGGGAGAGGATTCGGTAGGAGGAAGAGGAGACAAGCTTCAGACTTCTCAGAGATCCCCAGCCCCAGTGGCCCACTCTGCCCTTCCTGCCCTCCTGGCAGACGTTGCTGTTAGATCACCCTCTTTCCTGCAACCCTCCAGACTGACACAGTCCGTCCATCACCCACAGCACTTGAGATGAGACCTCAGCTTGTTCTCAGGGGTTGTCGCTTCGATAGGAGTTAGAGCCTAAAGTCCTCACACAAAAGGAAAATTCCACAGTGTCAAAGATCATCCTTGAAATCTCCTGAATCTCAGAGTACAGGGTAGGTCAGTTTTTTTTTTTTAAGTTTATTTATTTATTTTGAGAAAGAGTGTGTGTGCACGAAGGGGGGAAGGGCAGAGAGAGAGAGAATCCAAAGCGGGCTCTGCACCAGCAGTGCTGAACCTGACATGGGGCTCGAACTCACAGTCCATGAGAGCATGACCTGAGCCAAAACCAAGAGCCACCCAGGCGCCCCAGGATAGGTCAGATTCTTAATGAAACTGACCCAGGTGGTTTTTCCTTCCAGCCTCGCCACGGATCGCTGTGCCATTGGTGGAGCGCCGGATGATGGGCTCGAATGCAGTTGGTCGAGAGTCTGGAGCGTATGAAAATGCCTGTCTTTGAAAGCTACCCTCCCTCAGGGCTGTGGGAGAGGCACTAGGGGCCGAGATCAGCAAACGGACAGCAGAAACCAAGCCCTACGTCTTCCTGTTCTCTCCCTGGGACGAGCGTAGTCGCTGGTGGGGCAAACCCGCCTGATCCGGATGAGCTGTTAGCTTTCTCTCTTGCAACCAAGGAGCACAGCGCTGAGAGGGAGTGGGGGAGTTTGCACGGGTTAAATGTCACATGATGCGAATCCACTTAATTGGCCATCCCCACAGTATCTCATGGGCACCTGCTGGGCACGCTTACATATTCCTCGTCTCAGGGACCTTGTGGTACAGACCTGTTAACACTAGAATAGATGTTTCTTGTTCTTAAAAGGGGGGTTCCCAAGTCCGACGCCTCTCTGGGAAACTCCCCACCTTCTGGGACCCAGTGAGAAGCTGAGCCCACCTTCCACGACAGAAACAAGTGCCAGGTGCTTGCGTTCCTAGACGCCCTTGCAGCAAAGGTGCAAGCGTGTGACTTGAACACTCTCTCAGGCAACCAGACATATGTCACTAGGCATAAAGATGCAGAGATTTAGAGGCACCTAGGTGGCTCAGTCAGTTATGCATCTGACTCTCGATTTCCGCTCAGGTTACAATCTCCCGGTTTGTGGGATGGAGCCCTGAGCTGGGCTCTGTGCTGACAGCGTGGAGCCTGCTTGGGATTTTCTCTCCTCTCTCTCTCTCTCTTCCCCTCCCCAACTCACACGCACACACGTGCACTTTCTTTCTCAAAATAAACTTAAAAAAAAATCTTTAAAAAAAAAAAGATGCAGAGAATCAGAAACACTACTGGGTGGGGGCTGTGGTGATAGCAGGGGCACTGAATTTGCAGAGGCAGCCAGGAAGCAAAGCAGTGAACCCCACACATCAGTAAGAAAAAGACTGATGACCCAGCAGGAAAAGATAAAAATGAGCGGGCAAGTCATAGCAAAGGGAAGCAAGTGCCCAAGAGACGGACAAAGAGATGCCCGACCACACTGGTAAGCAGGGAAGGAAAAATAGTGATGAGACGCTATTTCTCACCCATCAGCTTAACAACAATGTGAAGTTCCAGATGCCGTGAAATGGCGTCTCCTTAGAGTTCTGTAAAACAGATGCCAATATATAGACAGCTGGCAATATCTATACCCTACAGCCAGCAGCTCCTCATCTAGGTATGTATGTACCAGATAGAGCGTTCCAGCCCTTGTGTGTAGGATGGAAATACTGATCCTTTCCAATCTGGGGGCAACCCTGGGGGAGAGGGTAACAGGGGCAGCTTGAGCCCCCTGCCCACTGCAACTCAACCAGCCTACCTCTGTTCTAAACTCTGTCCCATTTACCCCAACGAGACGTACATGTTCTGTTTATGCCGCATGATGCGCAACAGGCAGGACACCGAGATGGGCAAAGGTGGCCATGACCGCATTGTCATAATAGGGGGACATAGAAACCATTTGCGTCTCTGTAGTGGAGACGGTAGTGGGCTGCCTAGACCCCCTGCAGTCTGAGACACCCATTGCCCATCTCCTGGGATTGTTGGCTGCTAATGGCTCATAACTGAGTTCTTCTCTGAGAATGGCCTTCGGTGGAAGGGAGCTGCCTTGCTTATATGCCCTCCCTGGGGAAGCCTACCTCCAATGCCCAGCCCCTTTGTCTCAGTTCAGCACAAATCAGTAGGACTACCCCAGCTCCAGCACTCCCCACAGGACCCATGGAAGCCTCTGAAGCATCTGTATTGCAGCCCACCTTCTCTTCCAGCCAAGCCTGCCTCCCACGGCCCCTCCTAGGTAGGAGTCCTACGAGCACTCTCTCATGAACCACCTGCATGCAAATCTCCATCTCAAAGTCTGTTTCTCTGGAAACCTACTTGTAACAGATGTGGTCCAAGACCGGCCCTCTAAATCGGGAGCTTAGAGCCAGATCACCCTACTTGGCAGATGGCAGTGAGGACCCCATCACTGGGGACGGGTGGAACACATAAGTACCTGGCATGGGGAAGTGTTAAAAATTTCACAGGGGGTGAAGTGGGATAGGAAAATGGTAGAAAGGGATGCACCAGTTGCTACAACACCTCACACATTCGGGAGAAACTGGATGGGTCTTGTTAGGTGCAGTAAATACACTGGAGAAAGCCAATGAAAGACTGAAGGTGATTACTTACCAACTTATAGTGAAGTGTACAACTCTCATCTCCTGCAGCAAGAGGGCATAAAAAGCTCAGAATCAAGCCCAGGACTTACTTATAAAAATAGCAGCACTCCGAAGAAAGTAGAATTCTCAACCAGTTCTGACAAATCTGTTAATGCCAAAATTAGCACCCTGGCTGGGCAGGGGTGGGACCTTGGCACTTAAGATAGTGTCCGTGTGCTCAAGAATAATGAAATCCTAGGTCTTCCTGAGCCCTCTGGCCTCACAGAAGTGGCCCCTCCTCCCCTTTAAAGGTGCTTCCCTTTGCTTAAAGATGGTGCAGAGACCTCTATCTTATAAGATAGGATTTACACCTACCTCTCCTCCTGGCCCCCACCAATAACTAGAGCCTGGGTCGGGTGCTGGACCTGCTAAGGAGGGGAAAGTACTATACCCTGAAGGTGCTGCAGGATCTCGTCAGTCTACACTGGCAGGAGTAGATCCTGAGGGTTCTTAATTAAGGATGGGCTATAAAGTTGGCTAAAGGAGAGTGTAGTGATATGGGAGCACAGTCCCATGATCAGAGTGAACACCCTGGCACGGACCTTGGGAGATGGCACTAATGTGCTGCTAGAATAGATCTTATAACCCTGGAGAAAGTGATGGACCGTCCAAAGTGAAGGACAAATGCCAGAGCTGTCATGGCAGGTGGTAGAGGAAGGAATCAGAATGCTCATAGATACCGGCATGCTAGAGAAGACATCCTAGGTAAAGATGGAACACCCACCAGCTGGCTATGTTCCATGGAAAGCCCAGAGGGCACCACATTTTCCAACATGATAAATAATAATATAATGAGGTGGCCCCAGCATCACTCAGAAGCTCACTGGTGGCAGACCTATGGAGACCAGGGCCAAAGGGAACGGACTCCCTCTTTGCAGTGGAGATGATGAGGTCTTGAGTAGATGCTTAACCAAAAGAAGCACAATGGTAATCATTGTAATGCAGAGCAAAACTGCAATGGCAAAGAAAGATTAAGGAAATTATTAATAGACTAAGACATCCCCAGGGGGAAGGTAGATGGGCAATTTATACAACCAAAAGAAATCAAGGATGGATTATCAGAAAGCCAAGAGCTGCCATCCTAAGAAAGTCACAGTTCCTTGGTCAATTTCTGGACCTGAGCTAGTTCTCAGACCCAGAAACCACTGACTGAAGGAGAAGCCAGGTCACCGTGAGGAAGAACCCTGCAATGCCATGGCAAGAATAGATGGTAATTATTCCTCCAGATTTTCTCCAAAGGATCTATAGTCATTCACATGGATAACCATACACTCGAGGAAGAAGAATGCTCTGGGGTGCCTGGGTGGCTCAGACAATTGAGCATCTGACTCTTGATTTCTGCTCAGGTCATGATCCTGGGGTCAGGGGATCGAGCCCCATGTTGGGCTCCGCGATGAACATGGAACCCACTTGGGATTCTCTCTCTCTCTCTCTCTCTCTCTCTGTCTGTCTCTCTCTCTCTCTCTCTCTCCCTCTGCCCTTCTCTCCTACACATGATCTCTCTCTAAAATTAAAATTAAAATTAATTTTAAAAAGAGAAAGAAAAACGCCCTCATATTTCAGTGACTTTCATATACGGGATCTGAATTGACATTGATACTCAAGGAATTGAAGGGGTATCATGCCCCACCACCACCACCATTAAAGGACATGTGAGGACCAGGCAATGATATGTGGCTTGATTCACATCTGATTCACAGTGGATTCACTGAGCCCTAGACCCAACCCGTGGTCATTCCCCCAGCCCCAAATGTATGATGGGAAGAGACATACATGGTGGTTGTCACAGCCATTGGCTCCTTGGCCTATGATAAGAGCTAGCACAGTGGCGGGGGCCAAGTGAGAAGCCCCTGACACCACCTTCCCATTCTAGCCAAGGATAGCAAGTAAAAAACAAGACTGTGTCCCAGAGAGAATGGCAGAGATAGGTGCCACCCTAGAAACCTAAGGGATGTGTGATCTCCATCATAGTCCCATTCAATTCCCTCCTCTGGCTCCTAAATGACAGGTGGTCCTGGAAGATGACAGTGAACAATTGTAAACTCAAGCAAGTAGGAGCCTCCATTGCAGCTGCTTGATGATGTGCAGTCTCTGCTAAACACAGCCCCAAGTGCACGGTATGCAGCCTTTGATCTGGCAAATGCCTTCTTTTCCGTTCCTTTCAAGAAAAGGATCAGAAAGATTTCCCATTCGTGGAAGAAGAGCAATAGTATACATTTTCAGTCTTCCCAGGGCTAAGTTAACTCTCCTGCTGTCTATCATAATACAGTCCGAAGGGACAGGCTGGACATCCCACAGAAAATCACAACGATCTACTCTGTCAGTGACATCATGCTAATTGGATGAGCGAGCAATGGCATGCATTGTGGAGGCCTTTGTAAGACGTGTGTATTTCTGGGAGTAAGATAGAAACCCTATCGTACATTCAGGATGCTGCCATACCAGCGAAGTTTCTGAGAGGCCAGCGGTCTGGGACATCCCCTCCAAAGTTAAAAAGCAAATGAGGGGAACCTGGGAGGCTCAGTCAATTGAGCGTCTGACTTCAGGTCCTGATCTCAAGGTTTGTGGGTATGATCCCCGTATCATGCTTTGAGCTGACGGCATGGAGCCTGCTTTGGATTCTCTGTCTCCTCTCTTTGCCCTCTCCCACTCAAGCGTGCACGGTCAATCTCTCTCTCTCTCTCTCTCTCTCTCTCTCTCAAAAATAAATAAACATTTTTTAAAAAAGCTAATGAGTGCTACCTATACCTCCTACAAAGGATAATGTCTGATAGGACTTTCCAGGACATACCTGGGAATATTGTGTGATATGTTAGGTTGCTAGCCCCGAGTGGGACCCAGAGCAGGAAAATGCTCTACAGCAGATCCAGACTGTAGTGTAAGCAACGCTGCTTACAGTTGAGTCAAATAACTCAACAGACCCTATGGTACTAGAAGCATTTGTGAGGGAAGAAAGACGCCATGTAGAGTTCATGGCAAGCCCCAACAGAAGAGCAAGAGTGTACCATTTGCAACAGAGAAGTCTACACCTTTTATAAAATAGCTCCTGAAGTGCTACTGAGCCTAGTTAGAGATGCACCATCTGACCTTGAACTTCAAATGACCATGCAGCCCATCATGAGCAGAGTTCCAGCAGACCGGCTAGGTCAAAAGGTTACCTGGGCCCAACAGCAATTGGCCATACAATGGAATGGGACATCTCAGATCAGGAACAAGCAAGGCCTGAAGGTCTGAGGAAACTGCATGAGTGGGGAACCCACACGACCACGTCATTCACCTCTGTTGCACTGGTTCCTCTCTTTTGGCTCACACCAATGACCTCTTAGTTGGGGGGAAACTTGACCAGCTGATGGAGAAGGAAAAAGCCCGAGTTTGGTTCACAGATGGGTCATTTCTGCACGTGGCAGAAGACGAAAATGATCGGTTGTTATTCTATAGCCTTGGAAGTGGTGACACTCTTCCCAGTGGCAGAGCTTTGGGGGCATGCCTGATCATTCCATTAGTGCTGGAAAAGAAGTCGCCTGAGGTTAGACTCTACATGGATCCACAGGCGGTGGTGAGTGGCCTGGCTAAGAGGCACTAAACAACTAAGCAGACAGAACAACTCGGCCAGTCGATGTCAGCCAGTCTCTGCAGTTGACCACCCCAGTGCTGGTTAAATGGGCTCATGAATAGAGTGGCCGTAGTGGCAGGAATGGAGGCTGTTTATGGGCCCAAAACGAGCTTCCACTCACCAAGGTGGCTCCAGCGACAGCCACTGCAGAATGTCCATTCTGCCAACAACAGAGACCAACACTGAGCCTTCAGGATGACACTATTGCTTAAACAAAACAGCCAGTCACTTAGTGACAAGTTGCCTACACTGGAGCCCGACCACCCTGAAAGAGTCAGCAAATCTTCTTGGCTGAAATCAATACATATTCTGCATATGGATTTGCCTTTCCTACCTGCAGGGGCCAGTCAATACCACTACCCTGGGATGTGCAGAGTGGTTTGATCTACTGACATAGGATCTTGTATGACATCGCCTCGATCAAGAAACCCATTCAACAGCAGAGAAGGTCTAATGGTGGGCAAATGACCATTGGATCCCTATCACAAACTGCACCATTGAGAAGGTACTGGCCTGAAAGATGTAGCCGAGATTTCATATCGGAGAGCACGTCCTGTGAGGATGGTACACCATCCTGCAAGATGGGAATAAACTCTAAAGCAGTGATCACCATGCATGGAATTCCCAGTAGGTAAAGGGGGTGAGTCCAGGAACCACAGATGGAAGTAGGAGTGTCCCAATTACCATCATTTACCATAACCTAACTGGGGAATTTGGGTTTCTCATTCCTTCAACTTTAGACTTCGTGGATCTAGAAGTTCTGATTCCAAAGAGGGCATACTCCCACCAGGGGACACAGTAAAGACCCCATTAAACTTAAAATTACAACCATCACCTGGTTACTTACGTTTCCTTATGCCAAGAGGCCAACAGGCAAGAAGATGAGTCACTAAACTGACAAGTGTAATTTTGCTGTTAGCAGAAGGACGTAGGGCTGCCCTTGTATAGTGAGAACAAAGAAAAATACATTTGGAAGCCAGGTAATCTACTGAGCGTCCCTTAGTATTTCCCAATTCTGATAGCAAATGCACACGTATGGTAATTATGGCCAGGGAAGAATATGATGACCAAGCGTATAGTCCCCCAATGATGACAGTCAGGGTCATGCCAGCAGGAAAGCCACCTAGACCAGCGGAGGTGCTAACAGAGGATGAAATGGACATAGAATTGATATGAAATGAACACGAATGGACAGTAGACATGGGAGATGATGAGACCCTGATATAGCCTCAACCCTAGCCATGGTGGCAGGGGCTACAATTTGTCCCACTAACTTCCCTTTTGTCATTTCCCCTGGAAAAGTCCTGGAGGAGCCCCTCCCAGAGGCGGGGCTTTTACAATATGAAGCAGGTGGATCCAAGCAGCACAAGAGCTGGACTGTATTGGCTGCTGTGGTCAGCTGAGCACAGAGGCGTTCACTCCCCCTCCCCAGCTGCCAGAAGTGTTGGCTGCAGATGGTCCCCTTATGAGTCCTCTCTGGGACTTGACCTTCAACAAACAGAGCTGCCTCACCATGTCCCCTTCCTGAAGGCAGCCTTCATCCAATGACCAGACAATGAGGGGTCCAACCGCCTGGAAACTTGTCTTGACGGAGGACAACTCTGAAAGTCTCTCCCAGCTCCAGCACTCCCCATGGGGATCGGCCGAGGTCTCTCTCCCAACTATGTCACACTCCCACCTCTCTGTGCCCAGTTCTGCTGCCCTTGCTCCCTCTCACATGGCGTTCCTGAGAACGCTCCCCGGGACTCTTGCTGCCACCAGTCTCTGTCTCCGCATCCACCTCCTGGAGAACCTAGCCAAATGGATTCAATGGGGAAAATCTATGCACTGTGATTTATTCAGAAGTGGAAATCCATACAGATCTTAAAAGGAATGAACGAGAACCAGGTGAATCAACAACAATGTGAAAAATGTAATAAAAAAATGTGCATGAAGTTCCTGTCATGCAAGATGCGTAAGTTCTTAAGATCTGTTGGAGAGCATAGTGCCTGTGGTTGTAACAGTACGGTTTTATGAACTTGAAGGTATGTCAAGAAAAGATCTCATGATAAATGTTATTTTTAAACAACACACAAAAGAACATCAGGAAATTTTTGGAGGTGATGGATAAGTTTAATACCTTGGTTGTGATGATGGTGTCATGATGTATGCATTTGCCCAAATTCATCAAGATTCACACACAATATGTGTGCTGTATTTTGTATAGCAAAGATACTTCAGTAAAGCTAAAATGAAATGAAACAAAACAAAAATCAGTTGGCGCCAGGAAGTCCCGTTTGCAGGGAGCCCTTATCCCAGATGATTTTACATTAAAACAGATTCTTCCCTCTAGGAAGAAACACCTTGCTTTGGCCTTGTGACACCCTGACCAGATGAACTGCACTGTGCTTGGACTTTTTCGGAAGAAACAGCGAGAAAATAAATGGCTGTTGTTTCAAACTGTATTAAATACGCACCAATTTGTTACGGCAAAAGAAAATGTAAAAAAAATGAACTTGTGTGAAAAATAAACAAGAAACTGAAAGATATGAACATGTAAAAATGTCATACACGAGAAACAGTACTATATGCTATTTATTGCTGGACAAGACTGTAATAAAGGTATTAAAACACAGGCCGGCTCACCAAATTTATCATACTGGCAGCTTCTGTGGAGAAGAGGAAGAGACTAAATGTAATGGACTTCAGAAAGGACTTTAATGTTTTAAGTGACATATTTTATGTTTTACTTTTTTTTTTAATTCTTCTAATGTTTGTTTATTTTCTAGAGAGAGAAAGAGTGTGAGCAGAGGAGGGGCACAGAGAGAGGGAGACACAGAATCGGAAGCAGGCTCCAGACTCTGAGCTGTCAGCACAGAGCCTGACACGGGGCTCAAACTCACAAACTGTGAGATCGTGACCTGAGCCGAAGTCGGACGCTTAACCGACTGAGCCACCCAGGTGCCCCTTTATGTTTTACCTTTTAAAAAAGAAAATTGAAACAGAGATGTCAAAATTTTGTCATATGTTAGTTCTGGGTGGTGAGTATATTAGTTATATTGATTTACTATCGCTTTCTGTATTAAAATGGTTTCCAAGCTTAAAAAAGTGCAATGCAGTATGATCAGCATTCTGAAAAGTATGAAGGTATGCAGTGTTCACGTAATCGGAGTGATCCTTGTCTCTGGGGGATCAGGAGAGAAAGACTCCATCAGGTGGAATCCCAAGGACAGCATTCCAGACCCAGCAGCATCCAGTAACCAGCAAATGCTCCCAGACCAAAACACACCATCTGGTGTGGCCAGACAGAAGGCATGGGTAAAACAGTGGCACGGGAGGCTGGGCAGCCCGAAAGGAACAGATCAGGCAGAGCCCCAAACACACACACACACACACACACACACACACACACACACACACCTTGGTTCTTCCTAGGAGCTGTTACCCTGATCTGGGGACTTCACACAGATGCACTGGAGACTCTACAGAGAAGAATAAGTTCTAAACTGTGCAAAACGGGGCCACGTCTGGCCCAGGCATACGTTTTTCTGGATCTGATGTCCTACAATAAGAACGCTAAATAACATATCCTGTCAACACAATGACCCACGTTGGACCATGACCCTGGAATCAGGCCAAGCTGGGTTCGTATTCTGGCTCCACCATCAATGATCCGATTGGCCTTGAGCAAGACAGTGACCTCTCTGAGCAGTGACAGTGACCTTTCAGTTTCCTCATCTGCAAACGACAGATGGCAATAGACCTTCCTGTGATTGGGAAGACGCAGGGAGGCGGCAGTCATGCAGCGTGGTCAGTGCCCGGCACGGAGCGGGCCCCCCGTCGATGCCCACATCCAGACGCCCAGGGAGGACTCTCCCAGAGCCTCCTGCCAGGTGCCCTTCCCGAGGAAAAGTCGCTCTGCCTTGGGAATTCGTGAGGAAAGGAGCCCTTCCTAGACAGCCCCCAAATTCCTCACTCCTCAAACGGGAGAGGATAAAAGGGCTCCTTAATTGGTACCACAAAGACTTTTCCACAGAGAAAGAAATAGAACTTCTAAATTAAAGGCAGATTTCTCTGCAGGAGGGGCAGCTGGCCCGGAGCCGGAGCCATTCTCCGGGAGGGAGGCCAGGGTGGCGGGAGGAGCGTCTGGGGAGTACACGCACCCCACCCAGACTTGCCCGAGTGTCCTCATGTTTGTTACCTGATGGGCACCTCACAGGCGGGTGGCCATGCCAGTGCTGCCCGGCCGAATCCGCAGCTGCAGGCTGGCCCAGCTGCTTCCCTGCGATGGGGCCCCGGGGAACAAGATAGGCTCTAGGGGAGTCCGATCCAGCTGCCGCAGGAAGCTACAACCCCTGGTGGAGCCCGGGCTGGCTGGGACCCTGAGCGGAAGAGGGGCGTCAGCATATCAAGGTAGGCTCCCCATGGGAGCAGATACCAGTCGGAAAGCCACCGAGAGGTCCCTCGACGCGTCGCTGGGCCTCCTGGATGGCCTCTGGTCAAGAAGCAACTGGAGAACCGAAAGCCAGGTGCAGATTTCAGGAAGCTCGGGAGCCCCGTGTTCGGGCCAGATGAACATTCAAGAATGCACTTACCGTGCATTCATACGTTCATTTGTCGAGAAACCCTTGGGAGCTCCACAACACAGCCCAGGGCCTGGAGACTCAGCAGTGACACGGCCTGGCCCTCCTGGAGGCTTCAGTGAAGTGACGCACGGAGCCTGACTTGTATGCAGGCTGACATGGGACTCAGTCTCCCAACCCCTCCCATCTCAGGACACCTCTGCCCCTAGGCCTGGCAAGAGTCTACGCCAGATGGTCCCCGCAGAGGGGAGCTCAGGCCTCCAGGGGCCAAAGCCGGGTAGATTTCAGACCAAACTGTAGCTTTGCAGAGCGGAAATGCTGGGTCAAAAGTCCACCTTCAGCCTCTAATGCAATCACTGATCCAGGCAAGGATTATCAACGAATGTGTTAAAACTACACGGTGAATCGTCAGTGAACAACTGGACATTCACACTGTACAAAATAGACCCTACAGATTTCCTTGTGGCCCAAGAGGAAGAAATGGAACTGGAGAAGTCAGTCTGTCCCTACCCCCTCCCAGAGTCAGTCTTTCACTAGACACAGTGGGACAACCAGAAATCTTGTGTCTGCCCAGTGATACCACTTGAAGCTGTCAACTATCTCATAATATGCACCAGCCAGAAGATGTTTACTGGGTCCATCAAACTGCAGATTTGACTTCCAGTTCACAGGATGTAAAAAGGGATAAAGGAACAAGATAAATAGTAACAAAAGAGGGACACCTGGCTGGCTCAGCCAGTTGAGCGTCCGACTTCAGCTCAGGTCATAATCTCAGGTTTCGTGAGTTCGAGCCCCACATCGGGCTCTGTACTAACAGCTCGGAGCCTGGAGCCTGCTTCAGATTCTGGGTCTGCCTCTCTCTCTGGCCCTCCCCGGCTTGTACTCTGTCTCTCTCACTCTCAAAAATAAATAAACATTTAAAAATCGTAATAAAAAAAGAAAAAAATCCCACTGATCATCTGCCAGATGATGGACCCACTCTCTTCAACCAGCCACAACAGAGAGCATTGTGCTAGACGGAAATCCGAGGCACAGGTGCCCACAGGCACTGCAAGGTCCTGGACAATCTTCTGCTTCACAAACTGGCTGCGACACATTGCTAAGACAACTGATTCCCTCACTAAATACGGACCAGGTATAAGATGATATTTAGATGTGATTTACTTCATCAAGTAGGATAACGTTATTTTAGCTCAATAGAAAATGCCCTCATCTTTTAAAGATGCACACTTGAGTAACATAAAAACTCTGGAATGTTCATAGTTCCTTGTGGTAGACACAGTTCCAAGATGGCCCCCAAGAGTCTCATCCCCTGGTGTACATGCCCTGAGTGTGAATATGATGGGATATCACTCCTGTGATTCGGTTACATTAGGTGCAAAAGGGGAAGGAATTTTTCAGATGTCCCTAATCAGCTGACTTTAATCAAAAGGGAGATTATCCTGGGTGGGCCTGACCTAATCAGTTGAGCCCTTTGAAAGAGAGCCTAGAGATCAGAGATAGAAGACGTCAGAGAGATCCGAAGCAACAGCAGATATGTCACTGTTGGCCTTGAACAAGCAAACTGCCATGTTGTGGAGAAGGCCACACGTAGGGAACAGAAGGTGGCCTCTGGTAGCTGAGGACTTCAGTCCTATGAACACAAGAAACTGAATTCCACCAACAATTCTCTAAACTATGTAGAGGTTCCCAGGGTTCATAGGAGACCCAGCACTGGCAGACACCTGGCTTTTAGCCTAGTGAGACCCTGAACAGAGGGCCCCCAGCCCATGCCTGGACACCTGACCCACAGAAACTGTATGATAATAGATGTGCATTGTTTTTAGCCATTCAATGCATAGTCATTTATGATGCTTCTTTACTCATAGTAGCCAAAAGCCAGAAATTACCCAAATACCCCTCAACCAGAGAATAAATAAACAAATTGCAATTCACCCCCACAGTTGGAATACTCAGCAATAAAAAGGAATGAACCTCTGGTACATGTCATGGCTTGGGTGAATCTCAAAAACATTATGTTGAGCAAAAGAAGCCAAACACAAAAAGACTGTAAGCCTATGTTTATATTCCATGATTCCATTTACATGATATTTAAGAGCAGGAAAAAAAAACTGATCTGTTGTGTTAGAAATCAGGACTGTGGTTGCCTGTGCACGGGACAGAGGAGAATTCACTGGAAAGGAGCTTGAAGAACTTTCTGGGGTGATGAAAATGTTTTAGATCTTCATCTTCGTTCGGGCATGGATTACACGAATTTTGCTCATTTGTGAAAGCTCATCAAACTGTGTACTTAAGATCCATACCTTTCATCGGATGTAAATTACTCCGCAACTTAAACATAACACTAATTCTACCCCCAGGTGTTTAGAGCTTGGCAGACGGCTCTTCCTGGACCTGGAGGCAAGAGAACAAGCAGTGGGTGGAGGGGATGATTCTTCAAGATGCTCATACTCACATGTTTGCACACGTGCCTGCGCACACACGTGAGTGTATGTGTGCGCACGCACACACACACACACACAGATGGCAGCATTCCAGGCCGACTCAGGCTCCCCTTTGGCCTTTGCCTCGTTTAATGTGGAAAAGGCAACTGCCTCCCAGCTCCCAGGTCACTGCCCTGTGTGTCCGCCTGTCAAGATAAGAAGTCGAAGGCAGATGCTGCTAATTACCTGGTCTGTCAAGGGCTCCCCTGGCCTCACATCTGGCGCCATCTCCAACATCCAGCTTGAGCCAATAAAAGCCAAATGAAATCACAAAGGGCTAATTTGGTGGTCAGAGCTCTGACGGGCTGCGCATGAGGAGGTGTGAGGGCAGGACGGGGACATGGCTGGGAGCGCAGGGCAGGAGAGACGTCTCGCTGACCGTGCCAGCAGGACGGAGAAGTGAGAAGGACACCCTTTCCCCATAGCAAACTGCTTCTGCTCCGGCCGGGCCCAGGGCAGGTCCTGGGAGAATATCGGCTGCTCGGACTCATTTTACTGAGCACCCAGGGAGGGAGGCCCTGCCTTCCAAGCCAGCCGGCAGCCGGACCCGCCTTGGAGTTTCGTGCTAGATCCGCAGGTGTGGAAACACCAAACGGGAGCCCCGGCATTCCAGCGGTCCAGCCCCTCGTGGGCACCCCGCTTGTGCCTCCAGCGGGTGTGTCAGGGAGCAGGCATCTATGCCCAATATCGCCGGGGGGAGACTGGCCCCAGGAACCACCTGGGACAAGGCCGAATGGAAAATCACCCGGCAGCTGGGAGACTTTTGGAAAGCCCTCACCCCACTGCCCTGTCACTTTGTCTGAAATGCCACCATCGAAGAGAGGCATTTCTTTGAATTGTAAAGGCTCTGCAAGTCCGGGGGAGATGTCACCGCCTCAAGACTCATATCTCGGGGACTAACATTCTTAAGTCTTGGAGGAGAGAGGCTGCAAGTAGAGGAAAAGATCAGTGCCATCTGTGTGATGGACCTCAGTTTCCTCATCTGTGGAACGAGGCCGTGGAGTTGGATGACCTCCCAGGTTAAAGCGAAAAGGGGAGGCTGCCCTCCCCGTTCCTTATCTCTGCCGCGTTCATCGAGAATCGCCAACGGGCGGCCCCTCGAGGCAGAGTCAGCCAGCAGACGTTTGGTTTGGCCTGCAGAGCCTTTGAAGAGAATGTGGGCCAACAATTTAAAACCGGACAGATTTCACATTTTAAAAATGCCAAATGTCTTGCTTCTTTTGGAAAATGGGAAGCTCTGAGGGCACTGGGCCCACATTCCACAGGACAACAATTGTTCCGTGCTAGGGCCAGCCGCCCGGTGCAGAGAGGGCATGCAGCCTTCAGTTTGCTCCAGTCCCCACCATGCCTCAGTGTCCCCCACCCAGCTCACCTGGCCCTCTCCTTTATTTGCCGGACCCTTGCAGGCACCCGAGCTGGCGAGCGCGTTCTCGATGGTCACGGCCAGCAGCCCCTCACAGCACGGCGGACGGGTGACCCCGGGCCCCACATCCTCACGGGCTCCGCGCACGGTTCGCCTCCCTCTTTGGGAAGCCAAAATAGAGCTGGAGAGAGCGGGACGCTGAGAGCCCTTTGAAGGCCATGCCGTGGGATTATTTTGCTAAACATAAAAACCCAAAAGCAGCAGGGCCGCTAATGTGTTTTCGCAAATTCCGGCAAATTAAAAAAATGTGCGTGCAGCCTTCAATTGGGGGCCAGAGCCTGGCTTTCATGAAAGAATAAGTTGTTGGCCAAGACAAAGCAGCAGATTAGCTTTTATGGAATATGTTTCTCTCCAGGATGCGGCTCCCACAAGCAGGCTCCTCGTGTCTGTGACGAGAGATGCCGCTTCAACCTTTATCTGTAGCCAGTTGAGCCGCCGAGGCCAGCGGCAAGCCTGTAGTAGGACTTAAAATGGCTCGGCAGCAAATGTCAAAACTGTTTGATCTGCTTTTAGAAAATCACCTTTCAAGGCGCTGGAAGATACTTGACACTTTGCAAAGAGATTAGGAACTTTTCAGCTGACTTGGAAAAAGACACCAAGCAGGTTTGATTCCCGTGCAAGCAGGAGGGGGACCCCAGCAGTGCCCAGGGCCGGTAAGTCTGAAGCCAGTGGCCTCGCTTTAAAGGAAAGAGCCAGCTCCCGGCAGGCCCCGGGCTGCCAGCTCCCGGCAGGCCCCGGGCTGCCAGCTCCTGCCCTTGGCATGTGGGACGGTCCCAGGGAGTTTTCCTTCCTGGGCTCTCAGGGAGAGGCGGTGGGTCCAGGCAGGGTTCGCGCGCAAAGTAGCAACCGGTAAGTTGTGGGCATCAGCACGCAGCCAGCTGAAAGCATCTGCCCCGCCATCGCAGCCCCCCAGCGGGTCCGGAGGCCCCGGAGAGATGTGCAGAACTCGGGGCAGGACCTGGGCTGGCTGGACCACAAGAGCGCAGTCACATCAGTCTGTACAGGTGACTTGAGGCTGAAAGCAGTGACAGCAACTATCATGGCTCCCCAGCTCCCCCTTCCCCAACTGCGGCCCAGAGCCTGGACCCTGCTTCAGATTCCGTGTCTCCCTCTCTTTCTGCCCCTCCCATGCTCATGCTCTGTCTCTCTCTGTGTCAAAAATAAAAAAACATTAAAAAAAATTTTTTTTTAACTTTCTGTCTTTTCCCTGGTAATAGTGACTATTTTCTGCAGCTTGTCATTCAGTTTCAGTCACGTGTCTCATATGGTTTAACTAGTTTCACACAACCTCTTTGTTATTGGCCTCGTCTTATATCTGAGAAAATTGAGGCTTGAAGAGATTGATTGGCTTTCCTCGGGTCACAGAGAGTGAGGGGGACTCGAACTTGGATCTCCTACCTCCAACCACGCACAGAACCTTTGGACCACACCCATGCTCCCTGTTCTCATGCAGCCTTGCCAGAAAAGCCACATCGTCTAAAACCATGGCAAAGATCAGTGAGACCTCAAAAACAGGCTACACTCACTCCCACACCACCAACAGCCCATCTCCATTGTGGAAATGATGCTTTAAAAATGTAAGCTCATAGGATTTCAGGCACAGCAACCACGGAATGAGAGATACTCTGAGAAAAAGGATCGTGCTGGCATCCCATGAGGACCCCACATCAAGTCGGCCCCTTTCAGAAAGCTACACATGCTGCTAAAAACCAGGAGGTAAGAATCCAGACAAGGGATTAGGGATGTGGGTCCTGTCCCTATTCCTAAAAGTAAATTGGTTTTTGACGTCGGGCAAGCTGCCGGGGCTTAGTTTCCTTACGTAGAAAACAGGGATGATAGCACTGCCTGCCTTTACCAGTCAGGATAGGCTAGGTAATGCTTCACTGATAGACAAGCCCCCAGATCTTGGCAGCCTGCCACAGCAAAGGTGTATTGCTTGGGTACATGACATATACAGTGAAGGTTGACAAAGAACTGTGCTCTCTCATCATAGTTATTCCTCAAGGACCCAGGGTGACAGAGGCCCCTCACTCTGGAACCTGGAACCAGCATCTCAGAGCAAGCCTTCACAGTTCCCTGCAACAAGGGAAGAGAAGGCTGGAGGGCAAAACAGCAACAATTAAATGCGTCAGCCCAATAACGAATGACGCATGTCACTTCTGCCTACACTTCATTGAGCAGAACTTGCCACGGGACCCTGCCTAACTTCACAAAGCCTTAGAGTCACAGTCCCACCTGCCACAAAGCAGGTTAAGCAGTGGATAGGAATGAACATCAGCCGTGTCCATCACACCTGCCCTTCAGGTTGCCGTGGGCACCCGACGGGCTTCCGAGGAAAAGCAATAGGGGAATCAGCTGAAGCCGTGATTCTGATCCCAGGTCAAGTCCTGCTTCAGGAAGTGATCTTGGGCAAATGCAGCCCCCCAGTTCCAATCTCATCTGTGATGCAGAGATATTAGCAACTACCTCATAGAGCTATTGTGGAAACAAGATAATGCATGCCAGACCCTGAGCACGGTGCTAAGTCCTTGACCGATGGTTGGTGGCATGGATGAGACAAGATGGGCCATGAGTTGATAATTTTTAAAACGTTGATGAATTCATGGGAATTTATTAAAATACCCTCCCCACTATTGTGTATGCTTAAATTTCTCCATAATAAAAAAAAAATTTTTTTAACCTGGGAGAGGTTGAGTGATGGCACACAAAGGGAGGAGTAAGGAGCTCCAAGAACTGATTCCTCCACAGAAGCAATAATTAAACTAGCAAAAACTAACAAAATCTATTCTTTTGGAACACTAGAATGTAAGAAGAAGAAGAAGAAGAAGAAGAAGAAGAAGAAGAAGAAGAAGAAGAAGAAAGAAGAGGAGGAGGAGGGGGATGAGGGAAGGAAGAGGTGGAAAGGGGTCTCCTGCGTGGCTCAGTCAGGTGTCCGACTTCTGCTCAGGTCATGATCTTGCAGTCCATGAGTTCAAGCCCCGCATCAGGCTCCATGCTGACAGCTCAGAGCCTGGGGCCTGCTTCAGACTCTGTGTCTCCCTCTCTCTCTGCCCCTCCCCTGCTCGAACTCGAACTCTCTCTCTCTCTCTCTCTCTCTCTCTCTCTGTCTCAAAAATAAACATTAAAAAAAATAAGATAAAAATAAAGAGAAAAAGAAAAAAATTACAGCAACCAGGGTGTAGCAGTTTTGCTTACCTGCCTATCATCCCCCATCCTCCAGCTCATTGGCAACCACAGGGATAGCAGCCTGCATTCCTAGTGTGATTTGCTGAAGTTGAAGGGCAATGCAGGTCTTGCTCTCAAAAATTTGTGGTCGTGCATTTTGATTTGCCTGGCAGTTCCCTGAGAGACCAGCATGAGGCTGACCTTTGCTTTGTGCCCCTACGGCTGGAATGTCTTTCTAGGGTGAATCTGTAGAAAGCACGATCTGTAGCCGCTTGCCTGCCACTACCTGAGTAGGACAGACAAGGCAAGCATAAGTCTGGGAAGGAAGAGACTAGAGAGTAAGATCCTTGGGGCACTGAGGGCTTCAAAGGACTCCTATGTATAACAGGAAAACTGGAGTACAATGTGCATTCCCAAGGCTGGACGTCTGCCCAGGAAAGATCTGATAGGACCGTATGCCTCTCCCTTAGGCTGATCTTTGGGGCCTGCACAAGAAGGAGGTAAAAACCCAGGCAGATGTGTATGGCCTGGTTCAGCACCGAAGGAGTGACCCGGCTTAGAGCCATTCTGCAAAGAGTAGGAAAGTATTTTTCTTCTTTTTGATTGCAGGCATTTAAGAGAATCTCTCAGGTCACTGGTTAACCTCTGAGGTAAAGGAAAAGAGACTTCAGTGACCATATACAACAAGGAATACAGTCTTGGCAAAGAAAAAAACAGTTGGCAAGAGTCATTAACAAACAAATGGCTGCGATGCTCAAAAATCAACAACAGCACACGGTGGGGAGGCGGGGGGGATGGGGATTTGACTTGGACAGTTCCCATATTACAACATTCGAAATGCCCACTTGTAACAACAAAAAAATTACAAGCCATCCAAAGAAATAGGAATGTATGGCCCACTCACAGGATAAAACAATATTGCCGGAAACTGTCCCCAAGGAAGCCCAGATATTAGATTTACTTCATAAAGACTTTAAATCAACTATCTTAAATACGCTCAAGGAGCTGAAGGAAACCACAGATGAAGAACTAAAGGAAACCAGAAGAACAAAGTATAAACAAAGAGAGAATATCAATAAAGAGAAACAAAAAAAGGAGTCTAGATTAGGCAAATTCATTGAAACAAAAAGGAGGATGGAGATTACCAGGGACCGGGGCAGGGGAAAGGGGAAGGAGGAAATGGAGAGTTATTGTTTAATAGGTACAGAGTTTCTATCTGGGATAATGAAAAAGTTCTGGAGTAGATAGTGGTGATGGTTACACAACACTGTGAATACAGTTAATGTCGCTGACTTGTACACTTAAAATGGTTAGCATTGTAAATTTTTTTTAATTTTATTCATTTTTTGAGAGGCAGAAAGAGACAGAGTGTGAGCAGGGTAGAGGCAGAGAGAGAGGGAGACACAGAAGCTGAAACAGGCTCCAGGCTCTGAGCTGTCAGCACAGAGCCCGGCACAGGGCTCGAACCCACAAACCATGAGATCATGACCTGAGCCGAAGTCAGACGCTTAACCAATGGAGTGACCCAGGTACCCCTCGTAAGTGTTATGTTATGTATATTTTACCATAATAAAAATAGTTGATCAAACCAAACAGAGAAAGCAAAATTAAGAGATTCCCAACCAAAAAAAAGCTGAGGGACAGTTCGTCACTAGGAGACCAGCCCCACGAGAAATGCTTAAAAGGAGTCCTTCAGGCTAAACAATAGGACACTGGACAATAACTTGAATCTGTATGAAGAAATAAGGAATTTCAGTAAATGTAACTACAAAAGTAAAATAAAAGCCAGCGTTATTACGGGGTTTTTTTTCTAACTCCTCTTTTCGTTTCCTACCTGATTTCAAAGACAAATGCATAAAACAATAATTAAAATTCTATGTTAATAGGCCCACATATATAAAGATGTAATTTGTGACAATAACAGCATAAGAGGGAGGGGACAGAGATGTATAGGAACAGGGATTTTGCATGATATTGAAGCTAAGTTGGAATCAACTCAAACTAGATGGTTACAAATTTAGGATTTAATTGTAATCCCCATGGTAAAAACAGGGGCAACCTTATATTTGGCAGTGGAGTCTTAGATATACCACAAAAAACCCAGGCAACAACAACAACGACAACAAAAACCCATAAATTGGATTTCACCAACTTTTAAAACTTTTGTGCAACAAAGGACATTATCAAGAGAGTGAAAAGACAACACACAAAATGGGAGAAAATATTTGCAAATCCTATATCTGAGAAGGGATTAGTATCAACAATATATGAAGAACTCCAACAACTCAACAGTAAGAAAACATGTAAACCAATTCAAAAAGGTACAAAGGGCTTGAGTTGACATTTCTCCAAAGAAGATCTACAAATGGTCAATAAGCCGATGAAAAGGTGCTCAATATCAGTGATCATTAGGAAAAGGCAAATCAAAATCACATTGAGATAACCGCTTCACACCCACTAGGTGGCTACATTTAAAAATAATAATAATTGGGGCACCTGGGTGGCTCAGTCGGTTAAGCGTTCGACCCCCACGTCGGGCTCTGTGCTGACAGCTCAGAGCCTGGAGCCTGCTTCAGATTCTGTGTCTCCCTCTCTCTCTGCCCCTCTCCTGTTCATGCTCTGTCTCTCTCTGTCTCAAATAAATAAATAAATAAATCGTTAAAAAATAATAATAATAATAATTAAAATAAAAATTAAAAAAATAAAATAATAATAATAATGTGTTAGCAAGGATGCAGAGAATTTGGAACCCTCAGATTTTGCTGGTAGGGATGTAAAATGGTTCAGCTGTTGTGGAAAACATTTTAGCAGCTCTTCAAAAAGTTAAACATAGGAGCACCAAATGACCCAGAAATTTCACTTCTAGCTAGATACTTAAAAGAATTGAAAACAAGAACTCAAATACTTATACATGCATGTTCACAGCAGCACTATTTTTTGATAGCCAAAGGGTGGAAACAACTCAAATGTCCATCAGTGGAGGAATGAATAAACAAATTGTGGTATATACATACAATAGCATTCAGCCATAAAAAGTAGTGAAGTACTGATACATGCTATGACATTATGAATTAAATATTATGTTAAATGCTAGAAGGTAGTCACAAAAGGTCACATATTATATGATTCCATTTATTTGAAATATCCACAATAGGTAAAGTCATAGAGGCAGAAAGGTGATTAGTGGTTTCCAAGGGTTGGGGGGAAGCGGGAATAGGGAGCTCTTGTTTAAGGGGTATAGCGTTTCCACTGGGAAGATGAAAAATTCTGCATTTGGATGGTGGTGACAGTTGTACAACATTACAGATGTACTCAGTGCTACTGAATTCTTCATTTTCAAACACAGTAAAACCTTGGTTTGCGAGCATAATTCGTTCCAGAAACATGCCTTGACATCCAAAGCACTTGTATATCAAAGTGAATTTCAAGAACCATTGGCTCAGTTGTGATCATGTGACATTCAGCATCAGGTACTACTTGTATTGCAAGACATCTCTCGTTTATCAAGTTAAAATGTATTAGAAATGTTTATTTCATTTATTAGAAATGCTCCTCTTGTGGAACATTCGCAGAACAAGTTACTCACAATCCAAGGTTTTACTGTAATTTATGTGCTGTGAAGTTCACCTGAAGAAAAACAAGCCAAAAACAAAAAAAAACCCAAAAAACCTAGAAGACAGATTTCAGTATTCTTTATTTACTGATGAGAAATCTAATGCCCCAGGGGCCAAGTAACTTGTTCAAGGTCACCCACACGTTTCTTAGCAGCCAAGGTCAGGAATCACAGCTTCCGAATCTAAAGGCAAGCCGTGGTCTGCCTCAGCTGTGTAGGAGGTGACAGGAAAATCCAGAAGACGGGGGAGAGGTAAGACACAATTTGTAGACTCCATGTGGATTTTATAGGTCTAGTGGGTTGTTTAGTTTTTCGTTTTTTTCTACAATTTTTCAAGGGCATACTCACCTTTCCAAGGGCGCACATATATTTCTTGCACAGGTGCCGGAGTGTTGAATGAACTACGTAAACCCAATCATAAACACTGGCAATGACTTCCAGAGAAGCTGGCGAGCCACCATCATGGGATATCTCATGCACTGTGGCAAAGTCACCACCTACCACATCCAGACTCTACCACCCACCTCTCCCTCAAGTTACTGTTGCTGAGGGAGCCACAAAGCCAGTATTTTATGGATTAGGCTTTTCTTTTTTTCCTGAATCAGTCACCGCCCCTCTATTTTCACTGTTTGCGACCATACTATTAAGAGTTTTAAAGGTTTTCACATGCACTGGAGGGGCACTTGGGTGGCTCAGTCAGCTAAGCCGAAGTGCAACTTCAGCTCAGGTCGCGATCTCATGGTTGGTAAGTTTGAGCCCCACATCGGGCTCTGCGCTGACAGTTCAAAGCCTGGAGCCTGCTTCAGATTCCATGTCTCCCTCTCTCTCTGCCCCTCCTCTGCTGTGCTCTCTCTCTCAAAAAGAAAATAAATAAATAAGAAAAAGAAACATAAATAAATAAATAAACCATCAATAAATCAATAAATGGTTTTCATATGCACTGGAATATTGTTGTTTTCAAGTTTTTTGAAGATATGTTTGAATAAACTGGAAAGTGTAGAAGAATGGACATCCATAAACCTCCTTCTGACTTTAACATATTTGTTTCTCTGTATTTTTTATTAAATTGCAGACATTATGACAGTAGTACTTCAGCATGTGTTGTTGAAAAGTAAGGATACTAACAGCAAAACTAAAAGGCAACTGATGGAATAAGAAAAGATATTTGCAAATGGCTATACGATAAAGGGTCAGTATCCAAAATCTATAAATAACTTACCAAACTCAACACCCAAAAAGCAAATAAACCAGTGAAGAAATGGGCAGAAGACATGAATAGACACTTTTCCAGAGAACACATCCAGATGGCTAACAGACAGATGAAAAGATGCTCAACATCACTCGTCATCAGGGAAACGCAAATCAAAACAATGAGATACCACCTCACACCTGTCCAAATGGCTGACATTAACAACTCAGGAAACAACAGGTGTTGTCAAGGATGCAGAGAAAGGGGAATACTTTTGCACTGTTGGTGGGAATGCAAATGGTGCAACCATTCTGGAAAACAGTATGGAGCTTCCTCAAAAAGTTAAAAATAGAACTACCCTACACCCACCAATTGCACTACTAGGTATTTATCCAAAGGATACAAAAATGCTAATCCAAAGGGATGCATGCACCCCAATGTTTATAGCAGCACTATCAACTATAGATAAATTATGGGAAGAGCCCAAATGTCCATTGACTGATGAATGACGAAGATGTGGCATATATATACCTATATACAGATATATGTACATATCTATATGTACACACACACACACACACACACACACACACACACACACCACAATGGAATACTACTCAGTGATCAAAAAGATCAAAAAGAATGAAATCTTGCAACATTTGCAACAATGTGGTTGGAACTAGAGTGTATTATGCTAAGCAAACTAAGGCAGAGAAAGACAAATATATGATTTCACTCATATGTGGAATTTAAGAAACAAAACAAATGAACACAGGGGAAGGAAAAAGAAACTAAAATAAGATAAAAAACAGAGAGGGAAGCAAACCATAAAAGACTCTTGAAGTACAGAGAACAAACTGAGGATTGATTGGTGGCGGGTAGGGGTAGGGGAGAGGGGAAAATGGGTGATGGCCATTGAGGAGGGCACTTGTTGGATTGAGCACTGAGTGTTATATGTAAGTGATGAATCACTAAATTCTACTCCTGAAACCAATACTACATTATATGTTAACTAACCTGAATTTAAATTAAAAAAAAGAAAAAGTAAGGCTACTTTCCCATTATATCATTATCTCGTCTAACAAAAACAACATTAATTCCCTAGTAGCATCTAATAATCGATCCATATTCAAATCCTCATTTGTTCAAAAATATCTTTTCTGGTTGTTTAAACCAGAACCCAGTCAAAGACCCCCTCTTGCATTTGTTGCGTCTTGTAGGTCTTTTTGGTCTAGAACAATCTCCCCTCAGTCTTATTTTTTCCCCCCCACGACATTGACTTTGTTAAAGATACTAGACCTTTTATCTTAAGGAATACTGCACAATCTATATTTGTCTTTCTTATTGTTTCCTTGTGACATCATTTACTTGGTCCCTTTGTCCTTTATATTTTCTATAATCCAGAATTGGGGCTAAAGGCTTGGTTAGGAGCAGGTTCAACATCTTTAGCAAGGATCTCTCAAAAGTGAAGCTATGGCTTCGTCATGATATCCCATCAGGAAGCCCAGAACAACCCCACATTAGTGACACTAGATAAATTTGATGCCTGGGTAGAGGGGCAGCAGCCAGACCTTGCCAATAGGCAATTACATATTTCCTTTTGCAGGTAGACTGTGAGGTCAGCAGCTCGACACTGTGCAAAAATCCAGTGCTTGGTCAACTTTCCAACTAATGCTTGCAACATCATTGATGACCCTTGCCTGAATCAATAAATTTTATTAATGGCTGCAAAATGGCCATGTCCTAACTGCCTCATTCCTTTACTTAGTAGCTAGTACTGTTGCATAAAGAGGTACTTTCCCTCCACAACTGGGGCTACTTGGCCACACCGAAACATGGCTCCTAAAGGAAAAAGCAGCATAAGCGTTCAAAAATAGTAAGTAATCTTGACAGGAAATGCAGAACCAGAAATTGGACAGCAGTAGTGGCTCAGCAGGGAGAGCAAAGCCCAACACTGTGAGGGATGGGCGGTGTGGAGGCGCTGGGTGTCCCCAAGACCCACCAGCCTCTTCCCTCTGTTTGACAGATGACTACAACCCCAGGTGAGCTGGCAGATGGAACAATGGTCAAAGCAACAAATTGTCAGAATTGGTCCCTGGGTTTCCTTTCTTTTTTGTTTAATATCTCATGGATCCTTTTTTCCGCTCCTGGGTAATTTGGCCACACTTTAAACTATTTCTGCCAGTTTTTAGGATTTGGGGAAGCTCCGGATTTCTCTGGTTTCTGCTCTCATGCAACAACAACATTTTTTAAATGGACTTGTCACTCTTTTTTGTTCATATTGAAGTTTTTTTTCGTCCCAAAATCATTTTCAGGCAATCTTGGCTGCCACAGTGGCTTTCCAATGTTGTCATTATTGTAGATGCCCAAATGCTCAAAATGAGTTTGGCCAAAATGAACATTTTCATTGATCGTTTCAGCAGCGCCCAATGGTGATTCTTTTTTTTTTTTTTTTTTACAATTTTCTAAAACGAATCTCGAACCTATTTTTGTGTATTTATTTGCTTATTTATTTATTTATTTATTTACTTATTTATAGAAAGCAGGGGAGGGGCAGAGAGAGAATCTCAACCAGGCTCTATGCCCAGCACAGAGCCTGATGCAGGGCTCGATTCCACAATTGCAAGATCATGACCTGAGCCGAAATCAAGAGTCACATGCTTAGTCAACCAAACCACCCCTACTTTTGCATTTTTAGATTGTAAATACATTTAAGCCCAATACTGCTTGCTTTATATATTTGGCAATGCTCCTCCCTTTCTCTAACATGTTGAGTTTGTGTTTAAGTCGTTTTCCTAAAGAGAAACAAAACAGCCAACAGTGACAACGGCCCGAACAATCTTTTCTTGGCTATTCCTGAAAACAACATTTAAAATTGTAAATGTTATCTTAAGACTGGAATGTGAACTAAAGAGGTGAGAAATTGTTGCATAAATTATTTCCAACTTCAGCATTCTGTTCATCGGAGTCATGGCTATCACTCTCTCTCCCTGTGTGTGCTCCTCACTGTTAGATGGCACTATGACTTCGGTTGGACAAATCATTGTCAGAAAAGCACTGAGCCCTTCATTTGGCAGCAAAGTCACCACGATGAAAAAATAACTCAGGGCACCTGGGTGGCTCGGTCGGTTGAGCGTCTGACTTCGGCTCGGGTCATGATCTCACGGTTTGTGGATGAGAGCCCCGCGTCGGGCTCTGTGCTGACAGCTCAGAGCCTGGAGCCTGCTTCGGATTCTGTGTCTCCCTCTCTCTCTGCTCCTCCCCTGCTCATGCTCTGGCTCTCTCTCTCTCTCAAAAATAAATAAACATTAGAAAAAATTTTTAATAATAATTCAAGACACAGACTTACTAAGGGCATCCTGCAGTGAGTTGGGGACGCCTGCACCAGGCTTCCTGGTCACCCTATTGGTGCCCACTAACTTACATGGGGTCAGGGTGGGGGCTGAAGGGCTTCCCAGGTGAGGGCCAGGATCCGGAAGATCCTCTCTCTCCTCTCTCTCTCTTTCCTTCTCTGTCTTGCCCTCCTCCCCAGGATCCAAACACCCTTTCTATTTTGGAGAAACGTCCCCCATGGAGTCTTGGGAGAGTCTGGGCTCCACTTCAAAGGACTCCAATCTTCTCTTGATTCTATGAGCTACCCAATACTCTTCTGTGCCATTCCTTTCATGCTTGTGTTTGCCAACGCCCGCTTCTACTGCATAAAACCAGAACCCAGACTGAACTGGGACCCCTAAAATATAAATCATCTTGAAGGAAAGAAAAGTCTGATGTTATGAGCCAGACTGCAAGTGGGGGAGGAAAAATAGTTCTTGCCCTGCCGGCTCTTATTCAAGCCCCTTGCAAGCCAGGGATTGTGGCAGCAAGAGCTGAGACCCCCAGGGCCCAGGTAAGTCTGCCGTGGGATCCCACTGACACAGTGTGGGGCCCATTCCCCTTACCCATTTCCCGTGGGACATGAGCAGTAGCTCCCAGATGACAGTCTAGGGAAGGCCAGGGGAGGGTGGCCCAGACCAGCACCAGATAGTGGCCTGGACACCAGTGACACACTGCTGGCAGCTGCCTGAGCAGAACAATGAGACTGGGCCTTTCGTGGAGGACCCACGGGAGGAGGAAATGGTGGCCCAGAGACTAAGGTGCAGGAAGACTGAGCTACGAGGCACTGTGAGATCAAGCTTAAGGAGAGAGGCTCTGAAGCCAGATTTCATGGAGTTTAATAGTGGCACTGCCACTTACCGGTTGTGTATCCTTGAACAAGTAACTTCCCCACTCTGTGTGTCAGCTTTCTCATCTGCAAAGTGGGCTGATTATTAAGTGTACCCATCTCAAAGTGTTGCTGTGGTCATTAAACAAATTCTTTTCTTTATTTTTTTAATGTTTATTTTTGAGAGAGAGAGAGAAAGAGACAGAGTATAAGAGGAGGAGGGACAAAGAGAGAGGGAGACACAGAATCCGAAGCAGGCTCCAGGCTCTGAGCTCTCAGCACAGAGCCGGACACGGGGCTCAGACTCATAAAGCACAAGATCATGACCTGAGTCAAAGTCGGACGCTTAGGGACTGAACCACCGAGGCGCCCCTAAATCAACAGATTCTTGAACAGCACTTGTGCCACATGCATAGTAAGATCTCCATAAATGCCATCACTGTTAGTGATGGACAAGTACACCGTTTTAATACCTATAGCTCTGTGGAGGAAGGCAGGAAGAGGAGGGAGCTGTCTGATCAGGAAGCACCCGCTGGATGTGTTAAGGGCCCTCATTTGAACCCACACTTCGGTGAAGCTTGAAGACCTTCCGAATACCTATGAACTCAATAGCTGTTTGCAAGCCCTGATGTAATCATGGGTCTACAGAAAACAAAACCCTCATGCACTGGGGTGAGACTATAACTTGTTCGGCAGTGTCTGACCTGAGCTAAAGATTTGCTCCTCTAGGACCAAACTATTCTACTCCTACATATAAACCCATTCGATAATCGTGCAAATGGCCACTAAAAGATACATATAAGAATGTTAACAGCAGAATTATGTGGCATAGTCAAAAAAGGGAAACTACCCAGATGCCCAACAACAGTAGAATGGATAAATCAATTGTGAGATAGATAGATAGATAGATAGACTATATAGTCTCACGTATATAGTGAGAACTGTATATATACAATGTATGCATCATGAAATACTTCTCCAGGAATGAGAACAAACGAAAATGACATTCAAACAATATGGATGAATCTCAAACACAATGTTGAGCAAAAGATGGCAAACAAAATAAGATAACCCATCGCTGATTCCATTTATATAAAGTTCAAGTTCACAACCGGGCAAAACTGCTTTATGCTGTCAGAAGCCAGAGGAGTGGTTGCCCGTGGGGGGTGAGATATCCGGCGGGGGTGTGAGAAAAGCTTCCGTGGTACTGGTGAAGTTCTGTTTCTTGATCTGCGGTCTGAGGGGTACGTTCACTTTGGAAAAAGGCATCGTACTCAGGACTTGCATACTTTTCCATATGTGTGCTATATGTCAATGAAGACTGGCTGGAAAATATCACTTTTAATTCATTCATGTTCAAGCAGTATTTGCTTGGCCAAGTAAATGCCAGGCATAGCACTGACGACAGAGGGGCTCCAAGGTGGTCCAGACACGGCCCTCTCTCCCGCAGAGTTCAGGTCAAGCCTCACACTGGGCACATGTGACCGAGCCTGTGCTCTTTCTAGTCCTTCCCCGAGCCCAGACCTGGGTCCCAAGCTGCTGCCTCCACAGAGGAGTTTTCCACCGTGAGCATGACCATCCAAACCGCCAGAGCAGGATCCTGAGCCAGAGCCGCCCCTACCCTCACCAGGCGTGTAAGAGTCAAGTTTGCCATCAGCTCCCTCCCTTTCTTTCCCTACATGCCCCACCCCCACTTGAGCTTTCCAGACCTCTTCTGCCGGGCCCCGCCCTCTTCACAGATCCCCCATGAGAGAGGGACTAGGATGGAATTGGACTTGACATTAAGCAGATGTGCTTTCATGTACTGGTTCCACCTCGCTCTTGTCGTGTGACCTCAGGTGAGTCATTCCACCTACGTGAGACTTAGTGTCCAAACTCTGGAAAAGGAAATTCTCCTCGTACCTACTTCACAGGGTTGTTGGGAGGAGGAAAGGGGCTGACACACGTGAAGGGCTTAGCACAGCACCTGGCACACAATAAATGGTAGTGACAATGGTTCGAACATCCCAGGAACACATGAACTTAAATTTCATAGGGAAATGTCTCCACCAAAAGATGCAGATGTCCCAACCTCGCAGTGAAAGGAAGTCGTGACCAGAGAGCGAGGGCAAGAAAGACAGTCAGAGGATGAGGGCGGGGGGACGGGCCCTCTTTCTTCTCTCTGCCCTCCAAATCCATGACTTGGAGAATCACGTCATGGACTTATGTGAAGAATAGTCTGGGAGTAGCTAGCAGTATTCAGCAACAAGTGTACTTATGACCTAGTGTGGGGGTCTGCAAACTTGCAAGCCCAATCTGGCCCACCCCGGTTTTTGTAAATAAAGTTTTATGAGAACACAGCCACCCACACCCATTAACATACAGCCTATGGCTGCTTTAGTGCTACGACGGCAAAGCTGAGTAATTGCAACAGAAATCGTATGGCCCACGAAGCCAAAAGTATTTACTGTCTCACCGTTTATGAAAAATTTGTGACCTCCGATCGGGGACCCAGTGACCCCTCTCGTGCGGGCAGAAATCTCCCTACCGGTCTGCAAGGGATAGAGCTCATGGCCGCATTGCCAGTTAGGGGTCCACCTCTGAGGAATCAAAAAATAAAATGTGGGCAATGCTCCCTGTGGACTACAGCCTAAAGCAAAGAACCAGCAGCACATGTAGCAGCATGGGTGATTCTCACAAACACTGGGCTCAGTGAGAGAAAAGAAAAAGTGAAAAACAGAATAATAAAAAAGAGCTGACATTTTTCGAGCATTTCGCATATGCCAGGCAGCGCTCTGAGTGTTTCACAAGTGTGAGCTCATTTAATCCTCTGGACAGCTCCGCAAAGCAGGAACGAGTATACCATCGCATTTCGCAGATGGAGACACCGAGGCCCCCAGTGGCTAAGGAGCCACTAGCAAGTGGCAGAGCTGGGATTTTGAACTCGGGCAGATTGAGCCCAGAGCCTAGACTCTTGGCCGCTAAGCTACACCGTAAGGAACACAGTATCTCTCTGTTCACTAATATCACGTAGAGTACAAAGGTAAGTTTTGTGTTAGGCGTTTTTTACCGTAATAAAAAAAAGAAACACATATCCACATACAAAGCAACAATATGTATTCAAGGGTATTTACCCAACACATGGGGAGGCTGCCTCCATGCTGGCAGAATGGGGGCAGGGATGAGGGCAGGGAGGTGTAAGATACATACAAATGGCCTCGGGTCCTGTGAACTGGGCAGGGTGATAAAGTCCATTCCGTGCACCTAAGATCCAGAATGTTTCCAGCTTTCAAGTTTTTAGAATTCCTGCACTCCCAGGCCAGCACGGGGGTCCGGTTGGAGGCTGTGGCCGGCACTGCTCGTCCCTCACCCTCCTCGGCCTGCTCCTGCGGCCCAGCGGCTCAGCGGGCTGTCCCGGCAGCCGCTGGCGGTGCGGGAACCGGGGTTGGCACAGTGGGCATGACAGGGTGCCGCAGGCTGGCTGCCTTATCGCGCCGGACAGAACAAACAGCGTGAGGCCTGACACGGGCCCTCCCCGTGGCCGCAGCGGGCAGCCGGCTTTTTCTCCTGACCATCTTTGAGCTCGAGATCAGACACAGGGAAAGATTAAAACAAATATGAATTTAATCAAGGGATTCTGCTATCCTGGGGTGGAAACAGGAGCCTGCTGACATATAGAGGCTGGAGCGCTGGGGAGCCAGAGTCGAATCAAAGCCGCTTGCTTACCACTAACCGCTCAGATGATCCATATCATAACAACAAAAAAGAAAAACAATTATTTATTCTTTTTGATGTTGCAGCTCAGCAGCAACTTGCTTTTTGAAGAGAGCAAGGTCAAAACCAAGTTATTGTTTTTGCCTGAAACTTTGACAGGGACTCCGAGTTCTTCCGTGTGACCTACTTAGATGAGAGATGTAGCAAGGTTGGAAATGTTCATTCCTTCTGGGCCACGGATTAGGGCTTCCTTTCTTCTCCTGCCCTGCCTCCTTCTCTCCACCTCTCTCCCCTCTCTTCCCATTAAGGACCTGAAGAAGATGTCGTGGGGAACACAGAGGCCACCAAGCAAAAGTTCTGTCTCCTCCCGGAGAGCTGGGAGTCAAGGTCTCCGGCTGCACTCTTCCGGGGCAGGCCAGAGAAAAGTCACTCTTTGACTCCCTGCTCCACCGGCCAGGCATTCGCAGGGCAGCTTCAGCCCGAAGTGCCAAAGATACGCCCGGGAACAAATCAGACGGGGCCTGCGAGGGGAGAGTCCGCCTTTCCCAGGAGAGAGGGGATTAAGTAACTGAATATAATTCAGGGGATCCACGTGACCACCGGGGTTCATGAAAATAATGGGCTCTCGTCCCCCAGGCCCAGGATTCAGAGGTTTCCACGGAGTGGAAGTGGCATTTAGGCTGAATCTAAAAGGATGAGTCTGGGCTGGCCAGAGGGAGAGGGAGGAAGAAAGTTGCAGCAGAGAGAATAGCTTTCGCTCAGGCCTGCAGGTGAGAGCATGCGGATTCCAGGAATGGAAGGCAGTTCTGCTCCAAGGGCAGAGCCCAGACACCACAGACTGGGCAGGGGGCAGCTCCCGTGGGGCCTTGTGACGCCCCGGCCAGGAGTTTGGGTTTCCTCTTTATGGGGATGGGGAGCCACAGCAAAGGACTCTTCAGTAGGGAGCAATGTGGCCAAGGTTGTTTCAAAAGGAGGGGTGACAGGGAGGCAAGACCAGGACGATAGGAGAGGAGGCAGACTGGGTATGGAGGGTTGGGAAGGACTCATAAGTTACATTTTGAGCTTGAGGGGTCCAGCTGGAGCCATCCAGTCAGATGCACGGTCTAGGGCTCAGGAGACAGGGGGCCGGACACACAGACTTGGGAGGACACAGTACATATAGATTTGAATTTTCACATTCTTTGACTCTTTGACCAGGTGTTGGAACCCTGCTGGGCCCCTTTGGGAAACCAAAAAGCACCATGAGACACCACTTCGACCCTATCAGGCAGCCTCGTTCAGAAGCCAAGAGGGGTGCCCCAGTCTGAGTTCCCCCAAAGCAGAGCATGAGACGCAGATGTTAAGTACAAGCAGCTTAGCAGGGAAATGGCCCCAGGAAGCATCTGTAGGGGTGTGGGGAGCTGAGGGAGGGTGGGGAAGGTGGCCAGTACAGGATGGGTTACTGTGCAGGTTAACTGCTGTGGGCAAAAGGCATTCAATCCCAACCAGACCGCGGGGACGTGCCTGAGTGTCCCGCACAAGGGATAATAAAGCTGAAGGATTCGTCCACCATTTCCCAGCGGTCGTCCACTAAGGGCTGCTCCTGGGATATGTGGGGCCTGCCCCACGTGGTGCTGGTGCATCCAGAGAATGAGTCCAGGTAGGTGTAGTTCTTTGCCGGGAGAAGTCAGAGGTGGGAGCTGTGAGCGGCAAAGGCATCGGTATGGGGCACCCACCATGCCTGCTCCGTGAGGCAAATCATCAAAACGAGTAGTTTCCAACGAATGAATGGATTTTAGCTATTAACAACAGCAACAACACAACAGAGAGAACTTTCTCCAGGCTTCCCAACCCCAAGAAAGAGACATCAGAGGGTCTAAGAAAAAGCAAGAAATAGACATAAGGTGACCCCATTCCTACCCCCAACGAAGACAGATCTGAAAACATTCCAGAGAAACACCTCCGCATCCAGAGAACATCAAAATGGTATATCACTGGAAATGTTAAAGGATGTTTACTCCATTTCCCGTAGGGAAGCAGGTAATGTTTCTTTCCTTTTGTTTTTTTAATTTGTTTTCATGTTTATTTTTGAGACAGAGCATGAGTGGGGGAAGGGCAGAGAGAGAGGAAGAGAGAGTATCTGAAGCGGGCTGGATGCTGTCAGCACAAAGCCCGACGATGATGCGGAGGCTGGATCTCACGAGCGGAGCCATGAACTCCTGACCTGAGCTGAAGTCAGATGTTCAACCACCACCCAGGTAGCCCGGTAATGTTTCTTTCCACGAGGGGGTAGTATGCTAAGGGAGAATGGCCCTGAAGCTGGTGACGGATGCTGAAGGCTGGCCTGTTGGAGGCCGCTGTAAGGGATTCAGGGATTCAGTGGGATGACCTCATTCTCTGCTGGGAACTCTCCCGGGCTCCCGGACCTTACCGCCTCTGCACACACTGGCCCGGCTTGCAACATCCAGCCCCACGGGTCTTGTCCAGAAGTACCAGTAATTTACCATCCCCTGAGGGATAACTGGAACTGATGGCAGATGGAGAGCCGGTGAAGGAGCACCCCAGCCCCTTGCCCTTGAAGGGGTAACGTGAGGGCATATGGCACTCACCACTGCCAGCACCCAGTGGCACTGAGCGCTAGGGGCTTACAGTGACGACTGGCTTGGTTATGCTCCCTTTGCCAGCCCACCCCCCATCTCGGTCTCACTCTCCACGGCCACCGTATGCCACAGCCCATTCTACCCACCTCTCCCCCGCTCCTCATTCACATGTGTCGTGTCAGCTGCTGGAAATCAACCACGGTGGGAATTTACACTGTGAAATTGGCAGACGCTACAGATCGGGGTGTTGCTTTTTGGGTTTGGGTGGGGTGTTTTGTTTTGTTTTGTTTCTCCCTAGAGAACCAGTTTACCCGCATGCTATGGGCTCATTTTCCCACTTTCTTATTGTTGATTCTTGGCACGACCTCCCAAATAAACTTATACTCAAACCCTTTCTCAGGGTCTGCTCCTGGGGAAACAAAAATGACAGCTCTGAGCCTGCAGACCAAGGCAGTTAGTTATCTGTCTCACGCAAGTGCTGTCACAGAGGCAGTCATGTCCTTACCTTATACTCTAGCCTCTTCTCCCCCCTGCCCTCCCTCTCACCCTCTCCCTTCCCCCTACACACACAGCACAGCCCAAGCCATCCCCACTCTCCCCAACACCCTCAGTGCACATTCATTGTTTATACGCACCCGGCATCCATTCCCTTTTTGCTATCGACAGCACCCTGGTTTCCTCCAGGGACGGTGCTAAGTTGCTTCAATGGTGCCAGTCCTTCTCCCCTCTCCACATCTAAACCTTCCACCGTCAGACTTTATGGTTTATCTCACTAAAGAAGCCAAGTTTACATCCCCGCCCCTTGGGTCTGGGCCCAGTCCCGTGGCTTGGGGAAAAGAATGAGGCAGAAGTGATGGTGTGCCCAGTCTGAGCCTCAGCCTTGCAAGAGCATCACTGTTTCTTGTCTTGTGGCTTTGCCATCAACCCAAGGAGGACATTCGGGGATGATCAACTGGTCCCAGGAGGAGAAGATGAGAGGAGTGGCGGGGAAAGCGGTCCCAGCTAACTGCCTCAGACAAGCTCAGCCTGGCCAGACACTCCAGCCAAACCACAGATGTGCACGCAATAAACACTTCCTGTTCCAGGCAGCCAGGTTCTGTGGTTGTTTGTTACAATAAAGGGAACCATCCCCACCCACTCAATCCATACGGTTCAGGTGGAGCTGACCCCCATCTCCCAGCTCCAGAGAAGACATGTGCCAGTCAGTATAATCTGCACCCTGGTACCCTGGCCACAGTCACTATTTCATAAATGGGACTGTGGTCCAAGCCAGGCCAATGAGACCCAACCCTGGGACATTTCCTGGAATTCCTGGGGAAGAAGTACTCGCTTCCCATTTGGGTTGCATAGATGGTGGGAGGTCAGCCAGCTGCTGCAAGCAGCCATCTTGCTACTGCAACAGTAAATGCCCTTCTGGAGAATGGGGCCATCACGTGCCAGTGAACTGGCTCTCCTCCCACAGAAAATAAAAATTTTAAAGGCCCTGGGGAGCCTGGGTGGCTCAGTCGGTTGAGCGTCCGACTTCGGCTTGGGTCATGATCTGGCCACTTGTGGGTTCGAGCCCCGCGTCGGGCTTTGTGCTGACAGCTCGGAGCCTGTGGCCTGCCTCAGATTCTGTGTCGCCCTATCACTCTGCCCCTAACCCGCTCGCGTTTTGTCTCTGTCTCTCTCGAAAATAAACATTTAAAAAAAAATTTTTTTAATTAAAAAAAAAAGAAAGGCCCTGATTTGTAGTGTTTGCCAATTTCCATGATATAAATACTCCTACCACAGACAATTTCATGCTACCAATGACTTAACTGTTGGAGATTCCAGAAAGTCTTACCATTGGCTCCGGCACACCCCTGAAGTGGAACGTATACCGTGGAAAACAGAAGCAAAAGATGAAGAGATAGACAGTGTTCTGGTGACGTTATGTGAGCCCCTACACCTAGCCATGCCTGAAATCCATTAGTCCCTTGGACTGTGCTCATATATGAGCCAACAATTTCCTTCTGTTTTTTCTTAAGGCAGTCTGATTTGGGTTTCTTTTACTTGCAACTGAAAGATGACTAATACACACGCACACACACACACACACACACACACACACACACACCCCATGAACCTCCCATGCCTTGCAAAGTAATAATACATCATTAAAAAAATAACAGTAGTGGGGCACCTGGATGGCTCTCAGTCGGTTAAGGGTCCAACTCTTGATTTCAGCTCGGTTCATGATCTCAGGGTCGTGACATTGAGCCCCACGTCAGCCTCTGCACTGGGCATGGAGCCTGCTTAAGATTCTCCCTCTCCCTCTCCCTCTGCCCCTCCCCCTCCTCATGGGCTCTCTCTCTCTCCCCCTCTCTAATAAATAAACTAATTAATTAATAATAAATAAATAAATAACAGCAGCAAGGCAAGTATTTAAGCACCAACTATGTGCCAGGCACCTTGGAGACACATCCTGCTAATAATTTCCATACCGCCCTTACAAGGTAGACGTCACTGGGTTTACTCTTCAGATGAGCAAACTCGCAGAGAAATTGAAGGACTTGCCAGTTGACATCAGAGCCTGTGACTCCACCCACCTCCCTCTGGGGCCCCTCTTACTTTAGCCGCCAGCCAGTTCTTCTGCCAAGAATGTTTCCCGCCTCTTCTCTACCTGTTGCTCCCTGACTCATCTTTTAAACAACTAAGTAACTTGGGTCAGGGCTTGGTCTCACTTTCTCCATACATCACTCTGCTTTCTTCCGTGTGACTCCATTCTGCCTCCTGGAAGCCTCTAAAGCTCCAGACCCATTGCCTCTCTGTCACAAGTCCACTAGAAAATAGAATTCCCTTTCCCAAACTCATCCTCTGAAAATAGTGGGCCTGGGGGCTCCTGGGTGGCTCAGTCGGTTGAGCATCCAACTTCGGCTCAGGTCATGATCTCACAGTTCGTGGGTTTGAGCCCCGCATCAGGCTCTGTGCTGAGTGCTCAGAGCCTGAAGCCTGCTTTGGATTCTGCGTCCCCCCTCTCTCTACCCCTCCCCCTCCCCCACTCACGCTCTGTCCCTCTCTGTCTCTCAAAAGTGAATAAACATTTAAAAAAAAAATTTTTTAAATAGTGGGCCTGACTCTCATTGAGACCCATCCTTGAGCCATTTAGTGTGGTGGAGGGATGGATATATGAGTTGGCTTAGGCCAAGTTCACATGCCATGCCCTAGTTTGTCACTTGCGTGCCCAGACCACACAGACTGAGGCCAAGGTCGGATGTCATGCCTTAGGACTAGGTGGTGTGGGCTGAGTGTCACCCAGACCATATAGACTGAGTTTGAGGGAGTGGTGGTTTCCCCAAGGAAAATGAGGAAGTTCTTAGCAGAAGTGAGAGTGGATGCAGAACATAAAAACAGCAAATTCCCAACATACACATCTCCATTCTAGACCACCACCCAAAGCTAGGCGGCCATGATTTCTCATCTGGTTTCTAACTAACGCCCTGACTTCAGCCTCCATATCTTAACCATCCTCTGCACAGCTCTGAATCTTTCAACTTCCACTCAAAAACAAAACAAAAAACTTCAATGACTCCCTACTGTCCAGTCCATAAAATCCAAGCTCCTAGACCTGAAACTCAACACGTGCCCTGCTCTGACTCTGATGGAACTTTCCAGTCTCCTTGCCTCCAGTTTCCCTTTTCCCACTTACCTGACATTTCAGCCAAACCTATCTCATGTTTTCTCTCCTCTGAGCCTTTAGCTCACCTGGAATGCTTACTGCTCCCCTCTCCCTTTCTCCAAGACACCAAAATCAAGCCCAGCTCCACGGCCATCACCACCAGGAAGGCAGGTATTCTGCTGAATCCACAGACTCCAAGTCTCCAACCCAGCCACCCCCTGCCTCTGCCCCTCAACTCATCAGCGGGTCCTCCTCAGCACCCTTCTCATGGTGTGGCTTCTGTTGGGGAGAGTTTGAGCTCCTGCCAGCGGGCCTCCCAGGTAGTCAAGCCACCCCCACCATTGATCAGGACTCTTTCAATTGTGAGAAACCCACGTTGAATCTCTTTAAGTGCAAAAGGTCACTGCCCAGCAGTAAACACACACAGAACAGGGGAGCCAGCAGGCTGGATTCAAGGTACTTTTCTTTCTCTCTCTCTTTCTCTCTCTCTCCACTCCTCCCTTTCTTTTCTTATTTCTACTTTTCTCGACGTGATGGTCTCATTTCCTACTGTAGCTGGAGAAGGGGGCTTCTGGTGATTCTAGCTTACATCACGCTTAGAACTTGGGATCTCAGAGAATGGAAGACCACCTTCCCTGACAGTTCTGGCGGCAAAATTCTGGGTACGATACTGGCCTGGCTTAGGTCATATGACCTTCCCAGAGCCAATCAGTCCGTGGCCTGAGGAATAGGGTTCTCTGATTGGCCAGGCCTGTGTCACGTGGCCGTGGCAGGCTTTGCCCCCACCTTTAGAGGTTCTACTCGGAATACGCCCCCCAGGAAAGAACGTTGGTTGCCAGAAGACAAGGCGGAACAGAGACAGAGAGAGAGAGAGAGAGAGAGAGTCGCTAACCTCAGAACCCCCGCAACACCCAAGCATGAGGACTGGTTCACATCGTGGATTCTCCACCTAGCTGTTATCCACAACTAGTGATGGCTGAAGAGCCGTGAATGGGGAGAACACCAGCTCACGTTTGGCCAGTACCAGTGTGCCGGGCACTATTCTAAGCACTTCCACGTGTTAACTCACTTATTTCTCATGACAACCCTAAGAGCTGAGGACAATTATTAGGTGAGAAAAGTGAGGCCCCAAAAGGTAAGCCACTTGCCTAAGGCCCTCCAGCTAAGAAGTGGGGGCCCAGGGGTGTGGTCCCAGAACCTATGCCCTCCCCACTGAAGGATACTTTGGACAAGGGGACCTTGGTGGTGGCCAGTGCGCCCACACACAGGAGAGCTAGAGAGTACACACATGTACAGGAGTACATTCTGGAGAGCCAGAGAAACCTGCCCCCACACAGTCATAACCTCCAACCTGCCCAGATTTTTCTTCATCAGAATAGCCCAGGAGCCTGGCTGGCGGTATCTGTCTGGCTCTGCCCCAAGAGAGGAGGCGTGATACGACACCCCAGCCCTCACCAGCTTGCCAGTCCCTCCCACTCCAGCTAGTCTGGACTCCTCAGTCAGCTGGGGTTCCCCACCCTTGGACGCCCTGAGCTCCTCCCTCAGCGACAGGTGCGGCAGGGGGCAGGAGACAGGAGGCCGTGGAGGCCCCAGTGACAAGAACAGAAACCAGAGCCCCAGGCCAGGACAGCACTGGACAGGAATGGGGAGGAGACAGACAGAAGGAGACAGAGGAGAAGACACACAGGAAGAGAGCAAAGGCAGAATGTAGGAGACAGAGATGGGGCTGCGTCCTCCCTCGCCCTTCCCACAGGCAACACAGCTCTCTCTTGTCTCGGGGCTGAAAGCAAGAAGGGGAGAGGGAAGACCTTGTAAATGAAGCAGGTGAGAGTTCTGCAGCTACACGTCTCAGTTTCAATTCTCCTCGAGTCCCTGATGCAGAACGAGCACCTCCGGAGGGGAAGTGAGTGAAGACAGGTGCCCATGGGAGATACCCCTCACTCAACCCCACTTTGGGCAACAGGCCCGATGCTTAGAGGGTCCCAGAAACACCTTCCTGACAGGGCTCCAGAGACCAAAGCCCAAGGCCACTGAGCCCTGCAAAGTGGCAAAAGGAGAAGGCAGAGGGACACTTGCCAGACCCTGCCCATGTCTCCCCAGGGATCTGAATTCTCTTCCCACCCCACATCACACAAAACCCCTATTCTCTCGGAATATCTGATACCTCCCGTGGAACAGGAACTTGAGGTCTGGCTTTGTCCCCAACCAGCTGTATGACCTTGGTTAACCTCTTCCCTTCCGAAGACCTCAGTCTGCCATCTCCATAGTGAGCGGCCCTTTGGGGGCTGGCGCTCTGCGGTCCTGGGACTCTGTTGGCCCTCACCAGCCTTCAAAGCCACTGGTGCTCTCAGAAGGATGCTGGTCAGCCTCCCCCAGCTGTCCACCCTACCCGTGTCCTGGAAAGCCCCCTATCCTGTCCAATGTCCCACCTCCTTCTAGCAAACCGTAGCTGGCCCATGCCCTCCGGGCCTTGCAAGGAGCTGACCACCATCCACAGAAATAAGAGGACCCGACGTGAGATGGAAAGTGAGAGCGGCTGATTCCCCCCTACTGGAGAACACAGCGGCACCAGGCCGGCCTGGCCTTTCGCCTGACGGCCCGCGTTTAAGACAGTGCGTAATGCGGCCACAGCATAGGCTTCCGCACCCCTGACTCCCTAGAATAGGGCTGATTTGCAAAAGAGAGTAGTAAGTGGAGGCCTAGAATGGCAGGTCAGAAACCCCTGCCCAGATGCCAAGAGACAGCCATGAAGGCAGGGGGGCCGGGTGGGGAGGGAGGATGACCCGTGGGCACACTGGCCTCCTTCCCACGGATGCCCCGAGGAGGGCGCTGGGAGCATGGCGCGTCCCGTAACCGCAGCCTGCGCCTGGTGTCAGCCGCGTGGCGCTGCGCAACAGCACCCCCCACCCCCGCCCGTCCCCGAAAACCAAAGGCGCCCCTTCCAGAGAAGAAAAAGGAGGGAGCCTCATCATTAATAGCGCTGGCGGCAAGGTAAAGCCACCCGCCCGCTCCGGCGCACCCTGGCCCATAATTATGCCAGCGAGGCTTTCATCCCCACGCGCGCACGCCGAAAGTTTATTGTTGTATTTCGGCCTTTTGTTCAGTCTCCTGTGCCTTTTATGCAAGGGGAAGGGTGCTGAGGGGTCAAAGCATCCTCCCCCGGCTCCTCTCTCTGTCAGTCCTTTTAGAAAAACACCCAAAGCCATAATTTGTCTTAGAATTTCTTTTGAAACAGCTACAAGAAAGACTCGCGACTGCTCTTTTCCCTCTGTTTCTGATTCCAGCCATCCCTTTATCTGGCTTTCATTAGAGCCTCGGCCGCGCCTCTTTTGTGGGAGAGACTTATGGGAACCCAGGCAGTTTCCCAGCCTCTGTGATGTTGCTAAAGATTAAAAAGGAGCTTTGAAGCTGTACCAGTTCTCTCTGCGCCCCCTCGGTACAGGGCCTCAGAAAGACCCAAGCCATCTGGCAAACCTGACATAAAGACAAAATAAAGTGATTGAGACTGGCTCTTCAAAGCCACAATGGCAGATTTGTTGATTTGGGCGTTATCTTTCATGCAAGGCCCTCAGAAGTCACCAGAACACCTAGGTAATCTCGGGCAGGCCTCACTGGACTGGACAGGCCGAGGCTCAGAGAGGGACCCGGCAGCTCCTGGTGGGGCTGAGGGATGGACCGAGGGCTGCAGGAGGTGGGCCCCGGGAAACTCAACAGTTGGAACCGGAGCCGGGCCCTGGCCGTGGTTTACAGTGAGGACTGCCAACCTGGCCCCCGCCTCGTGTCCCATCTCAGGAGGGGTGCCTGACACCGGCCAGACGGAGTCAGAGCGAGAAGCTGATGTGAGGCTGTCCTGAGCAGGAGGGGAGCGGCAGGGAGATGAAAGGCCGCTGCCCTAATTGCAACCGACAGCCCGTTAGTAACGCCCTGGCAGCTTCCATATCGGAACCTGCTTCTCACGGCTTCCGGCTGGGCAAGGCCTGGGGCAGATGGCTGTCTGCCGGGGCCCGCGGGAGGATCTCCCTTCTGACTGATGCTGGGACGAGCAAAGATCCTGGAGGAAAAGAACCAAAAAGCAGCCCTGAGCCAGTCCTCCATTAACACCCCGCCTGACCCCCAAGTAACCTGGAGCCTGACCCTTGCTGGACCTCAGTTTGCCCTCCTGCAAAAGAGGCCTAGTGGACACTCATGGACAGAGTCTCTCCCATCCTGTTGGGGAGTAGTGTCCAGAGCCAAAGCCTTGGGTCATGGACGCTCCTCTGGCCTGGATGGGAGCCTGGAGGAGATGATGCCAGAGCCAGCACTACACATAAACAGACGCCCCCCACAGACTGAGCTTCCATGCAGGAATCTGGGGGACACCCACACACACACCTACTACTGATGTGACCTCACGCAACCCGCTCCCCTCTCAGTGCCTCGGTTGTCCTCGTGTTCAGGAGTTGGAAGTTCAGGAGTTGGAATACACTAGAGATATTCAGGTGCTGGGGAGAACTGGGGTTCCATGAACATTCCTGAGAGGGCCAAGGGGAGGTCAAGAGGGAGCTGAGCAGGTGCTACTCTGGGGTCCTCCAAATAGAGCATTCATCTGTTATGCACACTGAGCTTCAATAAAATCTCCAGGATTTTTTTTTAAGGTTCCGCTGATTGAAACACACATACAACTTAAAAGCCACAAGTTGAGAGGGTCTGCTCCTTCTTTCTGACCGCCCTGAATCTGTGATTCACATCGGACCACAGTGAGCTCAACCAAGAGCTAAACTTCATTCTATCCAGTTTTAACCAAATGATGAGCTCCCAAAGTCTGACCATGGATCAGCAACCAAGTATCTATTGAAAATCTACTCTGCACTCGCACTGGGGAGAATGTAACACCTGCGTGTCCTCAAACACCAGACCCAGAAAAGATATCTAAGGGATGTTCACATTCACAGGGCACGGGATAGATCAGCATCTGCTTTCTAAACCAGAGAGAGGTGGCCACTGATCACAGGCCTGGGGGACAATTCATCTATCCCCATATTCCTGTGCCCCCTCCCTCTAGCCAGATGCAGGACTGGGGCCCCAGCTCTTCTTCCGCTGCCCTGCCCCTTTCAGAGAGTCCAAAGAGGAAACGTCTCAGTTTCCTTTCCATCGCAGCTGGCCCCAACCACCCTTCCTTCCTGTGAAGAGCACAGCTGGCGCCAGGGTGGGAGGTCCACAGCAGAGACTTCCTGGCACCTTGGCAGTGACGTGCCAACATGAGATTAGGCTTCATCTGTATGTCCTTCCAAAGAGACAGAGGAAGCCCAGCTCCTGGAGAGGTAGGGCCACAAATGAGCACATGTGGGAGGGGGTATCCTGCCCACCAAACCCTAAAGGGAGTCTTCCAGAGTAGTCCCTCCTTTTCTAATCACGCCTCCCCAGCAGCTGGTGAACCCCTACTCATGCTTCAAAACCCATCCATCCCCAATGTCACTCCTGCCCTGAAGCCCTTCTGAGCTTCCCTCTCCCTCAGCTCATATGCTGCTTCATCCACATCTGTCTTGGGTAACTCTGAAATTAAATGGCAATAGTTTTTTCAGGAAGCAGGCACACATCTGGAAATCAAAGGATCTCGGTTCAAACCCCAGCTGTCTTATTCACCAGCTGTGGGACCTTGAAGAGGTCCATTTTCCCCTCTGAGCCCCAGTTTCCGCATTCTTAAAGTGGAGAACACAGAACTTATCCTCTAGGGTTGTGTTGAGGGTTAAAGAAAGCAATATATGTGAAAGAGTTGAAAATTCTGTCCAACACAGAGAGGCACTCAAAACCAGTGAGCTCCATTCCTTCCTTTGTAGAAAGTGACCTTCTCAAGGGCAGGAACCAGGTCTTCATTCACCTTCTCATTCACTCATTCACTCATTCATCCATTCACCCACTCATTCACTCATTCATTCAGCCATCATCACTGAGCTCCTGTAGAGGAGCAAGCCCTGAGCCAGAAGCTGGGTTCTACAGCAAGTCACAAGACAGACACTTTCCAGGTGCCCATAAATCTCCCAGTTGGTCGTCCTCACCCGTGTGTCATAGAACCCGCTTTGGCTGACACTGACTCCACCCTTCCCAGGCAGCTGGACCAAGGGCAGGTCTGCCGGGTCCAGGCTGGAAGTTGCCGGCCCCACCCCAGGATCATCAGCAGACCTCTCTCCTGCAGTAGGTGTCTTCTGGAGGCAGAGCCTTGTCCAACACTCGGGGAGAAGAGAAATGAAGACACACCATGCTTCCACTCTCAGGGAGCTCCTGGTCTGGTGGGGAAGACACCCGTTTCATCCCTGGGGAGTTGTCAGCCTGATGGAAGAGACTGACATCGTTCTCAACCTTGGAAACTCCCAATCTGATGGGAGAGTCCTAATTTCCTGATTTGGAGAACTTCCAGTCTGAGGACAGAGAGCAGAGTCACATTTTCCCTGATACTGGTGGCTCTTAGTTTGATGGGGGAGACACATTTATCTCTGATTGTAGAATTCCCAGTCTGATGGAGGAGACACATGGCTCTTGATCTTGGACCAGTCTATCACCGATGGAGGAGTGTGGAAGGGAGGGGTTGTTCCCGTCCCAGGAGGGCACCTCCTCTGATGGGAGAGGCAGTCTGTGCCCATAGATAGCTTGAGAGGCAGATAAAACAACATATATGGAAAAAAGAGATCAATCTAGAGTCCCTCTGAAAGGCTAGCTGTGCAGTATCTCTATCTGTTTGTAGACTCAGAAGTGATATTCCTGGCTCTGCTGACACACCATCCTAATCCACAGGGCAGGACACAAATAACAGAATCATTGCCTCACAAGCATCCAGCCAAGCCCCCTCACCAGAGAATCCAAGCCAGAGCTGGCCTGAGGCCCCAGTCGCTGGCATCTTGTGCCAGTCTTTGCCAGGGGAGGGCTTTCTCACGATCAGGGACATCTGGGCTGGCCCAGCTCCCAGAGGCCACCGACATAAAAAGCGAGGGGCTCAGCGGAAACACCATCTGCACATCATAAAGCCGCGTGGTGGTTCCCAGAGGCTGCCTCCAGCTGCGTCCGTGCTGCCCGGGAAAAGCAGAGGAAGGCACCAAGTGACCAGGAGGGGCAGGGGGAAGGATAGCCAAGAGGAGAGAGCCAGGCTGTAACTCCTCTCCCTAGCACCCTACGCCCTTTGGAAGTTAACGTCACCTGGTTGGTCTCCCTGTCGCTGCCCGGGATCACAGGTTCTAACCATCTCTAAAGGTGACCTGTGACGCGAGCAGTATGCAGTGGCGGTGATGCACTCAGATCTGAGGGTTGAACTGCCTGGATTCGAACCCTAGGTTTACTCATTAGGGCAGGAGATAGACTTTCCTGAGCCTCTTTTCGGGCCGGTGCCTTGGAGAGGACAGTAACCACACCCGTGTCCGGAGGTTGCTGCGAAAACTAAAAGAAGTAATAATACACGTATTGAGCCGTACCCTTAAGATGTGTGCACTCGTTACACTTTAATAAAATTTTATTACAACAGAGGTAATAGGTGTCCCGTGTCTGCTTTGCCCGATTTCAAGAAATCTCTGTCACTATTGGCTCTTACTATTATCATTGTTACCTTCCCTCCCACACACTAGCCTCAGGCTTCTGGAGGAGCAGGCACCTGTAAGGGGCGGAGGCGTTGAGGATATTTCATTGGCCACTCTCTCCAAGGCCCCGCCCCCAGCACCACGGCCACAGCTGATTGGACAAGGGGTAGGACCTGGCGTAAGGGAAGTTTACCTATTGGCAGTTGCGCAGAGCCTGTCAGGTTCTCTGGGGAATTTGCACTCGGGATCAGGCTGTCAGGTGTAGTGGATGGAGGATCACATTGGGCCACGAAGAGCTGAGGAAGGAGAAAGAGACGAGTGACTGAGAACAGCAGAGAGGAGAGAGACACAAGGTTCCCGAAAGACAGAAAGAGATGACAGACTGGGAGGCCTCCAGTGCCCGGGTCTGGGTGCGCACGTGATTTCCCAGGAGACAAGGCTGTACTGCGTCTCCTGACTTTGGAGCCTAGGAGATGAGTTTGGCCAAGAAGCACAAACACACCTACACACACACACACACACACACACACACACACAGGCCAGACATGCACACCACATCCCACCCTACCAACATGCACGCACCGTTTTCGACATTTTCTTTACAATTCCCTGCCCATGCCTGAACGACTTCCAGAATGGTGACTCCCAAAGGAGATTAATTCTGTCGTGTGGCTCTAGGAGAAAAAATACCGTTGCACGGAGAGACCTAATGGGGCGTTTCATAAAGTGTCTAAACTGTGGTGTAGGAGCCTTTGCGTAAAACTTCATTAAAATCACATTACCTGCCGTCTCTCGGTCCTGCTCTCCTTCATGCCAGCTCGGAGGGTTTGACCCTCGTGGCTAGCAAGACGGCTGCTGGCAGCTCCTAGAGCTGAACCCTCCCTTAAACACAGCCAGCGGGAGGGGTCCTTGGGTCTTGGTTTGGGCTCCCCTGAAGGGAACACTGAGATAAAGATTTGAGGACGAGTGATTTACTGGGATGCGATCACAGGAAACACTGGTAGGGAATGGGGAAGCGAGCCAGGGAAGGGAATGAAGCCAATAAAGGATGTGTTCTGAAGCCAGTTATCTCTGTGGGCGGCCGGAGCCTGATCTCACCGGGAAGCTGTGAGAGACAGGGTCAAGCATGCACTTGGAGGGGGATCAGGTCGTTCATCCACCAGCCTCCGTCAGCCCCTGGTTGAGGGCTGCATCAGGATGGGGTCTAGAACTCCTCACATCCCGCACACTAGGCACCTCACTCGCCTCGCCGTGGTCCTAGCCCTGGCTGCTCCTTGGTGGCACTGATTCCCTGACACCCTGGCCCGCCACCTGCATGAACACGGAGGGCTCAAGCAGCCTGAGAGAGCCCTCTGGAAGAGTCCCAAGGACTGGCAGTTGGACTCTCAGCCAGTGTTCATGGAAAGAGCAAATGCCAAGAGCACTAAGGTCGGGGCACAGACAGAGGCTGTCACATCGGCAAAAATCTCATTGTATCTCCAAGGTTCTGACTGGATTGTGTTTGTCCCTGGACCTATCACTGACACCAGAGGGATGTCCTGTGCCAACTGAATCGGTCTGGAGCGGTGAGATGGTGGGGCAGGGGCATGAGGGGGTGGTGAGGAGGCGTTCCCTTGTACTATATCCAAATGAATGGGAGTGGACCACAGCAGCTCTCGGAAATGAAATGGGTGCTGGGCTGCAACACGAACATGACACACAAGTGACCACCCCTCATGCCCAAGCCACCAAATTAAGTGGAAGGTGACAAGGTCAAAGGTTCTTCCAGCCAAACCTTTAAGCTGGCCACCTGCCCTTATTAGAGTACAAAGCGTTAATGGAGCAGTGACTTGTGCCAGACATCGTCCAGGCTCCGGGCAGGCACCCGCGAAAAGGTGGCGCTTCTGTTCCCTGAGCACTCACGGGCAAGGGTAGCCGCAGGGGAGGAAAGGACAGCAATTACGATTTCAACTACGATTGCATCAGATCCACTCACGAGATGCTGCTGGTTGCAACACACAATTATTTGGTGGACCACCAAGAAAAACGAAAAGCCACCAATTAAATGATGCTATCCTGTGGATGGCAATTCATCCCAATTTTAGAAATATGAAATGTAAAAAAAAAAAAAAAAAAAAAAGCCCATCTTAGAATTGATGGGCTTGTGGTTATATTTTTATCAGTTTCGTTTGCGAAGGGTGTTTTCATAGACACTGTCTCGCTCTCTGCTCACCACAAACCTACTGAGGGTAATATCACTGCTATTTTCCACTCCATGAAACTGTACTCAGAGAGGGCAAGTGACTTGCCCGAGGTCACTGAGCTACTGACTGGTCAAAGTGGAAGTCAACCCCAGGTCTTTCTGGTGGCAGAGCCACGACACCACCAAGCCTCCTGGCCAGCTTCTTGGACCCTTGATTCTTCTTTTTACAAAATGTGGGCCCCTATCTCCCCTTCCCTCCTCCTCGGGACTGACAGGGAGCCCCACAAGCACCTCTTCTCTCTGCTCCCAGCGACACACAGGCCCACACTTGAGATATTTGCAGTCCCAGGAACTCTCTTCCTTCCAGGCAAAGGACCACGGGCACACAGTACCATCTTCCACTAGCTCCCTTCAAGGGTCTTGCCATGGTGAGCACTCTTCAAACCTGGGTCCCTGCTGGAGATTCTATTTCTTTTATATATATATATATATATATATATATATATATATATATATATATATATATATTTTTTTTTTAATGTTTATTTATTTCTGAGACAGAGAGAGACAGAGCATGAGCTGGGGGCGGGGGGGGGGGGGGGTGCAGAGAGAGAGGGAGACACAGAATCTGAAGCAGGCTCCAGGCTCTGAGCTGTCAGCACAGAGCCCGACACGGAGCTCGAACTCACAAACCATGAGATCATGACCTGAGCTGAAGTCGGCGGCTCAACCAATTCTATTTCTATTTCTATTCTATTTCTAAGGAGCCAGGCCCTTGCCCCTTGGAACAGCTTACACTACAATGATTTCCTAGTGGCTTCCGTGGAAGTTTCTTCATATAAAGGCCTAAATGGCTGCAGGCTGAGAACCAGCGCTGGCTTTATAGAGCAAGCCACCTAGGCAGTTACATGGGAGTTCACACTTAGCTTAATGCTCTGGACCCCACAGATTACACAGCAGATCCTGCTCCTGCTTAAAAGCATCTGAGCAAGGAGCCTGCCTTGTTACTCCCAATCCGTGAGACTCCTGAGGGGAGTCCAGGTCACCTCTGTGTGCTCTGGGAACAGGGAGTGCTCTGTTCCCAGAGCAGAGGGAGTGCTCCATTAGTACTGAAAGTACTGAAAGAAGTGTGTGTGTGTGCGTGTGTGTGTGTGTGTGTGTTGTGCACTCTGAGGTGCAAGTAACAGAAATCCAGTTCAAAGTAGCCAAACTCAAAGAAGTTTATTTTCCCACTGGATTGAAAAGCGTAAGAGGCTGATGATCCAGAAACTCCCGTACTGTCAGTCACCAGGATATTTGCTCTAGGCCCTGCTTTTTCCACGCCGCCTTTATTCTCAGGCCTCGACAGCTCTAGGCTGACATACTACAGCTTAGCAACCTCGGGAGAAACCTTCTCACCAAAACTTCCCATCAAAATCAAGCCTCAGTCACCCGCCCACCCCTTGCCAGTCGTTAAACCAGGGGCTGTGATATTCTCATTGGCCAGGCCCCAGTCACATGCCTACCCCTGAGCCAATCACTGGCCCTAGAAGCTGTGATACTGCCATTGGCCGGTGTAGGTCACATGACCACTCCTGAACTAGTCACCGGCCCTGGCAGGTGAGATGCCATCATTGGCAGGCTTGGGTCACGTCAGGGAGAGGAGGCTCTCCAGATGGAACTCAGGATACTGTTCTCAGGGAAAAAAAGGAACTTGGTGCCAGACGGTCTTGTACAACCACTGAACCCTGAGGCTTCTGTCTTTGTCCTCGCTTGTCTCAACTGTGGGCAACCTGAGACCCCTGTTGACTAGGAAGGGTGGCCTTGGGAGCCTGGCAAAAGAGGAAGGTCTGGGAAATATCACACACCAGACAAGCAAAAAGCCAAAACTGGGCAGAACTGGCAGGGGCTGAGGCCAGGTGGTCATTCTGCACAATTACCACCAGAGGGCAGGCTTGCCTAGAAATGATGGAAAACAGGACGGGGTCAGAGGGCAGCCGTTAGGTGAGTCCTGTCCCAACCCTCTGATCATAGCAGGTGCCTACTGCTGTACTTACTGCCAAGCCTTATGAAGCCCAACCCTGTCCTAAGCACTTTCCATGCATCAACTCACTGAATTATCAGCAATGACGTTCGCACTTTTTTTTTTTTTTACCCCATTTTATAGATGAGGAAACCAAAGCTTTGGAGAAGTTTTAAGCAATGGGTCCAAGGCCATACAGCCAGAAAGGGGAAAGTTATGCAACTGTTCTACTAAACCCTGAGCTTCCTGAGGTCAGGGGTTGTGTCTTGCTCTTGTCTGAGGCCCCCACAGACCCTAACACAATCACTATTTGTTTAATGAATATCTCTTAAAGTGAGAATGTGGGCTCAAGGGCTGTCCGGATGTGCTGCGTCTTGGAAGATGAGTCTTAGAGGCTGTCAGGGACCAGAGGGACCACAGCACACCAGCAGAAGAGACAGTTGTAGATTGGCAGCGGCTTGGCAAGTCTGAAGTCTCATTGTAGGTCACTATTTACGCCTCTTCCAGGGGTGGCTGGCTGTGCAGATAGGAGAGGAAGAGCACGGGGCCCCCACTGTGGGCTAAACACTATGCTAAGTGCTTCGAGGGAGACAGAGGTAAGTGTGACACAAACCCCTACCTCTGCTTCCCTCTTGGGAGAAGAAATCAGTCTTGGCCAGAAAGAAGAACCCAGAAGTAAGGTCCTGACTCCCATAAGAGCGAACTTCAACCCTCTAATCAAAACTGTGTTATGTACATGCTAAGTGCCAGGTGCAGTAGATACAGCAGTGAACACAGCTGAAAGATAGACACAGCTCAGGGCACCCAGGTGGCTCAGTCGGTTAAGCATCTGATTCTTGATTTTGGCTCCGGTCATGATCTTAAGGTTCATGGGATTGAGCCCCACATCAGGCTCTGCACTGATAGCACAGTATCTGCTTGGGATTCTCTCTCTCTCTCTCTCTCTCTCTCTCTCTCTCTCTCTCTCTCTGCCCCTCTTGCGCTTGCACTCTATCTCTCTCTTAAAATAAATTTAAAAAAATAGACAGCTCTTGCCTTCATGAAACTCAGTCTAAGGGGGAGACTGATAATAAACAGATATGTAATTGCAAATGTGATGTTTAAAGGAAACAGGAAGGGGTGCCTGGATGGCTCAGTCTGTTAAGCGTCTGACTTTGGCTCTGGTCATGATCTCACAGTTTGTGACTTTGAGCCCTGTGTCGGGCTCTGTGCTGACAGCTCAGAAACTGGAGCCTGCCTCAGATTCTGTCTCCCTCTCTCTCTGCCTCTCCCCCACTCGTGCTCTCTCTCTCTCTCTCTCACACACACACAAAAACAAATAAATTTTTTAAAAAAGTTTAAAGGAAATGGGGAAAGTACAAAGTGCTATGAAAGAAACTAAAAGGAGACTCATTTAAGCAGGGTTTGGGGAGTTACCTTTCTGAGGTGACAAAAGATGAAAAGGAGCCTGCCATACGAAGAGTGTGGGAATGGCATATCTGGCAAAGGGAACAGCCTGTAGGGAGGTCCTGCATGGTAGGAAAATGTGGCATGTTCAAGGGACTAAAATTAAGAAAATTATTTCTGGAGTGTAATGAGTCAAAGTGGGTCACGGTGCAAGATGAATCAGAGAGGAGGGCCAGGGCAGAACAAAAGCTCAGGTTTTATCTGAGTGTAAAGGGAGACCACCAAAGGGTTGTGAACAGGGCACTGGTTCAGTCTAAGCTGATCTATGTTCGTAAAGGTCACTCTGGCTTTCATGGGGAGAGTGGTTTGAGAGTGGGGCAGAGTGGAAGCTGGAAGACATGGCAGCTCTTACTAAGTCAATGTCAAGGGCACACAGATGGGTGGCTATTTCCTCCTAAGGCAGGCATCTAGAAAGGCTTTGAGGAGGGGTCTTTACCCCAACTGAAAACTCAACAGGCGAGGATGAAGGAGAAGGCTGCATCCCCCACTCCAATCTTTTCCCTTCTGAATAAAGAAGAGACTTCTGTTTTTCCTTTCCTGCTGCAGAAACCAGAAAGAGATGGCCATTCATCAATCAGCGCCTTCTGAATTACCTACACGTAGGGCTAAACAATAATTACAACAAACCATCAGCAGTTCCAAGTGTGAATGGCTCAATGACGTTGTAAAATTTGGCATAAATAGATCTGGCTGAGCCTCACACATTTTCTCATGGGGTTAACGATGTCAGCAGTTCGGAGTCTGATCCCTACTGGCCTCTGAAAGACAAGATCACAGAAGAGAAAGAGGCAGAAAGAGCTTCCCTGGTGGCATTTCCCCAAGCAAATGGGCACATTTGCCTCTCGGATGAGCAGGGCAAGAGTCAACCAGGCCAACCAGAATGTGATTAGTCAGAAAGAGTCTCTCTGTCAGCTCTTTATCGGTGACCAGTCTCACAAGGGGCAAGAGTTCACGTTTTGTGAAGCCTGTTGTGTTTGTTAAATACCGTGTGTTTTTATTCAACCAGGTACTGCCTGCCAGCCAAGTTTATACGGCAATGTGCCTCCAGGCTCCGTCCATCTCAGACCAGTTACTGGTCCTCCCTGTTGTACACATCCTCCTCTTATCAGGTCCTCATAACTGAAGTCCCCTCAAAGCAGATAGAGAACTGAGTTTAGAAACTGTTTTTACTTCTACTGAATTGCTTTGCCTATCCACCATTCATTCACCAATCCTGTGGTAACAGCATCTTAATTTTTCTTGGGGACCTCAACTTAGGCCACATGGTTTGGTGGCACAAGCCTCCCACTAAGGCTCCAGGACTAGACAAGATTTGGCTTGTCATTGAATTTTACCACCAGCATGACCAACCCCAGCCCCACCCCCACCCTTTCATGCTAATTGGTTCAGAGTCGGCACAAGATCTAAATTGGCTCGGTCAGATAACCTCATGAGTTTTTGCTGGACCACTAGGGAAAGAAACATTCTCTTTTCTCTGAACTGGGATTTATGAGGATGGCAGCCTGGAGCCATGATAGCCTGTCTGAAAATAGGACAAGTGCAGAGGAAGCAGAGCTGAAAGACAGAGGAAAGCATGAATCTTGTGGCATCATTTGAGCTCCTGGAGGTAGCATTACCTGAAGCTCTGCCTCATTAGGGGTGGGTTTTAGATACCACCAAAAAAAAGCATTCTGGTGATCACACGGACCCTGAGCAATACAAGGGCGAGAACCAGACATCCTGAATTCCGGTGCTGTGTTCTTACCCTGTATTGTATTCCAGATGACTGTATCCAACCACATGCCCAAACTTGACAAAGCTGCATGACTTTATGGTTTATTAAAAGATGGATATTTTTTTTTAAACATCTGATTACAACAGTGTTTCATCTAACTGAATCACAGAGTCATGGAAGGGCCCCTAGAGGTCATATCATTGAGCAGTTTTCAAAGATTTTTAACAACTTCTCATTTCAAACAAAGTCATAAGCAGAGCTCCTGTATATAAGAAACAAAAGCAGTGTCTTGTTAGTGCAAATGTGTTTTATCTTTTCGGTTACAAGTTTTAACATTTACTTTTAGAATCAATGAAAACTCAAATTTTGATTTATTTGTTTCCAAAGTATAAAAATTGGTTATATAGGAAATCAATAAAGAAAACCAATGAGGGGTGCCTGGGTGGCTCAATCAGTTGAGTGCCTGACTCTTCATCTTGGCTCAGGTCATGATCTTACAGTTTGTGAGTTCGAGACCCGCATTGAGCTCTGTGCTGATGGTGTGGAGCCTGCTTGGGATTCTGTCTCTCCTCTCTGCCCCTCCTCCATTTGTTCTCCCTCTCTCTCAAAAAAAAAAAGAAAGAAAAAAGAAAATCAATGAAAACAAAATTGGTTCTTTGAAAAGATCAATAAAATCAATGAGCCTCCAGCCAGCCTAAGGAAAAAAGAGCAAGGACAGAAATTACTAATGTCAGAAATGAAAAAGAGGACATCACTACAGATCCTATGGACATTAAGATGATAACAAAGAATACTGTGAACAACTCTATGCCCATAAATTTGATAATCTGGATGAAATGGACAAATTCCTTGAAAGACCCAATTTGCCAAACTTACACAAGAAGAAATAGATGATATGAATAGGACTTTATCTATTAAAGAAATTAAACAAATAAACAAATAAAACCTTCCAAAAGAGAAAGCACCATTCCCAGGTGGGTTCACTGGTGAAATCCATACAACATTTAAGAAAGAAATTATATGGGGGCGCCTGGGTGGCTCAGTCGGTTAGGCGTCCGACTTCGGCTCAGTTCATGATATCATAGTTTGTGAGTTTGAGCCCCGCGTCGGGCTCTGTGCTGACAGCTCAGAGCCTGGAGCCTGCTTCGGATTCTGTGTCTCCCTCTCTCTGACCCTTCCCCTCTCATGCTCTGTCTCTCTCTGTCTCTCAAAAATGAATAAACATTAAAAAAATTTTTTAATCAAAAAAATTTTTTTAAAAAGAAATTATATGAACTCTCTATAATCTCTTTCAGAGATAGAAGCAGAGGGACTACTTCCCAACTCATTCTATGAGGCCAGCGTTACCCTAGTACCAAAACTAGACAAAGACATTACATGAAAACTAAACACCAATATTTCTCATGAACATAGATACAAAAATTCTCAACAAAATATTATCAAACCCATAATGTATAAAAGAATTATATCCTATAATTGGGTGAGATTTATCCAAGGTTACAAGTCTAGTTAACAATCAAAAATCACTTAGTGTAATTCATTGTATCATCAGGCTAAAGAAGAAAAATAACATGATCATATCAGTAGAAGTAGAAAAAGCATTTGACAAAATCCAACACTGATTCATGATTTAAAAAAAAAACTTTCAGGAAAGTAGGAATAGAAGGGAACTTCTTTATCTTGATAAAGAAACCTATAAACCCAAAATAGATGAAAGACATGGACATAAGACAGGAAGCCATCAAAATCCTAGAGGAGAAAGCAGGCAAAAACTTCTTTGACCTCAGCCGCAGCAACTTCTTACTCAACACATCGCCAGCGGCAAGTGAAACAAAAGCAAAAATGAACTATTGGGACCTCATCAAAATAAAAACCTTCTGCACAGCGAAGGAAACAATCAGCAAAACTAAAAGGCAACCAACGGAATGGGAGAAAATATTTGCAAATGACATATCAGATAAAGGGTTAGTACCAAAATCTATAAAGAACTTATCAAACTCAACACCCAAAAAACAAATAAGCCAGTGAAGAAAAGGGCAAAAGACACGAATAGACATTTCTCCGAAGAAGACATCCAGATGGCCAACAGACACATGAAACAATACACAACATCACTCATCATCAGGGAAATACAAATTAAAACCACAATGAGATATCACCTCACATCAGTCAGAATGGCTAACATTAACAACTCAGGCAACATCAGATGCTGTCAAGGATGCGGAGAATGAGGATCTCTTTTGCACTGCTGGTGGGAATGGAAACTGGTACAGCCACTCTGGAAAGCAGTGTGGAGGTTCCTCAAAAAATTAAAAATAGAACTACCCTACAACCCAGTAATTGCACTACTAGGTATTTATCCAAGGGATACAGGTGTGCTGTTTCACAGGGGCACATGCACCCCAATGTTTACAGCAGCACTATCAACAATAACCAAAGTAGGGAAAGAGCCCAAATGTCCATCAATGGATGAATGGATAAAGAAGATGTGGTATATGCACATATATACAATGGAGTATTACTCAGCAATCAAAAAGAGTGAAATCTTGCCATTTGCAGCTATATGGATGAAACTAGAGGGTATTATGCTAAGCGAAATTAGTCAGAGAAAGACAAATATCATATGATTTCACTCATATGAGGAATTTAAGATACAAAACAGATGAACATAAGGGAAAGGAAGCAAAAATAATATAAATACAGGGTGGGGGACAAAACATAAGAGACTCTGAAATATAGAGAACAAACAGAGGGTTTCTGGAGGGTTTGTGGGAGGGAGGATGGGCTAAATGGGTATGTGCATCAAGAAGACACTTGGGATGAGCTCTGGATATTCTACATAAAGGATGAATCACTGGAATCTACTTCTGAAATCATTGTTGCACTATATGCTAACTAACTTGGATGTAAATTTAAAAATTAACTAATTAATTAATTAATTTAACAACAAAAAAAAGAATACCTAACAAAAACCCTACAGCTAGTTAACAGCATTCTTAATAGTAAGAAAATCAAAGCATTCCTTCTGAGACCAGGTACAAGACAAGGATGTCCCTTCTCACCACTCCTTTTCAACATCATACTGGAAGTTCTAGCCAATGCAATAAGACAAGAAAAGAAGATACAGCTTGGGAAGGAAGAAATTGTCTTTGTTTGCAGATCATCTATGTAGAAAATCTGAAAGAATCAACAACTAAAAAAAATGAATAATAAATGATTATAGCAAGGTTTCAGGATACAAGGTTAATATATAAAAGTCAATTATTTTCGTATAAGCCATCAATGAACAAGTGGAATTTGAAACTAAAAACATAATACCATTTATATTCTCACGCAAAAAAAATTAAATACTTATGTATAAGTCTAACAAATCTACATGAGGAAAGCTATAAAACTCTGATGAAAGGAATCAAAAAACTAAATAAACAGAGATATTCCATAGTCACTGGCAGGAAGATTCAATATTGTCATGATATCAGTTCTTCCCAACACAATCTACCTATTAAGTGCAATCCACATCAAAATTCCAGAAAGTTATTTTGTGGATATAGACAAACTGATTCTAAAGCTTACATAGAGAGGCCAAAGACCCAGAATAGCCAACACAATACTGAAGGAGAACGAATTTGGAGGACTGACACTACTCAACTTCAAAACTTACTATAAAGCTAGGGTAATTAATACAGTGTGCTTAGGATGCCTGAGTGGCTCTGGGTGGCTCAGTCAGTTAAGCATTTGACTTAGGCTCAGGTCACAATCTCGCGATTTGTGCATTCAAGCTCCGTGTTGAGCTCTGCACTGACAGCTAGAGCCTGGAGCCTGCTTTGGATTCTGTGTCTCCCTCTCTTTCTCCCTGCCCCTGCCTCGCTTTCACTCTCTCTCTCTCTCTCTTTCTCTCTCTCTCTCAAAAATAAACAAATAAACTGAAAAAAAAAGACAGTGTGGTATTGGCAAAAGAATAGACAAATAGATCAATGGAGCAGAACAGACAGCCCAGAAATAGATCCACATAAATATAGTCAACTGATCTTTGACAAAGGAATAAAAGCAAGATAATGGAACAAAGATAGTCTTTTCAACAAATGGTGCTGGAACTGCTGAACATCTTCACATAAAAAAAAATGAATCAGGACACAGGCTTTACACTCTTCCCAAAAATTAACTCACAGTGGATCACAGACCTAAATGTAAAAATGCAAAAGTATAAAACTGGAAGATGATATGGGAGAAAATCTAGGTAACCTTGGGTATGGCAATGACTTTTTTGATACAACACAAAAAGCACACAAATTCATGAGAGAAATAATTGATAAGCTGGACTTCATTAAAATTAAAAACCTCTGATCTGTGAATCACAATAAAGTCAATGAAAAGACAAGCTACCAACTGGAAGAAAATATTGGCTGAAGGCTCATCTGATAAAGGACTGTTATTCAAAATATACGAAGAACCCTTAAAACTTCCCAATAAGAAAACAAAACAACCAGATTTAAAAATGGAGGGCCTTAGCAGGCACCTCACCAAAGAAGACACACAGATGGCACATAAACCTATGAAAAGATGCTCCGTATCATATGTCCTCAGGGAAATGCAAACAGTAGTCAGGTACCACTACACCTACCACTGGCCACCTATTAAAGTGGCCAGAATCCGGAACACTGACAACATCAAATGCTGGTGAGGGCATGGAGCAACAGGAACTCTCATTCAGTGCAGGTGAACCTTCTTACAAAACTAAACATACCCTCACCATCCAATCCAGTGATCGTGTTCCTTGGTATTTATCCAAAGGAGTTGAAAACTTACGTTCACACGAAAACTTGCGCATGGGTGTTCATACTAATTTTGTACATATCTACCTAACCTTGGAAGCAACAAAGATGTTGCTTCAGTTCAGTAGGGGAATGGGTAATCCAGACAATGTGCTGGTCCAGACAATGTGGTGATCCAGAAAATGGAATATTATTCAGTGCTAAAAAGACATGAGCTACCAGGCCATGAAAAGATGTGAAAGAATCTTAAATGCGTGTTATTAACTGAAAGAAGCCAACCTGAAAAGGCTATATCCTACATGACTCCAACCAACCATATGACATTTTGGAAAAGGCAAAACTATGGAGACAGCAAAAAGATTACTGGATGCCAGGGGTTGGGGGTAGGGGGGAGACACCTGACTAGATGGAGCTCAGAGAATTCTTAGGGCATACTCTGTATATCATACTCTGTATGATAATGCCATAATGGATATACATCATTATATTTGTCTAAACCCATAGAATACACAACACTAAGAGTGAACTCTAATGGGAACTACGAACTTCAGGTAATTATGATGTGTCAATGCAGGTTCATCAATTGTAACAGATGTACACTTCCATCGGGGATATCAAGAATGGAGGAAGCTATATATGTGGGGGAGCATGGGGTATATGGGAAGTCTATGTATCTTTCCCTCATTTTTCTGTGAACCTAATATTTCCCTAAAAATTGATCTTTTGGGGTGCCTGGGTGGCTCAGCCGGTTAAGCATCCGATTCCAACTCAGGTCATGATCTCATAGTTCGTGGGTTCCAGCCCCACGTTGGTCTCTATGCTGATAGCTCAGAACCTGCAGCCTGTTTCAGATTCTCTCTTTCTCTCTCTCTCTCTCTCTCTCTCTCTCTCTCAAATATAAATAAATAAACATTTAAAAAAAATACTAAGCCCTCAAGAAAATAGGATGAAGTGAGGCAGGGAGGCTGGGAAGGAGGGTTTGGGAGGGAGGCAAGGAGGGAGAAAGGGTGTGGGAGGGAGGGAGGAAGGTGCTTGATCAGGGGCTCCAAGTTGCTCTCTGTCTGGTAGAATCTGAGTCCAAATGACTTTTGTGGCTGTCAGCAATGGGCACCATGGCTTGGACTCACTGCCCTCCAGCAAAGAGCTCTGAGGCCATGAGAGCAGGGGAGGCACAGGGATCACCACATGGACAGATGCCATCTGTTGCCTTTCTTTTGTTCACTCAGAGGCAGACAGCTGGGGCGGCACCACCTGTGATCGTGAGCAACCCTGGAAGCTGCACTGTCAACAGCCTGTCACAGGGAATCACCTCAGGCCACTGCCTCCCCAAAGAGCTGCCCAATGAACCAGCCTCTGCCCCTCGGGGTCTCTCTGCACAGCGCTAACAGGCTGGGGCCCGGCCATCCTGCCTGCGCCGCCAGACTCGGGCACCCGCTGCAGCTGCTGGGGGCCTGGGCTCAGGGGATGCCTCCTCTCTCCCTTCCCCCTGGGACAGAGGGCAGGGCTCCCCCAGAGTATCCAGGAGAGCCAGCTCTTTCCCTCCCCCTTTCTGACCTTTCACACTTGGGGAGGCCTTCGCTGTGCAAGAAGCCCTTGTCCCCCTCCCTTTCCCCGACCCTCATGCCAACCACACTGGTGCCCATGGCTGGTTCTGCCCACTCCTCAGAGAAGGCAGAGGGGTTCACACAAAAGAAGACAAGAGAAGCAAGTAGCCCATGGACAACCGGCCTTGGGAGTTCCTGGCCCCACCTCACAGCCGCATGAGGGGGCTTTGAGGAACACCACGGGGCAGCGGTGGGGGTCTCCAAAGTCCCTGAGGTTCAGAGCTTTCAGCATGACGGGAGCATGGGGTCAGTTCCCAGTAAGCCCCTTTCATCTGTCGGACCTGTGAAGAGTCTCCACTGGGTCTCCCAGAACTGCCCAACCAAGGGAAGCCACGCTTTACTCCAGGATCAGGTGCCCAGGCCATCAGCTGTGTCCCGGAGCTCTCTCTCTCCATAGGTGCGCCAAGTTCCGAAGGCCCAGCTGTGGTGGTCGCCTCGCATGCTTCCGGGTCCTGGGGCTGCTAAGGGCCCGGCTTGCCACAGCCTCACACCCCCCTGGGCAACAAGTCCTCTGCAGACGGGCCTGGCCCTGAGAGAGCTGAGCAGAGGCCATTTCCTGGGAAAGCCACCCCCCCCAGTGGCCAGCCTTCCTCACTGCCTCTCTCCTCCTCCTCCTCCTCAGGCTCTAGGAGGCCACCAGTTACCTCCTGTCCTCAACCAAAAGACCCTCAGGGGAAGAAAGTGGGAGGGCATCATCATCATCATCATCATAAAACAGTATAAGTATTCATTCACTCACTCATTTATTCATTCATTCATCCAAAAATTATTTTTTGAGGGCCTGTGCCAAGCCTGGCTCCATGCTAGGCACAGGGGACACAACTGTGAGTGATACAGGCCCCAATCATGTCCTCGGGGAGCCGGGAGTCCCATGGGGGGAGACAGTTGGCAAACACGCACACAGACATGTAACAGATACGTAACATTATGTCGGTGGCCACATGTGCTATTAAGAGAAGCAAAGTCGCTCGAGGAGGTGCTACTGTAGATCTCTGGTCTGGAAGCTTCTCTGAAGCAGTCACCCAGGAGACCAGAAGCTGGGACCCAGGAGCTGGGCCAGGAGCTGAGGGGACAGTGCTCTAAGCAGGGGAAAGAGCAGAGGCAAAGGTCCTGGGGCACAGGCAGTCTTGTGCATCAGAAGCAAGTGAGGAGGACAGTGTGGCCAGCCTCAGTGACAGGGGTAGGAAGTGGGTCTGGAGAGATGACGGGGCCAGATCAGGCCTGGAAGCCAAGGTAAGGATTCGGCTTTGATTCTAAGACAGTTTTTACCAGGGAAACAACATTACCTCAAGTATGGTTTCAAAGAATCACAAAATACAAAATTTTTTTCTGATGTTTTATTTAGTTTTGAGAGAGAGAGAGAGAGAGAGAGAGAGAGAAAGCTGGAGAGAGGCAGAGAGAGAGGGAGACACAGAATCCAAAGCAGGCTCCAGGCTCTGAGCTGTCAGCACAGAGCCCGAAGCGGGGCTCGAACTCGTGAACCGCGAGATCATGACCTGTCCTGTGCCGAAGTCATGCACATAACAGACTGAGTCACCCAGGCGCCCCAAGAATCACAAAGTTTTTAAAAACTAATATCAGCATCTGGCATTTATCGAGCCCTTGCTCTCCATGTGGTCTTACGCTTGGCATTTTGACCACATTATCTTCTTTCGTCCTTACAACCACCTTATGAAGTGGTCGGCCTGATTCCCTTGTCTTGTTTCAAGAGAGGCGACTGAGGTGCAGAGGGGTGAAGTGATACGCCCAAGGTCACACAGCTAGATAGCATGAGCTCAAGACGAGCCAGGCCGGCCCCCTCCAGAGCCGTTGGGTTACTCTGGTCCTGGTGTTAGGCCGCCTGGCTTCCAATTTTGACTCCCAGCCACCAGCTGTGTAACATAGCCGGCTCCTGTCTGGTCCTGACATTGCCACAGCTCCAGTCTCTGTAAGACGGACACACTGCATCCTCCTCCGGGGGCTGCAGAGAGGACACTGAGCAAGGTGCGGGCTGGCAGTGGGTGGGAGGCAGATGGTCAACAGGTGTGACGGCAGTTACTCACCCCCAAAGCTTTGGGGGCTGTGGTTCTAGGGACCTGGTGAAACATATGAGGTCAATCCACCTTGGAAAGAGGAGACAGCCGTTCGGCCTCCACTACAGCTGCAGCAAAACAGACTGCGAGGGACGTGACGGAGGCCCGCAGACAGAGGAAGGTACTGAGTGGGACTAAGCAAGGCACAGAGTCAGCCTTGTCCTCTCCGAAGACTGTCCTCTTCCTCTACAGCCAATCGGGATGCACGAGAGAGAAGTCTCCATCGCCTTATGGGGGACAGCTAGCTTCTGCCACGAAGCCTCCCCACACTGCCCAGGTCAGAGGCAGCAGTGCCCAGGTATCACAAAACCAGAAGTTTCTCCATTAAAGCACTGCTCTATTCAGCACAGCAGTCACCTTTCATTGTTTGGGCTCCCTTTGTTCATTTAGCCTCATGGGACCCCAGAAATCCATAAACAGCAAACAACAACGATCTCCACTCTTTAACTTCTCTTCCGATCCTTTTGATGCACAAACATCCCTTCCTACGTGTTCGTGTGAGCGTGTGAATCCTCTTGTGGAATTTATCTCTATCTGACACTATTCTAAACATGCAGGAAGAAACCTGGAAGGTTTCTGGCCCTCTTTTAGAAGAGCAGTGTGGCCTCATGGTTAGAATGTAGGGTTTGGAGGTAGACCGACATGGATTCAGATTCCGGAGAGGCATGCTGTGTGACCTTGGATAAGCCACTTGACTTCTTCGGGCCCCAGTTTCCTCACTGGGACAGGGATAAGAGTGTTCCTCTCACCAGGCTAGGAAAAGGAGAAAAGGGAAGAGAGAGTGTGTGCAACACTCTAGCCAAGTACCCTGCACAGGCAAGTTGTTCCTTTACTCTCACTTTAGTCCTTCTTATGGAGATATGCAGCAGACTCAGAAAGTTCCCTCTTTGGGATAATATTTGTATATGCTATCAATTGCTGTGTAACAAATCCCCCTAAAACTTAGTGGTTTAAGTAAGCACACATTTATTATCTCACAGTTGTTTCTGTGGGCCAGCAGTCTGCCCATCACTTACCTGGGTCTCCTGCTTCAGGGTCTCTTGAATGCTGCAATCAAGGTATGAGGCAGGGCTGAGGTCTCATCTGAGTGCCCCATGGAGGAAGGATTCAATCTGAAGTTCAGGTGGTTGTTGGCAGGGTCAATGGCTCAAGAGCTGCTGGGCTGGAGGTCGCCCTCAATTCCTTGCACATGAGCCTCTCCAACATGGCAGCCTCCTTCCTTGAAACATGCAGGCCAAGATGGCAGTGCAGTTGGCTAGCAAGACAGAAATCACAATCTTAGGTAACTGAATCCCAGAAGAGACATCTCATCACCTTTGCCATATCCTAATGGCTAGATATAAGTCTCTAGGCCTTTCCACACACAATTGGAGAACATAAATACCAGGAGGCAGGAGTCTTCAGGGGTCACCTTGGAGTTTGCACTACACAGCAAGGTTCAGTTCAGCTAGCATTTTCTGGGGCCTTTTATGTACCAGGCACTGTCCTGGAGCTGGGAACTTACAAAGTGGAGAAGCCAGGGTGTCCATCTCCCAGGAACTTCTGTGAGATGTTTTCTGCTTCAGGCTCTTACTCGTTTTGCGCTGCTGTGAACACTTTGGGAACCTGTGTACAAGCTCTGTTGAGGGGAGGAGGACAATTACTCATTCCATAGTGTGAATGAGTTAACTAGGCCCTTTTCCCTCCATCCCAGGCTGGTCAGGGAAAAGAAACACACACACACACACACACAGACACACACACACACACACACACACACACACACACACACAGTGAGCTAGCTCTTAGGGGTATTTGCAAAGTAGTGGTCACTGTGCTGGCTGCTATGGAAACAAAGAGAATGAGACCAGACCCTTCCCTGGGGAAGCACACTGGGGGATGGGGAGCAAAGAGGGAAACTCACAGGTTCGGCCTGGAGTGAGGCATGCCACACTGGAAGCCAGATCCGCATGGCGAGTTAAAGCAAAAAGATTATAGCCAACAGCTGAAAAGTTGAACCAAGTTTTGCCCTATACTTAGTGGACAATGGTGGCTTGATCTCAGAGCAACCAAGTTCCCTTCCCCAACAAAACCCCCTTCCCCCACTCTGACTCCACCTCGCAGATGCCAGGGGGGCTTGCTACAGGGAGGCAACAGACACAAACTTCCTTTGTTCGAGGAACCTCATCTTCCCTGGCTAACCATGGCGGTCTGGTGGGGCCTGATGGTCACAGGCTGACTCCTCTTGGCCATGGGGGTGGACTGGATACCCAAGCTGGATCAATCTTCCATTCCCTGGCCCATAAGACACATAACCCAACCTAAGCCAATCAGAGCCTTTCTCTGGCATTTCTTCCTGGGTGAAGCTGTCAGAGAAGAGACTATCTTCCTAGTTATGCAGGAAGCAGCTGCTGGTAACCATGTTTTTAGCCATATAGAGAGGGAAAAAGGTGGAGCCCTACATACACAGAAACAAGACAGAGAGAGAGAGAAAGAGAGATACACCAGACAGTATCAAATTCCTGGTGCCTGTCTTCAAGCTTTACTTGAAAATCTTTTTACTTGAAAATCTTTTTACTTGAAATCTTTTTATTTACTTAAAATAATTCAGACTGGGTATCTGTCACACTCCAACCATAGGGTCCTGAACTAGAAGTATAACATTTTACCGTTGGGAGTTCAAGCTAAAGCTACAAATCTTCCTGGGAGATGTGATCCAGAGGTCCAAATTCTTACTAAAGTATAAATGACTAAGATCCTTTCTTGAGAGAAGGCTGTGATATGGGTTTATCTGAAAATACACAGGGCATCATAAGGTTAAAAGTAGAGACTGTCAAGACATCCTTCACCTTATTCATGTGTGAAAAGAGCTTGTGATTCAAATCAGAAAACCTTGAATTTGAGTGCAGGCTCTGCCACTAACTGGCAAACCTACTTCACTTCTCTGGGCGCTCATTTCCCCATCTTTAAAATGGGAATAATAATGTTTCTGCACTTCCTGTCTTACAATGCTGTCATATAGAAAAATATCAACATTATTTTGTTTCCCTGCAGCCAATGTCCCTAGATGTGCTATATTAAATACATCTTAATACTATATTTGGGTATATGCCAATGAGCAGAAATGTGAACAACATCTCTCCAGTAGGACTCAGCACCTGAGGATAAGAGTGAGTGAGAAAGTCTTAAAACAGCCTCAAGGGGTAGACGTCCATCTACAGAGCAATGGTGTTAGTCTGGGCCCCCACTTGGTAAAGTCTGACATACTTTCATCGGTTTGTGTGTGTGTGTGTGTGTGTGTGTGTGTGCAAATTTATACTTTTCTAAATCGTCTCTTTCTTTTCATTTTTTAAAAATTTCACAGGCATGTGATGGGGTGCTTGGATGGCTCAGCCGGTTAAGGGTCCAACTTCGGCTCAGGTCATGATCTCACGGTTTGTGAGTTCGAGCCCCGCGTCGGGCTCTGTGCTGCCAGCTCAGAGCCTGGAGCCTGCTTCTGATTCTGTGTCTCCCTCTCTCTCTGTCCCTCCCCCACTTGCGCTCTGTCTCTCTCTGTCTCTCAAAAATAAATAAATGTGAAAAAAAATTTAACATGCACGCGAGAAAAAATGTCAAACAGAGAGAAGCATACAACTAATACAATCCACTTCAGCACCACTGGAGCCTTTTCATCCAGATCTTAACTTTTATTTCTATATATGGATCTTACCAAACACACTCGGCTTCATACTTCGTTGGTGTTGTTTTCATTACAGTTTGGGAGGCCTTTACATATCAGCACATAAGTTTGGTGGGTTTTGGGGAATTTTGTTTGTTTTGTTTTGTTTTGTTTTAAAGATTAGAATCCTTCAGTTACCAGCATCCTGGGTTTGCTAGATCTGGCATCCAGTACAGGGTTCAATACATATTGTTAAAAGGAAAACATAAACAAGGGGAAGAGGGAAAGAAGAGAGAAGTCAGGGGAGTGGGAAGGGTGATAAAAAGAAAAGAAAAGGAAGGGGAAAAAAGGAAAAGAGGTAGGAGGATGGAGGGAAGGGAGAAAGAGGGGGAGAAGAGGGAAAGAGAGGAGGGAGGAAGGGAAGGGACACAGAGACAGAGAGGAAAGGAGGGAGAGAGCGAAAACAAAGGCAGATAGAAGCAGAGGAAGAGACGGAGAGAGAGAGACAGTGAGACAGAAAACAGCGAGAGAGCAAGGGAAAGAGGGACAGAGAGGGAGGGAGGGAGAGGCGACAATCAGACAGACAGTCTCAATCTCAGAGAGACAGAGAAAGGAGAGAAGGGAGGAAGGGAAGAGACACAGAGGGAAGGGAGGAAGAGAGGCGAGAAGAGGGAAAGAGAGAGGAAGCGAGAGAGAAGAAGAGAGAGAGAAGTGGAGAGAGAAACAGAGATAAAGGAGGGAGGGAAGAAAGAGAGATGGAAGGAAGAGACGGGAAAAGAGGGAAAAAGAGAAAGGACAGGAAGGGAGGGAGACTCTGAGCCGTGGACACCGCCCCGCCCCCGGCCCCGCCCCCAGCCCCGCCCCCGGGGCGCGGGCTGCGGCGCCACCTCCAGCCGCCAGGAGCCGCCACGGGCAGCCAGCAGCACCCTGCGCGCTCCGCGGACCCTCTCTCCCGCCTCAACGCCGGCCGCTCGCCGCCTCGCCGCCGCTCTCGGGCTCCGGCCGGGTCTCGCGCGCAGTCTTCTCGTGAGGGGCCTCGCGCCGCCCGGCGCACGCCGCCCCCCTGCCTCGGGGCGCGGGGTCTCGCGGGCCCCGCTCCCGCCCTCCGCTCGCCTGGCCCGGACCGGAAGCGGCGCCGCACGGCCTGGGCCTGGCGCGGGGGGCGGGCACCGGGGCCCGGTCCGACATGGGCAAGAAGCACAAGAAGCACAAGTCGGACAAACACCTCTACGAGGGTGAGGAGCTGGCCGCGGTGGGGGGCGGCGGCTCTGGGGAGTGTGTATGTGGCGGGGGGGGGGAGGGTTCTCGCTCCTTCGAGACCACCCTCGAGCTCCCGAGGCGGGCGGGGGGCCGCACCTCCCACGGGCAGGCCGGGGACCCGCGAAGGGGGCGCGGCCCGCGGGAGGCCGCGCAGACCCCTCCCAGGCGGGGGCGGCATTCGAACCCGGGACCCCTGACCCCCCCCCCCTCCGGCGGGGCTCTTGTTGGGAGGTGTGAGACGGCCCCCAGAGGCCCGCAGCGTTCGGGGCACACATTCGGCGAGTGTCCGTCAGTCAACAGGTGCTTCGCGGGGCGCCCACTGCGCGCCCAAAGCCGCCCCGGCAGTGGCTCCCCCTTCTCCCCCTGCCCGTCCCCCTGCCCGCGGTGCCTCTGCATCGTGGATGCTGGCCGGCGCGTCCCGCCCGTAATCGAGGCTCTGTCCTTTTGTTTTAAGAGTATGTAGAGAAGCCCTTGAAGCTGGTCCTCAAAGTGGGAGGGAACGAAGTCACCGAGCTCTCCACGGGCAGCTCGGGGCACGACTCAAGCCTCTTCGAGGACAAAAACGATCATGACAAACACAAGGACAGAAAGCGGAAAAAGAGGAAGAAAGGAGAGAAGCAGGTTCCAGGAGAAGAAAAGGGGAGAAAACGGAGACGAGTAAAGGTAAACGTGGCTGCGGTGCTTCGGCTCTGCTGCTGGTGCCACTTTTTAAGAGTTCCCGCCTCCCGCTGCCAACCTAACTTGATTCTCTCCGTGTCTGGTGAGACGCTGAAACGCCTTTACGGCTGTCTTGTTTTGAGGAAGAGCAGGGCAGCCTAGAAACATGAATCATTTGGGAGTTTCAGCAACTCTTGATTTGTTTATACTTAGTTACACTCACAGCTGAGTCCTGATTTTCAAGAGCCGCGTCAAAGAGCATTTGCCCATCTAGGAAAAGTGGAAGTCGTGCTCGAAGCAGCCTCAGGTTTGTCAACAACAATAGTCGTTTCAAAAGTGAACGGGATTTTGCTCCGAAGTAAATACTGTAATGCCAGATATATAATGAGCAGCTTTCATCTTAAAACGTGAATCCGTTGAAGAGGAAATCTGATCAGAGACCTTTAAGGGACGTGACACCAGTGGTAAAAATTGGCATTTTCCTAACCATCTGCAGTTCACAGAAAAGGGAGGGAAAGTAGCCGCTGTCTTGGTTCACAGGCTCGGCAAACATGCCCGGAATTAGCCTAGACTTCTGCACTTCCCAGATTTAACCGGTCACTGAGTGGTTTATTAAATCAGTTACTGTACCTTGAAGATAGATTTCTATAAATTAGTTTTATAACTTTTATGTGTATATACATAACGGAAGTGTTCTATTCCATGTGATTAAATACCTTGATAAGTCACTAAATCTTAGAGACCCTCTGTTTAGAATTTCCTAAATCCGTTATTTTCTGCCTCAGTTTTTAATTGCCTTTGGCTGGATTGTGACAATATATAGAACTATATAATGTTTTCTTTTGCTAAGTTATAAAAACTATTATGTGCATGTGATTTTTTTTTTTTTAAGAAATTCAAACAATACAGAGTGAACAAAAAGGAGGAAATTTTGGGGCGCCTGGGTGGCTCAGTCGGTTAAGCGTCCGACTTCAGCTCAGGTCACGATCTCGCAGTCCGCGAGTTCGAGCCCCGCGTCGGGCTCTGGGCTGATGGCTCAGAGCCTGGAGCCTGCTTCCGATTCTGTGTCTCCCTCTCTCTCTGCCCCTCCCCCGTTCATGCTGTGTCTCTCTCTGTCTCAAAAATAAATAAATGTTAAAAAAAAATAAAATAAAAAGGAAATTTTTCCTCACCCTGGTCCCTCATACAGCCCCTCCCACTAGAGATAACCAGTTGGAGGGCACCTGGGTGTCTCAGTCAGGCGTCTGACTCAGGCAGCAGCTTGTGAGTTCGAGCCCCACGTCGGGCTCAGAGCCTGAAGCCTGCTTCCAATTCTGTGTCTCCCTCGCTCTCTGCCCCTCCCCCGCTTGCACTCTGTCTCTGTCTCTCTCTCAAAAATAAACACTCAAAAAAATTACTTAAAAAAAAGGTAACAAGCTGGGTTTTTTTATTTGTAAAGTAGTTTATGAACATAGTTTTTAATTTTTTTTTTTTAATGTTCATTTATTTTTGAGAGAGAGAGGGAGACACAGAATCTCAAGCAGGCTCCAGGCTCTGAGCTGTCAACACAGAGCCCGACGCCAGGCCTGAACCCACAGACCGTGAGATCGTGACCTGAGCCGAAGTCGACGCTTAATTGACTGAGCCCCCCAGGTGCCCCAGTGAACATAGTTTTTAAAAGTCAAGAGTACTTCAGAGCTTTTACACAAAAGCAGTCTCCTGCTCCAGTGGAGAGTTTTATTTCCAAAATGTTTTAGTTTTTTTCCTTTGGGTATTTGTGTCCTTTTTTTTTTTTTAAATTAAATTTTTTTTTCAACGTTTATTTATTTTTGGGACAGAGAGAGACAGAGCATGAACGGGTGAGGGGCAGAGAGAGAGGGAGACACAGAATCGGAAACAGGCTCCAGGCTCCGAGCCATCAGCCCAGAGCCCGACGCGGGGCTCGAACTCACGGACCGCGAGATCGTGACCTGAGCTGAAGTCGGACGCTTAACCGACTGCGCCACCCAGGCGCCCCTTGTGTCCTTTTTTAAATGTAGTTTATGTTATTTCCTGACTTATCAGTACGTCTTTTACTGATAAGTTACAGAAGGTGAGAACTTAAGTCAGCAGTCCAATACCGCTTCACACCCCCGATTTCCCTTCCTCCATTCTTCCAGCGTGGATGTATCACGGTTGTTGCTTAAATCAGTATTCAGTGTTTAATTGTTTCTCACTGGTGACAAGTATAGCAAACATAGAGCCGAACTTGGTCTCTTGTTAATTGCTTTCATTCGTTTGGTTATTGTGTACCAAATCTTCCCAAACTGACAGATTTATGAAACCCGTCTGATTTCTGTTTTTCACGTGGTCAAACACTTCTCCTTTTCTTGAGACATCTATCTTGGAGCCCTCCGTGCCCTCCTGCCCTGTCTAGTCTGGTTGAGTCCTCTAGGCCTTCTGGGATCCTCCTTTGCTTCTTTCCTGGATCCCACGCCTTCTTGATTTGCTCCCTTATTCTGGTGGATTCTTAACTCTAGGAAGTTCCTAAGAAACCATTCATAGGAGGTAGGTTTTGGAAGTCCTTATGTGTTTGAATATCTTTATTCTGCCATCCTATAGTCTCACATAGATGGATGGTTTGACTCCGCATGGAATGCCAGATTGAGAATTATTGTGTCCTAGAATTTTAAAAGCATCTTGTTCTCTAATTGTCCTTTTTTAAAAAATAATAGATGTTTATTCATTTTTGAGAGAGCAGGTGTGAGCGGAGGGAGGGGCAGAGAGAGAGGGGAACAGAGGATCTGCGGCGGGCTCTGCGCGAACAGCAGCAAGCCCTGTGTGGGGCTCGAACTCATGAACCGTGACATTATGACCTGAACTGAAGTCCCAACACTTAACCAACTGAGCCACGCCGGCACCCCTAGTTGTCCTTGTTTTTATAGCACCCTGTTCTTATTTTTCTATGCAGTATCTTCTTTTTTTTCTCTGAGGATATTTTTTTTTCCTTTTAAGTTTTCTTTTGCTCCTTGCTTTGTACCTCCAGTTCTTCAGTTTATTTTCTTGGTCTCTTCCTTTTATGTTAACGGCATCCCTTAGATACCTGTTGTGCCTTCCTAGTCTGTATTTCAGTGTGAAGCACAAAAGGGCTGATTAATAAATACTTTAATTAAAGTACTTAATTAAAGTATGAATAAATACTTTGTATTTAGTTTTCTAGCTGTAGAGTCACTAAACAAAGACCTGATCATTTCATTGGGGAACCCCCAAATGTCTGTTCTCCAGAGAAAAGTCCCTTCTTGGACAAGGATTTTACCTGGCTGCTGGTATTTTGGGGGCCAGCCAGGGAAGGGGACTGAAGGTCCTACCACCCAGTGCTCTGCATTCAGTCCAGCATCTCTCCCCACTTCTGGCTGGTATGCTGTCTGGAGACTCTGGTTCCTTATGTCTCCAAGTGTGAGCTTTTCCAGGTTTCTCAGCTGGAGAACTTTTCTCTAGCTGTCCACTTCTGCATGCAGGAGGTCTCTTGCTTTCTGTGATCTGCACGCTCCTACACTTGCCTTTCATCTCCCAAATGTGTGGGTATCTTTCATCCCCTGTCATCTCGTCTGTACTTTGTTCATCTCATTTAACTGGAAGTTGAGGTCACCCCTTTTAACCACTTCTGATTTTAGTTCTGGCACCATAATGCCAGCTGATACACTCGTGTTCTTCATTTCTTCTTTTATCATTTGTCTCATTCCTTTTATTATTAACTGCGTAGTATTTTGTTATATTGATGTACCATATTTTATTTGATACTACATTTAAATGTTACAAATAAAGCTTCATTGAGCCTCATGTACACAAATCTTTGTATACTTTTGTAAGGATATCTTCAGGATAAGTTCCTGAAATTCTCCCCCTGTGTTCCAGCCACTCTGCCCTTTCTTGACTGTGGCTCGAAATGTCATTAGCCCTCATTATATTTCGATTACCTTGTAAATTAAGATGCTTTTGCATCCATAGTCTTACTTGGACGTAACACCCTGCAGAATAGGACAAGTAGGTTGGTTTCCGTTTTATAAAAGGTAATGTGGAAACTCAGAAGTGAAGTGAATTTGCCCAAGGTCCCGTTTCCCCAGGACTCAGAGACCATGGGACATTCCAGATTCTCTGGGGTGTCATTGGTTCTGTAGAGGCTGTTTGGGCCATCCTTTCTTTGCAGGTCAGACCAGGGATGGGGGAGGGGGTTCTTTTACTAGTGTTGTCTAGGAAGGGAGACTTCCGGACGCTCCTCTGTGAGCTACGTTCTGGATCTCTAGGGAATTTTAGGAACAGCAGTTGCCTCTGGTCTCTTCTTGGGGAGAAGCAGCTGTGTAACAGACATGGGCCTGGAAGGGGCTGGGGTATGTGTGGTTCTAAGGGACTGGTGATTCTTCTGGCCATTCTTTGTGGCAGGAAGAAGGAAGGATGCAGGGAAAGGATAAAACTTGCCATTTTAAAGCGTTTTTCTGAAAGGCATACATAACTTCTGTGTTTCATCAGCTACAACTTAACCACATGGCCACCCTAGCTGCTAGGGAGGCTGGGAAATGTCTTTTAGTTGGAGAAGGAGGTGGGGCTTTGTACCCTAATAAAGATCAGGAATCTGTTACTTAGGGAAGAAAAGGAAAAGGTAAAGTTTGGGGGAAGCACACACACTTACAACATAAAACCCTATAATTTTTCAAAAGTGTTGGAGTTAAATGAGTTTCTTCTCTTGAGTAGGAAAGGCCCTGGTTATATTAGTTTAAAATGGCCAAGCAGTTACGATCGATAGTATTTCTCTGTGTAGCACAGTGGCATTTAATACCAGCCAGAACATTACGAGTACAACATCCCTTTGTTTTAATCGGGCCATGATCTAGATACCACCCCTCTGAAAGTGTGTTGGCTAGTTTTTCCCCCCTGAGCATTCGAATGCTGAGTGATTGGCAAAGAATTTGTGTGCTGGCATAACTCTTAATGTATTTCCTAAAGATTCAGCTTTACATTTGCAAGTCCTTTATTTCCAATTTCCACATCATATAAAAAATATATAAGGCACCTGGCTCAGTCAGTTAAGCATCTAACTCTTAATTTCAGCTCAGGTCATGATCTCCCAGTTTGTGACTCCACAGTGTGGAGTCTGCTTGGGATTCTCCTTCCCTCCCTCTCTCTCTGCCTTTCCCCCTCTCATGCATACACACACTGTCTCTCCCTCTCTCAAGATAAATAAACTTTAAATAAAATAACAGCTGATGAATAAATGCTCCTATCATTTGGTCTAGTAATATAAGCATGAGAGGACAATGAAGTAAAACTGAGGGGCAATAAGTAAAATTCTGTGGGATGCCTGGGTGGCTCAGTTGGTGCAGCATCTGACCCTTGATTTCAGCTCAGGTCTTGATCCCAGGGTCGTGGGGCTGAGCCCTGCATGGGGCTCTGCACTGAGTGTGGAGCCTGCTTAAGATTCCCTCCCTCCCTCCCTCCCTCCCTCCCTCTCTCTCTCTCTCTCTCTCTCTCTCTCTCTCCCCCCCCTCTCTCTCCCTCTCCCTCTCCCTCCCTCTCCCCCTCTCCCTCCCTCCCTCCCTCTCCCTCCCTCTCTCTCCCTCTCCTTCTCCCTCCCTCTCTCTCCCTCTCTCCCTCTCCTTCTCCCTCCCTCTCTCTCCCCCTCCCTCTCCCTTCCCCCTCTCCCTTCCCCCCTCTCCCTTCCCCCTCCCCCCTCTTCCCTCCCCCTCCCTCTCCCTGTCTCCCCACCACCCCCGCTTGCGTGCTCTCTCTCTCAAATTAAAAATTTTTAAATGTCAGTGGATTTTTGGTTTGCTTCTATTTCTTGGCTATTATAAATAATGCTGTTGTTAACACAAGTATGTAAGTATCTCTTTGAGAACTTGCTTTCAGTTCTTTTGGATATATATCCAAAAGTAGAAGTGCCAGATCATCCTGTCTTCTCTTTTACAGATGAGAAAACTTAAGGCTCAGAGAGCTTAGTCACTTGCTCAAAGTTGCATAATCAGTGCCAGAACAGGAACTCAAACCCTGCCCCTTAAATAGGTCTGTAGTGTGAAAGAGTTGTTAAAATGGACACTGACCTCCACACCCTTCACAGTACATGGAAAATTAAAATCAGTGCCCTTAACAGAGGGGGCGTTCTAGTTCTGAGTCTCTTGAGAGTCCCTGGGGCTGGGTGGGGGGAATCAAAGAAGATTTTGCTTAGGCGGTTGCATTTGAGCTGGTCTTGAAAAATCAGAATATAATGATGTTACACTACATGTTCAAGCAATGGGATAAACTATGTACTCTGAGCTATTATTGTAATATAGGGATATTCTTTTCATCTTGTACGATTACAGGTAAGGAATCATGGGGCACCTGTGTGGCTCAGTTGGTTAAGCATCCAGCCTCGGCTCAGGTCATGGTTTCACAGTCCATGAGTTCAAGCCCCACATTGGGCTCTGTGCTGACAGTGCAGAGTCCACTTGGGATTCTCAATCTCTTTCTTTCTCTCTGTCTGCCCTTCCCCTGCTTGCATGTGCACATGCCCTCTCTCTCTCTCTCTCTCTCTCTCTCTCTCTCTCTCTCTGTCTCAAAATAAAAAAACAACCAAAAAAAAAAAAATTAACATTCGAGCGTTTACTGTATGCCAGGCACAGTTCTGAGTTCTTTACATTTACTATTTTAATTCTTACAAATAGCTCTGTAGAGTAGGTGCTGTTAGTATCTCATTTTATTGCTGAGTTAACTAAGGCATAGAGGATGAGGTAGCTTATAACTAGAGAGAAAAAATGGATGACTGTAATCATTAAGCAAAATGGAAATTCTGTCAAAACACAACTCATTGATTTGTTTAGTATGACATCTGCCAAAGCCAGGATCTCCCAGCAGAAAATCCTCCCACTCTGGTTTCCTCTGGAGGTTGTCCTCTTTAAAAAAAAAAAAAAAAAAAAAAGTTTATTATTATTTATTTTTATTTATTTTTTTTAGTAATTTCTGTACCCATTGTGGGGCTTAAACTTACAACTCCTATAACAAGAGTCACATGCTCTTCCAACTGAGCCAGCCTGGTGCCCCTAAAGTTTGTTTGTTTGTTTGTTTGTTTGTTTAAGTAGGCTCCACACCCAGCATGGGGCTTGAACTCATGATCCTGAGATCGAGTCAAATGTGCTTCCAAATGAGCCACCTACATGCCCCTACTTATTTATAGTAATCTCTGCACCCAAAATGGGGCACAAACCCACAACCCCAAGATCACGAGTCACACGCTCTTCCCGATGAGTCAGCCAGGCACCTCTAGAGAAAGAAAGACTGTTATGAGTGTAAGAGTAGTGTTGCTCCTCTGATGGAAAGGCTGTTTATTCATTTATTTACTCAACAGACATTTACCAGGCACCTCTTACATGCCAGACTCTGTTATTAGACTCAAATGATGAAGGTAAATAAAATACAGTTCCTGCCCTACAGGAGGAGCTCAGAGTTGAGCTGGGGAATCAGATGTGAAAGGAGAGCTAAACTTCATGGCCTGGTAAATTCTAGTAGAGGTATGAATAAAGGTATGTTCTGGGAGTCCAGGGGAAATTGTTTCTTGTTTTCCCTTGGGGAGCCGGGGGAAGGCATCAGAGGTACAGACTAAATAGGCAGCACATGCTGTCTTCAATCTAAGGCCAAAAATGAGGTGTCACTTTGAGGTAGTAAGACTGATTTTTCAATTAAATTCAAAATCACCTGTTAAATTCTAAAATTGTTTTGCGGATTAGAAGCATTATTTGAGTGTAGCTAGAAATCTCTGTATCTGTATCTGTATCCCTTCCAAAAGTAGCTGAAAGACAGTACTTATCACTAAGGACTTCAGCTGTTAATTTGTGTGCTTTCACATTCCCATTCCATGCTGCCTCCTGTAATTAATTAATTCTGCAAGTATTATGCATAAAGCATTGTTGAGCTTGGAGGTACAGCACTAAAAATGACATGGGACCCTGCCCACAAGGAACTCTAGTGAAGAGGCAGATGTGTTTATAGTGCAATGAGTGTTATAATATTAATAATATGAGCAAAGATTTGCTTCAGAAGTGTCATTCACAAATTAATAAATTGCCATTGAGTTGTGAATAAATTAGAGTCTGAAATTAAGTACAGTGTGTTTGTAGTTACAGAAATAGCCACTGTTCCTCTCTCCTGCCTGGACCTTCTTGTGCACAGGATATTTCCTCTGCCTGGAATGCTGTTTCCACCCACCCACCTCCACCCCCAGCCTGGCTAAATTCTGTCCTTCAGACTTCAGCTCAGATGTTACTTCCTCGTAGAAGTCTTCCCACACTTGTCCAGTCTAAATTAGATTCACCCAACAGTTATTCTCTCCATGGATTCTGTTTGGGTCTTTTTAATGAGTTGTTTAATGTGTGTCTCTGCTGTTATACTGTCAGCTTCCTAAGGGCAGGGCTGTGTGTGTGTGTTATCCACCAGTGTTTATCTATACAGTAGAATCTTATTTTTTTATTGAATGCATGAATGAATGAGTGTACAATATGGGCAAGTGCTTCGCTGAAATTTCACATATACTGTCTTATTTCATCCTCAGAACAATCTTCTGAGGTATGTATTGTATTGCAAAGATAAGAAAATTAGTCCCCTCCCCCAAATTATATAGTTTATCCATAATTTCATGGCAAATAAGTGGCAAAGCCAGAATCTGAGCCTATTTATAAACTATAACTGTAAACCCTTCTTCCTTGGCTACCTAAAGTTAAATGGCTCCAGTATCTTTGTGTCGTTTTCTGTATGTAATTGGCAAAATGCGTTACCTATTAAGCATAACTGTATTAACTTTTGGTTTTACATATCTGTGTGACTTTAGTAAGGGACGTTCTCAGTAAGATTCTTTAACTATGTTTTGAATCATGAAGAAAATTAGAAGGTTGGAATCAGAATTTTAAGTGGAGAGAGAAGTGTAGAGGTCAAAGCCTCTTGTTTTGTGGGTGAAACTGAGTGAGTGAGTGGGATAACTTGTTCAGGGTCACATTCTGGTAAACTAGAAGGCAGGTCTCCTAATTCCTAGTCTGGCAGTAACATGTTACTGAATATCCATGCAGTTTAGGGTACTTTCCAAGTATAGGTTTTTGTATTCTTTTTTTCTTTGGGACTGTAGCCCAGAAGGTTATATTCTCTTGCCATTCTGAATATTAAGGTGGTTAACGTAGACCAGGCTGACAGGATAAAGTGACCAGGTAGTACCATCCTTTGGTACTTTTTCAGCTTTTCTATTTCTTGACCTCATTTCACCATTCCATTGATTCTAAGATAGATAAAATCAACAGTTAAATCTCTATCTTGTGGGTGATGAGAGGCCTGATGAGAATAAGTGAATTGCTTAAGAAGGTCACTGTGTGTTAAGGATGAGGCTGGGGCTAGAACTTGAGCCCATAGACCATGGGTCAGCAAACCATGGCCAGTGCACCTGGGTTTATAAATAAAGTTTTGTTGGAATACGGCCACACCCATTCATTTATGTATTGGGTAAGGCTGCTTTCACGCTACAACAGCAAAGGTTAGTAGTTGGGACCTTAGGACCACAAAGCTAAATTATATGCTGTCTGGCCATCTACCAAAAAAAGTTTGCCAACTCCTGCTCTAGATTCCTGGCACTATAGCCCTGGTTCTTTCCACCTAGGAGAGTGCTTATTGCCTTGCAACTGTCCTCACTTCACAATTTACATTTCATAGGAAGGAATCTGTGTCTCTAGGGGGTCTTTTTCCATTGAACAGAAGGAAATTTTCCAGCCTACAAAAGATTGATGCCAGTTGTTCTGATTGATGGCAAAAAACCCACAAAACTTTCCAGAATCAAAATTTGCTGCTCTAGAGTATGGCATGAAGTCATAAAAATAGACACCAATCAACTTGATGATAACTGAGATCAAGAGCACTATGAGTACAGTTTATATAGCATTTTTCTCTGGAGCCTTGAAACCAGTCATATATTCTATATTAGATGCTTTGGACCCTGAGAATAGAAGCTCTGTATCAGTGATCCTGAAAGTGTGATTCCTATAGCAGCAACACCCACAAGGCCTGGAAACTTGTTATTAATGCAGACTCATAGGCTCTACCTTAGACCTACCGGATGGGTAATCCCGGAAACAGGGCCAAGACATTAGTGTTTTAACAAGACCTTCAGATGATTCTGCTGTACACTGAAGCTTGAGATCCGTAATGGGCACTCAATTTGCACTTCTAGCAACTTCCCAGATAATGCTGATGGTGCTGGTCAGGGAGCATACTTTGAGAACCACTGCTCTGGATACTAGGACAATAAATTAGGACATAAGCCAAGAAAATAGTTTTGGAGTTGATAAGATCCTATTAAGAAGCTTGATTCTCAAAGGCGTAAGTAGACATTTTTAGACAATTTCAGTAAAAATTTAATTAAAAAAAAAAGAAAACACAATAATAAAACTAGCACCTGGATACCAACCATCCAGCTTTAGCTTTTTTTTACCTTTTACGTGATTTTTTGGTTTTTGGCTTTGGCTTTTTGTTTGTTTTTGTAAAGAAATAGGGGCACCTGGGTGGCACAGTCGGTTGAGCATCTGACCTTTGATTTTGGCTCAGGTCATGATCCCAGGGCCATGGGATGGAGCCCTGCTGACAGCACAGGGCCTGCTTGGGATTCTCCCTCCCCCTCTCTCTGCCTTCCCCTGTTCGCCTGCTCTTTCTCTCCAAATAAATATTGAAAGAAAGAAAGAAAAAGAAAGAAAGAGAGAAAGGAGAGAGAGGGAAAGAGAAAGAAAAGAAAGAAAAAAGGGAGAGAAAGAAAGGGAAAGAGAGGAAGAGAGAGAGAAAGAAAGACAAGAAAGAAAGAAAAGAAAAAAAGAAAAAGAAAGAAAGAAAGAAAGAAAGAAAGAAAGAAAGAAAGAAAGAAAGAAAGAAAAAGAAAAATTAGAATATAGATACAGATGAAGCTTTCTGTGTATTCTTCCAGAATCCCATTCCTCTCCCTCTGCTCCTCTCTCTCTGCCCTGGAGACCACCATTATTGTGAGTGTCCTGTGTATCAGTTGCATACTTGTTTTTGTAATTTTACCACTTCCACATACATCTGTAAATAATACACACTTACACATTTTCAAACTACAAAACCAGTATTGTAACAGTATTCTCAAGTTTTATCTCTAGAAATTATAGTTCTGAACACTCTACATCTTGATACAGTGTAACTTTAGCTTATAAATTTTACCTGCTGTGTAAATGTCATAATTTATCAATCCATTTTCCTTTTAGTAGGCGTTGGATTGTTCATAATTTTTTACTATTTCAGAATGTGGCAGTAAATATTCTTATACCTGCCTTCCATGTAGAGAAGTTTCTCTAGGGTATATGCCCAGGAGTAGAAAAGCTGAGAAGTAGGGTAAAGGCATCTTCAGCCTTAAAATATTGTTAATTGTTCTCCTAATGGTTGTACTTATTTACCTACCCATCTGCAAGGTGTGAGAGCCCTATTTCTCTGTTTTCATCAAAACTTGACATTTTCAGGCATTTTATTTTTTGTCACATGGAGAGCTAGGAAATGCCTTGTAGTTTCAAACATTTATAATCCCCAGAGTTCTAGGCAGCTTGAGTTAGTTGGCATGTTTTTTGATATTTCAGGTTTCTGGGAATTACCTGTGATATCCTTTACTCATTTTCTATTGGGTTATCTGCCTTTTTACCTGAATAAATGCTCTTTGCACAGTTTTTGTTAATACTCGAGTTTTCTGTGTTTCAAGTACTTTATGTCAGTCGATAGCTAATCTTCTCTACTCTTGGGTCATAAAGATCCTTTACTTTTATCTGAAATTTTAAAGCTTTGCTTTGTACATTTAAGTCTTTAATCTGTGTGGAATTTCCTTTTGTGTACAAGATGAGGTAGAGATCTAATTTTATTTTCTTTTTCATGTAGATAACCAGTTGTGCCAGCACTGCCCTTTTGTCCTTGATTTATAATGCCACCCCTGATATACCAAGACTTGTCTATGTGCATGAGTCTGTTTCTGTACTCTGCAATCTGCTCTATTGGTCTGTTTGCCCCAGTTAGTATTACAAATACTATCTGGTAAAACACATCTTATTGTGACTTTTTTCAAAACTGTGTGGATTATTCTTGATGATTCACTCTTCAAGATAAATAATATGATTGGTTTGTCAAATTTCATGAAATTCTGTCTTACAATTTTGATTGACATAACATTTTATTTATTTATTTTTAAATGTTGAGAGAGAGAGAGCGAGTGCACAGGCAGGGGAGGGGCAGAGAGAGAGAGGGAGAGGGAGAATCCCAGGCAGGCTTTGCACTGTCAGTGCAGAGCCCACTGCAGAACCTGATCCCACGAACTCTGAGATCATGACCTGAGCTGAAATTAAGAGTCAGTCGCTTAACTGACTGAGCCACCCAGGCGCCCCATCATAACATTGTATTTGTAGATTACTTGGGAGAGAATTGACTATCAATTCATGAACATGGTATATCTCCTTTATTCAGGTCTTCCACAGTGACCTCTCAGTAATGTTTCATAATTTTTCCCAAAAGGTATTGGGCATCTTTTATTAGATTTATTCCTAGGTATGTTTTCTTTTGTGAATAGTATTATTTTTCTAATTGATTATTTCTGGGATATAGAAGCACTACCCGCCCCCCCCCCCCAGGAGCTGTTATTCTCTCCTTTTCCAGTAGATGGCAATAAAATACATTAAGATTTCATTATTAGAAATCTATTTTCTTTTAAGTAGTGTCTTGTTTTTGTTTTCACTGAAATTATTTGTTTTAAAGGTATTAATTCTGAAGTATTTCTAAATTGTTTCCCTTTGTTCCATTTAGGAGGATAAAAAGAAGCGAGATCGGGACCGTGTGGAGAATGAGACAGAGAAAGATCTCCAGTGCCAGGCCCCTGTAAGATTAGACTTGCCTCCTGAGAAGCCTCTCACAAGCTCTTTAGCCAAACAAGAAGGTTGGAATAAGTCTGAATTAACTTACTTGAATGAGGAAGCTGAAATTATTTTAAGGGTTGTAGCCCGGGAAGGTGACTGGGTTTTAGCTTTTAAGATTAAAAGCTGTATAATTGAATTTTTTTTTTTTTAAGTTTTCTATTTTCTGTCACTGCATAAGAGCTTTAAAGTAGCTTCCATTTTGAATTGATACTCTAGTACTTCAATATATTTGTAAGACAAATGAAATTTCTGTATGAGACATTTAATGATGAGTATGAGATAAGTCATATGGAAAGAAATCAGCTAAACAATACTGTTTAGAATCTTCCTTTTGAAAACACTCTTTTCCTTTCTCCTTTACTTTAGAAGTAGAACAGACACCCCTTCAAGAAGCTTTGAATCAACTGATGAGACAATTACAGAGGTAAATGTTCTTTCCAACATTTTTTAACTTGGAAATTAAAATGAGAAATATAGGATCCAAACCACTTCTCTATTTTTGATTATTTAAAGCCACATTTTTGTGGCCTAAATCCAAATGTACTTGATTTTAAAGTGGATGATAAATATTTTGCCTGGCAATAGAAAGTACTTTAAGAAGCTGACTTTTAAATGTTCTCCTTTGGTTTGTTTTAACTGGCAACCTGAAGAGTGTTACATAATATTCTTAATGGCAAATTTCTCTTTAAACTAACTTCTGATGTTGAAGCTTTAAACCAGGAATAAATAATACAGATATTTTCACTTTGCTAATAAATGAAAATACCTTCTGCATATTTGTTTAATGCTTATCATGCTGTGAATATTCAACAATTATTAAGTCTGGGAGAAGAAACTAAGTAGGATTTGTGGCCCTCTCTTAAATGCAAAATTTTGTTCTAAAAAATTCAGTATCTAGATTAAACCAATGTTAAGTTCTTAAAGAGGAAAAGAATAACTCAGTCTTCATTAAAATACTTATTTTTGCTACTTTTCTTTACTCAGAATTTGAGTTTTCAACCCAAAGACATTTATATTATTTGCAGAGGATTCGTGGGTATAGGCCATGCATTCTAATACTGAATTTTCTTCTCATTCTGTTATACTTCTGTTTCAACCCCAGAACATATTATAAATCATTTTGTAAGTGAAAGCCTCTAGTGCTATCTGTATTCAACACCTGTTCAGCTTTGCAGTTAAGATCAGAAGTTAGTGGCCTCACTCCCTTTTTGGTGTTACAGAGTAATTGAGAAATACACTTGAATAAGTCATTCACTGTTTGTCCCAAAAATATGAACAGGTAAGCATTAGGTATTCCAACTCTATTGGAATGCTTGACTATGAAGTGTTGGGGCTGCCTTTTAAATTTTTCTTCTTATGACATGATCAGGATGTAGGCTAATGAAATCTTTTAAGTAGATTTCTTAAAAGAAATCTACTTAACAAGGTCTCTCTTAGTCCAAGGATGTTCACATTTCTCAGAACACTTTGGGAATTAGAACCCAGAGCCGCAGTTTTTGAATAGTCTGTAGAGATCCTTTATCCTTAAGACTCAGCGCAAGTGCTGGTAAATAATGTAATTGATTAGGACCATATTAAAATGACTGATTTTAGGGGGTGTAGGTAATTTGCTCTGAAGAGGTCCTCCAGAGATGATTAGTGTTGTTATTCATAGTAACTACTGTGGACAGCACACAGTTGTATGTAGCAGTTCCAGACGGAGTATTTTTGCTTATTCTTTATTTTTGAATCTCATTGCTTAGGCATCCTGCTAAAGAAGAACAAATATCTAAGGTTATATTCCAAGTCTATCTTTTATCACATTTATGATCTAGAACAAATGATTTGCCCTCTGAGCCTTAGTTTTCTCATTTCTAACTGAGGATACCACCACCTGTGTGGCTTTTATAAAGATTACACATAAAATAAATCAAGTACTTATCAATGGGTCTGCATGTGGTAAATACATATTAAAAGTTGCTGCTTTTATTATTTTTTAAACCATTTTTATTAATATAAGTATTTGCAGTATGAAAACTTTGGTATGCCAAATTGCCAGAGGAAAAAAAATCAGTCTAATGACCTAACTGTAGAGCAATGGTTCTCAACCCTGTCACTACTGGAGTTACCAATGCCAAATATTCCAACACTAATAGGAATAGTCAGTCGTACAAGTACCAATGTCTGCACCAGCCCTCCTTCCCAAAAGATTCTGTCGTGGGTCTAGGCTGAGCCTCCTCCTCCCCTCCCTACCCCCCAACTAGAATTTTTTTTTTTAAGGCTCCTCTATTGGTTCTGATGCACAGCCAGAATTGAAAACCTGTGATAGAAAGCACTGGTTCTTAAGTTTGGGGGTAATTTGAGGACCTTTTTAGTATCAGGTTTTTGAGTTCTCCCCTGTAGATGAAATAGAAGTTGGATCCATTGATTAAGAAAATATACATATTTTACATAGATGTATTAATCCTGTGGCCCCCCAAGAGTCCAAGCTTATAGTTATAAATCAGCATGGAAGATTGCAGATGTGCATTTATAGTTACTATTTCTGCCTTTTCCCCTATGGTTGATAAAAGTACATAGGGTTTACGTCCCAGAGGCCAAGACACTGGTCAGTTAGTCTGGATTTTTTATTTTGTTTCATTTTTCCCTATGTGGGAGGTGCTACCAACTAATTAGATATGTATATCTTAAAAGATTCTCTGTCTTAAAGGTACAACTAGTATGTAAAACATCTTCACCTTGTTATTAGTTGTTAGTCTTTGAAATCATTCTTTCACTTTTCAGTGAAAAGTATGTTAGCATACTACACATTCTTTTTAAATCTGAAAGTTTTCCTGTGACTTCTCCTAGACCAGTAGATTTGTTTGTAGTAGAAATAAGATTGCTCTTTGCGTATCTTCACAGAAAAGACCCAAGTGCTTTCTTTTCATTTCCTGTGACTGATTTTATTGCTCCCGGCTACTCCATGATCATTAAGCATCCAATGGATTTTAGCACCATGAAAGAAAAGATTAAGAACAATGATTACCAGTCCATAGAAGAACTGAAGGTAACTGTAGTTATTTATGTCGTAAGAACTGAAGGTAACTGTAGTTATTTATGTCGTGATTGGAAAATAGACGAACTTAGGATACAAAGTAACATGTCTTCAATTGAGAGTCTTGGATACTGTATGTACAAAATCTTGGTAGAAATCTACATGTTTGGTATTAGGAAACTTTCTAATTGACCTTTTATTTTGCAGAGAATTAAGTTTACTTTAATATCCAAAATCTTTGTATTTTTTTGTCTCAGAGCTTGTTGATAGGCAACCAGGCAAACTAAACCATCTGCTATCTTTTATTATTTTGGGACATTTTTAGAAAAATTTTGAATTTCATATGTTCTACAATATATATTCTCAACCTTTAAAATGAAAAAGTATCTGATTTTTAAATTCAGACTAGTGCAGATAAAATTGATACTTAAATTTGTAGCAGAGTAGTTTCCTTTTCTGTTTCTAGTCATGTCTCTCAAATAGAGGATAAGTTGGCCTGTCCAGAAAATAGTCAACAAAAGTTTAATTACATGTTCTAGTTTGATGAAAGTCAGTTGCTTTCTGAGTTCAGTTTGGCTAGACTTATTGAGCATATTTTCTTCAAAAGAGAAGAAGGAGATTAAAAACTTTAAAAGTTAAGGGGCGCCTGGATGATTCAGTTGGTAAGCTTCCGACTCTTGATTTTGTCTGGGGTCATGATCTCATGGTTCGTGGGTTCAAGCCCCACATCAGTCCCTGTGCTGACAGCGAGGAGCCTGCTTGGGATTCTCTCTCTCTTTTCTTCTTTCCCTCTCTGCTCTTCACTTGCTCACTCTCGAAATATGTAAATAAACTTAAAAAAATAAAAATAAAGAAGCTATAAGCCACCAGGATGATGTGTGTGTCTCATGTTACAATGGGAGTGTTTTCCATCTTTAAATAGCCTTGGCATATGTTGATTTCAATGGTAAATTTTTCATTTTGATCCTCAAAAGGAACCACGTGGTTTTTGAAATCTTCTGTGTCAGACCACCACAAACTGAACTGGTTTAGATAATATCTATTTTGCCTTTATTTTTTCTGCATGAACGTTGTAGTATTCACCTGACCTAAATACTAGACTCTAGTCAGTTACAGATTATCTTTACCTTTTCCTTTTTTCATCCACGTATCAGTTGAGATTTATGAATAAAATTTATGAATAAAACCAGCTATCCACTTGACTACATAGATAACATTCCACTTACTCTGAAAAAACTGAATTATGTTCAGAGAAATGGAAGCTTTCCCAACTTTTCATCTGGTGAAAATTAAACTAGAACAGTTTATTTCAGCATATTTCTGACCTTCTTATTGCTTAATGGGAAAAAATTTCACAGGTTTTTTTTTTCTTTTTGTGAATAGTTTTCTTCTGATCTTTCTCTTACGATGACAGGAGACCATAGAAATGGGCCCCCTAAGTGTTTTTGCACAAATGATTAAGATTTGTCATAAGTGGAATGAACTAATATTTTCAACGTTTTAGAGTTTTCTACATGAGTATGTTTTCTTTTGGGGAAAAATCCAGTAGTCCAATGTAATATTAATTAGCTTATTCAGCTCATTAGGCTGTTCAAGTTGGGTTTTTGATTTTTTTTGTAATTATATGGAAAATATGCAGAAAGGTCATTCAGCTTTTTGAATGACCAAGTGCCATTACCCCGAAGTCCAGTAAAGCCTAGCACATGACACTTAAGATCATGGAATCTACAAATGCCTTATCAGATCCAGTACTCTCTTGCCAGTTATAGGCCCAGTGGTCATTTAGTATAAGTAATAGCCATCTGATGTCCTCCCTCATTCGCCTTGTTTCCCAAAATATATATTTAGTAATTCTTTGTTTTTTTAATGTTTGTTTATTTTTGAGAAAGAGAGCACAAGCAGGGGAGGAGCAGAGAGAGAGGGAAACACAGAATCCAAAGCAGGCCTCAGGCTCCGAGCTGTCAGCACAGAGCCCAATGTGGGGCTTGAATCCATGAGCTGTGAGATCATGACCAGAGCCAAAGTCGGGTGCTTACCACCCAGGCACTCCCTATATTTAATGATTCTTAATGGAATAGAAGTTTTTCCTACTATCTGTAACAAGGGTCCTTAACCTGGGGTCCCCCGGATAGAAGCCACAGATAAGCCTTTAAGGGGAACCTACTAAAATGACATGAACAATTTAGTGTTCAACTTGGTGTGCATATATATGCTTGAGGAATGGATCCATGGCTTTCATCACATTCTTAAACATCTGGGATGTAGCAAAATTCTGAACTGATAAGAGACTTGGCCAGACACTGAGGATCCAATTTAAATCCAGTTTAAATTTAACAACAAAATTTCTTGGGACCCTTGAGTCTATCTTCTCACATGCTTTCAAATAATACTAAATCTACCTGTTTTTATCCCCTGTAAGTATTCTAAGCTGTCATCACTAGTTATTAAATAGTGAGATTTGAATATTTGGTTTGAATTTAGAGGAAGAGAGTTTGTTCAGAGGGATTCTTTTTTGTTGGGCTTTTACCATTTTAACTCAGTAAGGCCTTGGTATAATCACTGTCACATTTATACAAAGTAAAAAATTACTTGACCATGAAAACATGCAGTGGAATTGAGCTCTCCAGCACATGTAGGTACTTTGAAATTTAACCCAAAAGTACAGTTTTGATAATTTGGCTATTCTAGTTACATGTTTCAACTCCTCGAGATTGTATGGTTTGTGGCACATTGGCATGGTTTTGCAGCATTCTGCAAGTTATGTTTAGCTTACGATAGTACCCAAATACTAACATTAGTGTAAATGTGTTAGTGTTTTTGATCAGTTAATTTGAATTTCTAAGAAATATTGTGATAATTTAGCCCTGTCCCAGTTTTCATCAGGATTTGAAATTATTTAATTCATAAACGGAAACTTACGATGTTTGTTTTAAAACTAAGAGTAGTATTTTTTAATTACATGAACTCAGTTAAGATTATTCTATTAAATGGAAGTATTTTCTTCTAATTCTTTTTCTGTGTAGTTAGATTATAGTGAAGAAACCCATTTAAAAATTTCATCTTGGGGGCCACCTGGGTGGTTCAGTCGGTTGAGCATCCAACTCTTGATTTGGGCTCAGGTCGTGATCCTAGGGCTGTGGGATCAAGGCCCTCATCAGGTGCTGCACAGAGCGTGAGGCCTGCTTAAGATTCTCTTTCTGCCCCACTCCTTGGCTCTCATGTTCACTCACTTGCTCCCTTTTTCTAAAATAAATAAATAAATAAATAAATAAATAAATAAATAAATAAATAAATAAATATTTCATCTTGGGATCTAAAGGTTCATGTAATTAATTATAAAATGTCTAAGAATTTAGAAAGAAATGTATAATATTTAAATTAAATTAGCAGTATTTGTTAGTGAATCTTAAAACTTAGTAAATTGTTACTAATGTTGTAAAGAGTGAAAGAAAGGTTTTTTGTTGGTTTTATCTTTTTTAATTTTTCAAAGGCCTGTATGATTTCAAACAGACAGGAGGATGCTTTGTTTTGTTTTAAATGCATTTTTCTTCTTAATATTCTCTCTCCAGGATAACTTCAAACTAATGTGTACTAATGCTATGATTTACAACAAACCCGAGACCATTTATTATAAAGCTGCAAAGAAGTTATTGCACTCAGGGATGAAAATTCTCAGCCAGGTAAAGGAAATTCTTTGTCATAAATAATAACATAAAATCTATATACCTTTGTTTTTTGGTTAGAGTTGATAGAGATCCAGTCCAGTACAGTACTAGTTTTACAGGCAGATTTTATTAAAGTAGGAAATACTAAAGGGAAAAAGTTTTCACATAAAGAAGAAAATTAAAGCAGGAAAGTTCTCATTTGGAATTGATGCAAATAAATACTGGCATTCACTACTAATTATTTATTTTAGAGGCTATTGAATTGGTAGTCACCAGATAGATTTATATTTGCTATGAAAGAAACATCACCCTGAATTCCAGGGTAAGATTGATTAGATGAATTATGAGAGCTTTTAGGAGAAAAGCTGTCTACTTCCCTTTGTACAGATGGACCCTGATGCCTTGGTGAGGCACAGGAACTCCTTGCAGTAGAAAGAAACAAAATTTCAACGAGCAGTAACTTGCTGGTTGCCACCTCCCCACAGGAGCACTGTCCCTTGAAAGACCACAACTGCTACATAATAAGGTGTTGAGGTGGGAGGAACATGTGCACATGCACAGACACTTACTTCATCATCAAGCTTCATGAGAGCACATAAACATGACCGTGTGTTCAAAACAGGTTAGTGGCAGAAAATGACACGGGATGCCTCAGAGCTACGGTTTGAGGAAAGGCCTTGGGGTAAATTGAGGTGATTGCTGTGCACCTGCTGGGAGAAAAGGAGAGCTCACAAGATAAGTCGTGTTCTTTGAGGTTTTACTCAGCTCTGAGTAGGGTGGGAAACTAACAGAAATGATCCTGGCACCTTACCATGGCAGGAAGTTGGAGTTCTTTGAACTTGTGGACCTCAGGCAAGGCATTAACCACGCTGGGCCTCCAGTGTTCTCGTGTGTGGGGAAGAAGGTTTCAAGAGTGATCTCCCAAGATGATTGCTAGCATTAGGGTGCCAACTCCATAAGAGCTAGAATTGGGAGGAGACTACGAGAAAGGAGAGCAAGACAGGAGAGGGATTTTGCGAAGAAGGAAACGAGTGGGTATAAGACAGGAAGAATGAGAAGGAAATCAGAATTAAGAGCTTGGGCCCAGACTCAGGAGAGTTATAGGATAGTAGGAATGAGTCATGTGTAGCCGCACATGGCTTTCCAGTTGTTGTAGTGATCATCTGTATCACACTTTTACGTTGAAAGAATTGTCGTGGTGTGCAGATATCTGAGTGTCTGTGTGCTTGGCCCTAAAAGATTTCTTGGATCCATTTAACTGGGGAAAGAAAAACATTTGGATTGACAATTATTCTTGTGCAGACAGCATCAGTTCCTACCCTTTCCTAAAGACTTAAGACCCTGTAATGTAAGCCAGTTACACATCTTTGGCAAAATCTGTTTACCCCTCTTTGCAGGAAGGTTCAGAATCCAGAATGAAGCCATATTCCAGATTTAAAAATCTGCAAATGCTCGTTTACTACACTTGAAGTAAAAGTGCATCCTGCAAGTGCAGTCGTTAGTTACTCCAAAACTGGATATTGAAGTTTTAGGAGAAAGTTGAATTTGCAGTATTCCAAGTAAATTTATCAACTTTCATTTCCCATTATTTTCTTTTCTTCAGATAAGTAGTTAATATAACATGCAAAGGAGTCCACTATCTCTTGAATTTTCCTAGGGATGGGATGGCTGGAAGCACAGAAAATAAATATTCTTCTCCACTTTCCCTTTTCTGTCTCTGTTGTCTTCCTTTTTTCAGATCTCTTCCTGTTGAGGAGCCCTACCCATCCTGTGTTATAGTTTCCTGTTGACTGTCCTCTCCACCCTAAGTGGGAGGGATCCTTACAACAGTGATTTTTAAACGTTTAAATTTAGACCTGAGTTAACTCTTGTAACAGCCGTGCTCCCAAGAGAGCCCAGTACACCCTTCTATGATTGATGTCTTTTAAAAGATCATTGGTTTTGAATGTTCAGTGTAAAGATTGTACAGTCATTTATCATTTTTTTTCATTTACACACAAATAGTGACTATTAGTAGACCTTTTTACTTATTTATTTTTTAGTAGTAGACATTTTTATAAAGGACACGTGTAGAATAATTTGTTTGCTCTCCTAGATAAATACTAGCATGCTGCGTGCTAGTACAAACAAAGTAATAGAATCAAGGTTCGGGGCCTGGCTGTGCCTTCGAGATGCTGAGTGACCTCAGGAGGCAGTGTTCCCTTTCTCAGCCTAGTACTTCACTCCTAGAATCATGCCTGACATGTGGGAAAGCACCAGGGGTTAGCTGTCATTAATGGCAAAGAATCAAGCCCTTTTAGTCATTTAATATTGTTAAAGTGATAAGTAGTATGCTGATTGGGAGACATCTTAATTATTTTTAAAAAAGACAACTTTCAAAGGAAAATTAAATTCAACTTTTTCCAGTGATTTGTGTTGAAATTTAGAAAATTTCTCTAATTCTTTTAATTCTGTGCATGTTCTGGGGTTTTTTTAATTGTTTTTAATGTTTATTTATTTTTGACAGAGAGTGAGAGACAGAGCATGAGCGGGGGAGGGGCAGAGGGAAAGGGAGACACAGAATCCAAAGCAGGCTCCAGGCTCTGAGTGGTCAGCACAGAGCCTGATGCGGGGCGCAAACTCACAGACCGCGAGATCATGACCTGAGCCGAAGTCAGATTCTCAACTGACTGAGCCACCCAGGTGCCCCTGTGCATGTTATGTTTTTTAGAATTCCAAAATGTTTTTGATGTAGGTTCTCCTCTTTATAAAATCCAAGAATGGAGATAAAAAGATAAGTGAGAACTTCATGATCTGAACACTTAACAGTGTGCCAGACTCTGATTCAGATACTAGAGAGAAATGGGTGAGAAATTACCTAAATGATATACACAAGGGAAAACACAAACGGCCAATAAAAAGTTACAGAGACAATCATACTAATATTTTTTTAAGTATGTATTAAAATAGACATATTTTTAAAACTCAGACTGGCAAATTACTTTAAATACTGTTAAATTTGGTAAGGATTCAGAGAAATTGTCAATCACTGACGTGTATATATAATGTATACACTAACATGTAATATAATGTATATTAATAAAACTATTCTGGAAAGCAGTTTGGCAGTAAATATCAAAAGCCTTAAAAATACTCATTCTTGTTGACCTAGTGTTTTCACTTCTAGGAATTTTTTTTTTAAGTATAGTTACATACAGTATCATATCTAGGCATTTATCCTAAAGAGATCTTCTTGGAGAGATTCATTTACAGTGATGTTCATGAGACTTCTATTTGTAATAGTGGAAACTTGGAGATAATCTAAATGTCTGATAGCGGGATATTAGTAAGACCATGGTACCTAAGATAAAATAATATATGTATATATATACACATATATATATGTATATATATATATATATGTATAGTTACTGAAAACACTTTAAAGAATACTTAATGATATGGAGGTCACATGCTTGTAATTTCTTAATGAAGAAAATGCATGTTACCAAATATTCAGCGTAATGCCAATCTGTTGATATGTGTAATGCTTAGAGAAATACTGGAATAATGATAAATTAACAAGGTGTTTTTTTTTTTCTCCTCTACCTAAATCTTTGTCTACAATGAAATATATTACTTTAATAGTTTTAAGGTTACTTTAAGATAAAAGTTCAGTAAAGATAGCTAGTCCAGGGACACCTGGGTGGCTCAGTTGGTTAAGCGTCCGACTTCAGCTTAGGTCACAATCTCACGGTTCATGAGTTCAAGCCCCGCGTCGGACTCTGTGCTGATGGCTCAGAGCCTAGACCCTGCTTCAGATTCTGTGTCTCCCTCTCTCTCTGCCCCTCCCCCGCTCACACTCTGTGTCTTTCTCTCTCTCAAAAATAAACATTTAAAAAAAATTTTAAATAGTCCATGTTCTTGAGGCTCTCATATTCTGCACTACTAATATAGCAGAGTGTGATGAGCCAAAGCCCCTTAGGAGACACTAGAGGCCTGGACTTCATCACTGGTTCTTGACCTTAGGTGAGTCATGTAGCATTTCTGGGCTACATTGTTCTTATTCAAATGACCTCTGGTCTTCTCCAGTTCTTAGTTTCTATTATTCTGCAAAAATCTTCCCTGCCGTTGCCATGCAGCCCTAAGGAGACTGCACTCCATATTTTATCCAGGGACAGTGCTCAGTTGGAAGGCAAGAGTAGTCGCTAGAAACAAACGTGCCTCCAGAAACCTCAAGCCCTTAACCACAAAGAAAATTTCACAGCATATCAATGCAGTGGAAAATTAAGTACATGTTTCACAAAATATAAACAAGGCTTCTTTGGTTAGAAGAACGTTATGCTTTCTGGGAAAGAAACTACACTAGCAACCTTTCATTCTCCTTGAAGCGTGTTGTTTTCACACGGAGTAAAATGCCAGAGTCATCAGTGATTATCCTAGGATACCAGAGTATAAGGGTTCTTAACATGTTCACATCATCTAGCTTTTGAAATACCTGATAATTCTTAAGTTTCACAAGATAAGCCATTCTGTGAAATCTAAAATTTTAACGTGCTATTAAATTAAATACTGCTTTTTAAATTTAGTACTGCAAAGAATACTTACTAGTATTTATTCATACTTTCTCTGAACGTTTTGATTATGTAGTCAGGTTGCAAAGCACTCTCTTATGTTGGAAATTAAATGATCTGAATTGAAGGAATAGACTGTATTCTGGTCACCAAGCATTTCTCTTGTTATAATTATATTTAATTGCTTTTCTTCCCTTTTAAGTGCGAACTCACATTGTGAGAAAGAAATGCATTACTTTAAAAATCAATGGCAAACATACAATGAGAATGTTCTTGAATATTTTTAGGAGAGAATTCAGAGCCTGAAGCAAAGCATAGAATTCATGGCAGACTTGCAAAAAAGTCGAAAGCAGAAGGATAGAACCGACCAGTCTCAGAGTGGGGAGGACAGCGGCTCCTGGCTGAGAGAAAGGGAAGACTCCGGAGACCCTGAAACCCGAGCCTTCAAGGGTCCCAGCAAGGAAAACAAAAAGTAAAGAATCTTCGGGATATTGAAGCTAAGCTGTCTTTTTCAGCCTAGGAAGGGGGAAAAATACTAATTCGGTGCCTGCCTTGGGAAATCCAAGTCCTGGTCCGCCCGTGGTTGGTTGGTTGGTTGTGGCATGAAAGTCCATTTTGGTGATGTGATACCCTCCTCTTCTCATAAAGGCACTATATGGAATCATTTAAACACAGTTCAGAACAATGGTTCTGAATGTATATTCTTATGAAAGTAGTTTTAAAATCAAGAAATTATCTTTAGGGATTCATTGTCAGTGAACTTATTTAAATAGAACTCTAAGAAAAAATTTGTATTCGTTACCTCATTCCATAGACAGTGATTCAGGTTACCTGTAGTTAAAGCCATTCCTAAGCAGATGGACTGTTGCTGAGGTGCGTGCTGTCCACCAGACATCGCCTGGCGGGACCAGTACCTCCCAGCAGTAGCCGGCGTGGCCGGACGCACGTGCGTGCACCTGCTCTCACCTCTCGCCAGCGGCCCTCATGCCTCGCACCTCACTGTCCTCTCTGGAAGAGGGTTCTAGGGAGCGGCTTGGGATTTCTGCGGTTGCAGTGCAGAGAAAGTAAACTTGTGACATATTTTTGTTCTGTTTTTAAGATTTGTACAATTTAAATGTATTTCATTTTAAGTTTTAAAAATCAGGCTTTGAAAAGAAAATTCCATGTCTCTCTGCTTTCAAAATACGTTTGAGGTAGAATCCATTTGTGTGATGACTGTATTGAGAAAAATGTTTAAGACAAATAGCACCAGATACCGAAAGGAGGGAAGTAACCAGGGTGTCGGGTTTGCTTTACTTCGAGTGTGGCACAGGCCCTCGGCAGGCCCCTAAGGAACAAAGCCATAGTTGGTGATTGTAGTGCCATTGTCACCCTTTGAGTTGTACCCCTATTTGGAACTCATTTTAATGTTTTCACCTTATTATTTTTTTTTTACTTAGTATTAATGTGTGTTTTCAGGAAAGACAAAGATATGCTTGAAGATAAATCTAAGAGCAGTAACTTAGAAAGAGAGCAGGAGCAGATTGACCGCATTGTTAAGGAATCTGGAGGAAAGCTAACCAGGCGGCTTGTTAACAGTCAGGTGATTGGACTTTTCCTTTCTTTTCACTACCTTCTGACTGGTCGTCTGAGACATGCAGTTTTCACATTGCTTGTGCACTTGTAGCCCGTGTCTGCCATAGAGTTGTTCAGTACAACACTCCGACGAGGCAGATTTAATAACGTATTTATAAAGGACATGATTAACCTTTTTCTCTATTATTGGCTTTTAGTGAAGTTAATGTGTTCTAAACTTGGCAAATGAGCATTTATACTCTGGTCTCTTGAATTCATTGTTTACCACATTGCTCTTAAAACCAAATAGATTAATACATAACTTCCAGCAGGTCACTTCCCTTCCCTGGTCTCCAGTATCCTCCTTTTTTTAACAGAGGGGACAAAACAGAGTGGCCTGAAGGCCCCACGTAGCTCTTTAAAATTCTCATGTTTCCTTAACCTTCATTTCTGCAGCCCATTAGCACCTATGTATATGGAGCCAGGTGGGAAAGTTAATATCTAAGTGTAATGGTAGCAACTTACTATATTGGTTTGATTAAATTTAGGGCATTGTAGTGTGATATATATACATATATATGTATGTGTACATGCACATGAATATGGTACATATAAAACTGTTGAGGATATTTGGATACTTTGGGTCATTGCAGTGTGAATTTGAAAGGAGAAAACCAGATGGAACGACAACATTGGGGCTTCTGCATCCCGTGGATCCCATTGTAGGAGGTGAGTTCACAGGTCACACTGTGCATGAACTTGCTGTTTTGCAGGCAGTAACCTGGGTGACGTTTTAAACCAGCAGGCCTAGTGCTATGAAATCCAACCGTATTGTCAGCCACAAAGAACTTGGCTAGGCATCATGTATTTCATGTTAATAGCATGAATAGCTTTACTTCGTCTTTAAGTAGATTCTATATAGATCAAGTTTTCTTTAAACTACAAAGTCCCAGGGCACCTGGGTGGCTCAGTTGGTTAAGAATCCAACTTCGGCTCAGGTCATGATCTCACAGTTCAGGAGTTCGAGCCCCATATCGGGCTCTGTGCTGAAAGCTCAGAGCCTAGAGCCTGCTTCAGGTTCTGTGACTCCCCCTCTCTCTGCCCTTCCCCCAGTTCGTACTCTGTCTCTCTCAGGGGGAAAAAAAAGTCTGGAATTTAAATGTATTTAATACAGAATATCAGACCCACAATTAAAGCCAAAATTTTACAGTTTCTAACTCTGGCTCAAAGAGATTATGGTATGTATGCTCAGTTATTTCTGGAGGTATCTCAAAACCTTCTTATAAAACATCTGACTGACTTCTTAAATTTCAGTGACTAGAACGAATATGTATGCCATACAGTACCATATAGGAATAATAAAAACCTGCTGACGTGATGGCTTTCACTGTAGTTGGTAGAAAGTTTGTAAAGGTTGGGAAGCATTGCTTTAGAACCTCCGTCATGTTTTTTATTTCCCTCAGGTATTTTAATGGTAGTAGTATAGGGAATAATTTTAAAATTTGATATAAGAATTTTTTGTCATTCACCTGAGAGGAAAAATCATATATTGTGATACGCAAATGTGAGCATGCTATTTTATAAATACCCATTTTCCCCACCGCCATTATGAGAGAGATCACTGGGGATACAAAAATGAATGACGCTTCAGTTAACAGTCTCCAGTATTTGCCTCTTGCTGCAGGCAAGGCCTGTCTTGGGTGCCGGAGGTGGAGCTGGGTGTACAGCAGGGAACAGAACAGAGATGAGTCCCTCCCCTTTTGTCTGTGGGGTGCGGAATGGAGGAGCCAATGAGAATAATCGCGTGAAGAAGAGCAGCTGTGACGGGACACAGGTGGGGGTCAGAGAAGGCTTCCTTATTCCTTAGCAAGGTGACGTTTAGGTTGGTCCCAAAAAGTGAGTAAGGAGTGCAGGGATAGGAGGTAAGAGACTTTGAAGCAGTGGGAAGAGCCGGATGCATTTGAGGACTAAAGAGGGGAGCCTGTTCGTGTCTTTCAGCGTTTCCCTCCACTCCTGAGGTGCAGACGGAATCCCTTCACGTAGAAGAAAAGTGCTGTCTGCAAAGCAAAACTCACTTTTTGCTTTTATGTGAACTTTTCGTTTTATGTGAAATTTATATGGTATTGAGTCAGTGCCACGAGATCGGGAATGTTGTTCTTTCTAGTGTAGCTGTGGTGAAAATTTGGTAATTAAGAGGATAAGGATGCAATTAATGATTTAGGTAACACCTTAAGATCTGCCCCTTTCTTCATGTCCAAGGTCTGTCTCTGCCCTTGCTCTGCTTCCTTGCATTTGCAGCTCCTGGAGTCGGTGTGGCCCAGGCTGCCCTGGCTCCTCACGTTTCAGCAGCTCCCTGAGAGGCCTGAGCACTGGTCTAAGGTGGAAGCTCTGCCCCTGCTCACTTCCAAGTTCTTCTTCCAAATTCCAGACTGCTCGCCAAGAGGGAGAGAAGATCCAATTTAGGTGTTCAGAGTTTCTCGCAAGTGCTTTCGTTCCCTCACGCTGATCACCTGTGGCATAGCCTCTGTTCAAGGGTGGTCGTGGTGCAAAAACCAGAACTCTTCACTAGACATCGTGTTTTCTCCTCATACCCACCATCCTTCCCAGTTCTGCTTATATCAGAGTCCATCCAGTTACAGGGGTCTGCTCCTGGTTTACAGAGCACATCTTTAAGGACCGTTCCTCACTGCATTGAAAGTATGCCTCAGAGATCTTAATTCTTCTCCTGAATGTACCATGAGTTCTTGTCTTTAGTTGGGTGTTGTCCCCTAGTCTTTTACTAAGCTTTTCTACTCGTTTACTTTCATCACAGGTTTCAACTTTTAAATCCTTAATTTTTGTTTTTAAGTGAACTGCAACATGATTATAAAGTATTCCAGGAAGCAGGAGAGGGTAATGAAAAGGACCAGGTCTGGGGCCTGGCCACATTCCTACCTTGCTAAGCTGCGATTTTCTTACGTGAATAAAGCCTCCTGGACAGAGTCCCATGGATGGCACGAAGCAGCGTGCATGCAGACACCCTGCAGATCACCCATCGCCTCCTTACCACGTGCACCTCCCACACCAAGCCCGGTCTTCTGTTTCAGAACCAGGCTACTGCCCTGTGAGACTGGGAATGACAACCGGAAGGCTTCAGTCTGGAGTGAATACTTTGCAGGGGTTCAAGGAGGACAAAAGGAACAAAGTCACTCCGGGTAAGGTCTTTTCCTCAAGCAGCTAGCGGGGGGAAAGTGTAATTACCACTTACTGCTTTATTACTAACTCTTTTGGTGGCATTTTTGCAGTATGAATCAACTCTTTTATTAACTTCGGAAGAAACTGAAAAATCAGTTACTAGTATTCAAAATGACTTTTGTTCTTTCTTTCCTCGGGGGAGGAGTCACTTGAGTTGTGACTTCATGAGGATCCAGGAGGGGGAAATACCTACCTTCTATTTGTTATACCAGTCATTGAAGTAGTAAAATTAGAAGGGAATAATCTTTAATAAAATAAAAATCAGTTTGACACAGAAGTTAAAGAACAGTATTGCAGTACTTAATTTCTGTCAACAGTGTTATACTTGAATTATGGACCCTACAGTTCTTATGCTCCACATTACGACTCCACGTTTGCAAATATCAGCAAGGACGACTCTGATCTAATCTATTCAACCTATGGGGAAGAGTCTGATCTTCCAAGTGATTTCAGGTGAGTCACCAGTTCATCAGTCTGCTGAGTGCCATGTTGTTCTAAAATCCTAATAAACGTGTATATATACAAGGGGTGTGGTCCAAACTGGAGGTATAACTTTTGAGACCCCGTGTATGTGTTAGTCCTGAGGTGAGTAAGGTCACCTTAGGGAGGAAGTGAAGGGCAGGACAAGTCCAGGACTGAACGCTGATGCCTCTGTCATTGAGAAAGTCTTCTTTTTCTTTGACGGTTTCCCCAGGAGCATTTCATTTCACTTCACTGTGTTCTTGATCTTGTTTGCTTCTCTCATGACGGTAAAGTTAGCACTGGTAAGGCTGTAAGTATGCTATTGTACCTAGACAGAAATTTTTACACAGTGGCGTATAAATTTAAGTCGTGTCTGGTGGAAACCGTTGGCTGGGATGGGAAGATGAAGCCGACAGTTGATTCATATGGAAGTGACTTTCCCAACATTCTCTCTTTCAGCATCCATGAGTTTTTGGCCACATGCCAGGATTATCCATACGTGATGGCAGATAGTTTACTGGATGTTTTAACAAAAGGAGGCCATTCTAGAACCCTTCAAGAGTCGGAGACGGTAAGAAGGCTGCTAAAGAACCGGGTAATTTATTATTGGCTCTCAGCATTAGTCACTGAGTGTTATGAAACCATGGGAGTCACCAGGGTGACAGCTGGGCTGCCTTCCCCTGAAAGACAGCCCGGCCTGGGTGTGGACCGCGGGTGGAGGACAATGAACGGAAACGAGTAAGCCAGCTACCAGGGTCTGTGAGGGCCAGAAGACTGTCGTTATCTCCCGATCTTGGGAACATAAGAATCAGGATGGGGCTGACTGCTCACAAGTCAGCTGGTGCCATGTACCCTAACAGAACAGGGGGTCTCGCTCACTGGATTGAAACCGAGTTGACTTACAATGCTAGTGAATGTCGTTTTCTTTCTTATGTGGTAAGAACACAGTGGTGGGGCCCCAAGGAACAAAATAAGAAACTTCCTCTTTGCTGTCACTAACACTTGTAGACTGTCTCTAGTTCACTTGGACGTAGTTGATAATCTGGCAGACCCACAGCTCACAGACTAGAACCAGACAGTGTTCCTCCTGGTGCAGAGGAGAGTCAAGCTCCACACCGTCCTTGTCACCATACTTAGAAGAACTTTACGTCTCTCAGGGTCCTAGCTGTTTCCAGTGGCTGTGGCTACTGTCGCCTTGTCCTCTGCCCTCACTGCACATGTGGCTGCTGGTCCCGGGGTGACGGTCAGCAGCGCTGAGTCGACAACTCTGGCTCACTGAGAACAGCTGTACAGTCTCAGTGCTCTATCTGCTTTCTTCGCATGACCTAAAACCACGCACCTTCACGTCAACTCAAAAATATTTTTCCTCTAGCCTTCCCATCAGTTAACCTGAATTAATTAGTAGTATTCAACTACAATTGAGTATCTTTCATTTGGTTGATAGGGCAAAAGATTTCAAATGTGAAATTTCTCTGTCCACTGATCCAGCAGATCTTCTCAGAATAGATCTTAGAAAAATTTAAAAAGTTATATATAAGGATGTGTTGTTTATAATTTTTAAAAATTGGGAATTGGTTTTAAAAAATCATAATAAAGCTTTTTTCTTTTTAATTTTTTTTAATGTTTGTTTATTTTTGAGAGAGAGACAGAATGAACAGGGGAGGGGCAGAGAGCGAGAGGGAGACACAGAATCTGAAGCAGGCTCCAGGCTCTGAGCTGTCAGCACAGAGCCAGACACAGGGCTCGAACCCACGAATAGTGAGATATGACCTGAGCCGAAGTTGGACACTCAACTGAGTCACCCAGACAACTTTTTAAAAAATAACATCATTATTTTTAACTTTTTAAAACTTTTTAAACTTTTAAAACTTTTTAAAAGATAACATCGTTCCTAATGTTTGTGCATGATACCTTTGTCTGTTGTTAATATGTGCGTGATCTCTGAAGGCTGGTATTATGGGAAGCTTTCACATTCTCCATAGCATTTGAATATTTTACAGTAATCTTCTGCTACCCGAGACTATTGCTCTGTTAATGCAAAATAGTCCCTAGAGTGCCTCCTATTTTCTCCTTGTCATAGACTTACCAGTTGTTGAAAACCGACTCCATTTACTAGGCACTTTTGTGCTATTTACCAAATACTTTCATACCTTCTTGCTCAGGCACAGAAAGATTAGTCTTGAAGTTACCAGTAATAGGTACTCTTGACTCACAAATACTCTCAAAATGCTACTTATTGTATCTATTTCATTTTTGGTTTAAAATAAATTCCAGGGGCGCCCGTGTGGCTCAGTCAGTTAAGTATGTGACTCGTGATAACGTCTCAGGCCATGATCTCACGGTCAAGAGATCGAGCCCTGCATCAGGCTCCTCACTGAGCATGGAGCCTGCTTGGGATTCTATCTCTCTGTCCCTCCCCAGCTCCCTCTCATGCGCGCTCTTTCTCTCACTCTCAAAATAAATAAAAAATTAAATTCCAGTAATCCAGGGGCACCTGGGTAGCTCAGTCTGTTAAGCGTCCGACTTCATCTCAGGTCACGATCTCATGGTTCATGAGTTTGAGCGCCAGGTCGGGCTCTGTGCTGACAGCTCGGAACCTTGAGCTGCTTCAGACTCTGCCCCTCCCCACTCACACTCCATCTCTCTCTCAAAAATAAACATTAAAAAAAATTTTTTTTCAGTGAATAATTTCCAGTAATCCATATTCTTATTTCTTGCCTCGAAACTCTTAATATTTTTTGATTTTCCTTGATATTTACCTTTTTAATATATCTTTTAATGAAAATTGGTTTTCTTTGTCCTTACAGCCATCACCTGAAGATGAAGGTCAGACCAGGACCCTTGACACAGCAAAAGAAATGGAGGTGATTATATTCGTCATTAAAAATATTTAAATGGAGGATAAACTCAAAGGCCTAAATGATAATGCTTTATTTTAAAAGAAAAGTATTTATTATCGCCTTAGATAAAAGAACTCTTTTTGCCTGTGGGGAGCGTAGTAGTAGCCAGTGCGGTGCACAAGCATGTACACAAGGGAGCCCAAACTAGTTACCGCACCGTGGAAATGTACACGTTGTAGGAACACAGATCAGAAACCAGCTGCTCTGGATGGCCAGGGAGATCCTCACAGAGGGGATGCCAGGTGGACGGGGTCTAGAAGGATGGCCAGGCAGTCTCCCAACAAGCAGCGCCTGGCATCTGAAGTGGGCAGAGATGCTGAAGTGGGACAAACGGATCTGAGAGGACAGGACATGTGTGCAGAGAGCGTGGAAAGTGTGTGACCCTGGGGTGCCGGGCAGAGGAGGAAAGGTGGGGAGGCTGCATGAATGAGGGTCTAGTGACAGAGGGCCATACGTGCAGTCCGAGAAGCTGAGAGTCCACCCTTGAAGACAGGAAGCTCTAAGAACATGGGGAGGGGAGAGAGGCTGGAGGAGAGGACCGGTGAGAAGCTGTGGGGCTTGACAGCCATATGCTGATGAGTGTGGCAACATGGAAGAGAATAAAGATCTACAGTAAAGAGAAATACAGTAGAACTAAAGTCGACAGGACCTGGTGCATGAGGTACATCATAGCATCGTGAGCGCCCATCCAGGGTGGGAACAGGAGCTCCCCTCAGTGGGAGAGCAACTGCCTTCAGTTCCCCACGCGGCAGTGATTCGAGACGTGGCTGCAGGGGAGGCCTAGGACTCCCGGATCTGGCGGCAGGCGTGTGGATCTGGAAGTTGTTGGCATAAAGGGAGAGTGTTACTGTAGTCATTCAAGTGAATGCGATTGTCCCGAGAGAACACGTGCCCTGGCTAAAGGTTGAAGGACAGATCCGGGTGCATCCATGTTGTCACAGTGATAGCATTTCCTACTTGTTAAAGACTGAGCAACATTCCACTGTGCGTGTGTACGTGTGTTGATTTCATCCGTATACCTAGACATGGGATGATTGCTGGATCGTGTAGTAGTTCTTTTTTTGGTGGTTTGAAAAACCTCCGTACTGTTTTCAGTAGTGGCCGTACCAGTTCGTATTCCACCAGTAGTGTACGAGGGCGCTCTTTTCTCCATGTTCTCACCAGCACTTGCCATCTCTTGTTTTGTCGTCATTGTTGATGGCCATCCTGGCTGATGTGAGGTGATCCCTCATTGTCATTTTCATCTGTCTCCCTGATGATTTGTGGTGTTGGGCACCATTTCATGTACATGTTGACCATTTGTATATCTTCTTTTCAGAAATGTCTGTATCAGTCCTTTCCCCGTTTAAAAAATGTTTTTATTTGTCTGTGTTTATACTATTGTGTTGTTTGAGTTCCTTATATATTTTGTACATTAACCGATTATCAGATACATGGTTTGTAAATATTTCCTTTTATTCCATAGGTTGTGTCTTCATTCTGTTGATTGTTTCCTTTGGTGTGCAGAAGATTTTTAGTTTCATGGAATCCCACTTTATTTTTGCCTCTGTTGTTGTGCTTTTGTGTTCATATCCAAGAAATCATCACTCAGACCAAAGTCAAGAAAATGTTCCTATACATTTATTAAAGACACTATTCTTTTCAAAACAAAGGGAACAAAAAAAGGTTGAAGGACAGAACTTTGGAGAAGACCCGTAGTTGAGGTAGAAAAATCACGGAAGAGGGACATGCAGGAAGGAGTCCAGCCGTGTCAGCCGCTGCAAATGAGCCCAGTAAGAGTGGCAGGTGTGGCATTTGTAACCGGCAGAGCAGTGCTGGTAAAATGGTGGGGTTGGAGGTAGACGTCAGGGGGCTAAAGGAGCGGAGGGAAGCTGGGACACAAGAGCGGACAGATGTGTGCCCGGTAACTGACATGGAAGAAAACCTAAAGAGGAGATCAAAGACAGATGCAGATGTGGTACCTGCCAAACCATGTTTTCAAGGAATGAGGAGCAGGCAAGGTCATGTGCTTAGTGAGGGGGCAAGAATGCGAGAAATCTTGAGAATGGGAAAGGCAACTGGGTAAAAAGGGAACAGCTACGGAATAGGGTCGTGAGGGCCCAGCCCCGATGGCAAGCCGCAAGTATATACTGATGGTTTTCCTCCACACACCTGCCCACGTGTAGCTAGAGAAATCGGGGGTTCAGATACACATCTGGAGTGCCATGCCAAAATCTAAAGGGAACCCTTGACTTCTGATAACTTGTTATCTGGGGCAATCTCTTCCTAAAAAGCAGTGTTGAGGTTATGGAAACTCTGAGCCTTGTAATTCCAAAACCAAAACCCCACCCTTTTTAGGATTTTGTTTCTCCCATGCCATACTGACAGCCTGGCTCTGTGGCAGGGAAGAGACTCAGGAAGTACCTCATGCACATCTGCTGTGAGTTTGCAGGTGCACGGACCGGGGGCCAAGACACTGCCTGTGAGCCTCGGAAGCGCGAGGCATTGTCACAGTCCCCGAAAGTTCTTCATGGTGCAGACATCGCCAAGGCCCTCATTCCTGTAGTCTTTTTAGGTGGCTGCCACATGGAACAGGTGATGTGTGATGACACATCATTTCACTATAGAGAAGTGTGCGTATTCTGGAGAGACATTTTTTATAGGTAGCAGAACTCTAACTGCCAAGTAAATAGGTGGAACAGCTTGGCCTGCACACACAAACCATCTTACTGACGTTTCATTGCAGCACTGACGGGACTTAACAAGCTGAAATGATTCCTTTCTTCCTTTCCTTCTTTTTTTCTTTTTTTTAAGCAGATTACAGAAATAGAGCCAGAGGGGCGTTTAGACTCCAGTAATCAGGACAGGCTCACAGCGCTGAAAGCAGTAACAAATTTTGGTGCTCCTGTTGAAGTGTTTGACTCTGAAGGTGAGTGTCATTTCATGACCCAAGCAGTCCAGGTTTAATGTCACATTAGTGCAGATTAACATAGCCATTCACCACAGGAAATCTTGGCTGGCCATGCTTCAGTGAGTAGTAAAGCATGTCTGTGGTGGTGATCTCATTTGGAGGGGATCACTCCTTTGAGGAGAGAAGACTAGGCAATAAACAGCAAAACCCCAGAGCACAGGACTCCCTTTACTACACAAGGTGGAACCCAAGTATGTCCCTGTTTTCCTTAGCATGTTATTCTTCGTACCTTACAGAAGCTGAAATGTTCCAGAAGAAACTTGATGAGACCACCAGATTGCTCCGAGAGCTCCAGGAAGCCCAGAACGAGCGTCTGAGCACCAGACCCCCTCCCAACATGATCTGTCTCTTGGGCCCCTCTTACAGGGAAATGCATCTCGGTAGGTCACACCTCCGGGAAAAGGAGACTTGGGGAATATTTAAAGGGAAAAACTTCTGAGAAGGGACACCGCTGTGAAGCAGTGCTAAAGTGAACTGTAGGTGATTTATTTTTTGCATTTACACAGTTGACCCTTGAACACGTGGGGGTTAGGGATGCTGACCCCAACCACCCACCCTGCACAGTTGAAAATCCATGTGTGATTTTTGACTCCCCCCAAACTTAACTACTATAATAGCCTTTTGTTGCCTGGAAGCCTTACCTGTAAACAGTCAGCTGACGTTTCGTATGTTCTATACTAATTCATACAACAAAGCTAGAGAAAAGAAAGTATTAAAATCAGAAGAGAAAATACATTTACAGCCCTGTGTTGTCGGAAAAAAAGGCAATGTAAGTGGGTCTGCACAGTGCGAACCCCCATTGTCCCAGGGTCAAGTTTGTGGTGTTCCTATGACTTTTTTTTTTTTTTTTAATCTAAAGGAACCATGTTTCAATACCTGGAGCTGTGTTTCTTTTTCTTTTTGTCTTCCTTCCCAGCTGAACAAGTGACCAGTAATCTGAAAGAACTCGCACAGCAAGTCGCTCCAGGTGATATCGTGAGCACGTATGGGGTTCGGAAGGCCATGGGGATTTCCATCCCCTCCCCCATCGTGGAAAACAACTTCGTAGACTTAACGGAAGGTACGTGCCTTGTGTCTCCGGGAAAATGGAAGGCTGCCGTGAGCAAAAGGGACATCTCCTTTCAAATAACACTGGAGAGTTTTTGTCTCTGCATGTTGATAGTGTAGAAACTGCTTTTGTTCTTTAGACAAGATATAAAGGAAATAAAGGGCTCACACATTTGCGGACAGAGCTACAGTGATGCCCTAGTAGCACATCTAGTCTTTAACCTTGAACGTGGTAAAGAAGGGCTGTCAGCACTTATTCTGGATGACACCTTTACTTTTTACCTAAAAGGGGGAAAGTGCTGAATGAAGCCGTAACTTTTTCTTTCAGATTTTGAAGAACCTAAAAAGACTGATGTTGCCGAGTGTGGACTGGATGGGGTTTGAAGCTGACTGGTACTTCATTATATATTATGTACATAGTTTTTTCATTCTTCACTTGGAAATCCTTTTCAGAAGATAGTAAATATTTGTAAATTGTGTTTTTAATTAAACTTTGGAACAATTAATGTTCCAGAGATTGGACTTCTATTAGGTAATAAAGCTGAGCCGGGACTGCGAGCTGTGTCGCGTGTTATCAGCTGAGCTGTCCTTGACCTTTTCCCGGGGCTGGGTCTGAGGATAAAGTGATAGAGAAACACTTAGGAAGTAAAACAGCCTTTTCAGGACCATTCGTTAAAAGCAGCAAGTCCCCCAAATAATTGAAGTCCCTCATTTTTCCACGTTTGCCACCCTCCTCAGAAATTACAACCAGCTAGTTCCTGACTTACAAAACATTTCATCTGGATGGTTTCTTCAAAGAATGGCCTTGTGAGGAAGGAATAGGACGGACTCTGACCTGTTGCCCTCCGGAGCAGAAAGGAAGAGTGGACCTGGGCACGTTTGGGTCAGATGGTGATAAGGCCGCTTCCTTGGGGGGCACAGACGGGACCAGAGCAAAGACCTTTCTTTCAAATCCCCATCCAGTGAGACTTCCTATTGTTACGTTGTGGAAACAAATACACTTAACATACTTTTAGAATCTGCTAGTACGTCCCCTGCATACCTGCTGGGAATGACACTGTGTGTGCAAGGACGAGGTGCTTCCCCTGTGCCACCCTCCCCCTCCCCCAGAAATCACAGCACTGACTTGTCTGGGGGTCCTGTTTGCTTTGCCGTTTTGCATTTTTGAGACAGTCACTTAGAACTGCTGTAAAAGGATAAGCTAAATAAGGGAATCATGGAGCTTCAAGTTCACATTTCTTCTACCGTTTCTCACGGGTCACCCGTGCCTCAGCGTGTCCCTTGCCCTAATAGTCATCTAATTTTATCTGAAATGCAAAGGTCAGCTGCTCAAGCAGGCAGCTGAGCAGGAGACCGTGAGACGTGTGGCCCCCTCCTGTAACAGGCGCCACACTGCAGCCTTGCTCAGTGAACGAGGCGCATTTAAGACCCTGCGCGGACTGTAAATAGCCCTTCTGTAAAACCCCCCAGCTGGAAGTCGTGTTAGTTTTATTGTCCTGACCTTGAAACTAACATTTAGCAAGAACAAGTAGGGTGAAAGAGAAGGGATTCTCTCAAGAGAGTTAGAAATGACCCAGTCTTTTAAAAACCTACAGGGGCACCTCGGTTTCGGCTCAGTTAACGTCGGACTCGGTTTCGGCTCAGGTCATGATCTCGGCTTTGTGGGTGCAAGCCCCACATAGGGCTCTGTGCTGGCAGCACAGAGTCTGCTTGGGATTCTCTCTCTACCCCTCTCACTCTCCCTCCCCCACTTGCACATTCTCTCTCTCTCAAACTTTGAAAAAATAAAAGCCTACTTAAAACTGTATGCTAGAAGACCTTTAAAATTGTTCAAATACACATTTTATCAAGTGTTTTTAGAGTTTAATTTTAACCTTTCAGTTAGAAACCAAGAAAACATTAAATTCAAAACACTAGGACATTCACGTTTTCCAGATTGCTAATTTAATGAATGAAATGCTAAACAAAGTAGAAACACTGGTACTTTATGAAAAGAAAATACATTTTGAAACAAATGTTACAGATATATAAATATTCAGGATACAGAGTAATCCCTAGTTGTTTGCACCTTCTCAAAACCTGTTTCTGTATGTTGACCTGTTATATACACAGTGTAGAAGCTGGTTAATGATCTTCTTCTCTATTAGGAAATTTTCTTAATGAGTAAACCAGAGAACTTCAGGTGCGATTGTCACTAGAGTCAGGGAGGCCACCTTTAAGCAAGCCCTTGACCCTTAGAAAAGGTCAGTGTTAGCAAAGACGCTTGTCCCAAGACAGAATGGCGCCTGTGAAGAAAGGGCTCAGGGATCAGAAAACAGGCAAATCAAAACTATGTGCTTTTTATGGTCAGTTATGCACTAGGGTCTGCACATGAAAAACTAAAAACTTACAAAATATTTTTATCTGAGCGCAGTGCTTGAACTGGAAATAAAAATCTATGGTAACTACTTTTTAAACTCCTAATTGGGATTTCTGGTGCCGGAAGAGAAAATTCAAATATTGCAAGAGTAGAAATATGTCCACCTCAGGCCCAACACGGCTGTGTGTGTCTATATCGCATCAGTGACAGAACCTCCCTGACACTCCAGGAGAGCCCTGTTGAGCAGCCCTGGTCACTGCTGAGTTAAGTGGACGCATTTCAGTGTAGTGCCCCCTGAAACCAGCCCTTTATATGGAAAGTCGGTGCATAAAACAGGTTAAGGTTATTCCCCTTAACAGAATTTTCGCCACAAAATTCCTTTATCCAGCAAGTTCTTATACTTCGTTCGCCTCTGTGCTGGTTACATGCGGGCCTCAGAGCTGCACTAGTGCCCCCAGCACCTCTGCGAACCAGAGAAGCCCCTTCTGAGCCTCATAAGCCCATGGACATGTCCCAGGCAGACGGCGGACAGTGGCTTCAGGTCCAGTCCTCCCTGCCCTTGGCTGCAACCCCGGGTAAGCCTTTGAAGTCTCCCATGGGCCAGGTTTCCTGTACTTGCAGGGGGTTCCTGGAGGACTCCAGCTGGGAATCCCTGCTCTGTAGTGAACTTCAGCCATGTTAGAGCCCCAGGTGTGCTCTGGGGATGCAGCGGTGAAACTGATTCAGAAACGAACAAGCAGTTTGGCTCCTCCTCAACCTTGAAACGCAGTGAAGGCTGACTTCTGATTCTCTTAGACTTGCAGCACCGTAAGATACCTCTCGCAAACCTGGCTTTTTGCACTTGATTTGATTCCTCCTGTTTGGAACAAGTCTGTCTCCGCAGCTCTGAGCGGGCTGGCTTCCCAGATCCGGGAACCTCTTCTGCACGCTTGCGGAGGACATGCTTTTCGTCTTGAAGCTCTACGAGTGAGCTGTGAGGACTAAAGAAGAGAAAGGGAGCACTACAGTGTCTGCCTTCTGTCTACACAGACCCCCTTCCTTTCCAGGACAGGAACTGAGATGTGAGGATAGCAGGAGGGCACTCCAAGTACACACGGTGGTCAGGGAAGGGCTGAGAGGCCGTGCCTTTCTTTCCGGGCTGTGCCGCTCCTTGCCTTCTTGCTGTGTGACAGCCGTGTTCCTCAGCCCCAGCAGGGCTAAGCCGTCAGCGGACGTGGTTAAAAAGACAACACACTGGAGGGAAGAGATTTTTGTCTGGCATCTAAGAAGTCATTAGAAAGGGTAAAACTCCACTAATCATATACCCATTTAAATCAAACACCTGCCAGAGAGGACAAGTAACAAGCCTCTGTTGTGCTGTTCTCTCCCTACTGTGTGAAATCATAGATGGAAAACCGCATTTTCAGCTCTGTTTACCAGGGTGCCTGTGTGAGAAACGTACAGCCCTGTTGCTGCTCCACTGGGAGAAAGGCGTGCCCAACCCATCCTGGACAGCTCGTCGTGGTTCTGTACCTAGAAAAGACCAGTCCCCCCCGTGCGGCTGGCAGGCCATGGCCAGTTGTGTGTCTGGCTCCCCCTCTGAGATCTCCACAGTACCCAGGGGATCCGCATGTCCCAGCTGCCTGTGCGTGGCGAGGCTCGGTGGTAGCCTCGGGCTGGAGTCTGGTGCACGTTCTGAGAAATCCTCTAGCACAAGTCCACGGAGGCCACACACAGCCACCTTGTCAGGGTAGTGATGGCCAAACCCCTGGAATGCCTCTGTGACTGGCGTAGGGCCGAGTGCTCCCTGTGGCTTGCTTCAGGGACGGAAAATCCGCTTCCAGCATGTTCACCTCCCAGAAGCCCTCAATTCAGTCCCAACCCTTGGAACTTTGCCGTGTCTGTGCAGACAAAGTAAGTCCTCAGCTCGCCTTTGCCTTTGACGTTAATCAGTCCCCGGCACTCGCAAGAATAACCTAGTCCCTGGAGGATGGTGCAGGTCTCCTCAGTAACCTGAAAAGGAAAGGACAACAAACAAACTCTTGGGATGCAGGAGAAACACCTGCTGTTGGAGGGATGGCCAGGAACCAGCCCCGAACACACACGTCTGGTGTCCCTCAAGCATGTCCGGGCTGGAATCACAAAGCTGATGGGATGCCTGGGTCCCCCGCCCCCTCCAGGAAGTTCCTCCCCGGGTCATGGGTTTCCCCAGCTGGGGTGTACCTGGATCTTGCCAAGTTCTCCAGTGCTCTCCATTCGGCTGGCGACGTTGACCGTGTTTCCCCAGATATCATACTGAGGCTTTCGTGCCCCAATCACTCCAGCGATCACAGGCCCGTGGTTTATGCCTGAAGATGACATTTGCGGTTGGCAGGTCGGGGAGGCGAAGCCTCAGGCTCTGCCCCTACGGGAGGCCACAGAGTCCAGCGGCAGCCCCAGGAAGCACCGACCAGCAGCTGAAATGCAGGTTGGAGGGGGCTTCCCGAGCCTGTGACAGGACCTCTCAGGACCTGGGAGAGGCGCTCCCTGGGCGGCCCTCTTCCCAGCTGCTCGCTCCCAACGTCAGGCTGAGGTCATCACTTTTCCAGTATCCGCTCATCTCCCAGCAAAGAATAAACGGGCTTTGAGCCCCAACCCCGTTAGCTAACACGGAGCAGTCAGGCTCGTAACTGCTTTGTTCTCAGTATATTTTAAGGATTCCAGCCCGATTTCTGGTTCTCCGTTTTCTGTAGTGATACATTCTGATGTAAACTTTCAAAGGTAACTTTATTAACAGTATGCAAAGAAAGAGTAGTTACCCAGTTGCTGGGGTTGTGTGGCCAAGAGGGATTTCTCAGACCTTTCCTACCATCCAGTCAGGTGCACCGACAGACTCGAGCGTGGGCTTGCCGGGCTCCGGGACCCACCACAGCCTCCCACCCCGGCGTGGCCCGGCCCGCCCTACCCTCGGGCCCTCACCGACTCGCAGGCGGAAGGAGTTGAAGGAGTGCCGGTTGATGCCGTCCAGCTTGCTCATCAGGGCGATGCTGAACTCCACCATGATGCCGATGTGCGCGTGCTGCCGTTCCAGGTCCTGTGGGACAGGGCACTGCACGGGGGCCGTGGGATCCCGTGCCCCGTCTTCCCTCCTCCACGAGGTGTTAGCCACCTGCACTCCCCACCAGATGCCCCCCCACCCCGGGCTGAGTCGTGAGGTCCTCTGCCCCTCCCTCATAGGACAGGGCAGGCAGGAAGGGGTGTCCCCTCGAAGTCAGGTGATAGGTCTGGGAACTGTTGAGTCCCCCGAACGTGGGGCTGGGACCCGCGGCCACCAGCTCAGCTCGGTACCTGGTTCTCAGACCCTGAGGGGACGCTGAGCCCCACGGCTGCCATGTATGTGCTGCCAATGGTCTTGATCTTCTCCACACTGCTGAACTTGGGCTTTAGGAGCAGCTGCGGGATGAAGGGACACAGAGCCGTATGGCCCAGCCGCAGCCCCGGCCCACCCCAGGGTCTGAGAAGGGGTGGGGTCCCTCTCGCCACTGCTGCTAAGTTCTCACGCTCAGCCTCCCCATGTGGGCAGACAGCCGGTCCACACAGGGACACGGCCTCTGGCTTGTCAGCCCTGCTCCTCCTGACTCGGGCTTCCCGGGGTTCGTCCGTCTGCTCCTCGGCCCCTCCTGGGGCACCTGGACTCTCCTTTTTAAGGACCAAGCACAAAGCACAGCCCAACAGTATCTACCCAGGAATGTCGACTGCTTGCAGCTGAGAATCAAGTCCAAACCCACTGACTTCCTCTGAACCAGCTGACAGTGTAGACTTGCTGGAAATCAAACTACAGGAGCCCCTCCCCTTACCCACTCCAGGACCCCCAGGGGATGCCTAACACCTCAGACTCCCGAAGCCTGTATGGTGAGTGCTCCCGCCTGCACGTACGTCCCTACGATGTTCAGCGTACAAGTCAGGCACAGGGAAAGATCAACAACAGAACAGAACAACGTCCTGTAATAGAAGCTACGTGAATGGTCTCGCTCAGAAAGTCTTTACTGTATTCATTCATCCTCCTCCTCGTGAGGACACAAAGCGAGGTGAATGGCCTGGCCATTGTGACATTGGCATCAGGCTACAGCTGACCTTCTGACCACACGTCAGGCAGAGGGTCCGCTCCTTCCGGAACACGGCTGACCCGGGGAACTGAAACCACAGATAAGGGACTGCCGAGTTCTTCAAGGACCTAAATCTAATCTTCGCAGGCTGCCCGTCCCAGAGAAGATAACAACACTTACTGAAGAAGCGAGGAGAGGCAGATGTGCACCTTCGGCCGTGCGTGTCGCTCCCCACACGCGGCTCGCCGCACCCCGCCCCCCCCCCCCCCCCCCCGCGGCTCGGCCCGGAGGCTCTACCTCGTCGAAGTCGGAGATGATCTCGTTCAGCAGACGCAGGCACTCCAGCCCCTCCTTGTTGACGTCGCACTCTGTGTAGAAGACTTTGAAGTCCGGCACCGACGCAAACATGACACACACGCAGTCGTAGGACTGATGGTACCAGTCCTGGGTGGGGGCGGGGAAGGAAGCAGGCCACCTTAGGCCCCCCGGCCCCGCAAGGGACCGGGAGCAGACAGGGACGCGGCTCCTCGGCCGCCCCACCAAACTCGGGAGGGGGCGCCAGGCAGGTGCCGCTCCGCCCGGCTTCCACGGAGACCCATCTGGGGGCTGTTACAGAAATAAGGCCATGAGTCCGCTGCTTGGGGCAGGCCAGGCCCTGGTTGGCTTTGGCCCTTCGGTACCCTGGGTCTCCTGGCTGAGGCTGAGAGCCCCTGGGGTGGGAGGAGGTCCCAGATCACAGGAGACCTGGCTTCCGCACCCATTGGGCCTGCTTCCTTATCTGTGAAACGGCGACCCAGAACTGGCGGAGCGCATGCTTTCATCCACACGGATTGTCCGGATGACAAATGCCTGGACGTACATCCGGTCCTCACAGCCACCCTGACCCGTGGGCCCCCTCGTACAGGGGCGAGGTCCAGGGCCCCGGGACGTGAGGTCCCAGGGGCTGCATCCGGACCCTCAGACGCCCTGCCCTAGTGACCCAGGCCCCGCTCGCACCGCACCTCATTTAACTTGTCACCAATGAAGTGTGCGGCCACGTGGGCTGGCAAGACGTTCTCCAGAAGGAGGCGGTTCACGTTCTCCATAGTTTCAAACTCCTCGTGTTCCTTTTTGAACTTCTTCTTCCACAAGCAATCCAAGCGGCAGTAATAGTCAATCTGCAGACGATGGGGGAGCATCAGTGTCCTGGCCGCGGTGAGCAGGGGCAGAACGACACAGGCCGAGAAGCAGCAGGGTGCGCCCATCACCCTGGGGCTGCGGAGCCGTCCCGTCCTCCCTTCCACCCTCTGTCCCCAGCAGATGGCTCCCACTCAACAGCCACCTCCCAGTGGCCTTAGAGTCCCAGTCAGCCGTGACTCAATTCTCAAGTGACCCCCGTGACCAGATGTCACTGGTGTCCTGATGGGAGGCGGTAACAGGGAGGTGAGGACGCAGGGACCCCTCCCCGACGGACCAGAGCTTCCCTGCAGGGCTGTCTGCCCCAAATCTGCGGAAGTTCCCGCCCCATCCCAGTTCTCTCTCCGAGCTGAGCAAGGGACGCTGGGGGCTCCCCAGGCGGTACCTGTCTGGAGAGCATGATGAGGGTGACGTAAAACAAAACCAGGTAGAAATTGATCATTGCCTTCGGGTCCTTCCACAGACAGAACGGGGAGCTGCTGGACACGAAGGGAAAAAGCAGGAGTCATCTCCAGCCTCCTGCCCAGTCCTCAGATGCAGGGGGCGGCGGGGGGCGGGCCAGAGCCAGCCTGCAGGAAGGCGTGAACGGGACAGAGATCTCTGCCATCCGAGCTCATGTCCTCATGGCGGAGACGCTAAAGGCAGCATCAACTTGTACAGAAGAGGGTTTGACGGGGAGGTGGGAGAGGCCTCACCACGGCAACACCACAGCTGACATCCGGATGCCCAAGGATAGCCACAGCAAAGTCTGCAGGAAAAGCACTGCAGGCAGGTGAGTCCTCAAAGTGAGTCAGGGACTTCCAGGTTGGCAGATGGGGTTTGCAGGTGCCGCAGACCCACAGGAGGTTTTGTTCTGGGTCCCGAAACTCCAGCCTTCTAAGTTCAAGGGGAGCCAGGCCCCTCTCCTCAACCCACAGGGGCCGAGAGCCCCCAAAAGCACCCACACGCCAGCCCTTCGAGTGTCAGACAACAGTGCTTTCCAGAACTCTCTGGACCTCCAGGACACGGATGAAGGAGGGGGCCTGGACTAGAGCTGAGGCCTCCCCCCGACCCACCCCCCGAGCGGCATAGAGACCGGATGACCCAGGAGGCCTCCGTGCGACCAGGGGCGTCTCCCAGAGAACCTGCAAATGAGTCCCTCTCCAGCTCTGAGCGTAGCGGCCCGAGACCGTCGCTTGCCTGTCACATGGCAAGCATGCCACCTACAGGTCCACCCCACAGGCGTCCAGTCCAGACGGGACCCAATGCAACCGTCCCGCAGCTCGAAACGACGGCGGAACCAAAGGGAGGTGCTGCCGTGGAACGCGGTCGGGATGGCGCCACGGGCCCCACCTGAGGGTGCCGTTGGTCTTGGTGAGGTTGGCCAGGCTGTGGCTGCAGCAGTCCCACTGCCAGCACGGGGAGATGTTGAAGAGCACCAGGTAGGCCACCAGGGCCACCGTCAGCAGCACCACCTTCAGCTCCAGGCTCATCCGCAGGAAGACGGAGCAGGCGACAAAGGCCAGGATGCAGCTGCAGGTGTAATACTGGGGAGGCGGGGGGACGTCGGTCACCGCAAGGCACCCCCCAGACCGGGGGTCACCAGAGAGGGCCGCCTCTAGCCGCGGCACACTGACCCGGAGCCCCGGCCCCGCTTGGGGGACCCGTGAGGAGCCGGCCTGTCTGCAGCGCTGCCCTCTTGCCTTGACGACCCTTCTTAACAAAGCAGACAACAGAGTCTAAAACTTCACGGTGTGTTTGCTTCTACCTGCGGCAAACGGGCTCCTCTAAAGGAAAGAAGGCGGTGGCGTGTGGACGTGACCAAGGTAGTATGCACACACCCGAGCGGCCTCCCTGCCTCCAGCTCGGCCAGGAGCCTGCCCTTCCCGAAGTGCATCTCTGCCCACGTTCCTCTCCTCAAAATCATGCTGTGGCTCCCCACTGCCCCCAGAAGAGAGACACTCATGGTCCCCCCCTGATCTAGATCAAAGCCACCCCTGGCCCCATCTCCCAACTGGCCCCGCTCCACCCCCCTGTCCCATAACCTTCTTGCCCTTCAGAGACCAGCTCCCAATTCACCACCACTCGGGATGAGTGCCTTCAACATCCCGAGCTGTGCGGGAGCGGTCCAGGTGGGGACACGCGGTGCCCAGAAGTCCGGCTGCACTCACCGGGAAGAGCTCGCATGGGGCCAGCTCCCTGCTGCTCACATCCCCATCCGCCAAGCTCTGGTTGCCTGCAGGCTGCCTCAGGGCCGGGAAAGGCATCAGCGGCTACAGAGGAGACAGGTCACCATGAGGCGTGGTCCGGGGACCTGGGAATCCAGGACCTGCCAGGACCAAGCAGGGCTGGGGGTGGGGAGGGGCCGGAGGGCTGGGCCCGAGGCCTCCGCGACATCTGCCCGGCCCAGCTCTGAGTGTGGCCAGAGTCACTGCCCCGATTCCCCAGCACGGTCCTCAGCTCCACAGTGGGGACGGGTCTGGGGGAGAGAAGGGTGTAGAATGAAGCCATACGCACACTGTCCCCAGAGCATCAGAGGCTGGTGGTGGGAGGTGTGGGGGGTGGGGGGAGAAGCTGGGATCAACATGGACAATGAGCCCCCTGCTCCCCGGGTGACACAGTGTGGTGGTCGCAGAGTCTCCAGGACACGGAGACACCCTAGCTCTAGATGTCAGAGCTGGGAGGACCAGCAGGGACAGGTGCTGTCTGCAGCACTGAGCACGCGAGCAAGGCCTGAGAAGCAGGGGCTCAAGTGTCCCTCGGGCCTGTGCCCGGGCAACCACTCCTTAGTGAGGAAATGGAGTCTCAGAGAGAGAAAGACAGGGCCTCCTCAGGGGACCACAAAGAAAGGCGAGAATGCCAAAACGCTGGTGATTCAAGACATTGCGGCCTCGTGGGGCTAGCCACAGAAGCTCTGTGGGGTCCCCAAGTCTTTGTCTGCAAACCGGGCCTGCCTCGGGAACCTCCCAGAGCCTGCCCGCTGCGCTCTGCAGGGGCTACACCAGATGCAGCTCTCAGGCAACAGGATAATGGGATTCGAGAATCTGAAGCTTCCCAGGGTCAAACACTGGCCCCCTCCACCCGGGAAGCGTGCGCAGGCTTGAGGGGTCCTTGCCAGGGCCCGCCTCTCCCACCCCCGGAACCCACCAGGTTGACGATGGCGATGCTGAGCAGACTGCCAATGGTCAGGATGGCCAGGGACAGCCGCAGCAGGGGCTGGGTCTCCACCCTCTCGGAGATGGCCTGCAGTGTCCCTCGGGCGGGGCAGCACCTCTGTGGAGGCACAGGGTCAGGTGGCTGGCGCCAGCACCCGGACAAGGAGCCCACGGTGCAGCGGCCCGGCGGATGCGCAAGCTCCCAAGAGCTCCGCTAGTAACCGTCAGCAGGTGCGCTGTGCCCGTGCCCAGCCCAGAGCTCAGCACTCATGGGGTGCACAGACAGAAGGGACGTTCCCACCCTTCGGGCCGGGGACGGCCACAGCCACTTGGGGGCCACCAGCAGCCTGGGAGGGCAGATTACTGGGAGAAGCACCCAGCAAACTGTCATCCAGGCAGAAGGGGCGAAGTTGAGCACGGAGGGCTCCGGGGAAGGGTGGAGGCAGCGGGAGGGCCGGTGGGGCAGGGCCCAGCCAGGTGCCCGCTTGGGCTTTCCCACTCACCAGGAACTCGTGGGCAAAGCACAGGCCTAGCACCAGCCCCAGCACACAGGCCACCAGCCCGAAGGACACACCCAGGGCCGCCATCCTGGAGAGGAGAAGACCTTAGTTCTGGAGGACCGTCTGCCCAGGGCCAAGCCACAGGCAGGCCCCCCCACCCCCCAGCACCCCAATTCTCCAGCTCCCGGCCACTTCCTGCCCCTCCCAGACTACTGCCTACACTCAGCAAAGGGGATCTTTGAGAACTGTGGTCCAGCTGCCCCTGCACGCAGGGCCCGTGGTTCCACAGACTTTAGACTCCTGTCCGGCACCAAAGTGCCATATAAAAGTGCTGCCTATTTGGTCTTTATTAGGCACATACTGAACCCCAATCCTCGCAGACCCTTTGGCCAGACCACCCTTCCCGAAACCGCCAAGTAGCTGACCTTACTCCTTCCTTGTGACCTCACCCCCAACCCTTCCCCCCACCCAGCAGGGCCTTTGAAGCAGAAGCACGAATCTCCGCGGCTCCTGATACCCTGGCCGTGTGCCCGGAGAGGGCCCTAAGCCCACAGGGGACTGGGGAGGGGAGGCGTGTGTGGGAGAGGGAGGCCTGCAGCCGGACAGTCAGTGACAACAAAAATCAGCTCTAGTGACCCCAGGTGGGCGGCCACAACCCCAGTCCAGTTTCTCCCGTCTCAAAAACCAGCCCCCTCCTGCCGGTCAAGAGCGCTGGCAGGTCCTCTGGTGAGCCCTACAAGGTCACCACCCCTCCTGGCCCGACCCCAGTGGGCTGGACGGTCCCGCCACGCCAACTGACCTGGGCAAGAGCAGGACGTGAACGAGCAGGATGCAGACGAAGACGAGGCTGGCACAGGCGAAATAGTGGCGGACCCGGGGGATGGGCGCCAGGCGGTACTGGGGGCGGTGGGGACTATCAGGGGTGGCAGAGGCCCCGCCCACAGGGCCACTTGCTCTGACCCCTTCATCGCCCACCCCGGCTCGAGCTAATCACCTTAAAAACACCCTCCTTGAGCTCCAGGTGGCGATGGGACATCATCACGACCAAATAACCCTCATGAGCTCCACTGGGCATGGCTCCTTGATGTTTAGAGCCGTCCCTGCCCCTCCCCCACCCCGCCCGGGGTCTCTGACTTGATTTCCCAGGTCCCTGAAGAGCCCATGGCCCCAAGCCTGTGGATGGGAACCAAGTCTGAGCTCTGGGCTGGTGGTGGGTCCGTCCCCAGCCCAAACCAAGGCGTAAGGCCGGGGCTGAGCCCCTAGCTAGTGCTGTCTGCCCCCCTACACCGGGCACAATCTCATGGTCTCCAGCCACAGGGCTCCTACCGCAGATGAGCAGACTGAGGCTGGGACACTTGGACAGCTCAGTCAACTCGTGATGTTGGCTCAGGTCGTGACCTCGTGGTCGTGAGATCGAGCCACACATCAGTGGGAGCAAGCCCCGCACTTAGCGCAGAGCCTACTCAGGATTCTCTCTCCCTCTCTCCGCCCCTCCCCTACTCGTGCTCTCTTTCTCAAAATAAATAAATAAAACTTGAAAAAACAAACCAACCAACCCTGAGGCTCAGAGAGTCCAGCAGCCCACCCGGGTCACACAGCTAGTGGAAGGCTTGCTAGACAGGTTTCCCGATGACCACACCTCCCCCAGACTCCAAGCTCCTACGGAGCCTCCAGCTCAGGGAGCCCCAGCTAGAGAAAGACCCCCCCAGTCCTGGACGCTGAGAGGGGAGAGAGGTCCCAGCACTGGCCACACAGATCAAGGGTCTATGAAGTAGGCAGCAAGCAGCCATCTGTCCCACCACGTGAGGTTTCAGTGGCATAACGTGTGTACCCGGGACACTGCCAGAACCCAGTAGGCGCTCAAGAAATAAGTAAACACTTGGTACAAAAAGCATGTCATCGTGCAGCCAGAGGGAGAAGCCCTTTTTCCTAACTATAAGGCTGATATTGTCAGACTAAGGCGTGCACTGGCCCTTATGGGCAAAGCTCCTAGCATCTGAATGGAGCCTCTCCCTGACCCAAGAGGGAGAATCACTAATGGGGGCGGGGGGGGGGGGGGATGGCATATCAGGGGTGAGCCAGCAGGAAGAGAGTCCAAACAGAGCCAGACTGGGCCCCACCCCCACCCCCACGGCCAGCCGGGGTGACTCCCCACCACCATCCCTGAACAGACGTGGGAGTTGTTGGCTGTCCCACAGCCTTCACTTCCGCAACCCCCCACCCCCAGGCCTTGGAGCCCTCGCTCCTGGGGCTGCTCAGGGGCCCTCACCTCTCGCTCAAAGCCCTTCTCCAGGAAGATGGACCCAAAGGTGTAGAAGTCATCAGACTTGGAGCAGCAGGGCCTGGGGGGTGGCAGACACAGGCCGTGAGACCTAGCCCGGGGGACTAGGGGGCCCCACCCTTGGGAGGAGATGGGGGAGGAGACGGGGCCCACCCGCAGGAGGCGAAGGAGCCACCGTGGACACAACTGGATCTGGGCCTCCAGACACCAGGGCGCAGGGTGGGCCTGGCCAAATGGGGAACCCCCATCCGAGGGGGACAGGACAAGGAGAGGCCTCAGAGTCTCACCTCGTGGAGCTAAGCCCCTCGATGGCCGAGAGGATCTCCTCATCGTAGGAGTCGTCCTCAGACCTGCCCTTGGGGGATGCACTCCTGGATAGGAAACCCGGAAACCCACAACTGCATCACCCCAGGACCACAACTTGCCCAAAGGCAGGAGTGTAGACGAGAGGGCTCACCCGGATGGGTCCCCAGATGCCTGCCAGAGGCCCCAGGGACACAGGAAGGTCCCACTGAGGCCTAGAGAGGGCAAGTGGAGACCCCACACCAAGCAGCATCACCTAGCTGGCCAGCAGCTCGATAAGAAGCAAAGGACAGACCTGGGCCCCCAGGCTAAGGCCTTTTCCGCTAAACACACACGGGTCCCTCACACCAACCCCACTGACCTGACTGCGGGGTGGGTACGCAACTCTATTATTGTAAAGTTCTGATTCCTAGAGACACTTTGAGCCAAGCCATGGCAAACTCCATGGTCAGGGTTGCCCTCCTGGACAGAGGATGGTCAAGGCAGCCTGCCTGGAGGAGGTGACGGGGGCAGGATTTGGCCAGGAAAAGAGGCCACAGGTTGACAGAGAGGAGGGCGCAGTGCATGTACCTGTCAGGGGCCCGGTGGCGCCGCAGGGGAATGGCCTGGAAGAGAAGGGAGAGAGGAAGTTATTCTGCAAAGCAGGACCCGTAAGTCTGTCCCAAAACTGGGTCTATCATCTCCCGCACTCTCGGATCCTCGGGGCAGGTGCAGAGCAGTCTGGGAGGGAGGGTCCTACCTTGGGCCTACGTCCGTTGGGGATAGGGGTCTCGTTGCTGCTCACGCTCTCGCGGTGGTTGAGGTGTGCAAAGGGCCGTGCGGCCCCCCAGGACTCGAGGTAGCGGGTCATGCGCACGGACGCCCTCATCTTCAGGGCCACATCCCCCTTGGGCTTGGGGAGGTGCTGGCTGGGTGGGGGCGGCTGCTGGCTCTGTGGGCAGACACAGACACAGCCTGTCTAGTCCCCTACCCTCAGCCCAGGAAGGGGCCACTGTCCGGGTCCTGCCCAACCCCCCCCCCCCCCCCCCCCCCGCCCGACACTGAATGCTGCCCAGAGCGCTGGCCAGGCTGGTGGAAAGAGAAAACAGCAGAAACACTACGGGTCTGCAATCTCCTTGGGGACTGGCTGCGGCCCAGGACCCTCTTCGGCTGGGCTGCAGGGCAGGTCCCGGCTCCAGCCCTGTCCTTCCAAGGCGGGCAGGACACTGGGGGTCACACACAACTGTGCACAGCCCCTCAGATCCTTCCCCGTGTCCCCAGGGAAAGATCGTGTTAAAGTCCTAAGCCCTAAGGCCCCACTGGGCCCGTGAAGCTCTGTGGAGCCACTGTCCTCGGGGCCTGAAAGCCCACTGGCCTCTCCCTGCAGAGACACCCTGGGGAGACAGTGCCCAGGAAAGCCACTGGCCGCCTACCCTGCCCACCCACATGTGGCCGGCACACGTCCTTCCTGAAGGAACAGCTGCAGGAAGAGGACTGTGGGCCAGGAACCTGAGAGACAGAGCGCCGGCCAACAAGGGGCCAGCCCAACCCCTTGGGGCAGCGTTCCAAGGCATTCCCCTCATGTGGCCCCCACACCACAGCAGGGACCGTTACTTGCCATGTGCCTGCCGTGGCCGTGGCAGGCCCGGGGTGTCTTAGCCAGGCCCTGCCTCTCCATGGCCCCCTTCCCCCACAAGGAACAACAGCTGGGGACCCCTCCCTACTGGGGAGGGTGGGCAGGACTAGAGAAGAGAGAGAGCGCCAAGGCCACCAAAGACAAATTTGGGTCATCTGCAAGTCCCCTACCCTGTGAAGGTTCCTGCCTTCCAATAGTCCCTGTCTCCTTGGGTCCCTGCAAACACCCACATGGACCAGCACCTACAGCCACAAACACTCGCTAAGCCACAGGCGGCAGCTTGCCTGGAAACTTCTAGCCTCCTTTCGGGATAGAAACATTTTTAAACCCTGAGAAATGTCCGTCTGCCCCACCGGAAGGAACAGCTGGAGTCCAGCCTCTGTGAAGAGTTTTGGGGTCCAGAGAATGTGCTGTGCCCTACAGACAGCGGCCTGCCCTGGGGTCAGGGGAGGCCACATTCTCTGTCTCCCCTCCACTGGTGGGTAACTCTACCCACACAGCACCCAGCTGCTCAAATTCAGGGTCGCTAGCACTTTCCAGACACCTGGGCTCCCCAAGAAATAAATGTCTATAAAGATCCATCAGCTCAGGGACGCCTGGGTGGCTCAATGGCTTAAGCGTCCGACTTCGGCTCAGGTCATGATCTCGCAGTTCACGTGTTCGAGCCCCACGTTGGGCTCTGTGCTGACCGCTTGCTCAGAGCCTGGAGCCTGCTTCCGATTCTGTGTCTCCCTCTCTCTCTGCCCCTCCCCCGCTCACATCTGTCTCTCTCAAAAATAAACATTAAAAAACTTTTGTTTAAATAAAAAAATAAAGATCCATCAGCTCAGAGTAAAAATGCACCTATTCAGAAGCAGGAACGGGGAGGTCACTTGTGACCTTCAGCAGCCCACAGGTGACCCCACCTGCCACCTCTGGACACTTGTCCCCCAGGGGTCCTCACACCTAAGAAACGGTGTCAGAGCCCACAGAGGCCCAAGATGGGAAAGGGCCTCCATGTCCACAACAGGAGACGACCCTGAGCTTGCGTGTGGTGGCCTCTGTGCACACACAAGGACATGTCTCCAAAATATGTCATCAGGTGAAGAAAGCAACAGGGTGGGGCACGCTACCCTGGGCTTGGCAAGGGCAGATGACCGTCTCTCAGTCTATTTACATGTGCACAGACCTGTCTGGGCAAGGAACTCAAGAATCTCGACCACGCCGGTCCCCTTTAGTGGGGACATGCCAGCTGCACACAGGATGTGAGGGCGACTGTCCACAACACCCCCTTCGTGCCCTCTGAATTTTCAACTCTGTGAATGAATGACATTCAACCAAGATGGGGGAAGGCAGGGCTGCTGGGGAAAATGTCAGACGCCCCGTGAGATCCTGCCCAAAACATGCTCATGCTAAAAACTTCTTCTTTGCTGTTTACGTGAAACTCAAGCTCGCCTAGGGGCCCCGTGGTTGCCTGGCTGAGGCGGCGGCCCGGCGGGACCGTGCCCACCGCTGGCCTGCAGGACCAGGGCTCTGCTTCATCAGCTCACAGGCTCTCTGAGCACCTGCTCCACTGTCGGGAAGCACTCAAGGTGCAGGGACTGCAGCCTGGAGAAGAGGGGCCCCCCTGCCCCAAGGTGGCCCACGTGCAGCTCACGCAGACAGTAAATAAGCAGAGACGACAAACAAATGGGAGCATCTGAGCCCTCAGAGCGAAGAGGGCTGTGGGCAGAGACAGCAGCAGTGGCAAGGGTCCTGGGGTACAAAGACCCTGGCAGTGGAGGGACAGGGGCTGAAGGGCTCTCAGGAGGGAGGGGCGGGGTGGGTGGAAAAGAGGGTGGGGCCCAGAGCTGCGGGGTACAGGGTGAGGGGCCACACCATATTCCATGACAGCCCCAGGTACCCGGAAAGAGTTTCCCCAGAAGCTCCCTCAGCACCCATGGCCCACATTAGGGGAGGGGACGCTGCTGAACAGTTCCCATCCCCGAGGAGCAGGATGGCGCCCCTGGGGCCTGGGGAGGCTCACAGGCCGGCCCTCTGCCCCCCCACAGACTGTCGGGACAGCTCTGAGGACGGCCAAGGCTAGAGAGAGAGGGAGCTGGAAAGAGCCTGTCGGGGCTGACATTCTTGAGCAAGTCCCAAGGATGATTCACCGAGGCCGCCAGACGAGCGGGCCTCCCGTGGCAGGAAAGAAGGCCTGTGTGGGCGCAGGGCAGGGCCAGGGCCTACCAGCCTTACGGCAGCCCAGCAGCTACCCCTGCCACGGGGTCCTGAGGAAAGTGGGGTCTCCCCACCCCCCAGCAAGTGACGGCACCAGCCAGTTAGGCGGCCACTGGGGGGCAGAACCCTAGGCTCCCGCCTAGTCCCACTTTCCTGACTCAGCCAAAGCACATTTTAAAAATGTGTCTTTTCAAAATCGAGGAAATTAGTGACAACCCCCCAGAAAATAAAGTAACAGCGACTATCATTTCTGGGACGTTTATGAGGTGTCCCTTTATGGTGAGGGCCTCAGTCAGACTAGCTCCTCCTCCTCCTGCGGTAGGCACTGCTGTTATTCCAATGGCACGGACAAGAACACTGAGGCCCAGAGGCACTGGAGCCTAGAATGTACTCCGTGATGCGGAGCTCACCCCTACCCTGGGCAGGCTGTTACCCCATGTCTCCACAGCCTGGAAGAGAAAAGCACTCTCCCCTCCATGGGGATCTTCCCCCAGGGTGTGGACCCTGCTCCCCCGCACAGCCCCGGCTCCCAGGGTCTCCTGAGCGAGGCCCTCCCGCCCGGCTGCTTCTTCTGAGCCCTCGTACCCGGGGGTCGATGACCAGGTAGGTGTGGATGTTCATCTCCTTCAGGTGGGGGTCCCGCTGCTGCCCGTGCCCGTCCTCCACCTCATACGCCTTGTCCAGGTGGTTCAGCGTGGCCTCTGTGATGTGCACCCGGCTGGGGGAGACACGAGTCAGAGCAGCAGGGCCCAGAGGAGGCTGGCGTCCACCGGGGGGGCGGGGGGTGGGGGGCACCATGGGCGGGGCCAAGCAGGCCAGAGCCCGGACTGGCTCCCCCAACGCGAGGTCACTGCTCCCATCTCTGACCCCACCCTAAGCCCCCAACCCAGGGTTGGCCCACGGCCTCTGACCCCGCCACCGTCCTGCTGCGCCTCACCCAGGGACTCCAGCCGCCTCCATCCTGTTGGCCAGAGACACGTCGTGGGACCACACGTCGTACTGCCACTTGCGCAGCCCAATGACACCACACAGCACGTTCCCCGAGTGGATGCCCACACGCATGCTGATGTCCACACCTGTGGCCTCTCGCACCTGCCTGGGCAGAGCAGTCCAGTCACTCCATCCCAGCCAGGGCTGCTGAGGGACCCAGGCGAGCCACTTTCGCCCCGAGCCTCAGTTTCCTCAACTGCAAAGTGGTTCCAGTGCATTCCCTACCACGCGTTGGGAAGCAGGACCCAGTGCCCCGGTTCTGCCCATGGTACCTACTTAATGGCCTCACACATGTCCAGCCCCATCTTCACACAGTTCCGGGCATGGGTGGGCAGGGATACGGGCAGGCCCGACACACAGTAATAGCAGTCACCCAGGATCTTGATCCGCATACACTCATTGGCCTGCAGGGCAAGGCAAGCAGGGGCCTGGTCGGCAGATGGCTAAGAGCTGGGGTCCACACGTGCCAGGCGCCTCCCCATACTCTCCAGAATGAGCCAGACTCCTTCGTGGCCAGACGCTTCCTCTGGGGTACCAGCCACCAGTAGCCGCTTCTGGGCCTGACAAAAGGACTGGGGATACGGAGGACTCTCCAGAGGGAACCCCTAAGCAAGAATCAGGGGTCAGAGCGGGTATTACCAGGGATGGCCACCCGAGTGCCTCTGGGAGAGGCACTGTCTTTGCTTCATCCGGTCATGCAATGCTGAAATGTCCGTGAGCTCCCTGCCCCACCCAAGTCACTGGAACACACAGGGAGCAAAACAGACAAAACTCCCCACAACGTGGGGCTCACACACTAGCGGCAGTTAGACACTAAACTAGACATCCAGCGGTGAAAGTGCTAAGGAGAAAATGGAGGGCTAAAGGCTGGCTAACCTCCTGGAACACAGGTGTCCTCGGCCTCCAGATCTGGTGCCCGGCCCTCCCATGCCAAGCCTCAGTGACCAGGTAGGGCACCATCCCTCCCATTCAGTCCCTGTACCAGCCACGCCTTTATGAGCAGTCCCTTTACTAAACCTTCTTCCAATGACCTCATTTGAGTGAGTGCCAGTTGTTTCCTGCTGGGCCCTGGCTGCCAAGGGATGGGAAGACAGTGGCTTTTCTAGAAAGCAGCAGGAACCTTGGAGAGGGCCTGGAGGCCCAGCCTGAAGACTCAGGCTCAGGGCTCCAGCCACCCTCATCTCCACCCCAGACAAGCACAGCGCTGCCCTCTGGATCTGGGCTGTCCGTCAGAGACTTAAGGGAGCCCACATCCCCCAGGCTGATGCCCCACCCTGACACTTAGAAACCAGGGAAGTTAGGGGCGCCTGGGTGGCTCAGTCGGTTGAGCATCGACTTCAGCTCAGGTCATGATTCACGGTTCGTCAGCCCGCATCCGGCTCTGTGCCGTCAGCTCGGAGCCTGGAGCCTGCCTTGGATTCTGTGTCTCCCTCTCTCTCTGCCCTTCCCCCGCTCGCACTCTCTCTCTCTCAAAAATAAATAAAACATTAAAAAAAAATTAGACAATAAAAAAGAAACCAGCGAAGTTGTGTATGTTGGGGGTGGTGGGGTCCTGAGTCCAGATGTGGTGCAGGTGCCTCTGGGAGGGTCGGCCCTGGCTCTCAGAAAGAGGGTACGGATCTGGAATCTGCTGATAGGACAGAAGTCTGGGACCAGCCCTGCCTAGGAACTAGACACTCCAGCTGGAATGCGTCCCTCTCCCCATCTGTACAAAGGACCTGCCTCCTGCGCCTGCCACAGAAGGAAGGTGGCGTTCAAGAGGACAACAGCAGGTCCCCAGGCTTTGTGGCAAGCAAAGAGCCACCTGTGACTGGAAACCCAGGCCCTTGGCCCACATATGGCCCATCTACTGGGAACTCCCACCTGCTGGTTTAAGAGATGTCATGAAGGAAGGAGGCTCCTGAAGGAAGGCTCCAGACTAGACAGGCTCTGAGTCACTCGGTCCACAATACCCCAAGGGACAGTGCTCCAGGGCACTCCTGGCCAGTAGTGCTCTCCGGTAGTTTAGCCACCCCCCGTGGTGGTCATTCTCTAAGACGGAGGCCACTCCTGGGGGGCCAGTCCCTCCTAGAACAGAGCAGCTCTGACCATGAAAGAGTCCTCCTGCTGCAGGGCCCGAACTCACCTCCCATCAGGGTCCACACCACTGGTTCTCCACACACGGAGTCACCCGGGAGGCTCTTAAAATCTCTCCCAAGTGTGGGCATGGGTGCTAGCATTTTATTTAAGCTTTCAACCTGATTCAGGTGTGCAGCCAGCATAGACAGCCTTGGCCTTCAGTGTTAACACTTGGGTCTCTCCTTAGTGGCCACCACTAAGCCTGTCTTCACCGGAAGCTGGCCCAGCTGCTCCCCAGGCCCCCCAGCTCCCTGCACCCCTCTTCAAAGCACATAGCATATAGGCTGGGAGCAATCTGAGGGCAGGGCCAAGGCCCCCACTTGAGCTCAAGGCTGCCACTCGGCAGGTCTCGGGACCATTCGGTAAATTAACGAGTAACAGTACACACACACCCACACACACACACACACACACACACACACACACACACACACGATCCCCCGACCCACAAATGTCTGTTCCCTGCCCCCTCCCCCAGTCCCAGTGCTGCTCGTGAAGATGAACAGTGATAGCCCAGCCCAGCCCTGCTTAGTCTCCAGACCTCTTCCTGGTCAGCTGTACCTGGGAGACCCTCCTCACCCAATGCCCACCCCCACTCTGGCATCTGCCACATTCCCCAGGGTCCCCGGATCAAGTTCTCCTCATCTCAGCCCTAGGTCCTTGCATGTCTGACCCTGGGGCTTCATCTCCCTCATCTTCTGTCCACTCACACTGAGCCACGCTCACTTCAAGGGCCCCCAGAGGCTTCCTTTTATTCCAACCTTTTGCACATGCTGTTCCCTCTGCCCAGAACCATTGCTTTTCCTCTTCAGGGTCTCTTTTTAGGTTCCTCAAACTCTAACGTGCACACGGTTCACCAGGGATCTTGTCAGAAGGCACCCTGTGGGTAAGGCCCAGCATTTTGCAAAGGCCTCCCAAGCTCCCTGGGGAGGCCTGCTTCTGATGCCCTCATGCGGTGAGATAGAGCCATCTCCTCCTCCAGGCAGCCCTCCTGAGCCCCTGTGCATCCCCCGACGTGTACTGGCAGTCTCCCCCCTGACCTCACACTCTGGGGACAGGATTCTGGCTGCCACCACAGAGCCCTCGGAAGTGTTTGCTGACTGAATGCTACGATTCAGGCCTCCGCACACCCATGTCAGCACAGCACTGGGCACATGCCACCCGTGGGGACAAGGGGGGCAGCACAAAGGCCCGCGGGCTCACCTTGGCGATCTGGTCGAACTTGCCAAAGAGCTCGTTCAGCATCACCACCAACTCTTTGGGGGAGCAGTCGCTGGCCAGCCGCGTGAAGCCCACGATGTCGGCATAGAGGATGCTGGGGGCAGGGGTGCAGCCGGAGGGTCAGAGCCAGGTCCCTGGAAGCCCCTGAGCACCCGCCAGCCCTGAGCCCAATCACCCCGGCCACTCCTCAGCCTCCATAGGGACAGGAGAGAAGCTCGGGGCCATAAAGAGGAATTAACGTTCCAGAGGCTTAGTATTAAGGCAAAACACAGCAAGCCCCAGAGTCACAGGGCCATCGAAAACTGTCATCCCCAGGCCCCTATCACTGCAGACCACAGGATGGTGCTCTCACAGGCGCCTCGGAATGCCTTCCTCCCTCCCCACCTTTGCACAGACTTCAGAACCAAGCCTGCTGGTGAGACGAGACTCCGTGCTCCCTCAAGCCGAGCTCCACACCCGACACTCAACATACACACACTACCCTTGTAGGGCTCCCATTCCACAGATGAGCACACTGAGGCTCTGGTTAAGGCCCGCTTCGAAGCCAGAGCTTCAGTTTGCACCAGATCTCCCAGCTCAAAGTCCATGAGTTCCAGACCAGCTCACAGACAACCTCACTGAGGTTGGTGCATTCAAATAAGATTCTGGAGCCGCTGTGAATCTGCCAAAGACGGCTGTCAGGACCAGGGGACTTCGCCTCTTTTTAGGGGGGCCTGTGCCCCCTTGCGGATCACCTGAAAGGACCCCTCTCTTCCTAGAGGCCCCACTTATGTGCAGAGCTTTACAATTTTAGGGGGCTACTGGATCTCTCCCGACACCAGTCTGGTCTGATCCGACCCCCTGGGGAGACAAATGGGGAGACTGAGCTCAGATTCACCTCCCCCAAACCCCCTGTGGGACCCACCTGACGTTCTGGTGCCGCTTGACGTACAGGCTGTGGAAGTTGTTGTCGGGCATGTAGTGGCGGTCCCCGCGCTCCTTGAGCCGCTCGATGATGGCCAGCTTCATGCCCATGGAGATGTGGGCGGGCAGCACCGACAGCAGCAGGTTCTCCTGAGCACCGGTGGAGGACAGGCAGGGGGGCTTGAGGCCCCAGCCTAGGTGGCTGGCCTCTGTTTTCTCTACGTTCCTTCCTGCTTTGCCTGGCGCACCCTCCATCTCCGCTGGCCTGTGTCCTGCCACCAGCCTCCCATGTCCCCAGCAACCCCCAGGGGCAAAGCTTGCACGGTTGTCCAGTCATGCGGCCCATGCTCACACTGTTCAGTGAGTGTCTGACATCCACCGAGAAAGGACACAGGGCGTGGGGCCTGGGAGACAGCCAGGCAGGGCCGGGGAGGACCGGGCTGTGGCTCTAGGGGGAGGCAGGGTCCACACCTGCTGACGCTTCTTGACGCGCAGTTTACGACGGATCTGGATGCACTTGACAGTGTAGGTGAAGAGGTCTCGGGAGGCGTCCTGCATCTGGTGCTTGTGGAAGGCGCCCGTGAGATTCCCACACAGGAAGATGACAGCGTTGGCCAGCAGCTGAGGGCGGGCAGAGGGCAGGCTCAGCATATGGCTTGGCCTGTGCCCTCAGGCTACCAGCCCCCTCGGCAGGCTGGCGATGGCACCCCAACCCCATTCTCTGACCTTCAACCCACTCAGGCTGGCACCCTTCCCAGACAGGCAGGGAAACTGAGGCCCAGACAGGTGCTGGTCCTCTAGAGTCACTGTGACGATTAGACCAGGTCTCAGGCTGGGGACCCTGAGACCAGGGAAGCAGAAAGGCATCATCTCAGTTCGGCCCAGAGGACAGTCACAGAAGGCATGGCATCCCGATAGGTGCCCAGAGCTCCGGCTTCTGTCTCCCAGAGCTGACACCAGGCCTGGTCAGAGGAAAATACCTCTCCTGGCCACCACTAACTGTGAATGTTTCACTCAATGCAAAGACACAAGACAGGGTGCCCAGGGATATGCTCCCAGCCCTATCAGCATGGGACTCTGCAGGTGACGCTGAGCTACACAGCAGGACTGGAGGAGGGCCAGATCGTCAGGGGCACCACAGGCCAGCAAAAAAAGGCCACAGGCATGGCCCTGCCCAGGGGGCCGGCTTCCCCAGCTGACTGAGGGAAAGCCTAGCCTGGAGGCCATCTGTCTGCAAAACAGGGTGCTGAGGCCTCAGGACCGACTCGCCCACACAGGACTCCGCCGCCCTCGGGACCAAACCACAGCCCCTGCCTCCACCTGCCCCCCTCCTGGGCCCCTGTGCACACCTCACCTGCAGCCCTGCATGGACACTGGGTGTCGTGAAGGCCTCCATCAGAGTCCCGATAACGAGGAGGTGGGAGATGCTGGAGACTGCCCCCGCCACGACGGCCCCCTGCATGCTGAAGGGCAGCAGCGTGTACACCACGAACACAATGAAGAGGAAGAAGGGCACCTGGGGGCAGGGAATCGTGAGGTTCAGGGACTGGCCCCACCGCCCCTGCCCCAGGACACAGCCCCAGACCGAGCTGACATCAGGGCCCCTGCAGTCTCTATTCTTCTGGGGATGGCCCCCAAAACCCGAATCCTGAGCCCTCTGCCCCCAGGGCGGCCCCTTCCCCTCCCAGTGGTGAGGGACAGAGACAGACTTGCAATAGAATGAGAAAAAGCCGAATTCTGCTTCTGGGTCAGACCCAGACAACAGTATCCATCACTTCCTATGAGCTGATTTATGATCTGGGGCCGAGGCCAGGACTCCCCAGGAGTCAGACTCAGGCCCTCGTGGTCGAGGGAATTCCCGCCTGGCACCCACTGCCGGGGTTCTCCCTCCACAGGAATGGTGATTGGCAAAAGGCTGGGGCAGGGTCGGCTCACTGGCCGCCCTCCGCAGATCAGCCCAACCTGGGGATGGCCCGCCTGGGAATGAAATGGCACAGGGGAAAACAGAACAGAGGGCAATTGGGACCCGGCCATCCCGCTGGAGCCCCGGGACTGGCGCCCCCAGCCTTTCCTGGCACACGGGCCCGTTTGTGCCTTTCTGCCTCTCTCAGCTGGAGTTGTGTCATTTCCAACCAAATGAGGGTCTGCCTGCAATGCTCCAGCCGGACATTCACAGGGACACTCTTCCCAGTTCAGCCATCTCTCCAGCTCAGAGAGCTGACAGGGGCCCAAGATCAGCCCAGGGCCCACCCTATGTCACAGGCCCATGGCCTATGGCAGGAGGAAGGCCCAAGGCCAGCACACTGAATGCAGGCACGAGTTTCTGGGTGCACAGCTGGGTGGTGGCATCCAGCCCCTGGGGACACCAGGGTCCCCCCACCCTGTTACCTGTGCCCCCATGTGGGTTGTCTTTATCCATGAGTCGAACACCAGCACATAGCCCAGCATCATAAGGCAGACCCAGATGAGCAGCGCCGAGGCCCTGAGCCACCGCCGGACGAGGCACTCAACATAAACCAGCACGTAGAGAACCACAAACACAGCAAGTGTGAAGAAGGTCGTCCCCAGGACAGTCTGGTGTCCAGAGGGGTCCTGGGCAGGGCAAACATACACAGAAATGCCTCAGCTTTCCCCAGTGAGGCACTGCCTCCTCCAGGAAGCCTGCCAGGCTAGCCTGTCCAGGCTGCCCCGAGCAATGTCACCTGTGTTCTCCACACGGGTGACATCTATGCTCCGTCTAAACACCAAGCTCTTCCTTACCTTCAGGCTTTGTGCTGTCTTGGCTAAGGTTGCCTTCACCACCATCCTTCACCAGTCGCTTCCTGTGCAGCCCTGAGATCCTGCACAGCCCAGCCCTGTGATGCTACCACTCCCCAACCCCTCCCTGTCAGGCCTCCTCTGCTTCCAGGGTGCTCTGTGAGGACCTGCGGGGGACAGATAGCACCAGAGTGCAGGAGCAAAGCCGTGGAAAGCCTCCTGGAGGAGGCCACTGCTCCTGTCTGTTACAGAATGAATGGAGGTTAGGAGCAAAGGCTGACCAAAGGCGTCCCAGACAGGGGAAGAGCTGGAGCAAAGAGGCAGAAGTGTGACACTGGGAGGTGGTTGACAGGAAAGGAGAGTCACAGCTGGGACAGCACCTGGTTTCCCCCAGGAGCCCCTAAGCTCCACGGGCACAGAGGCTGATCTGGGGGCCAGCATACAGTAGGTATTCAGTAACCATTTGCTGAATGCAGAAACCAATGTCCTGCGGTTTCCAGCCACAGACACAGGCAGCACCGACAGTGCACCCACTGAGTGCTGGCTGCTGTACCCATATCACCCTGATAACACCCTGTAGTCTCTGAAGTTTTCTTCTAGAACTCTGCTGCTGCATACAATGGCTACTAGCCACGTGTGGCTATTCAAGATTAATTTTACACCAGGGGCACCTGGGTGGCTTGGTCAGTTAAGCATCTAACTTCAGCTCTGGTCATGATCTCAAGGTTTGTGGGTTCGAGCCCTGTGTCTGGCTCCATGCTGACAGTGTGGAGCCTGCTTGGGATGCTTTCTCTCTCCTTCTCTGTTCCTCCCCGACTCATGCTTTCCCTCTCAAAATAGATGAATAAACTTTAAAAAAAAAAAAACAACAACTCAGTTCCTCAGGGATACCTGGGTGGCTCAGTTAGTTAAGCATCCAACTCTTAGTTTTGGCTCAGGTCATGATCTCTCGGTTCATGGGATCGAGCCCTGCTTTCAGGCTCTGCAGTGCTTGGGATTCTCTCTCTCCCTCCCTCTCTGCCCCTACCGTGCTGATGCTCTCGGAAATAAGGAAGGAAGGAAGGAAGGAAGGAAGGGAGGGAGGGAGGGAGGAAGGAAGGGAGGGAGGGAGGGAGGGAGGGAGAAAGGGAGGGAGGAGGGAAGGAGGAAGGGAGAAATTAATTTACTTTTTTAAAGCTTCTGTTCCTCAGCCACACTAGCCACGTCTCAAGAGCAGTGGCCGTGGTGGGGCAAGGCCTAGGTCAGAGATGACAGCAGGGGCGTCTGCCTCAAGACCGGGGTTGAGAAGGACTCTGAGGCCAGAGAAGGAGTGCTGGGAAGAGGGAGTCATGACACGCAAGCTGTCCCAGACCTAGGTCTTCCGTAGAAGTTGGCTTTGGAGAAAAGGAGTGTCGTTTACTTGGCCAAATGAATAAGCTCGCAAAGCACCCCAGACTTCAAAATTAAATTAAAATTAAAAGCCTAACTATGCTCCCGAGCACGTCACAGATACAGAGCTTCAGGCTGAGAGGAGTCCACGACCTGCCGTGGGAGGTCGTGGGAGGCCTCGCAAGCCCAGAGCGGCAGAGCCGGGCCCCGAACCCGCCGCGGGCCGGCCGCCTCACTCACCCCGCAGACGAAGGCGATGACGATGAGGGCGACGCAGGCAGTGACAGCCACCAACAGGAGCGTGAGCAGCAGCGGCCCGTGCTGGCTGGTGAGACGGTACTTCTCGTAGAGCACGTCCTGGTTCGGGCCCTCCTCTCCCTCGTTAAGGAAGTAGCGCCCCTTGGCTGGCATCTTCCCCCCGAGGCCCACCCGCCCGGCAGTGCCCTCAGGAGACCCCACGGCCTGGGGAGCATCTGTCTGCAGACACCCTCCCTGGTGGGCCTAGGCCTCCGGCCTCTCGGAGTCTGGCAGGCCGGGCTGGGCAGGGGCCCCCTCAGCAGGCAGCCGCGTGGGCCACACAGGGCCCGCTCCGCTCCGCGGCCAGGCCGGCTTACAGCACCACTGGCCTCTTCCTCTGCATCCGGGCCGGGCTGACCAGACACACGGGGTCCTCGGCTCTGCGGAGACACAAAGCAGACCCGGGTCTGAGTCATCAACCTAAACCCACACCTAACTCCTAGGTCCTGTTTCAGGCTCTGCGCACAGGGCCGGTTCCCTGTGTTTCCCAGGACTGCAGCAGCCACTAGCCACATGTGACTATTTAGAGTTAACTGGGTTAAAAATGAAATTAAGGGGCGCTTGGGTGGCTCACTAGCATAAGCTGGTTTCAGTTCAGGTCATGATCTCACAGTTCGTGAGGTCGAGCCCAGCGTCAGGCTCTGTGCTGACAGTGCGGAGCCTGCCTGGGATTCTCTCTCTCCCTCTCTCTGTGCCACTCCCTCCTGCTCTTTCTCTCTCTCTCAATTTCTTTAAAATGAAATTCAACGTTCAGTCCAGCCGTCACACCAGTCACATTTCAAGTGCTCAAAAGCCACACACGGCTAGTGGCTATTATATCCGGCAGCACAGATAAAGAGCATTTCTATCATCTAGAAACTTCTACTGGACAGCACTGCCCTAACAGTTTGACTGTTTGACTTGCATAGGGAGGTGGAGGTCTCTGATCCATCCCAGCGAATTCTGTGTATGGCGTGAGGCAGGGATCAACCTTCATCCCTTTCTTCTACATGGGCATCTGATGACCCCAGCAGCTTCTGGAGAAGCCACCATTCTCTCCTCAAGAAGTTCAGTGCAGCCACCTTTTGTGATAAGTCAGGTGACTGTGCATGTGGGGTCTGTTTGCAGGTCCTTGCCCAAAGACCACACCCACCCAACTACTGGGGCTTTGTAGTGAGTTCTGTGTCTCAGACCCCCACGCCCGCTACACCCAGACCCTCCCCCTTGCGTTCATGTTACATTAAGCTTCCACGAAAGACTGCCTTTTTTAAGTACATTTTTTAAGTTTCCACTGACAAGAAGTTGAGAAGTTTGCAAGCTCCACTTCATAGAAAAGGAGCCCAAACCTCAGAGAGGGAGCACAGCGGACACTTTACGGCAAAATTGGGAGCAGATGCCAGGCTTGCAATGCTCAGCCCAGATGGACTCCCTCTTTCCCAGCACCATTCATTCATTTGCTTATTCATTTATTCCAAAAAGGCAGTTAATTGTGCCTGTGGCCCCCTAGGCCCACTACATACCTCCCGTGTGCCAGGCAAGCTCTCTCTCCCCCTGGAACTCCCAGTCCCCAAAGAGAGAAAGTTACCCAAAAAGGTGCCATCCCTACATGCAGGGGCTGAGGCCTGCGGGCAGCTGCCATATTCCCAGCGGGAACCCTGTGTCACAGGAGCAACCCTGGACCAGGAGTCCAGGCTCCCAGCATCCTCCAGGCCTGCCTGAGAGACCGGAAACAGGACAGGGCTGGTGGCAGAGGGCAGGGAGGAGGTAAGATGTGGGAAGGCTCAGGGCAGTCACGAAGGGCACGAATGGCCACTGGCAAAAGCTGTGAAAGAAAGAGTCCAGAGCCCCTACAGGTAGAAGAGCAGGGTACCCAGAGTCCCTGCGTCTGAGCAAAGCCCCCTAGTGAGTGCCCACCTGGGATCCGGGAGCCACCTCAGACCCTGGTTGGGCCCACAGCTACCAAAGAGCCCAAAGCGCTTAGGCAAGTTACAAAGCTGATTTCTACATGAAATTCTGATTTATGAATGAGGGCGGCTAATTTAAACACTGGAGCCGTGCCACCCCCTGGTTGACAACCTCTAAATCTAAACCAACCAGTCTTTATTCCACACGGAGTGTTTCTGGAGTATTAACCATGTATGCCTCGCCCTATGTGGTAGGGTTTACAAAGCAAGATCAGGTCCCCGCCCTGAGAAGCCCCCACTGCAAAGCTCCCCTAAACCAGCTCTTTGCGGTCACAACAGCAGAAACACTGTCAGGCCAGGTGCCCACACCCACATATTCGCTCTCAAGTTCATGACCTGCAAAGGCCAAGGAGGTACAGCCGTTTTACAGATGCAGAACGGAGCCCAGAGAGGTCGAGTGGCTTGCCTAAGATCACACAGCTGGAGTTGCTTGCCAGAAGGGCTGGGATTCAAAGCTGGGTCTACCCGCTCCCGAACGAGGGCTCCTGGCCCGACCTTTCTGTCTCGCTGAACTGAGCCCTGTGAGCAAGGGCAGCTCCCGGGAACTGAACCACAAGTGCACACACTGCCCATCTCTCTGGCCTGGCACCAAACTCCAGTGCCTCGGGACTGGACTGACAGGCTGAGAAACCCCAAACACCACGGGGCCAGGGCAACGACTCCCTGCAGCTGCTCTAAACCCCAGGCAAAGCCCTCAGACCAGAGCTGTGGGCGGCCAGGACACGCATGCACACACACACACACACACACACACACACACACACACACACACAGCACCTTTCACCCCACTACTGACCTGCCTATCCAGGCACACGAAGCCCAGCTGAGGCAGGGGTGAAGAGAGAGGAGCAGTTGGAGGGTTCCCCGGGGGAAGGGGGGGAACCCTCGCCTGGTAAACACCGCTCTTGGGGATCTAATTAGGCCACTTCCTGGGCAATGGCAGGTGGGCAAGGGCGTGGACAATAGCCCTGGACACAGGGACTTCGGCCCATCCAGGGACCAGGTCCCACTCCTGGAAGAGCAAAGCAGGGCTGGGAGGAATGACCGTGTTTATCGCTCCTGGTGAGAGGCCTGGGAGCCCATGGCGGCATCTCCAAAGGCCAGCGGCTCCCTAGAAGCAACCCCCCCAAAGCTGGACACAGAGGCCCCCCCTACCAGGGAAGGCTTCAAGGCCTTTCTGCCCATTCACCAGTTCTTCTGCTGGTCACTGACAGCTGGCAACTAGGAGGGCCCCACAGAGGCCCTGAATGAAGGAACTCCTTTGCCAAGCCTCCAACAAATGACCCTTGGCTCACCCACCTCAGTGACGGGGAGCTCATCGCCTCTTGGGCGGTCTCCTCCAGAAGTGAGCACTCCTTCTGGCTGTAAGGCCCACCTGAGGCCAAGTGAAGCCGACCCCCATCGCTCCCTCACCCCCACCCCAGTGGTTCTGTCCCAAGTCCAAAGACACCAACAGCAGAGACACACATATGGGACAGTCAAGGCCCCTTTACCTGGAGGAAGCAGAGCCCAGGGGTCAGACCTCACGATCACCCTGGTAGGGAGAATAGGGCAAGCAGCCCATTTTACAGTGGAGGGGACCCCCAAGGTCCAGTTGGGAGGGGACATTATTTCTTGTGCTGCTGGGATTGTCTCTCCCACTTCAGTCCCTTGGCTCAGGGGCCACGTCAGCCGGGCTGGCTCATCATCATCATCCCTCTCAAACCCCAGTGACTGGTTTAGGGACAGTCATGTGACCACAACCCTCTGAGAACCTTCTTTGGGACTTCTGCTGACCCACCGAAAAGAGATACTCTCTTTTGCTGGTGGCCTACAGCTGCTTGTGGCCACTGGAAGTCACCACAGGAGACGGCCCAGTGAGAGTGAAGCCAACACAGAAAACTGGAGAGAGACAGAGACTTGAAAATACCCCCGAGCCCCTGGATCCAGCTGTGCCTGAAGTTCAAACAGCCTCCAGATATTTCAATCACACGGGACAATCATGCCTTTTTCAGATAAAGCCAGTTTGTGCTTCTGTCACTTGCAACCAAGAGGCCTTCTGCCCCAGTTTACTGTATCTGGGAAACCCTCATGGCCTCCTGATGGGTCCAGGGTCAGGGGGCAGAGTCCCATGTAGCTCAGGGGCAAGAGCAGGTGCCCGCAGATACGACTGGCCCCAGCTAGGCCTCCTGGAAGGGGGCTGGGCCAAGGAGGGGAACTTCCCTTGCCCATACCTCTGTCACCACATCCCGGACTCCACAGCCCAGAGCCAGCCAGGCTGCACGGAACCCGGTCCAGCAGGAAGCTGGGGCAATGGGCCTCCCCACATCTTCTCCAGTGGCCTCCAGAGACTCCCTTCTGTGGGATGAATTAGGGAGCCCCGGGGCATACTTGCATAGAAATGGATACCAAAGGAATCAACCTCACTCCCCCAGAGCACTCCTGTTGGGCCCTGCGCTTCCCACAGCCCTGTGCCCCATGAGAGAGGGGGGCGGGCAATGCCATCAACAAAATCCACCATGTACTTACTGCGTGCCCAGCGCTGTGGGCTCAAACTCCGCACACCCGCCCCGCAGGGCAGTATGACTACTGCTTCCATTTTATGAACGTGGGAACACAGAGAGGTTCAGTCATTCTCCTGAGGTCACACAGCTAGTAAAAGAGAGCTGGGACTTGAATACAGGCCACCTAGGCTCACCTCTCATCCTGCCCGACACTCTCACGGTGCTGACATCCCCAGAGCCCATAACCTCTCAAAATGCTAACCCCTTCCTGCCCTCCCCTCTCAAAGCCTAGGACCGAGGGTGGGAGGAGGCAAAGTGTACTCCATCAAGGTTCCTCCATCCGCCTTGAAGAAGTAAAGTCAGAAAGCCACGTCAGGAGGTCTCCTCTAAGCCAGCAAGATCCAGGAGCACCTCTTCCTACAGGAAGCCCTCCAAGCTACCCACACACACCTTCTCCTCCTTTTCCTACAACTGAGGCAGGGCTGTGGTCTCCTTGCCAAATACTGACTGGGGGCTCCAGGTTCCTCAGCCAGAAGAACCGCCGGAAATAGGGAGGCTGGGACTTCAAATTATGAGTACAAGACCGGGCCCTTTGGGGTGCTCAGGATATCCTTCCCCAGCAGAACTGGCTGATCCCGCAGCACCCTCAGTGCTACCACACCCCTTGGGGAGTTCTAGCCCACCCCCAGCTTTCACAGACACAGACAGGGCACCCACTTCCTCACCCAAGCCGCACTGGCAGGAATCCCGGCCTGGCTTCCTCTGGCCCAGCCCAGCAGGCCTTGGAGCTGCACAGGGCCTGGGGCCCCGGTGGCCTCAAAAGGAGGAAGTGGGGGCTTTGGGGTGTGCAGGAGGGGCAGGCAGGCGTGAGGAGAGGCCCCACCTCGGCCCCTTGGGCTCAGTCCCTGCACCCAATCCAGCCTGGGGTCCATGATGCTGCAGCCCAGAACCCACAGACACAGCCTTAGCCTCCTCGGCTAGCCCAGCACTCAGCTTGCTCCACGGGCTGTGTCACAAGCAGATTTTTATTTGCTGGGGGCGGGGTGGGGGGGGTCTCATGTTAGGGCATCTCCCTCAGGAGACCCAGAGTTTTGTGAAGGGGACCCAGAGGGGCTCTGCCTGGCAAAGTCCCGGCATAAAGGGGCACCACCCAAGAAACCTCGTGGGACCGAGGGATTTCAGCCTGACTGCCATGCACGCCCTCCCCTCCACCAACACCAGAGCCGAGCAGCCCTCAGGCCTCACCCCCTCCACACCTTTGCTCACGCAGGGCCTGACCTCTCTCCCCACACAGGTCTCTCCCAGGCCTTCCCAGAGTCCTGCCAATGGTCCCATCTGTCAGACATCCCAGCACCTGCCTCACCAAGGTGAGGCAGGGTCTGTCGTGGTAGGATCTGTGTCTACGTCCTGCAGCTGGGCCCTGGTCATTGCATGTAGACCAGACGGAAGGACAGACAGATGGACCGATGGACCCACAGATGAACCAACCGGCTGGAATCTTGAACCAGGCAGAAAAGGCAGGGGAAAGCAAACAGGGCAGCTTTGGAAGAAGGAGGGAGAGCCCATCAGGGCAGAAGGAGGTGAGGGGCACCTGGGTGGCTCAGTCGGTTCAGTGTCCGCCTTCAGCTCAGGGCATGATCTCACGGTTCACGAGTTTGAGCCCCTCATCAGGCTCTGTACTGACAGCTCGGAGCCTGGAGCCTGCTTCGGATTCTGTCTTTGGATTCTGTGTCTCCCTCTCTCTCTGCCCCTCTCCCACTTGCACTTGGTGTCTCTCTCTCTCTCCCTCTCTCTCTCTCTCAAAAATAAATAAACATTAAAAAAATAAAAATAAAATAGAAGGAGGTGAGAACATGAAGGAAGTGTGTCCCTGAGAATGGGAAGTGCTGGTGGAGGAAGCACAGGTTCAAACCCCAGCTCTGCTCCCATGGCCATACGTTCCAGTCGCTCACACTCTGAGCCTCAGTCCTCCTCATCGGTAAACTCGGGTGCTGATACCCAAGTCGTGGGGAAAAGTGAGGTGCAGGTCATGATAGCCAACAGGCTGTTTGCGAGGACAAAATAGCAAATGAGCCCAGAAAGAAGGCTGTTTCCAGAGCTGAGGAAGCCCATGGAGTCCAAATAGAAGAGACAGAGGCATAAAGCAGTCAGGGTCCCCCCACGAACCTTCTAGTTCATCTTGCCACCTCCTGGTGACAGCCTACAAGGCCACGAAGCAGGGGCAAAAGCCAAAGTGCCCAGTGATGTGAGCCCTCCAGCCAGCCCTGCTCCCCATCACGCTTCCCCAGGACCCCCAGGCTGACTTTACACTAGCTCCCAGGGTCCACGGACTACCCATCAGTCTCGGATCCAGAAAGTCCAGCTCTGCCACCAACCTGCTCTGTAACCCTGGGCAAGTCCCTTGCCCCATCTGGGCCTCGGTTTTCCTTCTTGCAAAGGAATGGTTCTGTCAGACCTCTGAGACCCGGAGCTGGGCTGGGCTGGGCGTGGAGTCTGAATCATAAAACGACAACAAGCCTAAGGGGACAGCCTGGGTGTTGTCACCTGGCCCCAGAGGGCTTATTCTAGGGGTAGGGATTATTCTTTGTACCTGAAATCCTCCCTGCCACTTCTCCTGTGGATTAAGTCTCAGCATAGTCAGTGTCTCCTTTAAAATACAAATGCCTCATTCACCCCTTACCTCCCAGGCTCCAGCTGGCAGGGATAAGAAATGAATTTTGCTATCTCCTATGCCGATTCGAATGATGGTTAGTAACCGCCTGGGGAAAAATCGTTCATTCATTCATTCATTCATTCATTCATTCATTCATTCGTTTATTCATTCACCTTGAGAGAGATCCATGCATTCATTCGTTTAATGGACGTATACTAGCACCTTCTATGTGGCTGGCACCAGGCCAGATGCCAAGAGGAAACTATGCTCCAGGCACAAGTTCCCCGAAGGCAGAGACCTCAATGCCGGCCTCTCCCAGGTATCTGTACAGAGTGGGGGTCCATGCAACAGTGCTTATTAACTAATGGATCAACCAAGGATTGCCGGAAAGAACATTTTCCCTGGCTCTGGCCTGAAATCCCACCGTCAGTGATTCATTCCTAAAGTTAAGCACTGCCCTCACGAAGCTCCCTCCTTAAAATGAACACACTTTGGGGGCACCTGGGTGGCTCAGTCGTTCAACTCTTGGTTTTGGCTCAGGTCATCATCTTAGGGTTCATGAGTTCGAGCCCCACATCGGGCTCTGTGATGACCGTGCAGAGCCTACTTGGAATTCTCTCTCTCCCTCTCTCTCTCTCTTAATAAACTTAAAACATTTTTTAATAAATAAAATAAAATAAAATGAACACACTTTCAGGCCCCCATTCAACACATTTCTGACCTCTTTCCCCTTGATAAGGAAGGACAGAAAGGGCTAGTCTACAGGCACCTTACCAGGTGCCAGTCCTGCCCAGGCTGGCAGGACAGAGGTCTAGCCACTGACTTCACACTTTGCCCAGGGCCCCACCCAGACAGCCAGTGGTGAGGAGGCATGAACGGGGTTGGGAGATAGGGGACGGGATCCATTTCACAAAGCCATAGATATACCCCAGAGTAACCACTGAACTGGAGTGAGCAAGAAGGATGTAACTACCCTGCCAGTATCCTGTTGAAAGAGACAGCAGAGCCCAGAGGAGAGAGAACAAGCTGGAGTCATAATTTATACCAAGATGATTTCCAAAGACAGCAAGAAACCATGAAAGAATGTTCATACAATGCTGTAGTGGGTCAGTCCTTTCTGACCTGACACAGAAAAGACTAATCAACTCCCATTACATTTAAAAAAAACTACTCCAGGGGTGCCTGGCTGGCTCAGTCAGACCAGCATGCCACTCTTGATCTCAGGGTTGCAGGTTTGAGCCCACTCTGGGCATAGAGCTTACTTAAAAACAAATAAGTAAATACACTTATTAAAAATCTACTACATTAGGGGTGCCTGGGTGGCTCGGTCGGTCAAGCATCTGGCTTCAGCTCAGCTCATGATCTCACTGTTCCCAAATTCAAGCCCTGCATCAGGCTCTGTGCTCACAGCTCAGAGCCTGGAGCCTGTTTCAGATTCTGTGTCTCCCTCTCTCTCTTTCCCTCCCCTGCTCACACTCTATCTCTCTCTCTTAAGCTATTAATAGCAAAATCAAAAGACAAATGAGAAATTGGGGAAATATTTACAACTCTTATCATAAGGAGCTAACCTCTCTCATATGTAAAAAGTTCCCACAGATCAAAAAGAAAAAGACCAATCATCCAATTAAAAAAAAAAAAAATGGGAGAAGGGTATGGATAGAAAGTGCACAGAAAGGCAATACAAGTGGCTGTTAAACATTTAGGAAGAAGCTAACCTCACTCGTAATAAAAAAAAAAAAAAAAAAAAAAAAACACACACACAAATTAAAACTACTACGGAAAATCATTTTTACCTATCCAATTGGCAAAGATCAAAGCATTTATATGCAACACAACAGGCAGTCACACAGCCTTGGCAGGAGTGATTCAGCATAACCCCCAGGGGTGGGGCTGGAGATTTAGTCGTATGTAACAAAATCACTCCTGCACACACAAACCTTTGATGTAACAAAAGTCCTTCAAGTAATTTACCTTACAAACACTGTCACAGATGTAAAATGACACATGTACAAGATTATTGTTGTAGCATTACAATAACAAAAGAAGATGGTGTGTCTGCCAGTTAGGAGATAGTGAAATAAATCACAACGCACCCTTCCTGTGGAATACTATGCAGCCGTCAAAAGGGTGCAGCGGTGTGAACTGAGCTGTCCCAGGGTGTTCTGTGAAAAATCCACATGGCAACAGCAGTGTCTGGAATGGGTAATGCCTAAACCAGGATACAGGATAACCAAAACTGATGCTTTGGTGGAATGAGTGAACCTTCAGTTTGTTTCTATTGTCGTAATGCAGCTTGTGCAATTAAAAGGAAGTTCTTGGGGAGCGCGTGGGTCAGCATCCGACTTTGGCTCAGGTCATGACCTCATGGTTCGTGAGTTCGAGCCCCACATCAGGTTCTCTGCTGTCAATGTAGAGCCCACTTTGGATCCTCTGTGTCCCTCTCTCTGGCCCTCCCCTCACTCTCTTTCTGTTTCTCAAAAATAAATATTAAAAACAAACAAACAAACAAACAAAAACAGAAGTTCTTGGGGTGCCTGGGTGGCTCAGTTGGTTAAGCATCTGACTCTTGGTTTCAGCTCAGGTCACGATCTCACAGATCGTGGGTTCAAGCCCCACGTTAGGGTCTCCACAGACAGTGCAGAGCCTGCCTGGGATTCTTTCTGTCTTCCTCTCTCTCTGCCCTTTCCCTGCCCACACGCTCGCTCACTCTCTCTAAAATAAACAAACATTTTTTAAAAGTTCTTAATACAAGATGCAAGATCTACTGTATACATAGTGCCTATAGCCAACAATACTATATTGTACTCTTCAAATTTTTCCACGAGGGCAGACCTTACATTGAGGGTTCTTATCACACTACTGCGATTATTACTACTAGGAGTAATAATAACAATAATAATAATAAAGGGGGCAAAAAGAAACTTTCGGGAGTGAGGAATACGTTTGTGACATAGATTGCCATGATGGTGTCAGAGGGGAATACTTATCTTCAGCTTATCAGCTGCATATATTAAATATGCACAGCTTTTTCTATGTCAATCATACCTCAATAAAGTGGTTTTAAAAATAAACTAAACACGTGAGGCACCTGGCTGGCTCAGTTGGAAGAGTGTGCAACTCTTGATCTTGGGGTTGTGAGTTCAAGCCCCACGTTGGGTGTAGAGACTACTAAAAACACAAATAAATAAACTTAAAAAAATAAACTAAAAAATAAAGACTCTATTAGAAAAATTCAAGGGCAACAGAAGGTGACTGATAATTAAAGGGACGCATATACAAACATGGAAAGACATGTTCCTGGCATCTTTATTGGCGTGGGGGTGTGTGGATCTACATATATAAGTATGTATGCAAATACATAAAAAAATAGAACCTGTTTACTGGGCGCCTGGGTGGCTCAGTCGATTTCGGCTCAGGTCACAATCTCACTGTTCAACACAGAGCCTACCTGGGATTCTCTCTCTCCCTCTCCCTCTCTGCCCCTCCTCTGCTCATGCTCACTCTGTCTCTCAAAATAAATAAACTTAAATAGAACTTGTTTTAAAAAAAATAAAGGAAGGAAGGAAGGCAGACAGACAGACAGACATCCGTCTCAGGCCCATCAAGTGTCAGTTGCACACCCCGGAGAGTTACTTCTCATCTCTGTGCCTCAGTTTCCTCATTTGAAAAAAGCGAGACTAAGTTCTGACCCTGCAGGGCTTCTTTGAGAGGATTCAATGGGGGTAAGGCACGCAGGGTGTCGAGGCTCCACCCGACACAAAGTACCCAAGTCGAGATAACAAGTATTACCAAGTTGGCAGAAAGGGCTGTGGGGTCTGGGAGGCAGGGAGCGGGGCACCTGCCCCTTCCCCTCCCCGATGACCCAGTCGTGAGCTCCGGCCCTCTACTCTGCCCTGGGAGTGGCCTAGCCTAAAAGTGGTCAGCACCTAAAAATTGCTACCTGGGGCCCTAAGCAGCAACAGGGGCTGATGCCCCCGTGGGGTGCCTGGCGGGGCCTGGAAAGAGAGGCCGTCCAGCCCCCCAACCTGGGCCCTAGGGGAGGTGGACAGTGTCAGAGAGAACTGCCATCTGGCATCCCAGGCAGCATGGGGACCCCACCCCAAGGCTTGCAGGCCTGCTTCAAGGAGAGAAAGCAGAACACCTGCCCTCAGGACAGGCTCTGCAACCTCTGAACCCAACTAGAGAGACTCCCAGCGGCCTCTGGCCTCCCTCGTCTGAGAACCTCCACCTCAGTGAGCGCCTGTCAGGAATAGGCAGGGGCAAGGCCCACGCAGCCCATGCCCCCGCAGCCCATCCCCCCCGGGGTGGGGGTGTGGGTGTGGGTGGAGCTGCTCTCACTCTGTTTCCAGCTGGGGGCGGACTCTGGAATCCTAACCTACTTGTTCAAAGCCCCCTGGCTGAAAAGCAGGAGAGCTGGAATTCAAACCCAGACCTGCCCTACTCCAAGGCTCCAGCTCTTTCTTAACCCTCCGTCTACATTTCCTGAGGCGTGCTGCCCACCAGCAGAGCCACGAAGAGCTACACACACATGGCCAGCCCCACCCACACTGGACTCTGGTCACAGGCAGTGAAGGGCTTGACATTCTCCTCCTCCTCCTTTAAAGAGTCCCTGTATACGTTAGCAATTAAAGGCTCTGAGAAGTCCTGCAGAAAAGAAACCTGCTGAGTTAAACACAGCTAAACATTCCCCGGTCTGTTTGGTTCAAGGGACTCTTTTTTGCATTAATTTCCAATGAACTCCTTTTGGGAAATGCTGACTGTGGAGTCTCGAAGATAGCTCAGAGCTCCTCACTGGGCAGCTGTGTCCCAGAGAGCCAACTATCTTCCCCTCTCCTGACAGCCTGGGGAGCTCCCTCTGGCTGGGGGCTCCGCTCTCCCACCTCTACCCGACCCTAGGTTGGGCTGGATGGACACACAAGGGAAGGACAAGCCAGTGCAACTGCTTGTGGGCCAGGGGACCAGCCCTAAGCTTGGCCTCTGGGGTAGGGGTGAAGGGAAGATGGGAAGAAGGCCTGGATGCACAGTGGCCTCCCTCAGGCAGTTTTAAGTTGGGGAGCAATCTGCCCTGCAGAATTGAGAAAGCAAGAAAGTGCTCTAAATACCAACCAGGAAAAGACCCTCCTGCGTCTCTTGGCTACACTTCCTGCCTCTCTCAGGTAATGCAGGAAAGTAGCCCACCTGCCAGAGGCAAAGCAGTGCAGGGGACAGAGCCCTGGGCCGAATGTCAGGAGACCCAAGCTAGAGTGGGAGCCTTTACCCACTCTGGTCCGGTCCCACTCAGACTAGCAAGCTGGCCACAGAGAGGTCAGTGGGAAAACCAGACAGTAAGACATCCTTGCCCAGAACTCAGCAGGCCATGCTGGAGGGGCCATGGCCTCCCCCAGCCATCCATGGAGCCCAACAAGACATCACTATCTAGTTTGGGCCCCCGAAGCCACTGCCTCATCCACAGACACCCCCCCCCCCCATATGGCTCCCACAGCACCAGACAGCAGAGTGCCCGGCTCTAACCCAAAGTGCTGAGATCCCACTTCCTCAAGGCTTCCTGAGTACCTGAGCGAGGCCAAGGGGGCACGTGATGGGCAGGGGGCGTTGCCTGGTGAAAGCCCAGCCCAGAGCCCGGAGGAGCCCTTCTGCAGGGGAAGCAGGCCTAGCCGACCTCCCTTACCCCCAAACCACAGCCTGGCCTCTGTAACTACACCCACACGGGGGGCTCAGGAGACCCTCCCTACAGCTCAGTTGTCCCTAGAGCTAGGCCCCCCATTCCTGGTTACTTACTCCTTCCTGCCACAAACCCCTGCCTTCCAGAGCCAGACTCTGGCTGGGTACAGGAAGCCGCTGTGATGGATCCCCAGTCCACAGCAGCCCCATGCACCCCTAAACACAAGCTTCTCCTTGGGATAGCCTGCCAGAGCTTCTTGCACCTGTCTGGGTCCCCAAGAACACCAAGCCCAGTTGTGCTCACCCCCTGGCCAAAAACCTCCTCCGGGGCTTCCAGAGGCCTTCTTCGTGACTGCACACTTTGACTTATTTCAGTTCCCCAAACAAGCCCCACCCTCTTGTCTCCAGGCTCTGGCCGCTTAAAAGCACAGCCTACCTCCCCACCCCAAAAACTCCCTCTGCCTGGCAAACTCCTGCCCAACCCTTCAGAGCCAGGCCCAGCCACCACCTTCCACAGGAGGGCTGCCCAATTCCCTCCTAATCCGGATTCAGTGCCTGGCTCTCCCTTCCCAGTGCCTGTGTGGAAACACAGGACACCTGGCCTGTCACTGCCCGGCTACCTGATGCCTCCCCCAAGGCTGATGTCTGGCTACTCATTGCTCAGCTTCCAAAATCTGCCTGGTACACAGGGGAACACTTAAACCCAAGCCCCACAGACTGAGACAAATACAGCCCATGCTGAGCAGGCACTGGGGGCTGGTCCCAACCCCAGCATCCCTGTCCCCATCTGCATGAGCTCGGGCAGGTCACCTGCCTCTCAGCCTGGGTTTCTCACCTGAGCAGTGGGGAGCTTGCCAGTTTATTCTGGCCGTGAAATGACCTCATGGCTATAAAAACTCCTCCTAAATCCAGAAACTTCACACACTTAAGGGGGCCAAACTTGTGTTACTTCAACGACAGGAAAGCACCCCCCCACCCCACCTCCCACTGCCATGGTGCCCATGCTCCTCCATCCAACAAGTGCTCACTGAGCCCCTGCCCACTCCAGGTACCAGGTGACAGGCTAAGACCATGATAAGCAAGGTCCCTTGGACAGCGTGTGTTGTCGGGGAAGAGGAGACAAATGTAATAAATGAGCCACATGAGGAAGAGAAATGCTAGGATGAGCAAGGAGCAGCCTGGGGCTGAGGAGTCAAGAAGGCAGGAAAGCCTCAGGGACCAAACATCAGAGGCGCTGTGTGACCATGGGCACATTCATTAACCTCTCTGGGCCTGTTTCCTCACTCAAAGAATGGGCTGGTAATGGTACCTAATGCTCAGGGACTTCACAGAGAGGCTAGTACACAGGGTCTGCCATCAGGTGGGGTCACCCCAGTGGCTCCAAACACAAGTTGGGGCGGGGGGAGGGGCGGGCAGCCTGAGAAACCTTGATTGATATCAACAGGCACTGGGAGACACCCTATAAATCCCGGGGGTCCTGACACCCCCCCCCCCCAAAGGTAGCCCTTCCCTTGCTCCCCTGCCCAGAAAGCAGGGCCAGACAAAGGATGCAGAAGTGCTGGTCCCTGCCCTGGGCACTACCTGGTGCTAAGGCACCCCCTCCCCGGGGGGCCTCAATGGTGGCTCCAGGGAGTCTGGGTGTTTCAAAAGAGGATGCCTCCCCATTAGTCTGGGTCCCCCATTAAAGCAGTGCCTCCAGCTGACTTCAAAGGGCTCCTCCTCCCCGAGCCAGATGGGGCCCGAGGGAGACAGGTGTGGGAGGCCGGGAGCAGGGACTGGCAGAGCCAGGAAGACCCTGGCACACACTGGCAGGGGATGTGCAGGAGGGGGGGGCAGCCTGCCTACTGCAAAGATGGGGAGGCTGAGGCTAGGAGGGGGAGACGGGTGGCCCCTCGTCCACATCCCCACCACTTAATGAGGCCTGAGGAAACCGTGCCTCCAACAGAGCTCTGATCAGGAAAATGCACACCAGCCCCAAAGCTGTGAAGCCCGTTGGGGCTGTTTTCCCATCTGTGCAGGGAGGGGCTGTGCCCCATGCTCCTGGGCCTCTCCCTGCTCAGCCAGCCAATGACACCAGGAGCCATCCACCCAAGTCAGCTGGTCCCAGAAGCAGTGAGACTGAGCCACTAACCAGGGGCAGGAAAGGTCCCTGCAGGGGACGGCAAGGGCCTAATCCTAGAAGACAAAGAGGTCCCCACCAGCATATTCTGGGTCCTAAGAGGTGGTTGGTGGCACCGCCTACTACATGCATCCCCTGGGGGCCTCCTGTTCCCTAGAAGCCAGGCCTGCTGTGCTGCAACCCCAGGAGGACACAAGCTCCTCCTTGGGCCATGAGTACTTCCGTCCAGGAAGAAGCGGGAGGAGGTAAGCCTGGGGTACCAGGTACATGTCTGAGAACTGGGGTACCCGCGACAAAGACCTCAATTTGTTTCTTTTCCTTTGGGCACAGTCACGGGTAAATGCTTCCAGTGGTTGCTGTAGGGAGGGGTACACACAGGGGAATAACAGGGAGAACGGACAGAGGAGGGTGTCCCCGGTGTCCCCTGACACCGGCACCCACGGGGGGGGGGGGATTTTCACAGAGCCCGGGCGGAGGGAAAGCTGCCAGGCGACTGACTCCAGAGCAGACCACTCGAGCCTCCTCAGCCCCCGAGCTTGAAGACCCCGAGGAGGGGGCCTCCACATGGGTGACACGGGCCAGGATGGGGTATGAGGTAGGGAAGCCCTGAGCAGAGGGGCTGCATGGACAAAGGGCAAGAGAGAGGCAAGCAGCGTGCTGACCCCGGAGTACATGAGAGGCCACGAGAGGTGGGACTGGACCAGCACGGTGGGCTGGGACCAGAGGACCCCAGAAGCCAGGAGAAGGGGTTCAGATGTGACACCAGACGGGAGAAACTGGCCAAGTGTGTGCATCGGAGGAACCCAGGAACCCCACAAACCCCTTCTCCAGGGCTCAAGGTCGGCCATCCTACCCCATCTGGACTGTCAGTTTCCCCTCCCATACAGCACTTGGCTGGTGTTCAGGCAATGCCCATGGCACAGACCTGTCTGTCAATGTGATCAGCAGATGGTGGGAGAAAGGATGACCTAGTATCATGGGGAGAAGGGTCACCAAAGAGGAACTGAGCCCACCTCTGACCCAAGTCTCGTCCTACCTCACCCCAGCGCCTAGGGGGCTTCCAGGGGAACATCAGGGAGTGGAAGGTGCTTCAGCCCAGGTCTGCACCCAGGATCTGGCAACACCCCAGGCATGATGTGGCCAGCTGTGAACTCTGTGGGCAGCGGCAGGTCGAGCCAGATGCCGACGGTTGCTGGGTGGGCGCCCTGCCACCCTCCCTGGGGGGTGGGGGCTGGAAGAGCCCTGTGGGTGAGTGGAGACTGCAAGCCAGGGCAGGGGCAGAGCTGGAGGGCCACCGGGCGGGGGAGCAGGCTGGCAGCACTCAACACACACAGGCCGCCAGGGAAACCCCAGACATGGGTGTGCTGGTCTCAGACGGCTGGGCAGAGTTTTTCATGCATATTCCAGTCCCCCAGCAACCTGCCTGGGCACTGTCACCTCATAGAGGAGGGGACTGAGGGACTGTGAGACAGCAGTTAGCCCAAGGGCTGCAGGCTACCAGGGAGGCCTCTCCCACCTGAAACAGGACAGGCGGAGGAGAGCCCCCAACACAGCTACATGACAGCGATCACACCTCCCCCGGAGCCGGGGCTCTCCTGCACCAGGTGCAACATGTCCCCCCTTGTTTAAGCCTATAACCGCCTGAGCAGGAACCACGAGAGACACAACTTACAGATGCAGGAAACTGGCTCAAATCACCTGGGTCACCTCACATGCTGCTGGAAACAGGCAGAGTGGGGCCCGGAGGCAGGGGGCTGGACCCAAGGACCTCCAGAAGACCCCTGGCTTCTCTGGCTGTTCAGATGTGATGGTCTCATTCACTGAGCCAAACTAACCCCCAGCTCGTAGCTAGCTACGCAGGTCTCTTCAAGCACACGAAATGCCTAACAGGCCCACCACCCACGCTTCCCTCCCATCCCTGAGACCCGACCCCACGCAAGGCTGGAATCAGCCACTCCCACTCGAGCGTCCAGCGTGACCCGCTCTGCCTGCTCCCTCAGCAGCCCCAGAACGGTCCCAGCTGGATGAAGCACTGCCCTCTGCCCAGGCCCTGGAAGATGGAAAGTTGCCACCAGCGGACTGTCAATGCGCCCCACACCCCCTTCCTCCAGGACAGGAGAGAGGTCAAGGACACTGAGGGATGGGCCACCCATCACCTCTCGATGACCTCCAGTATGGGAGGATGGCAAGTCATGGAAAATCCAAAGGGTCAGACCATCTACCGCCAGCTGAAGCAGGACCCCAGCACATGACCCAGGAGGCACGGCCCAGCCGCGGGGGAGCCCTGACCCAGCCCCCGCCACCTTGCAGTGGGTGCAGACAAGGGTCAGGCCAGGCCTGCAGGGTGGGGGACCCAACTCAGAGGAACCTGATTCCTCCTTCCCCACGGTGAGGATCATGTCCTACTAACTCTTCAAAGCCACCCAGAGCCCCTGCTCAGCTTTGCCCCACGCAGCCTCTCCAAAGAAGGGGCACTGTGCCCTGACCCCCTATAGGCCTCAGACATGGCCGCTCTCCATGACAGGCAGTGTATACACCTGGACAGCCCTGGGGACTGACTCGCTGTGTGACCCGGGACAAGAAAGTGCCCCTCTGGGCCTCTGTCTTCTCCTCTGCAAACTGGGGGGCAAAAGGCACCTACCACAGGGTAGAGGTGAGGGGAGCAGGAAATGGGTTAAACCAAGAGTTATAAACTGTAAAGGGGGGTGCATGTCCTCACAACCACATCAAATCTGACCGGTATCTCCTCCTGAGAAGCACCTTTGGCCTATTTAGAAGCCCTGCTCCTGCCCCTTCCTTCCCACCACTCACTGCCTAGGCCCTCCCTGCACCAGCCCCCATTGCTGTAGGACCCACAGGAAGACCTCCTCTCTTGAGACCCACTCCTGGCAAAGGGGCCCTTCGAGGCCACCCCTCCCCTCCCAGCCCCCAGAAAACGGCTGCCAGTAAACGGCCACTTCTTTTCACTAAAACATTACAGGAGGCTCTTCCCCCACACGGTTCACACCTTCCCTTCTGAGGGCCCAGAATCCGGAACAATCTGACAGCCTCCCCTCCTCTGCACCCACACCTCACATCAGAAGCCACAGGAAAGCCCCAGAAGGCCCCTAACCTGGAGGTGGGGAGACCCACAGCTTGGTTAGGAACAGACCCTCCCAGAAGAAACCCTCCCAGACTTTCGATTCCGCGGACACATGCACATCCGGCCGAGCCGGTCACTTCACACTTCCTCTTAAGTCTGCTCACTTCTCGTTTCCGTATCTTCTTTAGCTTTGTCCCAGGCAAAGGGACATCATGAAGTCACAGATCCAAGGTCCTATTTATAGGATGTGTTTTTTTTTTTCCTTTTCCTAAAACACATTAAAATAGATACCTAACAAATTTTAAGCATGTTCATCCATATGCGGCCTAAAACCACCACAGGGCCCCCGTCTGAGAAAAGCTGGTCTAGTCACTCTCTAGGCGGCCACCCTCAGGCCGTCCACCCGCATGTCTGTGGCAGACAGCCCACGGCCACACAGACATCCGAGCAGAGCCCGCCCAGACTCCGGCCAGGCCTCGGGGCCAGGGGCCCCGTGCATGGAGGCCCAGCCCAGCCCTCTGCTTTCCTCACCCCTCCGCTCCCCTCCCCCAAGCGCTGGCCAGAGAGGAAGCGCCCAGTGCCAGCTGCCCTGAACCCCAGGTAGTGACACAGAAGCGAAGCACCTGATCTGCCCTGTGTACATGTGTTTGGAGGAGCACACAGAATGATCCAGAAGGACCTAGTCCCAGTGGTGCACACTGGTCCCCAGGGGCCTTAGACTGGGAGGGGCTGGAGGGAAAGGGAGACCCTTCCACTTCCCGGGGTGTCTTGCTTCTCTGTCTCTGGGGCATGTAGCACTTTCAGAGTTTGTCTGGGGGCTATTCATTTTTACTTCACAAAAGAAGTTGATTGCCCTTCCCCCGACAATCCTTCCGTCACTGAGAACAGAGAAGTGGGCTTGTAAGTGTGAAATTACAACCCTGTAAGGCAGAGCGGGCATCTGCAAGTCCACGGTTCCCAGACGTCCAGGCCCAACCCCCCCCACCCCGCCCCGCGGTCATGACGGCACCTCCTCGTCAAGCTGGGCAAAGCCCATGACCAGTGTCTCTGGTCCTGTGTCCGGGAGCCGCCCCACCCCCCGCGGCCCAGACCCTGTCCCGCCCCCGCCCAGCCCGGGCCGCTGGGACAGATGGCGCCCCATCCCCACAGCCCGCTTTACCTGGCTCTCCTCCGGGGCCCCCGGACGGCCAGGCCAGGGTCTGAGGAGCCAGCGTGGAGGTGGGCCGTCCCTCGCCCGCCCCTTCTCGGCCCGCGTCCTGGCTCACACATGCGAGGCCGACTTCGCCCGGCTACCTAACGAGAGCAAGTCGCATCTGGGACCCACAACTTCCTGCTCCGCAGCAGCCGCCTCACAAAAGCTACAGCCGAACCCTCAGCTCAGCGCCTCCGGGGCTGTAGGGGGGGGGCCGCTCCCAGCTGCAGCGGGGCCCTCAACACAAGTGGGGGGAGGCATTGGGCCAGGCTCCTGGCTCCAATGACTTCATGGAAATTGGAAGCTTTAAGCTGGAACAATTTTCAACAAGTGAAAATAAAACGAGCACCAAGCCTCCGTTAGAAGGCCAGGACGGCTGGAGGCCAGGAGCAAATGCATCCTTGATGAGAATTAAAAGTGAGAGAGCAGCCTGGCACAGAGCCTCGTGCTGGTTCTGCCACTCACAGACAGGCCATGAGCCTCAGTTTCGCCACCCACCTAGTGAGGGGGCTTCATCCGTCTCTGAGAGGCCAAAGGTCTCCAGCCTCATCTGCTGCCTTTCCATCTCCCAGCTGCCCCCATGCCTGGAGCCCCTATTCCAAGCAGCCGAGCCCCCAAAGAATCCCAACAGCCCTGGGCCCCAGGATGCCAGGAATCAAGCCCCTTCTGCTTTGTCAGCCCTCAGTTTCCCCCACTGGGATCATGTGGTGCTCAGCTGTGAGGCGGCAGTTATGAAGGGCTGGGAAGCAGGGAGCGGAAGCCTTCCAAGACAGAGGAAGAAGGCACTGCTGGTCCTCAGTCACCCACTGAGCATGTGACCTGGGGGCCTGGGATCACTTTCTACCTTTTATCCTGACAGCAGAACCTACTGTTTGGTAACAAAGTGGAGAACAGAACCCGATTTTCCCAGCTGACACTCCCACCCTCCCCAGACCCCCCTTTCAGCTCCCTCCTCAGAGGAGGCAGTGGTCAGACCCTTCCCTTCCAACCTGCTACAGCCCCAACCCCGGCCACTGGGCACCTGACACCCCAGCCCTCAGACAGACTTCAAGGTCCTGGCAGACAGGATCTGTGCACACAGGCTAATGTGCTTTACGACCAGCATTTCGACACTGACTGTGTGCTGGCATTGGGGACGGCCTCACATAACTGCCCATCAGCTCCATAAGGAAGGTCCTGCTATTATGCCCCTTCTACAGAGCAGGAAACTGAGGCTCAGAGACGCCACTCACTTGCCCAAGCACACACAGCTAACAAAAGGCACAGCCAGGATTCAAACTCAGGTCTATCTGACTCTGTGGTCAAACACTCACCTGTGACCATCCTGGGGCCAAAGAAAGGCTTCCCTGAGGACAGGCTACTCACTACCCCCTCCTCAGTGAGTACCCTCACCAGAGACCTCTAAGCCCTGGTACTCAGTGCTCCTAAACTTGCCGAACAAACTCCCCCAAAGGGGGGCAAGCTCAGGCTTTCTCAGCATCAGCCCAGGAACTGGTTTCTGTTCACTCCAGGTGCCAGGGTGCAGGCATGGCCCCGACCCTCTTCTGTTCCTCTCAGGAACACCTGCCCTCCTCCTCATGGGCAGGACCCCTCTCTGGTGCTGCGGACACAAATGTGACTTGGACACAGCCCCCATCAGCCAAACCCCCAGGCTGAGACATGCCCACAACAGCTTGCCCAAAGGTCTGGGACAACCACCCATAAAGACAAGATAGTGGTCCAGAGCTCAGGGCGGAGAGACCTCAGCCACCTGGAAGCCACAGGCTATAGAAAGTGGCAAGGCCACGAAACAGTGGGCAAGAGGGCGTAACACCGTAGCAAAAACAAGGCAGACAGGGCTGTCAGGCGGCCAAAGGACAAATAACGCAGAGCCCGGAGCCAACAGCTTGGCCTCGTTTGACACCAGATGACAAGCCCCTCCGTCGGGAAGAAACCCCATAGCACCCATCGCGTTTCGGACTTCAGGCAGGCTTCTGGGAGGGGGTGTGAGCAGGGAAATACTTTTTCCTTCCCCTAAAGTCAGGGGGCTCACCATACCCGGAAAGGGGTCTGAGCCACCAGGCTGACGATTTACCAAGCCAGCCTCTTGTCCCACGGATGCGGGATGAAGAGGCTTCACATCAACAGAGTCAGAGACCCCCTGAGCAACCTTGGCAGCCCAGGAACCCACCTGTAAAGTCACCCAACTCCTCAGAAGGCTGGGAGGCTTATGTGAGAAATGCGTATAAGGGGCATAGTAAGCGCTAAGTTAAAGTCAGAAGCAGAGGGAGGCCAGAGGGTGTTCTCTCAGTTCCAAACCCCAGATCCCACTCCACTGCATGCCTGCCCAGGTCAGAGGCCTTCCGTGGCTTCTCTGTGCCTCCTGAGTCAAGTCCTGGCTCCTCCTCCCGACCCCCTACAACTCATCTTTCCATCCTCCCTGATTAGGAGTTAGAAGGCCCTAGCTCCATCCTGTAACTTGTAACCAGTTGCATGACTTCAGCCAGCCCCTTCTCCCCTGGAAACCCAGTTTCCTACCTGTTGAGTGAAGGAGTGAGCAGAGCGTGTCCCTATGTTCCCAGCCTGGGAAAGAAAAGGATCCCAGCACATCCCCGAGCCCACATTCCACACCTCGTTCTTTCATGTCCTGACTCAGACCACCAGGGCACAGCCAAAATGAAATGGTCAAAAATGCCACCCATTGGGGCGCCTGGGTGGCTCAGTCGGTTGAGCATCCGACTTCGGCTCAGGTCATGATCTCAAGGCTTGTGAGTTCGAGCCCCGAGTCGGGCTCTGTGCTGACAGCTTAGAGCCTGGAGCCTCTTCAGATTCTGTGTCTTTCTCTCTCTCTGTGCCCCTCCCCTGCTCACACTCTCTGTCTCTCAAAACTAAATAAACATTAAAAAAATAAAAATGCCACCCATCTTGCCAAGACAAGTACAAAGGTCACCTCTTCCAGGAAGCCTTCGCCAGTGTCCCATCATTACCGCCTTTGGGCCACACAGTGCCACGGGCCTCTCCAGAGACAGTTTACAGTGCTACCCTCCTTCTGCAGCATCCACTTCCACTCTGGTAACAGCTCCTTGTTCCTGTGGGGAACCAGCCCTCCATGGGTGGGCCCAGGACCACTGTCCAGTGAGGAATGGGCATGGAACTTGATCGAAGTGGCCCAATGAGATTCAGTTCTGGGACTTCTGTTGGAACTATGTGGGAACAAGATGCATGCCATCTCTGCCACTCTGGTAGTCAGCCTCCAAACGAGGCCGACTCAGTGTTCATGCCCCTCCTGTACTACCTTCAGAAGCAACAAAATAGTGTAGAAATCACAACGCGTGACTTCTGAGGTCACGAAAGACACAGTGGCTTCCACCCTGGCCCCCTCTTGGCTCACTGGCTCTGGGGCAAGCCAGACACCATGTTGTGAGGACGCTCAAGCAGCTCTGCGGCAGGGAACTGAGGCCCCTCCCTCCAGCCAGCCCCACACCGCCAGCCCTGTGGCTGAGCCACCTTGGAAGCAGAGCCTCCAGCTCCGGTCACAGGTAGAATGATTCCCTGTGGCCACAGCGTCCCTGCCTGCTCAGGAGCGACCAAGTATCACCTCTTCTCTCCCATGAGACGCACCTCTCCCCAGCACCAGGCACTCCAGAGGCCCTCAGGGACATTTCTGCCTAATTGATCCACACTCAGATTCTCCCAACAAGAGCACAGAGCAGAAACCCAGCACCCCCTCTGTGGCACCAGCAGCGCGTATGTCCCCTTTTGCCCACCTGCCTGGGAAGACAGAGCAGGCTGGCTTAGCTACTGGGAAGGCCCGTCTACTGGCCCCAGCTCTTCCAGGCTCTTGGGCAGGAGGGCTGTGGTGTGATACCCATGGAGGGTGCCTAGCTGAAGCAGACACAGCCCTGTGGCCCCATCACTCACCCTACTCCCAGAATCATCTTTCACACTCGGCGGGGCCAGGGGTGAGGGGGGGTGCATTCCAAAGCATCGACTCACCTCCAGCCCCTCTGCCTTCATCTCTTCCTGGCTGTGGGCTCAGGGATGTGCTGGGATCCCTTTCTTTCCCAGGCTGGGAACATAGGGACACGCTCTGCTCTCTCCTTCACTCAACAGGCAGGAAACTGGGTTTCCAGGGGAGATGGGGCAGGCTGAAGTCATGCAACTGGTTACAAGTTACAGGATGTAACCAGTGGTCCTGAGGGGCGACTTGGGGTGAGCCTCAAAGCCACTCCAAATAAACACACGTGCTAAGTAAACAGCACCTTAGCTATTAAACTCAGTTTCTCTCAACCACTGTCCTTCCTTGTGCAGAAATCTGCCGCCTGTCACAGGGCCGATGCCAGGACAAGGAGAGATGAACAACACCACATCATGTTGGTGGCACGGCCCACCAAAGCCCAGGGGGCTGGCTCCCACGACCCCGACGGCCCCAGCCCCTGCCAGACCCGGGGGACGGGGCTTTGGAGAAGGAAAGGGGCAGCCAGGGTCACAGTACGTTGAGCAACAGCAGAGAATCCTCAAAGAACAGATGTGAGAGCTACCGCCCTGCCAACCAAAAGTCCTTATTTCCTTTGAAAACCTTGGCAGCTGGGCCTCGCCAGCAGCCGCCTGTCCTCCCCCACGCCCGGCTTTGCCGTGAACTGCTAAGGGGCAGGGAGGAAGGCCATGCTCCCCGCTACAGTCCCCAGGAAGGGGGTCACCACCGTGATGCCGCAGCGGGAAAACGCCAGCCCACGGACCTGCACGTCGGGTGCCATCTCTCATTTAACACCACCACAGACGTGCACATAGTTGTTTGCACACAAGAAAATCTAGAAGGATGTACGTAAATCTTGGGCGTTATCACCAAGTGACAGAACTTAGCAGTTTTATTTTCAGATCTGTCTTATTTATGACTTTTTTCCAATTTTCTCTAAAGAAAAGAAACTACCCATGTTATTAAAAGGTACCAGGTAAAACTACTATGAAGAAAAAAAACAAGAATAAAAAAGTATAGAACAACATCCCGAGCTGGAAGTACGACCCCAACGCCAAACTCAGCCCCACTTGTAACCAGGTGGAAAACGGAAAGGTTTATAATTTAAAATGCTACTACCTTAAAGCCACGGGGCGTCATTGGCTGCCAGCATCATAAAGGAGATGCAAACCTCCCAGCAGAAGTCTGCAACCCTGCCTCTGTCTCCAGCGTACTCTTGTGCAAACCGAAACTGAATTAGATCAAGCCTCCAGATCCAACTACATATTTCCAGGAGGTTCACAGGAAGAAGGAACGTGTTACACGTGATAGAGGCTCTACTGTAGGAAAAGGGACCCAGCTTCTGCTTCAATAAATAAATAGATAGATAGATAATAAAAAATAAAAAATAAAAAAAATCAACATGGCACCTAGGAGAGAATGAATGAGTATCAATCCTACAGAGGAAAGAAGACTTGAGAACAATACCATGCAATCTCATTATATAGACTTTATTTGGACTCAAATTTTTATTTTTTTATTTTTATTTATTTATTTTTTGGACTCAAATCTTTAAAAACTAAAATACAGGGGCACCTGGGTGGCTCGGTCGGTTAAGCGTCTGACTTCAGCTCAGGTCATGATCTCACAGTTCATGGGTTCGAGCCCCACATCAGGCTCCATGCTGAACACTCGGAGCCTGGAGCCTGCTTCGGATTCTGTATCTCCCTCTCTCTCTGCCCCTCCCCTGCTCATGCTCTCTCTCTCTCTCTCTCTCTCTCAAAAATGAATAAACATTAGGAAATTAAAAAAAAATAAAATATATATTTGATGTGTATAGAACAATTGGAAATTTGAACTTTGAATGGATACTTACAATCTTAAGAGACTATTGCTAGGTTTTAGGGGTGGTAATAATACTGGGAGAGGGGGCTAGTCCTTATCTTGTAGTAACATATATGACAACTTTAAATTTTCTTTGGTGTTTGTTTATTTATTAATTTGGGGAGAGAGAGAACATGAGCAGGGGAGCAGCAGAGAGAGAGGGAGAGAAAGACAGAATCCCAAGCAGGCTCCACAAGGTCAGCACAGAGCCCAAAGTGGGGATCTCACCAACCATGAGATCATAACCTGAACCAAAATCAAGAGTCACATATTCAACCGACTGAGCCACCCAGGCGCCCCTATATACACTACAATTTGTACAGAGTAAGTGATAGGTCTGGAGGGGACAGCAAGTGGGAGCAGGGATGACTCCAGGCTGGCCAAGAGCTGGAAAGGGTGGCAGCTAGCGGATGGGTATATGGGGTGGTCACGCTATTCTGTCTTCCCCTGTAGACATGTAATTTTTCCCACAGTGAAATGCTGAAACAGCTCTGGCACCTGTCGTCTCATTTGAGTGTCAGCAGTGAAGGGGTCCACTCACCAGCGGGGGGGGGGGGGGGGGGGGGGGGGGCTGGGGGGGGGTGGAGGGTGGGGGGTGGAGAGGGGGTCGTCTCAGAACTAGAACCTAGTGACAAAACCAGACTCACGCCTGCTCCCTGCTGGAAGGGGGATGGGGCTGGGCAGAGACAGCTCCCCACCCCGCAAACCACCAAACCAGGGTGAGCTTCCAACCTGAACCCCAGACCTCTCTGCAGGAAGCAGGGGCGGCTGCAGGGTCCCAGGCTCCAACAGTCACCACCAGCACCGGGCACAGGCACACGGCCTCCTTGGCCTCCGCCTCCGCTCACCTCCCCCACGGGAGCTTAAAGGCTTCCAGTACCAGCCAGCGACAATTAACCCCTCTCCCCGCAAAGCCCCTCCCCGTCTCATCCTCTGACCACAAAGCAGTTTCCAGGGGGCGGAGCGCCCTCCACGCCCCCAGACGCCGCCTTCCGCAAACCTGCGTCCTGTCTGCAAAGCCGCCCCAGCCTCATTTTACCTTCCGGGAGAGAATCCCCACACCTGGCTGCCGGCTCTTCAGGGGACCGCTCCTACTGCAAAGCTATCAGGCACAACCTAGATGTCCAGCCACAGGGCACAGAGAAAATCCACCAGGGCGGCTCGTGTAGCAGATGCTGGGCCGGCCTGAGGGGTCTGAGAAGCCCAGCGACGGCACTCACAAAGCGTGGGGGCGCCTTGGACACACCGAACTTTCCTTAGAGGACAGTGAAGAAACTTGTCATGAGCAGTTTGTTTTCGTGTCCTTTGTTTTAAAAAAAAGAAAAAGTCCTCTGGAAGGACATACGCTGGTACGTTAATGGGTTACTTCAAAGAGTACAGATTCTAGTTTTTGTCCTCACTTTATTGCTTAAGTTTTCTGATCTTTCAATAATAAATGTGAATTATTTCTGTAATTAACATAAAAAATTAAAGCCACTTAAGATGCCAGCTGATTTTGTCCTCCTCCTGGGAACACAGCACAGAGCCTTGGGCCGAGGAGGGAGAGGCTGAATGGCTATGGGCCATCTGAAGGTCACATTGCCTTGCTAAGCCTCAGTTTCCCCATCTGTTGGGGAGACTCACCAAGTGAGCTCCTCCCACCATCCTCATGGGGCCTGCTCCCTCCTCTGTGAGATGGGGACTCTAAGGCATACATACCTACAAGGTCATGTGGACAATGCCTGCCCAGCCTTGCCCTCCTGCAGTCCCTGTGGACAGGCTTGCCCATTTCTGACCTTCGTGTATGCCTTCTCCTCCTGGGCACCTACTGACCCTGCACCCAGGCTGGTGGGGAACCAGGGGCTTCGGAGGCTGGACACTGGGGTGAACAGTCTGAAGACTGTGAACAGCCACATATGCAGAAATCCACCCTGCTCAAGGCTGACATGCTGGCCCCTTGAATCCTTCTGATCACCCTCCAGAAAGGTGGTAAAACCCCATTTTATGGAGGAAGAACTAGGGGTCCAGGGGGGATAAATGACAACCCACCTACACACACCAAGCCGAGATGAAGACTGCAGGCTGGGAACCCTTCAGTGAGTTCCTCCAGCACTCAAGTCACGGGGCGGGGGGAGAGGGGTGGTGGGGTGGGGGTGTCAGCCAACCATTCCATGCATCCCTTTGGAAAAGCCAGGCACACTGCTTAGGGCTGCAGGTAGGATTGAGGGAGGACCGAGCTATGACAGGGCATAGCAGGCTGAAGCCACAAAGCCTCAGGCTCCTCTCCCTCCTCCCTGGCAACCCCCAGCGCCGCCCCCCCCCCCCCACACATACACACAGTGGTTACTTGAGTATGGGCCCTGTAGCACCCACTGGATGGAGAAGGGTGTGGGAGGATGCTCTGGCCACTATGCTGGAGGGGACCCCAGCCTTGGGCACGACAGGACGGCAAACTCAGAACCCCAGAGGCCAGACAGGATATCACAAGTGAGACTGGCTGGCCTCGTGGTAATGTAGGCAGTGCTACAGGCCCTGTGAATTGGCAAACGAGACTAGAAATCTGGGTTTTTGTGTAGAATCCCATAATTATGGATTCTGGCAACGAATCCAAACTAATTTGTACACAGTTTCCCTATCAGCGCTCTGGACTCATTGCTGTGTGACCCGGAGCAAACCACTTAACCTCCCTGGACTTCAACCGTGTCATCTATAGAGTGGAAAAATCACACAGGTTACTGTGAAAATAAGATACACTTTGCCCATACTAATGACAATAAAAGGCAACAGTGACAATAACAGCTAATGTGTCCTGAGTGCCAGGCACCATTCTAAGTAACATGAATCAATCTCATTTCACTCTGACCATTAGATAAGCATTTTTTTTTTAATTTTTAACGTTTATTTATTTTTGAGACAGAGAGAGACAGAGCATGAACAGGGGAGGAGCAGAGAGAGAGGGAGACACACAGAATCCGAAACAGGCTCCAGACGCTGAGCTGTCAGCACAGAGACCGACACGGGGCTCGAACTCACGGACCGTGAGATCATGACCTGAGCCGAAGTCGGACGCCTAACCGACCGAGCCACCCAGGTGCCCCGATAGGCATTTTTTTTTAACTCTGTATTTTGAAATAAGTACTACTTTCAGAAAAGTTATAAGAAAGGCACAAGGAGTTCCCCTACACTTTTTTTTTTTTTTTTGCAGTTTTGCCTATGTCTGTCATTTTATCTCACTTTATTATCTGTCTGTATAGGTGTTTCTCATCAATATTTGAACTGTGTCCCTCTACCCCTAAATACTTCAGTGCATATTTCCTAACAACAAGGACCCATATAGATAGTTACCAGGATATTTAACATTGATACAATGCTTTTTATCTATAGTTCATACTCAGTTTCATCAACTGTCCCAATAATGTCCTTTACACGATTTTTTTTTTTTTCCAGGTTGGGTTTCACATACTGTGTTTGGTTGTCCTGTCTCTTTGGTCAACTTTAATCTGGAACCGCTCCTTGGCCTTCAAGATAATTGCTCTTAGTGTCCCCATTTCATAGATGAGAAACCAGCTTAGAGAAGTTGAAGCACTTGCCCAAAGTCACACAGCCAGGAAATGTGGAGCTGAGACTCAAGCCCCAGAGGTCCCCTCCAGAGGTTGCCTTCTTGTCTGACAGGCACAGGCCTTGCAAATAATAGCCTTTGTTGTTAATAGCTGAAAACAGTGGCTCCCTCTGCAAACAGCCACCTCACTCAGCAGGTGGTCATTAACTGAAGGAGTGGCCTCCTGCTGCCAGCTCTGTGCACCTGGCAATGGCCCTGGCCCAATTCCCACCACCGCACCCTGTGGCGCTCCATTTAGCCCCCTCTATAATAAGCTGGAAGACAGAGAGGGCAGTGGAAGGCTGAGGGTGCCTTTCTTCTTCCCCCTCTTAAAGTGACAATTCAGGCTCAAATGTCCATGTCCAAAAGGCAGAGAAAGGCAAATGTCCCAGAAACAAAGCCTGAGGTCAAAGGGGTCCCCAGGCCAGGTCCCTGACCCACCGACCCAACCCCCACACCAGCACTGAATGGAACCCCTGAGGTCAGCTGTCTAAGAGGGGGCTGATCCCACACACTCTGCTTCCTCAGTGAGGACCCTCAGGGATATGAAGTCATCAAGTGCTCTCTGGGCCCAGAGCCCCTATCCTCAATTCCAATCTAGGCCAGGCAGCAGCTTAGGAAACCACTCTCTTTGGCTCCCAAATGGATGTGGCTCAGGGCCTGGAAGCTGCCATCACCCCTAGCTCCCATCCACCTGCCAGCCAGCCCTCGGCAGCCCCCCAACAGGTGGTCGTGAGCCACAGATACCCTCCGGACTCACAGTGGGAGAGACAACACTGCCAACAAGAAGTTCTGCAACAGACCAGCTAGGATGTGGTCTTCTGCTTGAGTTCCAGGCAGTTCTGTTAGTTCTGAGGCTAATCTGTGCTGAAATATTCAAAATCCTAGGACCTTCCCATTGGACACCCTATTAAATTTGCAAGTTTATGTCTGCCCCCAGACCAGACCTGCAAACTCTGGTGAAAGTTCCAGAGGCAGCAAGAACTGCCAGAATTTCTCCAGAGCAAATGAAAAGGGAAGAACGTTTTGCCTTTCTTCCTCATTGCAGACAACTTTGAAAATACAGAAAGCATGAATAAGAAAATGATCTATCACCAGATTCCCCCAAAGATGTCCCAGTGTGGCCTCTCGCTGTCCATCCTCCTCCACTGTCCAGTGCACAGACTGGCCCACCTGCTGTGTGAGGTTCTCCCTACAGAGGTGTTTGGGGTCAAGGTGCAACCACTTTGTCTCCCCAGTGGGCTAACGGACTTAGGAGGGCAGGTCCCCTGCCTAACTCAGCTCTTTGCCTCCTGCCCAGGTTGGCCACTTGAGGCTCCCTTACTGGAGTCAGCCATGGACCACTAGAAGCCACTATCCCCCAACACCAGTTCCTGTGTGCCCAGGTACAGAGGAAAAGGATCCAAGAGGTGGGGATCAGCAGCAAAGCCCCACAGCACCCTCAGGTAACAGGTAGGAACAGGAGGAAGGGAGAGGTGGCCAGGCAATGTGTTTTCCCCTTGGGGAGCATTTGAGACTATTCCTGTTGGGGTGGGGTCAGGCTCCTGATGTATACTCCAACAGATTTCACCAGAGCCACACCAGAACAGGATGGAAAAACCAGAAGCCAGGCCCTAGTCCCAGATCCAGGACTGACTTGTTACGAGACCTTTGATGACCTCAGCTTTCCCACCTATAGATGGGGCTAGTCATTCCAGCCCTAACTCACAAGATCAGATCATACAAGGGATGTTCCAGGGCCCTGTAAGCCATCTGGCCTCAGAAATCGGAGAAATCCCACCTCTCCCTGCCCTCCTCCATAAAGGGCCCAAGAGCTCAAAAGCCTGAGAACATCGAGGGCTGAGGGAAGAGAACCCAACGTGTGTGTGTAGATCCTGAACATTCAGCACTAGGGGAGGCACCTAGTATCCACCTCTGCTGCCCCCACCCCACCCCAGGCGCAGCTGGCCACTTCTGTGCGGCCTCCTAGCTACACCTGGGGTCTGCCCCGCATAGCCCAGGTCCACACCAGACAAGTTCTCCTCCACTATGAAGGCAGCTGCCCATGTGTCAAAGCAGGGACTGAATAACAGCCCAAAGCCCCCTCAATCTCATGCCCTGAGACCACTGCAGTCCTGTTGGTCATTCATTCGTACCTCTGTTGAGCATCACCCCGGACCAGGTCTGAGGGTGCTTCAGTACGCTGGTCCAGATCTGGATGTTCTCTGCACAGCCCAACCACCCAGGACAGCTGTGTTCCTCATCTGAAAGGCTCCAATTCTAGTAATGGGGCCTACACTCTCATGTCCAGCCTTGACTCAGAAAGCACATGAGTTCTTGGCCTTTGAGGGAGGGGACGCCACATAAAAACCAGAGAGAAAAGACATCAAGTCCCACTGAAAAAGGCTCCAGCATCTGGGCCCCAACCAGGGTCAACCCACTTTCTTCAGTGAAAGGGTTAGGTTTTAGGTTTCCCCCAGTGGGGATCCAAGGCAGGGGCCAGCAGCTGCTTGCCTTGCTGGCTTTCCCATCCCCACCCCCCATTAATTGGTGAGGGGTCCTGCTCACCCTGGGCTGTGGTTGAATTGCATCCAACCCCATGCCCGGGTCTGGACCTCACTGAGCCTTCTCCCCTTGAGGTATTTTACTTTAAACAGCTCTAATGGCCCCCAGAGTCCCGGGCCTTGTCCAAGTCTGGGAAACCTAACCAACCAGCCCCCTCTGTACCATCACAAGCCAACCAGCTTGCCAACAGAGGTCCGAAGGTGACGGGCCCGGGGTGGAGGGCGGGGAAGGCCCACAGCCGTGTCTCTCTGGCAGGTCTCAGTTTTGCCATCCGGAAAGTGGGGCTGGGCCCCAGCTCCTCCCAGCGGGGTCTCTGTCTGGGAAGCGTCTCCCGCCGCCCCAGCTGGGAGGGGGTAGAGGGCCCAGAGAGGGAGCATCCGAGAAGACCCACCCCAAACCTGGGGGGGGGGGGGAGGAGGAGGAGGAGGAGGAGAGCGCAGGGAGCGGGGATGACTCCGAGGGTCTGGGGGCCGCCCCGCCCGGCCTCCGGCCTCCACTCCCCCTCCCTCGGAGGCTCCGCCGGCCGACCCCGCCCCCGCCCTACACCCCCCCCCCCCCCGGGGTCTCCGCCTGGGTGGGGCCGGGCCGTCGGGCGGCGAGCAGCGCGCAGACACCCCGTGCGACACCCCCCACGACGCGAGGGCCCGGGGACGCGAACGGCGGCGCACGCTCCCCCCACCCGGGGCCGCCGCCGCCGCGCCTCCCCCTCCGCTGGGGCCGGACCTCAGCCGCCGCCGCCGCCGCCGCCGCCTCGGCCTCGCTCACCTGCCGCCGCCTCTCCCGCTGGAGCTCTGGCCGCCGCCGCCGCCGCCTCCGCCGCCCGAGTGGCCCCGCCGGCCGCGGGCGGGATCCTGCAGCGCGGGCGGGGGCGGCGGAGCGGACGCAGGCGCCCCCAGCTGGCCGCCCGAGCCCCGAGCCCAGAGCCCCGGGCCGCGGCGGGGTCCGACGCCTGGTCCCCATTCAGGCGCCGCGGGCCACCGCCCTGCTCGATTTTCACCAGAAATGCCGAGGACGACCACCGTGGCCCCCCGCCCCCCCGCCAGGCCCCCTCAGAACGTGAGCAGGAAACCAAACCTTTTCCAAAATTAACTGTTTTCTCGAAGTCCCGCACGTGTTTGGACGCACCTGGTGCTGCTCCACCCCCCAGAGGGAAACACTTTCTAGCAAACTGGTTCAACTGTTTCTGCTCCAGATCTGTCCTCCCTCCCTCCAGGAACGCCCCTTTCTAGAAGGAACTATAGACTTCGGGCTAATGCACTGCTGCCAAGATGAAGGAAGCTTAGATTGAAACTTTCTGCCTCTCTCAACTCCTGGGGGGTCCGGAGGTGGGAACCGCCCTGAGCACCGGGAGACAAAGCCGCCTAAGAAAGTAGGTATCCTCAGAAGGTAGGCGGCTAACCCCATGGTGACCCCACTCACAGCTGCCTACAACCCAGGGTGGGGCCCCAGAGTTGGCAGCAAAAACATCTGCCCTGTTTCCGAGGCACCCAGGCTGGGTGAGCAAGAAAGCGCTCCTGAGTCACAGCTGGGAGGGACAAAGGAGACCGACTGAAGGGGTAATCAAGACCAGGAGAGCGCTTAACTGACACCTTCATGAGTCCACTTGTCTAAACAGCACTTATGCCTGTTACGGAATCCTAGATGCCCCCTTGGCTGAGAGTGGAGTCACGTGGGCAGGTGTGAGGCCCGTTTCTCCGGTCCCAACCCTAGAGGCCCCAGCCACAGTTCCACAGGAAAGATTACTGAGAATGTGCAGTTTAACAAACACGCAGGTGATCCTATGGCAAGCAGTTGGAGAAACTCTGGTCTACTAGGTGCCCCGTGATGAAATCCAGGAGCCGGGTACATTAGTGACCCTACAGGGAAGAGTCACCCAGGGTCTGGTGGTTGTGCCTTGACCCTGCAGGAGGCCTAGAAGCCAGCCCAGAGGACACCTGCTTTGGAACTAGGCCGAGGAAAGGAATCGGATGGTGGGATGCTGAAAGGTGAAAATCTGATTTGCACCCCAGATGGTCCCCAGCTGAGACTCCTAGCTCTTAAATGCAGCAAAAGCGCCCTGATTCCCTGAGTTCAGTTCCCACTGCCTCTGGGCGTCCAGAGGGTGGCACTTGGCCTTGCGGGCCGGAGCTGGGCCCCTACCCTGGCGAGGTCACCGCTGCGTCCCAAGTGCTCACAGGTGAAGATCTGAGCAGCTGGAGCTTCCCTGCGCGGGAAAATGGGAATCCCCACTGGGGGCGAGGTGGCGGGCGCACCTAATCTTCATCAGCCCGCTTCTGCACCTCGCCCCGCCCACCCTGCAGCTCCGCCCCTGAGCAGAGCCCAGGAAGTAAGCTTGCCCCAGACCTCAAGATCAGCGGGTGCCTCAGTTCCGGGCTGGTGTGACCTGCGGGCCAAGGACAAGCCTGAAGAGAGTGAAGGGTGAACCCTGGGCCCCGGGATGGACGTGCCGGGCTCGCCCTCAGGCCTCTTCCTTCTGCCTCTTCAAGCACAGTGCAGGGAGCCCTGGGCCCTTTGTGGCACATGGGGGGTGTGGGGAGCGATGCTGTGACTTCCCACCCTGTGGTGTGTGTCATGTTTTTGCAATTCTATGACCAACTCTCCTGACAGCAGACAGGAAAACGGAGCTGGGGAAAGCGAGTTCAACACAATGCTTGCATCAGTGCGAACCATTAACTTACCACTAATTGCTGAGCGGGCTCCACCCTCTGTTCTGCGGCCAGCTCCCAGTGCCCCCTTGCATGTTGCCCTCGGTTAGTGACTGGAAAACTGGAGCCAACGTCAGAATGGAACGGAGGCCTGGCGGAGACACACATTGCTGGGCCCCACTGGGAGTCTGATTCAGCGTGTCTGGAGTGGCTACCAAGAATTTTAATTTCCACCAAGCTCCCCAGGGGTGCCAGTGCGGCTGGCTGTCCGGCCAGCCTGGGAGGCAAGGCTCGAAGGCATTGATTTCCAAATACAGTTGGAGTCCCACTCCCAGAGGTTCTGATCCTGGGGAGGGGTCTGCAAATATGCGTTGTTTAAAAATCCAGGTGAGTTTATTTAGTGACAAGGAGGGCACTTCAAATCCTAGAGGAAAAGGAGTGACTTCTTCAGTGTCTAAGTGTCGCATGAATTGCCTACCATTTGAGGAAAAACTGTCAGCGGGACACCATCAAGTCATGATCTCACACAGTTCATGGGATTGAGCCCCACGTCGGGCTCTGTGCCAGCAGTGCGGAGCCTGCTTGGAATTGTCTCTCTCCCTCGCTCTCTGCCCCTCCCCCACTTGCGCTGTCTCTTTCTCAAAATAAATAAATAAACTTAATTTAAAAAAAGAGAGAGAGAGGGGCGCCTGGGTGGCTCAGTCGGTTGAGCATCTGACTTCCACTCAGGTCATGATCTCACAGCTCGTGAGTTCAAGCCCCGCATCGGGCTCTGTGCTGACAGCTCAAAGCCTGGAGCCTGCTTCAGATTCTGTGTCTCCCTCTCTCTCTGCCCCTAGCCCACTTGCATTCTCTCTCTCTCTCAAAAATAAATAAACATTAAACAAATTTTTTTAAAAACAGTATCAGCTACCAACCTCACATCATACTAAGACAACAGTAATCAACCAATCGATGAAAGATCTTTGTGTTTGAAAACAAACCTTGTGAAAAACATTTTTTAGTAATTTTGGAGCAGAGAAGTCTGCATAGGGAATCAAATCCACACTGAAGGGCTGTGGTTAAATTTCAGTGTCTCTATCCAGGTGAGGGGGTAGTCTCCAAATGTCCACATCTACTGTCTGTGATCTTAATTATCCACTCTGTTGGAAAACTCCAGAGCGCATTTGCCTAAAAAGTCCCTTATTAACTGGCCCAGGGGCAGTGTCCACCGTGGGAGGCCAGCTCCTGCTGCTAGAGAACCATCAGCATTCATTGCCTGAATGAATTTCTGGGGCAGGCAACAGTTCGGGGGCCTTGTCGCACTTGTGCAGAGAGAAGACTTAAAAACCTAAAATAAATCACTGTCACAGAAGCTGTGAGTCACTTATTTCAGCAAAACCAGCCCTTCTCTTCAGCAGGCAACGGGCACTTCAGCCAAGGCGGACAGCGCACAAGGTTCCCGAGGGTGGTGCTGATCGCTTCGGTCCTGGTTCAACCTCTCGCTCATCACTACGTGGAGCAAAGCTGGCCTTCCCAGCCTGGTGGTCCTCGTTCCTCACCCCTAAGAGAGGAGGAGCTTCCTTCCATGAGGACCTGTGGACGGGCTATGCAGCTAAGGAGTTTCAGTTAGCAGGGGGTTATGTACTTCACGGTAGAAAATGAAACAACCCAAAGATAAGAATTGGAAATCGTCTCCTCCATGCCACTCCCTGAGGTAACAGATTTTTAAGGCTTGAGATAGACTCTTTCTTTACCCTTCTCCCTGGCAATCCAGCTTTAGGTTAGAACACCAGCCAGGTCAAATCATTATGGCACACACCTTGAACTTACACAGTGCTGTATGTCCATTATAACTCCATAAAACTGGAAAAAAAGCAAATTGGCCAGAAAAGATGGTGGATTGAACCCATCATCTACATTTACTGTTTCCTTAAGCCCACTAGAATGGGTGTTAGGGTTCCAGCGCCCCTAAGAACGGAGGAAATGAGAAGAAAGAAACACAGCCCTAAACCTGGGGCTGGGAAAACTAAGAAGCAATCCCAGTTACACCGGGGAAGCTCCAAAGGCTCAGAGACTGGAAGTGCCAGCTATCTCTGGCCACAGGGCAGAGCTAAATCGAAGTTGGGGGAGTAGAGGGGCACCTGGGTGGCTCAGTCGGTTGAGCATCTGACTCTTGATATCAACTCATCTCACAATTCATGGGTTTGAGCCCCCCATCAGGCTCTGCACTGACAGTGCAGAGACTGCTTCGGATTCTCTCTCTCTCTGCCCCTCCCTCTCTCAGGCTCTTTCTCTCTCTAAAATAAATTAATTAGGGCATCTGGGTAGCTCAGTTGTTAAGTATCTGACTTCAGCTCAGGTCATGATCTTATGGTTAGTGACTTCCAGCCGCACATCGGGTGAGCTCAAGCCCCGCTTCTCTCTCTCTCTCTCTCTCTCTCTCTGTGTCTCTCTCTCTCTGCCCCTTGCTCACTTGTGCCCTCTCCCTCTCTCAAAAAAAAAAAAAAAAAAGCCTAATTAATTAATTAATTACAGGCCAGAGGTTGAACATTTAAGGAGTGAAGAATCCCAATCTCTGGGGCACCTGGGTGGCTCAGTTGGTTAAGCGTCCGGCTTTGGCTGAGGTCATGATCTCAAAGTTTGTGGGTTCAAACCCCACGTCGGGCTCTGCGTTGATAGTGCAGAGCTTGCTTGAGATTCTCTCTCTCTCTCTCTCTCTCTCTCTCTCTCTCTGCCTCTCCCTGACCTGTGCGTGCTCTCTCTCTCTCTCTCTGAAAATAGATGAATAAACTGAAAAAATAAAAAAAGACAACAGAACGAAGAAGTTCACAGAGACAAGGCAGGCAGGCAAAAAACTGTATCATTAATATCTGCAGAGATTCAAAAAATGTATTGTAATCATGAAACCAAATAGGATACTGTTTTTTAATGAGGAGCATCTGAGGACAAAAACAGAACTCACATGAAAAACATGGGAGCAGAAATTAAAAACCAACAGAAAGGTTGGAAGTTCAAGTTGAATAAAAAGTCAGAGATGGAAAATAGGTTAGAAGAGATAAGAAGACTAGAGGCTCAGCCCAGGAGACTCACTATCTGAGTAATTGTGGAGTCCAGAGAAAACAGAAAGGAGGAAAATAAAAATAAGAATTCCAGGTTTCCCCGTCATCCAGGACATGTGGTGCCAGATGGAAAGCATCCATGCCACCAACTGCCTGGTACAATAGGCGAAAACAGACCCACCTAATTTCCGTAATAGTGACAATGCCAGAACATTGGGAACCAAAACGAAGACCCTGAAGGTTTCAAGAGAAAAAAAAAATAGGTTACAGTTAATTTTCTCATAACAACACGAGGAAGGATGAAGCAATGCTTTCAAATTCTGAAGGAAAAATGTTTTCCAAGCCAGAATTCCGTGTCCGGCAGAACTATCAGTTGAGTCTAAATGAAGAACAGACCATTTGAGGTGTCGAGTGCCTGTGCATCCTTCCCCAGGGAGCCCCTGTGACTGTGCACTAATGAGAGCTTATCAACAAAAGAGGGAGACACGGGATGCAGAGAACGGGAGCTGACCACGGGGTGTGTAAAGGGGACCAGGTGCTGGTGGAGAGAGAGCAGGGCGGTGCGTGTGCACCGGGCATGGCTGCTCAGAAGCTCCAGGCGTGGAAGGGGTTGGAATCCCTGAGCACCTGAGCATTTGCAGAGGCTTAGAATAATAGTAGCATTTGGGGTGCCTGAGTGGCTCCATTGGCTTAAGTGTCTGACTCTTGATCTCAGCTCAGATCTTGATCTCAGGGCTGTAGGTTCAAGCCCTGTGTTAGGCTCCATGCTGGGCATGGAGCCTACTTGAAAAAAGAGAAGAGAAGAGAAGAGAGAAGAGAGAAGAGAAGAGAAGAGAGAGAAGAGAGGAGAAGAGGAAAGGAAAGGGAAGGAAAGGAAAGAAAATGGCAGTGTTTAGGGTGAATTACTAAAGTACATGGAAAACTAAAACCAAAAAAAAAAACAAAAAACAAAAAAACAAAACACAAAACAAAAAACCTCGAGAAAACAAACCAAAAAAACTTGTACAGAAAAAAAAAGGAATCTTTTTTAAGTATACAGCTTAATTGATAAGAGCAGCATCTACACAGTCACGATAATGTAAACACTGAATATTGTGCTAAACAAAATCCAACGTAATTATTTCGGGAGGCTGGGGCACGAAAGGAGTTTGGGGGTGGTAAGAAGTCAAAACATAATTTCTTTTTTATGTTTATTTTTGAAAGCTAGAGCACGAGCGAGCGCGGGGCAGGGTGGGGGGTGGGCAGAGGATCTGAAGCAGGCTCAGTGCTGACAGCAGAGAGCCCAGTGCAGGGCCAGAACCCAATAAATGTGAGATCGTGACCTGAGCTGAAGTCGGGCTCATAACTGACTGAGCCAACCAGGCACCCCAAAACATAATTTTTAAATTTTATTTTTGAGTAATCTCTACACCCAACGTGAGGCTTGAACTCACAACCCTGGGACTAAGACACACATGTTCCACCGACTTAGCCAGCCAGGTGCCCCGAAACATAATTTCAGTAACTGAAAAGCAAGAAGTGGCATTAGAGGTTTATCATTTAGAGACATTGAGGTAAACACTCCACCCACCCCAAACCACCGAAAGTTGGAAGTGGCTGCCTCAGGACAGGGAAAAAGCAGAGGGAAGGAAGGGATGGCAAACAGACTTGTAGAACCATTTGACTTGATGACAAAACTGCCGTCCTGCCCCATCCACCTGCTCTTCACCAAGTCCCCACGCCCCTCAGCCCAGCCCTGCCTGCCAGCCTTACACACACGGCTGCTCCTGTGTGACTTTCCCCTTACCTTCTGTGTTCCGGTGGCAATGTCTTGCCTACTTATGTGAAAGCACCGTTGTCTTGAATTGGATTTTAAAAACCAAAGACGCATGATGTAATGTACCTTACAACTATTTTGAGTCCTTGTGCAAAGCCACATTCCTGAAATACCTGCCAGGCGATTTAAGTACAGAAATGGTTTGCATTTTTGCACGGGTGAGCTACAGCTCTTTTGAAAATTGACACACCACTTAAACAGGTCATTTGATACGTTTAACCCTCTCCTGTTTCATGTGAATAATGTTGGCATTAAACCTTGACATGTTTCTAACGGGTTTCTCTTCAAACCTGTAATCCCATATTTTCACATAGGAGTCAGTTACTCGCTTTAGAAACATACACACATAGACACAAGTTTATGCCATTTCCTAGATGGATTGTATCATGGATTAGTTTGTTTGGGTTTTTTAAATGGCTTCTTAGACAAGCAGAAAGTATAACACGTTTTTTAAAGGTGAAGAATGTTCCCATTTAAAAGTTGTTGCATTCTTAAACTGACCTAACCTGGTAAATGTAGAACGTCTCACAACAGGCTTTTCTGAACACTAATGAATAGAAATCACAGCAGAAATTCTACAAACACATAATGAGAGCCTAAGAAAACGATTTCAAGGAAAATCTCTCCTAAAAAAAACACCACTCTGTTCCTAAGGATTAGGGAGATCACTGTCTGGAATTCCCCACAGCCACCTTCCATCCTCTTTTTCCAACAAAATTTTCCAGCAGATTTCCCAAACAAAATTCAAGGCAGCTCTCTGCCTTCTCTGACCCAAATAACTGGCTCCTTCTTCTCGCCAGAGTCCGCTCTCTTTGCTCACCATACGAGTCATTCTACTTTAAGACAGATAACTTCTTTTTAGAGACTTTCAGTTGCTGCTTGCCGTTCTTAAAGGACCTAAAACCTAAAATATCAAGTTTTGGGGGGCAGATGGTGGAGAATGGTCAATAACTGGTTTTTCAGCATCACTTTTGTCAACGGCAACATTTTCTAAAAAATTTCACATGACCACGTTGTGTTTACATTTCAATCTTAGCAAAAGTACCAAAGATGAAACACTTCTCAAAGCAACTCATGAAAATTCACCTAAAAGAAGATAAAACGGGGGGAATTTTTGTTTTTTCCTCAGAAAGCTCAGTTCAGAAGTAAAGTGCCATCAAATAGCAATACTTTAATAAAACTCCTATTCAAGATAAGCTCAAGTACTGGATATTTCATAAATCTATCAGTTTAGAAGGGCTCTGGGGTATCTGACATGTTAATGTACTAAAGCTACCTGCAAACAAAAGTCAGCATCATAAAAGGAATGAAATAGACCTCTGTCTGCGTAGACAGGGAAAGAGCTCTCTGGAGGGTAGGGGGATTACAGAATACCACAGTATGTTACCACTTATGCAAAAGGGGAAGAGACTCCCTGACATGTATGTGCAGATGTATGTAAATACATTTTAAAAAATCTAGGCAGCTACATCCGCAAATATTAACATGGTAATGGGGCGCCTGGGTGGCCCAGTCATTTGAGTGTCTTGACTCTTGATTTCAGCTCAAGTCATGAGCCTAGGGGCATGGGATTGAGCCCCGTGTTGGGCTTTGTGCTGAGTGTGGAGCCTGCTCAGGACTCTCTCGCCCTCTAAAAATAAAAACAAATAAATAGAGCAGGTAGCTCCAGGGAGCTAGGTGGGATTAGAGGGTGAAGGGTAACCAGATCCTTACATTTAGATATTTACATATTATTTACATTTCTTCACAATGGAGCATTCACACGTTAGTTGAGAAATTAAGTAAATGCACTGTGTCTAGGTAGATGGACAAAGTCGTCCTGTATATTCAGTTCATTCTCTAACTTAACCATTTGAGCAACTTCTGGAATGCTAACAAGATATTTTGATTATACTCTTAAAAAAAAAAAAAAAAAAAAAAGGACATTTCTAGTACATGTGCAAGAAGAGACCAGGCTGGGGAGGGGGGCGGGAGAGCTGGCTTTACCAGCCTGTTGTCTAGACTGCTGAGCTACTCTTCACTCGAAGTCAGCTTGTGATGATCTGGAAGCAAACTATCCAGGATTTTCTTCACCACCACTCAGCTGGGCTCCAGGCAACCACCGTCAGTCCAAGTCCTAGGGCTGACGCTCCCCCCTTGGGAAAACACGCTCTGGTTGCACTTGGTTATTAACCCCACTTCTTTCTCTGTTCTTTGGAGAACCAAACATTTTCATTATTCTATTTTTAGTCTGTGTAACTCGTGGCTCCACAAAACCTACGGTTAAAGTATCTCAACTTCTTAGTACAGCAAGCATAACCCCTTGCGTCAAAGCAAAGGATACAAATGGGGCGGTATTTGCGAGTAAGCAGACTGTGGGGAGTTGGCTTCAGTCTTGCAGTGGCTGTGGAGACCCGTGCAGGAGAGAAAACAGCATCTTAAAGCATCTCCCACTCCATGACTGGCATTACAAAGGCTGGAAGCCCACAGAAATGCTATCTATGTACAGAAGAATCTCTCATTGGTCTAAACAGGGTCGTCTTTAGAATTACAAGGTAATTTTTTTAATAGCCATTCAAGTCTTACATAAAGGCTCATACCAGAGGTTTTGAAGATAAATGAAAGCACAAAGCCTTTATTGAATTGCAGATTATGAATAATAAGCCCAATGGTAAGCACTGGGGGCAGATGTGCGTAGAAATGCAATTTATAAAATTTTCGAGGCAAACAATTGATGTCTTTGAAGAAATCGTCGTGAGCTTAAAAAAAAAAAAAAAAAAGGCAAAAAGCGAGCTTCCAGGTGTGCAATTCATTCATAGTATTGGTAACTGGTGCCCAGTGATAATGACCTCAGGAAATGTCGAGATTTCATAAACCATTTGTATCAAATCTCTTTTTCTGGTAAATTCCTTAGTGCCTCTGCAGCGGTAACTAGACAAGAGTGGAAAGCTTTCAAGATGACTCAAACCTCCAGCACCTCACAGGAGTCCACATTTCTTAACACAGAAGGCAATGCTGATCAAGGGAGGAAATAAACGAAAAGGTTATTAAAAACAAACACTGGTGGGCCAAACTTCTAAATATATACATCTATGTATATTTCACTAAAAGATGTTTATCCCCATAGCCCTTCACGTTTTATATCCAGAAACTATACTTTTACCACACTGTGCGATAAGACAGTGCTTTTTAGTGGTGAGTGCAGTGAACACTTTGATACTCTTGTAATAAGTCTTTGGAATATTTTAGGATTATAGGACTTTCAAGAGACTCTTTTTTAAAAAGTGACTCCTTAAAATTTAAATATGTAAAAACCAGAGCAGGAGCTTCCATTTTGGAGATTTCAGTTTAGGGACAAAGAGGCAGGTTATGACAGACTGCAACCAAATATAAAAGGTAATCACAAAATGATTTAGGCAACAGCCGCGAACTGCACAGAACCCAAGTTGAAAGGGGAGATAAATTTCAACTCAAAGAATCTGGCTGATAACCAATAAATAATTTCATTCTCTTTGGAAGGTACAGGTCACTAATCCATGAGAGACAGCTTCACCAAGTCACTGGCTTCGATAGTTTCTCCTAGGCCTCTGTCTCCCCTCCCCACCCACCACACGATTCTGCTAATGCCCAGCTTGTGAGACTTCACAAGCTCTCATTATTACAGCATCTTGAAGGTAAAACAACACTCCTAACAAATTTATCCAGACTGTTTTCTTAGCGGAGACCCGGCCTGTAATCAGGCCACATGGAAACTGCTGCTTTGACCAGGAGTCAAGGCCGTGTAGAACCACAGAGACTTATGTTAGAATGCAAAAATAAAGATGATGTGCAAATACCAACAAACACTTTCGCTGAAAATACACAAATTAAGAGACTGTTTGTTATTGTCTGTTCTTAGCGATACGGCTAACATTTCTCTCAGCAAATCCTGGAGATTCCTCAAGTTCATAACCACCAAAGGGGATGTGCTATCTCCATCTGTCTGGTTCAGTCTCTTCTGCGGTGTTCCCTCCTTCTGGCTAGTAGACTGTGGACTAGGTTACACTTAATAGGGCATACACTTAAGTAGAAAATGTAAAGGCCAAATACTTAAAATCAAAACCCTGCCTAAGAGTAAAACAAACATTAGCAATGTATTAACTGAAAAACTGCCCTTAAGTAAATATTTAATTCTGGATGTCAAATACATCCGCAGAGTTTATATAAAGCAATTCTTCTGCTTAATTCTGTCAACATTCAATTTATACAGATATTTAGGTCATTATCTTTGATGGAAAAAAAAAAAAAAAAGGTTCTCAAGGCATAAAGTTAAAACAGCTCACAAGAAGACGGTAAAGAACAAGGCTTCTGGGTCACATCAAGTTTCCGAGCCATGCAAATAACTTCCACGGTCAACTCGGACTAGTTTCTCAGTTATGTTAAATATCAAGTAGCATATTAAAATTTGTTCTTTTAATGTTCATTCCACCCACAAATATTTTGATAAAATAGAGTCTTGAGGTTCAGAAGCTGAGGCAAGATACAGACATCACTTCCAAGAACTGCTTTTACACATCTTTGTTCCCACTGTGATGCTGCACCATTCTCTAAATACATCACTAGATGAATTAGGTCACTGATGAAAATTAGGATAAAGAGTAACTATTAAATATAACTTCCTACTCAATTAAGTGCAATAGAGCCATTTATGGAATATTTTCCTCACAAAATACTTGATGAGAATGTTACTCTCCACTAACCGAAGTCATTTAAATGAGCTCAGAGAGCAAGAACTGATGGATAAGAATAAACTCTTCTAAGCATTAATTTAACATTTCAATATTTATCACAGGAAAATTAGGAATGTCTTTTTTTTATATGTTACCATTTAGTTCTTGAAAAGTTAATTGAGAAGCAACCAATCTCCTATCAACATTCCTAGTCAGTGACTGAAACACTAAGAGATCAACAGCATGTAATAATCAAAGGAACTGATCAGTTTTGAACTGTACATCCACATTAAAATAAAATTGAAATGTAACTATGAACAAAAAAAAATCAACAAAACTGATCAATAACACCCAATAATGGTGATTTCTAGGGACTTCTACAGAGCAACCTTGGTAACTACATCCTAGTCAGTGAGGAGGTCTTTGCAATGAACACATTGCAGTAAGAGGGCCCTACAGCTCACCGTGGCCATCTGCTCTGCTGGCAGGCCTACGGCTCTGGAAACCCCAAACACGAGTCCATAGGTTAAGACAAACACAACTCACACTCACCATGACACAGGGGAGGGAACGAGAAAACACATGGAGGTACGAGACTTCAGAGGAGAAAGACTATTAGTAACGCTCTCCCTCGCATGCATGTTTTTACCCTGTGAAGACTTTACCCAGGAATATCTGGAGCCAGAGCAAATAATCCAAGTATTAATGACAGGCTCAAAATGCAAGTAAAAGTAAAACACACTCAAAATAGGACAAAAAAAAAAAAAAAAAAAAAAGGCTGTTGAAGCCCGGAGGGCAACTGTATGTAAAACCAGTAGATCTGGAGAGCAAAGCTAGATTTGAAAACCACATGCAACATCTCCAAACAAGACAAAGACGCTAAAAACCAGGCTCCTTCACGGACACCTCAAAACTGCAGGAAAAAAATGCATTTACCTTTGTCATCAAAACATAACCATTCAAGTTTTATGCTGACGTGTCTATGACGCATCAACACTTCTGAAAACCAGTACTGAAATGTTTATCAGAACTTTTCAAGGAGCTCCAACACCGACCAGACACATATACATGACTCCCCGAGAAATGTCACCACAGTGAGGCAGAATTGGTGAAATCCCATTCTACAAGTACGAGCAAAGGAAGGTTATGACTCATGAGTATGGATGGACTGTAATATTTAAATGACACATTTCTGATATACTCACAAAATCTTCATAGAAAGTATTAAAACTCAAAAGAGAAAAAAAGACAGGAGTCAAATACAGAGATGAAATGTACAAAACAAATGAGCAGGCAAACTAAAAGTTCTTGAAAGTATTTTACTTCAGATTGAAAAATGAACAGCTTCCACACTGTTCATTGCAAGATACACAGTATTCACGAATACAATGCTGGTCATTTGAGGATATGTACACACCTCAATTTCTCCTTCATGCTTTTTCTTTTAGAAAGATACTGTTTACCAAAAAGAAACTTCAGCAGTACAGGAAAAACTATTTTCCCAATAAATTTACGAAAACCTAAGATTCCCAATGGAATCAAGATTATCTTCCCGCTACCACCACCTTAATATAATCACATGCTTATTGGAACGCTAATATCTGCACCCTAAGAGTACATTTACTTTCAACAATGAGGGTGATTCTTAAAACAAAACAAAACAAAACAAAACAAAACTTCAGTGTGGTAAATGTAACAATGGATCTCTGCAAGTATTAAGTGTCTGAAATAGGCAGCTAATACTGGATTTAATATCATTTTATAAATAATTGTTCCCTTAGCAGTAAACATAAGTCTACACATTCACAATAGTCCTAGAAAATAAATACTGTGATTAAGCACAATATGTTATGACAAACTAGTTTCAAAACACAAAAGCTCAACATCTTGATAAAAATTCTGATCAGAATAAAATGTGACTCTAAAATTTAAAACATTGTCAAAATAACATCACATTTAAAATTTTCCACGATTTACACAAGTATCATGAGTTTCCAGTTGTGGAACACATTTTCCCATTGTGAATTAAAATACGAACATATTGAAAACTGTCAATTTCAGTGATAACATCAGTTTTGGTCTTACTTTAGCATTATTTTCTTTATAAAAAGTTGCACTAAGTGTCCATTAATGATCTGATTGGTCTTCAGTATTTCATAAATGTATATAAAAGAAATTCCTAAAAGCCAATAGTACTTTATATGTATATATATAAAAGAATCTCATTTCCCAAATGGCTGTAATTAACAGAGCCACATACACTGATGCTAAACACAAGAGCCTTCACACTGAAAGAGAGCATTTTCAGAAATGTCACTTACATCCTATTATAGTCAACATTCCCGAGTTTCAGACTCAACATGTGATGGGTAACAGAATTATACATCTCATTTGCGCTCAAAGCTGACCACAACCAAAATTTACAGTATGATTGAAACAAGCCAATGTTTTAAAAAGTTTTAATTAAAGATAACAATTCCATGGAAGGAGAGGATAAAGAATGGGATGACAGAAGTATTTGGTCTTAATAAGGCAATACAAAATAGATCCATTATCAAAGACCATTTAATTTTTAAAGATCAACAATACCAAAAGCATAAAGTGGAGTATAAGAAAATAGTTTTTTATAAGTATGATTTAATTAAAGCTGTTTACAGTTAATCTCTCCCACAGTAGTTAAGCATGGATTTAGAAAAGAAGAAGAGACGAGAGAACCAAGCACACGCTGCACACAGGGTTGGGAGCCAGCATGCAAAGTCTGTGGGACTCGGGGTTTCACCGCAACAGGAATGGGACCAGACGCGGGCGGCCTTTTTTTTTTTTTTTCCCCTATTAGGAAGAAAAACAAAACAAAACAAGACTGCAAAGGAAACAAACACAAAGTCATGTAATTGCCCATTGCCCAAGACGACAGCACTATAGAAAACAGTTGCAAGTTAATTCTTAGAGATGACTAGAGCTTTTCAGTGTTTACACAAAAGTACATAGTATGTTTTTTTCTTTTTTTCTTTCTTTCTTTTTTTCTTTTTTCTTTTCTTTTTTTCTTTTTTTTTTTCTTTTTTTTTTACAAAATAAAACGTCATTTGCCACCATAAACCTTTTCTTTAGAGGAAAAATTTTTGCAGCAGGTCACAAGGGTTCTAGAGTAAGTCATTTCAATGCTGAGGAAAACAAATTGAGTAATAGAACTAATCACTTCCCTATATATGGATGTTAAGATGACAATTCAGATTATTTTTGAAACTAATCCTGAGAAAAATCTGTTTACAATTTAAACAGTAATGTTATGTAAAAAGTATTAACAAATCCACTATTACAAATATCAATTTCCTATATGGTCATCTATATATACACACAATAAAATGGTAAATATATGCAAAAATATTAAAAAAAAAAAAGAAACCATGCACAGATCACTTTCCCCTTTGGAATCTGGACTTCCTATAAGATACTTTTGTTTTCTTTCCCCACCCCATCCTCTGAAATTGGTTTTTGTTCCTATCACCCTACCCACACTGAATATTATTCCCTATAACTCTGCATAAAGCCAATGAGAAATATATTTATTTTACATTCAAGCTTTAAATCTTAAAATGACCCTGTTGTAGCATATGACTTATCAAATGAGCAGCCTTTTTTTTTCCCCCTTTTTTGCTTGCTTTTTGTTTTTGCAGTTGTCAGTCTTCATGATCCATTCCGTGGCGAGCTGGGAAAAAACGCAGTTGCTAAATCAAAGTCTGAACAGTGTAAGGCTCCCGAGCGCCAGGAGTCCCTATCCAACTGTCCTGAGCATGAGACCATTGCACACAGAAGACAGTCCATCGCACAACGCCGACTATCTACAAAGGTCTGAGAGGGGGGCATCCCTCTTGTGTTTCCTCTTTTTGCCATGGTAATACTGATTATTTGATTTGCCTTGATGCTGTTTGTTTGTCATCAAGGAACCATGGCTTGTTTGAGTTGTACCTTGGAAGCCTTTGCTGGAAGAACGAAAGAGCCTTGCTGATCCATGCTGCAGAGAAAGAAAGCGGTCAAAGAGACATCAGTATTGTGAATTCAGCAGAGCAATCACTAAGACCTGACTCAGGGAGCTTTCAAATGAGGAATATGCCAAGTTACCCAGCAGGCAAAAAACGATACTTCAGGGATTCACTCTCCTGAGCTCTAAAACTTTTGTTTCTTTTTTTTCATGGAAACACTGGAAAACACAGACCATTGCCTTCCTTGCCTTGCCCTCTTCCCTCTTCAGAGTATATGGAATGTGAAACTTTTCTCAAGGAACCTATCCATCAATATACCACATAATAAACAGCATTACCGAAGAAGCTCTTAGACACAAAGGTGTGCTGCCAGGTCAGGGGTCATCACGGACCCCTGATCACTGTCAGGTCACGGTCATCTTACATCCTGCTATCACCTGTCACTTTGTTGCTGTTTCTACATGGATGTGTGTTTGGTGCACATGACCAAGACTGTATAGGTAAAGTAGATTCTGGGAGTCAGGCATGAGGTGACCGACGTAACAGTCCATCTCTACTCCAAGAGGCCTTCCCCAGGGTCTCCACCGTACGGAGAGAGGGTGAGATGGCCTTGGGTCAGAGCCCAGTATGAAATGGCTTCTTTCCTCATTTTGATTCCTTACTCATGATTAATAAAATTTTAGACAACTACAAAACTGAAAATAGAGTATTCTCTGTGGCCTAAGTCAAAGCTGATGTTCATCGACAGCTGACCCACTATCTGATCATTTCAACACAAGCAACTAGGTACTGAATATTAAAATATAAAAAAGGTGAGGGTGCCTGGGTGGCTCAGTCGGTTGGGCGTCTGACTCCAGCTCAGGTCATGATCTCGCAGTCCATGGGTTCGAGCCCCGCGTCGGGCTCTATGCTGACAGCTCGGAGCCCGGAGCCTGCTTCTGATTCTGTGTCTCCCTGTTTCTCTGCCCCTCCCCTGCTTGCTCTCTCTCTCTCTCTCTCTCTCTCTCTCAAAAATAAATAAACATTAAAAAATTATTTTAATATCAAAAAGGTAAATAAACATTAAAAATAAAGAAAAGAAAATATAAAAGAAGGATATATTACTCCCAGATGTGCAAAACATTGCCATAAGGTCACGCAAAAGCTTATAGTGGGCTTACTTCAAGTACAACTAATCTTTTAAAAACTCAGTGCAATTGTTTAAATGCTGAATCTGTACTAAGGTGGGGTGGCCGGGACGTCTTATGAGGACCAGTCGCTAAATGCCCACAAAGGTTTACATTACAGTGGCGTCTCATAATGATCTTCAGGACACCCTGTTACAGGAAGCATTGTGCTTTGGAACCTCTTAGAACAAAACAGGTTTGTTCTTCCAACCTAGAGTTTTCTTCAAACCCACAATGTGTATATATATTCACGCTTGAGAAATTCTAAATAGTCTGTATTGAATATGAACAATTAAAAACACACAAATTCCACACACCTGAGATTTGTTGGTGCTGTTGGAGGTGTTACTGGTCTGGGTGCTCTGCATTTTCCCAACCGCCTGGGATGATTCCAAGGACACATCCTGCGACCCTACCCGGTTCCCAGTGGACGGACGGCAGAGCAGCTGTTTCGGGGTTTTGCATGGTGTCGCATCAGAATCCTAACATAAGTCATATGAGTTATTATGTGACGTATTAGTAATTCAGATATTCATCTTTTAGACTAAATTTAGCCATTTGGGAGTTAAGGGAAGCACCCTGACGAATTGACAAAATTAATCGCTTGAGTTGCCTCCACAAATTTCCCTCCAAACATCTTAGGTGGCTTATTTTATCAGAAGGTTTCTGTTCGTTGTTAAACCTATTGTCTAGACCTGACCTTGTTAATAAGCCTGGAAGGGGCTCACAGAGGTCCAAGTTTATCTGCACCTCCACTGATAGGAAATGAACCACGGTACAGTGCAAAGAGCACAGCAAAGATAAGGCCCCAGGTCCCGGACTCAACGTCTTCAACCAAATACAAAACGACTGATTCAAAAGGCTCAATTTCTGCGCATCTGTGATAAACAATCAGTGAGTGCTCCAACCGAACACCCCGCGTGGTTAAGAACTTCCCGGAGACGACAGGCTGAGCCCCACCTGTTTCTGGGCTGCCTGGGACACAACTGTGCTACTTCTCTGCTCAGGTCTACCCTTCACCTTCACACTCATAGTCCCTAAAGCTCGCTCTTGAGGCTGTCTTTGTGTCTGCCCCACTGTGTCTGTGACCTCTAGCTCAGCTCCGTCCTCTAGAACTCTCCCCTAGGAAGGAAAAAGGCACGCAGGTAGATGGTGCATATGAGGATTCATGATTCCATTACGATCCGTGGTCATCGCCAGCAACATAAAATGATGTCCCTTCCACAGTTAGATTACTCTATATGTCACAGACTTAATAAAGTCAAAATTCAAATAATGGGTAAGCCCATTTTATATCTCAAGGAAGCACACTCACAATTAACCCTGATGAGGAACAGTAACTGTAGGTATAACTGTAAGTTAGAGTCAGAAAGCAGAGGTGGGGCTGCCGGGGGATTCGGGGAGGGAGGAATGGTTAGAGGTGGCTGATGGGTTTCTTTCAGGAGCGATGGCAATATACTGGACTTAGTGGCAATGGCTGCACAACACTGAATATACTGAAAACCACTGAACTGTGTATTTTAAAATAGTGAACTTTATGTTATGTGAATTATACCTCAACTTAAAAAAATTCAATCAAGAAGTTCAAAAACATTACTGAGTGGAAGAAGCCCTACACAAAGGAGTATACACGACAATGATTCCACTTATGTGAAATTCTGGAACAGGCCAAACTAATCTGTGGTATTAGAAAATCTTAAGAGTGGTTACCTCTGGGGTGGAATTCGGGACTGACTGGAAAGCATCATGAAGGACCTCTCTGGGATGATGGTAACAGTCTGTACTTTGTTATAGTTGGGGTCACACATGTGCACACAGTGTTAACATTCACTGATGCACAATTTAGATTTCTTTGTACGTCAATTTTGTATCAAAAGAAAAAACGAACCAAATACTGAATGCTGGTCAGTAATGAGCACACTAGAGTATTTTAGGGGAAGTGTACCGATGTTTGTAGTTTACTTTGAAATGTATCAAAGGATAAGATGAATTAGTGGATAGAGGGATGGATGGATGGCTAGCTATGGGATAAGTACGTAACATGTTAATGGCAGAGTCTAATGGCGATGTATATGGATGTTCACTAAAATTCTCTCACTTTTGCTGTATGCTTCAAAATTTTAATCCAATGTTGGGGACATGTACAATCAATATAAGTTATTAAAATTTCCCAGTAACAAATAAGAAAAGGAATTAAGTTTAGCCCTCTAGACAGCTATCCCCCCAACAGAACTCCTAAGCATAGGTTCAGAAAAGCCACGTCCTCATACTTACGACATCACTAGAGCTGGACTGTGTGGCAGAAGAGGAAGACACTGGACCTGATGAAGAGTTTGAAGAGTGTTTACTAAGAGATTCCGAAGTTTTACTTCTACATTTTCCAAGGGCTTCATTTTCTTCAGATAGATTATTATTACATTTATCTAACTGCTGAGTATCTACTATCAAGGTAACACCATTTCCTGAAAGAGTGGCAAAAGATTGGAAAACGTTTCTTCCCATTAAACACACACAACACAGAAGAGCCACTAATGTTCGGTCAATCAATCAATGAAAAACTCTTACCATTGCATGAAGGCTCAGGCCTATTCTGCAAGCCCCACTGTTTTGATATCCAATCTCTGTACGTGGCAACTTCGTCCGTTACTCTAATTATTCTACCTAATATACTGCATGCGTTTAAAGAAAAAAGAGGGAGTACGTTAATTCGGAGATACGAAGCCACAACCAATTTTGACCCAAAGGGCTGTCTTTAGTTAAGCCTTTACCTCTCCGTTTCATTGTTGGGATAGTATTTCGCTATTGGTGATACAGCATGACTCAAAACAACATAGGCATAATCAAAGGCCTGTTTCACTTGCATGGCCCCATATGAACTCCTTCCAACATCATTACCTTTAAAAGAAACATATATAGAAGATAGTAAGCGTGACCAGTGCTTAATAAGAACTAAATGTGCACAGGCCCTCTTCCAGAAGAGCAAAGGCAATTGCTTTCCTTATACAGTTGCACAAAGAATCTGGGCAGGGCGGGTGGCCATCCCCACAACTCCCCATGCTCTGAATGTGTGTATCCTGCAGTAAGTACATTATGGCATATAAATTGCCTCAATGTATTCTGGCCCCACAGGGACTATCTCACATACAGTCATGCAAACAAAGGAGTTAACTGCCTGCTCTCTCCTAAGAGTGAAACCAAGCTAAATGAGATATCCCTGTCTTTTGTTTCTATTAGCTATATAAATATCTCCAGCACTAAATTATAAGCTCCTGAAGCAAGGAGCGTCTTGCTGAAAATCTTTGTGCCCTTTACGTAGAGAAGCTTCCTGATAAACATTTCCTCCATGAATGAACACGCAGAACTATTAAGGTTTATAATACGGCACAATAAGCCAGAGAAGGGCCCCTAGATGACTACTCTCTTAACTCCCTTTCCTTAATCATTTTCAAAGTTAACACAGTGAAGCAAACAACTAAAAGCATCTCCACTGAAGTCTGGTAATACAGAATCTAAATATCCTACAATGATAGCAAGAAAAAATACTGCCCAGAAAAACTAGGATACAAGGAAACAAACACAACCCCATGACAGCAAGGAAGGAATCTGCTGTTCCCTTTCAGGCCACCATGAAGCTGGAAAAGGCACAGGGAGACTGTGCAAAATTAAAAGAGGAAAGAAGGGGCTCAAAAGGAAAACAGGCTCTCTGAACCCTTCTGCTCATCATTTCTGAGCTGTATTACCATGTTTATTGCCTCGTAGGGCTTCAGGAACCTCGCTCAAAGCCCTGACTGACAATGGGCTAAAATCAGGGCCAACAAGGTCACGACAAAGAAGAAAAAGGCCTGCAAACTGGAGACGCACACAAGCCACCCAAACCAACAGCTATTATCTATACTCCTTTGCCTCTCAGGGCCAAACGGCCTCTACTCCCAGCTCACTGGGAATATGCAGCATGTTTTTCTGGCGTGTGTGTTGTGTTTTCATGTTTTCTTGCAAGATATTCTGAGGAAAAATAATGAGTACAATTAGAAGTTAATTTTTTATTTTCACTCTCTAAAGAGAGTTGTGGAGGGGCGCCTGGGTGGCTCAGTCGGTTAAGCATCCGACTTTAGCTCAGGTCATGATCTCACGGCTCGTGAGTTCAAGCCCCACATCAGGCTCTGTGCTGACAGCCTTGGAGCCTGGAGGCTGCTTTGGATTCTGTCCCCCTCTCTCTCTCTGCCCCTCCCCCGTTTGCACTCTGTCTCTGTCTCTCAAAAATGAATAAATGTAATAAATGTTTAAAAAATAAAACAACCTATAAAGAAAGAGAGAGAGAGAGAGAGAGAGAGAGAGAGAGAGAGAGAGAGAAAGTGAGTGAGTTGTGGGGCTTTTAAAAAATATTTATTTATTTATTTAAGTAATCCCTACACCCAACATGGGGCTCGAACTCCTGACCCCAAGATCAAGTCATATGTTCCACCTACTAAGCCAGCCAGGTGCCCCTCTTCTAAAAAGAGTTTAAAGTACAACAGTGGCAATGCCCTTTCTTTGAATGCCCACAAATTTACCTAATTTCAATACCTGGTTGTAAAGGATCTTCAATATAAAGCATCGATGGCCTGTAGCCATCAAGCATATTTTTCTGTACTTCATCTTTGGCCACATACGAACCACCATCCTTTATCCGGATGCCAGTCTTTAAATAATTGAAGTGTCGTCCGTATAATTCAAAAAATTCTATTAAAAGAACACCATAGTTTGTATTGGGGATGCAAGCATCTTCCCTGGGATGTAACTAAAACCAGGAAAAAAAAGAAAAAGAAATTATATTGGATTTTCTCTCAATTATCAAGGTGGGTAAAATAAGAGACATCCTCACTCCTATAAAACAATACTATTAGGATTCTGGTTAGGCTAGCAGCCAACAGGGAACTGGAGTAACGGCAGGCTGTACTGCTTCAGACAACACTAAAGCCCCACTGGTACAGAACTGGTGGGGGACAATTTATTTACAAAATTCAAGGCTGAATTTCACAGCTGCCCTAGGATGCTAACAGGGCTGGCTTGGCCCAAAACGTCAGGGAATCATTCTGACTCATGAGCGCAGTCGGGCCGTTGACAGCGCTGCGGCTCATGAACACATTCACAGACAACATTAAGACTTCTAAATCACTCCACCCAGATAGCAGATCTCCATTCCAGCTAAACTTCCAAGATTTGTTGCTTAGAAGATACTATTTTTGACATTTATACTACCACTTACACTTACAAAAAGCACGCCATACCTAAGCATGTTAAAATTTCAGTGAAAATTCTTAAAACCACTAGAACATATGGGGTTAAAAACAAACCAAAAATTATTTCCTGAGATTTAAAAATACTTATTTATAAAATTATAAAGAGTCCCATTTTAAAGTGAAAAGTCATAAGTAATTAAGGGAAGCATTCCAATTAGAGCTTGATTTAAATTTTTTTCCAAAATGATTTCCTGATGGATTAATTTTATTTTAGTGTACACGAGGCATGATATATAATCATACAACTTACCTGAAGGAAACTGACTGCCATTAAAAAGAGACTATAAGAACCAATTCCACCTGTAAATACTTCATTAAGGTCCCTCTGTAATAAGAATTGTTTCAATACTAAAACCAAGTACGGTAATACAGGATATTTCTGAAAAAGAAAATTGTATTTTCAGTGAATTCCTACATCAGTAATCGTGCTAAGCATCAACAGGAGCATAAACTGGGTCCTTATATTAACAGACTTTAGTGGAGATATCCAACACACTTTATTTTCTATTTTCAGAGCAAGCTATAAAAAAGTAAGCTGTAAATAATTAAGGATTTTCTCCTCACAACGAAGGATCTAAAACATGTAGATGTAAATAATGGCATCCAAGCACTCACTATGGGACAGAAACACTAGCAATATATATTTGATGACACTGATTTATGGCCATTACCATATGAAAATTCACTTGTAAACAGGTTAACACCAACAGTACACAACAATTCTCAACTTGTGAAGTACTACATCAGTGGGGTTTTAAAGAATCACTTTTCTTAGGTGGCCCTCCACCAAACAGACCAGGGTCCTTCAGAGGACGGTGCACAGCCCAGGAGCAGGGGCACTCAGGGTCCTGCCTGCCGCCTTCCATGTGGGCAGGTGACCACGCTTTACAGAGATGGTGAGGACACCTGAGCTGGCAAACATGAAGAGTGCGAGTCCATCCTTCACTCATGCACATGCTCATTAAGTGCTCTCCACAAGCCAGGCCCTAGCTAAGGACGCTGAGGGGAATGCAGCAGGCCCAAACATCTAGAAAGAAGTCTTAACAGCCATCACCGAGGAGTGGCAGAACTACTAGTGACTTGTAGTTTGTTCTTGACACTCTGAACACACACTGGTACTGCTTCCAAAAGAAAAAAGTCTCTACTTTTGCAAATCATGTCAAAGTCGGCAAGCATGAGAAATAACTACAAATCTATGGAGAAATAATCATTTTTAAACGTTATGGTTGAAGTTGTAAATAGTCTCTTCAAAGAACAATCAGGCACATTTCCAACAGACTTTGATCTGCATGTATCCTTTGACTGGGAAATTCCACTTCCAGAATCTTCCTACAAACATTTTACAAGTGTAAAGAAAGACGGCAGGTATGGAAGGATGTTCAAGCACTTTCTACAATAGCAAAAAAACCCTAGAAACATCACTAGAAGAATGCTACACAAAGCATGACATGTGCTGACAAAAGACTATTGTGTCGTCAAGGAAAACAATGAAGGAAACCTGTCTGTGCGGATACATTAAGTATAAGACAATGTGTACATAGCATGCTATTCCTTTTGTTAAAAATTTCAAGAGGATAAACAAGCAAAAAAGAGGATGACTGGGGTGCCTGGGTGGCTCAGTCAGTTAAGTGTCTGACTTCGGCTCAGGTCATGATCTCACAGTTTGTAAGTCCGAGCCCCATGTCAGGCTCTGTGCTGACAGCTTGGAGCCTGGAGCCTGGTTCAGACTCTGTGTCTCCCTCTCTCTCTGCCCCTCCCCCGATAGCACACGTACTCCCTCTTGCTCTCTCTCTTAAATAAACATTTTTAATGTTTTTTAAAAAATTAAAAAAAAAAAAAAAAGGTTGATGATGGCAAATCCCATGAAACCGATCTAAGCATGTAAGGTATAAAGTGACTTGCTTTTCGTTTTCCTTTGATAGTGGTAAGTTTTCTATCATGCACATTATTCTCAATTTTAAAAAGGTTTCCTTTCTGGGAAAAAGAAAATTTACATACATCCAACACCTCCAAAAAGAGTGGGATTATGGACAGTATTTTTCTTTTTCTGCTTTTCTATACTCTGCACATTTACATGAGGATATAATGTTTACAACATGACAAAGTAGTTAAATTTGTTTCTTACATGAAGAGAAAAAGGTGAATCTGTAGAGCTGATAAAAGTATTGTGAACGGACAAAAAAGATATTCTACATAAACCAAAGCAGTTAACATTTTTAGCTTAATGAGAAAAAGGCTGACACGTCTAAGCACGTGAATGCTTTGAAGATGTTGACAAATTCTACCCCATCTTGACAGAACCAATGAAAACAGACATTCTATCACTTCAAGACAAAGTCAGGAAACCTGCAGGAACTACCTTACAGGTGATTTGGGGGCCTACGGAGGTGCTTCACCTAAACTCTTAAGAGATTAAAGCAGATGACAAGAATCAACTGTTTGGCACGATTTCAGCCCTTGTCTCCCTAAAAGGAAGGATCTAGAGCAGAGAAGTTCTTCAAAACGCTTTCCCAACCCTTAACCTTAAGTCACGTTATAAACTACTGATTATTACAAGCAGATTCAAGGAAAGTAAAACCATCCCACAGAAAAGAGGCAATTGTCAGCAATACACACATAAGTATAGTTTAGCAATGCATATCAGGACACCATGACAGAATCACAAAGCAAAACTCCACTCCTAGTAGTTTCACTGCATAAACACTATGCCTTCTCTGACCTTGGTAAAATCTTTGATGAGGTCAGCTGCTCGCACGCCATTCTGTACATTAAAGCTGATATCAACTTTCACTTCAGTAAAAGAATCTGTCAATTTAATAATAGGTACCTAAAAGAGAGAAAGGCAAAATTAAAATATGTGGACCAAGTTAAATAACACACCAGGGGATGGGAAAGGTTACTAGACTTGAGGTCTTGACCTCCTCATACGGACAGAAAAACTCTTGAGTGTTCTGATTACTACGTACTACACAGTCTGCTTGGTCTCCTAGATACTTCACATATTTAGCACGGAGCCTCATACAATGTATATTATCATTTCTATTGGTTGAGAATTTTGAAATCAGGTAACAAAAAACCTTTCTCAACCTTTTGTACTTTGGACCTTTCTCAACATTTTGTACTTTGGACAACAGTTTCCAACTCGGTCCTTATGATTAATGTCAGGTGTATCGGCAAATTGTTCCTAATAAGAAACCTACTCTCTTAAGTCTGTTAATTATTGGTATTATTGGTCAGTTTTGCAAATAGCCCATAAAACAACCTACCAAGAGAAGTTAAAACCTGAGAATTATTCTCAAATAAAAAATCACTGGATGGTTTATAGAAGATATTAGAAATTCTCTTTTAAAAAAAAAAAAAAAAGGCTTGGGGCACCTGGGTGGCTCAGTCAGTTAAGCTTTCAACTCTTGATTTCGGCTCAGGCCATGTCTTGCGGTGGTGGGATCAAGCCATATGTTGGGCTCCATGCTAAGCTTGGAGCCTGCTTGGGATTCTGTTTCTCTCCTTCTCTCTCTGCCCCTCCCCCCTCCACCAAAATAAATAAATAAACTTTTTTTTTTTAATTTTATTTAAAAAAAGGCTCTATTTGCACTCTGTATTAGAAAACTCAGGTCCGCAAACTGTATGTACAGAACTGGGTTTTCAAATTAATAGCTTTTTATAAGCTGTTTTGTTCTAAGAAAACTTAACATACACAACTCCGAACTTCTAAAATAGATAAATTTATTTCCATAATGAGCATCTATGAAAGTTTTTTAATGGCCATTCTAGATAAGAGTTAAAATATCGAGTTGCTTGATCTACAAAATTTCAATTACAGCTGACCCTTGAACAACACAGGTTTAAACTGCGTGGCTCCTCTTTTACACAATTTTACACAATACTGTACCGTATTTTCCTTATGATTTTCTTAACATTTTCTTTCCTCTAGCTTACTTTATTGTAAGAATATAGTAGTATATGATATATATAACATACAAAATATGTGCTAATCAACTATTTATGTTATCAGTAATCCAGTCAACAGAAAGCTCTTAGCAGTTAAGTTTTTGGGGGGTCCAAAGTTACATGTGGATTTTTACCAGTGTGGGGAGTTGGGTCCCCTAACCCCCATGTTGTTCAAGGGTCAGCTGTATGAAGAATTTTTTTAAGGACACAAAGTAAGAGAGGATAGCAACATCCTCTGTGTGACTATAAACTGTTAAACAGATATCCAAATTTTTATTTACACTTTTTAAATATAAATACACTTAGGGGCGCCGGGGTGGCTCAGTCGGTTAAGCGGCCGACTTTGGCTCAGGTCATGATCTCGCGGTCCATGAGTTCAAGCCCCGCGTTGGGCTCTGTGCTGACAGATCAGAGCCTGGAGCCTGTTTCAGATTCTGTGTCTCCCTCTCTCTGACCCTCCCCCGTTCATGCTCTGTCTCTGTCTCAAAAATAAATAAACGTTAAAAAAAAAAAAACTTAAAAAAAAAAAATAAATAGAAATACACTTATATTTAAAAACTCTACAGTATTATGTATGATAAAATGGAGTACTATATTTTAAAGAAATAAATAACCACAACGAGTTCATCTGTTTCACATAAGGTAGTGTGATCATTAATGAAACCAAAGAACCATTCACTGAGAATCCAACTATGCTCTCCAAAACTAAATTTTAATTTTGTAAGCTTCAGGCATAAGTAACTAGAGATTTTAAGACGAAATGCTAGAAGAACTTACAGTTGCTTTGTCTAGAACTTTGACCGAATCCTCATCTGCAACTTTATGTTTCCGGAGAGCTTCTTCCAGGGTCCAGAGGGGAAGGTTCTCCCACTTCCCAAATACCACAAGATCAATGTCACTGGGCACAGAACACACACACGAAAGTTGTTTGAAGAAGAAACTGTACCTGTTTTCACTTGCATTCGGGCTTACTTACAGACTTCAAAGTGCAATTAAAACCTATTTCTCACACTGCCCAACGAAGACTAAATATGTTGTTCGTAGTTTTTTAGAGCAGAAGTGGAGGGTGGGGACTTTAACAACCTCCTCCTCCTAGTTTTTTCACAGAAGTCAGGCCTCAGGAAATGGTGATTCTGAAAGAAGTTAAAACCTCAAAAAATACCAGTGAACGTTTCCTGTTCATAAAGGTTTCTGGGACTAAAAAACTTAAGACGTTCTTACATGGATGAGATTAACTAATTAACTCTGATTTAGATTATTAAGTGTAAAAAGAAAGTTGCAAATGGTTTATCTAGGATGCTACCATCTGTGTAAAAAAGGAAGAAAACATACACACATTTCCTTTTCTAGGCATAAAATGTTCCTGGAAGGATGTGCAAGAAACTGGTACCAAGGAGCAGGGGACAGAGGTGGGATCCACACTTTTCATTGTAATTTTTTGTGCCCTTTTCAATATGAACTATGTGAATATACTGCCTATTCATAAAATTCAATTAAATTTTTTAGAGTGACACAGGGTTTTGCTGTAAGTCAGAATCTAAATAAGGAAAAATATTCATGAACTCAAAGTTGAATACTTTATGGCCTCTGTAGGCCTACGATAGCAATGGGCAGAATAGAAATTGAGAGGATCCATCCACATCAACACATTTTTTGTTTTTAATTTGGGTAAAGTAGATCAAACCAAGCTCAAATAAAAATTCATGATGGATGCCTATAGTTAAAATCATACTGTACTGCACACTCAAAATTTTGTTAGGAGGTTAAATCTTACATTAAGCATTCTTACCACAATAAAAGCAAAAACAAATACATGATGAAATTTCAGTTTGTAGAAAACAGGTATTTACACCTTGGGGAAGCCTTATCATCCCCAAAAGGTCCTGCCCTGCCCCAGACTTCAGGGCCATGACTGCCGTGATTGAAGAAGACTAAAATTAATAAGGGACCTTCCTCAGAGAAGCTCCGGGTCAGGATGTGGGAACAAATCTAATAGTAGGAGTTCGTAATAAGAAATGACAGACCTGCCATTCCAGAGTAAATGCGGCTTTACAGTATAATCGGGTGTTTCGCCAGAATATCACATCAACCTCTGTGTTAGCGGGTTACGTTACAGAAGTGAACAGGCAGGGTAGTTCATTGTTAACTGATTCCATTTGCTACATGTTCCCTTTACATCTGACAGGATACAGATATCAGTTTGAGAAGATCATCTGAAGTGATGTTCTACCCCCAAGGTAATTCAAATAAAATACAGATAAAGTGAATTTTCATTCTGTAAATCTGTTTTGTTCCTACTCGCCTACATTCAACAGCCAAAATGAACACATTCTAGAAAAGGGCACAATATCCTGAAAGCTTCATAAATGTACTAACCTAGTAGGTAAATACAGGCCAGTTTTAAAACTTCCAAATATCTGGACCTGAAATAGAAAAAAATTATTATATTAAGGTATTTATCAGATGAAAAGCCACCATGCTTTAGAGAAAGGTTGGTTTTTTGCTCCCCTCTATTGGTATTTTTTGGTACTACAAGGGCACTTTTTAATAACACCATGCTTTCATGAAGCAGGAATACTGTATCTTATAGGCAGACATTAGGAATATAGTTTAAATTTATAAGGTTAAAAGAACAAATGTACAGACTGAAACAGAAAACTCTCAAAAGTAATACCCAAGTTACTCATGCTCCCTTATAATCTAGAGACATGTTCAACAAATCCTTAATTTTGATTCCCTAAGCAGGACTCTTGTCATGGGTTACTGAGTTAGGGTCAGACTACTTCAGCTGCAGGCCAGCTCCATGCAGAGCACCAGGCAGTGTCATCCCAACAAGAAGCTGTGGCATAAAACTAGACACATCCTATCCCAACCGTGGAGAAGAGTGGAAGATTCAGTGTAGGCGAGTAATTGCAATAAAGGATGAATGGTGAAAAAGCTCAGCCTCTGAGGTGAGATGCACCCAGGAACCTAATCACAGCTACATGTTTCTCACCTGTAAACAAAAATATGGTTAAAACCCCCCACCTCTAAAGGAGGAAGATTCATTTAAATCAGGGTTTCTCAACCTCAGCACTACTGACATTCAGGGCAGATAACTTCATGAGGGGCTGTTCTGTGCATTGTAGGATGTTTAGTATCAGCCTTCGCCTCTACTCACTATATGCCAGGAGCACCTCACCAGTCAATGATAATCAAAAATGTCTCCAACATCGCCAAGTGACCCCTGGGTGGCAAACTCACCCCCCCCCCCCCCCCCGCTGAGAGCTACTGATTTGGATCACATAGGAGAATCAATGTGAACACACAGAAGCTGCTCAATAAAATATTAGTGTCCTCTCCTCTTCCCTTTACCTACAGTGTCTCATTTAAAGCTTTTCTGTTTTGCCACCTGGACAAAACAAACTTCCCTGGCTTCCCCTTTATCATCCCAAGACAAAGTCTAAAGAAAAGCCATTTAACACAGAGTAACAGATTCTAATTTCTTTGAATGAATAAAATTGTAGAACAGACCCTCAAAAAAACCTCTAAAAAGTATTTAGTTTCAACAAGAACCACAAATAAGCAAAGAGGAAATCCTGGGCAAAAGTCCTATTCACTAGGTGGGTCTGCACGGGGAGACAAGGAGGGGCCAGAAAGAAGAAAGAAGGAGTGTCAAGATAGGAAAACAGACTGATGCCTGCATTAGCCTAAGAAAATGAGCTTCTTATGACCTAAGAGATTCCTACTTGACATTTTCATTCAGCTATGAACACTTGCAACGGTAGGCTGGAACAAAACAGTAATGGGATTTTGATCTACCAGATCCAAAAACACAGCTACTACAAAAAAAGGCCTGCCTTGTCTGTCTTCTCTTTGTACTAATGCTTCCTAAATATAGTTTACCTCTAGTCTTGCTCTTCAGCACTGCAAAGAAATAGTTTTAACTAAGTCATCCGATTCACTGCAAATAATTAGGAGGCCCAAAATTCTTTTTTTTTTTAATATGAAATTTATTGTCAAATTGGTTTCCATGCAACACCCAGTGCTCATCCCAACAGGTGCCAGGAGGCCCCAAATTCTAAAGGCTAGAGAAGACTATCGCCCCTAAGTGTACAGACGCCTGCACGTGGGGACTCTGAGACACCAACACGTGCCCTCCCCCGCTGCGGACAGGGATGTTGCCCTCAGCACGCAGCAACCAGACAGATACTCACGTCAGCGCTGGGCCAGAGCTCCTTAATCACACTCTCGATCCTGTTCACCACCTCCATCCGCATCTTTTCTTCCTCCGGTCTCGGAGACATGTATTCATAAAAATCACTGATTTCTTCATGCAGACTGAAGGGGGAAAAAAAAGCAGAAAAGCTAATGTGGGCAGGGCCAGTCTAATGAGAAATCACTATCTTAAATAACCTTATCTAATTAAGTCTTATGACTCCGCTGATGACTTTATGTTCATAGATTTCTACCTAAATGTTAATGCTACAACTGATGCTAGCCTAAAGTGGGAATATACAGAAGTTAATAGAAACTGCCAAAATAGTTACATAAAATAAGAAGTTCCAATAAGTCTTACCAGCCGCTCTCATAGCATTTATTATCTGCCTGTGCAGAACCTTGCCGGGTGTATGCATGCTGGTGATTTAAAAAAATTTTTAAATGTAATACGTAAGGCCTGGCCTCTGCCTTTATACTTCCAATCCAGCAGACACACACAGAATCCAGATGACACAGGCAAGCTTCCTGGCCATGGGGACCGGCCATCTTACCCCTCTATAATCCATTCCTCACAGGAACAAAACAACCTATCTTTTGTAATGTTTGCTTAGTGAATCAAGAGTCAGATGAACAGGAGAGTCAGTGAGCATCAGCAAAGACCTGAAAAGAATGGCTGGCAGACAAGGCTCCATGGAGGAGCTAAAGACTCCCTGAGACCAAGAGGAACAAGGCTCATCCAGGAGGCACTGAGCAAACTGGACAGGCTGAGGACAACAGAGGAGGGAGAGAAGCCACCAAGGAATGCAGGCACCTGACCACAGTAGGCTCGGACTTTCCTAGGGGAACAAGGAGCTACTTCAATGTTTCTGAGAAGAACCAGGGAACGACTGACTTTGAAAATGCAGCGTTTTAAGAAGATTCATCTGGCACCCGTGCAAACAATGGACTGGCAAAGAGACAAGACTGGATGCAGAGAGTAGTCCATAAATTACTGCAACTGCAGAAGGGCTGGATGAAGGCCTAAGGGAGGTGCTGGAAAGGAGTGGGCTCCAGAGACATGACATCACACACACACACACACACACACACACACACACACACACACACACACGCAATGGCTGGGCTGCAGAGCTCAACCAACAGTAGGAAAAAAGGAGGGAGGAAGGGTGCCTGTGAGTGCTGAAGCCTGACAGGCTGGGGAATCAACGAACAAGATGAAAGGAAAAACCAGTGAGGCTGGCTACGGAGTTGAATGCAGTCAATTAATACCAGAGGACAGAAGAAAATGAAGGCAGCAGGTACAGCTCTGAGCAGTGACCTCTGGGAGGGAAAGCGACGATGAAATGGAGGGAGATCTGCTAAACTTGTGTTGAATGGGGGCGACCCGGGAGGCCGGCTCCAGGGGCAGGCCTCACAGGGAAGGTCTCCTCTAGTACAACTGTGGTGGGCCAGCAGGCCAGGAGAAAAGCACTTAACAGCAATGGCTGCCAAGTGCCTGGAAGCAAGAGGGGCACCCTGGGGAGGGGGGTGGCCACGCAGGGTGGCCTTGTAGTAACACAGTCTTGAAGGATCCCGGTCTAGAGCAGCTACAGGATTCACAGCAAGCTGGAAACACCAGGAAACTAAAAATGGTTTTGAGGAAGGGAAAAAAAAAAAAAAAAAAAAGATGTCTAATTCCCAACCCCCACTTGGGCTATAACATTTTAAACATGGCCAAGTAAGCAATCAACAGTTTCTGCCTCTTCTAATGTTTTATTTTTAGGCTAACAGTCAAAAAACCTTGAGTTCTAGACTCAGGCTTTGCCTGAGGGCAGTTGTGTTCCTTCAAAAAGTGACTGGCGCTTCCCAGCCTCAGTGTCCACAGGCACAAACTAGGGGCTGGGAACCAGGATCCTTTTCAGGCCTTAATGTCAAAACCTGGGCCATTCAGTAAGGAATGATTTGTAGCAGTGTTCTGCATGCGTACTATGCAATACTGCAGAAAAACTGGGTTTTAAAACTCCAGAGAGTCCTGCACATGAATCCAGACACTCCCAGTGGGGTCGACTCTTCCCAGGTACGCTTTTGGGTACCTTAGGATCTTCACCTTCTGATTTTCTATAAGGATTATCCCTTTTTCTCTAAATCCCTTTCAGCTTTTTTATTTTTCCCTCCCTTTCAGCTTCTTGAAGACAACAGCTAAAATAATCAGTGTAGAAAGTTCAGAGCTTGCACTGCTCTTCTGCATGGGTCTTTGGAAGGATGAGGACCACAGAGAAAAAGGAAAACAGATTTCTTCTTATCTAACTGGATCGTTTGCTATAAATGATCAAAGCGTATTTGTGGTTCAAAAGCACTAGGGGATACTTCCATTTTAACCAATGAGGAAAAAGACCTCCTAAATGTGACTGTATCTACTCCACAGAGGCCCACTTCCCGTTTCTAAATATAGACGAAAAATACGTAGCCCAACTTCCAGTTAATCTTCAAATCACAAGAAACTGAATAAGGATTTATTCTCTAAACATTACTGAGTGCCTGTGTTCAACACACTAGAAGGAAAGAAGGCTAGTCAAACATGATCCTTGCCCTTGGTAATTTCCATCTAACAAAAAGAAATATGCATTCAAAGTAGTTTTGTGATGGGTAATATATAAGTGCTACACTGTTCTACCACAGGCAGGCTTCAGATGACCAGAAGGAGAGCTTGCCAGTGACAATAGCTGCAGGGAATGGAGTGAGTTGCCTTGCAGGGTAGTGAGGTCCCTGTCACTGTGAGTGTAAATAAAGAAGCTAAATGGTCATGAGGCAAACAAAGGTCTAATAAGACATTCTTTTAAGATTTATAAGCAATCTCTACACCCAACGTAGGGCTCAAACCCACAACCCCGAGATCAAGAGTTGCATGCTCCACTGACTGAGACAGCCAACTCCCCCAAGACACTTCTGAACTTGTAAAAAGTAGAGAAGATTCTAAAATTCCCATTTATCACTAGATTTTAAGTTTCTAATTAGCATATTATGTAAGCTTAAAAAATTTTTTTTAATCTTTATTTATTTTTGAGAGAGAGACAGAGTGCGAGCAGGGGAGCAGCAGAGAAAGAGGGAGACATAGAATCTGAAGCAGGCTCCAGGCCCTGAGCTGTCAGCACAGAGCCCGACATGGGACTCGAACCCACGAACCGTGATATCATGACCTGAGCCGAAGTCGGATGCTCAAATGACTGAGCCACCCAGACGCCCCAAGTTGTACAAGCGTTTAAAATAAGACCACCCTAGGGGTACCTGGGTGGCTCAAGTCGATTAAGCATCCGACTCTTGATCTCAGCTCAGGTCTTGATCTCAGGGTGGTGAGTCCAAACCCTGCATTGGGCTCTGTGCTAAGTGTGAAACCTACTTAAAAAAGAAAATCTTTAGGGGCATCTGGGTGGCTCAGTCAGTTAAGCATCCAACTTCAGCTCAGGTCATGATCTCATGGTCTGTGAGTTTGAGCCCCACTCTGGGCTCTGTGCCGACAGCTCAGAGCCCGGAGCCTGCTTTGGATTCTGTATCTCACTCTGCCCCTCCCCAACTTGCACTCTCTCTTGCTCTCAAAAATAAGCACTAAAAATAAACAAAAGGGGTGCCTGGGTGGCTCAGTCGGTTAAGCGGCCAGCCTCGGCTCAGGTCATGATCTCGCGGTCCATGAGTTCGAGCCCCGCGTTGGGCTCTGTGCTGACAGCTCAGAGCCTGGAGCCTGTTTCGGATTCTGTATCTCCCTCTCTCTGACCCTCCCCTGTTCATGCTCTGTCTCTCCCTGTCTCAAAAATAAATAAAACGTTAAAAAAAAAAAAATTTTTTTTAATTTAAAAAAATAAAATAAATAAATAAATAAAATTAAAAATCTTTAAAATAAGACTACTCTGAACATTAATATTCCATGGAACCATCTCCCTATTTAGGAAAAACTGGTTCCACAGGTTATCCGATTTCTTTTACTGATTTGCATGTGCAATATTGGATGAGGGAAAGAGGAACATGGAAAAAAGGAGGGCCATTAAAGCTAAAACAAACTTGAACAATAAGAACACAAGAACCCATCTCACGTCAGCCAAGGCCATCTCCTTCCCACACTGAATACAAACATGACTTCCTCTCTTGCCTATATGTAACTAGCTGCATGTAAAATACTTAAAGACCTGAATGTGAAATCTTAGTACATTTAGGAAATCAACTTCCAGTATAGCTTTTACATAATCTTGGGGGGACTCTATCTCTATGGACTTTTACTGTCATGGCACCATGTATATCTAGGTGCCTAAAGAATCCGGAAGGAACAGAATCCCATTTTTGGAGTGCCCACTACATACCTGGCACACTTTATTAAGGTCAGCACAATGACCTAATAAAGACTGGAGACTAGAGAAACTTTGTAAGCTTGCTTTCACAAATTAACAGAACTTTATGCCTCTGAAATCCTCCACTTACACAGGGGAATTTTCAGTTCCTCCCACATCGGGATCAAAACTCAGTATGATTAATTAGTAAATACAGCTGAAGGCCTCATATCCAGTTTCTCATTTTAATTAGAAAATATATCTCTTGATCAAAACTCATGTATGACCAAAGCACAGTGCCCTCTATTAGGACATCAGTGGAGGATGATGTGAGTTGGAAAAGTGAGCAAGAAAGCACACCACACCTCCTCTTTACAAAGGATAAGTATGTAATATAAAAGCAATATAAAGTGTGTGTCACTATGTAACTGGAAAGGATGCCATGCTCCAAAAAAGAATGAGAATCAAAATTAATTTGCTGGGGTAAAATTTACATTGACCTCAAAATTAATGGTAACACAAAAGTTTAATGTGACAAAGAAAGAGATATAAACAAAAAAAGTTTCTGTATTTTAAACACTACAACGCACAATTTAAGTCAAAATAGAGAAGTGAAAAAAATCACTTTTGCTCTGAGATAAGCTCTACCAGAGGAGAAATGCTAGCCTTTCCAAATTATACAAATTCCATAATGCTTATCATATGGCAAGGGGAAAAAGGTTAAAAAAAAAAAAAATGGCCCTCAGAAAGCTCAATTTCTTGCTATAGAAAAGGGAAGAACTTGTTTTCACCTGGACTGCCCAGGGATGGATGTGAGCAGCTGAGGAGTTCAGCACCCTTAAAGCCAGAGGCAGCCTCCCAGATTCATCCCAGTCCAAGGCAGGCAGAGGAGCCCCCGCTGGCCCCCACTGCAGCTCACCCCACATCCGTTCATGGGCTAACACCCGTTAACTGAGGGACACCTGCTGGCCTGCAACACGCCTGGGCCACCTCCACACATCTAGGTCCAGCTTTTCAGTTTTCAGAATTGAAGTCCTCATTAATTATTAACTTCAGACTCACATGAAGGCACTGGCAAAGTTCTATTTAATTACTGTCCATAACAAGATACCCACCCCCCTGCAAAAATGCTCAGGTTAATAATAACTAATTTTGACAAAGACATATGGAAAAGGCACCTGCATGCTATGTGTGAAGGTATAAATGACCACGACCTCTCCAACAGTTGTTGTATTCATTGATGATAAATAACATTTCTATGAATAATTTTTTAAATTCCCCTTCTTTCATTAAAATCAGGATTCTGAAGAGACACCTGCACTCCCATGCTCGTTGCAGCATTACTCACAATAGCCAAGATACGGAAACAACCCAAATGTCCACGGACCAACAGATAAAGAAAATGTGGTCTATACCTATGACATTATTTAGTCTTTAAAAAGGAAATCTTCAAAGTTGCAACATGGATGAACCTCAAGGACATTATGCTAAATGAAATAAGCCAGTCCATTTATAATGTGTTACCCAAAATAGTCAAACTCACAGAAACGGAGAATAGAATGGTAGTTGCCAGGGGCTGGGGAGATGTTCAATGGGTATAAAGTTTCAATTAGGCAAGATGGATAAGCTCTGGAGTCCTGCTGTACAACAGACCCATAGGTAACAATACTGTACTATGCACTTAAACATGTCTGAAGAGGGCAGATGTCATATTATGTTCTTACTGGAAAAAGGGGGAGGGGGACACAAGGAAACTTTTGAGGTGCTGGATATGTCTATTACCTTGATTGTGGGGATGGTCTCATGGGTGTATGCATATGTCCAAACTCATCGGGTTGAATATTTGCATTAACCAAGCATGGTGTTTTGTATACCCACTATACTTTAATAAAGCTGATTTAAAAAAAAAAAAAAAAAAGTCACTTCCTTGGGTGCCTGGGTGGCTCAGTTGGTTAAGCGGCTGACTTCAGCTCAGGTCATGATCTCATGGTTCTTGAGTTCAAGCCCCATGCTGCGCTCTCTGCTGTCAGCGCAGAGCCCACTTCAGATCTTCTGTCTCTCTCTCTCTCTCTCTGCCTCTCCCTTGCTCATGCTCTCTCAAAAATAAACAAACATCAAAAAAAAAAAAAAAAAAGTCCCTTTCTTTTCGTCCTTCAGAAGCATTTCCACGAGGGAATGATGATATTCACCACAGTATTACCTGGAATACGGAAAAACTGAGAAACAACTCAATGTCCATCAATGGAATCCAACTAAATAATCACAGCAGTACTCACTGACCTTCTCTTAAATTATAGCCAATAAGCCATAGAAAAGAATGAAGTAGAGCTATATGAGCCAATAGAGGAAAATCTGAGATTTGTTAAGTTTAAAAGAAAAAGCATAATGTGTTTCACAAGATTCATTTTATGTTCATTCAAAAGACACACACACACGTTTCTATCTTCATTCCAAATTTTCTAGGAGAATTGTTAACAGCAATTACCGATCACCTTAAGGACAGGGCATGACAGGACAGTTAGGGAGACTAAAGGTTTTTTTCACATCATGCTGTACTAGTATATGCTTCTTTCTAAACCACCAGTGTATATTTGTTTGTCTGCTTTTCTAAAGGGGTTATTATCAACTTAAAGAGCTTATAGGCCATTTGTCATTTTTAAATATTTTCCCAAGTGTGTGTGCGTGTGTGTGTGTGTATTTCCCCACACCCCCAACCCATAAAACAGGATTTATATACCATACTGTTTACTGTGATTAAATCTAGTGAGTGAATTGGGGGTGGGTGGGGATTCCCTTTTTTTAAATGTATACATTTATATAGTCTACCTTGCAAAAAATACATGCATATTAATTCCCATTATGCGTGCGTGCGCATGCATGCATACACATATATTTTAAAAAAATTTTTTTAAGTAAGCTCTATGCCCAATGTGGGGCTTTGGGCTTGAACTCATGACCCTGAGATCAAGAGTTGCATGCTCTACCAACTAAGCCAGCCAGGTGCCCCATGGTTGTATATTATTATTACTTTTTTTAAGTTTATTTTATTTATGTATTTATTTTGAGAAAGAAAGGCACAAAGAAAAAAGGAGAGAGAGAGAATCTGAAGTAGGCTCCGTGCTGTCAGCACACAGCCTGATGCAGGGCTCAACCTCAAAAACCCATGAGATCATCCATGAGCGGCAACCAGCTGGACACTTAACCAACTGAGCCACCCAGGCGCCCCAGCCCACCACTGTATATTTTTATAACAAGATCTTTATAACAATTAATATTCGCTGAAGAAAACTAACATTTAAAGGAGAAAAAGACTCAAGTATCTAGCCTCACACATCAAAAGGTTATATACCTAGTCACTGGAGACCCTGAGCAACTGTAGAAGGAACTCAGGGGTCAGCCTGTGAGCAGCACTGACCCCTGGGGACAAAGAGGGACCCCAAATTCACACACACAGCAACAGACACATGACACAACATTTGGGAAGCTACTACATGCCTGACACAGTATGTGTATTGAGTTTCTGTTGGTGTCTGACTCACCCTTTCTAGGGATTTACAGACTTAGATGTGTGTGTATACAAGACAAGTTTCTGGAAGAATACACAAAAGCTGCTGCAGTCCTCTGGGGAGGGGGGACTCTGAGGTGCTGGGATTTATATGCTGTACAGTCTGATTTTTCTGAAATGCACGTAGGCACCAAGAGACATAACTAACAGCAAGCCCCGGGGCGATCCTGGTGCAGTCTGAACATCTTCAAGGAGGCTCTAGAAGCCGATTTTTACAAAGAAATTGCCACACACACACACACACATACACACACACACACACACACACACACACTGGTGCTCCTGCATTTCCAGCTGCCAGCTAGACACCCCTACCTAGATGTCACCACAAAATCAATGAATCCCAAACTAAATTCCTTATCTTTCTCCAAAACCTATTCCTTCTCCTTGTGTTTTCCTCCTTGAATTACTGTTTCCCCAAATGGAAACTTCAGTCTTTCCTGGTTCATCCTTCTTCCTCATCCTCTGGAGCTAACAGGTCTCCATATGCTGTCCCTCCTACAAACACACACAAACAAAAAACTTCCAAATCAGACTGTGTGCTGCCTTACAGCTCCAGTCCTTTCTCTCTCTCTGTCTCTCAGTGCTCAGACTCTACAGCAGCCTCCAAACTGGCCTCCCTGCCCCTGGCCTCTCCCTTCTTTAGGCCATCTTCCACTTCCTCAACCGACTTGCTTCACCTCCAAACTCCTTATCAGGACACTTCCTACCTTTTTAGGCTCTTCTCCCCAGTATGGCCACCAGAACTTCCAGGCCTTCTCAAGAACCCTAATCCTGCCTGGGCAAGACTGTGTCTGGAAGACCTTCTCACTCAGCCTTTGAGAACTCAAGTGTTACCTCCTCGATCAACTTCCCAGACACGACATTCCTTTGGATCCTCTTCAGTGCTTCTGAACCGCTCTGGTCCAGTCCTGCTTCCCGCCTAGCAGTCAACCCCAGAGCCATTACCTGCCTCCAGGCCTCCTCATTTGGACTCGGCTCTCCTGGCTTCATTCGGCTGTGTGCCCAGATCCAGGATGCAGCACAGAAATACCTCTTTAGGAAGGGACCCTCAGATCACTGGTGTACATCTATCCACACCCACGTCCACATGGTGATAAAAAATGGCGATTATATGCCTTAAAATGAGCTCAGTACCAGGATCCAAGGAGAGGGACACCCACACAGTGTGGGTCAAAATGTCAGAACAAGAAAGGAGGGCAATTTGGCCCAAGAGCTAGAGATGTCCATCAGAGGTAAAGATGGCTATTCTACTTTGTCAAATGCAGCCTAAGGAGACAAGTCTGCATATGCACTGAGATACGGCTACAAGAAAATATCCACGGTGAACATGTAGGTTTTTTTAAAGCCAAGGCTTAGAAGTATTTCAAAAGTGGAATACCTTATTATCTTAAATTTTAAGGTCTGCACCATGTGTATGATCTTCTACAATATTGATAAGGATACAGTAACGTTGCTTGAAAAAAGCCATGCCTAAGTTAGGAAGATCACCAGTATCAAAGCTAAAGAAAAAGCCCTCTATCTCTTCTATTTATTGACAAGAAATATATTCATACCCCCAAATAATTCTCACTGTACTCTAAAGACGTAAAAAGAGGGAGAGGGGCATCTGGGTGGCTCAGTCAGTTAAGCGTCTGACTCTTGATTTCAGCTCAGGTCACAGTCTCCCCGTTAGTGGGTCTGAGACCTGTGTCGGGCTCTGCACGGACAGCGTGGAACCTGCTGGGGATCTTCTCTCTCCCTCTCTCTCTGCCCCTCCCCGCACTCTCTCCCCCCCCAAAAAATTAATAAATAAACATTGAAAAAATAAATAAATAAGGGTGCCTGGGTGGCTCAGTCGGTTAAGTGTTCGACTTCGGCTCAGGTCATGATCTCGCGGTTTGTGAGTTCGAGCCCCACTTCAGGCTCTGTGCCAACAGCTCAGAGCCTGGAGCTTGCTTTAGATTCTGTGTCTCCCCCCTCTCTCTGCCCCTCCCATGCTCATGCTCTGTCTCTGTCTCTCCATAATAAATAAATGTCAAAAAAAATCAAAAAGAAAAAAAATAAATACAAGGAGGGAGAAAATATGGATGATGGCATAAAATTATTCAAAAGGGAAAACGGTCTACGGTCTTACTTCTGCAAACTTTGCAGGCATTTAAAACTGTTACTCATAGTTAAGGAGTGTCCCGTTTGCCCTGTCAACCCCTTCTTGGTTAGGACATGGGAGTGAAAGTGCAGGGAACAGATCCTGCCTCTGTGTCCTAGAGTATAAAATTTTCATTTTTCTTCATCTTTTCGGAAGCGCTCATACCTGCTTTTCTAGAAATGAGAGCATTCCTTTCGATGCCATCGTCTGTTGCTCTCGGTTTCTGGAGCACAGCTTTATTAGGCCAGTGTTTCAGAAGGATGGCTTTTTCATTTCATTTCCTCTCTGTCCCTTCGCCCTTTACTGCTCTGAAGAGAGATAATGAAAACCATCTGACTTGTTTCCCCAAGACTCTTACTTTTGACACCCTCCCCAGGCACTACTTTCAAGCAATTATAAGGTAAAGGAGAAGAGAGAAAAAAGGGAAGGACTTGCTTTATCTAATTCAGCCATTAAATTCTTTCCCCTTCCAGTAAAAATTCTGAACAACTCCGTGACTCTGAGTACATCTAAGAAAATCGGGACAACGCTGGGAAGCTCAAAGAATAGTTGATAGCATTCCCTAAACGAGATCAAATATCTTGAAATAAAAGTTTAGTTATTAAGTTTACTCCCCAAAGGGGAGGTCTTCAAATATTTGCTGAGTGGAAAAAACAAATAAATGAGGTTGAATCTTTCCTTATTGGCAAGGTCCAAATGCCAATGAAAGTAGTTCACTCTACAGAAGTTTGTTACAGTCTTAAAGAGAACGATAGAGTGTGGATGTGTTTACATGCAACTCTGATACCAAAATTTTCCTTTTTATTTATTCATTTATGTATTTATCTTTGATGGAGGGGCTGGTGTTTAAGAACAAACACTGCTCTATAAATATATAAGCACTGGGAATGTCTTCCCCTGTGCTGGGGTTCTGATAAAAAAGGCACAGAACCAACACAGGGGTACCTCACTTTCAAGGACTACTACTCATGAAAATCCAGATATCTAAAACATATTAGAGGTGACTATTTGCTTAATAAAGAATTTATAGCAAACAGGGTAAACTCCTGATGCACATTTAAAGTACTGTAACTATGGACAATGATTACCTTGGCTAATGGACCTGGGAATTAGCCTAACATGGAGAAAGGCTTCCATAATCTACTGCTTTTTTTCCTGAACTGTTGAGATCTTTCAGATAAGTATTGGTATTGTTCACAGAACTTTTTTTTTTTTTTGAGAGAGAGTGAGCATGTGAGCCAGGGACAGGGGCAGAAGGGAGGAGAGAGAGAGAGGGAGAGACAGAGAGACAGAGAATCTTAAGCAGGTTCCATGCTCAGCCCAGAGCCTGACACAGGGCTCAATCCCATAAACGCTGGAATAAGGCCTGAGCTGAAATTAAGAGTTGGATATTTAACCGACTGAGCCACCCAGGTGCCCGTATTGACAGACTTTTAAAGTTGAAGTGAAAAAAATGAAAACAAATGGATTTCACAAAGAATTTTACACATTCACAGAAAACCTACTGTACGTCAACCTAGGGTAACTTTATGAGGTCCTATATTCTTTCAGAATTACCAATATAATAAACTCTGAAACAAAGAATGGGAATTTACAGCTGTTTGGAAAAGTACGTGGGGGGGGGGGGGACATAAAAATCACCTATAGCTCCACCCCCTCTAACAGAAGCAAACACAGCAGGGGGTGAGTATGCGCCAGACATATACATTGCCAAACACCTGCTGCAAATTGCTTTCTTTACTCCACACAGCACGTTAGAGTCAGTGGACAAACACAGTGGTCACCTGATACTGTAAGGAAGAATCTTCAATTACCACGTATTATTCCAGGATATGACTATACCATAATTTATTCTACCAGTCTTTTATCGCTGGGCATTCAGGCTGCTTCCAATTTTTCACTACTATAATTAACATGATAACGCTACCTTTGCACATAAATCTGTAATCAACCCTAATTTTTCTCTTAGAATAAATTCTTAGGGGGGAAAAAAAAGAATAAATTCTTAGGGGGCACCTGGGTGGCTCAGTGGGTTGAGTATCCAACTTGAGCTCAAGTAATGATCTCATGGTTCATGAGTTCGAGCCCTGAGTCAGGCTCGTGGCTGTTAGCACAGAACCCGCTTTGGATCCTCTGTCTCCCTCTCTCTCTGCTCCTCCCCTGCTTGTGCTCTCTCTCTCAAAAATAAATAAACCTTTAAAAAAAAAAAAAAAAGAATAAATTCTTAGAAGTGGAATCCCCTTGGTTAAAAGTTATAAACAGTTAAAACTTTTGAAGAAAATTTCCAAAATACCCTCTACCAGAATGGACGCTGATGTAGCCTCCCACAGAAATACATGAAGACCCTTCCCCAAACTCCACAGCAACGGGAGGTATTTTGGGTTTAGTCTTTGATTCCTAATATGGTTAGAAATGTTCTCCATGTTTACTGAACATTGTATTCTTTCTTTTTCAACTCATTTCAATAAGCTATTTGATGGAATTAACACAGTAGCTTAAAGAATATCAGTTGGAATCCGACCTGAGTGGGGGCTTTACGTCTCCAGGCCCGTGTCCCATCTGGGCAGTGAGGATCCTGGCACTTATCTTGGCAGGTTTCTAGAGGGATTCAACAAGAGCACGGGCGGGATTTAGCACAGGGTTTATGGTTTACTTAAGTACATAGTAAACCCTCAGTACATATCATCTATCACTAATTCTCATTAACAAATATTTGTTGACTACTACAAAGTGGGAGGCACTAAGCTAGGCACTGAGATACTACATTGAATAAGGCAGACATACCCCCAGCCGTCAGGAAGTTTATGGCCTATTGGGAATTAACCTCTTTTTTTTTTCTTTAATTTTATTTTTATTTTTTGTGTTGTGTTTGTCTTATTTTCTTTCTGATGCATTAGCGTTCTTTCCATATTATGGCTATTCACCTTTTGCCACAGACAGCAAATACACTCCCTGTTAGTTTCTCCATGTTGTGAAGTTGCTTCAGTGAAGTTGCTTCATAACTTATACTTATGAACCTTTATCTAAGAGGAAGAGACAGCTAAGGTAAATGAACCTAACTAAAATAAGAAAGGTCAACTCACACGTAACCTCACTGCTGGGAGGCACAAGAGAGTGTAGAGGAGGTGGTGTCTGAGAGCCCCACGCCCCGTCTACAGGAAGTGGCTCCACTTAACGCGGCCAGTTGCTGCCACATAGGAATCTGAATCCATTGTTGCCAACACTTCCCATTTTTTCAAGATAAGCCAGAAATCCTGACTTGTAGGTAAAAGTTTTATTTTACAATCCTAGCACGGGGGCCCCTGAGTGGCTCAGCTGGATAACTATCTGACTTCGGTGCAGGTCATGATCTCACGGTTTGTGAGTTCGAGCCCTGCGTCGGGCTTTCTGCTCTCAACGCAGAGCCCACTTCAGATCCTGTCTCCCTTCCTCTCTGCCCCTCCCCAGCTCGTGCTCTCTGTCTCAAAAATAAACACATGAAAAAACATTTTTAATTAAAAAAAATAAAATTCCTGCACAATTTTCAAAAGATAAATTACACAAGACAAAACAGTGTAGGCAAAATAGAGTACGTGTGTGCAGTCTGCTCCAGTTACTAGGCTATCGGCCTGTAGTCTCTGCTTTTCAGCCCTCCTTTTTCTATGTCTCAAAAGACTTTTTTTACTTTGAGATTAGAAAAATATCTGACTATAAGGAGAATGAGAAGACCAGCCACAGACTGGGAGAAAATATTTGCAAAATACACAATGTGATAAAGGGCTGGTATCCAAAACACACAGTACAAATAACTCTTAAAACTCAACAATAAGAAAACAAACAACCCAATTAAAAAATGGGCAAAAGACGAATAGAAATCTCACCAAAACAAACAAACAAAAAAAACAAAACAAAACAACAAAAAACCCACCACAGATGCCAAATGAGAGTATGAAAAGACACTCGACATACGTCATCAGGGAAATGCAAATTAAAACAACAAGAAGACGGTTCCATATGCCTATCAGAATGGCCAAAATCCAGAACCCTGACAACATCAAATACTGGTGGGTGGGTGGGTGGAGCAACTGGAACTCTCGTACATTGCTGGTGGGAATACAAAATGGTACAGTCACTCCGGAAGGCAGTCCGGCAGTTTCTAAACACACTCTTACCATAAGATCCAGCAACCATGCGCCTCAGTATTTACCCAAATGAGCTGAAAACTTGTCCACACAAAACCTATAAACAGATGTTTAGAGCAGCTTTGTTCACAATTGTCAGAACTTGGAAGCAATCAAGATGTCCTTCAGTAAACGACCAGATAGAAAAACTACGGTACATCCAGACAATGAATATTACTCAGTGCTGAAAAGAACTGAGCTATCAAAGCCATGAAAAGTCATGGAAGAAACTTCAATGCATCTTACTAAGTGAAAGAAGCCAATCTGAAAAGGCTACATACTTTATGATTCTAACTACATGACATTCTTTCTGGGAAAGGCAAAACTATGGAGACAGTAAAAGGTTCAGGGGTCACCAGAGGCTGGGGGAGAGGAAGGGATGAACAGACAGAGCACAAGATTTTCAGGGCACTGAAACCACACTGTATATTATAATGGTGAATACAGGTCATACACCACCAAGGGTGAAAACTAATGTAGACTATGGACTTCGGGTGATACTGATGTACCAATGCAAATTCATTGATTGTAATAAATGTACTCCATGCTGGTGGGGAATGGGAAGAAATCTCTGTACTTTCCACTCAATTTTGCTGTGAACCTAAAACTGCTCAAAAAAACAAAGTCTATAAAAAAAGTTGACATCATTTCTTCTAGTTAGTTTTTTTCCCCTGTTTAATAATCACTTACTTATTTGGAATTTTACTGAATATGGTCAAAGGCAGGGATGTAATTTTTTTTTTTTTCAAATAGTTAACCAAGTGTGCAGCACCCTTTACTGAATACTCCATCCTGTTCTTAATGACTGAGTATACATTTGCCACCCCAGTCTGCCAATACTCTGCCTCCACCTTCCCCCAGTAATTCTGTCACCCCGTGCCGCACCCACCTTGGGAACAATTCCTCTCCTGATTGTTCCATGTGGTTCTGGTGAAACTGCACAGCAGAGACAGCTGGAGTCCTGGATAGAACTGGCATGGGTGACCCTGTTAGTGCAGCATCCCATGGTCATGGCCCAGGGACGGGCACATGACCCCAGCAGCACACACGGCGTCCTTCCTTAAGATTTTACATACTGACAGCAAGAAAGGTCATTTTCTTCCTTGACCTCTGCTGTAAAAATAGAAGCCTGGAAGTGTCAACAACCACACCTCCTTTTCCTCTAAGCTGCAGAAAGGAAGCCCATCAGCAATAGGACAGAAAGGAGCCAACCCTGAGAAACAAGCAAAGTCGGGAGAGAGAGGGCATTTGAGCCTCCTCTGGAGTCACCGAAGCCAGTTATCACCCCAAGGGTACTCCAGGTACTTGACAAAATAAATGCCTTTGTTTGTTTTTTGCTTAAACCAAGATGATTGATTTTCTTTCTCTTGCACTTGAAAAAGTCCTGATTTATACACAAAGCCTTTGTCTATATATTAAACTCATGCATAGTTGGGTCAGGTGTTAGGCTTTCTTTTCAGATCTACTGCTATTTCTATCTATTCTAGGGCTCAGATTACTCTTTAAAATTCTTGTATAAATCTATAAATACCTGATAGTACAAAACCAATCCTCCCCCAAACTCTTAGTTTTCAAAGTGTTCCTCGCTATTCTTGCCTGTTTATTCTCCTGGATGCTCTTCAAAATCATTTTAACAAGTCACTCTCCCCCGTCAGAAAAAATTCACGGGAATTTTTCTTTGAATTACATTAATTAAAAAATTAACGAGTTGGTTTAACATCTTCAAGTATTCTATGTCACCACTGTAACGTTTTTCGTTTTCTTCATATTTCTGGCATTGTTTTAAACTATTTTGGGAGTTTTGATGCTGTAGTGAGTAAAGTCTTTTTCTTTTTTTAAATTATATCCTCTGTTACACAGCAAAGCTATGGACTTTTGTATGTTTATTTCATAATCGACCAATTTTCTAGCCCTACTTCACAGGCTAGAATTACCAAGATAAGGCCAAATAATATAAATAATTAACAGACAAATTTCATTTAAGCCTCCCTCAGTAAACTTATTTTCAATAAACATGTGTTATACATTTTGCCAGTATAAAGCAACATGGTAGTATCTTTCTTTCATTATAACAACGATGACAATGACTAAAAATAAAAGCCACAACTCTAAGTATGTGGCTTCCCTCTAAACAAATTTTACAAAGAAGCCAGTAAAATACAGTTAAGAAACAAAAATTCTTTAAATCAAACAGAAACCCACAACCCTAATAAAAAAAAATAAAAATAAAATGTTGGCTCCTCCCCCCACCCTACTCCTAACTAGATAATTTTCTTAACAGAATAGCAAACAGAACAAAATAGAAACAATACATCCGATACTTTCATTGAGTGGCCAACCAGCATATCACAGGAAGACCTGTTTGCTGGATGTGCATAAAATTTAAAACATTTGATTATAAAAATGATCTGGACCCCATACTGTTCCATCAGGTTAACTCTCTCAGACCAAATTTATTTTAAGTACAGTAGCTCTCTGTTTACCACCTAACTTCTCTCGAAGATCGGCCTAAGTCCTTAGCGGTCCCAACTCTCTGCAATGCACTGTCAAGTTCTTCGACACTATTTCTTCCACTCCAAAGTGAGGCCTGAGAGGACGGCTATTTTAAGAGTATTTCTAATATGTCTACACTGGGCCTCACACAACTTTATCACAATAATGCTTACTCACCAACCGTGTTAAGACTCTCACTGAATTTATCCCTAATCCCTGAAAGCAGTTTAGAGTTCTTAAGAACTACAGACAAAACAGATCTATTAGCCTGCGAAATTAAAGCATATGTATTATATACACTTTGCATACGTACACATTTTTTGGAAGACATGAGTACTTTGATAATTTTAAAAGGCTTGTAATAGTAATAAAATAACGTTGCGATTATTCTTCACTCACAGAAGGTGAAATATGTAAGTATTGCCAGACTTTCATCTCTACATGCTAAAGCTTTAATAATGGTAAAAATATGCTATATCACCATACCAGACATGATTTAAAGCTTTTCTGGGGCGCCTGGGAGGCTGAATCGGTTAAGCCTCTGACTTTAGCTCAGGTCATGATCTCACTAGTTTGTGGCTTCGAGCTCTGCTTCGGGCTCTCTGCTATCAGTGTGGAGCCCGCTTTGGATCCTCAGTCTCTCTCTGGCCCTCCACTGCTTGGCATGCACGCACGCACATTCTCCCTCTCTCTCTCTCAAAAATAAATAAACGTTAAAAAAATGTTTAACTTTCCTTTTGGTTTCATAACTCTGGACCATCATGTGCACACCCGTAGCTGTGCAGCATCCTTTGGATCAGCCTGGGGTCTGAATATGCCCTCTGGGGCTTTGCTATCAGCTCATTCTTACCTTGCCATTCTGACTGCCGCCCTTTCTCTCTTTTCAAGCTCCTATTCCACTTAATACAGGCATTAAAAAAAGTAAACTCACGAGAGCTTAAGGGCTCGGCTTCTCCAAAGAATCAAGCTCCCAGATCTGGTGCAAGGCTCTGAGAGCTACACAGACAGGACCAGAGTGCCCTGTGGAGGGGCCTTGCCTTGACAAAGCATCTTGCTTCTGTATGGTACTCCATATTTTTCAAAGAGCTCTTATCTATTCCCTCTTTCAATCACCTACAATAATTCTGTGAGGCAGGCTTGGCAGAAGTTACTCGAGCTAAAAGAATTTTTTCCTTCTTGGATGGAGAATAATTTCCCTAAGCTCACACAGAAAATCAACAGCAGAACCAAATCCGAAAAACAGGTCTCCTCACTGGAACACGCCAACCATTAGGATCAGAGAGGTAAACTTACTTTCAAATCCCAGCTAAAAGTTTTCCAGCTGAGTGACCTTTCAGAATTTACCAACTTCCCTCCGTCTCAGTGCCTGCATCTGTAAAACAGGGACGGTAATACCCACCCAGCAGCTCAGTGAGGCCCCCAGCCTGCTGCCTGGCACCTGGTACACTTTAGAGCCCTACTGACCCCAGGTTTCAGCTGCCTGGGGTCTTCATGAACTCACACACACACACAAAGGCGATGACAGGGTACCCAAACAGCAGTCACTTAATATGGCCCAATCCTTCTCAGACCTTGTTCACCTTTCTCATCTTACCTACATTCCCACAGACACTTATGGAAAGCAAAGATGTGCCAAGAACCATGCCAGAAGTTAGCTGGATCACTTAATCTTTGTTACATAAGGCACACATCCCATCTGGGATTCCAGCATCTGCTACTCTGAGCTTACTATTCTTCCTTTCCAGCAGCCTGACTCCCTTAGCCCTTGGCCCTTTGCCTGGAGCAAAAGCTAACTCCAAAGTGTTTCAACAAATAACCCAAGTATCACAAGAGTTCCACAGCACCTCTAATACCCACTAATTCCTTCATACCACAGATCAACAAACCACACCCACAGGCCAAACCCAGCCCATCCACTTCCTACTTCTGTACAGCTCATGAGGTAAGAATATCTTTACTTTTTTTAATATTTATTTTTGAGAGAGAGAGAGAGAGAGAGAGAGAACACAAGCAGGGGAAGAACAGAAAGAGAGGAAGAGAATCTTAAGCAGCCTCCAGGAGGCTGGGGCGGGGGGGGGGGGGGGGGCGGGGGGAGAGCGGGGGTGTGTGTGTGTGCTTAATCTCATGAACAGTGAGATCATGACCTGAGCTGAACACAAGAGTCAGATGTTCAACTGACTGACCTACCCAGATGCCCCAGAATATTTTTACATTAAAAAAAATTTTTTTAATGCTTATTTTTGAGAGAGAGAGAGAAAGCCGAGTGGGGAAAAGGCAAAATGAGAGGGAGACACAGAATCCGAAGCAGGCTCCAGGCTGTTAGCACAGAGCCCGATGTGGGCCTCGAACCCACGAACTGCATGATCATGACCTGAGCTGAAGTTGGCTGCTTAACCATCAGAGCCACCCAGACGTTCCTGTTTTTACATTTTTAAGCGGTTTCAAATCAAAAGATGAATAACATTTTGGGACAGGTATGAGTTAAATGCAATTCAAATAACCGTATACAGGGGCACCTGGGTGGCTCAGTCGGTTAAGCGTCTGACTTCAGCTCAGGTCACAATCTTGCGGTCCATGAGTTCGAGCCCCGCGTCGGGCTCTGGGCTGATGGCTCAGAGCCTGGAGCCTGCTTCTGATTCTGTGTCTCCCTCTCTCTCTGCCCCTCCCCTGTTCATGCTCTGTCTCTCTCTGTCTTAAAAATAAATAAACGTTAAAAAAAAAATTTTTTTTAAACAAATAACCGTATACATACAAAGTGTTACTTGTATAGCCATGCTCATCCATTTACATATTTTCCATGGCTGCTTTCATGTAGGACAACAGCAGAGTTGAGTGGTTGAGACAAGGGCTTAGAACCAACAAAGCTTAAAGTATTTACTACCTTTACAGGGAAATGCTGCTGACCCCTGCTCTATATGTAAACTCTATAATATATCCAACAATAACTTGATAGATCAAGTCTACCGACTTACATCAAGTACTGCCGTGCACTACCTTGTCCATGACTTTGGGGGGGGGGGGGTAAATAAATCTATACAGTTAGACTTACAGTTTTTATTTATTATTATTTTTTAGACATAATTTTTAGAAGTACTATAGTAACAATGGTCTCCTCAACATTTTCGGTGCTCCCATCCCAGTTCATATCAAAGAGTCAACTAAGGTCATACTTGTTACTTATTAAAAAGACTTACGGGCACCCAGGTGGTCAGTTAAGTGCCTGACTTTGGCTCAGGTCATGATCTCACCCTGCATCAGGTTCTGTGCATACAGCTCAGAGCCTGGAGCCTGCTTTGGATTCTGTGTTTCCCTCTCTCTCTCTGCCCTCCCCAGCTCGCTCGCTCTCTCTCTCTCTCTCTCTCTCTCTCTCAAAAATAAATATTTTTTAAAAATTTGAAAAAAACTTAGTGTTAAGTGCTATGTGTTTGCCTATACAATGACATTTAATTATAAACTAAAATTTAAAATACATATTTCAAGTAGCCATCAGGATGGCACCTATCAAAAACAAAAACAAAAACAAAATAATAGGTGTTGGCAAAGATATGAAGAAACTGGAACTCATCTTGCGCACTGCTGATGGGCATGTAAAATGGTGCAGCTGCTGTGGAAAACAGTATGGTAGTTCCTCAAAAAGTTAGATATAGATTTACCATATGATCAGCAATTTCACCTCAGGGTATATAGCCAAAAGAACCGAAAGCAGGGACTCAAACAGATACTTGTACACCCACGTTCATAATAGCATTATGAGCAATATTCCAAAGGGTAGAAGCAACCCAAGTGCCCATCAACAGATGAATGGATAAACAAAACATGGTATAATACGTGCAATGGAATATTGTTCAGCAACTAAAAAGCAACTAAAAAAAATTCTAACATGTGCTACAACATGGATGATCCTTGAGGACTTTATGCTAAGTGAAATGAGCCAGGCACAAAAGGACAAATACTGTATGATTCTACTTTTCTTAAGGATCTAGAGTAATCAAGTTCCCTATCATTGAGACAGAAAGTAAAATGGTGGTTGCCAGGGACTGGGGGAGAATGGAGATTAGGAAGTTAGTATTTAATGGGTACAAAGTCTCAGTTGGGGAAGATGAAAAAGCTCTAGAGGCAGACAGTAGTGCTGATGACTGCACAGCAGTGTGAGCATACTTAATGCCAGTGAACTATATACACTTAAAAATGGTTACAATGGTGGGGTGCCTGGATGTCTCAGTCAGTTAAGCATCCGACTCTTGATTTTGGCTCAGGTCATGATCTCAAAGTTCATGAGTTCGAGCCCCACCTCAGGCTCTATGCTATCAGCATAGAGGCCGCTTTGGATCCTGTCTCCCTCTCTCTCTGCACCCCCCTTGCTGCCCCTCCCCACTCTCTGCCCCTCCCCCTCGTTCTCTCAAAAATAAACATTTAAAAAAAATGGTTAAAATGGTAAATTTTAAAGTATGTGTATTTTAACATAAGTTTTAAAAATTTAGCTAACCAAAAGACTTGTCATTAATAAAATATGACATACACAATACAATAGATATAAAAAGGAATGAAGTACTGATTTATGCTATAATATATAGATGAACTTTGAAATCACCAGTCACAAAAGACCATTTATTGTATGATTCCATTCATATGAAAGGTCCAGAACAGGTAAATCCACAGAGACAGAAGCAGATTATTGGCTGTCGGAGCCTAGGGGGGCGGGGGGAAGGGAAGTGACTTCTTAACGGGTATGGGGCTTATTTGGGGATAAAATGTTCTGAAACTACACAATGGCAATCATTGTACAACACTATGAATTACGTGCCACTGAACTGTACTCTTAAAAATGTTAATGACGGTAAATTTATTTTTGCGTATTTTACCACTATTTTAAAAATAAAATAAAAAATTGCACTGTTCAGGGGCCCCTGGCTGGCTCAGCTGGTAGAGCATGTGACTCTTGATCTTGGGGTTGTGGGTTCGAGCCCCATGTTGGGTGCAGAGATTACTTAAAAATAAAATCTTTAAAAAAAAAAATGCACTGTTCAAAAAAAAAAATTGCCAACAGCTCACTTAGACAGCAAATAGCTAAACAGCAAAGACACATCACTGAGAACTAGGCCCTAGCCTACTACTAACACAGCAATATGTGTTATGTCACATAAATGCTATTAGTCTGGCCAAAAAGTGGGGGGGGGGGGGGATTTTCTTAATAAATGTAATTCTCTGGTTATTTCTTGACACAAATTTGGAAAACTATTATATTGTTAATAGGAAGATTTCATCACGTCCTGGAATTAGATTAGAGCACTACTTCATGTCACACACAGACGAGAACAGTTTGATTTTAGATGCTATATATAGGAGTTCACGCCAGTAAGAAATGAGCTACACACTGGAACACTGGAGAGAAGGCGTGAAGGTGATCTCTTCACAGGAGGCAGCCCAGGGCCCCAGTTCATGTCTCAGCCATTTGCCCCCAGACCTGTCCACAGAAGGGAGAGGGCTCTTCCTCCCAAAAAAAAAAAAAAAAAAAGCATCAGGGAAACGCTATCTTCAAGTAGAAACAAACGCCAAACGCATTTAGAAGCAAAGGAACATGAAGGTTGTTGCTCTGCAGCTCTATCTCACTGTAACTCACTTCCAATATTTAAAATCAAACTGGCAGTCTCGCACTTTCAATAGGGACAGCTCAGTTGAGAATTTAAGTCAGAAGACATGGTCTTCAAGGGTTGTCACGTTAACCACATAAAACTAATGTAATAAAAGCCAACCTGACAGATTCTTGGCAGCAAAATTATTTGTAAACACATATATCATGAGCTTAGATTAAGAATAGAAGCTTTTGGGGCGCCTGGCTGGCTCAGTCGGTTAAGTGTCCGACTTCGGCTCAGGTCATGATCTCATGGTTTGTGGGTTCGAGCCCCACGTCGGGCTCTGTGCTGACAGCTCGGGGCCTGGAGCCTGCTTCAGATTCTGTGTCTCCCTCTCTCTCTGTCCCTCCCCCACTTGTGCTCTGTCTCTATCAAAAATAAATAAAAATGTAAAAAAAAAATTTAAAACAAAAGAACAGCAGCTTTTATTTTGGTTGTATTCAAGGGAAGGAGCAGTAAAGTAAAAACACTAAAAATAAGCACTATGAGAAACCAAAGTTACAAGAATAACCAAAGCTAATAAATGCAATTAAGAAAAAGAGGCAGACGCCCAGCTAAGGGGAAGGGACCCTTTACCACCATCTATCTAGGACAGAGGCAATACAGAAAGCAGGCAACAATGAGATGCCCTCCAAATGGTTACTACAGAAAAAGAAAAGGAAAATAAAAAAGCAAAACAAGCTCCTCCTGCCAAACTTGAAGGTCAGGATCCCTACCTTAATTGTTTAAACTTGAGGGGGAAAAATTAAATTCACCAGCAGCAGAGGAAATCAAACAGTGTTTGTCAAACATTGAGAAGTGCGTCTCAAACCAGGTCTGCGGATACTTCTCCCAGTCTATACACTCTCTGTGAGAATTTTTAAATTGTGTGTTTTCATTTTAATATTACCCTAAAAACATTAGCATAAGCCTGTTCTGGATCATCCAGACGCTTCCCTGGAAACAGAGAGCTGCCCAGGGATTTCCCGGCCCACGTGTGCTGTTGTGTCTACCACGAGGCTTAGGCCAAATAACAGGATGTTAATTGGTCTGTACCAATAGTCAAGAACAGAGTAAGAACTGATAAGCGCATAACGCACAGATCCAACTAAAGGTCAAATGACACCCCTGCACAGTTTTATTGTTTTCAGACTTGAGAAAAGTGGGGAGAGAACAGAGGAGTCAGGTGGCCAGGTAAAAAAGGCATTCCCAAATTCCCAATGCATTCCCAACACCACAGCAGATAATACTATAGTCGCAGTAAATGTACCAAGTTGAGTAAAACATCATCTGTCCCATAAAATTGATTTTAATTTTATTGGTTTTGTCATTTTATCTATATCTAATTTGTTAATCTGTCTTGTTTTTAAAATCTTTTAAGCATAAGAAATTCATCCTTGCGTGTGTTCTTACATTACAATAAAAATAACTTAAACTAGGGGTGCCAAGAGGAGTCAACTGGGGAAGGACAGTCTTTTCCACAAATGGTGCTGAGGAAAGATTTGAATGGGTTTTTCTTCAAAGAAGATATACACATGACCACTAAGCAGAAAAGATACTCAACATCATAAGCCATTTGAGAAAAAGAAATCAAAAGCATTTCAACCCATTAGGAGAGCTATTATAAAAAGGAAAAAGAAAAAAGAAACAGAAAATAACAAGCATTGGTGAGGATGTGGAAAAAAATCAGGACTTCCCTGTACTGCTGGTGGGAATATAAAATGATTTAGCTGTGGTGGAAAACAGTTTGGCAGTTCCCCAAAAAGTTAAACATAGAATTATCATATGATCCAGCAATTCCACTCCTAGGTATAAATCCAAAACAACTGAAAGCAGAAACTCAAGATACTTATACACCAATGTTCAAAGCATTAATCACAACAACCAACAGGTGGAAACACGGCAAATATCCATCAACAGATAAATGGATAAATGAGATATGGTATAACTATACTGCAGAGTATTAGCGTAAAAAGGAAATTCTGATACATACCACAACATGGATAAAACTTAAAAACATTACACTAAATGAAATAATGAGCCAGATAACTAAAGGACAACTATTGTATGATTCTCCTTATATGTGGTACCTAGAATAAGCAAATTCATAGAACAAGTAGAATAGAGGTTAGTTGTTACCTAACAACTGGGGGGGGGGGGACGGAGCATAACTGTTTAATGGGTATAGAGTTTCTAGTTGGGATGATGAGAAAGTTCTGGAAATGGATAATGGCAATGATTGCACAACAATGTGAATGTATTTAATGCTACCGAACTGTATGCTTGAAAATAGTTAAAATGGTAAATTTTAGGGGTGCCTGGCTGGCTCAGTCAGAAGAGCATATGACTCTTGATCTCCGGATTATGAGTTGAAGCTACACATTGTGTGTAGAGATTACTTAAAAATAAAATCTTTAGGGGCACCTGGGTGGCTCAGTTTAAGTGTCCTACTCTTGATCTCGGCTCAGTCATGATCTCACGGTTCATGAGACTGAGCCCTGCGTTGGGCTCTGCACTGACATCACAGAGCCTGTTTGGGATTCTCTCTGTCCTTCTCTGCCTCTTCCCTGCTTGTGCTCTTTCTCTCTCAAAATAAATAAACTTTAAAAACAAAAAAATAAGGGGTGCCTGGGTGGCTCAGTGCATTAAGCATCTGACTTCAGCTCAGGTCATGATCTTGCATTTCATGAGTTTGGGCCCCGCATCGGGCTCTGTGTTGACAGCTCAGAGCCTGGAGCCTGCTTCAGATTCTGTGTCTCCCCCTCTCTCTGCCCCTCCCCTGCTTGTGCTCTCTCTCTCTCTCAAAACATGAGTAAATGTTAAAAAAAATTTTTTTTAATATATATAAAATAAATAATAAAAATAAAAACAAAAAAATAAATAAAATCTTTAAAAAAAAGTAAATTGTATGCTATATATATTTTATCATACCACAAGAAAAACTTAACACCAGATATGTGCCAAAAATATTGTTTTGGTTTTCTTTTAATGTTTATTTATTTATTTTGAGAGAGAGAGAGAGGGTCAGAGAGAGAGGGAAAGAGAGAGAATCCCAAGCAGGCTCCACACTGTCAGCACAGAGCCTGATGTGGGGCTCAATCTCATGAACCATGAGATCATAGCCTGAGCCAAAATCAAGAGTCAGATGCTTTACCAACTAAGCCACCAGGCAGCCTTCCGTCAAAAATGAGAAAATTTGAGAGACACTGCTACAGTTAGAATTAAAAATTGAACTATTTATGTAATGTTTAAAAATACAGACATAATCAATATATATTGCTAGGAACATAAACACAGGAGCATAAAAACATAAATGAAAAGGACATATATCTACCTGTCTTGCAAGAGTGGTTACGCCTGAGAAAGGAGGGAGGTATATGGGAGGCGTACCAAAGGATGTTCAAGTGTATCCAAAAAGTTGCATTCCTTAAATTTCAAAACGGAGGGAAGGAGAGAAGGGGAAAAGGAGAGAGGCAGGAAAAAGAAAAAAGAAGTCAAATTTGTTAAATCCAGTAATCGGGTTCATCATGTTACTTTAGATCCTCTCCATACCTTTAACGTAGTTAATAACAAAAATATGAAATGACTAAGAATCAAAAGTTACATAATGAGCCGCTCTACACAATAAATGAGCAGACGGCCCACTGACAGGCCAGCTTACCATCAACAGAACCTTCTACTTCCCTCCTCTCTCTCCACAGATCTAAGATGCCATCAACAGCAATCAGAACTGCCAATCAGCATTCACTAGCCAGACTTACCTCGCACTCTGAGCACACAACTGGTCCTACAATTTTTGCATGCCTCCCAACTGCCAGTTAAAGAAATGCTAGTTCCCATTAGCAGTAAAACTGCAGCCATTTTTACCAACGAACAAATAAATTCCTATCAGGCTAGCAATACAGTAAAGACTCTTTCATCATTACTTACTGTGAGTTATCTGAAAGTTGTCATTAATAAAAACTGAAAACAACTGCAACTTTTGCCAGTTATATCAAGACTGTACAAATATAATCAGGGTAGAAATAACCCTAGAGTCAGCCCCCACCCAACATATGCAGGCACACACACAGACCAGGTCTCTTCTCCTCCTTTGTAGCTGAAACACTATTTCTATTTCACTACTAACACTATTTCATACTGTGCAAGTATGGGAGATGTGAAAGCATACCAGGTCAAAATGAGACTAAGAACCAAAAGGGGAAAACTCCTAGGTATCTACCCACAAGAACTGAAAATGCAGCCCACACAGAAACCTTTCCTAGCAGCATTATTCACAATAGCAGAAGAGTGGAAACAGCCCAAGTGTCCAGGACTGATGAATGGATAAATACAATGTGCTCTATCCGCACAATGCAATGTTACTCTGCCACATAAAGGAATGAAGCTCCAGCACCTGCTACAACATGGATGAACCTTGACAACATTATGCTAAGTGAAAGAGGACAGATACCACATATACCGTAGGATTCCATTTACAAGAAATGTGCAGAACAGGCAAATCTATAAGGACAGGAAATAGACTGCGGACAGCCTGGGGCTGGGGAGTTTTGGGGAAAGATAGAGAATAACTGCTAATGGATATGCGGTTTCTTTGGGGGGATAATGAAAATGTTCTACTTAATTCTGGTGATGCCTGCACACAACTCTGGGAAAACACTAAAAACCATTTGAAGTGTACATCTCCAATGGATGAACTATATGATTGTATGATTTTTAGCTCAAAAAGGCTGCTATTTAAAAAAAAAAAAAAGGAGGGGGGGGCAGGACAGGCTGCCATCACAGCCCTAAAAAGATTCTGCCTTAATTTGTATGCACATAAGAGGAATAGAAGAACCTGTAAGTCAATAAAAAGATGTATACATCCAGGAAATTAATGACTTATACAAACCAAAATAAATGAAAACAACTTAACATTTTAGTTAGTACAGGGACTAAGGTAACAGGCAAATTGTTGCAGACCACATTACATTAGGACCCAAAGTGTCTAGAAATCCCAGGGTCACCACTTATCTGAGGCCATTCAGAACTTTTAATGTAAAAACTACCAATATTTGAGTCCCAATAGCTTCTTACACGTCACTACAAAGTCCACAAATCTGTACCTGCCCATCTCAGCTCCCTCCTGGGCACTGCTGGTTTCACAAGACAAAGCATCCACAGAAGGTAAAAACAAAAACAAACAAACAAACAAACCACAGAAACCTCTTTTTACCATTAACTTTCTTTTATTTATTTATTTTTTATTTTTTTAATGTTTCTTTATTTTTGAGAGAGAGAGTGTGAGCAGGGGAGGGGCAGAGAGAGAGGGAAACACAGAATCCGAAACAAGCTCTGAGCTGTCAGCACGGAGCCCAACGCAGGGTTTGAACTCATGAACCGCAAGATCATGACCTGAGCCAAAGCTGGACACTTAACCGACTGAGCCACCCAGGCGACCCTCTTTTTACTATCAACTTCCTTACCAGTGAGCACATATTACATGTCCTTAAATTTCCCATTACTTAGGGAACTTTGTCTCATTCCATGGAAAGGTACATGGACCCAGATAATTCTTTGGCATTCTTCTTCACTGGACAACACAATCGCCCATTTCTGCAACTGCTGACTCCCTCACCTTACCTTGCTCCCGGTCATCTGATCTTCTGGCCAAGGACAAACAGCCACTGTTCTAAGTCAGTGGTGCCAAGTCCACCATCACCTCACTATCAGATATGAGTTGATAAGCATGAGAAAAATGAAAACATTAACACACTAGTGCGAATCCAACGTAAAATGACAAAACAACACACTGACATCGATGTCAAAACACCAACACCAACACCATAAACCCACGGGGCAAAAATCTCACAACCCTATACCAAGACAAAAATAAGTAAAATGATAAAAGCTCATCTGCTTGGGGGGAGAAGAGAGGAGCCTGGGTAGCCCCCAGAAAGTGGTAAAGCTCCTCCCCCTTCACTGTTAGCCTCACAATCTTCCTGGCAACATAGAAGAAACCCAGCGATCTTATTTTGAGGAACACAGATGGAGAAAGTAGCTGAAAAGCAAACAACGCTTTGCGCAAGTATGCTTCCAGCGCTTTCTTCACACTAGAAAATCAAAAGTGACTTGGAAGTCCAACAATAGGGGAGAACTAAAGTAAAACTTTGTATATTCACATAGGGAAATATATTAACCCCCTCCAAGAAAGGCTGCATTTGTAGACTATGTAAATACATGGAAAAGACCACGCAAAATGTAAACTAAGGGAAGCACTAACACTATTTGTGTTGATGAAAATTATTTTTAAAAACGGATCTTTTACAATGACACAAATAAGAATTTATGGAGACTAATAAACAGTTGACACTTTATAATGAAAAGCTTCTTTGAAATGGCCAAGTTATTATTTTATGGTCAAATTGATCAAATATACAAGAAAACTTACCATATACCCAACCTAAAGTTTCTAATGCTATTGCAAAAGGCAAGCACCAAAGAAAATGCAGAACACATCAAATTCTCTTGATATTTCTTGCTGTTTTGACACAATTATTCTGGCTACCATTATCTGTTAATTGTCTTCACATCACTACCCTAATTCAGCATTTTTTACAAAATGTTTCCAAGTCAGCACCCAGCACACTGGCACTGGGTACACAGTTATTAGCAGACGTAATTCAGGGTCTACATGGCAAACCCAAAATACTCCTCGTATTTATGACAGTTACAAACAAAAAGCAGACACATGCTCTGCCATTTTGTGCCTTCACTCAAATACCTGCAAGTTCAGTGACGCCCAGCAAATTCTCCTGAGTCAGTTCAATCAGCTCCTGCAGCAGGGCCTGGCTGGAGGACGATTCGGCACTGAACCGTACAGCCCCTGCCCCAGCAATCACACTGCACACGTGCACACAGAGCCATGCACAAGAATGCTCCCTGCAGCACTGGGAACGGCCTCCGTGTTCATCAATAGGAGAATGGCTTAAAGAACTATGGTACAGCTATACAGCTGCGCAGAAGTGGACATGAAAATAAGCAAAAGTTATAGAATAGTATTTATTTTCTTTGCTCAGTCTACCTGATACGGAGAAGTTCTGGAAGGATCCACAGGACACTGGGAACCATCACTATCTCTGAGGAAGACGCTAGGACTCAGAACGGCAGTCATATGGGACTCCCGACTTTTCTGTAACGTTTCAGTTTTTACAAGGAGAGTAAGTTCATGCCTCATTTATATAATTAAAATTTAAGAAATATCTCTGGGTCATAAACTGCATGTGCTTTATCTAGTATTCCATTCAGGGAATTCAAATCCATATTAACGCAGGCAGCTCGAATCTAAGTGCAAAAGGGCATTGAAGGCACAGTGTCTTCACATGTAAATACACAAACATTTCCCTCTATACTCCTCCAACAATATAATCTTCCTCGCTTAAAAACAAACCCAGACCCCGTCCTCTACAAAAAAATATTTTTAAAAAGGTGCTTTTAGTACAAGACCAAATTTTTTAAAATTTTACACACCATCTCAAATTCTTTAAGAAGCAGTTTTATTTTTAGTCTAAAAAATAACAGCATTATAAGGCCTGAGCCAAGCTTCACTTCATTAAAATGATATCTGCTGCCCATGTAATGGTTCTGAAATTGTTTCATTCACTTGGTCTGGTTTTAAGCAACACAGAAAAATTAGTATTCCACCTTGAGTGTGGCCTCGGAGGACTTCCAGTACCTCACAGTCCTCCTGGACCAGGAAGGAGTCCTTGAACAGCAGCGGGGTCTGAGGGTTCTGAGCTCCCTAAGGGATTTGGGAATCAGCCAGGTTTGGGAAGCCATGCTTTAAAAGAACCTTTAAGCAGCACCTCTCAACTTGTGCTGAATATGATCATTATTTTTTAAAGTATGATGGGAAAGCCACCCTTCCCCCCTACAGACCTATTAAATCAGAATCTCCGGAGAGCAGGTTCCAGTCATCAGGAATTTTTCCCCCTCAGATTGAGAACGCTGCTTTGAAGTAACTGGTTTAGGAGTCACTGATCTCAAGCTCATTAAGCAGAACACCATTATCTGCATGGGTTGTAGAAACAGTGGCATGCTAGGGGAGGAGGTAAGACACCAATGCCGGTTTTATTTGAAATCAGAGTTTGGACTGATAAGGGCCCAGACTACTGATACACAGAGACCTGATATAAAGTAGGACTAAGAAGCTCCGGTTTCAGGTAAAGATAAAGTCACTCCATTAGCTGTGAAACTTGGTAAAGTCATTTAACCTCTCTGAGGTTCAACTGATCACTTTTTTAAAAAGGACTGAAATAAGTGACCTCTGAAGATCCTTTCATCTCAAATCCCAGTAGCTACAAATCAGTCAAGGCCACAAGCAGGGTGGTCCTTAAATAAATGCATGAATATCTTCTAGAAGTATCAGATTCATCATATATACATTTCTGTCTTGTCTACATAAAAGTCCTATTCCTCATCACAGCATAAGAAATCCTAACTGAACATAATTATGTTCTATCAGATCAACCATAAAAGAAATTAGGGGGGGTGTCTGGGTGGCTCAGTCAACTGAGCGTCCGATTCTTGGTTTCGGCTCAGGTCGTGATCTCATGGTTCATGAGTTTGAGCCCTGCATTAGGCTCTGCACCTACAGCACAGAGCCTGCTAAGCATTCTCTCTCTCCCTCCCTCTCTCTCTCTCTCTCTCTCTCTCTCTGTCCCTCCTGCATACTCACTCACTCACTCTCTCTCTCTCAGAATAAGTAAACATTAAAAAAAAAAGAAAAGAAAAGATAATTAAACTAGTCAAATAAGTCCCAAGATAAATAAAAACATTTGGCATAAAAGAAAATTTTCAACTAACTCTTTAACCTTTTCCTTGGCAACATTCTAATTTTTAAAAAATCTTTCCATTTTAAAATATTGTATTAAAATACACATAACAGGGCGCCTGGGTGGCTCAGTCAGTTAAGCGGCCGACTTCAGCTCAGGTCATGGTCTCGTGGTCCGTGGGTTTGAGCCCCGCGTCGGGCTCTGTGCTGACAGCTCAGAGCCTGGAGCCTGTTTCAGATTCTGTGTCTCCCTCTCTCTAACCCTCCCCCGTTCATGCTCTGTCTCTCTCTGTCTCAAAAATAAACATTAAAAAAAAATTTTTTTTAATAAAAAAAAATACACATAACATAAAATTTACCATTTGAACCACTTTTCAGTGTACAGTTCTATGGCAGGAAGTACATTCACAGTGTTGTGTGACCATCACTACTATCCACCTTCTTTTTATTATTTATCTTTTATTATTTATTCTTTTTATTTTTTATTATTTTTCTATTTTTTTAAAATTTTTTACATAGGCTCCACAACCAGTGTGGAGCTCAGTGTGGGGCTTGAACTACTCACAAACCTGAGATCGAGACCTGAGCTGAGATCAAGAGTCTGACACTTGACCAACAGAGCCCCAGGTATCCCTAAAGAACTTTTTAAAAGACCACTTTATTGATTAGAACTTTGCAATCTTCCCCAAGTGGAAGTCTGTACCCATTAACACTAAAATTCTCCTTTCTCTTCTCCCGGCAGCTCCTGGCAACCATAATTCAACTATCTGGTCTCTATGAATGACTACTCTCTGGGCACCTCACAAAAATTGAATCATTCAATATCTGTCCTTTGTGACTGGGTTTTTTTTCATTTGGCATGTTATCAAGGTTCATCCATGTTGTAGCACATATCAGAATTTCCTTCCTTTTTAAGGCTAAATAATATTCCATTGTATGTATATACCACATTTTGTTTCTCCATTCATCCATTAACAAATACTTGAGTTGCTTCGTTCTGATTTTGCTAACCATATGTCATTTTGAATGAAGTCACATACAGTAGAGATGAGAGAACCTTACATCACCAGCATCTCTTATAAATAAATACATACATACATACATACATACATAAGCAAGCAAGCAGACCACACTCTGCAACATAAAACAGACATTCACATATTTAAAATAACAGAAATTGTACAAAGTATGCTCTTGAATTACACTAGACATCAGTAACAAAAAGATAGCTGAAAAATCCCAAAATACAATATTTGGAGATTAAACACAATACATGGAGATTAAATAAAACATAGGTCAAAGAAGAAGTCTCAAGAGCTATCTCTAACCAAATGAAACTACAACTTATCAAAACTTGTGGAATGCAGAGAAAGCAGGACTTAGAGAAAATTTATAGCACTGAATGCAAATATTAGAAAAGATGACAGATCTAAAAATCTAAGAATCTAAGTTTCTACCTTATGCAACTAGAAAAATATGAGCAAATTAAATTCACAGTAAGAGCAAGCAAATAAATAAAGCTGGAGCAGAAATCAATAAAAATAAGATCAATAGAGAAAAATCAAGGAAGCCAAAAGGCAATTCTTTGAAAAGACCAATAAAACTGATAAATCTCTAGCCAGGTTAATAGAGAAAAAAGAGAAGACACAAATTACTATTATCAGAAATGAAAGAACGGTCATTACTACTAAGCCCAAGGACATTAAGAGAATAATAAAGGATTATTATGAACAACTTTATGCCCACAAATTAGATAATCTAGACGAAACAGACCAATTCCTTGAAAGAGACAATCTATCAGAATTTACACAAGGTGAAAAGAACAATCTGAATAGGCCTATATCTAGTAAGGAAACTGAATCAATAACTAATAACCTTTTAAAACTGGAAACAGATGGGTTCACTGGTGAAATCTCCCAAAGCTTTAAGGAAGAAATTATCTCAAGTCTCTTCTATCTCTTCCAGAAAACAAGAGAGAAAATACTGTCTAATTCATTCTATGAGGCAAGCATTACCCTAATCCCCAAACCAGACAAACACATTAGAAGAAAGAAAAACTACAGACCAATAGCTCTCATTAACACAAATGTAAAAATCCTGGACAAAATACTGGTGGACTAAATCAAACAATGTACAAAAAAAAAAAAAATTATATACCATGACCAAATAGGATTTATTTCAGGTATGCAAGACTGGTTCAAGATTCAAAAATAAATTTATGTAATCCATCCATACATCAATAGACTAAAGAATTAAAAAAAAATCCCACAATCCTATCAATAGATACAGAAAAAGCATTTGAAAAAATCCAACACCGAATCAAAATTCTCAACAAACTGAAAACAGAGGGGAAGTTGCTCAACTGGACAAAGAACATATACAAAAATCCTACCGCTGATATCATACTTAATGATGAGAAATTAGATGCTTTCCTGCTAAGATTAGAAACAAGGCAAGATGTCTGCTCTCACCACTTTTTTAAAAAAACTTTTTTTAATCTTTATTTTTGAGAGAGAGAGAGCGAGCAAGCAGGGGAGGAACAGAGAGAGAGGAAGACACAGAATCCCAAGCAGGGTCTAGGCTCTGAGCTGTCAACAGAGAGCCCAATGTGGGGCTCAAACTCATGAACCACAAGTTCATGACCTGGGCCGAAGTTAGACGCTTAAACCGACTGAGCCATCCAGGTGCCCCTCATTCTCACCACTTTCATTCAACATCATGTTGGAAATCTTAACAGATGCAACAATACAAGAAAAGAGAAGTGTACAGATTGGGAAGGAAAAAAATAAAACTTCCTTTGTTTGCTGATGACATGATGATATGTAGAAAATCCCAAAGAAACAACAAAAAAATTCCTGGAATTAATAAACCATTAAGGTTTCAGGATACAAGGTTAATAAAACTCAATTATTTTTTGTTCTATACCAACAATAAACAACTGGAATTTGAAATTTAAAATGCAATACCATTTACATTAGCATCCGAAAAAAAGCAGAAATACTTAGGTATAAATCTAACAACATACGTGTAAGATCTCTATGAAGGAAACCACAAAACTCTAAAAAAATCAAAGAAGATCTAAAGAAATGGAAGACAATTCCAGGTACATGGATAGGAATCAAGATGTCACTGTCATTTCTTCCCAAATGTATCTACAGATTCAAGGAAATCCCAATAAAAATTCCAGCAAGATTATTTTGTGTGTTATCAATAAACTGATCCTAAAATTTATATGGAAAGGGAAAAGATCCAGAATAACCAATACAACACGGAAGAACAAAGTTGGAGGGCTGTCACTACCTGACTTCCAAGACTTAGTATAAAACTAATCAAACAAAACAAAGTAATCAAGACAGTATGGCTAAGAAGACAAATAGATCATAGAACAGAATAGAGAGCCCAGGAGTGCCTGGGTGGCTCAGTCAATTAAGCGTCTGACTCTTGATTTCAGCTCAGGTTATGTCTCATGGTTTGCGAGTTCAAGCCCCACACTGGGCTCTGTGCTGACAATGTGGAGCTGCTTGGAATTCTCTCTCTCTCTCCCTCTCTCTGTTCCTCCCCTGCTTGTGCTTCTTCTCTCTCAAAATAAGTAAATAAATAGAATAGAGAGCCCAGAATGAGACCTACACAAAATATAGTCTACTGATCTTTGACAAAGGAGCAAAGGCAATAAAAGCAAGAAAAGATGGTCTTGTTAGCACGGTGACAGAAGAACTGGACATTCACATGCAAAAAAATGAATCTAGACACTGATATTCCACCTTTCATAAAAATGAACTTAAGGGGCGCCTGGGTGGCGCAGTCGGTTAAGCGTCCGACTTCGGCCAGGTCACGATCTCGCGGTCCGTGAGTTCGAGCCCCGCGTCAGGCTCTGGGCCGATGGCTCAGAGCCTGGAGCCTGTTTCCGATTCTGTGTCTCCCTCTCTCTCTGCCCCTCCCCCATTCATGCTCTGTCTCTCTCTGTCCCAAAAATAAACAAACATTGAAAAAAAAAAAAATGAACTCAAAATGGATCACAGACTTAAATGTAAAACACAAAACTATAAAATTCCTAGGACATAACTTAAGAGAAAATCTAGGTGACCCTGTGTTTGGCAATGACTTTTCAGACACAATACTGAAAGCACAATCCATGAAAGAAAGTATTGCTAAGGTGGATCTCACTAAAAGTAAAAACTTCTGCTTTGCAAAAGACACTGTCAAGAGAATGAAAAGGCAAGCCACAAATTGAGAGAAAATTTTTACAAAACACATATTGATAAAGGCCTGGTACCCAAAATACACAAAGAACTCTTAAAACTCAAAAATAAGAAAATAACCCAATTTAAAAAAACAAGACCCGAGCAAACACCTCACCAAAGAATATACAGAGGCAAATAAGCATATGAAAAGATACTTGACATCATACGTCACTAGGGAACTGCAAATTAAAACGAGACACTATTACACACGTATCAGACTACCCAAAACCCAGAACACTGACAACATCGAATGCTAGCAAATATGTGGGATGGCAGAAACTCAGTCATTGCTGGTGGGGATGTAAAATAGTACAGTCACTTTAGAAGACAGTTTGGCAGTTTCTTAAAAAACTAAACATACTCTTACCATAAGATCCAGCAATCTTCCTCCTTGGCATTTACTCAAATGAGCTGAAAACTTATGTAAACACAATAACCTGCATACAGATGTTTTATTCATAACTGCCAAAACTTGGAACAACCAAGCTATCTTTCAACAGGTAACTAGATACATAAATTGTATTACATCCGTACAATGGAGTACTATTCAGCAATAAAAAAATAAATAAATAAAAGTAAAAAAAGAGCTATCAAGCCAGGAGAAGATATGGAGGAAACCTGAATTCATAGAATGGAAAGCAGACACATACTACATGATTCTAACTACATGACATTCTGGAAAATGTAGAATTATGAAGACAGTAAAAAGATCAGTGACTGTGGGGCTCAGGGAGAGAGGGGAGGATGAAGCACAGATTTTTAAGACAGTGAAACTACCCTGTACGATGGTATGATGATGCATACAAGTCATTATACATTTGCCAAAACCTACAAAACGTACAAAACAAAGACTGAATCCTAATGTAAAAACCATGCACTTTAATTGTACTGCATTGATAATGCAGCTCATCAGTCATAACACGCAAGATGGTAATTATAGGAGAAATGGGCTGGAAATAGGGGAGAGTGGGAGGATGAGGATTCTGTACTTTCTGCTCAATTATTCTGTAAATACAAAAGTGCTCAGGGGCACCTGCATGGCTCGGTTGGTTAAGCGTCCGACTTTGGCTCAGGTCATGACCTTGCGGTTCGTGGGTTCAAGCCCCATGATGGGTTCTGCAGACAGGGCAGAGCCTGCTTAGGACCCTCTGTCTCCCTCTCTCTCTGCCCATCCCCCACTCATGCGCACACACATGCGCGCGCTCTCTCTCTCTCTCTCTCTCTCTCTCTCAAAAACAAATAAACATTAAAAAAAAGTGCTCAAAAAAAATTCTAATACACACACACAGATGCCTTGTGGTGGATAAAAAACAGAGGAACAGCTACCTCAGGACAGAAAAGTCCTTGACTACCTCTATGTTGCCCAGGCCTCAGAGATGACCTTATGTACTGACTTCCACAGAAAGGGCTACGACAAACTCCTAAGGAAGCTGAAGCCACACTGTGACCGGGGGGGTTGGGTTCTGGTCATCATCTTGGAGCCTTCTTTTACAGAGGCCATGCAGCCCTTTCTTTACACAGCTGCCACCATGCTTGCTATGTGGTTTTTATACGTAAATAGCGGCTTTTAAAATAAATATTTGATTGGGGGGTAAAAAAAAATCACTTGATTTACTAGCGATAGGAATCCTTCCTATAATGCTGTATGGGTTATGTTAGCCTGAGGGGAGGAATGACTCACATTAAGGTAAAAGAATATTAACACAAGAGGAAGAAATACAACCCAAGTTTAATTTCAAGCAAAAATAAATGTGTTACTCCTGGTTGCTGGCATTAAGGCTGTGAGAACTCCGTCCCCTAAACAGAGGCTCACAGGCCACTGGATCCACCATGGTTTTCTTCAGCTAACACAAGTTGAAAGCAAAGGTCAGGTATGGCTGCGGGCAAAGGGCTCCCTTGGCCAGTCCCAGCCACTGACCAATAGCCAAGCACAGCTCACTACAGGGAGAATTACTGCTTTTTCCACACACCGTGCACTAGTCAGCCCAAAGCCATTTCAGCTTTTTGCATACAGCCCACATGCTTCTCTCTGCTCATTAACAGAACCAGTTAGAAGTTATATCTCCTCTTCTCACTCCTATCCTGTGTCCCAGTAAGAATTGTACCCTAAGGATAACTTAACAGCTGAGGAGGAAAAGTTCCTCCTTTTAGGGGTGTTCCAGCTGACAACTGATAAAGGTTCAAGAGAATATCACAACTTTACAACCCTAATAATGAACTAGTAAATATATGCAATGATCATTAATGGCTACTAATATCACAAAAGGAAAGACACTCAGACATTATGTATCTTATGGGAAAAGTACAGATCATCATCTATGAAGTATACTTGCAAAAAAAAAAAACAAACAATAAAAAAAAAACATAAATAAGCCGCTAGATCTAATTACAACTTTATAGAAAATACAGGGGGACAAAGGAACATATGAAATCGAGACCACAGGAATGCAATCAGCAAAACTCAGCAGAAGAGTCTACAGGAAAAACTCAATTTCTTCAACAAATAAATTAATGAGGGAAAAGAGATGGCAGAGAACACTGTAGTTCAAAAGGCATTCCAACCAGGGCACCTTGGTGGCTCAGGCTGAGCATCGGACTCTTGATTTCCACTCAGGTCATGATCTCACAGTTTGTGGGATCAGGCCTTGCGTCAGGCTCTATCTATGTTGACAGCATGGAGCCTGCTTGGGATTCTCTCTCTCCCCCTGTCTGTCCCTCCCCCCACTCACGCACACACTCTCTCAAAATAAATAAACATTTAAAAAAAAAATGAAGGCATTTCAACCAACAGCAATGCAAAACCTCATGTGGATTCTGATTTTAACCACTAAAAAAACACTTATGGCACATCTGGAGAAACATGAACATTGGATATTTGATGCAACTAAGGAATTGATGTTCATTTGTTTAGGTGTAATCATGGTATTGTGACTATGGTTTCTTTTTAAGTCTTTATCTAGAGACACATACAGAAACATTATACAAAATGATGTGACACTTGGAATTCACTCAAAATAATGTGGGGTGGGAATGAATGCAGGGGGTGCTGGTGAAGTAGGCTGGTCCACAACTGATCACCGCTGAAGCTGCATGAGGCATACATGGAGGTTCATTATTCTATTCTCTCCACTTCCACATTGCTTGTAATTTTCCACAGTAAGTAGATTTTACCAAATTAATTGGAATAATTTCAGATCTCAAAATTCCTTTGGTTGAGGTCAACCATTACAGTAGAGCCTGCTAACTATCTCAGTTATGCTAAATACCGTATAGCCAACCTGCTCTTTCAGAGCTTATCATTTGAAACCGATACAATCAGTTTTTCTCTTCCAACCCTCCACCACCTAACCGATCTTTCAAAACGTGAGCAAAAGTCTCCACTCAAAGCTTGCCCTTACATCACTGGTCAAAAGCAACCTCTCTCTCATGCACTGCCTATCCAAGCAGACCATAATTTTCCAGAAGGCAAGGAATATGTTTTACTGTCATTACTTCTCACAAAATGTCTAGCACAATAGTCTGCACATAGCAGTTGATTATCCAACCAAAAAACGTGTGGATCAGTTCTGGCCTGTGCAGAGATGAGTGGCAAAACCAACAAGTAATATAGTATCAAAAGCAGAGGACACATTTACAAAGTCTACAGGTCATGAAGAATGGATGAACACACTGTGGTAGATCCATACGATGGAATACTACTCGATGTTAAAAAGTAACAACGATATTACACACAACAGTATGGCTGAATCTCCAAAACGTTGTGGTAAGAGACAGAACTTAGGCACAAAAGACTACAGAGTGTATACCATTTCATTTACATGAAATCCTGGAAAAGGCAAGTGGTTGCTTAGGACAAGAGATGAGGTAAGGGGACTTGCTGTAAGAGCATCAGGGTACTTTTTCAGTGATGGAAATGTTCTGTATCTCTTCCTGTATCTTGATTGTTATAGTTACACAACTATATATATTTGCCCAAAGTCCCTAAATGGTACAATTAAAATGGGTGGCTTTTATTATAAATCATGCCCTAATAAAACTATTTCACAATCATAAAATTAGATTTAAAAATTATAAATATTTATAATAGGACAGACCAAGAACTCTTACAAATCAATAAGACACACATAAGAGAAAGGTAGGCAATGCTCTTTCTGCCATCTTTCCGTGCCCCATAATGGTGTGCATGAATGTCCCAGCAGATGTGCTCCAGAGCACTAACAGTACTAAGAAGAGAGGCAAACACCAAGTTCTTATTAGGCCATGCTCCAAAGTCATCTTCCAGTTTCTAACTGTGATGATGAAGCATGATTACATCGGCAAATCTGAAAATCACTGATGATCACAGAGCTGGGAAAACTGCTGTGAACCTCATAGACAGGCTAAACAATGTGAAGTGATCTGTCCCAGATTCGATGCACAAGTCAAAGATCTAGAAAAACTCCGGAATAATTTGCTCCCGTCCCACCAGTTTGGTTTCACTGTACTGGCAACCTTAGTTGGCATCATGGACTGTGAAGAAGCAGGACGAAAACACACAGAAGAGAAAATCCTGGGGTTTTTTTTTCTAGGGATGTAATACGTAAGCACAGATAAAATGCCTCAATGGAAGAAAGAAAAGAAAGGAAGGAAAGAAGGAAGGAAGGAAGGAGGCAAGGCAAGGCAAGGCAAGGGATGGGTGCCTGGGTGGCTCAGTCAGTTAAGCACCGGACTTCAGCTCAGGTCCTGATCTCAATAGTTCGTGAGTTCCAGCTCCGCGTGGCACTCTCTACTGTCAGCACAGAGCCCACCTCAGATCCTCCGTCTCCTTTTCTCTCTGCCCCTCCCCACTCACACTCTTTCTCTCCCTCTCTCAAAAATAAACAAACATTAAAATTTTTTAAAAAGAGGAGCACCTGTGACACAAGAACAGACACTCAGATCAATGGAACAGAACAGAGAACCCAGAAATGGACCCACAAACATATAGCCAACTAATCTTTGACAAACAGGAATAAAGACAGTCTCTTCTGCAAGGGGTGCTGGGAAAACCGGACAGCGACATGCAGAAGAATGAACCTGGACCACTTTCTGACACCATACACAAAAATAAACTCAAAATGGATGAAAGACCTAAGTGTAAGACAGGAAGCCCTCAAGGAGAAAGCAGGCAAAATCCTCAAGGAGAAAGCAGGCAAAAACCTCTTTGATCTTGGCTGTGGCAACTTCTTACTTAACACGTTGCCAGAGGCAAGTGAAACAAAAGCAAAAATGAACTACTGGGACCTCATCAAAATAAAAAGCTTCTGCACAGAGAAGGAAACAATCAGCAAAACTAAAAGGCAACCAACAGAATGGGAGAAGATATTTGCAAATGACATGTCAGATAAAGGGTTGGTATCCAAAATCTATAAAGAACTGATCAAACTCAACACCCAAAAAACAAATAATCCAGTGAAGAAATGGGCAAAAGACATGAATAGACACTTCTCCAAGGAAGACATCCAGATGGCCGACACATGAAAAAATGCTCAACGTCACTCATCATCAGGAAAATACAAATCAAAACCACAATGAGATACCACCTGACACCTGTCAGAATGGCTCATATTAACAACTCAGGCAACAACAGATGTTGGCGAGGATGTGGAGAAAGAGGATCTCTTTTGCATTGTTGGTGGGAATGCAAGCTGGTGCAGCCACTCTGGAAAACAGTATGGAGGGGCCTCAAAAAACTAAAAATAGAAATACTCTCTGACCCAGCAATTGCACTGCTAGGCATTTATCCAAGGGATACAGGTGTGCTGTTTTGAAGGGACACATGCACCCCCATGTTTATAGCAGCACTATCAACAATAGCCAAAGTATGGAAAGAGCCCAAATGTCCATCGATGGATGAATGGATAAAGAAGATATGGTATAGATATACAATGGAGTATTACTTGGCAATCAAAAAGAATGAAATCTTGCCGTTTGCAACTACGTGGATGGAACTGGAGGGTATTATGATAAGTGAAATTAGAGAAAGACAAAAATCATATGACTTCACTCATATGAGGACTTTAAGAGGCAAAACAGATGAACATAAGGGAAGGGAAACAGAAATAATATAAAAACAGGGAAGGGGACAAAACAGAAGAGACACATAAATATGGAGAACAAACTGAGGGTTGCTGGAAGGGGTGTGGGAAGGGGGATGGGCTAAATGGGGAAGGGGCACTAAGGAATCTACTCCTGAAATCATTGTTGCACTATATGCTAACTAATTTGGATGTAAATTAAAAAAAAAAATATGTAGGTTTGGAGTCTGATCTCAATAGTGACTAAGGCTTTTTAAAAAACAAAAAGCAAAACAAAAAAAAGAGGGGCACCTGGGTGGCTCAGTTGGTTGAGTGTCCCACTTCAGCTCAGGTCATGATCTTGTAGTTCATGAACTGGAGCCCCACATGGGGCTCACTGCTGTCAGCCGGTCAGTGCAGAGCCTGCTTCAGATCCTCTATCCCCTTCTCTCTGCCGACCTTCCCCCCGCTTGCACTCTCCCCAAAAATAAATCTTTTTTTTTTTAATTTTAAAAAAGAAAAGAAAAAGAGCTAGGCTAGGAAAATAAGAAATTCAAACAAAATTAATAAATAGTCAATTAATGTGAAGGTATATACAAATTATATCAGTAAAATACTATTTTCCCCTATAAAATTGGCATAAACTGTTTTCTTTATATTGGTTTTAGTAATTTAATATTTATTTTTTTTAATTTTTTTTAAACGTTTACTTATTTTTGAGACAGAGAGAGACAAAGCATGAACAGGGGAGGGGCAGAGAGAGAGGGAGACACAGAATCTGAAACAGGCTCCAGGCTCTGAGCGGTCAGCACAGAGCCTGACGCGGGGCTCGAACTCACGGACCGTGAGATCATGACCTGAGCCGAAGTCGGATGCTTAACCGACCGAGCCACCCAGGCGCCCCTAGTGATTTAATATTTAGCACTGGGAGGGTTTAGGGGAAACTGGGACTCTTACACACGGCTGACCCAATCTTTCCACAAGAAAGGGTGCAAAAGCCTTACGAGATACAAACAGCGTCCAGTCTAAAACTATGTATCAAGACAATTCACACAGAAAGAATAGTCTTTAACCCATGGTACTGAGATAACTGCATCTCCACAGGCAAAAGAATGAAGCTGGATCTGTACCTCACACCATATACAAAAGATGAACTCAAAATAGATCTAAGACCTAAATGTGAGGGTCGGTAGAACAGGCAATTCTTTAGGGTGCCTGGGTGGCTCAGTCAGTTGAGTGTCCAACTCTTGATTTCAGTTCAGGTCATGATCCCAGGTCCCACACTGGGCAGAACCCACATCAGGCTCAGCGTGGAGCCTCCTTGAGATTCTTTCTCCCTTCTTCTGCCCTTCTCTCCTGCTCATGCTTTCTCTAAAAAAAAAAAAAAAAAAAAAATACTAAGAACATGGAACTCTTGGGGCGCCTGGGTGGCTCAGTCGGTTAAGCGGCCGACTTCGGCTCAGGTCACGATCTCGCGGTCCGTGGGTTCGAGCCCTGTGTCGGGCTCTGTGCTGACAGCTCACAGCCTGGAGCCTGTTTCAGATTCTGTGTCCCCCTCTCTCTGACCCTCCCCCGTTCATGCTCTGTCTCTGTCTCAAAAATAAATAAACGTTAAAAAAAAAAAATTAAAAAAAAAAAAAAGAACATGGAACTCTTGATCTCAGGGTCGTGAATTTGAGCCCCATGTTGGGCGGAGAGATTATTTTAAAAAAATAAACGAAATTAAAAAAAAAAAAAAAAAAGACCTAAATGTAAGAGCTAAAACTGTAAGACTCCTGGAAGTAAACCATAGGGTTAATTTTCATGATCTTGGATTAGGCAGTGGTTTCTTGGCTATGACACCTAAAGCACAAGCGAGAGAAAAAAATAATAGATAAACTGGAATTTATAAAATAGAAAACAACAACAACAAAAACCCCTGTACTTCAAAGAACCTATCAAGAAAGTAAAAAGACAATCCACAGAAAGGGAGAAGTACCTGCAAATCATTTATCTAATAAGGGTCTAGTATCTAGAATATTTTAAGAACCCTTATAACTCAACAAAAAGAAAACCCAACTAAAAAACGGCCTATAAAAGCACATGAAAAGATGTTCACCATTAGTTTTTGCAAATGCAAATCAAACCACACTGACATACTACTTTACACCCCCTAGGATGGTCATAATCGAAAACACAGATAATGAAATAAGCTGATAAAAACATGGAGAAACTGGAAACTTCATACATTGCTGGTGGGAACAAAAAATGTTACGGCTGCTTCATATGATCCAGCAATTCCACTCCTAGGTATTTACCCAAGAGAAATACAAACATATGTCCACATGCAAACTTGTATATAAACGTCCATCGCAGCGCTATTTGTAACAGCCAAAAAGTGGGAACAATCCCATTACCCCTCAAATGATAAATGGACACACAAAATGTGGTGTATTATACAATGGAAAATTCAGCCACCAAAAGGAATGAAATACGGACACGTGCGACAACACGACGAACTGTGAGAACATTACACTAAGTAAAAGCAGCTAGACACAAAAAGCTACATATGATAGGATGATTCCATTCCTTTTTTTAAGGGCTTTTTTAAAGTTTATTTACTTGAGAGAGAGAGCAGGGGAGGGGCGGAGCAAGAGGGAGAGAGAACTCGAGCAGGCTCTGCACTGTTAGCACAGAGCCCGACGTGGGGCTCAATCCCATGAACCGTGAGATCATTACCTGAGCCAAGATCCTGAGTCGGACACTTCACTGACTGAGCCACCAAGGCAACCCAACATGATTCCATTCTTATGAAATGTTCAGAATAACAAATCCATAGCAAGAGAAAGTCTGCATGAGTTTGCCAGGGGCTGAGGGTGAAAGGTAGAATGGGGACTGATAATGGGTATGGGGTTTCTTTCTGGGGTGATGAAAATGTTCTGGAATTAGGTAACAGAGATGGTTACACAATCCTGTGTTATTCTAAAACCCTTGAACTGTACATCTTAAAAGGGTGAATTTGATGGCATGTGAATTACATCTCAGTTAAAATAGTAGAAAATGAAAGAAATAATCCTGTCTGGAGCAAAGACTCATCTAAAAATGCGATTTTTAGGGCCACCTGGGTGGCTCAGTCGGTTTGAGCATCCAGACTTCAGCTCAGGTCATGCCCCATGGCTTGTGAGTTCAAGCCCTGCGTCAGGCTCTGTGCTGACAAGTCGGAGCCTGGAGCCTGCTTTGGATTCTGTGTCTCCCTCTCTCTATCTGCCCCTCTCCTGCTCACTCTCTCTCTCTCAAAAATAAATAAAAACATTAAAAAAAATTTTTAGCGTGATTTTTATACAAAACAAAAAATTGGAAACAAAGTAAATGTCCAACGGGGGGATTAGTGAAATAAATTAAGGTGCATTAAATCCATGAATACCATGCCCACACATAGCAGGTACACAGAGTCCTACTAAAGGTCATGAGGTATTAGAAATTGCCTTAGAAATAAATTTTTGGGGTGCCTGGGTGGCCTGACTTCAGCTCAGGTCATGATCTCACGGATTGTGGGTTTGAGCCCCGCATCGGGCTCTGTGCTGACAGCTCAGAGCCTGGAGCCTGCTTCGGATTCTATGTCTCCCTCTCTCTCTGCCCCTCCCCAGCTTGCACTCTGTCTCTGTCTCTCTCAAAAATAAAATAAAAAATGTTAAAAAAAAATTTAAAAAAAGAAAGAAATTTTACATGAAAGATGTTTGTCCTATTAATAATTTTTTTTCAGTCAAAAAAAGTAGGCCCACAATATTCTAATGCCCTTCTCCCAAAGAAGAAAACAACCTTAGGGTAAAACCAGTTCTAACTTCTGGACTCCAGATTGTGAGACAATAAATTTTCATTATTTAAAACAATTTTTTTTAACTCTTTGCACTAGAAAATAAATTCTAAGTATACCCACTATAGAAGTCCATATTAATAAAAATAAAAAAGGAAATATATGTATACGTACACTAAAAGTTTAAAAATATTCACACCAGTATGTTAACAGTAGTTCATATCCTGGCAATAGTATTATGGAGGCTATTTTTTTACTTCTTTGGTTTAGGTATATTTTCCAGTTTCTTGGCAATTAGTATTAATTAGTAGTATTTAAACTATATGTTGATTTTATTTATTTATTTTTAAATGTTTATCTTATTTTTGAGAAAGAGAGAAAAGGAGAAGGGGGGGAGGGCCAGAGACAGAGAGGGATCGAGAATCCAAACAGAGGATCTAAAGCAGGCTCCGTGCTGACAGCAGAGAGCCCGATACACGGCTCCAACTCATGAACTGTGAGATCATGACCTAAGCCAAAGTTGGAGGCTCGACCGACCGAGCCACCCAGGCACTCCTTTATGTTGATTTTAAAAACAAGTATTCTAAGGGACAGTGGTATTAACACCTGACACAAAGAAGTAAAAAAAGGATGAATAACTAACTTCAAGGAATAAAGATATCAAAATTTCAAACGTCATCAGACACCTAACACTTCATTAAATACCAATCATTGGAAATTAACTTTTAAACCTCTATGACCACGATCCTAACAGATTCTTATTCCTGCTTTGGCAGAAATTTGTAACACTTGACGGTACTGAAAGTAATGTTATTCTGACAAAATCAAAACACTAAGGGAAAAATGAGGGACCAGGTCCCAGATCTCAGTCCAGAAAATGGTTCTGATGAAACACAGTTTACTCTAGGATAAATTTAAAGATAAAGTATTCACTCTGCACAGTCTGAACACATTGTTCAGATATAAAAATACTGCAGAAAAACTTCCCCATTGGGGCACTTGGGTGGCTCAGTCAGTTAAGCGTCTGACTTTGGCTCAGGTCATGATCTCGCAGTTCATGAGTCTGAGCCCTGCGTTGGGCTCTGTGCTGACAGCTCGGAGCCTGGAGCCTGCCTTGGATTCTGTCTCCCTCTCTCTCTTCCCCTCCCCCACTCACACTTTGTCTCTCTCTCTCTCTCTCTCTCTCTCTCTCTCTCAAATAAAATGAACATTAAAAAAAAATATTAGGGGTGCCTGGGTGACTCAGTCAGTTAAGTGTCTGACTTCAGCTCAGGTCATGACTTCACAGTTTGTGAGTCTGAGCCCCACACCAAGCTCTGCACTGACAGCTCACACAGCCTAGAGCCTGCTTCGGATTCTGTGTCTTTTTGTCCCTCCACTACTCACATTCTGTCTCTCCCTCTCTCTAAAAAATGAAATTTATATTTATATTTATATTTATATTTATATTTATATTTATATTTATATTTATATTGAAAAAAAAAACCTCACCATCAACAAAAACCAACACTAACAATAGTGTTTACTCCCCAAAATATAGCCAAGCCAACAGAAAATAAAGCTTACTCATAACATATGAAAGGACAGGACTCTAAATTCTGAAATCAACTCTGCAGTTGTTTGTTTTTTTTTTTAACATGTTTTTTATTTTTTTTATTTTTACTTATTTATTTTTTAAAGATGGGACTTTAATTTTTTTTAATGTTTATTTTTGACAGAGAGAGAGAGACACACACAGAGACAGAGTGTAAGCATGGGAGGGGAAGAAAGACAGGGAGACACAGAATCCAAAGCAGGCTCCAGGCTCTGAGCTGTCAGCACAGAGCCCGATGCAGGGCTCAAACTCACAGACCACGAGATCATAACCTGAGCCGAAGTCGGATACTCAACAGATTGAGCCACCCAGGCGCCCCTTTTACGTGTTTTTTTTTAAATATGAAAATAAAGCTCTACTTCATACTAGTTTCTAACTAGTTCCTAAGAAAAAGCAACATGTAAAGGAAACACTGCAAAGTACTTCAAAGATAAAACAAAAAGTTAAAATGAGTTTTACTTAAAAATTTTTAATTAAGGACATTCTCAATACTGCCAACAAGTTTTTAAACAAAAGTTAAAGTTAAAATTAGGTGAGGTTATTTATGAGGTTAATATGATAAAAACACAATGAACCATCACTACCTATAACAGAACAGCTAAAATAAAAAACAGCGATAACACTCAATGCTGGCAAGGATGCAGAGAAACTGGATCTCACAGGGCTGGTAGGCATGTAATATGATACAAAACTCTAAAAGAGAGTTTAGCAGTTTCTTTCAAAACTAAGTATGTACTTACCATATGACCCAGCACTTTTAGGCATTTATCCCCCCACCCCCATGAAACCTTATGTTCACATAACAACGTGTATGTGAATATTTATAGCAGCTTTATCTGTAACAGCCCAAAACTGGAAACTTTTGGGTTATGTCCTTCAACAGGTGAATCATTAAACAAACAGTGGTACATCCACACTTTGGAATACTACTCAACATTAAAAAGGAATGAACTATTAATACATGAAAACAATTTGGATAGATCTCAAAGGAATTATGGTAAGAGGAAAAAAGCCAAAGTAACATACTGTGTGATTCCATTTATCTAACACTTTCAAAATGACAAAATTAGAGAGATGGAGAGATTAGTGGCTGCTCAGGGTTAGAGATGAGGGTGGGTGTGTGCAAGAGAAAAAAGGGGTAGCATGAGGGATCTTTGAGGTGATGGTACCTTGATCGTGGGGGTGTCACACAAATCTACACATGATAAAATTACACACACACACAAACACAAATGAGTGCATGTAAAACTGGGGAAATCTAAGTAAGGCTACAAATTGTAACAATGTCAATTTCCTGGTTTTGCTATGAAGCTATAGTTATATAAGATGTTACCACTGCATGAAACTAGGTGAAGGGAAGATGGGATCTCTCTGTACAGTTTTTTGCAATTTTCTGTCAATCTGTATTTCAAAATAAAAAGTAAAACAAAACAAAACAAAACAATCAGATGGGGCTATGCATGAGAAGCTTGATACAGCAAACAGAAAAAATTTAACACAGCATTTGAAACATGGTAAAAACGCTATCTACCATGAGCACTCTGACTTTATTGAGTACTTTTAATAAATCAACTAATTTGAAAACACGGGTTCTGCAGACTATTCAAACTACTTCAGCAGAGAGAACGATTGAAACTAGAATTCCTGAGTTTAGTTATCAGATACCACATGAAAAATCTCTTACATACATGGCAAGATTTTTTTTCAGATTTGAAACTGTTCGAGTAAGAAGCCAGTATACAACATAAACATCTCCATATTGTTTTTTCCTCAAACCTCCAGCTTCAATCTCCATATGGCTTGAAGCCCTTAGTATACAAAAGTCTCTTAGATCATCAAATAACTTAAAAAATGGAAACAGATATATCACTTGCTGTTCGAATCCAAATTAATGTAAAGCCTAGCTCAGGGCCTCAATTTCAATATTCTCTTAGGGGAAAAAAAAAAAAATCCATGTCATGTTCAAAATGGTAAAATGAATTTGAAGATGCTGGTGTCCTGAAGCAGCTGAGTCCCTAGCAAATATTCCTAAGGACAGAAAGAACATTCTACCGGCAGTCCTCTGAATTCCTCAAGCAGGCTCTGAGCTGTCCGGTCAGCTCTGTAGGAAAAGAGCAAAGACAGGAGTCTCAGACCAGCTGCTGGGAACTAGATTCTAATTCTTCAAATTAGCACCCTCTTTGGTTTATAGCCCCCTTCAGGATTACTCCACACCTATGTGTGTGTAAGTGATTATACATCCAGCCTCTAGTGCCGTGGGTGTGATCCTGAAATAGTTTCCTCCACTAAATATTACTCCAACGGATTCAACAGAAGGAAGAATAGAAAGCTGAGTGAAATTACACAACAGCTTGCTTTTCTATTTTCCATAGAAAAAGTGGCTGAAATTTTTCTCAGCTTCAGCAGGTATAAGAATATCTAACTACAACCATCTGACCAGTCCCATATCAGCAAGGGAGCCCCTAAATTTTCTTCCCATGGGTTCTTCTGGACTCCTAACACTAGGATTTACTAGTAGGGGTTTCATGGGAGTATTTGTGATATGAAGCCATCCGTCACACCAGGACCAGCACTGTTCTAACACGCACTCCACCGCCCTCCTCCCGCTCCCCCTGCTACCCCACTGCCTTGGACTTTTCTAGTATCCCCTTCCTATCCTTCCTTCACTGCAATATATACTAAACCTTCTGCGGGAACCCAAGGTAGACTCCAAAAAGCTCTATTTACTCACTAGTCTTTTGTTTTTCAACAGCTAAAAACTTAATAGGGGATGAAAAAGATACCACATCCTGAAATACCAAGGAATTCTGACAGTGACAGTGTTCACTGATCCCAGATTTTAGACAGAACACGAGTTGTGGCATGAAGTATCTTAGTCGAACACACCATACCAGATTTGGGGAAATTCTCAAATACAAACTGCACTGTTAGTATAGAATCAACACTGTAGAAAACCTAATGTCTTTTTTTTTTTCTTCCAACATTTTATTTAAAATCCAATGAGCTAACATAGAGTGTAGTATTGGTTTCAGGAAAACTTCCTGTCTTACTGAAATCACATTTCAGTACCGAAATGCAGCAAAATTCAAAGACGCGAAGATTCTACTTCACTAAAGAATTACTGTGGGCTACATTTGTGAATGCACAAAAATTAATACAGCAAGCACTTGGAAAAAGGCTTCTAAATTCTCTCATACTCAACCCACATTAATCTATCGGATCACTTACTTTGGAGCCTAGCATCAATACCAACCTACTGATCACACAGTATAGAAACCAGCAGAAAGAGGCCACGATGCCAGTGCTGAAGAAGAGTGTCAGCATCTTGGACTTACTGTGATACAGTGTACAATGCATGTGAGGAAGGACCTGGCCCACTGCAGGAAAGACTACACCTTGGCTTGGCCCCCAAACTTCAACTCCCTGTTAGACAGTTCCACCTAAACCCCACCGTATTTTTCATTCCAAATCAACAATCTCATCCTTTATTGGCAATAATAAAAGCAACGTTTCCCCACTCTAGTTCAAAGCTGTGGTGTGATCAGTGAACCCGGGAGCCAGAATCCTCTCCACCCTCACCTTACAGCATTTCTCACACTCATTCATTCTTTACCAGTTCCCATCCCCATCATCGCAGTTCAAGAAATTATTCCTTAAGCCCAAGTTTTCCAGTGGGGTCTTCTTTATGTCCCACCGTCAGATTCCTGCTCCAAAACATTATTTTGAACATGCCATCGAAGCCTTGAAAAAAAATATCTACAGATCTGGCAGTGCAGCCAACACAAACCTATCCTGATGAGCTTGGAGAAGCTCCAAGCACCTTCCACAAGAAGCTTCTAGAGACAGGGGGACTCGGGACCAAGGGCTCTGAATCTCCATACGTTAACTGCGTTCACTTTTTGTCATGGCTTCTTTCTCCACGGTAATCAACAATTAAATCTTTGAAAAGGGTTTCGTGGCTCATTTTCATGGACAACCAGAAGGAGCAGGTGGACTGCTTCCTACACCACAGCCAGCCTTGGAGGAGAATGAAGTCCAAGAAGTAGAATACTGAAAGCAACTTTAAAAAGGGGGGGAAAGAAAAAAGGAACATGAGCAAACCCCCTAGCTCTGCGGGTACATGGAGAAGGCTGAGATGGTGAGCTTATACGGATTTAACTTTGAAAGAGGAATATGAAAGCTTCAGGATGAAATCCAAATATCATACTCTACATTTAAGAAATGTCCATCCTAACTAGTGACCTAGTGGGTAAGAGGAAACATGTACATAAAAGGAAAAATAACCACAAGCAGGCTACAGCAAGAGCATGAGGCAAGTACTTCAAGAGTCCAAAGGAGGAACACCAAGAGAATCAAGGACCTGGACGATGGAGAAGTATCTTAGGATACTGAACTGTATCTTAGGAATGTTCAGGGAGTACGCTGACCACTTTGGCTGAGGCAGAGATCACAGAGACCAAAGATGCGCGACAGTATATGTATACAGCTGTCCTAGAGTTCCAGTCTGTTGTTCAATGCGCTGCCTTCTCCTCCCCCTACCTGGACTGTCAGCTCAGAGGCCAGGAACCACTACGATTTGTTGACCTATCAGCTAAATGTGAGTCCCAAGAACTCAGAATGTTAGTAACAGTTTTAGCAAATTTAATCTCAGCATAGCATAACATTGAGATGCCCTGTGAATTCAGATTTTTAAATACCTGCACTAAAAATAGCAAAACTTCTGGAAAAGTCAAGACATAAGGACCCACAAATCAAAGCAAGAATTTTTAAACACCCACTCTTACAAAAACACTCTTACGAACTGCCTGATAGAAAATTTTACTACTGATATCCTCTAAAGGAAAAGGCAAAAGAATGGAAGGTCTGATGAAGTGATAAACAGTTTTAGAAACAGGTTTACAATCAGTTTTTAAACAGTAATCTATCTGGGAAATGGAAATTCCTCCCCTAAATCCCTTTGGGGGCAATACATTTGAATCAGGAATAAGAACATCCTGCCTCTACACAAGTTCAAATGTGAGCCTTTTACAGTATCCCCAACATTACAAAGCAGGTAGAGGAGAGGACAATTTCTAACCCGTCAAAAAGAAGAGCAGCCAGTATTCTGGATTTCTTCTCTATCTCTGCTAGACATATATGCAAAAGCTTCGGTAAAATGAAACCAGGGAACTCCAAGGTTTTAGTTGACAGTGATTGCCTAACTGGAGCTTTTCCTGTGAAATGAAACTACCAGAACCTTCAAAACATCAATTTGCTTGTCGCTAAACCACAGGTTTATGCTCCGTCTTGGAAATGCTAACAGGATGGAACCCATGAGCCTTTTATTAAAACGTGATGACCATGGAGAGCGCCCTTGAAGCATAGCAACAGAGGACTCAACCCTAAAAGGTTCCCCTCTGGAAAGTGAGGACAGGTTTGACATGTAACCCCAGCATGCCAGTCCTAAAACGCTGGACTGCATTTTCCATAAAAGGTGGGAGTTGTAATAGTAGCATATAGCAGACACCAGCCCACTAGAAGCAGATGGGAACCCACCAACTCATTTTACCCAGACCTCCAAAGAGGTACACAGAACTGTCTGTGCTTGCCAAAGCAGGGCAGATCTGAATGGGTGAATCTAAGAAAACGTTTCACAAAAGATTACTAATGGTAATTTCATGTGCCTACTGTAGCCCCCAATGTAAAACTGGATCTGAAAAATGAAAAGCAATTTGAAAGCTCATTCTCCATACTCAAGCGACACACACACACACAACACACACACACGGCCCAAATTTTTTATTTTACAAAATATAAATGACTCAGTAACCTATTCCAGCACAGGGGCCCTTCTAGAAGGGAAAGCTAGCTGGAAACATTCCCTGCTTATGTACACAGTTCACTAGGGATCAGGTAAGATTCCATTTTGTAACAGCTGAACTTTAAACAGAAAGTCATTAATGGTGCAACATTCACTCATTAGCATAAAGTTACCCCCTACAATGAAAAGCATTGGCTGTATCTGCCAGGATGACAACTTTACAGTAAGAAGCTGGAGCCAAGGTCCATGAACTCCTAGAAAGTTCTATCGGCCTCAGAAGAGCTCACCATCTCCACCAGCCTAAACTTAGCTGTCACCTCATTCCTCAATCCCCACAGAAAAAAAAGCATCGCTAATGCAGGATTTTTTTTTTTAATAAAAAAAATTAAAGATGGGCAAAAGGGTCAACAGCAGGCAAAGCCTTACGGGGCTGAAATGATTCCTGTTTGGGATTGGGGGAGGGGGAGGAGCTTTCTGGATGTTTCTATTCTTGGCAAGGAAAGCACCTCCAGGTCCTGTACCATCAAATGGCACTAACACAGGAATGTTCTCAGGAAATCAATGATTTGTCCATGCTAATAGATTTCATCTTGGGGTGTGCTGGTGGGGAGCAAGATGGGGAGGATTGGAGGGGGTAGAATGGGGAAGGTGTGTGTGAATAGGGGGGATGGGAGCAAAGAGTAGATGGATAAGGGGGCCGGGGAAGGTGTGGACTGTTAAGAGGGAGAGTGTGGATGACTAAGGGACGTGAGGGGAGGGTGTGGATGGCGGAGGGTATGTCCAGAAAAGGCCTGGAAAGCTGGGGGGGGGGGGTGGTGCGGGGAGGTGTGGACCGCTATGGAGTGGGGGAAGGTGTGAATGGTGGAGGGATGGAGGGATGGCTGGCCATCAGCCCCCTCAGAAGCAGCAACGAAGGCAGGCCAAGAGGGGTGGCCTCGCCCAGGCTCCCCCTAATCCACCTTCTGTGGGCGTGTGCCCGGATGCGCGTATGCAAGGGCCAGGCCACCAGGCCGCAGGGCTACCACTCACCCCACGACTCCCTGGTTGTAGTTCCTCCGCTTCCACGGGGTCCCGCTGTACACGCCCCCGCTGCCGTCGGCCCGGCCGCCCCCCGCGGCCCGCCCTCCGCTGGGCTGCAGCAGGCTGTAGTTGAGTCCGTAGGTGCTGGCCTTATTGTCGCGCTTCCTCTTGTTGCTGCTGCCCGAGGCCGGGTCCGCGGGCTCCGCGGCGGGGACGGCGGCGGAGGAGTGTGGGGACGAGGACACGGAGGGGGACGGGGACGCCGAGGAGCCCGCGGCAGCCCGGCGGGCCCAGGCCGCGGGCTGGTGGTGGTTGTTGTTGTTGTTGGTCGTCTCCAGGGGCAGGAAGTCCCGCTGCTCCGCGGACTGCGCGTGGCCGCCCAGCAGGCGCTCCCCGGAGCGGTACATGCCGGCCTGGGCCGGGGCCGGGGCCGGGGCCGCGCCGCCCGGACTGCCGGTGCTGCTGCCGCTCCCGCCGGTGGCCGTGCTGCTGCCGCCGCCGCCGCCGCCGCTCGCGCCGCCGCTGCTGTGACAGTGGTGGTTGAAGTAGAGGTTCCTCAGCCCCTGGGTCGTCTCCCAGATCTGCATCCACAGACTGTTGGACGGTCCGAGCTGCTCTGGCTGGAACCAGGCGATCCTCGGATCCATCAAACGGCGGCGGCCGCTGCCCCCGCCCCTCCCGGCCGCCCGCAGGGCCGCCGCCGCCGCCGCGCCTCAGGCGCACGCCCGGCCTCGGCGGCTGCTGCTGCTGCTGCTGCTGCTGCTGCTGCTGCTGCTGCTGCTGCTACTGCTGCTCTGGGCCCGCCGCGGGCGGCGCGGTCGCACAGGGAGCCCGGCCGGCGCCGGCGGCGTCGCTCCCGCCCTCGGGGGCTCCGCGGGCCCACCCCCCTCCCTCCGCCCCTCCGCCGAGCCCCTGTCACTGGGGTCCCCGTGCAAATGGCGGCGGCGGCTCTGGAGTAGGGCAAGCGGCAGCGGCGGCGGCGGCGGCGGCGGCAGCAGCGGCGGCGGCGGCGGCAGGACGCGCCTGCTCCGTAGCGTCCTCGCTCCTCCGGCCCCGGGGCGGGGCCTCCGCCCGCTCCGCCCACCCCCCCCGCCCCGCCCCGCCCCCGCCGCGCCGCGCCGCGCCGCGCCGAGCCGCCCGGCTAGCCCCGGCGGCCGCGGCGTGCGTCACAGAGGCCGTGGTGCGGCGTGGCGGGGGTTGCAACCGCCCGACTTAACCGTCCCCGTGGCTCCTGAGGAAGGGGCCGCTCGTACCTGGACGTTTAGGCGCCCGTGAAGCGTGCGCCGCCCTCGGTCTGGGTTTCTCGGTCCCTGAGACCGGGCGAGGCCGGACGGACACCGGCTCCGCAGGGAATGGATTGTGGGAGGCACCGCCCCCTCGTCGTCCCCTCCCCCACCCAGGGCCTCCGGTACCCGCCCCCCCCCCCCCCCCAACGCTCTCGCGACCCTCTCGAGAACTCCGCTCCAAGTCGGGTTCGGGCCTGGGCGGGGGGAGGGGAGAAGATGCGCCCCACTCCCGAGCATGTGCTCGGGACCCTGCGTGGACGCGGGCTGCGCGGGCTCCCCCACCGGTCCTCGCGCCATGCGTGCAGCACCCCAGGCCCTGGCGGAGCTTCCCCCGCCCCAGCTTAGACTGGAGAGACCTGCGCCAGCCCGCATGGATGTACGCGCATCTTCGTTGGGTCTGTAAGCCAGGGGCTCAGAACCACCGTCACACACCCAAAACCCGTTCTGCACACATAACGCACGCAGAAGCGCGCACAGCTGCACAGGCATGGAGACTGGCACACAAGCTGCTCGGCGTGTAAAGAATTCTCACTTGCCATCAGGTGCACCGGCAGCCATAGAAAGCTCTCCTCGGTTCAGAATTAACTTAAAAAAAACAACCCCCAAACCTTTTAAGCCCAATATCGTTGGCATCAGTAGAGATTTTCCACAAAGTGGTTATTTGCATGTCTTCCCAATTCCTGTGGTAAAAACTACAAGGAAAAGGGAATTTTAAGTATTTTAAATACTGAGAAAAAATAAGTGAGCATGTTTCCTGTGTGCCCTCTGAGGTTGGTCCAAAGTCCGGAAGGAGTCCCTGATGCCTGATTTTGACCTTCTATTTTGGGAGCTCAATATCCTGGAAAGTTGTTTGTTAAAAATTTTTAACGTTTATTTATTTTTAAGAGACAGCGTGAGTGGGGGAGGAGGAGGAGAGAGAGAGGGAGACACGGAATCTGAAGCAGGCTCCACGCTCTGAGCTGTCAGCACAAAGCCCAACACAGGGCTCGAACTCAGGAGCCATGAGATCATGACCCAAGTAAGGCTCTTAACCGACTGAGCCAGACAGGTGCCCCCCAATATCCTGGAAAGTTTTTATTGTTGTTGTTGACTGTTGTTGTTGTAGTTTTGGGCAAAGATGAAAAAGTATTTGTCAAATTATAAAGCACTGCTCTACCATTTTTCTTGCTGAGAGAATAACATACCCCTCCAAAAAACCCTAAAGAACTTTGGTTCATCTTATTGGTTGTTGATTTACTACGTATCAGTATTAAAAGTGTTCTCAGAATGAAATTTGCTGTATACTGTGAATTACAAAGCCAGGAAAATACGTAGTGGTAGTTTTTAGGCTATACCTACTGACAAATGATATAAAAATAAAGCATTTTAGAAACAGGTTTATTTTGACAACTTCAAATTTGTTTTAAAAATCAACCAAGAAAAATGAAAAGCTGAAAAAAATAAGCATTATCAAGGTCCCACTGTCTAGATATAATCACCTTGAAGACTTTGTTGAACATTTCCAAAAATCTCTCCCTGCACATGTTACATGACAAGATAGCTGTTTTTATTTTTATTTATTTGTTTATTTTAAGCATTATTCAGTCTTTAAAAATATTTTTTCAGGCATCCAAGAACACATTAAATGCCACTGATATCTAAGCAAGAAAGTATTCAAACTAAGTGTTCATGTCAGAAGTTAATATTTGTTATATCTGAAAGCTCATTTCTTTAGACAAACCTCAAGAACTACTAAAGTTTTGGCAAAATGATCAAATGAGTTAATATAAATAAAAGAACCTTGTGAAGTGTGGGCTGAGAGGCAAGACATTACTGTTTGTTCACCTGCAGGGAATGCTGACTGGTTAGCCCCATAACAACACATCCATGTTTCAGGGCATGCATTCAGTAAATCTTGGTTGAATGTCTATCATCCATGCAGAACTGAGCTAATTGCTTTAGAGAGGATCAAAAAGCAACCAGGGTCTTTGGCTGCCTTCCATGAATTTACTGTCTGGTTATGGAGGAAAAAAGGTAAATATCTAAAGTCAAACTGCAATTTATTCAATTAATTTCAACAAATATGTCTTGAGCAAATTATGTACCAGTGCTGGGGATACAGCAATGAACAATACTGATGAGGTTCCTGCTTTCATGGACTTTACTTTCTAGTGGGAAGGCAAGCATATAAAGTCAGCCAGTGGATAAGTGCTATGAAGAAAAAGAAAGCCAGCAAAAGGGATAGTGACAGTGTGCTATTTTTAGATAGGCTAATCAGGGAAGGCTGCTCTGAGGAAGTGATATTTGAGCAGGGACTTAAATGAGGCAGTGGGCCATGACCATCTAGGGAATGATCCATCAGGCAACAAGAATAACAAGTGCAAAGGCCCTGAAGCAGGTATGTACTTTGTGTGCAAGATGGCAAGGAAATGTAATTGAGTGTTGAATGTATGCCATGCTATAAAATTGTAATGAATGTTGAATGTGTACCATGGTATAGAATTATAAAGTATCTCTTGCGGAAGTTTCCTCAAAAATCATCCAGTTTAAAGTAAAACAGAAGGGAATATTATATACACAAAAATGTATTCATTTCCCCCAACAAATCTGCAGTGTTTTGTCTCAAAATAATCTACAACTGCATCCAAAGAGATAGACTACACTAATTTCAATAATAAATTTTGATTACTCAACCTTTTCATTTTGCTATTTAGAACAAAAGAACAGACACTTATTACAGTCTTTAAAACCATCTGCATTAAATTGATGAGCCAAAAAAACACAGCTATCACAAACCCAGACATTTTGCTCCATAATCTAATGTCCTATTCATTCTCAGTATTCTTATTCTTAGGGGGGAAAATGTTGAGTCGATGGTTTCAACTTGAAAGATTCACTGAAACATCAAGTTTCTGCAGAGTCAAAACTGAGTGGAAAAATGAGAAGAAAGCCAGTTATCAAGCAAATTTAAATACGACTTCATTGATTTATCAACTTGGATAAAACTGAAGGGAAATTTCACACACATACTACTGCACGGTATTATTAATAATTGTCATTATAATTAAATCTTAGGCAGTATGTGACTATATTACTTCAGAGTTAACAAGAACCATGAATAGTAAGTCATAAATTATTAGTATCTTCAGCATTTGGGCTATGACGTATTTGCTCCAGGTGTTAATAATCGGGCTTAGGCCCCATTTACGAACTTTCCCCTTTTGCACACAATATACATCATTCTACCATGTTTTTTTCTCCTTCCTGAATACAAACAGGGTTTCAAGTAGGAGAATCTGTTTCAATGACATTTCAAAATAATAGGCAATGTGGAAGCCCGTGTCTTGTTCCAGACAGTCAAAATTTCTTCTTTTTTTTAAGTTTTTTTTTTTTTTGGAGGTGGGGGAGGAGGGGGAGGGGAGGAGGGGAGAGGTGCGGAGAGAGGGAGAGAGAGAATCCCAAGTAGGCTCCTTGCTGACAGCCCCGAGCCCAACGTGGAGCCCGATGTGGGGCTCAAACCCAGGAATGGTGAGATCATGACCTGAGACAAAAACTGAGAGTCAGATGCTTGACCAACTGAGCCATCCAGGTGCCCCAGTCAGAATCTCTTCTATTCCTTAGAAACAAAATTGCTCAAGTTCTGTGCCATCCTATGATCTTTGGAGTGTGTGTATGTGTATGTGTGTGTGTATGTTTAAGAGCTTTATAGTATAATTTCTATATTATAAAATTCACCCATTTGAAGTGTACAATTTAATGAATCATTTTAGTGAATTTACAGATCTATGCAGCCATTGCCACAATCTGATCTTGGAATGTTTCCAACCCCAAAAAGATTGGTAGGGCTCATTTGTAGTCAATCCATTTTCCCAACCCCATGCCCAGGCAAATATTAATCTACTTTCTATTTCTATAGATTTGCCTTTTCTGGATAACCTCCATTTTGGTTGGTGTTTCTATAGAATTTGACCATGGCAGTGCTAAAGCACCCACAGAGAATTGCTTGCCTAGCCTAATGGCAACTAAAAACAAAACAAAAACTGCCAGAATTTCTGACCAATCTGTAAAAAATTCCAGACATTTTCCAGATTCAAGTTTATACAAGGATGGTAAGGCAGCTCCTTCAACCATCTTTCCTATTGTACGGGAAATAGCATCCTTGGCCATGAGCTTGCAAAGCAGGCTGTCCCTGGACAGCCATTCTCCAGAGAGGAAGACCAGAAACTCAGCCAAGATCCAGCACTCAAACAACCCTTTGCATTCTACCATTTCTTTTTAACATATCACTGCTGTGGGAAAGAGAGAATAAGGGGGATAAGGTGGTCTTGCCTAAGAAGGTAGTCACCCACAACTGCTTTTGTCAACTGTCATTGAGCAGAAGCAGAGAAATTCCATTTCTAAAGACAAAGGCTCTTACTAACCATCAAAATCTCACTCCAGAATATTCTCTCGCTAGAACATACATAACTTGAAATGCAGTCCAGACCTTCTCCTCCAAAAAGTTATTTGGTATGATTATTAATTAATGTATCAACTTGACTGCCCATTGAGTGCCCAGATTAAACATTTTTTCCAGGTGTGTCTGCAAGGATGGCCCTGGAAGAAATTATCATTTGAATGGGTGGATTTGGTGATGTAGATTGTCCTCCCCCATGTGGGTGGACCTTATCCTATCAGTTGAGGGCCCAAATGAAACAAAAGATAGAGGAAAGAAGAATTTGTCCCTTTTTTCTTGCCTTGCTGATTGAACTAGGACATTTCATGTCATCTTCTCTAGCCCTCTGAGCAATATTTACACTGCTGGCACCCTTGGTTCTCACGCCTTCAGACTCAGACTCCATAGCACTCCATACCACTGGTTTGACTGGGTCTCCAGCTTGCAGATAGCAGACTGTGGGACTTCTTAGCCTCCGTATCTGTATGAGCCAATTCCTCATAATAAATCTCCATATGAATCTCTACATATGGGTATATACTGTACAACAAATCCAAATAGGTCATATATATGAAAATGAGAAGTGGGGGTTCTCCTGTAACAAATGCCTAAAAATGCAGAAGTGGCTTGGGAACTGGGTAATGGGGTATAGAATGAAGTTTGGAAGTTCATGCTGGAGAAAGCCTACACGGCACAAACAGACCTTTATTTCTTTATTTGTAAGATTTTATTGTTAAGAAATCTCTACTCCCAACATGGGGCTCAAACTTACAACCCCAAGATCTAATGTCACACACTATACCGACTGAGCCAGCCAGATGCCCCATGAATATACCTTTAAAAGTAATTCTGGTGAGGGACGCCTGGGTAGCTCAGTCAGTTGAGCGTCCGACTTTGGCTCAGGGCATGATCTAATGGTTCATGGGTTCAAGCCCCATGTCGGGCTCTATGCTGACAGCTCAGAGCCTGGATCCTGCTTCAGATTCTGTGTCTCCCTCTCCCTCTCTCTGTTCCTCCTCCACTCGCACTCTGTCCCTGTTTCTCTCTGAAAAAATAAAAGATAAATAAAAATAAATAAAAGTCATTGTGGTGAGAGCTCAGAAAGAGAAGATGAGAACTGTAGAGAAAGCCTCAGTCGTCTTAAGTAATCCCTAAGTGGTCAGGAGCAGTATGTTGGTAGAAATATGGGCAGTAAAGGCCATCCTGATGAGGTCTCACATGGAAATAAGGAACGTCTTACTGGAAACTGGAGGAAAGGCGTTCCTTGCTCTAAAGTGGCAGAGACATGGCTGAACTGTGTTTGTGTTCTAGAGTTTTGTGGAAGGTAGAAATTGCAGGCAATGAAACTGGATATTTAACTGAAGCAATTTCTAAAAAAAGGGTTGAAGGTGTGGCTTGGCTCCACCTGGCTGCTTATAGTAAAATCCAAAAAGAAAGAAATGACTTGAAGATAGAATTGTTAAGCTGAAAGGAAGTAGAACTTCATGATTTGGAAAATTTTCTGCCTAGGCATATTGCAAAAAGTGAGAACATTAAGGATATGGCCAAGTAACCATTTGAGTTATTGGCTAATGAGTGTGGGTGTGAACCACAGATTCATCAGCCACCCCAGGAAGAAAACTGCCAGCAATAGGAGAGGGGAAAGAATGAAGGAAGGAAGGCTGTCAGACCTCAGGGGTTTCACAGGATGAGCCCATAGAACTATTTAGCTGAGATCATGCGCTATTCTTTAAAACAAGGGAAGAATGACCCAAGAGGCAATTGGGAGACTATTGGGGCTGTCTTCTTGGTTTCAAAATTTGTATTACTTAAACACATAGATGCATACAACACACGACTTCACATTTTAATGATTTCCAAAATAAAATCACTTCTTCAGCACTCACTCGCGTAACTGGTGCTCTGCCGTCCCTGTCCAAGCACCACCTACTCTATTATTCATTTCCACCTGATTCCCCTCCAGGACGTTTTGTGGCAAGCATCTTCACCACGAGAATTGCTACAGACAGAATTGAGTATGTTTGGAACATGTACATCATGCTTTGCCTCAAAAGGCAGCAGAAAGGCAAATTTTATTTCTGGACATATGTAAGTCAAGCCACAGGGGCCTTTTCTAAGGTAAAATGCACGACACAGGGTGCCAAGCTTTTCCCTTATTGTATATCTAGCCCAAAAGACATTTCATTCGAGAAAAAATTGGATAATTTAAGTTACAGAGTTACCCTGAAGTCTTTGGACAGTCTAATAGGCTTTGAAAAATGCAGCCAAATAGTAAGGGGCAATTTCTGTATTTGTTTGGTGGAAGTGAAAAAAAGCCAACTGAAAATTTGCAGGCTGAGAACAAATGGACAGGACCCATTGCACGGCAAGGAAAAGTGAGTCAGAGAATAAAGCACAGACCTCTGGGAGGTCACACACCATATGCCACAAATGGAAGCTGCTGAGGTTACCACCTATCAAAAACAAAACAAAACAAAACAAAAAACACTGCCACATCCAGTTAGTAGAACAGTTTCAAATTTGTTGCCCTGGTCTGCTTTGAAACTAGTCTATATAACACATTTACAATATAATGCAAGTCATGTATCCCAAGTCTGGAGAGAATATTTGAGACTCGGTTATTCATTCTCCGTCATTGTGAGGGACTGTGGCCACAGCAACACAAGATTATTGACCTCGTTCAAAGTTCGAACACTGGACCTGAAAACACACAACCAGAATGAATGTTCAATGATTAATCAACATCTGTGAATTGATGGCTAAAAAGCAGTGAGTTATAAGACAGCATTTCTATCTAGCTTTTTAAATCATAATTAGTTGTATGTGCATATGTGTGTGTGTATGTGTGTGCGGGCGTGTGTGTGTAAAAGATTACAATTTCTCACAGGTGACAAAAGCTGTATCAGCTTATTCAATCTGCTCAAGCCACACAACTTGCCAATGTGTGGCTGCAAGGTCATAACTTTGAATGCTGTAAAGATCAAAAGCTGCACTCAGCCTCTTGGCCAAAATAACATCCTTCCTCGGAAACACTCGGATACTTTAACTAATTGGTGTCTTTGCCATTCATTCATTCATTCATTCATTCCACCATCATTTTTTTAAAAATTTTTTTAATGTTTATTTCTGAGGCAGAGAGAGACAGAGCATGGGGGGGGGGGGCGGCGCAGAGAGAGACGGAGACACAGAATCAGAAGCAGGCTCCAGGCTCTGAGCTGGCAGCACAGAGCCCGACGCGGGGCTCAAACTCACAGACCGCGAGATCATGACCTGAGCCAAAGTCGGTCGCTCAACTGACTGAGCCGCCCAGGCACCCCTATTCCACCATCATTTAACACTGGGGTATAAAGATGTGTCCTGGTGGCACATCTTTGGACTCCCAAGGGGTAAGAAGGAGGAAAGAATGATCAGGGAAATGGTCTAGCTCAATATATTTCAAAGCGCAAAAAGTGCACATCCCTCCCATCCCTATTTGTAATAGTGCTGCATTCACATGTAGCAACCACTTCTGTTCTAAAACTGTTCAAATCCATTTCACTGTCATCAGGAAGTTGAGAAAATTTGACTCCAATGGAGGATTATGCTTATCTATATAGTACTATATGACCTATAATACTATATGATTTTCCCAAATCACTAGGAATTCCATACCTTACTATCAAACATGAGAAACCCCTAAATAATGTTCTCTTCTTTTATTTCTTTTGTAGCCATTCCGACTCATAAAATATGCAAGAAGCAAGAAAAAAGGAAAGTGCATAAGAAAGTTTCTTGAAATGTCCCTGTGGAGTTGGACCCGCCTTCATGTGATACCATATAATGTGCTTCCAGGGTTGGAGTAGGAAGATAAAAAGTTCACTCATGAGAAGTCACACACACATTTGGAAAAATCTCAACTTCAAGCACCCATTTGAATTACAATACACAAAAATCTGTGTTTCTCAGATTGTCAAAGATTAAACAGTATAATAATACCCAGTGCTGGTGAGGGTATGGGAGAAACTAGTCTTTTTCACTGTCTGTGGAAAAATAAAGTGGAGAAAAAGCTTTAGAGGACTATCTTGGTCCTATCTATCAAATTTAAAATGTGAATATCCTTTGACCCAGTGTATTAACTTGGCTCCAGCTGCCGTAACAGAAAACCAGAGACCGAGTGGTTTCAACAACAGAAATGTATTTTCTCACAGTTTTGGAGGCTGGAAGACCATCAAGGTTGGTTTCTGGTGAGACCTCTCTTCCTGGCTTGAAAGTGGCATCTTCTCCCTGTGCCCTTACATGTGCACATGCAGAAAGAGAAAGAGCTCAGGCGTCTCCTCCCTTCTTGTAAGAACAGCAGTCATACTGGATTTGGGCTCTACCCTATGACTTCATTTAATTTTAATTACCTCCCTAAAGGCTCTGTCTCCAAATAGAGTCACATTAGGGGTTAGAGCTTCAACATATGAATGGGGAAGGAGGTCACAAATAGAGTCCCCAGCACCCAACAAATCTACTTTTAGAAATTTATCTTATGTGGGGCACCTGGATGGTTCCGTTGGTTAAGAGTCTGACTCTTGATTTCAGCTCAGGTTGTGAACTCACAGTTTTGTGAGTTCAAGCCCCGCATCAGGCTCAGTGCTGACAGTGTGGCGCCTGTTTGGGATTCTCTCTCTCCTTCTCTTTCTGCCCCATCCCTGGTTGTGCTCTTTTCTCTCTCTCAAAATAAATAAATATTTTTTTTTAAAAAGAAATTTATCTTACATGTTTGCATGTGTGCACAAAGATCTCTGAATAAGTATCTTCCAAAGTTGCTTTGTGTGCAGTAGCCAACATAAGCATACATCAGGAGGGGGCTAGCTAAACAAATTAAGGTACATTCAGTCAATAAAATATTACTATGCACCTGTTAAAATAAATGAACCAGCACTAAACATGTTGACATAGAGAAATCACTAATACATCATTAAGTGGAAAAAGCGAGGTGCAGAGCAGTGTATAGAATATGATCCAATTTCTATTAAAACAACAAAAAAGCTTAAGCACAATATTTTCTGGAAGGATTTGTAAGAAACCATTGAGAGTCATTACCTCAGAGGTAATGAGGGACTTGGAGCATGGCGGGGAAGGGCTGTCCCTTCTACCCTTCTGTATTCTGTGTACTCCACCCGCCTACACTGCTGTGTGGAGGTATGTGACTTTTGTTTAAAAATTGGGGTAAATTTCACATAGCAAAAACTTCACCATTTTAACCAATGAGAAGGATATGATGCAGTGGAACTTAGTTCATTCCCAATGTTGTGCAACCATCACCTCTATCAAGCTCCAAACATTTTCATCACTCCAGGGGGGCAGGTACTCCTCATCCTCCCCTCCCACAGCCCTTGGTAACCACTAATCTGCTTTCTGTCTCTATAGATTCACCTATTGGGATATTTCATATAAATATAATCATATAATATGTGGCATTTGTTCCTGACTTCGTTCACTTAGATTAATGTTTTCAAGGTTCATCCATGTTGTAGCATGCGTCAGTAATTTATTCATTTTAATCCTTTTTTTTTATTTTTAGAGAGAGAGAGAGAATCTTAAGCAGGCTTCACACTCAGCAAAGAGCCCAACATGGGGCTCGATCCCACGAGTTGGAATGAGTTGGGCCAACATTCAAGAATTGGGCACTCAACCAACTGAGCCACCCAGACACCCCAGTACTTTATTCCTTTTTATGGCTAAATAATATTTCACCGTATGAATATACTGCATTTCGTTTTTTCAGTCATCCATTAATGGCCATTTGGGGTGTTTCGTTTTGGCTACTGTGAATAATGCTGTAATGAATATTCACATACAAGCTTTTATTTTAATACCTGTTTTCAGTTCCTTTGGGTATATGCCTGGGAGTGGAATGGCTGAGCCATCTAGTAATTCTATGTGTAATTTACTTGAGGATGAATGTTGCTTTTTATTGTGTTTAAATATTTAATTTCAAGGGCACCTGGGTGGCTCAGTTGGTTACGCATCCACCTTGGGCTCAGGTCATGATCTTGCAATTCGTTAGTTCAAGCCCCGCATCAGGCTCCGCGCTGACAGTGAAGAGCCTGCTTCGGATCCTCTGTCCCCCTCTCTCTGTGCCCCTCCCCAAATTGCAATGTGCACGTGCTCTCTTTCTCTCTCAAAATAAATAAATTTTTAAAAAATACTTAAAAAATATTTAATTTCACACCACAAATTAAACTGTATAGGACAAGATATTTAAAGATCTTTTAGTATAGTTTTGTATTAAATGGACATTGTCAATGGACATTATTTGTCTAAGTTAAAACAGTAACTTGGATTTAACAATATATTTTGCTCTAGGGCCTACTAGATATCTTGTATAAAATGGACATCGATGTTCTTGCTGTCGAAAAGTGTCTCTCAAAAGTATTCTTTTGATAACCCTAATATCCTTAGATAAAATACAATGCAATAAATAGTAATTATTCTAATTTTAGAGATAGTGTTTGCTTATTCAGAAAATAACTATTGACCACACCCATTCAGGACTGTTATTTCAAAAAACATATAAAATAACAAATGTCAGCAAAGACATGAAGAAACTACAACTTCTGTGCACTGTTGGAGGGGACAGAAGATGGTGCAGCTGCTATGGAAAACAGTATGGAGGTTCCTCAAAACATTAACAGAACTACCCTATGATCCTGCAATTCCATTTCTAGATATATACCCAAAAGGATTGCAATCAGAGACTTCATTATGTACACTTTCATAGCCCCATTATTCACAGGGTAGACCCAACCCAAGTGTCCATCAACAGATGAATGTGTAAACAAAATACGGTGTGTATCTCTTGATAGATAGATGATAGATAGATAGATAGATAGATAGATAACATAGATATAGATAGCTAGAGATAGCTGTATAGGAAAATAAACACACACACACACACACACACACTGGAATAATATTCAGCCTTAAAAAGGAAGGAAATTCTGATGCATGCTAAGACATAAATAAACCTGGAAAACATAATGGTTTTTGTTTGTTTTGTTTTGTTTTGAGACAGAGAGAATCTTAAGCGGGCTCCACACTCAGCACAGAGCCCAACCCCACGACCCTGGGATCATGACCTGAGATGAAATCAAGAGTCAGACACTCAACCAACTGAGCCCCCCAGGTACCCCTTGAAGACACAATGCTAAACGAAATAAGCCAGTCGGAAAATAACAGTTATATGGTTCCACTTACATGAGGTACCCGGAGTAGTTAAATTCATAGAGAAAGGGAGTAGAATGGTAGTTGCCAAGGGCTGGGGGGGAGTTAATGTTTAATGGGGACAAAGTTTCAGTGGGGGAGAGTGAAAAAAGTTCTTGAAATGGATGGTGGTGACAGTTGCACAACAGTGTGAATCTCTTTGATGCCACTAAACCATACACTTTAAAAAGATTAAAACGGTGAATTTATGTTATATATATTTTACCACAAAGAAAAGGAACATACACATACACACAAAAGTAAATAAAAATAAGTACTGAGCCCCTACTAAGGGCACTGAGGGTCTAGTGGTGAACAAAACATATAAAACACAGTCCCTGCCTTTATAGAGCTTACTATCGAGTAGGGGAGACAAATAATAAATAAAAAAATCAATACACACACACACACACACACACTTACAGCCACATACATGTGTATCTTTATAAAATCATATAGTGTATTTTTAAAATACAGGTGAGCATTTTTTTCTGTAATGTTCTTTTCTCCACAGTCTTAGACATCTCTCAGTGTTAGTCCACGTGACTACTTGCCTCCTTTTTTAACTCCACACAGAACTGCACATGGAGACAGGGCTGTAGTGATATAGCCATACCCCTGTGAAAGCGACAGGTAGGTAGCTGGCCATCTTTTGCTGGTATAAACACTGCTCTGAGGAAGATCTTCCTAGAAGCTCATGTCATTCTACCTCTTAAAAGCAGGTCGTTTAGGGGCGCCTGGGTGGCTCAGTCGGTTAAGCGTCCGACTTCAGCTCAGGTCACGATCTCGCGGTCCGTGAGTTCGATCCCCGCGTCGGGCTCTGTGCTGATGGCTCGGAGCCTGGAGCCTGCTTCCGATTCTGTGTGTCCCTCTCTCTGCCCCTGCCCCGTTCATGCCGTGTCTCTCTCTGTCTCAAAAATAAATAAACGTTAAAAAAAAAAAATTTAAAAATGTATTGCTAAAAAAAAAAAAAGCAGGTCGTTTAGTAACAACTTTATTTGTATTTTTTTAATGGTTACTTTTTTCCTGTATTTATTTATTTATTTTTATTTATTTATTACCATGTATATAGATTTTATTAGGATTCCAGTTCAAACAAGCAAACTGGGAAAAAAAAGGTTAAATACAGTCATTTTCAGACCATGAAAAGTGATAGGATTTGCACTACAGGCAACACTAAAGGGTGATCTTAAGACAGAAGGAAAGTGAGGTGCAGGGAGGAACAAGGAGCAATTAAAGTGTTAAATATGGGAAATAATCTGAATGAAATGACTAAGCAACGTAACATTAACAAAGGTGACACATACAAAAACCAACTGCATTTCTAAATTCAAGTGGCAGTTTGCAAATAAATTTTATGAACGGAAACCTTCCATAGCAGGTTCAAAATATCAGATTCCTAGGAATTAGTTTAACAAAATCTGTGAAAAACTTCCTAACAGAGTATAATAGAATATAGTGGTAAAATTTTTGAAGTCCTAAAGAGACAGAGATATATCTTGATTCTAAAGTAGAAGACTTATTATTGCAAAAGTGTTCAATTCTCTCCAGATTGCTCTGCTTTCAAAACAATCCCCAATTTTTTTCTGTGGAATTTTGCAATATGATTTCAAAATAGAAATGCCAACATATAAGAATAGCAAAGACAATTTAAATAGACAAAACAAGGTGGGGAGACTTGCTGTACTAGATATCAAGATTTATTATAAAGTTACAGTAATTAAAACAATATTTTATTAGTATCAGATTAGACAGATCAAAAAAACATAGAACACTTCACGAATTTGCCTGTCAACCTTGTGCAGGGGCCATGCTAATCTTCTCTGTATCGTTGCAATTTTAGTATATGTGCTGCCAAAGACAGCACTTATCTTTATTTTTGAGAGAGAGACAGAGCGTGAGCAGGGGGAGGAACACACAGAGAGGAAGACAGAATCCGAAGCAGGCTCTAGGCTCTGAGCTGTCAACACAGAGCCTGACTCGGGCCCGAACTCATGAACTGTGAGATCATGACTTGAGCCAAAGTCAGACACTCAACCAACTGAGCCACCCAGGGGACCCTTTAATGTTTATTTTTGAGAGGGGGGGTAGAGAGAGTGGGAGATCCAGAATCTGAAACAGGCTCCAGGCTCTGAGCAGTCAGCACAGAGCCTGACTCAGGGCTCGAACTCATGAACCGCGATATTACGACCTAAGCTGAAGTTGGACACTTCACCGACTGAGTCACCCAGGGGTGACTTATTTTCATTCTTTAAATGAATCCCCAGGGGTGCCTAGGTGGCTCAGTCGGTTGAGCATCTGACTTCGACTCAGGTCATGATCTCACAGATCGTGAGTTTGAGCCCCGCGTCAGGCTCTGTGCTGACAGCTCAGAGCCTGGAGCCTGCTTCGGATTCTCTCTCTCTCTCTCTCTCTCTCTCTCTCTCTCTCAAAAATAAATAAACATTAAAAAAAATTTTTTTTAAATAAATGAATCCCCAGACCTATCCAAGTAATCATCAAGGTGATCCCCCTTGACAGATGCAGAAAAGGAGGCTTGGTTTAGATAAGCAAGTTCTTATAAATTTTTTTATACTTGTTGTCTCTCCTAAACGAAAACACTGTTCTTCAAACCAGGGTTTATTATTGCTCCGATTTTTCAGGGTCTCATTTCATCTCATTCCTGCTGTGTAAGAACTTAGCAATTGGCTTTTCAGCTGTACTTTCACCCGGAGTTCAGCAAGAATTTCCATCCACACACTCCTAGATTAGATCTCAAAACATAGCCTTGAAGTTCGCTGTTTGGAGCTGAGAACCCACCGGCAATTTTCAGTTTGAGGGTGAGAGATTTCCCTCTTGAACTTGCCTCCCCTGTAACTGGCAGTGACATGACAAATGTGGGACGTGTTGTCAGATTTTCCCACTAGAATTTTTTTTAATTTTTAATTTTTTAAGTTTATTTATTTTTTGAGAGAGAGTGTGTGTGCAAGCAGGGGAGGGGCAGAGAAAGAGAATCCCAAGCAGACCCTGCACTGTCACCACAGAGCCCGATGCAGGGCTCAAACCCATGAACTGTGAGATCATGACCTGAGCCAATATCATGAGTCCCACACTTAACTGACTGAGCCATGCAGGCACCCCTAGAATTTTTAAATACATTGTCTTCCCAGTTCAAACAACTATATTGTTCTGATCCTAAGTAGACGAAATATAATTTAATCTCAAATCAAATTAATTTCTATTAAATAGAGATATAAACTGACTTAAGTAATCTTTGATATCTGCAGAAGGAAATTAATTTGATAACTGGAAATGAGAATTATCTTCTATCCTAAGGCGAGAAATCTAAGATAATCGCCTTGCACATTGACTAATGCTATTCCATGAATGGCTAATGCACAAAGCTATTACACACCCCGAATGTAAATTTATGAATTTATAAATCTCACACATGCACAATTTTCTCCCCTAAAACACAACTTTAATGTATGCTTTGTGTTGCTTTGGGTTCTCCCAGAAGCAAACACTGAGCCAATGTGTCAAGTGCAAGCAATTTATGTGGCAGGTGATCCCAGGAGACATCAGCGTGGGAGAAGGGAAATCAGATAGCGAAGGGAAGGCAGCAATAAAGGTTTGTTTTCAAACAGGGTCCCAGTGTGAGCGACTAAGACTTAATCCTGCGGGAGAACTCTGGGATCTCAGAGCCACCCCACAGAGGGGGCAAGAGTGCTGGGTATTTATTTACACACTTCTTCCTGCCAGTCAATGATGGAGGGATTTTCTCAGGGTGGCGGGTCAGGGGGTGGGTGAGTTTCATCCACTCCTTACACTTCTGAGCTGTCATGTTGGGGCCAAGGAGGACCTACGGGCCAAAGAAAGACCTCAGGCAAGGAAGTGGCAGGGGACTGGCAGCTGGAAGTCAGGCCAATGTGCACCAAAGGGGTAAGGATGAGGGTAGATGTGTGCAAAGCAGCATTGCCACACCTTTCTTCCTGAAACTTCTAAGTAAACTTAATGGCCTCTTTTCTTCTTTTTCCCCCAGAATTTATTCCGCCGTCCATGTCATTACACAGATCACAGAGACTCACAGGTCTTTCATTCTCTACGGGGACTCTGCAAGCACCCCCCTCGCACAGACAGGGAGGAACAGGGACTTGCTCACCTCTTCATCTCTAGCAGGAAAGAGCGTGGTGAGAGCTACAGGACACGTGGCTTCCAGATGCCTGGTGCTTTCTAAAGCTGTCTTTAAAAATCTAGAACACAGGAAGTTTTCTCAGGTTGCTGGTTGTCATTTTTCTTTCCAAATGTTAAAAGAAGAAATTTGGGACAATTTGGGGAATTAAAAATACAAAGTTCTTGGGGTGCCTGGCTGGCTCAGTCAGATGAGCGTCCGACTTCGGCCTAGGTCATGATCTCACGGCTCGTGGGTTCAAGCCCCACGTCGGGCTCTGTGCTGACAGCTCGGAGCCTGGAGCCTGCTTCAGATTCTGGGTCTCCCTCTCTCTCTGCCCCTCCCCCGCTCATGCTCTGTCTCTCTGTCTTTCAAAACTAATACATAAATATTTTTAAAAAATTTTAAAAATACAAAGTTCTAAATGTATATATGCCAGGGGCGCCTGGGTGACTCAGTCGGTTATGTGTCCAACTCTTGATCTCGGCTCAGGTCATGATCTCATGTCATGGGATGGAGCCCTGAGTCGGGCTCTGTTCTATCAGCGTACAGCCTCCTTCAGACTCTCTTTCTCTCTGCTCCTCCCCTGCTCACGCATGCTCTCGAAATAAATAAGTAAACACATAAAAAAATAAATGTATATGTCAAATGGTTTTAAGTACTAAAGAAGAAAAATACATCAGAGAAAGGGTGTATATATATATATATATATATATATATATATATATATATATATATATTATTTTTCTTTTTACCCTTTAGCAATTCGAACTCTAGGATCTTGTGCCCAGTCATACAAGTAATAGAATATTCACTGCAGCATTATCTGTAGTAGCAAAAGACTAGAAACAATCTAGATATCCATCTACTTAAGAACATTTGTATAGCATTTAACATGTTAGGCACTGTTCTGTGTCTTACAAATATTCATTCACTCAACCCTCAACAACAAACCTGTTCAGTGGCACTGTCATTATTCATTATTACCTTTTTCAGATGAGAGAACTGAGGTGCAGAAATTAAGTCATTTGTCCAAGTTTACACAGTGAGAAGGGGGTAGAGTCAGGATTGGAGCCCACACTGTCTGGCTCCAGAGTCTAATCGTTTAGATTAGAGATCAGGGCTGGCTTCCTCTCTAAGACAAGACTAAATTATGGTTCCAACCCTTCAATGGAATTCTATAGAGCTGCCAAAAAGAATGAGGGCAGTTCTGTACATGTTGATACAGAAAGATCTCTAAGATATTAACTAACAGCATCAAGGTATTGAACAGTGTGAGGAGTAAGCTACCATTCGCATTCCAAAACAAGAGAAGAACAAATATATGTCCTTTGTTATGCGAAGAGAATTTCTGGAAGGCTGAATGCAAAACCAGTAGGGGTACCTTTGGGGGAGGAAATGGAAGACACAAAAATTTTTCACGGACTTTTCTGGCATTAATTATTTATCAGATACATGTAAACCTGTTTTATGATATGTATGTTAAATATAACATTAAAAAATTAAAGCAGGGGCACCTGGGTAGCTCAGTCAGTTAAGCATCCGACTCTTAGTTAGGTCATGATCTCACTGTTCCTGGGATCAAGCCCTGCACGGGGCTCCATGTTGTCAGCACAGAGCCTGCTTGGGATTCTCTCTTTCTCCCTCTCTCTCTCTGCCCCTCTCCCACTAGTGCTCTCTTTCTCTCTCAAAATAAATATATAAACTTTAAAAGCATAATAAAAAAATAAAACTTATTTAAAAAAATTTAAAGGAATTATAACTTCTTTCAATAGAGCAATGGGAAAAGGTCACGTTTTGAATTTTCCAGAACTTATTCTACCTTATAATTCAACATGAAAGACCAAAAGTGAAAACTTCCATATCGTTCATATGGCTTTAAATTTTGGAGGAAGGGGATGGTTTATCAGGATATTTTATCGAACTGTGAGATGCATTAAATTCATGTGCAAATTTTAGTGAAAATAATTGCATAATATAGTTGATTTTGTTATTAGAGTGTGTAATGTTTTAAACACTGAGACAATTTTAAACATTTTCTGACTTTGTACACTGATGTTTGTAATAAAAAAGGAAAGGGGCGCCTGGGTGGCTCAGTCGGTTGAGTGTGTCTGACTTTGGCTCAGGTCATGATCTCATAGTTTGTGAGTTTGAGCCCCGCATCCGGCTCTGTGCTGACAGCTCAGAGCCTGGAGCCTGCTTCAGATTCTGTGTCTTCTCCTCTTTCTCTGCCCCTTCCCTGCTCATGCTCTGTCTCTGTCTCTCAAAAATGAATACACATTAAAAAAAAATTTTTTTTAAGAAATAAAAAAGGAAAAAAGTCAGGCAATGATTTCAAACAGTTTTGTAAAATCATTTCAGCTCCGTGTCCTGTAACTGTTCTACTGACTGTAATTTAAAATCTGGTGGCCCTAAAAACGATCCACTATTCCAATTAGTTCAATAGCATTCATTAAAAAAATTCTTAATTTCTTTTGATTTTACTTGAATAACTTTGTCTTTTATGTTAAATAAACTCCAGAAATTGGTCCCTATAAATGAGAGTAGCAAAGTGTTTTTCCTGATTTCATACTAAATGGAAGTAATTAAAGAAGCTCCTTTATTCAAAAGAATTTGTTCTTTTCATGGACAGGCATATATCGCTGAAAATGTTAAAATTTTAGGGCAGCTGTGTTCTCAAAATTAGGATCCCTATATAAGATTAGGGAGGATAAAAATACATTTAAGCAAATACTGGAAGCCACTTGCTTATAATTTCTCACTCTGCATAGAAAAAGCATAACTCAATTTAATTCTGTTCATTAAATTAAGAAAATGCTCAATTAAGTAAGCCAAAATAGTTTCAATTAAAGATACAAATTTCTCTAATAGGGCAAAATTTGAGAATCTTCTACTATATAAAGACATAACATTTTTTTGGTTAGATCGTAAAACTAAGGTGAACTTTTTTTTTTTCTTAACTAAGGGAAGTTTTAACTAGAAAAAGCATATAACCCAAGACCTGGAAACTCTCAATGCTTCTTACCAACAGAAGTAGTAAATGGGTTATGAGGATGGGGGGAAAAAAACCAACATCCTTAAAAAGGAAATTAAAATTTTCTAGGCAAATTCTTTCTCAGCTCAAACTACAGGTATGTTCTACCATACTTGGGCCTTAGTTTCCCATCTCAAGAAATAGACCATTATATGATTAGTTCCAGAAGCTAGAAACCAGGTGTCCCCTTGGGATTTTTTTTTTTAAGTGTATTTATTTTTGAGAGAGAAACACGTGCTCACGTGGCGAGGGTAGGGGAAGTAGAGGCAGAGAGAAGGGGAGGGGCAAAGAGAGAGGGAAAGAGAAAGAATCCCAAGCAGGCTCCACACTCTCAGCGCAGAGCGCAATGTAGGGCTTGAACCTATGAACAGCGAGGTCATGTCCTGAGGTGAAATCAAGAGTTGGACCCTTAACTGACTGAGCCACCCAGCCACAGGATTTTCTTTTGCTCTATCGTCCACATCCAATGCATCACCAATTCATTCATTCTTTCATTCATTGAGAGTAAATGAGCAATGGTGACTCCAACCCTCAGCTGTCGGCTGGTCTCTTTTTGCCCTTGACAAATCCCCCTGAAGACTCCCCCCCACACCAGCTTCACTTCCCCATCTTCCTCAAATCTGACTTCAGACCTGGAATCACTTTGTAGAGACAGCTGTTGCTAATATCACCAGTGACATCCGTGTCCCTCAACAGTGGGACCTTCTTCATCTCTCCTCTCAGTGGACCTTAATCCATATTCCACATGATTGGTTCTGTCCACATTCTGAAAGCAATCTTGTGGCTTCCCTGCCTTTTCACTGTTCTGGATTTTCTCCTACCTCTTAAGTTATTCCTTCTGTGTTTCTCTTCAGGTTCATCCTCCAACCAGGACATCTTCAAGTCTTGGTCTCAGTCCTCCTTTTCCCTTTTTACCTCTTTCTAGACTAGCAGTTCTCAAAGTGTGTTCCACAGATCCTTTTAAGGGTCCCACAAGGTCATAACTATTTTTGCAAAAATATAAAAATGTAACTGCCCTTTAAAAAAATTTTTTTAAATGTTTATTCTGAGAGAGAGTGTGTGAGTGGGGGAGGGGCAGAGAAAGAGGGAGACACAGAACCCAAAGCAGGCTCCAGGCTCTGAGCCATTAGCACAGAGCCCGACACGGGGCTCAAACCCATGAACCGTGAGATCATGACCTGAGCTGAAGTCAGACGCTCAACCAACCAAACCACCCAGGCACCCCAATTTTTAAAGATTTTTAAGTAATCTCTATACTCAATGTGGGGCTTGAACTTACAACCCTGAGGTCTAGAGTCGCATGCTCCACTGACTGAACCAGCCAAAGGCCCCATGACTTGCCTTTTTTGCTGTGTTGACATATTGATCTGTAGACACAAAAGCAAGGGCTCATAAAACTGCTTATGACTACTATGAATCAAGGCATTGGCACCAACTCTACTAATAGTAATTGTATTCTTCCCTATCATGCACCTACAGAAAAAAGAGGCAGCTGTACTTAAGAATGTGCTTGATGCTGTATGTTAAGCATACTGAAATTTTATTTATTTTTAATGTTTATTTATTTATTTATTTTGAGAGAGAGTGAGAGTGTGCATGCCAGAGCAGGGGAGGGGCAGAGAGAGAGGGAGAGAGAATCCCAAGCAGGCTCCACAATGTCAGCACACAGCCCAATGCTCAGCTTGATCCCAATGAACCATAAGATTGACTCAAGCCAAAATCGTGAGTTGGACGCTCAGCTGACTGAGCCACCCAGGCACTCCAGTAGACTGTAATTTTTTAAAATGTGCTTAATGAATTAGTAAAAAGTATTAATTTTATTAAGCCTTGACTCCTGAATACATCTCTTTCCATATAGATTTCAGTTTTTCTAGCACTTTTACTAAAAGGACCATTATTTCTCTATTGAATTAATCTGGCACCTTAGTGGAAAAGCATTTGGCCATATAATTATTGGTCTGTTTCTGGACTTACAATTTTATTCCAATGATCTTTATGTCTTTCCTTATGACAGTATTGTACTATCTCAATCACTATAGCTTTACAATAAGTTTTAAAATCAGGTAGTAGAAGTTCTCCAAATTTGTTCACCTTTTAAAATGTTGTTTTGGATATTCTAAGTCCTTTGCATTTCCACATAAATTTTATTTTTTTAATTTAAGTTTTTTTAATGTTTATTTTTGAGAGAGAGAGAGAGAGAGACAGAGAGAGAGGTAGGGAGGGAGAGAGAGATATCAAGTGGGGGAGGGGCAGAGAGAGAGGGGGAGACACAGAATCCAAAGCAGGCTCCAGGCTCTGAGCTGTCAACACAGAGCCCAATGCAGGACTTGAACTCATGAGCCATGAGATCATGACCTAAACTGAAGTCAGATGCTCAACTGACTGAGCCACCCAGGTGCCCCTCCACATAAATTTTAGAGTCAGGTTGTCAATTTCTACAGAAAACCTTGCTGAGACATTGATTGGGATTGCCTTGAAGCTATACAGCAGTTTGGGGAGAGATGTCGTCTTCCAATCCATGCACTTTTTCCATTAATGTAGGTTTTCTTTAACATCTCTCAATCATGTTTTGTAGTTTTCAATGTACATCTATTATGTATCTTCTATAAATGTATTCCTTCATACATTTTTGGATGCTAACACAAATACGATTATTACCTGAATTTCCTTTTTGGATTCCTCATTGCTAGTATATAGAAATACAATGGACTTTTTAATGTTGATCCTGTATCCTGTGATCTTACTAAGTTTACTAATTCTAGTAGCTTTTTTGTATGTTCTTAAGAATTTTCTAAATACATGACAACTGCAAATAAAGTCAGTCTTGCTTCTTCCTAATACATATTCCTTTTACTTATCTTTTTTTTTTTTTTTTTGCTTTATTACACTGGTTAGGATTTCCAATATAATATTGGATATAAGTGGTTAGAATGAAAATCCTTGCCACATTTCTGATCTTAGGCAAAAATAATTCAATCTTTCACCATTGAGTATGACATCAGCTGTAAGGTTTTTGTAGATGTTATTTAAATGGTTAAGAAAGTCTTCTACTGCTAGTTTGCTGAGTGTTAGATTTTTTTTTCAAATGCTTTTTTTTTCATCTATTAAGAGTGTCATATGGTTTCCACTTCCATTCTGTACAAATAACAGAAAATGTGAATCAACTGGTTTAAACCATAATGACTTTTTTATCTTATAAAAAATCCAGTGAAGGGGGTGATTAACTCCCTTCTGTGGCTGAAAGATGGCCCCAGTAAGTGCTGCTTTTGTGTTCAATCATTTGCAACATGTTGTTCTGATTGAAGTATAGGAGGAAAATCTCGACTCACAGAGATATGATTAATATAAGCCAACCACAGTAATTCCATCCCCTTATCAGTGGTAGAAGCAGAAAGAGGTATTTGACCCAACTCTGCCTGCTGACATGTGAGGATACAACAGACTGGCTACATACTGACCAATTCTGGCTCCTCTTTTGGGGCACAGACTAAGACTCCATTTCTCAGCCTCCTATGCTGTTAGGTTAGGGTGGGGAACTGGTTTTGGCCAATGCAATGTGGGCAAAAGTAATAGTTGCCACTTTGGGGCTTAGCCCTAAAATGCAAGTGAGATCCTTAGGTCACTCTCACCTTAGTCACCCATAAGGCTAAAAGAAAATGACTCCAATATCGTGGAAGCATGTAAAAGAAGGATCCTAGATTCCCAAGAGAGCCACCCAGCTTGCACAGAACTGGAATGTGAGTGGGAAATAAATTTTTATTGTGTTGAGCCACATGGTCATTGGGATTGTTTGTTACAGCATATAACATCAAGTACTATGGCTGATACAGAGGGGAGGTTTGCTGCGGGGGGTTCTGGGACAAGTAGTCAGCCCTTAAAGAGACAAAACAAGGAGAAAGTCCCTTTCCTGGCTCTGGACACTGATGTCTCCAGCCGTCTTCCAACCGCAAAAGGGAGCTACCCTGTATGCTGAAGAAGGAAGAAAAAAATGGGGAAAGAGACTGGAGATCTGATGATGCCAATGAGCTTCTGAATCAACCAGCCCTCACTGGATTTTAAGTGAGATAGTAAGCTCATTACAATTTAAGACAGTAGGTCCATGTTTTCTGTTGTTTACACTCAAAAACATCTTATCTGATACAATAACAGAATAAACTCATGAGTTTTCCTCCAGCCTACTCCTCTTCTGGTGTTTCCTATTTTGGTGAAGGGTAACACCATCCAACAAGTTACGTAAGCCAGAAACTTGAGTCAACCTTGATGCCTTCCTCCATCTTGCTGTTTTCCCCCTTGTGTCTAATCCATTACCACCTGCTGTTGTAATTTTCTACTTCACCAACACCACCCTGATCAGAACCAACACCACCTATTTCCCAGACCACCCCAGTAACCTCCTGGCTGGTCTACCCGTTTCTCTCTGGCTCACCTCTAATCTTTTCTTCACTTCGTAGCCAGAGCAGAGGTTTCCAAGATTGTAGTGTGATCATATCATCCCTCTTCTCTATCCGTTTCTGCTGAAAAGTATTTGAAGGACTTTATTTTCCCATTTGCTTGTAAGATAAAGATGTGACATCTTAAAAAACCCTGGCAGTCCGGTCCCCACCTGCCTCACTGGTCATACCCAGCAACGAACACCCACCACAGGGGAGCTTCTACTGGCCCCTCATCCTTGTCTCACTCTCTCTAGCCCCAGGATCTTTGTACATGCTGTTCTCTCTTCCTGGAAACTATTCTCCCTGCTTTTTCTCTTAGTTAACTGCTTCTATCGTTTCTCAGGAAAGTCTTCCCTGGTCTCCCATGTAGCTTCGTAGCATCAGGTACCCTCCCCCTTGGTAGCATTTGTCATATCTGTAATTTTACATAGATTGTATGTCTCCTACTAGTCCTTAACCTCTGCGAGACAAGGGCTATATTTGTTTACCTTGGTGTCCTCGGTATCTAGCAGAATGCCCAGCACACAGTTAGGAGCTTCAATAAATCTGAACAAGAATGAAATGCTCTTAGGGCACCTGGGTGGCTCAGTTGGCTCAGTCAGTTGAGCATCCGACCTTGGCTCAGGTCCTGATCTCGTGGTTCATGAGTTCAAGCCCCACATGGGGCTCACTGCTGTCAGCCTGTCAGCACAGAGCCTGCTTCGGTTCCTCGTCCCCCTCTCTGCCCCTCCCCTGCCTGCACTCTTCCAAAAAATAAATTTAAAAAGAAATTAAAAAAAGAATGAAGTGCTTTATGAAGAAAGGGTAAACACTCTTAGTGTCTAGAATAGTGACCCCTGATCTTGTCTAAAGGGTTAGAGAAAGTTTCCCTATGGAATTGCTAATCGAACTGAGTTTTTGTTTGTTTTTAAGATTTTATTTGTAAGTAATCTCTACACCCCACGTGGGGCTCCAACTCACAAGCCTGAGATCAAGAGTCGAGTGTTCTACTGACTGGGCCAGCCAGGCACCCCTGGGAGTTCTGAAGGACGATTAGATAACTAGATGAAAGGGGAGAGGGGGAGGGGGCCTGGGGCAAGGAGGAAGAAGCCCGGTAGTGGGTATGCATATACATGCTCACACAAAGGAGTAAAGGACAGAATGGCTGAAGCTTAGAGTGAGGCGGAGAGCAGAACAGGAGACCAGAGGGTCAAGGAGGACCAGGCTATGCAAGGAGTTATGGGTAGGATAATCCTATAATTTAATGTCTAAACTGGAGTACTTTTCAGCCTTTTAAATATTCATTTTCTAAGTTTTTATTTTAATATAATTTCAAACAACGAGAAGTTGCAAGGATAGTTCAGAGAAGTCCATGTACCCTCTCCCGATTTACTGTTTACCTTTTGTCCATTTGCTTCGTGATTCTCTCTACATTTATATATAAATGATTATTTTTTGGGATCACTGGAGAGTAAGTCAAGGGACATCCTGCCCCTTTACAAGGACATTCTCTTTCATGACTACAGTGATAGAAACAGGGAATCTAACACTGATAAAACGCTATCATCTACTCCACATCGCAAGTTGGACATGGTCAGTTGTCTCAGTCCATTATAGCTCTTTCTATCCTGGTCCCATCCCCAATTCTAGATCTCACAGTGTCTCATCAATTTATTTTAATCTTCATCCAGGGCCGTTTTGGCAGTCAAATACAGTGCCATCAATAATTATGCTGGGGGACGCCTGGGTGGCTCAGTTGGTTAAACATCTGACTTCAGCTCAGGTCATGGTCTTGCGGTTCGTGGGTTCGAACCCCACATCTGGCTCTGCGTTGTGGGCAGTGCAGAGCCTGCTTGGAATTCTCTCTCTTTCCCTCTCTCTCTGCCCCTCCCTGACTCACGCTTGCTTTCTCTCTCAAAAAAGTAAGTAAAAAATAAAAACTTTAAAAAAATAATAATTATGCTGGTCTGACAGGCACAATCCTAGTCAGGCAAACCTGGCCGTGTGGTCATGCTACTTGCAGGATATAGCAAAGGATTTGAAACTTTGTATCTTGTGAGTAATGGAAACCATTGAAAGGATTACACATAAAAGCAAGTTAGAAACTTGAGTTACTTCATGTTTCAACTACTTTCACTTCATTCATTGGGAAGAAAAACTAAAATGGTGGTAAATATCTGGGTAATATTTATTAAGAAACAATTGCATCTAGAGTTGCTCAGAATACCTTCCAACTTAAACCTTGAAGAGTAACCAACTGTAGTACAAAATTGCAATTCTCAACCTGATGCCCATAAATCAGGTAAATAAATCAAATAAATCAAATAAATCCAAAAACACTCTGAACCCCTAAGCAAAATATAAAGGTATGCGCATGTGGTGATTTCAAAATATGTCTACTGGGGCAGCCAGCTGGCTCAGTCGGTAGACCATGTGACTCGATCTTGGGGTTGTAGGTCCAAGCCCCACATCAGGCGTAGAGATTACTTAAAAATAAAATACTTTGAATACGTACAAATAAAAAACTTTGAAAAAAAAATATGTCTACATCTAACAATTCTTTAATATATCTCACGTCAAGAAGTGCAACTTAGGGGTGCCTGGGTGGCTCAGCTGGTTAAGCATCTGACTCTTGATTTTGGCTCAGGTCATGATCTCATGGTCTGTGCGTTCAAGCCCCGCATTGGGCTCTGTGCTGACAGTGCAGAGCCTGCTTGGGATTCTGTCTCCCTCTCTCTCTGCCCCTCCCCCGCTGGCGCACCAGCTCTGTCTCTCTCTCTCTGTCTCAAAAATCAATAAACATTAAAAAAAAAAATTTTTTTTTTTTAAAGCGCAACTTAATTTTCCTCTATGTGAGTATGGATTGGACTTAGTGACTTAACAAATAAAAATGTGGCAAAAGAGACGATGTCACTTGTGAGACTAGCTTTCTCCTCCTCTCTCTTGGAACACTGACACTGGGGGCAGCCAGGTGCTATGTCATGATGACACTCACAGTGAAGAATGAGGCCTCCTGCCAACAGCCATGTGAGTGAGCCACCTTGGAAGAAATCTTCCAGCACCGGTCAAGACTTCAGTTGACTGCAGCCATGGCCAGCATCTTTGCTGCAAGCTCGTGAGACCCTGAGGAAGAAACACCCAGCTAAGTGGCTCCTGAATTCCTGGCCCACAGAAACTAAGAGATAATAAATTTCATTATTTTAAGCTACCAATTTCAGGGTAACTTGTTACACAAAAGATAATTAATGCAGTGCATTTAGCTGAGGAGTCTATGATTTTCATCAGATTCTAAGTGAAATTAATGACCTGAAAAAGGGTGAGAATTATTACTGTAAAACCAGTACTAGATTTCTAAGTCTTTGGTCCTCATCCTAGAGTTTCTATGGGCTTATGTATGTATTTATTTATTTTCCTATGAGTTTATTTTGTATACAATTTGGGATTAGGTTCAACAAATGGGAAGATTAAACTCTCCAAACCACCGGAAGACTCAAAAGAATGTTTAAAAATGCTGTCTCGAGAACAGGCAGAGAAAAGCAAACCTTACCCCAACCTATCAAACTAAGATCTAACAGAACATCTAATAGAAATGAAGTAGTTTTCATTTTCAAAAAGAAAAGGCTACCATTAGACCTAACGATGATTCTGACATAACAATACATTCATAAATTACTGTTACAGAAAAAAGCCAAGTTATAGAACAGTACGTTCCCATTACAGAAACAATATATTATTCGATGGATGTATAGATGGATATGTCCAGAAAAAGTTCTAGAAAATTACAGGCATTTTCCGGCTATACGCAGCAAAAATTCATCGTGGCTATCAAAAAAATAAAGTTTATTATAAAATTCTAGGGTAGGTCACAAAATTGACAAGAGGGGAGGCGGATCAGGGTCTACAAGTGGACAGTAAATACAGGCACAGGGCACAATGGACCCAGTGCAGTCATAAGGATGGTCTAATAAGCTGCCCCAGAAAAGAAGACCCCATTTGTCCACAGGCTTCACAACTTTCCAAGTCCTATGGTGGAATCATCCAAGAGGCCAAGAATTTCTTTGGTAACAGACAATCTATGAGTATCATGGTCTATTTAGAAGACTTAAAGCATTAATAGGACAGAAACAATGAAAAACTTTCTTTTGAAGGGACAGATGTATGGGCTACACATGTACTAGAAATCCATACTTCACAAAAATCAAATGGCACAGACAAGGAGTCTTCTGCTCAAAGTGGATATTTTAAAATACTATAGTATGATTTTATTATTGTTCCTGAAAATAAAGAATTTCTGGATATTGTGAAGTGAGTTGTAAAATTGCTCATGTCCTATCTACTGGCTAAATACAATCAAATATTGGTCCATGCAATTTCGAAAAGGCAGGAAGCAAGCCTCCAGCAGAACTGGGTGAACAGGAATGCCGAAAAGATAAGGGCCCTTCCCTATCCTGACAACTCAAAGGTACTTCTTCAAAAGGCTAAATAAAAGCAAGAGATAAAATTGCAAATAAAGAAATGTAATTAAAGGACTGTTATTTCAAAATCAATTCTATTTTAAAATAAAATAGGGCGCCTGGGTGGCTCAGTCGGTTAAGCATCCGACTTCGGCTCAGGTCATGATCTCACAGTTCGTGAGTTTAAGCCCTGCATCGGGCTCTGTGCTGACAGCTTAGAGCCTGGAGCCTGCTTCAGATTCTATGTCTCCCTCTCTCTCTGCTCCTCCCCTGATCATGCTGTCTCTCTCCTTTAAAAATAAAAATAAAATAAAATAATTTCCATCTTAAAGGTCCCCCCCCCAAAAAAAGTTAAAAAAATGAGAAGTAAAGCAGTGATTTTCATTTCCTTTGGGCAAACATGCCATGGTAGGTTGAACACTTAAAAATATCTCCTAAAACAACGGATCTCACCTGAATTTGTACTTCAACACTTAAAATAGTGCTCATTTCTACTGGACTATTCTGGGTGATTTACAAATAAATATATTTTGAAGTAGATTGTTTGAGGTGGCTGGGTGGCTCAGTCAGTTAAGCATCTGAGTCTTGATTTTGGCTCAGGTTGTGATCTCACAGTCGTGGGATGGAGCCCCACGTTGGACTCTGCGCTGACAGCACGGGGCCTGTTTGGGATTCTCTATTTTCCCCTCCCCTGCTTGTGTGTGTGTGCATGTGCACTCTCTCTCCTCTCTCTCTCTCGAAACAAATAAATATTAAAAATAAAAATAAAGATTTTTTTCCCTATAGTCATACAGGAGAAAACGATAGTTTCTATTATACTGTGCCGTGAATAATTTTGCATGCTCTACTGAGCTATTATGTAAACAGAGCCACAAAGTATATTTAATCTTTTCCCATCTTTCCCTGTTGTTCAAATAGCAAAATTAAATGTAACGATACAAGCCAAACTACCAATGCCTTAGACTCTGAAATTTCTGGATGGCATGTTTTCTATGTAAGACCTCCCCTTCTAATATTCTACGGGACAACTGCTTTAGAGGTTGCTTAATAAAACAGAAACTCACTAACATTTATTCATTCAACAAATATTCATCAAGACCCTACTAGGTATTAGGGCCTGTGCTAGAATTAGACATTTTATTTTCCTTGAAAATAATTATAGTCTGTAAATATCTGAAGCAGAGAGAAGTCTGAGGCTGTTCTTCATTGAAAGAATCCTTCTCTCAAAACCACAATGAGATACCACTTCACAACTGTGAGAACGACTAGTATCCAAAAGAAAACAAGTGTTGGTGAGCATGTGCAGAAAAGGAAACCCTTATGCACTGTTGGTGGGAATGTAAGTTGGTGCAACCACTGTGGAAAGGTACAGACATTCCTCAAAAAACTGAAAACAAACTACCATATGACCCAGCAATTCTGCTTCTGAGTATATATCCAAAGGAAACTAAAACACTACCTCAAAAATACATCTGTACATCTCATGTTCACTGCAGCATAATTTATGATAGCCAAGACATAGAAACAACCTAAGTGTTCATCAATGAATAAAGAAAAAGTGTGTGCGTGTGTGTGTGTGTGTGTTCATCCCCCGACACACACACAATGGAATACTACTCAGCCACAAGGAAAGCAATCCTGTCATTTGCAACAGTATGTATGGACCTTGAGAACATTATGCTAAGTGAAATTAAGTTAGAGAAAATTAAATAGTGTATGATCTCACATATATGAGGAATCAACAAAAAAACCTAAGCTCATAGATACAGAGAACATATTGGTGGTTGCCTGAAGTGTGTGTGTGGGCGGGGGGGGGGGGGGGGGGGGAGATGCCAATATGGGTGAAGGGAGACAAAAGGTACAAACTTTCAGTTAGAAGTCATGGGGATGTAATGTGACGGTGACAATAGCTATACTGTATTGTGTACTAGAAAGTTACTAAGAGAGTAAATCTTAAAGGTTCTCATCACAAGGAATAAAATTGAAGTGTGTGAAGTGACAGATGTTACCTAGATGAGAAAGGTAAGCCCTACACTAGGTACTGGGCCTTTTAACAGGACAACTGAGATCAATTGTGGGGAAATTTCCAAATCTTCATCAACAACTCTTCTGATCAGGCAAATGAATGGACAATGGAGCTGGTCTAGAACCACCACCCCCCACCCTACCCCCCCCCCCCCCGCCCTCAGACAATGATGTCACTGAAACTCCCCCATCCCCTGCTCCAGCTGTCACCCTATTAATGCAAGGACATTGAAGAGTAATGCTGGGGATTCCTGGTGTAAGTCTTTTTAATGTCTCACATACAGTCAAAGCAATATCCATTAGCAAGCAAACGACCAGGAACAGGATTATCTGGTATCTTAAAAAAGACTTTGTAAGACACAAAGTTTTCAATTACCAAGTTATTTATTGAAAAATATTCTCTCCTAATTGATTCCATATCAAATTAAACAAGGAGTGATGTTACACAGCAGTAACTGATCAGCTCCATTTGTAGAGGATGACAATGGTCTCATTAATTCATTAGTATATTCTACTAAATAGTTGGAATACAAACTCAATCCACTCACTTCTTCAGAAAAGGTAAATGTAATTGCTTTACTTCATACCAAAATCCTTTTTAAAAGCTTGTCTTCATATTTAGTTAAAGATTCCTCTAATATAAAATGATACTTGGCTTGCTCACTCTGGCAGCACATATAAAATGATACTTGCTTTAAAGAGCATCCAAGCAATGTTTTGGATTTTCTCTTCCTGCAAAATTCAAGGAAAACATGATTGTTTGAAAGTTTCTTTGCTGCTGATGAAGAGCCACCTGAGATTCCTTTGTGTTTCTACTCTTCCCCTCTTCGTGTTTCCAGTGATTAAAACATGCAGGAAACATCACTTACAGAAACTAGAAATGCCACAGAGATCCCAGAGCTCAAAAGAGAGTTTCCGACAGGTTTTGAAGTTTTTGCAAACTTCAAATTAATGTACAGGATATGGGGATTTAAAAAATGACTTTTAGAAACACATACACTCAAAGGAAACCCTTCGGTACTTTTTAGCATTGAACACTTGGGGCAAGAACTGGTCTTTCAGTAGTTCAAGTAGTCAGTCTTTTCTCAACAGTTTCTTGGTAAGCGACAAACCTTCTTAAATTCATCTTCACATTGTCGAGAACACACAGCTGATCTGGACTGTATTTACCTCTCCCTTCTTTTCGTATCTGCCAAAAAATCATATGTGATTTGATATACATTACTAATTCTTTTAGAGAAGATAGCATTTGATTTTGGGTGTATTTATTTTCACAAAAAAAGAGCTGCTAGAATATGGTGAAAGATTCTCACTTTCCAAGGTAAAAGAATATAGTGTGTGAGCCATAAAGATAAAGTAAGATTATGCACCTTGTAAACAATAGTTACAAGAACGACTGAATTGTAGCGTTCCAAAGAATAAGGTTTATGGTATGTAAACTAGACCTCGCCTCCAGTCTAGAGCAGTGGTTCTGAAATTTTAGCATGCAACAGTATCATCTGGAAGGCTTGTTAAAAAAACACAGGGCACCTGGGTGGCTCAGTCGGTTAAACGTTCGACTTAGGCTCAGGTCGTAATCTCATGGTTCAAGAGTTCAAGCCCCACACTGGGGTCTGCTTGGGATTCTTTCTGCTCCTCCCCAACTCAGGCGCATTCTCTACAAATACATACATACATACATACATAAAAACAAAAACAAAAACAGATGGGTGGGCCCATCCACAGTTTCTGATTTTCAGCATGTCTGGACTTGGGTCTGGAAATTTGCATTTGTAACAAAACACCAGGTGATTACGATGCTGCTGATCACAGGGCAATTTCGAGAGGCACCGCTCTAGAGAAGTTCTTTAGTTAAAATGCATTGTATAGTGGGTTCTTCTTTTTTTAATGTTTACTTGAGAGAGAGAGAGGGGGAGAGAGAGAGAGAACACGTGCACATGCACAGGAGAGGGGCAGAGAGAGAGGTAAACAGAGAATCCCAAGCAGACTCTACACTGTCAGCACACAGCCCAATGCAGAGATCGATCCCACGATCCCATGAGAGATTGTGACCTGAGCCAAAACTCAAGTCAGATGCACTTAACTGAAGGAGCCACCCAGGCGCCCCTGAGCATTCAATTCTTGATTTTGCCTCAGGTCGTGATCTCCTGGTTCCTGATACCAAGCTGCACTGGGTTCTGAGCTGACAGCACAGAGCCTGCTTGGGATTCTCTGTCTC